>NC_059995.1:0-1262142 GCF_912999745.1 Papilio machaon | reverse complement strand
TGTTACGTGAGGATAAGATTGGCATTTAATAGACATTGAGCTTCGTGAATATTTTGTTACTAATATTATCAACTAGCTTTTACCCGCGACTCCGTCTGCGCGGAATAAAAAATAGAAAACGGGGTAATAATTATCCTATGTCCGTTTCCTGGTTCTAAGCTACCTGCCCACCAATTTTCGGTCAAATCGATTCAGCCGTTCTTGAGTTATAAATAGTGTAACTAATACGACTTTCTTTTAAATATATAGATAGATGTGAAAGTTTCTGTGGATGGATGTTTGTTTGATAGTATCTCCGGATCGGCTAAATGGATCTTGATGAAATTTGGCACAGATGTAGAACAAACTCTGGAAGAACACATAGTATACTTTTACTTTTTTTTTTAATTCCGCGCGGACGATGTCGTGTGCGACATTTATTCTTATACGTCATTTTAATGATAATACTACGATAAGGGATAATTAAGGATTCAAATTGTCTTATATAAAAATAGGTACACGAAAGACTTATTTAGTTTGTAAAAAATAAAAACAAATTTATTTTAATCAAGTGTTCACATTTGGGAATTGTAATTTCGTGCACATGAGATATTTTTTCATATATTCCTCAGCTTCCTTCTTCATCTGATCATCGAAATATTGAACCCAGCCGCCTGATTTTCCTGCAAATGAAATTAAATATTTTTGGCAGTAAATTTTGGTTGAAATAAATTTTAATTGTATATTACTAATTTATTTAATTAAAAACTATCTCTTAGAAGATAGAATACATTAAAGATGATTTAATAGATAAAATCTAGAAGAAAGAATTTTAATACACAGTCACTAAGTATAACGGGTAAATTTTTCATTTACGAGGCTTTCAGTCATTAAAATGTATTTATTTCTGAACATTTATGATACGCAATGACTGTAATAAAAAATTTAGATTTTTTTGGGATATCAATACATAGTATAAAACAAAGTCGCTTTCGCTGTATGTCCGTATGTATGCTTAGATCTTTAAAACTACGCAACGGATTTTGACGCGGTTTTTTTTAATAGATAGAGTGATTCTTAAGGAAGGTTTGTATGTATAATAAATGCATAATATAGTAGAGAAACACTGATAAATTTAAAGTTTTCTAATGTGATGTCGTAAATAAGCACGTTTTTTTGCGCTTATATTGCAAACGCTGGCTGAACCGTACGAGATAGACCAAAATAATGTACTACAGTATTGTTCACCTTAAAAAGTTCAACAAAAAAGTCCGCGATGGTATATGTCTATCTCTTAGGGATAACCCAGCATAACCATTTTTATTCTTTTACGAAGTGATTTTAAACAATACAGCATCAATCCTTATCCATTTAAGTACCTTAAATAAATTGTGCATTTATTCTGTAGTAGGTATATTTTGCATTGCACCCGTGCGAAGCCGGGGCGGGTCGCTAGTTTAATAATAAAGCAATGAACTTTTAGCTTAATATTTTATGAAAATAAAATTTATCATTGAAATATTTAATTCTCAGCGTACCTTTGCGCATAAATTTTAGCTCAGAATCTTTTTTCTCGTCTTCAGATGATACAAACGGAGATTTATTTTTCATATTATCGAACTGTAGATAGTCATTTAGTTTGTCTTTTTGTTCTTTTGTATATTCTTTGCCCAGGAATGTGCAAACTCTGTTAATAACATCTGGTAGATCCTGAAGTAAAACAAAACATACAAATTAAGAATGTCGTAGTTTTTAAGTCGGTTACAATTTTTCATATTCAATTTAAATTTAGAATACCTTAAAAATCAATAATGTCTGTTAAATGATAGCTATTAATGTCAAACAAAGGACTAGACTGTCAAAAAAAAATTGAAATCGGAAACTTCTATTACTTTTTTCATTTCTTCGTACAAAAGGAACATCATGTTGGGATGATCACGCTGTTCGAATGCTTCCCTCACTTGTTCCTCCAATGGCGCGTGTAGAACTGCATTAAAAAAAAAAACTAATTATAATTTTAAATTTAAACAAAATTAAAATGTTGAAAACTCTCAAAATAAAAACACGTAAAATTTAAGACTGGTTTAAGATTAAGATTAAACAACCATAGCATTTAAATAAGCGAGTTGGTTTTTAGTAGTGTAGTAATGTTAAAAGTGTTGCTTACTTAAGTTTTTCTTGAATAAATTCCAAAATTCTTTGAACTGGACGCTCTGGTCAAAGTAACGAAACATTATGTGCATAAAGTGATAAGAGACCACCACATCTCGAGGATCTCTGGCTATATGAAACACTTTAGCTGTATTTAGCAGGTTTGGTGGCAGAAGTGATAGCGGCGAATGTGACTTCACGTAGCGTGGTGAAGGTAAATTTGGGAATGTTGTATAATCTTCTTCAGTGGCTCTTTGACCTTTAATACTAGAGTTTGGCGTAGGTTTTCTGACTTCAGATGCTAGTGTAGGATACCTGAAAAATAGAAAATAAAACATAAAAAAATAAATAAATAAAAAACCGCACAGAAGACAGACACGAAGTGGAATTGCTCTTGTAAGTGCCAGAATTTTCTTATAAGGAAAGTAAACTGAATTTGGTATAGGAAAGGGTCACCTTCAACTAACAAGATTAAAACTCTCGGTTTCATTATTAGGACTTACTCAATGAAAGCATAACGTGTGGATACAGGAATTGCTGATGCGGTATCAAAATCTAAATTATTTTGGATCAGCCATACAAGTTCTTGAAGCCATGTAGTGCCTGGAAATAAAAGACAGTATTGATCAGATTTGATGGAAAATAAAGGAATAACGATGTGGTACTACAAACTAATATTATTAGCAAAACAAGAACATTAAAAATTGGATTTATTATGACGTCACGTATGAACTATGTCTTTGCGTTAAAGATTGGGATGTCGCACGATTCCTATCATTCACAAAATATGTTTGTATAAGTTCACTGATCTTCTAAAACCGGTCAGAATGTTAATAAGGAGTTTTATAAACTTGGAATTATACCTGATCTAGAATAGCTGGTCACCCAAATGTCGTCAGGTCGTACATCTAGATTGTAAATATCAGCTGCATGGTCGCCATAGCCTGCCGGCCAGAGGTAGCCATGGGGACCAATCCGCACGAAAGGACGAATGTAACCTGTAATATTACCGTTATATTGACAATTGTTGAGTTTGCATTTAACTTTTTTTTATGACTCGTCAACTCCTCGCCAACTTGGCACCACCCCGGCTTGCGATCATCGCGGCATCTACTCGTCGCTACCTCGACGTCACCGATGTAGCGGGATAAAGATATCATAAAGGTGTGTGGTCTGAGAGATGTCGACGAGGCTTCATCGCCAACTTCATCAAACTGACTGCCTGACTGAGAAAGACTTATCGCAATTTAGTTGGTACCGGGTGGACGAGGAGTTGAGTATTGTGCAATATCCTTTAACTTAAAGTTTTCATTCCTAATACTCGTATAGACGTACGAAAATATATTATTATAGTTGTGACAAGTGTGAAAGTGAAATTAATGTTTTTTATCGGAATTAAAATACGGTGATATTACCTTTGTAGTACTTTTTCAATAATGCGTCTTCCTCTTCGGTGACGTTTTGAATGGTGAAAGGAAATTTCTGTTCTTTAGCCATTTTATCTGTTGAAAAACATAGTCGATTATAAATATGTGCTGTAAGGTGCTTAATACACAAGGCAACGTAAATCTCCGAAACAAGCGATTTTAGTCGCTAAACGATTGACGCTATACATTTTCTTAGAGGTTAGTACACAACGCGCGTCGCCGACATTTCTATCAGTCATCGCTAGGCAGTAGCTCGCAACCTGTACGTCAAGATCGTCATGAGAAAAGTCGCTGCAATTTGCAAGATGGCGGAGCAAATTTATACGTTGACATGTAGTCGCTTTGCCTGTTATGATCAAACAACTCAAGTCGAGGATTCAACGTTGTGTGAACGGAACGCGTGGAACGCGATTTTTGCGATACAACCATGAAAGGTTAGTTTCGGAGATTTACATTCTTGTGTACGAAGTGCCTAAAGTATAAAAGTGACACAGATTAAATAAAGTGAATCACAAAGATACACTTATGAGTTCATTGAATTACCCGATAAAATGTACATTTTTAAATCAGAGATAAATCTGGAAATATTATAATGCTCTCTGTTACCTAGTGTTTTTTAAAACTTGTAAAGTATTCGTCTATTATCCGGTTCCAAATGATGCATGTCTTATGGGGTTATGGACATATCTATTAGCTTTGAAATTTCTTATTCTTAAGATCTAACCCATTTCATTTTAGCAGAAAAGTTGACTATATCAAATCCCACTTTCATGCCCAAGTCTTGCAATTTAATAATACAAAATTGCTTACCTTTATCTAAAATTCACAATGTTTAAATAATTACTTTTTTTTGAAGTTACAATTACAAAAATTATTTATTTAAAAAAAACTTTAATGGAACTTCTATGAAATTCTAGAGTATATGTATTTTTTGATTCCTAAATTATTATTATATTAATAATTTTTTTTTTTATAGTTATTTTTACTCCAATTTACGTCCGTTATTCTGTGTTGTAGCAAATATTCTGCTTTGAAATGTATTAACATAATTACAACTTGTTTTCTACATATCGAAGTCGTATAAGAGTGCTGGTGTATACTAGAGATTAAGAGTGTGCTATACAATTTCAAGTTTAAAGACTGCAACTTAAGGTTCAAATTAGCAAAATGAAGGTGCACAATATTTTTTTCACTTTCCAAGCATCATTGAAGGCCAATGTCTTACTAAAATATACACGATTTGGCATTGAAAATATTTAATTACGTTCTTGTCAGAAGTTATATAAACCAACCAACTTCATATAGTTTGTTATATCAACAACTTGACATACATAATTACGTATATTTAAAAATTTTTAGACAAATTGGTAAAAAGGGAAAGTAAGAAAGAAAGAAAGAAAGAAAAAACATTTCTTCCCACACACAAAAAAAAAAAAAATCAAAAAAAGAAAAAAAAAAACACACACACACATACAAGGCACAAAGTGTGGCAAAAGGGAGCCAGCTCAGCGAAGCAGGGACAGACTAAACTGCCCATGCGCTGGTTTTCAGCTGGCACCTTTATAAAAAATAATAGTAATAATAAAAAATAAAGTTAGATTAGATTAACAACAAACAATGATTCATAACATTGAGATAGCCCAAGTCAATTTAAAGTGTTAAAAATTACAAAGTTTTCAATGCAACATTTTACAAATTGTATCCAGTTCAAGTAACTGTGAGTAAGTAGTGTTGTGAGTACTTACTTGTAATAAATGAAAATATAATATTCAAGACAAGATTTATCAAATAATACAATGCACTTCGAAGTTTGTTCGAAATGAACTGAATCTATGATACGACTTCGTTACTATATGCAATTGATAACGAAAATAAACATTTGATCACAAACAATGTCCACTTAAAGTAATAATTAGAGTATAGCATTTTATAATAAATCATCACAAATACAAATGAGAAATATAACAAACCGATCTCAAGGATTTTACCTTTATAAAGCTGTAATCATAGACTTGTTACAATAATAATTGCTTGTATTATTAACTAGCTTTCGTAGGCGATTGCGAAAAATTAATTAAAAAAAACTTAGTAGCCTATATGTTCTTCCAGATTAGGTTCATCTATGCCATACTTCAACGAGATCCGTTAAACCGTTCTGAAGATACCTAAACAATGTAACCATCCTTTCAAACATTCGCATTTATAATTTTAGTAAGATTTAAACACTTTAATTTTCAAAATTAAATCCAGTGATATCTGTAAATAAAATTTATCATTTCCATTGAATTCAACTAAATATGAGGTATTCAAAAAATACCACAGCTAGTCTTTAAATATCAAATTATTATATCTGGTACAAAATATTTGAAATATTTCTATTACCAGAAGCTCTAATATCTGTACGATGAACTTATTGAATGGTTCTCGAATTCTCTGAACTAATAACTTGCATAGTTTCTACGGACCTTTATTACAAGGGCTCACTCTTTGGAAATTACTACGAGTAAAACTATATTATAGGCTTAATTATGCGACCCTTGTAACTTTCGACTACTTTTAAAACAAAACATTATTAAGCATAAGTATTAAGAATATAAAAATCAATGTGGATTATTTTAGGTTTAATATATTTTGTATTACATTTGTGCAATTTATTAATACTATCTATCTTTAGATAATAATATTTGTGACAAATTAACAAAACAGAATACCAAAAAATGTTTGAATTCTTATTTCGGATAACTTATGAACAGATTTTATAAATTCTTTCATTATTTGAAATTCAAAACTACGAAATATTTTGGTATCTTTGCAGTATTTCTTATAAAGGCTTGCAAAAAATAAATAAGTTTTACAAAGTACAGTGGGAATAAGTAGTCTCCGTAAGCGCTTTGAGGACCGGTGGAGGTTAATAACTGTGAGGTAATTGAACGTAAATAAATAAGAAGTCGGTACATTTTCAGCTAATTGGCAGCATTGGTATTCAGAAGTAAACACAGTAGAGACAAGTAGGAAAGACAGTAAAAAGCTTCTTGTAAAAGATTTGATAGAGTGGTTGAAAATCTTTCCGACATCGACTGGCCTTGATCGCAGAACAGAGGCCTAATGGAGTCGGGCTCCCACGAGAATGAAAAAATCTAGTCTTGATATCGGTAGTGGAGTGGAGAATAGTGGTCTGATCTTTGTAGCTGAGGAGCTGCAATTCTTACTAAAGATGTTCATAAAATAACGACGGTAAAATTCTCAGTATTCCCCTTTCTCATACATTTAATAAACAACGACAAGCACTCAAGATTCCCTCAGACGTTACTCTTAAAACTTCAGTTTCAAACGAATATACGAGTGAGTGTTGCACAAAGAGATTTCGTATATAGCGTATTGTAACTTCATGCGCCTCTCAAATATGTTTATCGATTTGCGAAAAGAATACAACTTATGAAAAGTACATTCACACTGCTTAAGAACAAGTCTATATAAAATCTTCGAATATTATTTTCATTTTAACAGTAATATTGCACAGCCGTAGCGTAGCACTTGTTTAATAAAACCTTTTTTTTTAAAATAAAATAAGAAAAAATGTTTTTAAGCAAATATTTTAAAAATCGAAAACACACACAGTAAGAAACACAAATTAAATTATTATTTATCATGTAAATAAAGATTAACTAGCGGTTAATAGTAAGTTACATTAAAAAAAATAAACCTTTCAGCCACCAAGTGTAAGTTTCACCTTTCACATATTTCTACGTCAAGAACAGAGCCGTTCGATTATACTTCATATCTTTGTCATGTCCCAAAAGTACAGGGGGATTATTTTCCGTTTACGTCAGTGACATGCATTAGGGGAATCGATTTATAATTTAATAGGGAGTCAGTGATCGATCGACTGTTTGTTTCGCCTTTGTAAAGTAAATACGAAAACTGTTGTTGTCTGAACTTTGGTATAAATAATGACAGTCCAAATTGGATCGAATAATTTTAAATAAGTCATCATCATCTGAGACGTTACAGCCGCGGGTGGGCTTGGGCTTGGTCAAGTAAATTTCTCCACGCCGGTCTACTTTGTATATTTTGCGTCTAGCTCTTAACGCTAACTCTCAACATCGGGCTACCTCGTGCTCTACGTCCATCCGGTTTACTCTCCAACAGCCGTTTAGAAACTCTGCAATTGTTAGAGAAGTACTTCGAGATAATATTTTTTTTGCTGTCATATTTTTCTATGTTGTTATTACAAATATCCAGGTTAAGAAGATCGCTAGTTTTGAAAAATTACCAAAAACTTTTCACATCTAGTGACAAAATAACTAAATAAAAACACTCTACATACATAATATTGATATAGTTTGAACTTTACAGTACTGTACTTTAAATATTATTCAGAACTAACAATATATTTTTAGAGTTGCACTTAAAATATTTTTAAACCTCCAGACATTTCTCTTGAAGTCTGCTTGATCCGATTTATAGTTTTTATTGATTTTCCCGCTTTTCCTGTGAACAGCAAAATACACTTTCAACTTGTAGTCGCTGGTAAAGTTTCAGAGTTTTAATGTGGAATTTTATTCAGTGAATAATTTCGAATAGGTAATCGAAAATAGAAAAGTTATGTTTTAAAATACATAATATGTTCCACTTTCAAGTCATTATAAAGGTTAGGTATTGGAGTTATTCCAAAGTTATATGTATCTTTTCAAAAAAGTATTTTTTTATAATTGATATGTTCAATTACTTCGAGAGATAATTAATATGTATCTAAAATATAAACAAACCGTAGAAAGGAACCTCGTAAGTCTATTTACTATCATATTTAAGTACTTTTTTTACTGAAGTACCTAAGTAAAGTAATCTAAAATAATTTAAATCCCCCATTCATGCATCCATACAAAATCTGTTATGTATGTCTGTCAAAACCGTGCAAACGTAGCTCGATCGTATCAGCATGGGACATACCGTATTCAAATTCAAGAGGATTTTCGAGCTGAATTAGCGCTTTAGGCGATTACTTCGTTACGTAGCATTTGATCACGATACGATTTGAATGGGTCATACGATGTTTAATCTACAATTATAGTTAACCATCGTTTAACAAAAATGTTTTATGTAATTCATTCATTTACTTATTGACGCTATAATCGGAGGGTAAAAAATAATTATTGTTTCACTGTATATGAAATTGAAGTTAACTAATTTTCCATCTTAAAAACGTAGTCTGCAACTTTCGGCAAATCCAGGTGGCCATTTGCTCGATGGTCACCCTTTGATATAAAAAATAGTGTCCCTGAATCTATTTAATAGCAAAAGTGAAGATACAAAATAAATTTGAAATATTTTTCTAGGTGCTTTCGATTATCTTTATTAATAGATTAAGATAGTTTTTGTTAGCATTTAATTAATCTTTTGCACTTTTTCTTTCTTATTTCACAAAAAATCTAATTTCAAAAAACTTCAACCATAAAATTGCTTTTCAACGACCGTTCTACGTGATTTCCTCCAATCAATTTGTATGTAAATGAAGGGACTCAATTAATTCGTCGAATTTCACGAAAAATCATATTGGAAGATAATAATTTAGACTACATTTTCTGCTGTCGTTAGAATGACGTAAATTTTGTCTTGTTTTTTCTTCAGTCGATAGAAAGAATTATTATTGCTCTGATAATATGAAAATATTGCTTGTTAAATTAAGAAAAAAAAAACAAACAAAACTTGGAATGTTTATGACTATTTTATGTAACTTAGTCTTTTTTTAGCAAGTGATAGTTCACTTCAGCTATAGCTCTTGAGAAACTATTTTCGATCTAGACCTAATTTAGAAGGTTTTGAGGTTGTTTTTTTTGACATGAATGCCTAATAATATTTTGTATGAATAGGAAAGTCTTATTGTATAGAATGGAATACGATTAAAAAATATGTTGTTATCTAAATACGAAAAGGTTTTTACGATTTTGCTTTTTGAATTCAATTTTAACTTTTCATTGACTGTAAAGATAAAATATTAATGCAATTTTACGCCACTTAACATAACATAATGATAAATACAAATAAAAGAAACATTAACGAAATAAATTTAATAAGAATACAACATTGTGCAAATACATTTTAAGCTTGTTATTTGTCATCTTATTTTAAAATTTAAAACAATAAAAGTTTAAGAGAGTAAAAGTCATGTTTATAATAATAACATTATTAATTTTAACACCTTTAACAGAAGAGTCCTCATTTCGTAAGTTTTTTTTTAATTTTCAATTTTTAACTCTGCTCGTTGTTTTCTGACTTGTACGAACTTCCACAGAGTCTTGCATCCCGTACACACAACTCTTTGTCAACGGTAGACATTGTACTTGCGACGGAATGGGCCGATGGTCAGAGAAAGACTGTCAATACGGTCTCCGTCGGCAAACATGTACATACGGTCAGATTTTCTGGCAAGGTTGCCGACAATGTAGATGTAATAATAATGGCGAACTTCACTGCACCGATATTTATTGCACCGATAAGCAATCGACTGCTAGACGAGAATTATCAACAATTGGTAACCGTTGTATACCACTAAAGTACTACAGAGCTAACTGCAGTATATGTTTTTGTCCTGCATCGGGACAAATATCCGAAGCTCGGTGTACTGTTGATTCTTCTTGTCTATCGAGACCTCAACAACAATCCAAATCATTCAATACTATCGATGATACAAATTGTATACCAAATGTGATGTATGTCTTCCCATGTCTGCAATGTCTTTGTTCAGAAGACGGAAAGTTTCGTCTCGAAAAATGCTTCGAAGTATGTCAAGTTCAGACTCAATTAAAATTAAGTCCGCATTGCAAACCCGGCTCATATTATAGAAGAAATTGTAATGTTTGTCAATGTTCGCACAATAGAATACAAGATGATACGTTGTGTACTAATATATCTTGTGGGATTAATGCACCTAGTTCCAATTTAGTTTCTTTAAGGAATATGCGAAAAAAATGTGTTCCTTATACTTTTACTCAACCCATATGTTTGTTTTGTGATTGTAACTCTAATGAAACAATCAATGAAGATTCTTGCCTATTAACAGACTGTTCAACGAATTTAGAATTAAAAAGTGCAAACTACAGCGGACAGTGTAATCCAGACGAAGTAGTACCGGTTTGCGTGGAATGCTTTTGTCTCCAAAACGGTTCGACCGATGGAAAATACTGCTCAAGAGCTTGTAATTATCAGAGTAAATTTAAAGTCTTGGAGAGAGTTTTAACAGAAAGTATACAAACGCAAAACCTTATAAAGAAATCGGATTTAAAAATAATACCATCACAATCTTGCAAACCCAATTCTGTATATTTTGATGAAGGCAAATACTGTATTTGTTCTACGTCTGCTACAAATCTTAAACTATGCAAATCATTTAATGATACGAAACCATTCAGAACATTACCAGAAAATCAAATTAATTACAATGTCAACATGCCATGTCAGCCTAATACGTTTGTAGACTTCGATTGTAATTCGTGCTATTGTTCTAAGAAAGGTAAAATTGATCCGAAATGGTGCACTTATGATGATTGCAATGCCAAAAGATCGATTCAAGAATCACACAAACGACCAAATCTATTCACGGCCGATACTTTGTCGGAAGCGTGCACACCAGGATCGATTTCTAAAGACAAATGCAACTTCTGCATTTGTCCTGAAAGCGGTTTATCAAAAGAGAAAGCTTGCACTAAAAATTATTGTTCTGATACAGCCAATAATCAAAATAATGTCAAATTTACCTGCGAACCTTTAGCTTACTATGAAGTGGACTGCAACGTTTGCTACTGTCCAAGCGATGGACTCAAAAATGTAGCGAAATGCACCAAAAATATATGCGAGAAAAGTTACCTACGTTCAGACAGCTGTTCCTCTGGACAACTCTTCAGTGAAATGTGCAATGTTTGTCTCTGTCCACCAAATGGAAATAAAAATGATAGAGTGTGTACAAACCACACATGTCCTGAGGTAGCATCGTGGCCTAGTTTTGAATTATCTGAAAATCTTCTAGAGGACAGATTCACTAGCGATACTAAAAGAAGTCTCGATTTGTGTTTTCCTGGTGAACAATATATAGACGGATGTAAGCAATGTGTATGTCCCGAGATGGGATTGAAAATGTATGCTGAATGTGATGCTTCGCAATGTACTGATAAAAATCAAATGCAATCTGTTACAGTAAGTTTTAATATTTTATTTCATACGAACTAGATTTCTGAGGAAGTCACACTTTTGTTAAATGCGCGATGGTTACGTTTCTTGACGTCTCTACGTATTATTACCGCGACGAGTGTATCTCAGTTAGGGCTCCTCACGCAACTATAATAAAACATTTTAATTTACGCAAGGGTTAATATATTTTCTGAAGTCTTGATGATAGTATGATATTATAAACTAATCATTTATAGGAACAACAACATAAAAGAGGAGGTCGACATTTTCGAATCCGTCGTGACATGCCGTGTCATCATTACAACCAAACGGAGCCTCAGAAAGAGTGTACTCCTGGATCCATGTATATTATCAAGTAATTAAATATTTTTCTTTATCCAAAACTTCTGACTTTTGTAACAAGTTATTTTCACCACTTATTTAGTTTGGTCTTTCACAAGTATTTCTTTAATTTACAATTTTGATATGATCAACATTATCTGTGTTTATTCCAGATGCCAAATGTGTATCTGCCCATATATGGGCAGTATAATGCATTTTTGTCGACCACTCAAGAACATGTACTGCGAACAGCCATTCCCCAATGTGTTTTACGAACCTATGGGACGGCGGCATACTAATGATAGTTCAGGTTACCTTTTGTTTTAGCTTTTATCATTTCTTTTAATATAAGTAAGTTTGTTAAAGGTTACAGCTGGACATAAATCGTCATGAATTTCGGGTATTAGAAATTTAAAAAGATATTTCTGTAGTGTTTTTAAAGAAATGGATGGACTGCTTGTGACATGATTAGTGATAACTGAAATAATGAGTGTTTGATCGATTTAGAAGACCTTATTGTCCTCAGTTAGAGTCGTGATCAAGGTAGAGGTGGCGAAAGAGTGAGCTTATGCAACTAGAGCAAAAAGCAATTGTATTCGAATTTTTTCACGCAGTTTCGCTTTTTTTAGAAGTCAATACCGGAGAAACAACTACGATGGAGTCAAGTCATCAACACACCAAGTATCAATGTGACAAAGTGGGTCATATAATGGATTCATGTTACATCTGCGAATGTGAGGAGAATCATCAGTTAATTGAAGAAAACTGCTTCAAAAATCAAGGTGATAACTGTACCGACATTCGACCATCATTCTTAATTGGCAATAAAGCGGTTATATTGTAAACTTTTTTCTATTCTTTTCTCTGTAATTCTTTACGAAGTATGAGTGTAAAAAAAGCGACAGGCTCAATGTCAAAACTCAGTTTTGTGGCACCCTGTATGAAATCAGTATGAAAGAAACAAGGATGTTTTTACATGGCGTTTCGACAGAAGAATTTGACGGTAACGTAAAATTTACAAAACATTTTTTGTACATATAGCTCGTTGCCGAATGGAATCCGTGTACGATCCTTTGCTCAACCACAAGGGCGCGCCACCATTGTGTACCCTTCATTGTATTTCGAGGCTCACCCGGAGACATGTTTGAAACAAGGTTCAACTTAAAAACGGAAAATATGTCTGTTTTACATGTTGAAAATTTTCAACATTTTTGAAATGCCACAAACAGAATATGAAAGGGATATCAGAGATTCTATTTTTAAATAAAGCAGCCGTACGTCCCGGTTGCGTACTGGTGGACATTTTTGTTATAAAATTTTACTTTTATGAAACACTAGCTGTCCCCTGTGACTTCGTCCGCGCGCAATTAAAAAATAACTTAATTAGTAGCCTATCTGTTCTTCCAGACTATGTTCAACATCTATGCCAAATTTCATCGAGATCCATGTAACCGTTCTGGAGATACCTTCAAACAAACATCCATCCATCCATACACCCATCCATCTAAACATTGGTATTTATAATATTAGTATGATTTTTAGTATCGTAACTTTTCACAAGTGCTTGACTTATTTAACGTTGAATATGTCATATCATTATGTCATTTTATAGAAAATAATGTCTAAAATGTAACTATAGTATAATAAATTATTTATAATTATAGTGAGAAAGTTATATTTGGTATCGACAGTTAATCTTAGTTATTAATAAACAGGTGCGTACATTTATTGCGTGAGTTAGGAACAGCTAACGACCCAAGTTTAAGCCAAGCTTTGTTCCCTTCGTATATTTTCCTTGTTTGTTCTTTGGCAACATTTTTCTTTGTGTCGTAAGTTAAGGAGAATTAACTTTTTCCACACTTCTTTGTTTAGGTGTATTGCAAAGTTTAACTCAGTTTGTTTTGTGTTACAATAAAGCTGTAAAAAAATAAGAAAATTAATTAACAAAATAAAGTTGGAAAAAAATTTTGTTAATTGAAATTAGTAACGAATTCTCTACTACGAGTAAAAATATGCTTTTTGGTGAAAACGGACAACTTTAATTGAATAATTCAAAAAAATATAAACTGAAATGACTTTACCTTAAAATACATATTTACGCTCAAATATTACTAAAATGAAAATGGGCTAATTGGAACACTCCATAAAGTATATTATAATTTCGCAATTAGTCTGCTTCAAAACTTACCAGCAGTTAAATTAATTTGAACCTCGATCGTTTTTTTGGATCTAAATATTACTCTCTTCTATCAATATTTAATCTCAAGTTAAAATATACACAAGTTTGTTTTAATGTTAAAGGTATCTATGTTTTACGACATAACTTTAGTTTAGGTTAGTTTCTTTTCTTTGTTTCATTGTTTGTGCTTCCTTTAGGGGGCGAAGTTACTTACTACTGTGGAAGATCTTTAATATGAATGTCCTACTAATGGCTTTGAAGTATACGTTATACAGGTACATACATAAGTACATATGTAGTGTGGCCCCTTATATTAAACTATCGTTAGTAGTTAGTAGTCAGCAATAGTAGTAATTTGACTAGATATCTAGTTCCTATTTCTTATCATCATGTTATTTATGTCCTACAAGCTTTTGCCCGTAACTGTGTCCGCGCGGAATTAAAAAAACTTAGTAAATAGCCGACGTGTTCTTCCAGACTGTGCTCTACATCAGTGCCAAGTTTAATCAAAATCCATTCAGCCGATCCGGAAATTCCTTCAAACAAACATCCATCCATCCATCCAAACATTCGCATTTATGATATTAGTAAGATAGCCTTACCGTTTGGTGTTTATTTGACCCTAATAAAAACTCTTTAATTATTTATAATCTTAATATTGTTATGATATTCTTAACGTGGATGAGCGAGAGTCATAGTCTCTTGGATTCTCGTTTACGTAGGTTCGACTGTATTTGTGAAACAGTGAAAGTGGAATGCTGTTTAGTAGTTTGAAAGTTTTATCTAAACTCAAAGTCGGCAAAGGAGATTATTTCGTTCAATTTATAGATAAGTCGACGCCTTCATTACACAACAACTGCAGTTACAATAAAAGAAGCAATAACTAAGCACATTTGTAACATTATTGTTGGAGTTCCGAGTACATAAACGACTGAACTTATGTATTTTGAATACTCTTGAGGTTTGCTTTATTTTGTTTGTTTATTATTGTTATTTTTATTAGTAGACTAGCAGTTGTTTGTTACTTCGTTAGGAGAATTGAGTGCGGAATTAAAAAAATCTAGTAATAAATACAGGCTTTGTCATCCAGGGATAGTGTAGCTTCAAAACAGTTAAAGAATTTTTCAAATTAGTTCAGTCATATAGAAGCCTATTCAATGTAAACAAACTAACAAAAAAAAAAAACAAATTTTTCCTCTTTATTGGTACGGATTATAATATCTTACAATAAATAAATTAAAATGTTCATTGGGTCACAAACGTCAAAGAAGTAGACTCAAATTCGCATAGGTCACTAAGGTTCTTGTATATTTTTTGTACTCAGAGTTATTTAATGAATACATAAGCAGTAAATAGAATATAATCAAACAAATGATATGTACGATTTATAAATGCCATACATTTACTTTGTATTACAAATTATTGTTGGCATTTTCTAAAAATAAAAATAGAATCGTGCATATACACAAATAATAAGGAAATTTCGTATTAAGAAAATATAACGGAAATACAAATGTCGGAACGTCAACCGCGATATCCAGCGAGGGGTAAGAGAAACGAAACGAAACGAAACGAAATTAGGGGAACAGATTCTGAGAATGACGTGTGACGAGACGGGTAATTGCTCAGAAATAAGAACACGCTATATGGGAATTGTCACGTCAAAAAATAAAACACGGGAATTCAAGCTTACTATGTAGGTTTTATATGTGTGTTTTGTGTTGAATATTTCACGAATTTATGTATTGTAGGAAACGATTCAATGGTAAGGCATTTCTAAGAATAGTCGAGTTGTCTCTGAAATATAAATAGACAAATATTGGACCCGTGAATTGATATAAACCTTTTCTTTTTAACTTAGCATTTGAGGTTATTATAAAAACTTATTTGATACTTATTTGTTAATAAAATATGTCTATTGAGATATAAAAATTAGGAGATTAGATTGTTGTTTTTGATAAGTCCAGTGTGAACTTATTCTACGTAAAACTTCCTATAATCAATTTTCTCGACTTAAATAAAAATAACAGCGACATGAGAAAGAATTGAAAAGCAAAAGATTTCATACTAACTTTTGAATTTCTTTGAAATAATTTTCTGCGTAAATTCTTTACCCAAAAGCCTTTAAATCAAATTCTATGATAAAATTACCAAATTTTGAATTCTCTTTTACAGAAAAGATACATTTATAAAGTCTTTTAAATTCCATTTAAAACAGAGTGCATTTTAATAATTCCCAGAAAGAGAATTTTGCCATTAAATTTTCAACATTTTTAAGGAACTCGTCCGAATAGCACAACATTTTAAGCGTTTGTAAAAAATGTAAGAGAGCTAGGATTTTGTAGTAAATTATTGTGTAGAAGCATACCTAATGTTTGAGGTTTGTTTGTATAGAAATTAAGGTAGAATTTGTATTTTATAAGTTGGCAAACGAGTAATTGGATTGAATTTGCCGAAAGAGCGAAACGCCCGCTGTCCGTAAACATCTGCAATTTCAGACACGTTGCCCATCTCTAATCGACGGAGGAGGGTACGCACAGAAAGAGAATATTTCTCCTTTCTATGCCTTCTCTTCTCCGTCAAATCCACTTCCCCTTCCCATCCTTTCCTTATAAGAACAGGGTGGGAAGGGAGAGTGGACTGAAATTGGGCCTAATTACAAATAGATGTTGGTTTATGTTTGCAACATTTTGAGTTTCAAATGATGACAAATATTTTAAATTATTTACAACAATTGCACCGACTGCTAGTACCAAAAATAGATACGAAATTACATTTTTCTTATGAACTGGAAAAACTTTTATAACAGACATGACAACAATGCCCGGACAAAATAAAACGCGCTGAAGAACAGTTCGCTGACGAAGGGCGTCCGACTGCAATCCTTTACAGCCACAAAGGAGCGCTATTGTGCTCACAGTCTCACTTGACAACGCATAGTTCTCAAGTAATAAGAAATGGGCGGATATACTAAATAAAAAAATTAATCGAAATAAAGCTTCTAATGAAACTCCTGTACAAAAACATGCTGTCATCTCTATCTTTGAAAAAACAATAGCAAAGAAACTAAGACCCAACTCAAGCGACGAGGAAGTAAAGTCACTAGCCGTGAGCTTCCACTTTCGTAAGTTTGTGTAAAAACTTATTGTCATCCCCCAATTCTCTTAGTAAAAACATAGCTAACATTGTGTTCTCGCACAGCTGTTTCGACGATGAGAACTTATGGCATGTTAGGGTTTTTAATCTAGGATTTATTTTGAGTTTTAACAAATTCTGACTTAAAAATAAACTAAGATTATTTTTTAAGTCAAAATTTATTTAACTTTTTTGTTGAATTTTTGTATTTATAAATACAAAGCTCACAGTTTGCACCACTTGCCTGGGCTTCCGTCTGAACCGCCACGTCTTTTGAATTGCGTGCACTGAAGTCTTACCATACAAATTACTTCCTTTGTGAATAAAAAATAAATAAATACCATGATTAAATTCTACGTTAAAATTTCTTTTAATGTTAGAATTGAGAATGAAAATGTAAATAATTTTTTTATTGCATTTGAAAACTAAAGATTTAGTACATGTTTCTAGCTTTCTGCACTTTTAGATAAGTATTCTACAAAGCTTCGGTTTACTAGTAATAACTCTGAGCGAAGTCTACTGCTGCTTACCTTCTGTTGCAATAATATGGATTAATATAGGAGTTATTATTAAGCCGAAGTTTTTGAATCAAACAATGTTTAAAATTCGTTTGTTTATAAGAAACTAGCTTTTACCCGCGACTCCGTCCGCGCGGAATAAAAAAAATGCACATAAGATAAAAAAAGTTCCTATGTCCGTCTCCTAGTTCTAAGCTACCTCCCCATCAATTTTCAGCTAAATCAGTTCGACCGATCTTAAGTTATAAATAGTGTAACTAACACGACTTTCTTTTATATATATAGATAGATAGAAAAAGCATTAATAAATAGAACAAGCAGCAAAGAAATAAAAATTGCACTTCAGGTTTAATTTTATTCGTCTTAATTTTGAAGCACCGCCGCGGTAACAATTTTTACGATTCCTTTTGTTCTCGTAATTATGAATTGCTTGCCGTACCAAGCGCAGTCATAATTTTAACAAGCGGCTTAAAACGCTGAATTATGCTCTTTTTAAGTTTTCGGAGATTTTTTAAAATCTTATTTAAATTGTGTTTTCCAAATAAACGTCACCAAAATGTTTAACATAAATTAAGTAAATAGTAGTAATAAGTACGTTATTTTACTTCAGAATAATACTTTTACTGTAAAATAACGTATTTGAAGGCACAAACAAGCATTTCTCGTTCATGACGGAACACTAATTTGCATATAGAAAGGATCCCACTCCAGAGGAGCACCATTTGATTATTTCTATTATTTCCTTTCAGTTACATCTCTTGGAAACTCCCCAATTATCGTTGAATTTACAGAAACTCTCTTCATGTTTTGCATTATATAGTAATTTGTTTATTTCCTAGCTTTTACCAGCGATTTTACTCACATTGGTTCTTGTATTTTAGATTAATTCTTTCTTAAGTGAAGGCGGACGTATCCAACCTTTTTGGGAGACAATGAGCAAACTCACCTAACCTAATCAAAATACTGGCCACTGAGAATGGTGTACACTAAAGAAAAACCTTTAATGTAATTAAATGAAGTAGCAACGTATAGGTAAATTATCTGTAAAGTTGATATCGTCAAAATTTATCCAAAAATTTTTTTTTCTTATATCGGAAATTGGTAGTGAATTCAGACAGTTTTAGTTGTAGTGTTTTAGTAGTTTTTTTTAATGAACATATTAAATATTCGCCGAAAGTTTTAATAAATTCATAAAATTGCTCAAAACGTTGGTAACTTTTTAAGGTAGACCGATAATTCTTTTCATTAAAGAAGAAAAAACAAGATTTGTCATAATTCGTCTCAATTGCATTCGCCATTCAAGGGAACAGTAACTTTTCGTAATTGATTGTTCCGGCCACTCTGAATCTTACCTAAAAAGATATGACGCGGAACTTTTTCAATCAAGATTTTAATTTTGCAAAAGTTTTTTTTTCGAGCTTTTGTTAATTTTGATTTATTGAAGTGCTTTGTCCATTGCTTTTATTGAAACGAAACTTTTTCGTGTTCGACAAATGGACGGAATGAACAAATGTGAATGTAGAAATTTAAATTAAAGGAAAATATATCAACGCTTCATGTCTTGATCTACTACATAAAAAAATCATCAAAAAAAAAATATGTCACGTGATATTTGCAATAAAATAAAATATTTAAAAATGGCGTCGCAAATACAGAAATGTTTTTTTTTTCAATCTGTAAAATATATACAATTAGATATATTTTTTATCACTTAGACATCAAGATGAAATCATCAAAGAAATATATTTGTTTAACAAGTTGAAACATTAGAAATTATGTTTGTGGGCGAGATTGCAAAAAAATATGGATTCTTAAAGAACATCGGAGTAACAATATATTTAAGTATATAATAAAGCAATATTCTGGGATATTTGATATAATAGGAATATGATGGGTTTCATTTAATTATTAGACACGAAGGTTAAAATATAATAACGTAATATTAATTAAAGTTCACTTTATTTACCTATATTCCTGGTAACAGATTGTATTAGAGTATAGATGTATTAAAGCTATTAGAGTAAGATATGAAAGAGTTATGTAAGCACACACGGCATTTCAAGACAATTTAAAATTTATATGCATTATCCAGTCCAACCTTACTCTGTCTGTGTACTCAGTTATGCTTGCAAGGTTAAAATCTGTCTGCAAAACCTAACGTGTGTGCCCAGCATTACATTATGTAAATGTTGGTAATATCAGAGCGATAAGTATGACAGGGGTGTAAAAAATTGTACCCGAATCAGATATTTTTGGTCGTTAAATATTTATACGGTAGTCGTAATCGATCGTTAAATCAGAACTAGGTCATCCCTATATGAATTATTTGTTTGTTTTGTGACTGTATTTAATATCAAAGTATCTCAATAATTCAATATTGGAAGATCTGTTTAATATTGACTTATCCTACCCTAAGTTGGTAACTAGGTCATAGTCAACCACACTGGCCCAGTGCTGGTTGATTGACTTCACACATATCTTTAAATTTCTTCATAGATATGTGCAGATTATATCACGATGATTTCCTTCAACGTAAGAACGTCGGATCAATATATACCTAGTTAGGTCTATATACATGTAAGCTCTATATTGACTTATTTAAAGTTAATTTAAAGAACTTGCTTGTACAAAATTGTTAACAATTTCTTACTGTCTGTTACATCGTATTTCAAATAAAATTAGAGATTTTAGAATGGAATAATTAATTTATTACTTATAGCAAATTGTAAATTGCTAATGCATATTAAAATTTACTATAATAAAGGATTATAAAATACTAGTTGTCGGCCGCGACTCCTTCCGCGCGGAATTATAAAAAAAAGGTAATAAGTAGCCTATGTGTTGTTCCAGACTATGTTCTAAATCTGAGCCAAATTTTATCGAGATCCATTGAGCCGTTCCGGAGATACCTTCAAACAAACATCCATCCATCCATCTATACATTCGCATTTATAATATTAGTAAGATACTGTCTATATAGACTAGAGTCGATAAGTTTGTAAGTTTTATGTCTATTCTTTAGAGAAGCCATGTTTTTGTAACATAAAACGCATATTATTCTTATGAAAAAGTATACAAGCAATTTAAATTCTGGTGCACGAAACAACTTCTACTTCCCTAGAGTCTTACTTTGAATAATCCTTTCGAAAAGTTTTCCGTTGCGCTCTGCCATGAAATTATTTTAAACTATCGCACGGTTAATATGGAAATTTAAATTATTTACAGAGTTTATTAATATTCATATTTTTTTTAATTATTAAGTGTTTTAAACACTTATGATTAGATATTTCGATGTAAAGTAATTAATTTTGGTGCTTAGAGTATTTTAGAGTAGAAATTTAATGTTTACAACATTGAAAAACCTTAGTTTTTCATTGAATGGCCTGGATTATATGTAAAACTAGCTGTCGCCCGAGACTCCGTCTGTGCGCAATTTAAAAAAAAAACTTAATAAGTAGCCTATGTGCTCTTTCAGACTATGTTCTACATTTATGCCAAATTTCATCAAGATCCGTTAAGCCGTTCCGGAGATACCTTCAAACAAACATCCATTCATCTAAACAGTCGCATTTATAATATTAGTAATATAACAAAAACGGCTGATTTAACAAAAGTGATATTGTAATTAGAGTAAGATTCCAATTAAACAAGTCTCGGAAACAAATGAGCTGACTACAAACACATATTTCCATCTAGCTGTCGTCATGAATATGTCACGCGACTGACAAGGGTAGAACAAAAATATATTGAACCTTAACGAAATTTACGATCACGCAGAAACTTTGGGTCACCAATCAGATGAATACCTTCCTATTTTATTACTTATCGATTATTACAATGTGTTTAAATTATTGAAAAAAAAAATTATTGACATTAGTTCTCACGGAATAACTATTAACTAATGATTGTCATCCAGTGACATCTAGTGAAAACTAGTAAAAACTAGTCTTCTAATTAAGTCTGGCTTGCTGTTGCTATTTTATGAATGAAAATTTACTTATAAAAAGTGAACTGTATGTAACTGTTCATGGTAAAAAAAAAATTGTAAGCTAATTAATATAGACAAAGTAACAAACAAACTGAACTCTTATGGATAGGACCAGTTGAATAAACTAAAGCCGTGAAAGTGCAGTTAAAGGAAAATGGACAAAAAAGGCTAGCAATAAAGTTAGATTGGAGCCTGAAATGCGGAGCCCGGTCTAAAAGAGGAGTTACGTTGTTTACATGAATACGAATTAGGTTTAGTCGGTTTTTGTTCACATAAATACACGAGGGGAATTTGTTTTTAAGTACCACGATATATGGTATGAAATATTTTATTAAATAAATAAAATATGTAGAGAGTGAATTTATGTATATCACGGATAGAGATGTATGAAAGAAGTACATATTTTGCTGACTCTTCGTAGGAAAAGGAGTAGGGTGGTGATAATTATGACTCCAAAAATGCACAAAATTAAAGCTACCTAAATTTATTCAGTTAGTTTTCAGTTTCTATTATTACTGTATACTTTTTGATTTTGTTGGTGAAATACAAAATAATACTCAACACTACAGATTACAGTTATGAGAAATAACTTTTTAAAATTGAGCAACCATAAAAATAAGTAGAAAGTAGAAAGTTGACGACGACCAACGCAGAAACCTTTGAACTTTTCCTAAGTAAAGTTAAAAATTAGTTCTCTTGCTTCCATTTGTGGGAAACTAATATTATTTGCTGGCTGAAAGCGAAGTACTTGAAAAGACTGCGTTAACAAGAAATAAAAATAAACTAGCTACACTAATATAAAAATTAATGCTTTTCGAAATAGGTAGTTTACACTTATCATAACTAGATGGCGCTGTATAACATTATATATCCTTTGGATCATGGTGTTAAGATTTATTAAATTTTTAGTTGAGAGAAATGTAACTCCAAAATGTTACCGCATCTACTAAATAACATACGCTAATAAATGATCACAAGAAATTTTCATTTTGATTATTATTTTGAAATGATGGATTAAAATGTATACTTTTATTCGTATTATACAGAGTTGTATTGATTGTGATAATCTGTTAAATAGCGTTGACTAATTGTTTGGAGTTGTTTAACTCTCGCCGCGCACCCGATAGATTAAACAGCCGTTGATTAATTACATTATTTATCTCTTCAGGTCAGAAGGTAATGAAGGCATCAATCAGTGTCAACGTTAAAACCTATGAATTTTCTCCACTAATGTTATAAACCGACCGATTCTGAAAGAGTAGAGATAAATAAGGTTTGTTTTTAACATTATATTCATTATAATTTAGTCGGACTATAAAGTATAGTTTAACTCATTTTAACATAAGTTATGAGGCTAAAATCTCCGTTTGGTCTCAGAAACCGATGGTTAGAGCAATAAAATGTAAATCTACAAATACTAGTATATACAAAGTACATAATAGAAGTAAAAATAAAGTAAGAATGCTGTTCCCGGAACAGAGATCGAATGACATTTCAAACTTGTGCGAGTACAAATGGCCGGTCGAAATGTTCGGATATTTGCTCTTTCGGATGTATTTCAGTGGCATAGGTGACATTGTATTGTTCCAGTGCCAAAGAGGCAGATGTCATTCCATGCAAACTGTTTATAAAAGCTACGACTATTGACTATTGAAAGTAATATAAACGCCGTCGAAGTTGAAATTTCTCTCTATTTTTGTGTTAGGTTAGGCCAATTTATTTTCGAAGTGTTTTATTTTTGTTATTTTTTGTAAATATGGAATAAAATACTTTTATTCCATATTTTCAAAAAAATAAAATTATAATTATTACATTCCGTTATTAACTTCCCGCACCCTTCTCTTCGATTATATTCACCTATCTTTTCTAAAACAAAAAAGGCAAAGGTCTCGGTGGCCTGTATGCCACCTCGTTGGCAGAATGTTTAATTCTGCACTCAACAGATGTCAAATTAAAATAGTTGAAAAAAAAGTAAATTAAAGTTATTGTATAAGAGCTCCTGAAGTAGAAATAAACTTTAAAATAGTTAAAATCTACTGAATGGATTTAAATAGAGACAAGCAATCAGAACTCTGTAATATCACATTTGAACGTAAAATCCGATTAATGACTGGCTGATGAACAGCTTTTAGTAAAATCAAACATTACTAGACGGCGTTCGAGTGCAATAATCTGAAAATACAGCTGACTAATTGATCCGGTCGCTGAAGTCGATCAAATAAACAGCGGTTGATAAATTACATTATTCACGTTTTGGGCCGGGAACTAATAAACGCATCTGTCATTGTCACACCTAATAAAACAGTATTTGAATTAAATTATTCAGTTCTATAGTCATTGGTTCCAAAAAGGTGGAATAAATATTAACGTTACATTTTTTACTCTTTTCTTAGGCCATAATTTCAAAGATCAACAGTCAGTAAAATCTAAATAAGTTTCACATGATGGTGGTGATATTATCTTTCACAAAAGAAAGATAAGAATCAAAACTTTGAACTTCAAAATTTTAGGGGAGCAATTTAAATTCGCGAACATAATGTTCTTGCTTTCGAGCAAACACTTGTGTTGCCAGTACTTCGCCTTTATTGTTAGTCTTGTTATATTTGCTTTAACTTGAACCGAGCTTACTCGTAGCTTATCTTGCGAGAATTTATTGACTTATTTAATTTAATTCAGTGTAGTGTAAAGGTTAAATCTATTTGATTGCTAAGTATGTAGATTCACAAACATAAAACATTACAGTTTGATAAGTATGTACACTCGCAAACATAAAACATATCAAAGTGTGCTACATGTTAACCTAAGAATGAAAGAAATGATTTTGAATTTCTTTTTATATTAACGATCTATTCTAATATTCTTTTATTAAATTAAGTGTTATTGTAGAATTAAAGACGTAAAAAATAATATATAGAAAAAGTTCTAATGTAAAACCGGCGCATTTACAGGAGAACGGAGAACGTGACATCATAATAGAGTCATTTTCACGAAAACAGTTGATAAAATTAAATTAAATTTGAAATATGTTTTATATTTTAACTAGGTGTTGCCCGCGATTCCGTCCTCGCGGATATAAAAAAGTTAAGCCTATGTGTTCTCGCAATGTTCTACATCAATGTCAAATTTTATCAAGATACTTAGAGCCGTTTTGGAGATGCCTTTTAACTAACGTCCATCCATCTAAACTGTCGCACTTATAATATCTATATATATAAAAGAAAGTTGTGTTAGTTACACTATTTATAACTCAAGAACGGCTGAATCGATTTGACTGAAAATTGGTGAGCAGGTAGCTTAGAACCAGGAATAGGACATAGGATAATTTTTACCCCGTTTTCTATTTTTTATTCCGCGCGGACGGAGTCGCGGGAAAAAGCTAGTTAATAATAATTATAATAGTTTAATTAAGTTAAAAATAAAAATTGACTAAAGTTTCTACATGATAGTAAATTTCGTTAATGTTCAATATTTTTTATTCAACCCTTGTCAGTCCTGTGACATATTCATGACGACAGCTCGATGGAAATATGTGTTTGTAGTCAGCTCATTTGTTTCTGTCAAGATTTGTTAAATAGCAAGCTATAATACATTTAAAAGCCTTTACTTTTTATACGTATATCATTTTAGTTACTTAAATAAAGGTGCATTTCAAGAAAAGCTCTACAAGACTTGTTTAGTAGCTGCCGTATGGTAGATTATTTAAGACATTAAGGATTAGTTCATTAGTGAAGGTTAAGTGACCATTTAACAACTCAGTGTGGCACTGAATGTTTTTAAATTAACTGAATATAAAAATCATAGAAAGAAACTAAATTAATTAATTAATATTGCTTTATGATACAAGATATATAAAAGCTTGATATAGAGCAAGCAAACCTTTTGAAAGGAAAATTTAATTTGGAACCATTGTTTTTCTTCGTAATAAACCCAGCATTATATTGCTCTAAGTAAATTTGTGGTTTGATACGGATTCTCTCAATTATCGGGGCTTAAAATTCTGAGCTACTTACAAGGTTTACTTAATACTAAATTTGTTTTCTTTTACGAAACAAACATTTTGTGCAATTATTTTGTTAAAAAAACTAATATAGTATTCTTGCACAACTTTGAATCGTCGACGCAAGAACAAATAGACGACTTGCATCGTACTGATACGATAAGCATATATAGGATTTTCTCCGCCATCTTGAAAATCGACTACCTTGTTAAACTGGTAACAAGTAACTGTTTTTGGTAAAGAACAAAATGTCGGCGACGCGTGCCTGAGTACGAACCTCCGTGACATTGTATTGTGTAAGTCGCTTAGCAACTAGTATTGTCAGGTTATAAAAATTTACACTGTCTTGTGTACGAAGTGCCTTATGATGACATTTTATTATACGATATTTAATGCTATGACTGAAGCGAATTAATTGTCTCACTGTAAATAATAAAATAATTTCAAAAAATAACCTACAAAGTTCTTAACTATTTTATTTATTTACATATCTAGAGAATTTAAAAGCTCAGTATAAATTCCCACACTTAGCTGGAAAGTTTACACTTTCCGTAAGCTTATTTCAAACTTTTCTCGAGTTTCCCCTCACCGTATGAGGATAATAAGAAAAAGTTTGTCTATCGTTATGAACTACTGTTTTTATATGATACTAGTTATAGCCCACGACTTCGTCTACGTGGGATAAAATGAAACTGAGTATTTGCTATTTGCTATTCCAGACTGTTATCTATCTTTCTAATCATTGGTTTCTGAGACCAAAATCCCTCTATAAAACATATCATTATCTCTGTTTATGAGAAGAACGACGATATGTTTTATAAAGAGATTATTGGTCTTAGAAACCATCGATAAGCCGTTCTCAAGTTACGTAGTATAATTTAGTTGACGCAGTAACAGATTTAGATTTTAGAAAATACTAAAATAATACTTATTTAAAATTACATTTTATTTAGAAAAATGACAAGGAATGTCAACGTAAAAATTCTTAATTGAAAAACTTTTTACAATGTTTTTTTTCGTTGGGGACTTAGCACGCCTCGAAATAATAATTTATGGACAATTTAAAGCTCTTGAAACACAAACGACATTACGTTGTTCCTTCGTTTTCTTTTATTGCGTTAGGTTTAATGCGATAAGGACCACCTGGGCACAAAAAGTTAAAACAAATTAAAATAAAATTATACGTGTAAAGTTCGTTGTATTATAAATATGGGACTAAAACTCAAATTTAGCTTTAGTTTCCTCATAGAACTGAAATGACTCACATTACGTAAATATTAGCGAAATTCTAGCGTATTAGACTTAGTTTAGTCTTCTTTCCCTTCCCATGCTTTTCTTATAAGTAAAGAGTATGAAGGGGGATTTGATGGAGGTGGGATGCACAGGAAGGGGAAATATTCTCTTTCTGTGCGACTCTTCCTCCGTCGATTAAAGGTAGGCAACTCAACTGCAATTTCGGATGTCTATGGGCAGCGGTCGCTTCGCCATTACGGCGAATTCAGGTGGCCGTTCTTGTTTACCACATTACTCTAAGAACAATTGTGTGCTAAAAGTTAGTTCACATAGTGAATACTAAACCTTCAGTAGTATTGATCCTAATTTTTTTTTATTGTTTTATAGTGGGTGATTATTTTTACTGTCTTGATAATCGGAATACGACTACAGTAATTGTGAATTGATAGACGACAGTATTTGTGTACTAGCATTTAAATTGAAAAAGTTGTGAAAATCCTATAAAATCCATAAGAACATACACCCTACGTGGCACGTATTATTACATCTCTCTCTAGGGTGACGCAGTGACCCGATGTGGGCCTTAGCCTCCGACAACAAAAGTCTCCACTTTCTCAGATCCCGCGCCGTCCCGACCCAGTCCCGGACCTGCAGGTTCCGAAGATCTTTATCCACCTCATCCATCCAGCGATACCTGGGACGGCCAACTGGGCGCCGATTATTAAATAATATGGAAATTTCTATGGTAATAATTCACTTTGCTAACTTTTTCTATTTTCTAAAGTATTCAATTCGCGTATTGTGGGCACACAAAAAGCCGGGAAACCGATTCTTGACCATACTTTTACAGTCTTAATTGAAAAAGTTTTGAGTTTTTTTTTCTGAAAGGGATCTTAACGCACCCTTAAAACAATCAATTAAGAAAATTCCGTAACGGAATTATAAAGCCTTTTAATCAGTTGCCAAAATGTTAGACATAAAAAAATCTGATAATAGAAAATTCATAGACACATAAATGCTATCCAGATATAAGTAATTTAAAATTACATTATTATGCTGTTATAAATTGATAAATTTATTTGACCCGGTGATTAGAAGTGAAACTAAATAACAATAACTTATTTTTGTCTCTGTTCAGATAGTGCTACAAAATCTTTATCAGACTTTTGGGCCTAACCACAAACCTTAGATATTGTTACAACGACATTTTACCTTATACATGTCAACCCTTTTATCGAACGCTATTAGACATAACCAGAAATCATTATTATTGATATACGATTATTCGTATGCTTCCGAAAACCGATATTAACAAATAAATAGCGAAATATTTATATTGGAATCAATTTTGATGATACAAGGTTGAGGGTAATACATACTATTAGGTCCTTACATATGAAATTGGCGTTTTTCGTACTGGCCACTTTAATAACGAATTTCTCCTCTTTGGTAAGGAATTCCAAATTCAAATTTTTACAGCTATAGACTCATGTATTTGTGGTTCGATGACCGTCATTCGTTTGTTTTTTTTCTTCTGTTTTTTTCTGTTTGCGTCACTCATTTTACAAAATGGAAAACTAAAAATATCGCATTATTTACGAGTACGAGTTCCACGGTGGCACTAGTGCTGCGGAAACGACTCGAAGGGTGAATGATGTGTATGGCGGTCGTGTTGCAAAAGAAAACACAGTTCGTTTTTGGTTCAACGTTTTCGTTCTGGAAATTTCGATCTGCAAAACAAGCCCCGTGGACGGCCTGAGACTCAAGTTGATAATGAAGAGTTGAAGGCTATTTTGGAAGCGGATCCATCGCAAACCACGTCCGAATTAGCTGCAGGCTGCGATGTTAGTGATAAAACTGTTTTAATTCACTTGAAGCAAATTGGGAAGATTAAAAAGCTTGAAAGGTGGGTACCTCACGAATTGACTGAAGCAAACCGGCAAACGCGCGTCGACTGTTGCGTTACATTACTAAACCGGCACAATAATGAAGGTATTTTAAACCGAATCATTACCTGTGATGAAAAATGGGTTCTTTACGATAATCGGAAGCGCTCAGCGCAATGGTTGGATCCTGGCCAGCCAGCCAAATCCTGCCCCAAGCGAAAATTAACCCCAAAAAAGTTACTTGTAAGCGTTTGGTGGACTAGTGCCGGTATTTTTCATTACAGTTTTCTCAAATCTGGCCAGACTATTACGGCTGATGTCTATTGTCAGCAATTGCAAACCATGATGGAAAAGCTATCGGCTAAACAACCTAGGCTGGTCAATCGCTCCACGCCACTGCTGCTTCACGACAACGCTAGACCACACACTGCGTAACAGACGGCTACTAAATTAGAAGAGCTTCAATTGGAAAGTCTAAGACATCCTCCGTACTCCCCGGACCTTGCTCCAACAGATTACCATTTTTTTCGAAATTTGGATAACTTCTTGCAAGGGAAAAAATTCGACTCCGATGGGGCAGTCCAAATCGTCTTCAAAGATTTTATTGATTCCCGTCCGACTGGTTTTTTTAGTAAAGGGATCAATGAACTACCTATGAGATGGCAAAAGTGCATAGAAAATAATGGTTCATACTTTGATTAATTAAATATATTATATTAAAAAATATTCGACTTTTTTTCCTCCCATACAAAACGCCAATTTCATATGTAAGGACCTAATATTTTATAAGCATATTGACATCAAACTGGCTGTCATAAGGCTAAAACACATGTTTACCTAAACCATGTCTAGCTTTTTTATTGGAGTAATTAAATTACTGTCTTAGCATAACTTGTCTTAGTTGCCATTTTTAGGTCTAGTTAGATTTTACATATTTTTTGACGGATCTTACCTCGATGCCAGTTCCTCTTACACCGGGTCAGATAAGTTAATCGCACTATATCTATGTAACAATTGTCAGTTTCACTTGACAGTCAAAAGAATGACTCGGATAAGTGTCATATTCATTTTAGTTGTATATTACATAACCTATTTGACAATTTACGCCGAGTAGACCGTCGTATTGTATCATTTTATGACATAGGACTTAACAAGAACGATAGCAATACAATACTGTGATGTGGGTACTATTACTTGCACCCTTGTCACATTTATGATAATAACATGAAACATATTGTATATTCCCGCTTATTATGTTTTTTGTTTCCTCGTTCTGAGTTAAACGATCATGAGAATGTAAAGACCGAGTTGAAAATTGTCTTTAACCACTATCGAATTCAGTCTCTTTTCCCTTTACGTCAATACTATAGTTTTGTTACGAAAGTTATCAAAAGAACGTCTAAGCCCCTTCATAAACAAGGAAACGTAAGTCGAAACCTTAGTTTGTACCCCTGCGTCACTAGTATTGCATTGTGCCACCGTTTTGAATATCGTAGTAACTTTATTCAAGACGATCTAGATTTTGGCAACTAAAGAACAAAATGTCAGCGACGCTCGCTTGTGTATCTCTAGGACTTTGATCCTAGACCTAAATCTTGAACCTAGACTAAAATCACCAGGATTCGAAGATTTATGTTGCCTTGTAAGCTATCATAAGTTGGTATAACATTGTTAAGTTATCAATATTTTAATTTCAAAGATATTAAAGGTTTTAACGCAATTTCCGACGACATTTTTGAAGTGATGAAAATCACTTTGATGGCGAGTGTTTCTGAAAGTTCAATCTCGTTTTAAATTGGAAAAGACGAACCGCGAACGCAATCGAGGAAAAAATACCGCTTTCACTTATAGTCAAAGTTTATCTTACTAATATTATAAATGCGAATGTTTAGATGGATGGATGGATGCTTGTTTGAAGGTATTTTGGAACGGTTGAACAGATCTTGATGAAACTTGTCGCAGATGTAGAACATAGTCTGGAAGAACACATAGGATACTTATTAAGTTTTTTTAATGCCGCGCAGACGTAGTCGCGGGCGACAGCTAGTTATGTAATAATTCTTCAGTATTTAATTAAATCCTATACAGATAGACGCCAATGTAAATCCGTAAGGTTTACACATTTATGATATTAATAAAGGTTTGTCGTTTAACGGTTATTAATAAATTCCTTTAGTGTTGTATAAAAATAAATTTAAGGAATTCTGTTAGTGAACAAGACTCTAAACGTATAGTTTATAAGTAACTATTAAGAAAAATTTACATTTATTTCTCATGGAAAATAATTCTTTCACTGCTTATCCACCTTAGGTACATAAGACTTCATAACAATTAGTCATTCATATTATCAAGATTGAAAAGATTTCAAAATATTGAAAAAGTCATTAGAGCAAACCTTAATCAATTTCAAGGCGAGTGAGGGCGGCATTTAATTAAATATAAAATCTTCATTAATTTTTCATGTGAAGGCAACAGATGGCGTGGTACTGAACGTTAAAATTAAGTTTTGAGCTTCTGTAATAATAATATTATGGTTGCTGAATATGAAGATAAGAGTATTTTAATATCAACTCTCCTATTTTTGGTAGATTTGGCTTACTTGTTAAGTCATTCTTGTTTAGTTGTAAGTCACTCTCGTTTAGTTGTAAGTCACTCTTGTTTAGTAGACACAGTGATGTTATAATCTTATCACTTAGCTGTAATAAAATGTATTCCTGAGAAGTTTAGAGTTTGATTCTTTTATTTTAAACTAGTTTTTACCCGCGACTCCGTCCGCGCGGAATAAAAAAATAGAAAACGGGGTAAAAATTATCCTATGTCCGTTTCCTGGTTCTAAGCTACCTGCCCACCAATTTTTCAGTCAAATCGATTCAGCCGTTCTTGAGTTATAAATAGTGTAACTAACACGACTTTCTTTTATATATATAGATGTAAACAATTGTTTTTGGAACAACTCAAATAAAAAACTGTATAACAGAGGAATGTTAACATGAGCGATATTAGATCCGGCACATCTCCCTTGACGGGCAATTAATTAAAGTATCTCTGAACGCTAATGAATTTCCATTGTAATGCCATTCATCACGCAACACAGCTTGATCTTAACAACCTTAATAGTGGGGTTCCACTGCTCATATAACAAACAAAAACATAATATGTGTGCGTTACACATTCTCTAAAAAACTAAAATAATATGCTTCTGAATGAATGTTTCAATAGAAACTTACAAATGTCTTTGTTTATTTGTTTAATAAATTCTTACTAAAATGTTGCTTAAGTGGGGTTCAAAAAAATAATTAAATTAAATTAATTTATAATTAAATTTGATAACATACAGATATTTAATTTGGGACATACTCGTACTTTTTAGTAAGTACATGCTTGTGGCTGCATGTTCCGTACTTCCATAGTTTTTTAAATTTTAATTTATTTTCTTCTATTCGTTTCTTTCAACTAACAATTTTTTTGTTTCCTTGCATGTGTGCATATGTGAGTGGGCGTATGTGTTGTGTGTACGCTTGCGTATGACGAAAGTCTGTGTTTATGATATGAGAAAAACAAAAGAAAACTTTAGGTAAAACTAATCAATCGATAACATCAGCAGCCTTTTTTGTCCATAGTTGGATATAGGCCACAATGGCACAGTAAATAATAATACCAACAAAGAAATCCTTGTTGACATTTTGCATTAACTCTTTGCTGGGCTATAAAATAACTAATTTGTCCCTCTACTGATCTTTTTCTTCTTAAGTGGCCTATATTATATTTATGACGTCATTTTGTGTGTTTTGAAGGTATTTTGTCGGCTTTACCCTTGTCACTTGCACGACATATTCATAATGACAGCTCGATGGAAATTTGTTTTATGCCCGGCTCATTCGTTTTTTTTCAAGTGCTGTTACATTGAAAACGTAATTATGGTTAACGTTTTTATATAATTTTTATGCTAATATTTTCCCAAAGACATCCATCACTACAGCTACTTAAATATTATGTTGAATACTTTATCATTAACTAGCTTTTACCCGCGACTCCGTCCGCGCGGAATAAAAAATAGAAAACGTGGTAAAAATTATCCTATGTCCGTTTCCTGGTTCTAAGCTACCTGCCCATCAATTTTCAGCCGTCAATTTTCAGTCAAATCGATTCAGCCGTTCTTGAGTTATAAATAGTGCAACTAACACGACTTTCTTTTATATATATAGATAGATTAATAATATGAGAGATATACTAAATATGAGAGATAGATTAATTCAATTCAAAACAATGTTTCCAGATATGAATAACATAGACAGCAAGGCATTTAATTTAAATGGAATGTTTGTCTGCAATATTCAATTAAGGACATAACATTACTGTGTATTTATCTTGTATAAGTTTAACCGCTATATCTATAACTTTGGATAACAATTTACGTTAATGTTAAGAGAACTAATGAAATGTTTAGTTCACAATCTATTTGATAAATATTACTGTTAAATGAGAACATTTTTATTCAATATTTTCTGGAGGATTTTTTTTTAAATTGCATTTTTTATTATGAACTTTTCTATATTATTATTAGGCGGAAAATGAGCAAGAGGCCATTTGGATTCGCCAAAATAGCGAAACGACCTCTGCCCATATACATCCATATTGCAGATGCGTTACACACTTTTAATTAAAAGAAGAGAAGCACAGAAAAAGTATGTTTCCCCTTTCTATGCGTCCCCTCCTCCGTCAAATCTACTCCCCCTTCCCTTAAAAAAAAGGATGGGTAAGGAAAGAAGAATAAAATTAGGCATCAGACGAAACGCGGATTTACTTCAACTTCAGGCCTGTCTTCTGTACGATCGTGGTAGTGCATCGGGCGAACCGATCGATTCGAGCAACAGATTTTGTTCTGCTAACGTCTACCACTGAAACTGATCACCATCTCTCTGTGCAATAGGTTTCAGTCTCTTAAATCGGAATCATCCGTAATTTTAATGGTTCAAGCAAACCATTCATCTGTGCTTAGGATAAACTCTGAAATATTTGTGTTTATTGCAATCACGTTTACTTCAAGATTTGTGCGGAGGAAAACTGATTGTGCCCCATATAGAGATTCTTATATCCATTCTTCTACAGTAACGACAATTATGAGTAAGCATTGACCATGTACTTCTATTTGGTGCGGTCCTTGCACATTTCTATTTTACTTCTTTATCATCGACACATTCATGAACGTGCTTCGGTTTCCGGTGTTTTATTCTACATATATCATTATTATATATACTCTATATTCTATTTCTAAATATAGAATATTTATGAGTGAAATAGATAGCACAGGACTGTTGAGCCGTTCGACATCTGACGCCATTTTGAACTCGCGCCAATGTGAAAAATGAGTGCCGTAACACAATAGGAAGAGTAAATATCCGAGCAATAATATTTGTAATAGACCGTTTCTATTGGTTTAAATTTTCTTTTTATTTGACCTCGTCTATTTGATAACATTTATGTTAAAAATAAACTTTTATTTTTAGCCAGTATTTTAACATAAAACAACCTATTTTTTTTTTAATAATCAAATTCAAAAAGGCTGAATTTTAACCACACCATACCATGAAGGTACTTTAATATTTGTATCGTTATGTTTGCCGGAACATTGAGTAATTAGATCTTTCCACTAATGGATTATTTGGAAGAATTCCGACAAAACATACAATAACCACTTTTCGATGATCTTCGGAAAGTTTAACGTTGAACTTACAAACTTTTGTGAATTTACCTCGAAAGTTCAGAATCAAAAAGTTTGCTGAAAATCTAATTTATAAATGGATTGGAAAAATAAATAAACAAATAAGGAGATTAGGGAATAAACACGAATGAAATGTTTCGAAGAAAGTCTTGAAGAAATGAAACGAATATATTATATTCACTTAGCTCTAACGAAAGCTTAATATTTAATATTACAGATAGTTATAAACCAAACGTTGTTTGTGCTCTAATATTGTGTTTAAAAAAAATAATTCCTTTTTCACATAGTTGAAGTTATTGTACTGCTATTTTTAAATTAGTTATTTAACTTTTTATTATTATTTTAAATCAGTTTATGGATAAATAATCCTTTATATAATTAAACACGAGATAACCTTATCTAAAATAATTTTATACCAGAACGTAACGAGATAGTTTCTCCGAAAGGATTATTCCGAGTAACACACCAGGGAATTTGAGCTGTTTCGTCGCGCAACTGAATTTAGAATTGCATAAGAAAATACTTTTTTTATAAATGGAACGAATATAAATGATTTAAAATATATTTAGTTTATCAGTATAATGGGCATATTTTACAATGTTCAAGTAAGTCTGAATAAAATGCTTCGAACATATTTGTTAAAGTCTTCGTTGGCGTTTTCTAATCTTCAAATAATCTGTGTAACGCAAACTATTTGAACATGAAGTATTGTCATAATAATTTTCTTATTATTTGTAATTAAATTTAACTTATGTTTTTAAAACGTAGTTCTTAAAGAAAATAGGAAAATATTGTTGGTTATATTACCAAGAAAGTTCAGTTGACAGTAAGCAGAAGCAATGGAAATAAGAGACAGTTGGATGTAAAATGAAAACACCTAAGTTGGAGAGAGCGGAGTGAACAACAGTCTCTCTGATGATTATTTGAATTATTTAAATAATAAAATACAACAGTACTAAAGAAGTTAAGTTTATTTGATGTTAAATGCTATAATCTATATATATATAAAAGAAAGTCGTGTTAGTTACACTATTTATAACTCAAGATCGTTCGAACTGATTTAGCTGAAAATTGATTTGGAGGTATCTTAGAACTAGGAGACGGACAAAGGAACTTTTTATCTTGTGTACATTTTTATTTATTCCGCGCGGACGAAGTCGCGGGTAAAAGCTAGTTTTAAATAAAAAATTGTGATGAACGTATTTCGAAATTGGAATAAATAAAACTTTCCTAGTATAAAACAAAATTAATCAAGGAAACAAGCTCGCATCAAGTTAACCCTTCAGTGAAACACACTCGAGGGAATCGCTCAATTATGTTACAATTTCATGCACATAACTCCATAACAATGGATATACGGCTAATAACCTTTTGAAGCATGTTTTAAAGTTTAAACTTAATTGGTTTACTCAAACTCTCTTCAACACATAAAGTTATATTGAAATGTAATTAATTGAACTTAATTTTATATATTACCGCTAGAGAAGATCAGAATATATTGTTTATTCCAAACTAGCTTTTACCCGCGACTCCGTCCGCGCGGAATAAAAAATAGAAAACGGGGTAAAAATTATCCTATGTCCGTTTCCTGGTTCTAAGCTGCCTGCCCACCAATTTTCAGTCAAATCGATTCAGCCGTTCTTGAGTTATAAATAGTGTAACTAACACGACTTTCTTTTATATATATAAAACTACCTTTAACCCGCGACTCCGTCCGCGCGGAATAAAAAAAATGCACATAAGATAAAAAAGTTCCTATGTCCGTCTCCTAGTTCTAAGCTACCTGCCCACCAATTTTCAGCTAAATCAGTTCGACCGATCTTGAGTTATAAATAGTGTAACTAACACGACTTTCTTTTACATATATAGATTTAAACTAAAAAAAAATACGTAAGAGATTATAAATTTTTTCACCAATACAAAGCTGTTCTTTCCATGAAGTAGAGCTATAATTTTTTTAGTTTGTCTTTTATTATATTTAAGCGAAGACAAGTCGGAATATTTTACAATTTTTGTAACTGTTTCTATATATAGTAGATAATAAATTTGAAAATTGTCCAAAGGAAACTGGTTCCATCAAATGTTTTTCACAGTATGAGGTAAACTCACACTTTAGGCTGTTATTTTTCACAGGAAATTGGAACGTTTCAGTATCATCAATAATCATATTGAACAGCGGGATGTTTTTCTATTAATAGGATACAACATGAAAGGTATATTTCTCATTTTCCTAAAATTCACGCAATATTATAAGATATATTACTTGATAAATGGAAAAAGTCGTGCAAATCTATAGGAGGATGTTAAAGTGCGTCTTTCTTATTACTTAGATTACGGTATCAAAGTTATTTTTGAATTGGTTTTTGGGTTGGTACTATGTGACTATCAGTGGCTCACGGTTTAAGCACTTGACTTCCAACCTGCAGATCCTGGGTTCCAAACCTGCGATGTACCAATGTGTTTTTTTAATTTTCGATTTTCATATGTACATTTATTTATATACTAGCTGTCGCCCGCGACTCTGTCCGCGCGGTATTAAAAAATAATTCTAAGTAGCTTATGTGTTCTACCAGACTATGTTCTACAACCGTGCCAAATTTCATCAAGATCTGTTGAGCCGTTCTGGAGATAACTTCATACAAACATGCATCCATCCATCTAAACATTCGCATTTATAGTATTAGTAAGATTAGGTAAGAAATATGAGAAGTAAGATTACCCGAAGTTCTTACGATGAAGGAAAACTTCATGATCCAACGTCATCTAGAAATCTAAAGATGGGGATCAAAATTAAACGCACAAGTATTACTGACGTAATTTACTACAACATACTTTAGATTTCTAAGTCAATTTTCATTAAAAAATATTTAGTTTACATCCTCAAAAAATTATTTTCACAAGTTCACCTTTTCATACGAGTTCGTGATATTTCTCGCTAGAGTCGTCTCCATTCTAACAACGGCAAATGGCAAACGCGTTGTCGAGGTAAATCCTAGTACATTTGAATTACAGCCACGTATACAAGCAGGTTGTGAAAATATTCGTACAGCTTTAGCGATAGCATAAACACATCGCAACTTCGCCGAGACAAAAGGACTCGCGCGTGACGTGAATTATATAGGACTTAACAAAGGGCTTTTTGCCTTCTAAGATTTTTATATTTCGTTATTACTGCTGTATCTTCGTTATTATATTTTACTAGTCTGTAATTTTCAAATGCCTTTAATCAAGAAAAGTGAAATTATTACTAGTATAAAATAATGTTCTGTTAATTCTTGTAGTTGATGGAACTAACGCCATCTATGTTTTATAAACAGACGCTAATTTGCAAACAATAATTAGAAAGTAAGCAATAATAATTAAAAAAAGCAAACATGCTGAAATGAGGGGAAAAAAAAACACAAAAACTATACAAAAAAAGCAACAGGCATGTACATATTACCAAGTATAAAAAATCAAAGTTCCTACTATCTACAACTACAAGTCCATTAACTTCTGTCCACCACTTTTGTAGATGGTAACAGAGTGAAAACGTTATCAATTTGTTTTACGATTTGCGACAAACTACGTAATAAATAATGAAGGCACTTTGTAAAACACGTCACGCGAGAGGAAATGCGGGGAAATTGGTCATTAGTGACAATTAAACATCCAATATGAAATTACGGGATAAAGCAATTTATTCCAGCGATGTATAACCTTTTTTTTTTGAAGCGAAATTAATTTTTTTTTAACTCAAATTTTTATTTGTCATAACAAAATTGCTATTTCCCACCATATATTATGTTCTGTTGATGGAGTGATGATAAAAAAATTAAAAAAAAAATTAAAGTTGCCATTTTTTCATTTTAAGCATAAAATTTCTTTCGATTAAAAAAAAATTGCTTGTTTTCATACTTTTATAATTTAGATTTTTAATATATTTAGTATTCTTTAAGACCTTTTTTATAACCTGTAGTATAAAAATATATGGCCGTTAAATATAAAATTTCCGAAAATGACATTGTAAGAAGAACGAGCGAGAGAAAAGCATAAAACTAATTTATTAGTCGGTTGTAAGTAAGAAGAAAGCGGCATTGTGTTGAGTAAAATATGATTACAGTAAAGACGGTCCTATTCCTTATGAGAATACTTCGTTTTAAAAATTAAATGTTCGGCTTTCTGAGTGGATTAAGCTAAACTTGTTAGAATCGACTAATGAATACTGAGAAGAAATGTTTTACTTCATTATTTTATTTAACGGCTCATGAAAATCTATTTACTTTTGTTGCGTAACGTATTTAAAAAAAAGATTCCAAGTTCATTTTTTTTAAATTACTTATTGGAATTTCCTTTTATAGTTGTAATTTGCAATTGAAATATCTGAGCAACGATAGTAAATCGTTGATACGATTAACCGCAACGATATGAAATGAACGCTTCGAGGACTAATCCATGTTTAAACCGATTGGTTTACAGAGGGCGCCACTGATTCGTAAGTAATTGATTGGCTGCATTTGTTCTATTCGATACGGTTTATGAGCTGTATTTATTTTATAAAATGCATTGTAAATATTTATTATAGTAATAAAATATTATAAACACCTTGGTGTTCCCGCGACTCGTTTGCCATCTTAACGTATAAAGGTAAATAAATAGATTTTTAAGTCATGGGAATGGAATGGAATGATTTGGAATGCTTTTGACAATACTTTTTATAACTAAAGTAAGTCAAAAGCTAAGTAATTAACACCACACAGTTTTCCTTAAGACTTTCTCGAGTCGGTTTTAAAAATTAATATCACTAAGAGCATAAGCGAGGAATTTATGAATAGCAAAGGCGCAAGATTAACATTTTGTCTGTCAAATAAAGTTGTCACGATTTCCATGTCAGCCCACCTCACTCTACACGAATATAATTAATAAATACATACTTCATGTGAATTATAAATAACCAGATAATTATAAAGAAAAATAACATTTTCGTTTTATATTTAAAATATGTTTCTAGCATCACAACCACAGGTGGGCACAGTTAATCGAAAAGTTAACTTCGTTAATCGTTAATACGTTAATTAAAAATTTAACTTCGTTAATCGTTAAAGCGTTAAATTCTCGAATATTTAACGCAAGTTAAAGTTAATCGTTAACAGTTAACCATACCAAAATTATACATACTAATTTCATACTTATTGTGGCAACACTTGTTTAAAATAGTAATTTGACTATACATTCTATATATAACACATTAGTATTAGAGACAAGTATGAATGCATTATAGTATATTTCATTACGAGTGCGGAAAGCCTGTCATTGCAAAGAGTTCCGACAAATGTCTAACCGAGCCGAGGCGCAGCCAAAGGTGAGGGTTGACAGTGGGAACATCTAATTCCGCACGTGTACTAAACAACTATTTTTAATACAGTTGGGAAAAAATGAAACAATTTAATAGAATAATAAAAACACAATAAACTCAACTAACTAAAATGTTTGGGAAATGTTTTTTTTTTGTTTTCTTCACCCATTCTGGGTAGGCAAAGGGAACTATGCCCAAACAGCCAAGTTTGCAGTAGATTATCTGCAGTGCAGTAGGTTATGCAGTCTTTTTATTGATATGAAATGAAAATGAAATTTAATGAGATGAAATAAAATGAAACCTAACCTAATTCATTAAATCTGATATTGTAAAAAATTTGGAGCTTCTTATTAGAAATATTTGCATGAATCATAAAAACTTCAATGATTTTTTTATAAAAACTACGTGGTTGGTTTTTTCTTTTTAATAGACATTATTTTGACAGTTGGGAAAAAGAACGCACGAAATTGGAAAAGCTTAAGAAAAAGCACCAGTAAAAAGGGGGTTTTTAATACCGTTGTTCAAAAAGTGGCGTATTGCAGGGACGAAGAGCGTTCGGGATGTGGGCTATTAAATACTCGTGCTTTTATTTACTCGTAATGAAATATACTATTTCGAACCTTCTTTTTATTTTGTCCTGTTGGTCACGTCTTTCCCGGACGCTCTGATGCATCACAGTTGCACGGGAACTTCACATATATCAATTATCAACTCCTTCGTTCACCATTCGAGTCGCCGACAGTCGCCCGACATAGTTGAACTTACGAGCGTGGCGTGGCGTGTAATTTAACCAAAATGACAGCAAGTCTCCAAGTTTCTAATTTAACGATTAACGGACTTTTATTAACGGAAGTTGAGTTTAACGGAAGTTAACAAAAGCGTTAACACTTTTTGAAGTTAACTTAAAAGTTAATCCGTTAAGCAAAATGTTAACTTCGTTAATTAACGATTAACGGATTAACGAGTTAATGCCCAGCTCTGATCACAACATATTATCACAACAATATCGGCTATTCAGATTTAAGCTAGACAGATGTTTTTCAACTTTTTTTAATAAGCTCTTTGTATTACGGGCTAGATTTAATATTCGCAGAGGAACATGGCATTTGGTATTCAAAAACACGAAACCAATATCCCCCAAGGGGCAGTTTGACAATATCATAGATGTCCAATGTTTGGTTGACAACGTACACAGGCGATAGTCAACAAGATGCTCAATGTGTGGTTTAGAACTGCTGGTTAAGACAACGTTCTAAACATAAACGTAACGTTAATAGAATAAGAAACGCTTGATTGGTTTGGATGGACTTTTACCTTTTTCCACCGACAAAAAGTTTGTACAAAAAGATATTGTTATTTCTGTTCATTAAAAAGAAAAAAAGAATGACATAATTTTTTGTACAAGTTTCAGGTGAAAATTCATATTATTTTCTAATTCGGACAACCGTTTTAATTGCATTAAAAATTTTTTTTTGTGTTGAAAAAGTTTACTAGCAGTGTTTTATAAAAAATTGAGGTTTTTTTATAAGAAATATACGCCTACATTATTTTATAATGTAAGATATAATTGTTTTCTAGTAACACTATAGCTAGAATTTAAAGAGCGCAAACACTTTAGTCACTCTGTCTTCACTCGAAAACTTCAGTTCCATACGAATGTACTACGAAGTACCAAATACAGGAAGATTTTATATTAAAATCGTTTTGTGCATTGCATATATGTTTCTAACGGTTTTGTAGAATTTAAAATAGAAAACATTTAAAAATATAAATGCTGCTTAACCAGATAAAGCTTTTTAAAGATATTAAATATTGTTTAATTTAATCGATTTTTTTGGTTCTTTTTCTATTATATTATAAAAATCATTGTATTATCTTCCTAGAGTGTTTTATATTTATGTATTTTATTTAATTCTTTATTTTTATTAAACTTTACTCATGTTATGTGTTTACATTAAAATTGCATACATAAAACTACCATGATTTATTTCACAGTGAAATGAAACTATCTCAACGAGAACAACAAAAGACTAAAATAACCAGGATGAAATTGTGTTTAAAACACACAAAACAAACTTAGGAAGAAATGTGTACAGATGTTGAGAAAGTACCAGTTCGTACAGCGTCTCGCTTGGCGACAGAATCGCGTTGTCAAGTGAGACTCGAGCCACAATGGGGTTCCTTTGTGGCTGCAAGATTTGCAGTCGGACGCCCTTCGTCAGCGAACTGTACTTCAGTACGCTTCTACGAGTATACACGTATTGTTGTCATTCCAATCTGTAGAGAACAGACTTTTCTATGAACCATAGAGAACTAATGCAGCTGTTTATTTTGGATTTGTATTTCATATTATATTACTTTACTTAATATATAATGTTCCTAGTCTATATTCATCATAAGCGGACTGATACCTGTGTTGTATTTCAAGGAACAAATAATTCTTGAATAGTACAGTTAGGTACTATTTAACTCCTAGAGCTTGTATAAATTCTGGTAGCAATATATTCGGTTTAGTTTCCGAAAGGTCGTGAAAACAACTCAGAGGCAATTATGAAAGTAATATAATTATATTTATGCTAACGAGCGTCGTGGGCATTAAAATAGACGAAGAGCTTATAAACAATAAATTACTGAATTATTACACACGAAGGGTCCTTGACCAAGGTACTTTGTAAAACTTTATTATTTATTTTATAATTCTCTTATTAAATTTAATAGATTTTAGTGGAATTCAATATTTAATTTCCTTCAGATTTGATTGAATTGGGGGAAATTCGAAAAGGTATATGTATTTGGAGATAGAACTGTTTAGACGGTTGGCACATAAGAGGAACAAGCACGTCTTTGTCTTAAAGGAAAAATGTCACTCGTTTGTTGAACGTCTTGACATTTGCCGTCACTTTTTTGAAAAGAAGTTAAATTCTAGAAATCAGAGCTATTTTTATAATCTTTCTTACTAATATTATAAATGCGAATGTTTAGATGATAATTTAGATGATAATAATTTGGCACAGATGTAGAACATAATCTATAAGAACATATAGGCTGCTTGTTAAGTTTTTTTTTTATTCGGCGCGGACGGATTCGCGGGAGATATCTAGATAAATATAACAAAATTTCATTAACAATGTAACAAGTTCGCATTAGCTGTGAATAGTTAACAAAGCTAGATATGAGTGTAGCGTTAAACAAAACAAACACAATAAATACAGGGTTTGAAATTAATTGTTTGCCCACCAACATGTATCCTCCGACAAGGCGCCGACCCAGCTCCGTTCAAACTAAACACATAAATTAATCATAAACTTTGCGTTGTCATAATGCTTCTGCACGCGAGAGGATCATTAACATTTCACGCAATAATTTTTTTTTTATTTCCGCGCGGATGGAGTCGCGGCCGACAGCTATAATATATATAAATGCGAAAGTAACTGTCTGTCTGTCATTTTTATTTCTTAACTCCTGAATCTAAAGTGCTGTATAAATATAACTTCTATCAAAACTAACAACAGTTTAAAAATTGCAATATCAATACCTAAGGTATATTTAAAGTTATTAAAGTAAATAATTTAGTAGCAAATAATATCGGCTGTCTTTTAAGGTATAATTTGTTGTGGTACTTAATTTTGAAGGAAAGTATACTATCAAAGTAAAAGAATCCTACGACTTTAGATCCGTTTGAAAAACAAAAAAATGTAATGCAATTTTTATTCACGAAAGTTTCCCACGATTCGTTTGATAAATACACTAAAAATAATATGTGGTCTTTTTGTAATAAACGGTAGAATTTTCATGTAGTTTTAACACTATATTATGATCCCGAAATATTTACGATGAAAGTTTTATTAAAACGTGAGAAAAGTTTTAATTAATATAAACAACCGTCCGCCCAATCCTTTGGGGGTTTGTTTTTTGTGTTCACAACGTTGGAGTTTGTTTTTAAAACAAATATATCTGAAATTGACAGACATGAAATTTAGTATTAAGATTTTTTTAAACGAAGAATTATTCGTTTTATTTTGACTTAGCTGAGGAATAAAGTTATATCTCTCTTATGTAACTCTTTTCATCGGATGGGATACTCTTGCCCCAAAATAGTGGTGCTTATTGGTTTTACAAATTTAATTTCTAGTTTGTATTATACCATACTAGACGAATCCACCCCATCTTCCCATATATTATTTACAGGTACTATTATTTTTTATGAAAGTATACAACCAAGATGGCTGATATAATATTTTTCTAGGTTTACGTAATTCTCGTAGTCATCCTTTAAATATATCGTTAGTGTAATCAGTTTGATAAGGCAGTCGTCTCGCGTGTAATCCCATTCGTTCTGTGTCATTTCGCCCCGACCTACCCACTCGCAGGGATCAATTTATTTTCAATTTCTCCTTCCCCTCTTGCTCCGAGTCGGCATCGTTGCGTATATAACTGAATAAAGACTCGTCATGGAATTTAATGAGGTATTCTAATAGAAATGAAAACGTTCAGAAGTATTGTAAATACGATTAAAATTTAATGCATTGAAAGACAAATTAGACTGAAATTGATATTTTATTTTTTACTTTAACCATTTAAGTTAAGATTACTTATTAGATTTTTTATATAATTATTTGATTAGAGCGTTGTGGGCTCATTTAAATATGTATGTTTACCCGACGTTCTTACATTCAAAGATATGTGTGAAGTCAACCAACCCGCACTGGGCCAGCGTGGTTGACTATGGCCTAGTCACCCAAAGTTAAGATAGGATGCGAGCCCCTCTGTGGGGACGTATAGTGAGCAGATGATGATGGTGATGATTACTAAAAGGCAATTGACTGGTTTTAATTGTCCTGTTTTGATAAAAAAGGTTTACTTTATGAGAGAGTTAAATGTGTTGACTATATAAAGTTCATCATTCAATGACTAAATTCATCAAATGACCCTAAACAAAAAGAACAAAAAAATCAATGGCTTTAAAAAATCAAATCAGTTCGAGTCCAGACGTGAGATTATTTAAATTGGCCAATCAGCGTGTCGACATTTTTTTCAACATGGCGGCGATGTGCCAGGCTTAACTGAGCGTCACATGGCGCGTAATTGCTTACTTTAAAAACGAGATGACACGAGAGTCACATAAAGGGGTGCGCAGTAAATACCTCTATTGTGCTCTGATATTTTCATTTAAAAATACTTCATGAATTAAAAAGAAAGAAAGATCTTGTGTGTAAACAGATTTATAGTAACAGCTTGTTTAAGTGGTGAGAAGAGTTAAACAGTGTTTGCCTACACTAAGTGGTCCTTACGAGATGTTGAAAATGTCGGCGTCAAGAGGCGGGTCAATTTTTCTGGACCAGGCCCAGACTTACCCATGTATGTAGTGCCTCTGATGATGACGATGAAGTGGTCCTTCCCATTCAGATATTTCGTACCATCTTTATAAAGCCATAGGTTCATAAATATAATTTCAAAAACTTAAATCATTAATACACTCGTCATTTGCGTTTAGTTATAAAAACTACAAACATATTGAGAAAGAACATACACTGGTTAATATAAAGGCGTATTTAACTTATTTTTACCCTTGTAATAATTCACAAACGAAAAAATTTGTTCCAACAAAAATGTTTAAAAGGCATGAGTTAGTACCAACTTTCATTGTCCACTCTCGTTAATATGAGAACCTTTTATGTTTTATGAAAAATGGTTATGAGGTGCATTGCCTTTTTTGTTCTTTATTCCGGTTTTTTCCATTTGCTTCCCAAATTTTAGCAATTGCCGTACAATTTTAAAAGCAGTAATGGATAATTTTAAAAGATCTTTTGTTTTTTTTATATAAAACCAAATGTGGTGAATAAGCAAACGCTTTCTGGTTAAGTTGTTTTTCTATTAAATTTGCCGATATAACTGTTCACTAAAATACAAAGTGCTTCTGTAAGCTTCAATGTAAAGGATTAATGCGTCAGATTAATCCTATTTAGTAGGCGAAAGTGTCAACATGTTTCAAATTGATCGCTGTATTTGAAAGATTGTATGGGTCATCTGATCAACTAAACATTTAGTACACATTTCTCCCAAGATCATAATACACCACTAAGAGCGACTGTAAGTAATCAGTAAACGTCTGTGAGTGCGGCAGTTAGACATTAATCTGTATTCACTACAGATAAATAAATATACTTCGTTATGTTAAAAGCAAAAATCGTACATTCTTGTTATAACTTAATTTTCTTTCGATTAAGCACATCCTGTAGGTAATGACATTCGATTTAAAAAAGGAACTATCACAAAGGTTACATCAAATGAAACGTCGAATAACAGGAGGTAGGAAAAAATGTGTGTAATTTATTCGAGCCCTTTGAACGTGAGATGATTTAAATTGGGCAATAAACGAGTCACATTTTTTGCAACATGGCGTAGATTAAGAAGAGTTTTGACGTTGCCGGAATTACTTTATTGGAGAATTCAAATGGAAAAATAAACGAAATTACAAAGATTGCAAAACTTAAAAATTATTCGAATTGAAAATTGTACTATTATATTTTTAACACTACAAATTAAATAAGATAAATTAATCGTGTAAAAACTTTTAACTCTTTATAAATCCATTATGATTTTGTTTCTGTTAACAATGACGTAACTAATATTAAGCAGGATGTTGTTTTTTTAAATTAATTCTAAAAACGTTATAAAGTAATGGAAAAATTCAATAAAATAAAATTCGACATTATCTTCTCATATTACGCTTAAGAAGGTTATTTTCAGAACTTACAACGGAACCTAAAAATGTAGAGGTCCCCAATAAAATTTCACTTACACACGAAATACCGCAATTTTCACGTGACGCTGTCAAAGCACCTATCTAAAATAACGTAAAGCTTTTTTCAGAATTTTTTGATATTATACCTTATTACAATGGTGTAAGGTTACTATTTTCTGTGTCGATTGTCTGACATAGGGCAGTTTTTCGTGTATTGTTAGGAATTGGCAGTCATTGTCAGAGAATAATGGGTGTTCGTGGGATGAATAAAATTTTACGCTTCACGCGTTCAAAGTTTAAAAGCTACCATGTTGAAGTTGTAAGCAAAGCGGCGGAAGATAACTTACCTTACAGGAGTTTTTTTTTTTATTGTTTTCATCTTTAAAACATGTTAAAATATTATTAAAGTAATTAAAAGTATTTTTAAACTACGAATTTAATTTCGCAAGTACATTTTAGTTCGATATTGTGATGTGTTTTTCTTATTTCTTTAGAAACCCTAATCCTAGATTTCTACATGTACATAATTATTATAAAGAGGATTTAAAACTACAGAACCGATTTAAAAAATTCGTTTTCTATGAGAAAGATACACTATACCTGACTAACATTTCCTATTTTTATTATTAGATTTTTTTAATTTCGTACAGAGGAAGTCGCGTGTTAAAGCTAGGTTCAAGAAGTTAAATATCGACATTATAAATATTTTAGGGACAAAGAAGTGTCACTGATAGTACGATTGGACTACGAATAATGGCCAATGCAAATTGACAGTTTTTCAGGAGAAGCTCTCAAAGTTTTAACCATATAGGAAAAGATGCCGAATTGGCCCTTATACTTAAAAAAAAAAAACACCTTTACACCTCTAAATGTATATTTGTTTTTAGTGCATGTTGTTAACTAGACTAAGAGGTAGCTTTTAACAGAAAAAACTAAAAATCAGCAATTTGTTACTTTAGCCCATCGAGTAAAGGAACATTCATTTTTATGAAACTGATGACATGTTGATTTAATTTTATTTTTTTATTGATTCTCAATTTTATCGCTGAGGTTTTTAAAACATGTATTAAATGTGCTGGTTAACTGGTTAATTTTATTTTTTACCCAAATATTTTTATGAATTGTCCACCTTAAATGTATTACTTAGTATTAGTAAGATTTAAAAATAGAAGATAATCTGGTTCATGCTGTCAAATGCCTAAAAGTTCTGTTTATCTCTCCTCACTTTTATATTTACGTGATTAATTAATTCGATTGTCTGTACGTCAGACAGTATCATTTAGATGTCGGCAGTTCTAATTGGGTCTGACAACTTAAGCACCGACAAAATTAAGTTTTCCTCTTCGTCGGTCCTTTGTCATGTGTCATGTCGTCTTTTATGTAATACATGTAGACGTATAGATAACTTTTATTGTATTTACTAATGAAGAGTTACTAATGTATAAGGCTTTTCTCTAACTACAATATATTGAATTATTATAGTTAAATTGTTTCAAGGTTTAAAGTTATATATAACGGCCGGGGTGGCTCGCTATCAGAATTATTATTGATTGAGATCACTTGTGGGCGGCTGTGGGTAATATCGGATTCAAGGAATACACTGGTTATCACTTCTCAACTCGTTATAATTGATTCACAGGCTCATGTACAACAAGCAATGCTTTAGCAACGATCCATATTTCCAGAATGACCAATGTCAGACGCGCATCGTATAAGAAGTCTCTTCGAACGCAGCTCGTGTTTCGATTTATTAAAGTTGATTTCTTCTTCGGATTGCGACATATATTACATGTATTTATCTATTTCAGTTTATGCAAAATTATTTATCTTACTGATATTATATATGTGAATGTTTATGGATGGATGGATGGATGTTTGAAGGTATCTCCTGAACGGCTCAACGGATCTTGATGAAATTTGACACAGATGTAGAACATAGTCTGGAAGAACACAACAACTACTTTTTTTTTAATTCCGCAAGGACGGAGTTGCGGGCGACAGCTAGTCATAATTATATCATTAGATTAGACTATTCATTGATTTCTCCTTGTATACGTTTTCAATAATGTGGATACTATTATACAAAGCGTTTGAAGTTACTCTATATGTGGCTTCATAAAATTTATTATAAATAAAACTTATTTGTCTTTTAAAATAAATTATGAAGGCACATTGTTGAACATGGCGTACTCAGACCCATGAATCATTAATTCCAACTATAATGATATTCATAAATCGTTATTAATGATAATGATAATGATTATAATTAATCGCTGTATCGTGAGTTTAAATATATTCAATTGACATTCAACTTGATATTCAACTTGTTAAGCACTAACTATGATTCTCTGAGTCCTAAATCTCTTTATAAAACATATCGTCATCCCTGTCGTTATCTTTGCCAAAACAGAGATAATATTATATTTTAAACGACTATTTTGGTCTAAGGAACCTATCTTCAAACTCTGAAGGGTTGTTTGTAACGTTCAAATGTCACACACTGTTTTTTGATTAATAGAGAATATTGTCATTCTTTTTTAATATCATGAGAGAGATGGTTATATTGTTGTAATATTTTTTTATGTCATAAGGTGGCAAACGAGCAAACGGTCATCTGGATTCGCCGCAATAGCGAGGTGACCGTTGCCCATAGACATTCGCAAATGCAGATGCGTTGCCTACCTTTAATTAACGGAGAAGGGGACGCATAGAATGAGAATATTTCTCCCTCCTATGCGTAAAGAGCACTAAAATTAGGCCTCCGGTACCACACTCATCAGACGAAACGCGGAATTGCTTCCACTTCAAGCCTGTCTTCTGTGTGGTCGTGGTATTGCACCGGTCGACCCGGCCAATTCGTGCACCCAAATATTGTTGTTGCGAGATCTAAAATATAGTCGTAACTCTACTCACTGTTATACGTCTTTTGATGATAATTTGCAGCGATTCATATCGCGACCGCGCTCATGAATAATTAGTTGTGCGTCTTAAGTGTAATGTCGGTCGACCGCACGCAGATGAATACAGCTCTCATCTCCCCTTACTTGTTGACCTTATTTCTTCAGTTGAGAACAGGCTCTTTTTAAACTAGTACGAGCGTTTGATTGCGTGTATAACGTATCATACACATCTCCAGTGATGTAATAGAGAGAAAAGATTTTAACCTTCAAAATTTATACCCAATACAAACGTACAAACTTTTTTGTCATAATGGTTGACTTTATAAAAGCTTTGACCATTAAAATCAGTCCAAAATGATTTTCTATAACGAATTTTAATTCGATTGAAAATCTTTGGAAAATTTCGTACTTATCCTATTATTTTTACGTATAGATTATCACTTAAATCCCTAATCAAAAGATTTGTAAGACTTTCTGATTCAATACCATTTACCTCTTCCGTGAGAAATGTCCTCGCTTCCAGGTTCCACGTGTTCAAAGACGATCTTATCAATAGGACTTCATTAGCGTCAAACACGTTCATTACAAGTCGCTTCTCTTTATCGATTGAAGTACAAAGGTATTAAAGCTCTGTATACGATCTACTTAAAGAGTTATTTAAGATACTTACTCATGTTTTGTATATCACGTTAAATTACTATATACCATATAAATATTTATTACACTCGGAGACATTAATTGGATACTTAAATAGTTCATTAGAGTCGATTTCTCTAATTAAAACCATCTAAATGACTCTGAATTTTGTAAGTATTTTAGTATTTATTATAAGTATTTATGTAAGTATTCATAATACTTGATTTATAATACATATGTTTTTCAATTTTCCCACTTTATTCAATAAGTAGTGAGCACTTTCTTAAGACTGGAGTATTCCGTTGTTAAACATTAATATCACTAAAAGCATGAGCGAAGAATTTATCAATAGTCAAAGAAGGAAAATTATCTTACGTATTTCGTAGCTATGGTTTACTTAAACTTTTAAATAAAAGAATAGATAAATAAGTAGTTATGGATTTTTTTGATAGTGTTTTTTTTTCTGTGACGTTTTATTTTCTTTCTAATATGCGAAAGTTTAAATGGATTGCTTGATAAAATATAACTTCAACACAGCTTATCGGATCAGGATGAAATTTGGCACAGAGATGAATAACTGTCTGGGACAATACATAAGCTACTAAGTTTTTTTTTCTTCCTTTCAAAACGCGGACAAAGTCGCAGGCATAAGTACATAGGATATATTAAGAGAGATATTTCAATTGTATGAAGCCGTTTTCGCTTGTACTGTTGATCTTTGTAATACCTGAATCTCGTAAAAACGAGTTAAATTTTCGTATTGGATCGTAAACGTGCAAATAAACGACTGGATGTAAAACTGAATATCCAATCCTATGCTACGTCGGAATATATTTCACCTTGATATTTGCAACAAAACTCTATATTCTATTTTATAGTCTTTCGTGTGACATAAAATTTATATAACCAAAAATATTTGCAGCATTCGTAACTATTTAAAATGTTATTTTCTTCAGTATTTATAATGATGTTCCTAAACTTTTTAGGCCTTAGACCTCATTCAAAATATAACTGGCCTTAAATATTTATTAAACTTGTAAAACCCCAAATTTATTTTTCGATATTGTAAATCGCTTCCGGATCAACTCTCGACTCCAAGGAGTCACTTAGACCAATTTTTAAATCACTTATTTGAATGTTTAGAGGTACATTTCTTCAGTCATATAAAATTAATATTTCTAGCGATATTTTTACCCTCAAAATATAAGCACATTATTGATATGTTCTTTTTAATTTAGTGTTATTTTTTTTAAATATATCGATGGCTCCTACGAATAAGGGTCAATGTGCAAAGTGATAACTTTTCAGGAGAGGCTCTCAAATCTTCAACCGTTTAGGAAAATAAGCCGGGAATAAAAAGAAAAACAAAAAACCTGTAAATGTATATTTTGCTTAGTGCATGTTGTTGACTAAGCTAAGAGGTTTTAACACAAAAAAGTAAAAATCATCAATTTGTTACTTAGGACCTTTACATAGGACCCATTGATATATTAGCACTTTTAAATAATATTTCCCTTAAGCTTATATGTTGTGATAGTAGTTAACACATGCTCATGTCAAGTATTATGTATCGATTTAATCGGTTACAGCTTTATGTCAGCAATTTCAGCGCTTCGTTCACGGTTATTGGTCGTTACATAACTGTTGTATGTAGCTTGTATATTGAATATTAACTTTCATATTAAACAATATATTGTAATCTACATAATAGTGTTAAGTTATTAATTTTACGGTCAGATACATATATATTTACACTAGCTGTCGCCCGCGACTCCGTCCGCGCGCAGTTAAAAAAAAACTTAATGGGGGGGGGGGTATGAAAAATAGATGTTGGCCGATTCTCAGACCTACTGAATATGCTCACAAAATTTCATGAGAATCGGTCAAACCGTTTCGGAGGAGTACGGTGACGAAAACTGTGACAAGAGAATTTTATATATTAGATATTTTTTTTCAGGTGTTGGGCAATGTTGGGCAATTCCAAGTCTATATGAAGAACGATGTTTTTTTTTATTTACGGTCAGTTCGATACTTATAGATTTTTATTAAAAGTACAGGATGATTTTTATTTTTTATTTTTTATCTGATAGCGTTGTGGGAAAATGTAGCTAACTCAACAAAACAGGGACGGATGAAATCATTCCTACTCTGGAAAGAAGTACCGTTTGCACTCATTATTAATTATACTTAGATGGTAATCAACCTATAATACTCAATTATCCCATTGTGTTTTGTAAATGTCAAGAAAAACTCAAATTCATTGCACAATAAATACTTTTATTCCATTTTCAACATTTCTAACGGTCAGCTAGCAAGTTTCGACTAGACAACTTATCACCTCAACGGTTATCCAACGACTGGCCGAGCTCCTGACTCAATAATCAAAACGCTGTTTCGAAGTTGACACAAAAGAGTGATTGGGTCGAGTAGTGTTTCCATATAAGAAAAATAAAACTAACTTTTATAAAATTATTACATAAATATACATTCATAATTATTTCATTCAGATAAATGAAAGTTCAATAAAAAAAAAATACCAGTTAAAAAATGTACGTGTGAGTTGAAGAGTAGAGATAGAGCAGTGAGCATTAAAGGGAGGTAAAGTATTTTTGGTATTGATAGTTGGTGATTTAGCAATTCTCAGTGGACAGTATGCGCCATCAATAAACTCTATCGCAATTCTTTAGAACAAGGTGAGCGAATGATTTATCGCTCTCGTAAGTAACGGAGATCGTATAATAGATTTAAAATCTGCACCGCTTTCGGAAACTTCAAAGCGATATTAAATTAAAGTCCGTTCATTCTTTTTACGAGTATATCAACGGTAACAAAGATGAGAGTATTTTTAACTGATGGTAGATTTGAAAGTACGCTTTTATGTTTCATACCAGGGTTTGTTCAATTTGTCTTCATTATTTTTATATCCTTACTTTTTGATCCCTTTGTTGTAATATAATAGTAACTATCACCAGCTCATTGAAGGGCTCGGACCCTACCCTAAGTTAGGGGCGTATAGGCCATAGTCAAGGTTGACTTCACACATATATCTACGCAGATATGTGCATGTTCATCATAAAAATGTCGGGTAATATACAAATATACATATGTACATAACATTAGTATGTAAAATAACATTAGTTTTAAGAAATTAGATTATAACTTCCTCAATAACTTCCTAAACGATTAGAAGTAAGCAAACCTTTAATATTGTTCGTGCCTTCACATCGGCAGGACGTATTCGCTAGTTTAGATAATATTGTTCGTGCCTTCACATCGGCAGGACGTATTCGCTAGTTTAGATAATATTGTTCTCGCCTTCGCATCGGCAGGACGTATTCGCTAGTTAAGTCCTAATTAAATGTATTTCTTTAATTAGTAGTTTATAAGTCTTAATTAAATGTATTTTTTTAATTAATAGTTTTAATAAATAAAGTTAGTTTTTAAAAACACACTAAGGGCATATAGAAACAAGACTGGCGCTGCGGACAGGATACGCTCGTCAACAGTAGTGTTGTCTTTCGTATTTGGGTATCCAAATTTGCCTGAATTTACGCGAGTGCGACGCGATTAATACTGGAGCGTTTCCTAAATCAAATAAATTTGTCTTTTTCGAGTAAAACCTAGTGGTGTCAACATGGGATTAGCAGTCGGTTGGTGAGTACAACTTTTTGCCTTCCTTAACATCCTATTCCATGTATATTCTTGAAGTTAAAATCCTTCGTTAGAAATTTAAGTCTATTAGATTGTGCTATTTGAGATAAGACTTTTCTCGGTAGCGCGTTATCTGGTTTTTAGCCATAACAACTCCACATCGTTGTATGGTATTGTAGCATTAAGTTATAACATTATTTCATGTGTGATTATTTTATATTTAATTTGTGTATTTCTAGTTTATAATTGTGTAATTAATTTTAAGTGTTTTAAAAATGGAAGTTCAAATAAAGCCCGTTCCCGAGACAATGTTAAAAATCATCCCTATTTTTGAAGGAGATAATAGACATTTAAATTTATACATAAGAAAATGTGAATATGTAATCGAAAGATATCGCGGTAATGACGAACAAAATTTATATGTATACCACGTTGTTACTAGCCGTTTGTCAGGTAATGCAGCCGCGTTATTATCTGAAAGAGACGATATAGTGACATGGTCACAACTAAAAGATTTACTAGAGCAACACTTTGGTGATCCTAGAAGTGAAGAATGTATAAATATCGAACTTGAGAGTTTAAAAATTAATCCCGGAGAAACTTACCTTTCTTTTTGTAATAGGATTCAGACAGTACGATCTAATTTAATTTCAAAAGTAAATACCCATACAAATCAGGAATTAAAAACTGCTAAAATCGCTATTTATAATAATACGGCCTTAAACGTCTTTTTATATAATTTGCCAGAAAATATGGTACGTATAGTGCGTTTAAAATCACCCTCTACACTAGAAGCCGCATTAAGTGTGGTCCTTGAAGAAGTAAATTTCCATGATCAATACACTTTAAGAAATAAAATGTATGGATCTTCATCTAAGCCCGCGCAACATTCGAATCATTTAATGCCATTACATCCACCCATTGGATTACGTTACAAGCCTAACTTGCAACAAATGCCAAGTAGAACGCAACAAATTTTTGGTAACTCCGTTAATCAAAATTCCGGTTTCCGTTTACCTCAACCTGGGTTCCGGCCTCCAATAAAAGGTTTTAGTAATCATCCCCAAGGTCAGCAGTTTGGCTACCGCCCTCAATTACAACAGTTTGGCTACCGCCCTCAGTTACAACAGTTTGGCTACCGCCCTCAGTTACAACAGTTTGGCTATCGTCCTCAGTTAACCCAACAATTCGGTTATAAACCCCCAATAGGACAGACATCCTTTAATAAATCCATGCCCCCACAACAGTTTCAAACAGACGTATCAATGCGTACGGCCCCACTTAATAATAATGCCTTTAAAGTCAACGAACTTACGGAATCAGATTACGTAGACGAAGATTATTATTACGACCCCAATTACTATGAGCAACAGCAATACAATACAGACAACTACGATGAATACCCCATTGAAAATGATACCGACGAAAGTATGAACGACCCTAATCAAGTTAACACTGACCAAAACCACCCTTTCGAGAAACAAGCCTCTCTCCCGAACAACACATAGAGTTAAATTGCGACCCAAGTCTAAAACTCCCATATATATATATACCAGAAATAAATGCAAAAATGATGATAGATACCGGTAGTACAAGATCCTTTCTTAGCCCTTCAAAAGCTTACCAGTACTTTCCTGAATACATTAATTACGAACCCTTTAAAGTAGTAAGTACACACTCCTCAAGTCAACATAACCAGGTCGCACAAATACCCCTTTTTCCAACCTTCCAAAGTAACGACGAACACAAATTCTATCTATATGACGTCGACAAAAGATATGATGGACTCATAGGTAATGATTTGTTAAAGCAACTAGATGCAGTCATTGATTTAAAAAACTTGAAATTACATACTAATACGACATCTATTACTATAATCAACAACAACTTAGATTATGTCTTACAATTACAACCGCGTAGTGAACAGCGAGTTAAGGTCCCTACAGACCAATATTCCGGCCATGCTATACTTGATTATTGTGAATTTCAACACAACGTAAGAATGCCTTCAGCAATAGTAAATTGTACCAATGGATATGCTACTACGGTTATCCAAAATACTTCTAATAAATCAATTACTTTAACATTCTCAAGACCACTAAAAGTGACGACATATGACGACGTACAATGTAATATAAATTTTATGACGGACAACGATAACAAACAGACTGACGACTTATTAGATAAAAACTTACATAACAAACTTAGACTGGAACACACTAATGACGAAGAAAGACACAAGATACAGAACCTTTGTAATGAATATAAAGACATCTTCTATTGTGAAGACATTCCATTATCATTTTCCAGCCAAGTCAAACATGAAATTAGAACGCGTAACGATGATCCTATATATGTGAAACCTTATAGATTAGCTCCTTTCCAAAACCAAGAAATAAATAGACAAGTCGAACAGCTATTACATGACAATGTCATACAGGAATCGCATTCACCGTGGAATGCACCTGTCCATTTAGTGCCTAAAAAGCCTGACGCATCAGGACAACAGAAGTACCGAATGGTGATAGACTTTAGACGATTAAACGAAATAACCATAGACGATAAATATCCCTTGCCCAACATTACAGACTTATTCGATAAATTAGGTAAAAGTACATATTTCAGCACGCTAGATCTCGCTAGCGGTTATCATCAATTAGAGGTTAAGCCAGAGGATAGACAGAAAACAGCCTTCAGCACACAACACGGACATTTTGAGTTTACCCGAATGCCGTTTGGCCTTAAAACAGCTCCTGCAACATTCCAAAGAGCCATGGATAGTGTTCTAAGAGGTCTTCAAGGAATCCATTGCATGATCTATCTTGATGACGTAATTGTATTCTCATCCAGTCTCGATGAACACATTCAAAAGTTACGAACCATTTTTGACAGATTCCGACAGACAAATTTTAAGATTCAACTCGATAAATCCGAATTCTTACGTAAAGAGGTATTGTATCTTGGACATACTATAACTAAAGACGGACTACGACCAAATAACGACAAGATAAAAGCAGTACTTGACTATCCCCTTCCCAAGACTACAACTGAAATTAAAAGTTTCCTAGGTTTGATAGGCTACTATCGACGATTTATCAAAGATTTTTCCAAAATTACTCAACCATTAACCTCGTGTCTCAAAAAGCGAAATAGAATCGTTATAGATCAAAAGTACATTGACGCATTCAACAAGTGTAAAGAACTTTTAACTAACGCCCCACTTTTGCAATATCCAGATTATTCAAAACCATTCATTCTAACAACTGACGCGTCTAACGTCGCCCTAGGCGCAGTATTGTCACAAGGACAGGTAGGCAGTGACAAACCTATTGCGTACGCGAGTCGCACCCTTAGCGACACCGAGTCACGATATAGTACAATAGAAAAAGAGCTATTATCCATTGTATGGGCTGTAAAGCATTTCCGCCCATATCTCTATGGAAGAAAGTTCATAATTTATACTGATCACAGACCCCTTGCTTGGTTAAATTCATTAAAAGATCCTAGTAGTAAACTAACCAGATGGAGACTCCGACTACAAGACTACGACTTTGACATTATATATAAAAACGGAAAACAAAACACAAACGCTGACGCTCTCTCCCGCATAAAACTTAACGCCCTTGACTCTGACGACGACTCTATGAAGGTTAACATAGATCCGAACTATCAAGCTAAAATTTCCGAAATAGTAGAGGAACTCGAAAAACATTGTGCTAAGAAACAAAATCGACATGATTCCTCGACCATAACAATTTCTGATAAAAGTGCCACAATTAGCCCCACTGATAGATCTGAAACACTTTCTGTAGCAAGCACTGTCAAATCTAACAAACATCGTACAAATACACCCTTAGGCTACCCCGTTAGGTCACCTTCGAACTCTAACAATTCACAAACAATTCATTCAGCACCTGATTTAGAGCCTATAGGAATTCCCATATTAAGAGAAGCAATAGATACTAAGCCTAATCAAATTTTAGTTCACTCTTGGTTTAAATCCGAATTTCAAGTTAAAAATTTATCGCATAATCAACAGAAAATCTTAGAAGTTTTTATGCCCATCGGTAATGATGATTTAATTAAACAATTTTTAAAGGAATACATAAAGCCGAAAGTTAAATATTTTATATACTTTGAGGAAGAAGAACATAGACATCAATTTAGCAGAGTAGTTATACAGTTGTTTAAGAAAGATCAGGTTAAATTAATCGAATGTACAGAGCGAGTAATAAGAATAGAGGACGAAGAGGAACAACGTGCGATAATTCTTAAATATCATGAAGGAAAACAATGCCACCGTGGTATTAAGGAAACACTAGTTAGATTACGTAGAACTTACTTTTGGGAGAAAATGCAGGAAACTGTATCAGCCGTTATTAATGCATGTACCCTTTGTAAACGAACGAAATATGATCGCAAACCCTTAAAGCCATTCTTACAATTAACACAAACTCAAGACGCCCCTTTTCAAGAAGTTTTTATCGATATATTTAGTATTGAAAGCAAGTATTATCTCACATTAGTCGATTCATTTAGCAAATTAGGACAAGCGATTGAAATTACAAACAGATCAACTCCTGAAGTAATTAGAGCCCTCATGAAATACTTTGCATTTTACGGTATTCCCAAAAGAATTAGTGCTGATCCAGGAATGGAATTTAACAATATTTTATTAAAAGAATTCCTTAGTTTACACAAAATCGAACTCCACATTAGCACTCCCCGAAATCCTAATTCCATGGGACTTATTGAACGTTTTCATTCAACATTAATTGAAATTTACCGACTTGCGAAATATGAGAGGAAGTGCACCGATGCCGCCTCTGTAATGACGTACTCTATTATCGCTTATAATAACACAATTCACACGACAACCGGCCTTACGCCTTTTGAAGTGACATTCGGTCACACTGATTCAGATAGCCCATTCAATACTCATTTTGAAAAAAGTTACACACAACAACTCGTCCGAGATCATGCTAAACGTACAAAGTTTCTATATAAACATTTAGCGGAAAGCATGTTAGATAAAAAGGAAAAGATTAGAGAAAAGAGAGGAGGAGAAGGCGAAATTCAATTTAATAAAGATGATATCATTTTTGCTAAAGCAGTCAACACCCGGAATAGTAAAGATAAAGCCAAATACACAAAAGCAAAAATCATAGGTCCCGTAGAAAGAAATGTAGTCCCCGTACAAATAGGAGAACGAGAAACGAGAGTTCCTATTAAAAATATAAAACGACCTTCACAGGTGGTGGCTGATGTTGATAGGCGCACCGTCGCTGGCCCTTCATCTGAAATCACTTGAAGGCAATCCTGGAATCTTACCCGTTAAGAAAGGAAGTGCGTATTTACAAAAAGACCATTGGACAATATTAAAAGTTCTAAATTTAGACCAATTATATACCGATCTTATTAATATCGATACAAACTATCAAATATTAGAAAACTTGTTAAATCATAATCGTTCCATACCTCTAGAATTTCTTTCTCTTGAGAAACATGTTCAATATCATCGTTTTATTACATTTGAAAAGTACAGCCAACTTGTTCCTCAGCGTCTGAAAAGAGGCCTAGTTGATCCCTTAGGTTCTTTAATAAAAATTATTACCGGCAACCTTGATCACGAAGACGCTCTCAAGTACGATAAGCTTACCACAGAATTAAATCAAAACCAAATTGTTATCTCTAACAGGCTCACTTTAATCACTAAAATAATAGATGGTTTAATTAATAATACAGACCTAGTTAATACTAATATTAGACAGTTAGAAGAGAGACTTAAAATCTTTGAAACAGAATTGAGAACTCAAAAGAATTGGATATTTGGCACATATTTAATGGGATTACTTAATTTGTTTATCAATAATTATCGTACAATATTCATTAAGTTAAGTGAAATTGAAACAGCCTTAGCTCTAAGCAAATTGTCAGTTTTACATCAAAGTATTGTAAACTCTACTGAATTATTAGGTCATCTACAAGCTATATCTTTGTATGGTAATTTACTGTATACACCTACTGAAATGAATTTAGTAAAAATTGAAGAAACCATTATTGTAAAATCGTATATTAAGAAAAACCAGATAACGTTCATATTGGAAATTCCTCTTATTCATAATGTAACTTATAATTATTATAAAATCTATTCCTTACCCATCTATAATGAAAAAATAAACCTCACTATTACCATATTTCCTAATTACCCCTTCCTCATGGCAAAAGGTACGAAAACTATTCCGATTGTAAAACCTTGTCGCACCCTAGCCGCTGGAGAAGAGTTTCTTTGCACAGACAATGATAGAGCTCTATATGCAGAACCTACATGTTTGGAACAATTAATAACATTCAAAAATATCTCTAACTGTCAACAACGATCTATTTTAATTGAGAACCCAAAGGTACAACAAGTAGATGACGAAAATTGGATCCTGTACAGTCGCACAGAAACCACCGTGTTACAAAATTGCAAAGACGATATTACTAGATTCTCTGTTTTTGGAACATATATGATGACCCTAAATGAACCCTGCGAGATCGTAGTGGACAATATTAAAATTTACCATCACTCCGCCTACTCCATGAATGCCGAGATTGAGCCAATGCCCATAGTGAGCCTGCCACAACTACATAGCGACATCGATACATTATCCGGTGCACATGCACTCGATATAAAGGACGTCAACCTCGACGAGATCAAGTACATGTCACACGCGTTGAAAAACAGTGAATTAGTGCATAGTGTTACAAGTGTTACCAATGTGTACAGCTCTAGCTGGTTTATACTTACTTGTGTTCTAATGTGCATCTTTATAATTTCTGCATTAATAATTTTAAGAAAATATTTGTCAAAATTTGTATGTTTGCAAAATTATCGGAAAAGCCGTAAAAACGACAAATCCGATAATTTCGCTCTTGAGGGGGGAAAAGTTATGTTGGACGCTCGCCCCTCAGCCTTAGATTAGGGCTCTGCACTTAAAGGTGCAGCGTCATAGTTTTAAGAATTAGAGTATAAGATTTACTAACATTAGTTTTAAGAAATTAGATTATAACTTCCTCAATAACTTCCTAAACGATTAGAAGTAAGCAAACCTTTAATATTGTTCGTGCCTTCACATCGGCAGGACGTATTCGCTAGTTTAGATAATATTGTTCGTGCCTTCACATCGGCAGGACGTATTCGCTAGTTTAGATAATATTGTTCTCGCCTTCGCATCGGCAGGACGTATTCGCTAGTTAAGTCCTAATTAAATGTATTTCTTTAATTAGTAGTTTATAAGTCTTAATTAAATGTATTTTTTTAATTAATAGTTTTAATAAATAAAGTTAGTTTTTAAAAACACACTAAGGGCATATAGAAACAAGACTAGCTTGTCCATAGTTAGTTTTCTTGATAAATTTTTTTTATTAGTTTTCGTAAGTACATATATTTAGAAGTAAATTATAAGTTACAAAAAGTTTCTATGTTCCAAATAGAGTCAATAAACTTAACATTATCTAAATCATTATAAATATATTTTTAGGAATCAGAAGGGTAAAAATATAAAAAAATATACAAGCGGTCTATTCTAAACACAAAATAATTTAATTTACACGTCAAATACTTTACAAAGATCTTAAAATAACTTAAACAATTATGAAGTAAACAAACGCTAATTTACACTCCGCGAAAATGACCTAAATGACCTACAGCAAGTACCGTCGAGACCAACCACCGTATCAACCGCGATCCTAGCAGCCGTAAGAGCGCTTGGTCGGCTCTGCATTCGCTTATATAGACGTTGGTGGGGGAAAGACATTTTTGTCAGTGATGGTGGGGATCGACGCCACCTGCTGTAAGATTATCTAATACGGCCTCTCCTGACCGTGTGCCGTCCTCGGACACACTGAAGTTATGCTCTTAGATGGTGTTGGTGACTGCAGCGAGTTCTTGCTCGTTGCCCGTTTGTGGTGATGTGTCTGCACTAGCGGGGTCTGCTGGTCTATCTGAAGTTTCACCAACATTGTCATCGTCAGGGTTATCTGCATGAGAAAGAGTGTCGTTAGTTAATCATGACAACATGTGTGGTTGCCTATGCTGTCGTCCATCGCACATACAAGGCCCTCATACAAACACAAACACTCTGATATAAACAAGAACACCTCTTTCAAAAGTATGCACACATCTTCATGCGTAATACTTCTGTCATACTCATACTTGAACTTGCAAGTTCCCACGATAAGCGTGAACCAGGACTTTGCCTGCCAGGTCAGCGCCTGATGCACATTCAACGAATGCGACTTCCAAGGGATTCACCCTTCCAGGACAGCGCCTGATGCACATTCAACGAATGCGACTTCCAAGGGATTCACCCTTCCAGGACAGCGCCTGATGCACATTCAGCGAATGCGACTTCCAAGGGCTGAGCCCACTGAGCATGTTGGGGCCACGCCCGCCAATGCTGGATACTGCAGAACGACTGCCTCGGAAGATGCATGGACCGCACCGCCAGCTCGTTCTGACCAGCAAGGGAAACACTCGCCTTTCATTCCGGCGCTTACTCGCACATACAACAAATGTACTGTAAGCAAAACAACATTAAAACGTTCAGTTGAAACCTTACCGTCAAAAAATGCAGAGCAACTCTCTGGACACCATTCGCCAATCCACAGTACCATATACTGTGCTGCCGCCTGAGTGGTCTTGCCTCTAGATCCACTTAGCAGCTTCATCTCATAACGGTCATTTGGTAGTATTCTAGTGACACGATATGGACCTCTCATACCAGAATCGAGCTTACCTCCGGATTGAGAGTATTTTATCACAAATACCTGGTCGTTGACCTGGAATTTCTTTGAGGTGTGCCTTTGACGATTGACCCGTGCGTCTTGACCAAGTCTGTTTTTGTCCAGCGCCGCTTTAGCGTTGCTCCTGCTAATTTCTCTTGTGGCTTCACGATTGGGGCTGGAGTTCTCCATGGCAACATCTCGGACGAGCGCATGAATAATAGGAGTGGTCGCATTAGTACCGATTAGTAAATAAAGAGCGGAATATTGCGTAGTCTTTTGTTTCGTTATATTTAACATTATTTGTATTTTACACAAAGCATCAGACCAAGTAGACTTTTTATTGTTACTCTCTACACGGATAAGGTTCAATACTGTCCTCACATAACGCTCGGCTTGCCCATTGGAGTGGTGCATTTCGGGCGCTATGTAGTGGATAGCACAACCCATTTCGGAAACCCAGTTAGTGAAAGCAGACGCCTCAAACATGCGCCTACGGTCACAAACTACTAGTTTAGGTGTTCCAAATAAAGACACTGCACTACCAAAAACTCGTTTCAGTTCGTTCGTGTCCTGTCGGTACATCGGGTAAAGTAGGCAAAATTTGGTAAAGGAATCTACTACGAGTACGAACTTATACCCATTCGACTCTGGTAAGGGGACTAATACGTCGACATGGATTGTGTTAAATGGGGTATCAGATTTTTGCCATGAAGTAATAGGCTGGTAAGGAGCTCGGTGGGGAGGGTAGGATCGAAAATCGCAAGTATAGGTTAGGCACTTATTAGTTGTCATATTAAATCTTGGGGGACTTTATCTTGTTCAGGTCCCTATTCAAATTTTACATCCTTTTTAGTGAGTCGCGAGATACATGCGGTTTTCGTCGCATACCCTTTAATATAGCGCCGAAAGAATCTTGTTCGGGCTCGGCCTTACCTGACCATGACTTATAACGCGCCCTAAGTATTCTACTTCGGTAGGTGCACGTCCGCCCCTACTATGGTAGGAATATTCATGTACTGTGCGGGTACGATGACAAAGTAGACTTCAAGCGTGATGTTACGCAATTCTACTGTCAGAGTGACATATTCATGAGCAACAAATTCTTTATCGCGTATTCCTTTCAAGTAACAATTAGTATGCTTTCGTGGGCCCTAAAATTGACCGATTATCGCCGAAGATATTGAAGAGACGTTGAGAGCGCTACTATCGAAAATAATATTGACCGGTATACCCTAAATCAATAACGTTGTTCATTATTCAAGAGCTCTGTACAAAAGTTAATTTTTACGCGGGTTGCTAGTGCCGCCCTGAGCCTCAGATCGAGCTTTGGAAAAGCATTCACTATCTTTGTGCCCTAACTTTTTGCAGTAAGAACAAACAAGCTTAGTATTAGTAACTTCCGGCCTGTTAACAACATGTCGATTTTTTGGACACCTGTCTTTGAAATGACCTTCTTGATTGCAAATAAAGCATTTGCCTTCGTAATCTCTTTTATCAGAGCCGTCAAAATTACGCTTTTGAGCCGCAACACAATTGGACAATACGGGTTTATTAATATTTCGACTATCGAATTTGCGGGTAGGCTTCACATAAGTTGCCAAAAACGAGATAAGATTATCCGTAGTTACGTTAGCGTTTGTGGCTGCTGCTCGTACTTGTACGTCACTTATGCCATGGATAACTATTTGGACCATAAGTTCGTCGCTTATTCCTTTAACGATTCGTAAACGCAGTAAAGACCGACGTGCGTATTCAGCGTATGTTAAAAACTTGTCAGATGTTGTGTTTATAACGCTATGAAGAATCTGTGCGTAGTCTACTCTTTGAGGACATAAAGATCTAAACTCCCTAACAAAGTTAGACCACGATCGGTCATTGGTAGTCCACTCACTTAACCAAATCTTTGCATCACCTTTCAAGCAATGAGCAACTCGCGAAAAACATTCGAGATCTTCCCAGCGGTTCGCTAATTTAGCCCTCTCAACTTCGTTACACCACACCTCAAAATTTTGTATAGCGGGGTCGAAGCTCGAAACGTAATAATTACCGGGCTTGTCTCTTGTCAACATAGTTAATGCATCAACTAGCGTTTTAGCGTTGGCGTTGTTAGCATCTGACAGAGGTGTGTTGTTGCAAGTTGTTATTGGATTATGAGAACCACTAGACGTACCCTCCTCTATCGCGGTCAAACGAGACATTATTGCGCCTAACGCATCCTTTACGGAGGTATCTCGATAAAAAGATAGGTGATCATTCTGAAGACGATGCGAGGTAATCGATCGTGACCTAGACCTTTCGCGTGAATTAGTACGAAGGCGATTTTGTCGTGAGCGAGTAATTTTGCGACGTGAGTGCGAGATATTGAAACGTGATTGCGAATGGTTCCTAGCGTCTCGAGAACGCGAACGGCTTCGAGTGTCACAAGAACGCGAACGGCTCCTAGCCGTACGGGAACGCGTACGTGACCGCATCCTATCATGACACGACCCGTCGCTATTTGATCGCGATTCGTCAACACGATATCTACCGCGCCGCGAACGTTCACAGCAACGACTATTGCTAACTACGCGAGGTGGTGTCTCAGCTGACCGTTTACGTGACGAATTAGGCATTTTATTAAACTAGCGGTTGTTTACTGCAGACAAGGCTAATTGTGAGCGAAATCCTATCCCACTTCTGATTTTAGGAATCAGAAGGGTAAAAATATAAAAAAATATACAAGCGGTCTATTCTAAACACAAAATAATTTAATTTACACGTCAAATACTTTACAAAGATCTTAAAATAACTTAAACAATTATGAAGTAAACAAACGCTAATTTACACTCCGCGAAAATGACCTAAATGACCTACAGCAAGTACCGTCGAGACCAACCACCGTATCAACCGCGATCCTAGCAGCCGTAAGAGCGCTTGGTCGGCTCTGCATTCGCTTATATAGACGTTGGTGGGGGAAAGACATTTTTGTCAGTGATGGTGGGGATCGACGCCACCTGCTGTAAGATTATCTAATAATATAACCTTTCCTTTATTTATTTTTAATGGACATTTGGCATGCTTGTAATTGTTACAATTAAGTGTGAAAGCCTTTCATTATGACACGCTTGGTTGTTGCTAACATTATTCTAAGTCCAATTAAAGTATCGTTAGTCGTTCCTGATCGTTTTTTATTTTATACTAGCTGTCTATATTATCTTTGTACATGTGGACATTTGTTTTTAAACATTTAGTAATACATTAAATATAAATATGCGACTCAGGGATAATCATAGTTTATGCTAATAATATAAATGCGAATGTTTAGATGGAGGTTTATTTGAAACTATCTCAAGAACAGCACAACGGATCTTAATGAAATTTGGCATAAATATAGAACATAGCCTTAAAGATCGCAAAGGCTACTGATTTTTTTTTTATTCCGCGCAGACAGAGTCGCGGGCGACAGCTAGTGGTGCATTTTTTTAAATCGTTCCAGCAGATTATGAATTTATTCGTTTTAAACGTACAAAGAATTCATATGTACAATGCTTAATATCACTCTAACCAGTTTGTTAGAAAAATATATGGAACCGAACTAGTCGTTACTCTGAAAGATATAAATATACATACATATGACTTAAATATTGCGTGATAAATATAGTAACGTTAATTCGTAGGATCTAACGTCCGAAGTTGGACTGTGAGTGATCGGCAATCATTAGCCGGAAGCGAGCGTTAGAGATAAACACCGCAATAAATATGAGGATAAACATTTTGTCCATTAACAACTACCAGCACATGTGGATTACAGTGATATTATCCATTAAAGTTACTGCTACTGCCAATAATGTACGAATATATTGCCAGTATTAAAAATATTATGACCAATTAATTAAAAATAACTAATTAAAGCACTTTTTGGTATCTTTTGAATTTCTTCTCAGGTATATGCAGGTTACATCACGACGTTTTCCTTCACCGTAATAACGTTGGATAAATAATTGAAATTGCCCCCTAATATTGGCATCTTCTGGTTCATAACGCCTTTTAGCGTTACCACGAACTTACCTTACGACATAAAATAACCTTAAAAACATCGCCATGATGCAGAAAAATATGGAATTAATTTATTGAAATTCGAAAAAACACAGTATTACATGGCGGGGATTGAACCTGAACGTGTAGATTTCGGTCCGGTCCGGTCAAGCGCTTAACAACTGTACCACCGATGCTTTAAATCTATTGTATTCTGTGGAAAATGTCACAGAAATGCTTACTTCTACTTAAATAATAACTCGCAGTATGATATAAGTACTTATACTTTAATGGTTAGTCGTGAAATTGTATTATATGTAATTTAATTAATTTATCTTACAATAAAAGCTTGGATAAATAACTTTTGCACGTGATTGTCCCTTGAATGTGGGTACGTAATTTAAGCTCGGTCAAATAAAGCAATTCATGGGTCTTTTGTGGACGTTTGAAGAAAATTACGACTCGATGTGGGAGCCGAGCTTAAACTTCCAGTTCTTTATTCGTTTGTGTTGTTTAATTTTATTAATGAAATAAAACCAAAGTTTATAGTATTAAATTTAAGCTAGCGCTAGTAGAGCGAAATCATTGCGAACTTTGTCAGTTTATAATCTGACTGGGCAAGTAACAAACCGATAACCAATAAATTATTAACTCCAGCCCAAACTGGATAAGCAAAAAAATATTGTGGTCTTATGTCTTGTTTATCCAGGTTCGACTATATCCTTCATGCCACTACTACGAGTTCGGACGATTCTTATTATGGTCACTTCATTATTAGTAGCAATTTTTTAATTAAACAGATGCGACTAGTTCTTTAGGTAGGGAACTCTGGCGACCCAATTAGCGCAGCTTAGCGTAATCTGTACGATACAAGTTTAGTGTAATTAGAGCGCTATATGAACACAAACATACAGAAAAGGGATTAGGAAAAACCTATTCCGTATTCATATGTCATGCTTAACTACGAGTATACCAGTCATACTTATGCTTCCACAGTGGAGATTTAAATTCGCTTCTCATTAAGGATCTAATATATAAATACATATATGTAAATATATATGTTAGTATGTTACTATGACAAGTTTTCGACCTAATAGAATTGTGAGGGTCAAATTATATCTTATGAAAATGGGTAGGAAATAAACGTCCACAACTATATAAATCACAAAACAGTTCCTATAAGATTTTGTTACATTTTTGTGACGATAAGAAACTATACTTATTACCATTTTTTTGTGCAATAACTGTTCTAGAGTGAGGAGAGAACCTTATACGTTCTTCAATTATGCCAATGTATTCTTTAACATCTCAGCGATAAGATTCAAAATACTAATTAACTTTGATTTGATTGATACCACTTAGTACATTAATGGCACATTTCATTAATCCCGATGTGTTAGCGTTTTGCGGATACCAGTATCTTAGTAAGCTGATAATCGGATTACTATATCGTGAACCCTTGCCTCATTAAATTTAATGATACGTCTAGTGAAATTAGTCCTTTAGTTAACAGTACTATATAATTAATAGAGAATTTGTCAAAGATAAGAGATGAACATAACACAACTTAGTCTGCAAATAATCGTAACGTTCGACCTTTGAACACTCGTTAAGACATGTTGCTTTTTTCAACAACCATGAGAGGTTCTATATCATTATTATAAAAGATTTACAAAGCTTGTCGAGCAGATAAACACTATGAAAAATTCAAGATGGCCGCCGTCACAGAATATTTTTGTACAATCATACCATCATGGGTATCAACTGAAACAATTTGATCAATAGAACAAAGTGGTAAAATTCAATTCAAAACAATAACATACAGTTAGAACAATAACATAGAGTAGAACACATAATAGAGTTTATAACTCTAAAATAATTTGCTGAAAAAATAATAATATTACTTGTTGAAAACAAGATAAGACTGCACAAAGAAAACTTAAATATTCGCCAACCAATTGGAATTATGGAGTAAACGGACTTTTACTTTTTCACCTCTTCTAATATTTAATTTTAATACTCATATAAAATTATTAAAATGTATTAAATACTACAGGAAACTTAAAGTTGCCAACTTTAAAGTAACTTAGCTGATCTTAAAAGATGAAAGCTCTTTTGAACTTCACCCCAAAGTAGATTATATAGAAGTTTGGAACGTTCTTAATATAAAACTACTTCAAATACCATTGGCTCATAAAATTTAAATAATATAAAAAATAGTATTATATTTGAAATACAAATTTGTTATTAATTTAACATATTTTGATTATTTAAACGACAATTTAATTTCAGATGCTTCAATTAGAGGTTTTAAAATTAATCTCTACTAAACAAATCGATTTAAATAGAAATTGTAAGCACGTTAATATGTGTGAGGATTAATTACAATGTAAATTTATTTGTTTATATTTTAATTTCCCTGACGAATATGTATTACATAACATTTATCCAATACTAGCTGTCGCTCACGACTCCGTCCGCGCGGAATTAAAAAACAACGTAATAAGTAGTCTATGTGTTTTTTCAGACTATGTTCTACATCTGTGCCAAATTTCATCAAGATCCGTTGAGCCGTCCCGGAGATATCTTCAAACAAACATCCATCCATCCATCCAAACATTCGCATTTATAATATTAGTAAGATATATCCGAAATTGACATTCCACTCTGATGAAAATCACTTTTATATAAAAGCGTTCCTCTTTGTAATTTTAATCCAAAGCATTCATAGGACCCTTTTGTTGAAATCTGTTGCAATGTAACAAGAGTATTCATAAAACTATACTGTGATTTTAACTTATAGTTTGATGATATTTCACACCTGAGAGACGGACAAGAAGGAATAAACAAGATTATAAAGTAATTTGAATCTCATTTTACACGCAATCAAGCAATCATAATGCTTTATCAATCTTGTTAAATATCATAGCTTCTTTGACTAAAATAAAAATAGAAACAAAAACATATTCTCCGGTTTCTTTTTCAAAGTGAATGATAACGCTGACTGTATGTTTTTTAACATGTGTAACGGCAGTGAGAACCTACATTATAGATGAAATAAAAAGCTTACAAGTAACGTTGAGCGCTCTGCTTTACACGCGGTCGTATATTTAGATGTTTATGAGCTAAAGCGTAAGTTGAACGGATTTTTACGAGCTGCCGGTATTACACGTTTACTTCAACATAGAACAAGCTGCTTGAATAATAAACATGTAGCTTTGTTGAAGCTTAATGTGGGAATGTGACATTGCTATGAAAAATCATTATATTAATACGTGTAGCAAAAACTTTTCACCCCTTTTTAATGAAATAACGCTAACGGATGAACGTGGAATTTGACACAGTTGAAGTTAATGAGGACAAGAAATACATGAATATGTTTTAAATCATAAAAATTCTTTGTTTCGATCAATTGACTCTATCCGCGTGGAAATAAAAAAAGTTTAATAAGTAGCCTATGTGTTCTTCCAGATTATGTTCTACATCTAAACCAAATTTTATCAACATCCGTTGCCGCGATCCGGAGGTACATTCTAACAAACGTCCATCCATCCATCCATCTAAACATTCACATTTATCTAATATACTCGTATAAAATTCTCGTGTCACAGTTTTCGTTCCGGTACTCCTCCGAAACGGCTTGACCGATTCTCATGAAATTTTGTGAGCATATTCAGTAGGTCTGAGAATCGGCCAACATCTATTTTTCATAACCCCCCCCCCCATTTTTTAACTGCGCGCGGACGGAGTCGCGGGCGACAGCTAGTAATATTAATAAGATTTTCATGTTATTTTGTCATTTATAATTAAATCAAGAATCAGCACGGTCAAGTACTCCCTTGAACAAAATTATGCAAACAGATGTTGTGTCACAAGAACGGTTACACTGAGTCAGACATTTTGATGTTTGAATCGGAAACTAGATAGCCTTGCTGTTTATTCATATCAAACGGAGATCTGAGTGTATAAAAGACATACACATGAATCGATCTCGGACTATAACACTTAAACAAAATGTTACTCCAAACTGAAACAAACGGAACGAGGTAAACTGAATCGTTGAAAATAATAGATGCTCTGAGAAAATGCACCTTTTTGCCTGACTTGCAGAATGAGGTATGTATTTCTTGAGTATGTTTATTAGTACCAAGTCCATCTTACTAATACTATAAACTAGCTTTTACCCGCGACTCCGTCTGCGTGGAATAAAAAATAGAAAACGGGGTAAAAATTATCCTATGTCCGTCTCCTGGTTCTAAGCTACCTGCCCACCAATTTTCAGTCAAATCGATTCAGCCGATCTTGAGTTATAAATAGTGTAACTAACACGACTTTCTTTTATATATATAAGATGCGAATGTTTGGATGAACGGATGGATGTTTGTTTTAAGGTATCTCCAGAACGGCTCAACGGATGTCGAAGAAATTTGGCATATATGTAGATCATAATCTGGAAGAACACATTGGCTACTTATTACGTAATTCCGCGCTGACGGAGTCGCGGGCGACAGCTAGTATTATATAATATACAAATCCGTTTCATTATTACCGTTTGTAACCTAATTGTTTTTAACGATTGAAAATATGAAATGACCTTTCTACTCCGCAGTGTGTTTAGTGAATTCTTCGTTTATCAATTTATATTGTATGTAGTTAACTTTACTAAGTTACTAGTAACTTAACTAAGTTACATTATTGTTAAATTACTATATAAATATATAAAAAGCTGATCCAAATCTTTAAGTATATCAATAGAGCAAACGTCGACATAATGTTGATCGATCCAATCAAGCGGAACGGTTATGTTTCTAACTCGGTAAAAGGATTGTCATGTTCGTACTTTTATTTTATTGCTTGCAATCATGAGGCAAATGTGGGGTTGTTTATTATACTGCCATTTGCTATTCTCCATTACTCTATATAGTATTCTTATGTTATTTTTTCTGTTTATGATTTTGTTGATAACAAAGTGTTTCTTTTAGTACCGATGAGTGCTGATAAGAATTATTGAATCAATCTAAAGTCTATATAATTTTCTAGTACTATTAATAGCTGTATACATTTAAAGTAATAAATTTTATAGCTTTGAGACCTTATTTGGAACGATCTAGAAATGTCAGTTTATTCGAAAGTGTTTGTCACTAATTTTATACACTTAATATTGTATAACATCTTACAATATTCGTGCGAATGCTACGCTTTTATGATCTGCATAAGTACAACCAGTTTGTAGCTAACGCTAAACTAAGCGTGCAATTTGAGTTGCTTTAGATTACGTTTCCATTTGCAAATGACATATAAACATAGAGCATCGGTTGCTCAGTGGTTAAGCTCTTGACTTGTAATCTGCAGGTCCTGGGTTCGTATCCCGCTATGTACCAATGTGTTTTTCGACTTTCGATTCATATATGTAGATTTATACGACTTTCTTACGGTGAAGGAAAACATCGTGATGCAACCTACACATTTCTGCGAAGAAATTAAATGATATGTGTGAAGTCAATTAACCCGCACTTGGCCAGCGTAGTTGACTATGGCCTAGTCACCCCTAACTTAGGGTAGTCTCCGAGCCCCACAGTGGGGATGTATGTATAGTGAGCTGATGATGATATAAACGAAACATTTTATATTCTATTTACTGTTATTTTGATACTAATTTTATTTGTTTCACTTTTAGTTTAGATGCTAAAAAATACTTATTTTCCAATTATTCATTATTTTAATTTTTATATATTATTTATATTTTTTAAAATTTAGATTAAGATAATTGACAACTGTTTGATGAGAGACCAAGTGGAATAAAGTGGCATCTCCCGCAAGATGTCAATCAAAATTCGGTATTTTGACTTAACGAATAAAAGTTGTACTAAAGATTGGCGTTTTCCTATTAGCTGGCGATCGGTGGAATCGATTAAATACAAATCAAGTATAATCCGCAACTGTAATTCAATTCGACGTTTCACAGAAAAGCTGACTTTACAGAACAAAAAAGAAGTCATTTAATATATTTTTCCATACTAATATAATAAAGCCAGCCACACACTTCTTTATTACGCAGGATCTTAGTAGATATCACGGCATGTTTGTTGAATAATTATTTTTGTAATAAAAATCCCTACTGACGACACGCTTTAGGCTATATATTTTCACGCCATTAAACTTAGGGGTGAGTAAACTTAAATAAAACTGTTATGCGAGAAAAGAACAAAAATTTAAAGCCAATAGCATCAAAGATGGATGGTTGCCATGTTAACGGTAATTCTCAGCCAATAGCGAAAGGCTTAGTTTTAATTTGAGCAATTGAATTTTTGACATTATCAATTGAAAGTTTTACGCAATCTTTACAATAAAACAAAGTTCTTCTGTGTAACAAAGACGAATGGAATTTGATGCGGATAAAGCCACACGGGAACAGTTATTTTATTTGTAAGGTTGGTATCGTTCTTGCAATATGCTATGATGCTTCACTGGAAGCACATTTGCCACTCCAGTTGGCAGTAAGCCTCGCTTAACAAACGTGTCTCGTAAACGGCTGAAGTACGCTGTGTACGAAACATCCGATACCGGTTAAGCCTCCTTACGACTGCTTTCATATTCATAGTCTAGAAACCTTGCCTTAAATTTTACTTGGTTTATAAAATAGAAGATTTTTCTAAAAACAATTCTTGTCTTTTCATAGCATTGAAATAGTTTGATATGTCGATACTAAAAGATAGCATTTATATCTTCTACAAACAATGACCAACCCTTGAAACAAGCAGTTTTACTTAGCTCTTTTCTTTTTTGTCACCATACTCAAACTAAAAGAAAAAAAGTTAGCGAATCTTTCTCAGAATCTTTTTTTTATGCCTTACATGAAAAAACAGCATTAAACTGTACACGTAAAGAAAACAAAGCCTTGAATCGTTAATATTGAACGGTCGCATTTGCACAGGGACGTACTCGGGACGTATTTAGGACACCGTTAACGAGCGCAGCCGGATGTTTTGCGAGTTTTACGAGCTGCCGGAATTACGAGCGTAGTTTAGTGCAAACGATAAACTGATTAACCGCAATGTTTTGTATCGAACAATGTAATGTTAGTACAAAATTGAAGCTTAGTAATTAAAAAATATTAAAAACAAGACTTTTAAATTATTAAACAATTTGTAACCCCACTTTCCATTCTGTATTCTATAACTGATAACTTAATAAGTACACTTTAACCTTTATAAATGTAATTCAATTAAAATGACTTTTTTATTCTTGAATTAAAATAGCTTTAATTACTGTGTGAAATTTCACATTCATTCTTTCGCTCATATATACTTATAAGATGTGATTGTTTGTTTGTTTGCATTGAATAAGCTCCGAAACTACTCAGCCGATTTGATAAATTCTTTCACTATTGGGAACCTACACTATTCCCGGGTGACATAAGCTATATTTATGATTATTGGAACGAAGTTCCTTATCGCGCGTTGTGAAAAGGGGCTAGACGGAAAAAATTCTTACGAAAAGTTGTCACGACACTTTTTGCTTTAGTAACCATGGCAACGACGTGACAATATATAACGAAAATTCATAGGAACTTCGTTCCATCTGGGTGTCCCTTGACACCTCTCAAGTTTTTTTATATTTTTAATTACGCGCGGACAAAGTCGCGGGCAGTTGCTAGTTTCCTTATAAAAGGGGTACAAAGTTTTCGCTTCGCGTATTAATGTAATGATAAATTACTATATTACATATATATTTGTATATTCCATTTAAACTCACCGCACCGGATGAGAAATAAAACCAACTCCAGCGTTAGTTAAACATGCTAAAACGGAAAGGTTCGTTGGAAGCAGTAAATTTTAATTAAAAATGTTGTAGGGTATAAAACAAGTGAGGCACAAGTATTTAATCTTTTCTAATGAATTTAGACATTCATTATCTAATTATATAAAATTTTATCATTAAAAATGTAATAAAATAACTGATTCTTATCCTAATTATTGCTTTTATTTATTTATTTCTGACTTTATCTCTATGTTCGTCTCTCCTGTTCCAATGGGTTGCCTGAGTGAGATCACTCAGAGCGATAAGGCGGCCCTTGCTCGATTACCTATATAAATAATAGTATTTTTTTTCCTTTAGATACTTGTAGTAATAAGAGTTAAATAAATAAATAAAATTACTTTAACATTGCAGTGTACTGAGAAGACTTAGTTACATCAATCTTAAGCCCTTCAGCTTTTATAAATTTACTAGCTGTCCCCACCGACTCCATCCGCGCAGAATTAAAAAAAAACATAATGCCTTTAGAAGAATGCCGAAGAATACATCCAGACTATGTTCTACATCTGTGCCAAATTTCATCAAGATCCGTTGAGTCGTTTCGGAGATACCTTCAACCAAACATCCATCCATTTAAACATTCGCATTTATAATATAAGTGAGATTAGACTAACTTGTAAATTGGTGTCTCTCCTTTCTCCTCTATACACTTTATCAACAACTGTCTTTAACTCTGTCTATAAGACGGTCAGATATATCTGTCTGGTCCTATAAAAGATCTGGCGTAGAACACTTCCATTGAGTTAGAAAAAAACGCTCTAAATTAATGACAAAGAGAATCAACCGTTGCGATAAATAAGCTAAAGTTATCAGTATTCTTAAAGTTAACTATTTGTGAATTATCACGATTCGTTAACTCTTAGAATAACAAATAAGTTAAATAAACAACAACTAGAAGTTTAAATTTAAGCTCGGATTCTACAGCGAGTCGTAATTTACTACAAACGTCCGCAAAAGACTCACGAATTGTTTTATTTGACCGCGTCCAAATTACGTAGCTCCCGCACAACGGACAATCACGCTCGAAATACATTTATCCCTCTTCTTAATTAGATACAGGGTTAATTAATGAAAACCCTCTAATAATTCATTAATTGAACAAAGTTTGAAATATAAAGGATGTTAATTAGTTTCTCATATAAATAATATGTAAAATATTAGCACAAAATCATTACCTGGTATACTCGTAATCACATATAAAAATCGTAATTACAAAGCTTTCACCCATCCATCTCTACGTAGCCAGAGTCTACGAGATTATTTAAAAGCATTCTACTTCTTCCTGTTTAGTTGCCGTTTTTTAATTGGTTGTTATTAAACATATCTTACGATTCCTTACAGAATTAGTAAAGCCATTATCAATTCTAAATCTAATACAAATTAACCATTTCCGTTAATACGGGTAAAATGTTTATCCTCATACTTATTGCGGTGTTTATCTCTAACGCTCGCTTCCGGCTAATGATGGCGAATCACTCACAGTCTAACTTCGGACGTTAGATCCAACGAATTAACGATGCTCTATTTATCTACGCACGATTTACGACTAGCGCTAAAACTATAGCAGAAGTGATCAGTTTATATTTTCTAATCTTATGTTAGGAAATTAATCTTGTTAGTTATTATTCAACTGAAATGTTGTGAAATCCTTTAGTCATGTAAAATCTCTTCAATTAATTACTTTAACGATCATTTACTATTAAACAATTAAACATATTAAACTAAATGCATACTGTTTAATTTATGTCTTCATTTATGAAAGTACTAGCTGTCGCCTGCGACTTATGTTAAGTAGCCTATGTGTTCTTCCAGACTATGAGCAGTTCCGGAGATACCTTCTAACAAATATCCATCCATTCATCGATTCATCTAAACATTCGCATTAATAATATTAGTAAGATAAGTACGTTCATTAGTCATGTATAAAAGAGGCTTCGTAAAGTACTTAGCACAAATGCACCAGATGGCGCGCAACGATATTAGGGTTCTATTAATTAATCAAGAGGCTCTATGTGAGCAAGGCTTTTAAGTTTTTTTACCACTAAAAGGGTTTCATTAGTAAATGTAATTTGGTCAAAGGGACTTTGACTTTTTAATTTCGTTGAATCTTTCTTTAATAAGTATTTTGAAAATATTTTCACTTCTGTAAATATATATTTTTTAAGTAAGTAAGCTTATTACGTCATTTGAATTGACTACCTTCAAATGTTGTATTGTTTTCAGCGCATATATCTTCCACCCAGGGGCTCGGAGCCTACCTAAGTTAGTGTGACTAGGGTATAGTCAACCACGCTGGAAAACTCAGGTAATAATGAATTTACGAGTACGATTAAACTTTTTTAAATTTCAAAACACTGTAGGATTATTGGTAAAAGTTAATAATGACTAGAGAATTAATTAACGAAGCGTAATAGCTTAACAGCTTAATTAGGCTTAGCGTTATGTAAACAAGCAAGCGTGTCTCGTCATAATGGAAGGCTTTTATAGATTATAAGTAAAATTAATAATAAATAGTCTGCTAACTTAAGTATTAATTACCTAAAAAGTTGCTCTAAAATAATATTTTTTTAATGACTGTTTTAGAACACTTCTTTATCTAATACTAGCTTTTACCCGCGACTCCGTCCGCGCGGAATAAAAAATAGAAAACGGGGTAAAAATTATCCTATGTCCGTTTCCTGGTTCTAAGCTACTTGCCCACCAATTTTCAGTCAAATCGATTCAGCCGTTCTTCAGTTATAAATGGTGTAACTAACACGACTTTCTTTTATATATATAGATAGATAAATTCTGTCTACAAAGATAAAGCTTTATTTTAGGATAATAGGAATTCCTTATAGCTATTTTAGATTCATTGTTATCGAATTAGAACTTAATTTGTTAATTTAAAATTTCATAACATGAATGAAGTAAGTTTTTTCAGGTGTAATGTCGATCAGATGAATCCTGGCTTTCCCGTCTACTAACGAGGCCAGGATGATGTTTAAGTTGACTGACATATGTTTAAGAAGTGTCATTAACATTTCTTAGACGTTTTTTTACTAGATTATAGATGAGATTTTTATATAAGATGTATTATTAATTGGAAGGTTTGGACAAAGCCCCTTTAATGATTAAAAAAAAATAAAGTGAAAATTAAATGATAGCAACATTTTTCAAAGTCCCCACTCAATGCGTGAATGGAAGGCTTAACTAACCTAAAAAGATGTGAGCAATTTGTCAAGCACGTGTTTACATCATTTATCATATGTCCTCACTATTCATAATATTAAAATTCTCTAGAAAAAATGAATTTTACTAAAATAATTCAGTTTATTTTAAACTAGCTTTTACCCGCGACTCCGTCCGCGCGGAATGAAAAAAAAAAGAAAACGGAGTAAAAATTATCCCATGTCCGTTTCCTGGTTCTAAGCTACCTGCACACCAATTTTCAGTCAAATCGATTCAGCCGTTCTTGAGTTATAAATGGTGTAACTAACACGACTTTCTTTTATATATATAGATATATATATATAACGGCCGGGGTGGCTCGCTATCAGAATTATTATTGATTGAGATCACTTGTGGGCGGCTGTGGGTAATATCGGATTCAAGGAATACACTGCTTATCACTTCTCAACTCGTTATAATTGATTCACAGGCTCATGTACAACGAACAATGCTTTAGCTACAATCCATATTTCCAGAATGACTAATGTCAGACGCGCATCGTACAAGAAGTCTCTTCGAACACAGCTCGTGTTCTAATTTCGATTTATTAAAGTTGATTTCTTCTTCTGATTGCGACATATAGATATATTTTATTTTGCGATATAAAACACAGAAAATTTATGGTTTCCAAACTTTTTTATGACATAAACATGTCTTAAAGGGCTCATCCCTTTTCGTGACATACTTTATACGGCAAATTACTTTGAAAGTACATTTTGATATTAGTCTAAGAGCTTTTTGTAACTTATTATATCGGAGCCCGTGAATTAATGATATATCGATCAGCAAATATATATATATATATATATGTTTTTATAAACACACACACACTTATCTTTAAAATATTTTAGTTAGATTAGAACATTTTAACGTAAGTAAATGATTGAAACAGTAAAGGTTTTCGACTATATATTATATGCTTGTTAAATATTCTTTAAGTTATATACAATAAAATACATTATGTGTCATGTGTAACATTAATAACTAGCTTTTACCCGCGACTCTGTCCGCGCGGAATAAAAAATAGAAAACGTGGTAAAAATTATCCTATGTCCGATTCCTGGTTCTAAGCTACCTGCCCACCAATTTTCAGTCAAATCGATTTAGCCGTTCTTGAGTTATAAATAGTGTAACTAACACGACTTTCTTTTATATGTATAGATAAAGTATATTGTTTGTTTTAATATCAAATTTTTTAGTCGTTTCGTTTTAAAATTCTTACTTATCAAGGCTAAATATTACTTTTTTAATATGTAGAAAAGTGAGTGATTTAACATCAGTTTAATGCTTATTAAAATATTCAAATGAAAATGTTTTTACTTGTTTATGTTGCTACCATTGCGCTGGCCACAGCATTATCGTGGATGGTTATTTTAAAAGGGATCCTTCATTACCGTTATTGTCAATTCGCATAATGCACCACCTGGTACTTGCACGGTACAATATTGTTTGGTACCGTAACTATAATGGCATTAACTAAATTATGTTTCCAACTAATTTATTACATAGTTATATTAGGAACAGAATATTTTTTTAGAGGGGAAGATTTAGAGATTAGATAATATATATAAAAAAAGAAATTAAGTTACACAAAATGCAAAGCTATAAATACGACGAGATATAACATTCATGGCGGATAATATTTTTAATGAATAGGTATTTCTAAATGATTAAACATTTATTAAATTACAACTTAATTTAAAATTGAAATGTGTTCTTTGTTACAAAGTTATTGGAGATATAAAAGTAACAAAAATAATTTTTGAATGTAAATCAATGTAGGAATTGGTTTTAACTATTTTATATGGCTTGAAAATGAAACAATACAAGCTTGAATTTTAAACTTAACCTTTGATAAGATTCTGAGAAGTATAACAAAAGGTTATCTGAATATTGGAAAGTTAAATTTTATCCGCTTGAAAATTTCTGTACAGGCGGCTACTTTTTCCGTGCAATATTGGACCGTCATTATTTATGGCTGTTATAAATTACAATCTCACTTGTTCATGGAAGGCATAAGAGATATTGTTGATGGCTTCGATTCTCGATAAATGGACAATGTTCACTTGTTTCAGAATTCTATGAAAAAGTTATTGCAGAAGGCTACGTAGAAGAAATTGCAACAAGCAATTGTGAAGTATTTCATTACTCTAGTGTACTTTTTTTATTATTAAACATTCGCAATTATAATATAACTAATATTATAATTGCGAATGTTGATACGGATAGATGGATGGATGTTTGTTTGAAGGTATCTCCGGAACGGTTCAACGGATCTTGATAAAATTTGTATTAAAATGTAGATCATAGTCTGGAAGAACACATAGACTACTTGTTAGATTCTTTTTAATTCCATACGGTCGGAGTTGCGGGCGACAACTAGTCTGTGACAACTAATGACGATTTTATTAAGAGAAACGGACATACAGGCAGGTAATTATAATAAACAGGAAACTAGACAGTAATTAAAATACACTCTAAAATGCCGCAATACTTTCTTCTAGTTCACATTTTGACAAAAGTTATCAACTCTATATATATATCAGACATATTAAAAAATAAACAGCAAGGAGATAAAGAAGGGATATAATTTTAACGCTATGAATATTTAGTTGAAAACATACACCTGAGTATGGCTTAGATGGCATTGGATGGTCCAGTTTACACCGGTATACACCGGTTTAGTCCGGTTTATTCGAGCGTTTACGACCCAATACGGAAGTTTAACTTGTTTTTATAGATGCAGGAATTACAACGAATTTGTGGGTTAAATGATCGACTTAAGCGAATATTAAATATTTCTTATTTGATCGATAGATTTTTATACAGTAATAATATATGAACATATTTATATGAAGACATGCAAATATATAAGAAAAATTTAATTATGTATATTTAGATAAGCAACAAGTGGATTTTCGAACAGATGCAGCGTCCAAGAACATTTATTATCTTATATATATATATATATATATATATAAAAGAAAGTCGTGTTAGTTACACTTGTTATAACTCAAGATCGTTCGAACTAATTTAACTGAAAATTGATGGGTTAGAACTAGGAGACGGACATAGGATTTTTTTTTATCTTATGTGTATTTTTTTATTCCGCGCGAACGGAGTCGCGGGTAAAAGCTAGTAAGATTAGTTTTTTTTACAATAGTATAAAGTTAAACATACTGCATAGACCCGAGAGAAAAAGATAAGACGATGATAAGGAGGTAGACTTCATAACAATCATCACATGTTTTGGTTGGCGTTGGCGTTATTATTTTAGCATGAAGTGTAAATCGCTTCTGCTTTTTAGTTGGGCCAAGCTCCAAACAATCATTACAGCTCTGCTGGATTGCTGAAATTATTTTTACTGTTGTAGTAAATTCTCTTTCGTTCTCTTTATCACCTTGCTCAAAATTGGAAGTAAAAATACGACAGCTTTTATAGCCATGTAGGTACATAGTATTTTAGTAGTTAATAACTTTTTATTTTTATTGTCCAGCTTAATGGGAAGATTTTGTTCGTGAGAAGAGCGAGATCTTTACTTATTATATCAAAAAATATAACTAAGCATATTAATACAAAGTTATTCTGTATTCATTAATTCATTAAAGATGACAAATTTTCTACAAAAGCGAAGGACCCAAAAATAATGAAAATGTACTTTCCTTATCTTCGTAAATAGACTAGAATGTTATTAATGACGATATTCGATTTATTGAGTCCAATTAATTACTTTTATCCTCTCTTATTTGTTACTTTATTCTCAGAAGATTTTATTTAGAAATGTTTACTCGAATAAAAATCTTTACGAGCCTAATGGAATGTGATTTGTTAACTTCATAGTCATTTTGCTGTCGACGAATAACTATATTTATTATTGTCAAATGTAGCTTTAAGATTTTGTATTTTTAATTCGTTATATAATATTTTAAAAAAATATTGATAAAAATGATACATAATATGTCTTTTAACGTCGTATCGCTCGTAGCAACTCGTAGCACATGGCTCGTAGATGGTCTACGAGAAACGTTAATTCCAATGATTCAATTTACTGATGAGTATTGTTATGTAATATAACACTAAACAATGCATACAATAGTATGCTCCATTCTCTAATGTATTGTATAGGTATTCGCAATTAAATCATTCGAAACGGTGTACGCTATTGTCTATTCAAGAGGTCGTTTCAAACGCTACATCTCACGGAATCGGAATTTTAATTAACACCTCGTTGTGTAATTGTTACAGATTTGAACTTACTATGAATTTCATTGTGACAACAGACATAGAACATTATTGTTAGAAGAAAAGTTAATTAGCAATGACTATATCTTGTTTATTAAAACAAATCTTTTTTTAATTCCACTTAACAAGATGAAATTTGCAATAGAAAATAATAAAAAGAATACGTCATACATATCATGAGAAGACTTCAGTAGAAATGTAAATTTGAGTATTTAAATTTACGTCGACTACGCGACCGCTGCGGCCAGTTTATGTGAAATAGGATTATGCGGTAGTTTTAAAAGCCTTCAGTTTTATGTAAGCAATTAAAACTCATGTTTCAGTGCCCACTAACTGCTATTCATTTGCGTTAGGCGTTTTTTGCTACTACATTTTTTTATTCAATTAATGGTCGTATTTTTGCATTAATTTTTTTTTATTTCAGTTTCTAATCGGTTTTTTTTTTTTACTTAATGGCAGAATAATGGGAATTTGACGAAAATTGTTGAAATAATGCTTATTATTGTACAAAATATATTTTTATTTTAACATTTTCATCAATTACAAACTATTTTACAATTGTAATTCTTACAGAGTGTTTCAACTTTAATATAACTAAAATTATTAAAAACAAGCTAACGTACCAAAAAAAGATTCTTCACAGAACATTAAATAAATTTTATAGATACGTTTGAAATAATCTTAACTAAAATATGTTACGTAATTTTTTCTTAATAAAAAAACTACCTAATATTAGAATTATGGTATTTAAGGGGCAGTGTTATTTATAATTTAATGATGTTATGTCTTTTATCATTATTAAAGAAATTGCAATCTATGGCTGCTACGGAGTTAACTATACTAATGCAAAGCATTATGATATTGCAAGAATCCATTTATAAAATAAATCTACCAAAGTATATTAAAACCTAGCTGTTGCCTGCGGCTTCGTCATGTCGGAATAAAAAAAAAGTAGCCTTTAAATGCCCGCATACATCAACTACCTTCCCGTCATAGTCTTGTCAATATCGGCCCAGCCGTTTCGGAGATTACCTGGAACAAAACTGGCCCGGTAGACAGACAGACAAAAATTTTAAAAATTTGCTTTTCATTATCAGCAACACAAATATATCCTGGGTAATTTTTTTTTTAATATTTAGATACACTAACTGATAAATAATATTCACACTAACTCGCTAAGATAGAAAACATTGCTGTTTTAGTATGAGAGTTACTGATCGAACTACATAAAAGATTCAATGTATACAATCAATAAAATTTGACATCCATCCATGGTCTACAAGGTTTATTAATAAATGTTTAAATGAATTCAAGTATTAACTTTTTTTGTATTGATTTTATTCAAAAGCTTAACTTTGTTTATAGTTTAATAGTTTACATTACATCATTGTATGTCAGACTTTCAATAGCATTAAATTTTTGAAACAAAATCTTACTTAGTCGTTAAATCGTTTTATATAAATTGTGCTTATAAATTCTATAGCCTATAGTAACATTAATAAGATAGTTACTTCGTTAATTATACGGCTACTATCACCTTGTACTAAACCTATGATCGTTCGTTTTCAAGCATCCATTAGACAAAGAACAAATATCGGATATATACACTTATTATACGTAACAACGAATTGAACGCCATATTTTGTTATCACTTCCTCCAAACGTTTGAATGAATTTAAATGACAATTTTGTTCTTTACAAAATTTACAATAAGGAATAACAATCACTTGTACAACAATTTATACTCACCGTTTTATTTCAAACAAACGCGTTGCTAACAGATAAGGTACGTGGTAAAATTAAGCATTACTTTATGCCTTTTCTTACAAAATACCCTAGTTATTTTTAGTATATTTAATATGTACAAAACAACTTTACACGCTAGGTAATACTGTTATTCAATGCAATTGTATAAAATGTTAGATTTAATTCTAGTAATCAACGAAGGAGGGTTGTGGCGCTCAGTAGGGTGTCTGTCAATGGAGACTCCAGTCCAGTCCAAAGTCCCTGGATGCGGAGCGGGAGCGCAGAGAGGGCGGCGCGTGTGGGGCGCCGCGGGCCGCGTGTCAGTAATCCAGGGATTCCTCATCGGGAGATCGTTTGCGGCAGCATAGCCGCCAAGCTGCACCCAGCGCACAGATGGCTAAAGCGATCGCCAAACCTGCACCCAACGCAGGCGCCAACCAATCTCCCCCTATAGCACTTCTAGCACCCGCGCAAAGCTCAGGAGCCTCATCGTGCAACTGCCCAAAAGGTATTCCACCTATCGCGTCAAGATATCCAAGCCTACGCAAACTATCTTCAGAATAAGATTCTCTTGCTCTCTTGTCTTCTGCACTCCAGAATTTCCTCTCAGTGGTTGTAACGTTTGGACAATTCACCACACCGTTACATATCAATCTTGCTGGAATGCAAAGTGCCTCGTCTCCTGGACAGATAAAATCACAACCTTGACCTGAATTAGATTTACTACCACCATCTGTTAGCCGTGATGTCATCAAAGTACCATCCGAGTTTTTAGGCAAATGGTATAAACCGGTCCATGCAATTTTGAATGCAGCCCTTGCTGGTGAGGCACTGCCGATAAATACGATTCGTATCGATCTAGTTTTTTCTTTTTCTATAACCAAAGGATCGTCTAAGGATTCAAATCCTAATTCTCCAGCTGAAAGTATAGGCAATTCTCGCGCTAATGATACGTTTTCACCACAAATTGAGAGATACGGTTCAATTCTTCCTGGCAAATAGATCTGAATGTTACCGTCGTCACAGTGTCGAGATGCAAATTTGATACTATCAAAATGTAACCAAATATCACGTTTCTCTTCGATTTCTAAATCCCATATACATTGAATTCTTTTCGGAGGTTCAGTGTAGCCTAAGGCTTCTAAATGTGGATATACAATTTCTCCATCTAAAGCGGCAGCTAGTACAGCTGGTCCGCAGAGTGGTCCGTGTACAAATTCATAACGAGCTTCAAATAATGGTGAAGGATTTTTGAAATAGGAAGCCGCTGCGTGAGCGTTGTCAACAATCAATTGCAAATTTAAAGACTCTCCAGATGATACAACTCTATACGGTCTGGCTCTGGACACTGTGTTAGCGTGTTTAGCACAAAGACATGAGCCGAGTGATCGCTGCACAGCTAAATGAAGTGGTAGAGGTGTGGTACTGAAACCGCTTGACGTATTCACAACTCTACCACCTGGGTGTGGCTCCCAAATTATTAGTTTATCAGCTCGATCTTCGTAGCAATTTTGACAGGACACTGCAGTATAGGGATGTTCCTGCAAAATTAAAACAAAGTTGCACAAAATTCCTGACGAACAGTTGAATATTTACTAAATAATTAGCTAGCAGAAGCAGAAACATATAATTATTTATGAACAAACCTTAAAATTAACACTGAGTATTGTTAGTATTACTCTGGCGAATATTCTCTTATCGGTAACGAATCTGTATAGACAGTGTACATCTTCACCAGGCGGTGCTTGTTTATACACAAGAGTATTGAGAGGTGATCTGAGACGACCAGCTCTTTGTTTCCATGAAGCTATTACTTCGTCACAGGCAGTTCCTTGTACGGGCTCACCGAAACGTGTGTTGTTGAAGAAGTCGTAATGTGCCCAGTAGTAAAGCGACGACCTGTAAATGTTGTTCATTTACTATTGATGCTAATAATATTTTTATGATGATGTTCTTTGCAATTATTTTATCGGATTTGTAATCTATTCCAAATATCAACAGTGAAAGACATACCCGCTATAGCTTCCAGTTTTGCTCTCAAATCGTACAAACATTGCATTGCCTGTGGAAACAAAGTCGTGTTTCTCCATTGGTCGGCTGAATGTGTCACAAAATGTTTTGATGATCCGCGCATCATCGGGTCGAGGGGCATCGTACAGTGTAAGAGATTCTCCACAGTCACCATTCCATGGAACTATTGGTGATTCTATACGGTTAATGCGGAAGCTGTAAAATATTTTTTTTCTTCAAAATGTTTTTACTATTAAACGTTGTTGTACGAAATTAATTGCACAGAACATTATTACTGAAACTCACCTTGGAAAGTATAACCTCACCACTTGCCCGGGGAATCCTTGCATGAGATAGGTACAAGATGTGTGCGGTGGATACCAGTGGGCCACTGATAGAAATATCCCCTCCGTATCTCCCGACTTTTTTAAAGACTCAGCAGTGAGCAGCCAGTCACAAGTGCCGACTCGTGAGCCGGGCGCCTCCACGTGACCCGGCCAGTTGCCCACGTTGAAGTGAAATCCAGTATTAAGTAAAGGACCTATGAAATAAACAAAAGAATTAATTAAAAGTTACAAATTAGGAGGAAAGTACAGAAATTTAAAAATAGATGAAGCAAGTTTTCAAGTTATCTACGCGGATATACGTTACATAAATCTACGCTGAAACATAGATAGATCTTTAGGAGGCATTCTTGAAAAAAGAATAATATTAATTTCTATGTCACTAAAAACTAAAAACAGATAAACAGGCAATTTAATTTTTCATCTAACATTGACAATATTTTTACTTGATAATGGATTTTTTTTTTTACTATTATTTAGAGATCCAAACGCAAACTCCTGCATTACCTGCTGGCGAGCTGACAAACTCCACGAACAAATCCTGGGAAGTGCCAATAATTGAATACGGAAACTTTCCCATGCCGCAGAATGTACCGATCACAGACGCTGACTCATCCTTTCCATCGTAGATTCTTATATAGTCGTAAGGACAATTTTCTGATCCTACGAACATATATGAAATGTTATGATGTACACAGGATACCAAATTTTTTGTTAATTTCTCAAAGTATTTTTTATCATAGAATACTACAAGTATTGTACTAGTATAGTATAATACTGTTTTAAATATTTAAGGGTTGATAACTGCAAGTTGAACGTATTACGATGCAAATTCAATTCTGTAACATCATGGTAATATCGTAAATTTCTCGTTATTCTTTGTCTTTCTTTTTAATTCTTGATTTTATTCTATAAAATTGGTAACTTTATAACATCCGTCGTATTTTTTGATTAAAATAGTAAATTTTGATTGCTATTTTATCCCATTATCGTTAAAACAACTTTCGACAGTTTAATATCGTCAGGAAGTCTGGTACAAGCTATAAAAGTTTAGAGCCTATTATTGGATGAAAGTTATTCACGACTGCAATAAATAACAAAGTAACCTTGGAGAATATACTTAACATCAAGAGAAATCTGTCTCTCTTTACATATATATTGAAATTATACATTTTATAAAAAGACGGTGAAAAGGAATTTAATGCAAAATATAAATCAAAAGATTTAAACAAAAAAAAAAACGAAATTTGAACATTTGTTCTAGTGAATGAAATGGGTTGAGAAATTAGACTATTTTATTAGTTATTAATTTTTCGGATAAAATTAAATTATATATAGCTTATTATAAAATACAAAATACATAGTTTATAGCTTTGAAGCTTTATTTTATAGCCAAGTTAACTTTTTTATTCCAGAAAAAAATGCTATGCTCTTCAAAAAATAAAGCTTCATACCTGAAGTTATTGGTCTCATGGGGCACGTCATTATGTTCTCGCAGCGCTGCCCGTCTATATTAAACTCTTCATTTTCTATGTACAGCTTTATGTAGGGCAGCCGTGTGTTCAGGTGGTATCTACGATATAAAATTATTTATTTAACATTATTTCCACAACGAGCTACGATTAGATTGATTTAGGGTCCGTTACTATCCCCAAAGATCCTTCAACGTGTCCCGATGAATTTTTTATTATTTAATTTATCAGTTATTCTTAACACATATGAGACTTCAATTTAATACGCTTGTTTTATTTATATGTAACTTGTAAGTCTATACAATTGCAACTAAATTGTACTGTCTGTATGTAATAACTAAAAAAAAAACGTATTTCGTGAGCATAATGTACTTCCTTTCCTACTTTTTCCTGTACTAGCTTTCCTTGTAATAAATAACCTTTTTTTTATTTTTGTCCTCTGTCTTCACGTTAGCATTTGCGTTTGTTCCGGGTAATCTCCGAAACTGCTAGACTGATTTTAACGGAACTTTGATTGCAAGGTAGCTGATGTATGCAAAAATATTATAGGCCACTTTTTTATGCGTTGCGTTGACAAAAGAAGACGGCTAGTTTAACAATAAAATTATTTTATAATTCCCCAAAACTCACTACAAGATTACTTAATTCATGAATTTCAATCAAAAAGAAATATTAAACTAAGATCTACGTTTTTAGCAATTGCTAAATTACCTGCAATGAAGATTTCTCGGGTACACTCCGGGGTAGGCAGCGGATTGTACATAACACGTCTGAAGCCGACAATCCCGAAATACACGTTCGCAGTAAGATCTGTAGACGAAAATAACCTCTTGTGTAAGTTTGTAAAGCACTCGAAGGGCTTAGGCCGTTCCCTTAATGTTACTTCAAGGGTATATACCCCATGCCACTTCGCCCCCGTCGACTCCGCACTTGATTATTTGACATAAATCACGCGCCTGCAATAATAGGTATCCGAGACGGCTTTTCTGCGATTCGACTCGATTTATTCACTATTTCGGTCACGTTCCCACCGAAGTGGTGGGCTATTTGAAGACAGAAAATGATTCCGACGCTTTCTGTGACATTTTCAGGAGAGCCCTTTAAGTAATTGGCAACTTGGAATTTGATTTATTCGGGGTGCGAGCCGTTGAGATGATTTGTTGGATTACGAAGTCGTTTTGGACGATTGATTGGGGATACTGGAGTGACTTTAATAATGGACTGCGCGAAATGTCCCATGAATATTTATTGTAGCATTGATAGGTCAAGGGAGCGTTAAAGGTAAATGTTCCTTTGTATAATTTTGAAAATTTAATATAAATAAAATTTACTTTTTCGGTGATATTTTGATATAACGGCCAGAAACGCTTAGTAAATTGAGCGGTAGATAAAAAATTCGGCTATTTTTTTAGTTACATTTCGATCTGAATAAAATTTTGTTAAAAAACAAAATCGACGTTAGCAATTTGAATTTCAAATTATATTCGTTCAACATCAATGTTTACTCATGCTATTATTTCATTAAGTTTCTTTACGCTTCGTTAAACTATTTCATCAATTGTTATTTGCTCTGTAGCATTTGAATGCACAGGTTTGATTGATCCGCAACATTCGACATTGCCAATCATTATTTCACTTATGCTCCAATGAATTGGGGATTCCCCATCAAATTGTAAAACGAACATCAAAGGGGTTTTGATGTGGACGTGATGAAAATTTTGGATTTATTCGTATGGAAAGCTAATCGCTATTGTCTGATGTGAATTTCAGGAGTCGCTTAGAACTTCATCTATATATATAAATGAAAGTCGTGTTAGTTACACTATTTATAACTCAAGATCGGTCGTACTGATTTAGCTGAAAATTGATGGGGAGGTAGCTTAGAACTAGGAGACGGACATAGGAACTTTTTTATCTTATGTGCATTTTTTTATTCCGCGCGGACGGAGTCGTGGGTAAAAGCTAGTTTCAAATAAAAATGTGATTATATTTTTGTTTATGAATTCTATATGACTATCAATTTTCTTTTGTTTTGTTTCTAGGAAATTTTTCCGAAGAATTTTGATAAGAGATGTATTTAGTTCAAACATGGTTGGCTACAAATTTTGCGATTCTGTTTACGACAAATTGACAAAATAACAACAGATAAATTTTTAAATAATTATACTTTAGTTATTATGTTTACATACCCAGCAACAACTTCTCCTCTTCTATTTGGATACAACTCAGGATGTTGACCGTAACGCAAATAAACTTCGAACTGCTGTTCCGCTCTGTGTATAAACACATACCAATACATATACAATAGCGTTGACATAGTTGAAATAAAAAACAATGTTATATATCCTATATGTGTTATAAAAAATGGAAATTATTGGCTTGAAATACTAATTTATGTTGTTCCAATTTTAAAAAGTTCTGTAAGAAAAGTAATGACGAAATTTGTCAATTGCATGTACATTTGCCTTTTAAAATGACCAAAAACAAATAGTAAATTTTGGTCATTAAATTTAATGTAGCGGTAAGAAATAAATACTAATATATATATAAATATCAAACCTTGAATCGAAACTAAAATACGTCTGGTCAGTAAAATTGTCGGCGTGGAAAACTATTTTGACGAAATTCGTTTCCGATATAAAAGTCTGAGGCTGTTCGATCTCGCCGCAAAACAATCCTGGCTCCTTTCTATTTGATACATCTGTTTTAGCGTTGCCATCAACAATCTGAAAATAAGAAAAAATCATCAAAGCCTCTACTAAACTTCCACGAAAGCTAACCAAAGATAAATCAACTTTGATATGAAGCTGGCATTATTTATTTTTTTGTTACAACTAACCTTATTTAGTTGATAGGATCATAGTCAAAACTCGGAATTAACATAGAGCAAACTCTACGTCACATTTTTGTGTTTTCGTATTACTTATTTAATCCTAATTCGCTTTCGCGGTAGTGTGTAAAGAAATCTATAATACTATAATACTCAAACAGCCTAATCGTGGTAAGAATCCCGTTTCTTACGAACATTATATTAACCTATAATACTGACTTAAAATTTTACAATTAGAGAAATTAAAATTTTTCCTGTTGTTGTATTTTAGAATATCCACGTGTATAATGTTCTTAAAAAGTAAAAAAAATGCTTGTTATATAAATTTTATAGTTTGTAAAACATATTTACTTAAATAAAAAAACGGCTAAGAATAATTCGTCTCTCATTTATTTTAATTGTTATGTACAAATTAACTTATTATATAGATCTTAAAATATATATAAGTAAGAACAAGAAAGCTTATCAATTTAAATTTGAGTTCAGCATTTGGCAGGAGATTCGGTTATTATACGTCCAAATTGGTTGAAAGTTCGTCGGATATCATTCCCGAATTCCGTCACCCTTCAACATTCAAAAATTAATTAGCAGAATCAGAAAATTAACAACGAATTTCAAATTATTTTAGAACCCTCGTTCCAAATTCGAATGTTTTGCCCAAAATTTAATGATGACAATTTTTAGGCCAATTAATTAATCTTAACCTCAATTTAAATGTAATTAAGATATTCAACCTTAAATTTATGATTGACAAAGTTAAGAAATAATTAATTTTTTTTTAATCCATATCACATTAGTGTTTACTTTCGCATCATATTTAAAAAAAAATCACGGACAAATAACTGACGTATCAAATAATAATATGTTTTTGAGGATGTTTTGGGCAATGGAAACCGGTACGTTTTGTGTCGTATTTTTTTATACATAATAAACACAATTAATTACATGTAAGTACAAGAATATTTTTACCTGCATGTAACCTTTATGACACGTAGTGCCGTTTATCAATGTACCAACTTTGAATTTCTTGAACCTTATCCTTAGAATCCAATCTTTAGGAGAACCACGGAAAGCCCTAAACCTGTTGATAAAACATATTAGTTTTTTACTACATTATATAAATAAAATAAATATACATGCATTAAATTAACTAAAGATTACTTAACTTAAATAGTAAATAAGACTTAGATTAAATAAAATACAAATTCAGATACACTTTTAGTATTCATTAAAATGTTATAAAAATACTGGTCAGAAACTGGACTAAGTTTTTTTCCCAGTGATTAAATTACCTCTGATGTACTCTCTTAGTGTGTATTTACTAAAAAAATTATACTAAGGGACTGTTTGAGAGAACAGACAATTTAACGTCTCTAAGTGAGTATTATATTAATAGGTACTTTAATATCTTGCTCACCTATACGTGCAAGTGAGCGGTCTTCCGAAGTTATCTGCGGTCACAGGAGGTGATGAAACATCTTCATAGATCTCTACAGTTTTGTTGCAGTGGTCCCGTTTTGAATCTAAAAAAAAGAATAAAAATGTAACATTAGGAACACCATCCATAAGAAATAAACAAGTACAGTGAAAGAATTTAATTCGCTTCCCACTTGGAGTCGAATGTTAAAGCAAATGAGCCCCAATGACAGCTATTCTCTACCACGTAATATGTAAGTATTTTGCTATGAAATGTTTTTGACATGGGTAGGAAATAAATTTCTTCAACTATGATCATATTTAAATTAACAAAACATTTTAAATATAGAAGTATTCTTACAAGTATTACTTCTCCGAATTAAGCGGAGAAAATTCTTAATTTAGTCGGAATTACTATCTTTCATTTAATTTTCTTGTTGAGAAAATTTGTGCATTAAGTTACCATTAACGTAGGTCATACGTACAGTACAGAGACATAGTAAAATGGACTTTATTTAGTCTGGCATAAAGTATGTAATCGTTTACAACTGTTAGTTTAATCAGCTGATTGCTAGAAGGTACTTTTATTCCGCTGTTGAAAACGCAATTCAGGCATTTCGATAAAACTAAGACGCAATAAAGTTATTTAAATTAGTATCGACTTGAATTTTATCTTTATTAAAAATTCACTAGCTTAATGGTTTTGTTTTGTTTTTAAAATTCGAACCGAATTATTAATTAGAAATTTAGTTTATTCGTAGAATTATCTTAATAGAATTAAATAATTTATGTTATTACACTTGCTAAGGGCATGACCGGTCCGGACCGAAATCTATAAATCCAGGTTCAGTCCCCGCTAATCACCAATGTGTTATTTAATTTTCGAATTCATACGTATATTAATCCGACGTTCTTACGATGAATGAAAACATTGTACAACCTGAATATATCTACGAAGAAATCTAAAGATATATGTAAAGTCAACCAAACCGAACTGGGCCAGTATATAGCTCAGTCACTCTAACAACGGGTAAAGTCCGAACCCCTTGCTGGCAACATATCTTTTAAATAAATATAAGACATTATTTTTATATTGGTAAATGTAGTACACAAATTATGCATAAAAACATTTTAAATTAAAAACCCTTATTCCTTTGCGATGGTACTTGGTCTATAATCCTAATTTCATACGTTCGAAGCGATCCAAGTTGTTGTAGTGACTTAGCTAGCAAGGTAAAGCCAACAAGTTAAGAACACGTTTACTTGCACGAATAAGCTTTTGCACGCGATTGTACTTTATATTTACACTACATTTAGGACCTGGAATAAAAATGCTTGGCCTTTTTTTGTTGTTAAAATTATTAGTTTTTTTTTACTAAGCCTATTTAGATAATTTAGATCTATATATTTAGATTTTTCTCGTTTTAATTCACTTTTATGTTGTTTTTTTAGAGTTAAAAATTATTTAAAGTTTCATTTAAAAAACAAACTCCACGTTCAAAATAAAATTATAAAACCATTCATTATCAATACGAACTCTATATAGGCTCCTTTGCTCGAGGGAATGGACAAAGAAAGGCAATCATTTAAAAAAAGATGTAGTATATCTATGAAATGTACAGCGAGTATTGTATTACTTGTGTTTATTATTTAATTAAAAAGCTATTAATTAATAGAGAGATTACAAGTAATTATACTCCAGTGTTTTTACAAAATGAATGACACAGCTGTTGATCTATCCTTGTATACATTTACTTTTAGTTCATTAACCTATTAAAATTACGTCCTATTGAACCTCCGTCAATTATCAATAAACGTCCTATTAAATTATTTGTCAACGACGCAATATTCTAATAAATAATTCTTAAATATTCAAGTATTTGAAAAACATTCCACCGCATTGGGCTCCATAATGTCTTAAACCGCCAATATGTCAAAACGGTAGTATTTAAGGATACTTAAGCTTTAAGAATTTTAAAGATATTACTCCATTTTCATAAAGAAGCAATAACAATGATTCATTTTTATTTTGGCCGAATCGCTGATTCCGAGTATTCTAAAAATTTTATTACTTTCTCGATTCTATTTTGCGGAGTGTATTTGTAACACAAATAAAATATTATGTCTGCGGTTAAAAGGCATTCGCTAAACCCCTCTACTGAATAAAAATAACTTGCTGGTCGGAATATTGAACGGTATCTGAGTTGCGTCGTGGAATATTTGAGGCTTCAGTTTCACGTACGTTTCAAGTAATTTAATATAACTACGCCATTTAAAAGACTTCTGAGTACTATCAGTATAATATTTAAATTGCGTCTTGTTTACTAACATACAGGATGTCCAGGAAAGACGTTTACAATGGATTACCATAGATTCTTTGGTTGAAAATAAGCCATTTTACCCAACTTACCTCTACCTTCCTCTAAGTTCTTTTGGCCAATAGAGGGCTTTAAAGTTTGCAAATTATTTTACATTCATCCAAATATTTCAAAAAGTTATTCATATGAAAAGCATGATTTTTGTAAAACAAAAACCTTTGTCATGAAACCTACAGAAATCTGTGGTACTTCATTGTACACGTCTTTATCGGACATCTTGTATAAGATTAATTCCGCAAATGCATACATTTGTTTTTCAATTTTGTCAATTTTTCATACTTTCCACGTATCAGTAATAAAAGATTACTTGACTTACAACTACATAGGCTGCTGTTGGAGTGTGAGCGAAACAGACGGGATCGGGAGCTGTTGTTCGCAGAGCTGAAAGTTAATCCCATCGATGTTGGTCTAATTTTTTCAATTTTGTCAGACCCGACCTCAATGGCGGCGATTCGACTATGCCAGCTCGTTTATTAAAAGGAAAAAGGCACTATGGGATTGGCATGTATAAAAAGACAAAAATCCAAAAAAAAAAAAAAAAAAACAGAAAAAAAAAAACTACATAGGCTATCTGTTGTAGAAAAAAGTTATTTAGACTGTACATACACAATCTTCTACAACTAGAAACGTTGATTTAGATTTTTTGAAAACATTGCAGTGAACGCTTTACTATCGTCGCAAAATATTTCTAAGTCAATTTTCCTAAGTGTACTTACTTATTGAAGCAATAAAATATTGTCTGCGGTAGAGTTTGACCATATTGCTAACTTACCGTGAGATATGTCGAGATAAAGTTATTTTATTAATACGTATTTTTGCGAAGTTAAAATGTTTCAGTCAGTTGATCACCTTGAGGAGGATTTCCACTGTATCAAAACAACTATAAGTCCAAATAATACTCTGGAATCTTTAAAACATATTAAAAAGGAGAGAATATCCCCAGATTGTGGTAAATGGAAATCCATAATTACTTCAAACCTATTTAATAAGAGTTAAGTTACAAAGAAGTAAGTATAAAAAATGGCACGTATTTGTTCAGTTGGTCTTTTCCGAATGTATAGCGTGTTTACACTTACGTAATGAAACTGCAATCCCGTGCCGAGCGACACTTAAGCACAGAGTATTGTGTGGACACTCATTGCACCATTGCGACCATTGCACCATTCACAACCCGGTCACGTTTCACATACGAGGTATTTATTTGTTACTTACATTAAGTCCTATTTAATATAACAGCTTATAATTGATAGATAATAAAATTGTTCTGATATTGACAGTTAATTTAGTTGTTATGTGATATATACAGTTGAACCTGAATCAGTGAAAACCTGAGAAACGATAAACTTCTTCTATAAGCAAGAGTTATAGTCCAGTCGGGTTAGAGAGAAACCTGCATAAGCGAGAAAAACATAACTGTCAGGTTCGACTAGACTTTGTCGTCAATGTCAACTATTAACTCTAATGTTGATTTTGTTTTATTCAAATATAAGAAAGGGGGAGTGTATATTTTGTGTACATGTGTCTAGTGGTGACTCACAGTTAAAAAACAACAAATTAATGATTTCTTAGAAGAAAGAAAAAAAAAAGATGACAAACGAGCAAATAGTTACTTGATATCGCTAAATTAAAGAAAGTGAATACTGCCCTAATCTGCAACAAGCTTAAGACTTGAGTACGGGGAAGAGTATATACAGAAAAAGGACTTTCACAAGTCATAATAAATTCGGTTTGTATTTAAAATTATCACGAATGTACCATAGAGCGTTAACAAAGAGAATAAAAAATCATTCAACACTGTGAAACGTACAAAAGTATAGAAAAGCTGCAGTTTAAACACTTTAAAACTCTCCGCTCGGAAATTTATTGGCTCTCAGTGAAAATTGTGTAATTAAAAGAATAGTAAATTTACTTTGCATCGCTTGAACAAAGTCGAAATAATGAAGTGGAGAGCGCCGGGCTATCTACGGCACTTTTGTGCTGGAGATAAGTTCGGGAACAATTCGCAAGTAGCCGACTCGAGCGCTCTTCTACACAATTTGTTCAACGAAAAACCTTTCATTATAATGATTTGAAAAGGAGTTAATTCAGCTTGTAGTTATAGTTTTAAGTACTTAAGTTTTTAAAGTACTATTACCAACGGTTTTCGTGAATGTACCTACCAAACTTCTAATCTCTAGGCAAAAAATTTAACAAGTTTTAAGAAAAAAAATTGTAAACATTAATAAATGATATAGACTTATATGTTATAGAAATAATATAAGTATTTTCTTTTGTTAATCGAAGTAATTATTTCAGCCAGAAGTTACCACAGACAAAAAACTATCGTAAAAATAAAATTTTTGAACATTTACAAACGTTAAAAAATTTGTTACATTATTCAAAAATTATATTATGATCTTTTTATTCACTTACTGGCTGAACTGAACATTCACTAACCCTTGTTAACTGTGATTAATGCCTGGAAATCGTTCAACGTCTGCCAATATTAGGTGGTCCCTTTCGGTCTATTTGTCGGTACACTTCAATGGACGTCAAGTCATTAGCAAACAGCCTGCACATTATTTCTTATACATTTAATAAATAATTTACTTAAGTAACTGGCAGAGAAATAAATCTGTATGACATAAAGTAGAGATCTCTGAAATAATTCAGGTAATTATAAATGTAATCCAAATAAACCGACGATCAGATTTCCTGTCATTATGTAACAACAGAAAATGGAACACACAGGTAAAGAACAATTTGTTAAAACAGTCAAGGAAATTAATCTCCTATCCATTAAATTTAAAACTTACAATGTATTACAACAAGGTCAAAAAATTACACCAAAAGTCAAAAAATTATAGTTTTCATGATGACTATTTGCAGTGGGATTGTGTCTATAAGTGAGAGAGAGATAGACAGCAAAAAGTGTCGTGACAACTTTTTGTAAGAATTTTTTCCGTCTAGCCCCCTTTCACAACGCGCGATAAGGAAGTTCGTTCCAAAAATCATATGAAATTAAGCAATAAATCTGCATTTAGAACAACATTTGTGTAACAAAAGAATGCAATTGTTGTTTATACTACTTTGTGTTACTCAAAAAGGTTATTACGAAATCAAGTATATGAATAACAAATCTGAATATAAAAAGACATTGATTGATGAATGGAATTGCCGTAGTCGAATAGAGCAAATAGCTGATGTACTTCACGATAACTTCAATGGAGATAAAGTCACGTAAACTTTTTTGTTACGTGAAAGATTACCTTTTTATATCTCTTTTGTTTTTCAGCTTTCATTTAAGGTTTGAATAACTTTAGTAATTCTACAAAGAGTTATACAATAAGGGTCAACTTACACGGGTAGCTCTATAAAATTATCATGACGGTAGCATTTTTTAACGAAAGCAAAACTGTGGTCCGTGTACAAAACACATCAACTGCTGGTGATCGTTTCAAGTTGTCATTGACGACTGTTGAAGCGGAACGGAGGTCCGCGTACTGTGGAAGGTATTGGGAAAGGCGTATGCCCAGCAGCGGGCAGATAAAGTATGATGACGATGATGATGATGATTATGATGATGATGAAGCGGAACTTGTAAGTTTACCCCTAACCGTTGGTTTCTTAGACGAAAATCTCGACATAAAACAAATCGTCATAACTGTAATTATCTTAAACAAATATAATATAAATATAAATATATTTCAAATGAGGATTTTGGTCTCAGAAACCTACGTTTAATGACGTTATATAAATACCGAATGCAAAAAAATTACCAGTCATAATAGAGACTATTTTTTGTTCGAGATTATTTGTTCACAGCCGTTCAATATTTACAGCAAAACAAATGGTCAGAACATACTTGTAAATTACAGTCTGACATTGAAAGATCAACCGACGCATAAATCACTCATGAACACGCTTTTACCCCAAAAACATTTTTACAGTGTACTTTGGTTTGCTTAATCTGTGCGTAAATAAAGTTGATAGGACTTAAATGTTTCTCAATATATTCTTTTATAAGATCTAGTTAACAAATACATTGATATCGTGTTTTGAATAATAGGTACAAAGCTTGTATTTTTCATTCATCACATTATCTGTCCGGTGTCGGCACCGACTATTTTCAACCCGTCGTGGGCCCTTCATCAGGGTGAGTGGGACTGGTATTATTTCGCGGACACGGCCCGTCGATCACTCGGTATTGTACGAGGAACGCCAAATTAGAAAAACTCGACCCGAGCCTACCTATATTTACACATATGATTACTAAGGCCGGCTATATTGTGCGTCGTTCAAAACTCTACAAAACTAAGTTCGGATTTGCCAGTCATCTCCGGTCGCACTCTCGGAGATAGCAAGGTGCGTCATTGACGGATTACGTCACGGAGATCATCATCATTGTACCTGGAGAGCCGGCCCATTCGTGCAACAAATGTTGTTGTTGATTGAACCACTGTTAAAGTTGTTAAGCTGTTAATGTTGTTGCTAAGTGATAAATACCTAACTAATTTTACTTCACCGGGCTATAAAATATCTATACTAGGCGTTAGTTTACGCAATTTCGAGTAGTTTACTTTCGTAACATCTCACTGATCAGATTATATAAAGCGAGAAGTACTCTTATACAAGAATTTCAGTTGAACGATTAAAACTTGAACTATACGAGCACTTAGTTGAAATTAAAAATCTCAATGAACGAACTAATGAAGCTACAAGTTCTTTGTCAAGCTTCGTTCATACAATATTTTTTGCTGTAGTTTTATATTGCGAATTAACACTTAAAGCATATACATTTTCAACATTTTAATTTTTTGTTTCTCATAAGAAAATAATACAAAATATCCGATGTAAAAAATTTCTAACACTCGTTGGTTCAGTAGTTGTTCGCCATACCCGGACCGCAGTTTTTAGTTTGTGCTTAATGTGCTGCTTAATGTGTTTGGCCGTAAGGTGATCCAATTTTTTGGAAATACCTCGTGTATGGCCGCCATTATGGTTTTGAATTTGCTATAGCAGGGAGTATGTGCTATGATGTAGTTCGTTTTATATTCACTGTCAATTTATACCACACAGTAGATGATTGAAATGCTTAACGGGTGACATCCGTCGTTCACCCTACGGATGTGTCATTATTTTGTTGTCACTAAATAATCGGGTTAGTATTCAAATTATTGGTCGTCACATTTTTGACTTGACTCTGTCTTATTCAGATGTTGTTGAACATAACTTTAGGTTTTCACTACCTAAATCACACTGCTTTTACAAAGGCATATACAGGTTGTTTGGGAAAATCGTGTACAACGTGGTAATTCAACATATATAAGTATACCAAATAATAAAATAAAATATAACAATACCAAATTTAAGAAGAGAACAAAAATCAAATGAAACAGAATTTATAAACATTGGAGGCATCTAAACTACGCAACTTCTGATAGAAGTAAGTAAAATCTTAATCGTCTAAGGTATCTGTTATACATGTCTTTCCTGGACATCCTGTATATTGTTTTACAGAGTTTTTGCCAGTGAAAACATAATATGAGTTTTCGACCTTTATGTAGGGCAAAAAAACACGTTAAAAGAATAAGACGAGGCGAAAGCAATTAGCATGCTACTGTCATAACAGCAATTGAGTCTTAAGCAAAACACTTATCAGAGATTTGAGCTAAGAATTATGTATTACTAGCTGTCGCCCGCGACTTCGTCCGCGTGGAATTTAAAAAAAACTTAATAAGCCTATGTGTTCCTCCAGATTATGTTCTTCCTCAACCACCATGCAGCCGTTCTGGAGATACCTACTAACAAACATCCATCCATTCATCCAAACATTCGCGTTTATAATATTAGTAAGAAGTGAGATATATGTCGAAATAATAATTTTTATTTATACATGTCGTAATTTACATCATTGTAATATATGTATATACCTTAGTTACGAACAGCACAGTTACAAATTTAAATTTACTGGTTATTTTGCATTACTTAAAGTGTAGTAAAGTTAACTTTCAACAAAGTTAAATTTGTGTAGTCGGAAGCGTTATCTTTCGTTCCAGAGACCGAGGTAACTTCTGGGAACAATTAGAGAGTGCACTGAACCTCTAACTACATTATCATACTTTGTATACTAAATAACTTGCAATATTTATTCATTAAGAATGAATTTAAATACATAAATTGAATACATTTAATTGTGATGAAGAATAATTCACGAATTGAATAAATAAAAGATTTGCCCAATACTCAATGCATTTTCCTTTTCTCCTATTTTTAATTTACCCCACTTCCCCTTGTACTTACTAAAATCTTTCAATTGTTATGTTAGTACCAATATTCTAAGTATTTCATAACATACAACAGTACAAGTATTGGTGGTTTGTAAGAGGATATTTGCGACAAAAAAGTGAATTCAAATATGACGATTGTTAGATATATATGTAACACATACAGTGCCGACCGTCCGTAGGAAAAAGGCACGACAACCCGAAATAACAATGAATCGACAGTCCGACAGGCTATTGATAAATGTAACAATCGACTGAAAAGATTCCTGAAATTAAAATTTCTCAATCTCTCGAATAGATTTTATTTCACAATCGAAGCATTAAAGACTTTTACTTTGTTAATATATTGAAAGCATCATCATGTTTATCTATATATTTGCTATCTTGTAAGATATGAATAATTAATCTTTTTAAATTTTAGTAAAAGGTAAAACTGAGTTTGAATAAATTAATGCAGAGATAAAGGCGACATGAAAGGAAGAATTTAAAGTTCTCAAATACTTGTGAATTCTGTTTAAATTTTTAAAGAAATTAAAAGACTGAGAAAACTCTTAACCAGCTCTTTTGATGATTAAAAATAATTAAACCAATAATTTGTTGTTTAATCTTTTAAATTATGCGTATTTTTATAGAAAGTTTTACGCCAGTGGTATTTCAAGTCAACAAAAATCATTTGTTATTAGCAAAAATTAAAAATGTAAGAAATGTTTATAATTAAAGTAGGTAATGTACATTAAAGTTAAATAGAATTTGACACTTATTGAGTTCCGATTTTACCGTAAAATGCCACCGCGATGTAGCGTGCCACACGACAAACCTCAATACCAAACCTCTTAAGTAATAACCTTTTTATTAAATTAGGCAAAGTGTCATGCATTTCGCAATTTAAAAATGTGGCATTGTAAAGGTTAAAAAAACAAGATAACATCGTATTTATATAGACTTTCATATTCCTGTAAAATGCACACGGGTTTGTATTCAATTTTTTAATTTTCATAAAAAGAAATACTTGTTAGTTTACTAATATTATAAATACGAATGTTTGGATGGATGGCTGGATGTTTGTTTGAAGGTATCTCCAGAACAACTGAATAGATCTCGATGATATTAGGCACAGATGTAGATCATAGTCTGGAAGAACACATAGACTATTTATTATTTTTTAACTCCGCGTGGACGGAGTTACGGTCGACAGATAGTAATAAATATATTTTCAATCTTGTAAAATCTTCAATCGATAAGTCTGCACAAGTAATCGTTTTTATATTTATTATTAAAGTGCAAATACAAAATATGTAATCAAAACACACACATACATGTCGTGATTTAACACGGGGACTAAGTAATTAACTTAATAGTACTTGCGACGCTTCGTGACTGTAAATATGAAAACGAAGTTTGCCAGTAAAGTGTTAAAATTGCTTGTTCTGCAATTATTTCCCCCACGGGAAGGTGTACTGTGATTATTACTGCCCACTTTATACTAACCTTATTACTTCAGGGAATATAGTTATATGAAGGTAATGTACCTTTGATTAGCCTTAATAAATAAGAACTCAGATTTGATTCGTTTACAACTTTTTTTATTTATTACTAGTGTGACTGTGAAATCTTACTAATATTATAAATGCGAATGTTTAGATGGATGTATGGAAGTTTGTTGGAAGGTAACTCAAGAACGGCTCAACGGATCTTGATGAAATTTGGCATAGATGTAGATCATAGTCTGGAAGCAGACATAGGCTACTAATGTTTTTTTTTTCATTCCGCGCGGACGGAGTCGCGGGTGACAGCTAGTACATTTAAACATACTTGTTTCTAGTCCAACTTAGTGTCTGTCGAAATTAAATATAGTTTATTTAATGGTATTGGTTAACAATTACAAGCTTAAATTTGTTTTGACATTTGGTTGAAAGCAATATTCGAACTTGTTACCTCCAGTTTAGCAGTTTCATTAACCTTAACCTTGGCTTTTAACACTTTAACAACTTTAGGGTCCTTTAAATAAAATTAATTCTTTAAAAATTGGCAACAAAAATTCTGGTTGGAATTAGGGTATGTTTCTTTGTCGGTGGTGTCAGCGTCAGTCAAATATTATTCGTTTACCCTATTTGAATATTCAAGTTTATGTAAAACTGTTATATAAATACAGGATGTAACAAAAAAGCACGTCTCGACAATAATAAAGTCCATTTTAATTTTCTTGTATTTTTTCCCTGTCTTGAAATATTAAGCCTAGCCGCATCCTTTCCATTGTTTCTTTTTCATCCCTTGTTCAATTTTCCGGTGAAAGCGCGGGCGGGAGGGGCGACGCAGGCAGTGGGGGCTGAATAAAAGAATTGTTTGTTACTCGTTCCTGGTGTATACTTTTTTGAATCGAATATCTCAAATAATAGGTTTGCTGAAACACCTACAAGATATTTATAAGTACAAAAGAAAAAAAAAATTATTTAAAAATATTAAAAATATAATGTATGGATGGATGGATTGATAGATGTTTTTTAGAAGGTTCCAGAACGGATCATCGGATCTTGATGAAATTTGGCACAGACGTAGAACAAAGTCTGAATGACCACATAGGTTACTTAAGGTTTTTTTTTTAATACCGCGCCGATAAAGTTGCTAGCGATGGCTAGTTTATTTATAAAGGTGACACGAAACACACTCTATTTTCATTTGATGCATTTTATTTCCTTTTCTTCATCCCTAACTGCAATCAGTATGATGTGACCTTAACGATTTATTATACGTTGTTTTATGATTATAGTAATGTCGCCCGCGACTCCGTCCGTGCGAAATCTATATATATAAAAGAAAGTTGTGTCAGTTACACCATTTATAACTCAAGAACGGCTGAATCGATTTGACTGAAAATTGGTGGGCAGGTAGCTTAGAACCAGGAAACGGACATAGGATATTTTTTACCCCGTTTTCTATTATTTTTTTTATTCCGCGCGGACGGAGTCGCGGGAAAAAGCAAGTTAAAAATAAATTTAATGAGTAGCGTATGTGTTCTTCCAGACTAAGTTTTACATCTGTGTTAAAATCCGTTGAGACGTTCCGGAGACACCTTCAAACATACATCCATCCATCCATCTAAGCTATCGCATTTATAATATTAGTAAGATTTACATATGTTGTATATAAAAAATAAATATATACACAGGACGGTCAAATTAATGAGATTTTATAACAATAAATATAACGCCCTTTTTTCGGATTTCCACCCAAAGTCCATTGTTACGACTTTGTATACGTCCCTTATTGTCATCTGTTAATGTCCCTTATTCAATAAAAGAACTTGAATGAAAGCCGAAATGAAAAAGCTTGTTACTCGTCAACCTCGTCACCGCTGCGGCCACCAAATGAAGTCCTTTCATTCATTGTGACTCAAGAACAATGAAAAAAACACTGTTGTCTCGAATAACGCATATTATACACTTTTATACGATGAGAAAAATCTTCCTTTGCTAAAATTATCTTAATACAGGATGTTTGTTCGTTACCTTTGCCATGTGGAATAATTTTATTTTCCGAAAAAAAAAAAAAAAAAAAAAACTAGACATGAGATACTTTTATTTAATAACATTTTAATTATAACTTTTCTTCATATTTTCTGATAAATACAAATTATTATGTACTAGCTGTCGCCTACGACTCCGTCCACGCATAATTAAAAAAATATGACTATGTGTTCGTCCAGACTAAGTTCAACATCTATGCCAAATTTCATCAAGATCCGTTGAGCCGTTCTGGAGCTACTTTTAAACAAACGTCCATGCATCCATCTAGAAATTCGCATCTATATATATAAAAGAAAGTCGTGTTAGTTACACTATTTATAACTCAAGAACGGCTGAATCGATTTGACTGAAAATTAGTGGGCAGGTACTTAGAACCAGGAAACGGACATAGGATAGTTTTTAGCCCGTTTTCTATTTTTTATTCCGCGCGGACGGGTAAAAGCTAGTTTATAATATTAGTCAGATGGAATCTAGTAACAAAAAATCTAACAACTAATAAAAAATTATACATTGTTATTTGTCCTAACCTGCGATGATAAACTACGTACATACTATCGCAGTAAACCACTGGTATATTTATTACTATTAGTAATTCGAGGAATTACTACCAAGCCATATGAGGGTCCCCTAATTGATATAATGCAAGGGGAACGAGTTTTTATCTCCAACGCGCACTGTGTTCAATCGTTAAGGTAACTTTGGGGGACTGTCAATGTTACTTTGATACATTGCCTCATACACATCTGTGAATCGCTGTTGGTCGACTTCTTTTAGAGATATTCTTGACACTACACCGAACAAATTGCTAGTATATTTATATGGACTAATTAATATCTGAGAGCGCTGCTGTGCCCTTACCATGGCCAAAACATGCTAATAAATTTTACCATAACGCAAAGAAGAGAGTAAATACTACACCACGACTATTTGATTGTTATAATTTTTAAATAATCTTTATGGCAGTTTAATTCAAAAAGAATTATTAAGGTATTTTCCGCTAAGCGACAAGACATAGCGCAAATTCAGTTCACTCCGCGACATTTTTCATCGCAGCTACATTTTTAATAAGTACTACTGAAAACTTTTATAACTTTCATCAACGTTGCACGTTCTTGGATTTAAAAGTTTGAGAGAGGTTTATTAAGACTGTACTAAGAACACTAGCGGCGAAACAAGATTTTCTATAATATATTTGAAAAAAAAAATATTACACGGATCAAATCTAAGGTTATTCTCTAAACAATGTTACATAAGAAAATTAAAATATCTTTAGTAAAAAAGAAAAGATATGGCCAATTGCTTTGGCTGTCGAGAAAAGACTTGTTAAATTGAATTATTTTTGGATAAAAAAAAATATTTATTTTATTTATTTAAAAACAACTGCATAGCATCTTTACAGTATACAACCAATTTGACACTATACTTACTTTACATAATAGTTTACACGATAACATATTTTATAATAACAGTAAATAACACATAACAATTACATTTAAAAAAATACATAAATAAACAGTGCAAGAATATATCAACGCGTAACTAAACATCAATATTCACATCGTCTTCCTGACATCTCTAGGTAGCCTCTGTGAATTTCGGCTCGCTACAACTAAATCTATATATATAAAAGAAAGTTGTGTTAGTTACACCATTTATAACTCAAGAACGGCTGAATCGATTTGACTGAAAATTGGTGGGCAGGTAGCTTAGAACCAGGAATAGGACATAGGATAATTTTTACCCCGTTTTCTATTTTTTTTTTATTCCGCGCGGACGTAGTCGCGGGTAAAAGCTAGTAAATAATAAAATGTGTACAATATCGAAAGAAATAAAATAATTAAAAAAAAAAGCTCAGTCAAGACTTCATTTGAAGCTACATTAAGAATTGCTTTGTAAAACTACAAACTATATTTGTATTTTTACTCTCATTATTTTAGAATTTCTATAAAACCTGGAACATAACGAAAGGAACAACGTAGACGGATAAGAAACGGCATCAAACAGTTCTTTTATACAATCTCTTTTTTTGCCTCCTTTTACTTGAAGATTGAATAAAGGACGGAATTGAAACAATGAAAGACATTCGACTTTAAACGAAGACAGCGTGAAATAAGTTGAAGGAAAAATGTATAATAAATGGAAAGGTTACCATCTTAAACAGTATATTTTTTTATCATAAGGTGGCAAACGAGCAAGCGACCGATTCGCTGAAATAGCGAAGCGAACGCTTCCCATAGACATCCGCAATTGCAGATGTGTTACTTACCATTAATCGACCGAGACACATAGCAAGAAAGTATTTCCCCTTACTTCGCGTACCCTCCTCCAAGAAATTCCTCTCTCATACTCATCCTTTCCTTTATAAGAAAAGAGTGGGAAGGGGAAAAGGACTAAAACTAAGACCGGAACGCACACTCATCAAACGAAACGCGGAATTGCTTACGCTTCACCCTTATTGTCTGGTGGTGGTATTTCACCGGGCGAGCAGGATAATTCGTGCAACATATGTTGTTATAGCTAGCGTCTACAACTATTAAACATACTCATAAATGTATATTATGTCTAACAATCTTGGTTATAACAACTTTATTAGAAGGTTGTAACATGTTGTTCTGAATATGAGTTACTTCTTTCAAAACATAAAATGTTTTAAAACTATTGTTATAAACAAACACAAAATATTTTTATTTAAAAGCGAGAAAATGTATGCTATTTATTATGTTTACGTAACCCGCTATTTTTTCCCCTTTCATTTATTTATATTCAGACGTAGAAAATGACCGAAAAATACTTCATTTAGCCGGCGGGCGTCGAACAGTTATTTTATTCAAGCTTCAATCTGCGCTTTTCTCACAGAAATATTGAATAATAAATGTGCTAAGGAACATTGTAGGGCAGACGTGTCATTACTCTTTCTCTAGTGAAAGAAAACAAAAGGTAAGAGAAGGCGTTTCAAATTTAGAACAATGGAAAGATATCGCACCTTTTTGCCCTTATATCTGTAAGATCTCTCCATTCATATTAATAAAACTAGCTGTTCCCGTGCGGCTTCATCCACTTTAAAATCCATTCATTTTTGTAACACAGAAAAACTTCGTTTTATTGTTTACATTGTGAAAAACTTTCAATTGCAAATGTCAACATTCAAATGCTCAGATGACAACCAAGGCCTTCGTCATTAGCAGAGAATTACCGTTACCATGGCAACTGCATCTTTGTAGTTATTGGCTTGTAATGTTCTTTTCTTACTCGTATTAACATTTCTTTCAATTTACTCGCCCTACTTAGTTTAATTGCGTGAAAAGAAATTATTCAAAAATACACTGTTATTGCCAAGATACTGCGTTATAAAAAAAGTGTGTGTTTACCCTTATATTATACTAGCTGTCGCCCAAGACTCTGTCGCGCAGTATTATAAAAACGTACTAGCCTATGTGTTCTTCCAGACTATGTTCTACATCTGTGCTAAATCTCATCAAGATCCGTTGAGCCGTTCCGGTGATACCTTCAAACAAACAGCCATCCGTCCATCTATCGAAACATTCGTATTTATAATATTAAATAGTAAGATTCATATAAGTAAGAATAATTAAGATGACAATATAGAAAAAAACAATCACATACCTACTGATGCATTTGCATTTCGTTTCGTTTAAATAGATATTAATTAAAGCACATTTAAATTATACGTAGGCGTACGCCGCTCATTCATTGTAACCTATTTATACATTGCCATGGTTAATTTGCGAATGCCACTCGTTTATTACTATCGAGTTACTGTTACGGTTCAGGAGATTTGACATTATTATTTTGGTGGAAAACGGTTTATGTCATTGTGTAATTAATTTAAAGATTCTCGATGATTTTTCGATTAATTCCTTGTGCCGGTTTTACTGTGCGCCGTGTGACTGTCCTACAAAACTAAGTTTTTATTTGTCAGTCACCTCCCATCGGACTCTCAGAGACAGCAAGTTTTGCCATTGATGGATTACGTCACAGAGAACATTAGTATCAGTTTCAATTTGTTGATTTGATTTATAGGAACCATCATCCATTCATTCAAATAGACAAGGATAAAATAGCTTACTTGTTGATTGTACATTACTATTTATTTATGTATTTATATATTATATTATATAAAAAACAAACGTAGCCTAAGTTTACATGTTTCTTATTCTATATTAACTTAAGGTCTATTACATATCTGTAATTTATATTAATTGATTATAGATGAAAAAAAATGTTGTAGGCTAATTTGTTACATAGCAAATTGTTTAGCTGCCCTCCTTACTTTATGTTTAAGGAGTGTAATCTCACAGTTTTAAGTAGAAATAAATGACCATATAATCAAATCTTCAATTATAATTTCGTTGCAAAATAGAAATGTGTTAAGAATTGTATTGAAAATGCGGAGAAGACCGCGATGTGTTAATACATCTAAAATGTGTCGCCTCTATCCGCTGCGACTTGGAAAGCAAACGAATTCAATTTTATACAACATTTGAGCGAATGAAATTGAGGAAATTTATTTTTGAATTAAGAACAGATAAAGAAATAAAATTTTATTTTACATGACTCAAAAACATTAAAATTTTTGCAATGTTGTGTGGAAAATTAAATTGTATTCAAGGCAATCTTTATCACATTATTCCTTATAGAGATAGACCTTTTTTTAGATAGAAGAAAAATGTTTGTAAAGAAGTTCTAAAGTATTTCTAGATGAATGTTAAAATACACTTAAAATCTCATTTCTTTATTAAGTCCGTGTATACAAAATTTTCCCGATAAAAAATATTATCTAATGTTTGTACAAGAAGTTTTCGACATAAATAGAAAGAAGGAAATAAATACGGAGTAATCAGTGTAAAGACTGCGAATTACTGGACCCTAAGCCATTAGGGCTGTCGTAAACAGAACATGCTGTAACGATTAATTCGAAGTACGAGTGTTATACAATATTGAACCAATCGCTTAATGCTTGCGAAGTATATACTCTTTCTAAATTACTAAGCATTTTATTTATATATAAATTTTATACTTATTTAATGTATCTGAAATAGACAGTCATTTGTCGTTTTAATGTGAGCTTACACTACAGTAACTATATTGATACATGTTGTTTCTATTTTTGAAAATAGAATAAATAATTAAAATTTATAAATTAAATTAAAGTGTCAAAACAGTCGAAACCGACAAATAAAAATAGTTTTACTTGGATTTAAAAATGAAAAGTAATGAATTGTATGATTTTTAATATTATTTTCATAACTATGTATCTACTCTATTTCTTTATATGAATATGTAGTAAATATGTATACAGTCGGGTTACACGAATTTATTTTTTTATTCGTCCACTGTACGAAAAGTCAATATTTTCGCAATACACACAACGTTGAAGTGTACCCAGCTACAGATCGAGTACTTTTTCAGTACCACGTAGGGTTGAGAGCACTCGATAAAGGAAACCAATATTCAAGTGGAGTTTTTTGTTTTTTATTTGTAAATGCTTAATTGATGTTATAATTTTTTTAATTATAAATACGAATGTTTATTAAGGAAAAAAACTAGCTAAATGATTATAAAAAATTTCATCAACATCATCAGCTATATAATCACCACTGATGGGCTCGAAGCCTACTCTAAGTTAGGATCGACTAGTCCAAAGTCTCGTGAATAACTTATTATAGAAATGATTCTATGATGTAAGGTCTTACTAGGCCATAGTTAACCATAATGGCACAGTGCGGGTTGATTTCACACATATATTTGAAGAATGAAGTAAGAACGTCGGATATGTAAACTGAAAATCGAAAAACACATTGGTACATGGCGAGAATCGAACCCAGGACCTGCATATTCCAAGTCGTACTGCAAAATAGCACTAACGCATTTTTAACTATAATTACTATTCGGAAGCATAGTGCTTCGTATATGTATACATTTAAAGGACAGCCGAAGATAAATGTAAATGCAATTTGAAAGTATTTTTTATAAAATGGCTTACGTTACTGAAATGATAAATCTTGAATTCGGTTTCAATATACTCGTGATTACGTCGCATGTAGATCTAAAGTGCTCTCGGGAAAGATGTCATTACGTGAATGTACACACGTATAGACCGGTTTAAGTTAAGCTTTCACCACACACAAATGAACGTTAGTTTAAATGTGATTCATGTTTCAATCTATACTGGGGATTATGCTATGCATTAATGCTACATGTATGAGGAAATTGAGAAACATAGAATTAATTACATAAATTATAGTCATGTCACCGTAAAATTGTAAACATAGTTGATTTTATCTTATTAGTAGTTTTACAAATTGGCGAACTAACATCAATGTATTTTAATGTTTAAATTATACCTTATTATTTTTTGTGTACGGATTTTACTGATTTAGTTAAAATTATGAAGAGATACAAGTCCCTTGAGCTACATTATGAAGGAGCGATTTGTCGTTTAATTAAAACATACAAATTATTCCTTGCTAGGGAATATAAATCACCCGTTTTCAATTTATTTATTCAATCTATTATGAAACTTCATAACTAAATAACTGTTGTAATAATTACCACAATTATAACTATCGATGATACAATCATTGTCATTACTAAAGTAATTTAGGATTGTTAAGATAGAATTGGATTTAAATATAGTAACGTCACGTGGTTGCATGTGCACCTTAAGACGATCTAAACCGAACTGACAGATTTGTCAAGATGGCCGCCCTACCAGTGCTCGGTGTTCGTTATGGGTATTGACTGCGCCAACATATATATTTTTTTGTGATGATTAGTTTTATTAATCATTGCATATAGGTTTGTGATTGCTATGTATTTCCGTTAAATTGTTCGTCTTAACAGATTGACAAGATGACAATTGATGTGTATAAATTCTTGGAGACATTGTCGTCATCTCATTAAAGTTTTCGATTCGACAATATTGTAAGCTAAATAGTAGCCAAGATGACTGCGTCTAAATGAAGATTTATCATTTTTTTTTAATTAAAATATTGATACCATCACAACAACAACAATATAACTCACGTCTGTAACCTAGAGGGGTAGTCTGACACCAAGGACCTCCATTTGGCGCGGTCCGGACACATCTCTCTCTTCTACATTCATACATTTGTTTCGGCCCCGGGGTTACGACGTTTTGTTTAACATCTTGTATTTTTATATAGTAATTTTATCTCGTGCCTTTTTATATAAAACTAAATTTTACCCGCGACTCCGTCCGTGCGGAATAAAAAATAGAAAACGGGGTAAAATTATCCTATGTCCGTTTCCTGGTTCTAAGCTACCTGCCCACCAATTTTCAGTCAAATCGATTCAGCCGTTCTTGAGTTATAAATAGTGTAACTAACACGACTTTCTTTTATACATATATATATATATATATATATATATATATATATATATATATATATATATATATAGATATAGATATATCTGTTCGTATAATATATTAACATGCACACATGCACATCGATTTCGGGTGCACTTATTATTTTCTTGAGTTTTTCATCAACAAACATCATATTACAAGATAATTCCTCTATTTTAGAACCATAATACTTGTAATTAATATGCAAATGATTGTCTAGGAACGCCAACATAATTATCGCTCGAGGTAGAGTCTTCCGTTTGCGGAACACCGACTGCATAACTGCATTTCTCTTCAATCTCAACTATCTAATCTTATTTCCTAGATATCTTCCCGACGAAAATTTCCAACTAAACTTATATTGTTTGAGCCTGTTAGTATATAAAATATTATTTGATGAAAGATTTATTCGTCTTATACATACATTTATTAAATCGATTTCGATATTAAAATGTTTCTTGACGTTGGAAAAATATTCATTTTTATTATAGTTATAGTCTTTATTATCTGCTTAATATTGCGTACATTTATTTGTGCCGAAGAGATTCAATTATTTTACTTGTCATAGAGTGAACATTACAAGAACTTTAAATAATTTAAGCATGATCTTAATAATTGTCGGTAATGTTATGCCTTAACTACCATACTAGAGAACCGAAACTGTACCAGTGGTAGTTTGTCTGACTTCCTTTATACGTATAATGAATATTAGTAATCGAAATTCAATTTCACTAAAAAGCGCGAGAAAAATACAAAAAATTTAAGCAAGAAAGAAAACCGACTTAAAAAAATATTCCCCAAGTAAATACACTAAAAAGTAACCAAATAATGCAATGAATAGCCTCGAAAGAAAGAAACTTATCTCTTGTTATATGTCTATAATAGCTCTATAGTTACTAGTTATTTTGTAATGTCCTGTCTATTTATAGATATAAATGTCTGTGTTAAATATCTTTACCATATGTAAATTCATCGAAGTATATTGAAAAAAAAGTCGAATATCCTTTATTTACAAAAGAAGTAATACATATTCAAAATTTCCTTTGACAAAAGATAAGCACAGAACACATACATTAAAGGAACGTTAACAACTCAGTCAGAATTTACATACGCTAATAGGATTTCATGTGGTACTGTTATATCATTCACTCACTCGTATTCATTCATTCATAGTGTTATTACGAGATGATTTGCAATTTTTTACTCTAATGTTTTTTGAATGAATCAATGCAGAATTTGTAATCTATTTGTTTGTTTTTTATAGTAAAACAGTAAACCGCATACGGCTCATTGACTATTCCGGTGGTCAGGTCTGTTTGGAAGTCTGCCAGAGGTTTTATTGGATTTCTTTTTGTTCGTACGTAGATGTTTAATTGTTAATTTACTTGACTTGTTAAAAAATTTTCCCTATTGTTTTCTGTTTTTTAACCTTTTGGATAGAATACAGAAAACTGAAAAAGAACATTTTATTTGAGTATACACATTGAGTTGTCAAAGTCATTGAATCTATTGAATTAAATAAAATCAATTTAGTCTTATATCGGACAAGTTAAATCCATATAGTGTTAGTGTATAAAAAAGATCCAACGATTATTTTAGTAGGATCTTTTTTGGAAAATTAATGAGGTTTAAAATGAACTACAGCGTTATTAACTCGTACAAAATAGAAATGCGACCGCTGCGGTTGCGGTGTACACCATATGTGTATTATTTGTTTATTTCGTAATAATTAGCGAAATACATTCATATTGTAATTATTAGACCGTTTCAGTGTTGGTTAATTTGCTATGAATTAACAAGTTAATGTGATATTTGACTGCAAATCATTGATATATTTAATTTAGCTTGTTCATTCACATTGTTATTGACTATTTTAATGTTATTTAATAGAATGCAACGAAATTATTTGGTTGAATATAAGTAGTTAAAAAAATTGAATTATAATGTTATATCACAACGTGTTTGAAGAAACTGTTCTCTCATCGCGTGTATGTATTTTTAGCCGACTTCAAAAAGAAGGAGGTTATCAATTCGACTGTATTTTTATGTATGTTACCACGAAACTCCGCCACTTGTGGTCCGATTTCGATAGAAATTATTTTAATCGAAGGGAAGTGCTTGCAGATGGGTCCCATTTTTTTTTAATTAACTAGAAGACTAGTAGATTTTATATATATGAAGAGAACATAATTATTATCGAAAGCTATAAATGTCTCCTAACTTAGTCCTCTTTCCCTTCCCATCCTTTTCTTATTAGGAAAGGATGGGAAAGGGAAGTGGATTTGGCGGAAGAGGGGACGCATAGGAAGGAGAAATATCCTCTTTCTGTGCGTCCCCTTCTCCGTCGATTAAAGGTAGGCAACGCATCTGAATTAGCGGATGTCTATGGGCAACGGTCGCCTCGCTATTGCGGCGAATCCAGGTGGCCGTTTGTTCGTTTGCCACCTTATGATTTATCATATAAAAAAAAAACTTATGATAACGATGTTCATTTGTCTATAACCATTTTTTTATCTTTAAAATCATATTGCTGTATAAACTACGAAGTGTAAACAATGAGATCAACATCTGAGTTAAGCCAAAGCTTTTACAAATATGGCCGCCCTCTCCCCAAAAACCGGGAGCGGTAAACTTTTAATGCATTAAACAATAGATTGATGGATTACTGACCTTATTCCGAGAGAAAGGGCATAATAGCTTTTTAAGAAGCTTTATAATAAACGATGTTTTAATGAAAATGTGTGTATAGGTATTATATACAATTAAAAATAACGGTTGTTAAATCCTCTCTCAGTATTTATGTGGTTCGTTTTACATATTTACTCTTTTCGCTTATGTACAAATTAAATGTAAAAATTCCCTAAATTTTTTTTCCTAAAAATAAAATTTCCACTTTCCGCATAAAACGTGACAGCGTTTTATGCGGAAAGTGGAAATTTTATTTTTGAAAAGTGTTTATTTTTCAGCGGAATAATTTCATCAAGGCATTAGTTTTCTTTAAACTTATGAAATGTTTGCTATGAAATTATAGGGACGATAAATGTCCACCCTTCAACTTATCTAATATTGAAATTGCTTAAACTGTCAAAGCTGTCCGCGACTACAGATACCTTGCAGATAACAGAAAAGTTTATTAAGTACTCCCAGGCAAAGGTACGAAGATAATATTTTTGAAAGATTATTTTTTTAATTTTTAAGTCAAAATGACATCTGTTCTATGTCACTAAAAAGAAGAATTCTACGATTGTTATAAAAAAAAACTTGAGAGGTGTCAAGGGACACCCGGATGGAACGAAGTTCCTTTCTATTAATTAGTGAAGGAACCAATGTTTATTCTAGGAATAAAAAACTTAAGTCTTCACTAGTACATTTTATTTCTATGAATTTTCGATATATATTGTCACGTCATTGCCATGGTGAAGTAGTTCTCATTCGTCGTTAACATACTTACTATAGCAAAAAGTGTCGTGACAACTTTTCGTAAGATTTTTTTCCCTTTCACAACGCGCGATAAGGAACTTCGTTCCAAAAATAAAAACAATTGCCGTAAATTTCCAACACTGATTAATAAAAAATAACTGAGGGACTATATCGTTCACGGGATTTTATTTCTCCGTATAACGACATACATCCGTAGGGCACACGGCGGAAACTATCCAGCGCGTTGATCATTTCATTTCCTAAATCAATTCTAGCAAACGGTAATTTTACAACGAGCAAACAATTTGTTACTTCGAATGATATTATTTCTTTCACACCTTTGAACTCAGAGTCAAGTGTTAAGTCAGGTCACTAAAGAGGACTTTCAGTTTAGATTTATCAATAAAGGTCATACAAATTAGATTTGCAATTTCTTGTTTAATTACATATTAACGAAAATCTATTACTATTATTTTAATTTAATTAAATTATACGATTAATTAACGAATTAATAAATGTGTCTAACTATATTAAAGTTTGTTGAAATTATTCTTAATTGTATAAAAAGTTATAGTTAACTAAAGTTTTAAAATGTTTTTGCTTAACTTAAACTTAGTTTTGGATCAAATCCAATAAGAAAACTTAAGTAATAATAATCTCTAGATTAGTTATATAAATGTTTTCATAAGATATTAAATTTAATAAACCACGAATAATATTTATTGTGCTTTAAATGAAACGATGACTTTAAGATTTTTATTCAACTTATTCGCGCGTTAAACTTAAGATTTTAAATATTTAATAAGCCAATTGTTGTAAAGTTAATTGCTTAAGACTTACAAATGTAAAAAAATAACTAACTGATTTAAAACAAAGTGTCTATTCAGTTAATTAATACTACATTTAAATAATCTTTAAACTTTTAGACTTTTTTGCATAAACTCGATTTAATTATTCCCAACATGGTTCACAGTGTTGCAAGTTTCAAGCGCTTTATAAAGAACAAACTATAAAATCAACAATGTATTTAAAAGTACCAATAAAACTTTTATTATAAACTCCGTTAAATGTTCCATAAAACTTTAATTACTGCATCGAATAAAGGGACCGTTTTATATTTTATATTTCGAACAATATACCAAAGTTACATTTTAATGGCTCAACTTTCTATGCTTAAGTGTGTCGGTATAATTTTTCGTAAAATATGGAAATTTTATGTGATCTTTAAGAAGAACAAAGTTCTCAACAAGTCGGGTTCGAATTTTTAAACAACGTTAAAGTTGACAAAAATTTGATTCACGCCATTCATTTTCATTTGAGACACCTGAAAGATTAAAAGAAAGAAAAATTAAATTTAAAATCCTTGCTTAATGGTTAAGACTTATGGACTATCGCTCTAGCGGTTCTAGGTTCATATCCTACAATTCGACCATTGTAGTGAATGACATCCTAAATCAAGCTTTAATAATATATATTTAACTAGCTGTCGCCCGCGATTCCGTCCGGGTGGAATTAAAAAAAAAACTTTATAAATAGCCTATGTGTTCTTCCAGACTATGTTCTACATATGTGACAAATTTCATTACGATCCGTTCAGTCGTTCCGTAGATACCTTCAAACAAACATCCATCCATCCATGCATCTAAACATTCGCATTTATAATATTAGTAAGAAGTAAGATTATAAGATGTATTAGTAAATTAAATAAAAAAATCTACTAGTGTATTAAATTAACAACTGTTTAATTATTTAAATCAATATCTTCCAAACAAATACATTTAACGAACTAGGGTACTTATAGGAAAGATTCCCTTCCTGTGCGTTCCCATCCTCTGTGGACTAAAGGTAAGCAAAACGAGCAGTGGTCGCTTAGTTATTTCGGCGAATTACGGTGTCTGCTTGCTAGTTTACCACCTTACAATATAAAACTCTCTTTTTTAATTTTCTCTTAAAATTTATGCGAGGTCATTTTGTTGAGTTTACCTGTGACGTAATTTCAATATGGTAATCGAAACTTTCAATTCCACTTAGCGGCGACTGCCTGACATTAATAACTGTTCCGGCACTGTTTTACTTCGAAAATTTACTTTCACGTTTTATTAAAGTTATTTCAGGCCCCAACTTTAGGGTTTCAACGAGTAATTTGGTATTCATTTTAATTAATTAGCGAACTTCAGTAACTGATTTTATCAGTGAGTTTCCAGTGTTGAAATTTTTGTCGATAAACATAAATTGCTCGCTCTATTTATTAAAAGATAATGATGGAGGTGACAAGATAGTTTTATTTACCTTAGTTGAGGAGAAAAGACAAGATGACTAAGATAATTTTATTGTGTAGACATGTTCTTTTACTTGATATTTGGTTACTAACAGTTGTGTAGAATATAATTCTGACGGTTTCTTATTTTTTTTAAATTGAGGAAATAGAAGTAAGCAATATAACGTTTTTGTCCCAAATCTTTGGTATTTATTTTTGTTATTACTGGCAGTATTTTAACATCAATTTGAAGCCTTAATAATGCAATAAACTTCGCATCAAGTTGACAACCCTAACTCGAACGGAAGTTAATGGACCCGCTTCCAGTATGAATATTATACGAACTAAATCTTTTATATTAAGGACGGAAAATGAACGGTTTCGTTGACATAAACTCAATATTGGCGGCATTTCAATGTAAATAAATTCTATTTAAATTTTCATAAGACATCTTTTGATGGTTCAAATTTGAGCCAGAAAAAAAAACAGACATATATATGACACACCGGGCAAACGTACGTATGACGCCATCCTTGTCATAATCTGTTCAGTCGTTTAAGACGACAGTGACAACGGATTAAATCACATTAAAATCTATAAATAAGGACGCAGGAAACACTAAGAAACTATTAAGAAAGTGTCTATACTTTTATTATAAAGATACAAGATTTGATTTCTGTTAATTTGCATTAAATAGTCCCGAAACTTCTGAATCGACTTGAGAATTTCTTTCACTGCTGAAAGGTTACACTATTCCCGGATGACTTAGGCTTTATTTCTTACTGGATTTCCTTTTAATTCCACGCGGAGGAAGTCGCGGGCATCTATTAGCTAAGAATATTTATCAATGACCTATATCTATATATATAAAAGAAAGTCGTGTTAGTTACACTATTTATAACTCAAGAACGGCTGAAATGATTTGACTGAAAATTGGTGGACAGGTAGCTTAGAACCAGGAAAAGGACATAGGATAGTTTTTACCCCGTTTTCTATTTTTTATTCCGCGCGGACGGAGTCGCGGGTAAAAGCTAGTCTATATATATAAAAGAAAGTCGTGTTGGTTACACTATTTATAACTCAAGAACGGCTGAATCGATTTGACTGAAAATTGGTGGGCAGATAGCTTAGAACCAGGAAACGGACATAGGATAATTTTTACCCCGTTTTCTATTTTTTATTCCGCGCGGACGGAGTCGCGGGTAAAAGCTAGTTAAAAATAAGAACCAATACAGGTCAGATAAAGATGCCAAGTCTCAAGTGTAATTTACTTCATGTTTTAAGAAGCTTTTCTGAGAATTGTGGAGATTGTTGAGGCTCAGTTTAATTCCGTCTTAAGTGGATTACTTGTTTCCTCACTTCACTGGGTATAATCCACCTGCTTCTGCAAATACATTTCGCTTGTTCGCAGTTCCCTTAAACTGTTTGGTTAAATAACATATAAGTAAAATAAGTAGGCTCTTGAACTGTTAAGCAAGCTTTTAAGTTGTGCTTTTTAATATTAAACTTAATAGTCTGTAACTGAATGGTGATTGATGTAGTTAGGTATGGTACATTACGATATACCAAGCTTTTTACGTTATGAATCTTTTGCCCCATGTGAGGTTACGTTTATAATGTTAGTTTGTGTACGGGTATATATGTATTACATCCTATTGCGATCAGTATACCAGAGAGCAATAATAAGGAAAGTGCTTAGGGTTCCGGAGCCTTCTTAGGAGATCCAGGAACTCTCCTCTTCTTGAACTTGATTCTGGCCATTGAGGGGGTTTTAGTGGGTCAAATCCCACAGAACCATGTCTCTCCCCTGAAGGCAGTGTATTTTTGGAAGTTTTCCCCCGAAAACAAAAAAAAGACTAGAGGGCGAAACTGATTTTTTCGAGTGAGGTATTATTTGATTAGTTTTTCCCAGAATGTAAGAGACAGTCAAGGGTTATTTTAGTAATATTTTCTTTCAACGTCACGGCTATTATATGTGATATTCTAAATTGGGTAATTCATACAAAAAAAACAAACAAATGTAATTTTGAGTTAATACATTACGCATTTCGTTTACGTAAAGTTCTTAATTATTAAATTTATGTCGAAATCGAGTGCAGACAAAATGTATTGAACACTGAAAATTTAATAACGCCGGAAGGCAGAGTGCAATTTTTGTTGAAACATGTCGACGTTTAAATTTATGAAGTGTACATTACTCTGATATTAATTGCAAATCATATTACGAAAAGTAGCAAGCTTTTTGTATATATTAATGAACTTCATATTTTAAAATGAACTTGTAATTATACGAATATGAAAATAATAATTGTCCTTGTGAATCATTATTATTTACAGTTTCACATTATCAACTTTAAAAGTGCATTGTGGACTTACGATATGGTACAATAAGTAAATTTTCACCACACATCTCTTGCCGAACTGGTCACAGATAATTAAAAAAAACATTGAAATTCAATAATCCCGCCTGACTCTATATAACTAAGTCAGACTAGGTCTAGACTATTACGAATCTATCATCACCTCACTCGCCAAAATCAATTCGAAGACCCAATTATCAACATATGTACATATATAAACCTGAATACATACACGCGTAACACATTACCCTCCTGTCAGTCTGGTAAAACGGCACCATATTTTATACCTGAATGAAATTTCTTTGTACAAGGTTTCTTAAGACAAAAAGTGACATATTTGTTATTCCAACAAACGGTACAGTTGGAAGCGAGCCAGATAGAACCCTGTGTTACTAATCAGTTATACCTGGCCTTGTGTAATTACATTGAATTTATAGTAAGAATAAATATAAAGGAAAGTTTGTACGAAAGGAACAAAGAGAGCGATGTAATGCTACAGACGAGGTGTTGACGATTGTAGTGTAGTTGTACTTTTTATCGTGGATTTTCACTCTCGAGGACCTTCACATAAATATTGTCATCTCTGTTTATGCAATGAGAATGACAGAGATGATAATATATTTTCTGCATTTATTTTATTTCGGAATGCAAACTCACAGTTACCTGGACTAAGCCGGGACTAATAATGTAAAGTCAATTTTAATGGAAATGAGAGATTATTTCACTAATTGATAATTTCATTTACTGTCTAACGATTTATTTTAGAATTTTTATTTTATCTATATATGTAAAAGAAAGTCGTGTTAGTTACACTATTTATAACTCAAGAACGGCTGAATTGATTTGACTGAAAATTGGTGGACAGGTAGCTTAGAACCAGGAAACGGACATAGGATAATTTTTACCCCGTTTTCTATTTTTTATTCCGCGCGGACGGAGTCGCGGGTACAAACTAGTTAATGATAAAAACATGTCTGTTTTTAATTAATCTGTGAATACAGTCTTTAAAGGATCAATTGTTTAGTTAAGTTTGTTATGATTTCTCATTTCTATTGAATTCCAAAATAATTATTTGGTTCTTCACTCATAAACCTTATTGAGTAGTAACTCATATAAATTGAAACTCTACACGTTTTAATGAAATCAATATTTCATCGACCGCGTTGTCATGGTAACGGACTAACATCCTCAATAACACGAAGGAAAAGATTAATTGCCTGACATTAGTAGGGATATACGCCGCCACCTCGAGGAGTTCCCCGGGGCCTCGTGTTACAAGATTTAATAGAACGAACTAATCTTAGCTTATCCCTAATTGATTTAAAAGTATAAAATAATTCAAAGATATAATTATTTAATTTATTTTATATCTGTATTTTTTAATGATTAAATATTTTATACTATTATTGAAAAAAATTATAAATAAATGTACAAAAATTAATTACCAATTAATTAATTAATTCAATAAAATTAATTAAAAATAAATTAATTAAAAATTAATTACATTACCTCCTATATTTTCATGATCATGGAAAATATTACCTGAAAAAAGAGATTATTTTATTTAGTTTATATAAAAAAATGTTATCAAATTATGGGTTTGTGTTTACTTAAATTCAATACATAATGATTGACGTTACGTCAAAAATTCTTAAAATGGTATTCCAAAATCAAAACATTCACAAAAAATATTTTTCTTTCATTTTTCGAACAGAGAATGAAGGAGATACCGAAATTTTTTAATTAATAATCCGAATATTTTAACCAACGCATAAAACAAAAATAATCTTCAAACTAATATCTTTAAGGCATCTAATTAAACGTTGTAGAGACTGTTGTCCTTTGGGCCCAATTGGAAAAAAAAATCCTATTGCGCCGATAGTTTGCCAGGCAGATCGGCCCAACGGGAAACACGCGTTTTAAATAACGAGAAATACGAGACTGTTGTAAGCATCTTCTTGCTTAGAAAGACAAATATAATATGAACCAACCTTTATTAGAATCGTGTTGATGAACGACATATTGCAGCCCAGTAATACAACGTTGCTTGGTGTACGCTAACGACCTTAATAATTTATCAACAGATAATGCCATTACAAATGTTTTTATGACAACGTTTTATTTATATACTATGTGATTTATATAAATACGTGAATAATTAGCACAGGGCTTTATCAAGCTGTAGTAAGTTAAAGAAGACATAAATTACAGCGGGGAAAATCTCGAATCAAGTGACGCTTCATCCTTTGAAATCGATCAAGAACTGTGTTAAATACTAAAGAACTTCATAGGAAAGGTATCCGCTCTAGTTATAGGCCAGTTGGTCACGGACCTAAAATAGAAAAAATGATATTTTTTATCGAATTTCATGATAAATGTGTTCTATTTAATTTTATCAGGTTATCGAGAATAATGTATATTAATATGTGCAATGAGTATTTACAAATTCCCAATTTTTTTTCATACATCTCAACAAGAATTGTTTTCACATAAATTGCTGCAAGATTGACTGAGGCGAACTAATGAGAGAAGTGACTGAACCTTGTCGTGACGTCAGCAATATTTTTTGCAAACGTGTCGGGGTAAGTCACTACGTTAATGCTGTATCCATTATCCATGGGGGATTATTAACTTATACTGACTTATTGAGTTATGGGTTGGGTTGGAATAACAGTATTTATAGCTACTATTAGATATATTTAATTCCAATAAGATTTTTACGTATCAAAGTTAACTTGCAATGAGAATTGGTGGCACTGATTGTATCAACGCGAGGTTCTATGTGTGCGTTTGTATGTGTGTAAGCAAGTTTATGTGTGTCTCATATAACCATAACTGAGAAAAAAATATGTTTTTAAGTTATTGTATTTGACAATGAAGTTAAGTAAACCATAATATTTCGCCGTGCAGATATAAATTTAACTAAATGGCGCTGTTTAAGTCGATTTATTATAATAAATGACCATCTTAATAGTCAATAACTTTAAGTATATTAAAATAAAATTTACCCAAATATTTTAACTTGCACGCCAAATTCAATATAATGTTTCATAATATATATTTTCAGTAACTACTGTTTAGTTAAGGATTTTCGTAATTTTTATTCGTGTAGTATTTAAGTTTTTTTTATTACAAGGTGGCAAACGAGCAAGCGGCCACATAATACGCCGAAATGGCGTAGTGACCGCTGTCCATAGACATTAGCAATTGCAGATGCGTTGCCTACCCTCAATCGACGAAGAAGGAGATGCACAAAAAGAGAATATTTAACCATCCCATCCTTTCCTAATAAGAAAAGGGTTGGAAGGGAATGAAGACTAAATTAAGCCTCCGGCACCACACTCATCAGACGAAACGCGGAATTACTTCCACTTGACGCATGTCTTCTGTGTGGTCGTGGTATTTCACCGGGCGAGCCGGCCAGTTCGTACAACTGATGTTGTTGCCTGGCTTCTACCACGGTTAAAAAGGTACAGTATATGATTGTAAAATTAATGTACATACAATGAAATCTATGTGATAAATTAAACAAAAATCAGATCTTATATACCCTTATCAGTATTAATTCAAACATAACAAAAACCAAATATTTGTTTGGAAAATATTTTTCTCATGTTTCCAATATTGTTTCGTTTCTAATATACATATCGAGGTCACCGATCCGTAATCAAAACACGATCAAACCCCGGCCACTCGAAATGAAAGGGAATGAAATTTCGCCTCGATGCCGACTCTGTTTTTTGTACTGTAATGAAATTGTATAAAAATATTGTATTTCGTTACACGCACCAGTGTAGAAATAAAAAAATTAAATACACAAAAACGTTTTGTATTACCAAAAGAACATTTTATGATTGTTAAAATCAAGTTTTAAGATGTTAAATATTTTATGTTAGTTTAGCTGAAGTTAAAGTCATTATCATACTATCATACTTAAATTATAAATGTTAATGTTTGGATAAATGGATGGATGTTTGTTTGAAGGTAACACTGGAACGGCTCAACGGATGTTGATAAAATTTGGCACACATATAGAACATAATCTGGAAGAACACATACGCTATTAAGTTTTTTTTTTAATCTGATGAAGTCGCGAGCGACTGCTAGTCTTAAATAGCGATCAAAATAAAGGTTCCTAAAAAAATCAATAAGTCTAATAGTTTAGGATTAGGGTCAAATATACAAAATATCAATTTATAGTTATTGAAACAAAGACGAAGCAGAAAAAAGTTGAATGTGAATGTCAGAACTCGTGTGAACTAAAAATTAAGCATTAAGTGTTAAAAGATTCTACAAAAATTAGGTGTTACAATTCGCGATTTCGTCTTTGTTTTGTCGTATATAGGTTAGTGTTCAATTTCATTATAAGCTAGGAATACTTAGCACGGTTTTAGCTCTGGAGATGTGCCAAGCCTGTCGAATTAGGGCGCTCACTTCGTTAGGTAAATTGATAAGGAAAGGGGCGCCTTTTCAATTTAGCATAGTTACTTAGGTAAATTTGGTGACATAGGATCACAGGCTATATTGTTTTACATATTTTAGTTGAACGTAATGTAAATTATACATTTTAAATTAAGTTATTTTAGAAATCTACAACTTAATTTTAAGTACCGTTTTAAAATTTTCTCTCATCAAAAAATTATATTAAGATATTTTGATAAATTGAAACGTCAATTGATTTTGTAACGGATTACCGATCAGGCGGTCAAAGGTTCGATTTCCGCCGTTCAACCTTTTTTTGTTTACCATTTCCTAACACTCCCTTAAATTAGAGATCCAAGATCCAAGTTCCAAGATCCAAGTTCCAAGATCCAAGTTCCAAGAAATATTAGTAAACTTAAAAATCTCTTGATAATTTAAAATAATAATAAATCATACAAAAATTATATGAATCTTAAAACGTTGTTTCATGTTCAAACGAAATAAGAGTTCGTAATAAATTTTCCATTAATTTCTACAAATGGCATGATTTAGTGCAATTTATTTTAATACGTCTCGACAACTTAATGATGAAATTTATTGTCCGCAATGCAGTTAACTGTAGCTACTTTTACGTTACCTGTACTTTAGTATTTGACGAATTATATTGTAAAAATAATAAATGATTACAAACAAAATATTTATTTAAGTTTTAGTTGAAATTAAATTTCAAAATAATTAGTATTTGGAATAATATTTGCTTGAAGATTCTTCAAAAATGACAAGATGGTTTTATTGTCGCTTCAGAGCTTTGGTGTTACAAACAGTCACAATCAGCAAACACGTGTCAAACACCAAATATGTTTGTCGAACATCCTTTGATTTGTGTAGAAAAACCGCTGAGACGCCGATCACTGACACAAATATTGAACCAAACAAAACAGGCAATCACCATTCCACACGTTTGCGTTTGTTGTTTGGTGTTTGTTGTTTGCCAAGCGTGCGTAGCGAGCTTTAAAAATTTGTAAAAAATATTCGATACTGAATCAATTTAATAAATCTTAATCAAGTATTAACATGTCAGTAATATAAATAACATCTGTTAAAGCTGAAAATAAATAGGCAATATAAACTGATAGGTAGATGAAATGAAGCTTTCATCATGTTATATTTAATGGGCAAATATAAACCAAAATTATGCAAAGTAATTAAAATTATTCGTTGATTAATATTAAAAAATTGCTATTATATTTTAATTAAAACCCAATCACATAGTCCAGTGATTTTAAGTAACAATATTGTAGGTTAAATTTTGTGGACTTGTGGAAAATTAAAAAAAATAAAATAAATTTAATCAACATACTAAATATAGCGCTAGAAATAATTATATTCTAGAAATTATATTCTCTATTATATAAGTAATGCTACATAGAATTTTTAACATCTCAAGTGCAAAAGAAAACTAGCATCTTCGGAGCAAACGAGAAATTCATCCAACTTCAACACAGTTGTCATAACTTTAAAAAAATTTCAGCTTAGTTGCGCACGAGGGGATTTAAAAAGTTGCAGCCGCAAGTTTACCTTACATAAGTGTATTTGGTAACTTTATCTTGAGAAATACTTAGCACTTATATTACTTCGCTTAAGATGACGTAAGAATGTAAAACTTAACTACACTAACTTTAAGATAAGTTACTAAGTAATACTAGATTAAAGATAAAATGGAAAATAAAATAAAATTAATCATATCATTTTATGACATTGTCTTTCTTTTTAGTTGATTTTATTCGATATCATTAAATCTTTTTCAAATAATCATTTTAGTAAAAAAATTATTTTTTCAAAATAAAATACCCAAAACAAATAATTACAAATTATGTAGTATAATTTGTAAAATAATTTCGTACTATAGTCAAAAATTTAAATAAAAATAAAAAGTTTAATCGCCAAAAAGATTCACTATTAAAATAAAGTTGACATTAAATCCAGGTAATTAGATATTCCAGTAACAAAGTCATATCGTGGGGCTTCCACAAAATATTTATGTATATTTTCCACCATAAAAAGTAACCGCAAAAGCTGAAGGCTGGCAGGTCTATGCAGACTATCGCTACAAAACAGAGAGTAAAAAAGGAGTAACGTAATATTACCCTAACAACTGGAATCGCGCCAGAAATTTGGCCTAGTTCTACGTGACTGAATTTAAATTCAATATGTAATACAAAAAGGTCTCCTAAAAACTAATTTATACTTAGACTATTTCTGTATAATAATAAGCCAAAATACCTAAAAACTCTGTTACACAATGTTTAGTTAAACACGTATTTTAACCCTTTGACAATCGCTGATTGACATTATTGAGGTCAACGTGGTTATATGTTTCACTATAAATATGTATCACCACAATGTTTTCAGTATAAGTACTTCATTTATTGGTAAAGATTGCATTTCGCTAGCCAGCTCATAATAATGTTTTAATAACCATGATTTTTCAAGAATCCCCGTCTGGCGTTGAAGTCACGGTATAAAAGGGTTGATGTATATTTAAGCTAAAATTTATTTGAAACACTAATTTTTTTATGGTTAGGTTTTTGTATCTTCCAGTTACACCGTGGTTTTACATAATAATTTTGAAAAATTTATTATTTAAGATACTCCTTTTTTCACTCATTTATTAGTTACTAAAAAATAAAAAAACACTTAGAATTTAGTTAGCTTTAAAAGCCCAATCATGGTAATTCCGTTTCTTATCCGATTTGATTTTTCCTTGATTATTTATCGTTACTATTATTCGTATATTTTTGTCAGTCATAACCTAAATGAATAATCCGTTTTATGAAAGTTTGCCAGTATTGGTTCAGAAAATTACCATCACTGGTAAATTGGACGTGGCCCAAATTAAGAAGTTTTAGTGCAACAATCATAAATTATTTTAATGAACATAGTTTTAGTTAAATGGAATGACTTTGTACTACTAGTTTCCTTTCCTGACATATTACGACTGATATATGTTTTAATTATTACGCTTTATGTAGCTACAAGCTAAACGTCATCTGAATTATAAATATTCCGGGGTTCTCAGCACGTACATTTGAAAGAATATGTTCGTTGGACCATTTTTAAAATTTGCAATAAATTTGTATAACGTTCCTATCGGTCGTTTCTCGCGAAATTTCTTGCTAAGCCTCCTGGTAGATTCACATACAATGTTAAATATGGCTATGCAAGATTTTAAGTGGGTCGCAAATTTAATTCTTTAACTGCAAACAATGTGACGAAACTTTCTAAATTAAAACCATAGAAAGTCCTACAGCTAATTAATAATAATAATTCTATAATTTTATGAAGTTGTTTTTTTAAAGTTTTGTGACTCACTTAAATTTAATAAAGCAATACTATTACACTCACCAGTAAATAACGCACGCGGTTTAAACTCCAATCATACAGGGTTTTTACAAAATTAAAACCATTTGATTCATATCGATGCGGCTATTTCATCTGAATTATAAATATCACTGGTAGATTCTCATCGCTTCGTAAATTCAGTGAGTATATAAATACTGAATACATAATGTTTAAGATGTAAATATCGAATGACTTGATTACACATTTGATTTCTTTAAATAATGACAATTATGATTGCTATTTAACGGTTCTAAAAGGTTCAATTCTTTTTTGTTTTTTTATATTTTTTAACATATAAGTAAAATTTTGTAAATTGTGAATTATATAAATAAATGAGAACTTAAGTCATTACTTTAAATATAATACATAAAAACTAAAATATGTCATTAAAAGGTGTCCCTTTAGGCAAGGTTCCGAAGATACTGGCAGCGTTCCCCCTTTGAATGGCTAGACTAATTCTTTGTCCGAGGTAGCTGCCAGCTCTTCGGTCTCCTGGTAAGTTATTGTTATGTGAATTATCTAGATCGTCTAAATATATAAAAATGAACCGCTATCTTCCTTAGTCACGATATCAATCATAAACGGCTGCAATAATTTCGCTAATTATTTTTTTGTTGCATTTGTTATAAAAAAATTAGAACATTAGGATCTCGATTAAATTCGACGTATATATACTCGTAGAACATAGTCTGGAAGGCTACTTATTAATTTTATTTTCGACGGGACTGGCAAAATATAAATTTAAAACAAAAAAAATATACAACACATTATGAATATTGTTGTTAAATTTAAAATTAGAATATTAAACTAAAAAGCATATTTTTTCAACTAACAAAACTGAAAACTACATTTTGTAAAAAAAGGAATTTATTAACATGCAGTGCCATTTCATTAAAAGCTCTTTTGAAGCGTTCCTTGTTCTAGACTCAAATAGACTTTAGCCTTTTGAAGTACAGACTTGAAGACTGCGTTTTAAATTAAAAAAGTTGAATGCAGGCAACATGTAACTTGTGTTGTACACGCTAGAACGATCTGAACTCAGTCCCATTTCTTTGCATCCACATGTTTTTGTTTGCCCGTCTTCATTCCGAGCCAGTACTCTTTAAGGCTGCCTTTCTAACAAACAGGAATAAAATATTACTACAAATATATGTCCATAATATATTATATTGCACTTGTTAAACTATGACTTTATTTTTCTAGCGTCATTTATTGATATTCACCACTTATTAATAAAAATAAAAACGTATACGGACAATAAAAAATTTAATTTTAAAAACAAAGTTTTTTAATTGACTAATTTTGGATTATTAATAACCTATTTTTACTTAAAAGATCAATTGACTAATTTTTTATTTACTTATTTGTCGGCCCATACTTTTATGGTTCTTTATTTCTTAAATAGAGGTAAAGGAACTTAACTGCCTAATTAAATCGTAACTAGTGAACCAAATATGCATTGCAAATGGCAGTTGTACCGATGAAGGATGTCTCATACATAATTATTCACAATCATAGTCGCAACAAAGACTGGTGGACGCTAAGTGAGGGGACGCTTAAATTGTCTAGAGAGCGCATTTGTTACAACGTCTGGTGATAAATTGTTTGTGTCATTTGCAAGCTGGAAGCATGCAAAATGGACGAGCACACAGGACTCGCGGACGTACAGACATTCGATATATTAAATCACGGAGACAAAAATAATTTAGATACTTTACGTTAAAAAAATTTCAACACTCCGGGAAAATAAGAATGATACGGTACCTTTTTTGGTAGCAATAGCACGTATAACAGTGGTAGATCCCGCAACAGCAATATTTGTTGGGTGCACGAATTGGCCGGGTCGACCGGAGCAAAGCAATACCACGACCACACAGAAGACAGGCGTGAAGTGAAAACAATTTCGCGTTTTGTCTGATGAGTGTGGTGCCGGAGGCCGAATTTTAGTCCTCTTTCCCTTCCCACCCTTTTCTTATTAGGAAAGGCTGGGAAGGAGAAAAGGATTTGGCGGAAGAGGGGACGCATAGGAAGGAGAAATATCCTCTTTCTGTGCGTTCCCTTCTCCGTTGATTTAAGGTAGGCAACGCATCTGTATTTGCGGATGTCTATGGGCAACGGTCGCCTCGCTATTGCGGCGAATCCAGGTGACCGTATGCTCGTTTGCCACCTTATAATATAAAAAAAAACGTTGAAGTGCGGCATAATTAATTCTACTGTTTAGCATACATGAGGTTACAATACAAACAAAAACATAAGAACGAAAAAACATGTATGAAATACCTATTATAACTCTTTATAATAGACTCGATAGAAAATACTATGACACCTTCTTTAGCAAATTCAATTCATAAACATGTAAACTTTTACGCATATCGGTTATCACGGAAGGTAAGTAATAAACACTTAGGTGTAAATTATTTGTTTACATTAAGAAATGCGAAATGACTGCACAGTTTTAAGCACTCAAGCGGAAACTGGATGATAAGGAATACCTTTTTATTGCGGGTTTTAATTATGATTTAACATTTTATGACTGAAAATAAAACAATAAAGTCGAAAAAGAACTTATAACGCTTAACTAATCCCTGTACGTGTAAGACATTTAACTTTCAAGATTGGAAAAGCTTTTTAGGTTCTTTCAAAAGTTACAGATTCCTCAGGGAAGACGAGAACATAAAAGTATTAAAAGCAAGGTTCTATCTAATAGTTTGCCTACTTTCATATTCTCTCAGCCTACGTAAATGGGTCAAAGAAGTTTGAGCTTTTCAGATCTTAGTACTCTCTGTTCACATAGGACTGTGTTAGGGAATTGAGTAAAACAATTTGAGGGAATTGAAACATAATATTTTTTTTTTCATTTTGTGTTAAGTTACAATTCTGTTATTATTTAAACTATCAACAAAAGTGGTAAAAACAGGGTAGAAACTGACAAGGAATATTTCCTTTTCCAATTTATCTTTCCCTGCTTATTCACTTCCCTTTCCCATTGTACTAGAAAAGAGATAAAGGAATAAAATTGGCCTCTTTTATTTTTTTACTTTTAAAACAATCAACCCTAGTTATTTTTTTATTGTGACTGAGTAGTCACTGTTTGCCTTGAATAGATATTTATATCTTCACCGGGTTTGCGGTGGCCAGGAGTAGATGATGCTTAGCCTAACCCTGAAGAGTAACTTATCAGGAGCCTCAGCTCGGGCTGTAACTTCGTTATTATTACCGGATTGGTAGGTCGAGCTTATGCGTAATAAAAGTTACAAATGATGTTTAAATCAAATTACACAGCTAAGCAAAAAATATACATTTTGTATGATAATCAATTAAGTATTCACCGCTATGTTACGGCACAAGTTTGTACAGCTGTTGTGGGTTGTAATCAAAACAATTTCCTGTTGCCTCGCGTCTGTAAAGACGTGACTGTAATGCGTTATCGGCGTATTGTCTCGTCTCATGTGTCAAGACTTATAACGCGGAAAGTACGAGAAATACGAAACAGAAGTGTAAGGAGAAAAAATAGAAAACTTTTTTAATCTGAAAAAGTCTAACTTGTCTTTTTCTTTAGTAATTTTATTTAGTAACACCCTGTAAATAAATTATTTGTTTCAAAATTTTGCACAACTTCAATCACAACAATATTGACATAATTTACTTTATTTATGTAAAAATCTGTATAAAATTTAAATCTAGTTATATTAGTTATAAAAACACGAAAAAGCAAGACACGTGTCGGAATTAATGTTACGCAACGAAGAGTAGCGTATTGTTTTAATGTACCTATTTTAAATTCAATTGAAAAGACTTTATTTAGGCACGTCACATTTCCCTCTAAAAACTGGCAAATTCGTAACGTAAAATGAAATAGTCTTTTGTAGCTGCAAAACCGAATTATTTCTTTTCTAAAACACAGACAGGTTCGTTATCATAATTGGAGCGGTTGTTAAAGTTGGTAACCGGATAAAACTCACGTAACATAATTTCTAAATGTGAGTAAGATCGGGTAACAGGAAAATATAGAAATTCTTAATTTTTCTATTTAATTTTTTAGTAAACGTTATTACTATGTTTCGTAACTACTTTCGAGAGGAGAGAGTTTCCAAAAAAATCACGAAAAATCACGTGTATTTATTTTCGGACAGATGATGTAAAAATGAATATATTAATATTATTTTGGACATTTCTTTGTATTAAAATAGCACTTGATATTAGATTAAGGTTGACATGACAGTTTGAAAATCACGTTATTATTAACGACCCCTTCCGTTTTATTTTAGGGGGTCATCGTTTTTATTTGCTTATTAAATCCTTTTAAAAGTATTGATAATATTTATAATTCAGTTCCTTCGTTACAACATTGAGAAATTTACGTTATATTTTATGTCCAGAATAAGCCAAAGTAATATTAGCATTTTTACATACAGCCTTACCTTACGATTTTACTAGAGCTCTTTAATGAAGGACTCCCGTAGCGTATGAGGTCGGTGAATAATGTCAACTTACAACAAGCTTCCGAGTGAGGACGCGACCTCAATGAGCAGTCTGTACTCTATGTAGCGTCGCGTACACGTGGCCGTATGTGAGATCTGTGTCAAGACTTGTATTACAGCAATTAAAGTCTGACTTAAGGAAAGATTTTCGTTCTTTAAAGAGTAAAGGAGCAATTTATACTGCAACGAAAAACTTGTTTAGTATTAAGTCTTATAGAAATATTTTTAATATGGAAAAGTTGTATAGATTAGTACCGACCCTCATAACTAAGGATAGCTAAGTAGATAGATAGATGATCAAAATAATGTTTTTAATAGAAATAACATAAAAGAATAGAAAAAATATAAGATATTTATTCTTGTTGAACCTTTTATTATCATATAGGTGTTTTGAAATGTTTCGAACATGCAAGCATGAGTTTACACTGTTAAAACATAGTACAAAACGCGCTATTTCCTCTGTTAAATATGAACAAAGAACAGAGTACATCTTTAATATACAAATGGAGCATATGAAGTGGTTATAAATCCAATAGTTACATTGCAGCTAACAATATATCATATTCCGGCAATTAGTGAGTCCCAAACTACCAGCGGGGACCATAGAGCATTATAAATCAGAGAGTTTAATAAACAGATAGCGACGTTTAATTTACAAATGCTTCTTGTTTTACTACTTGCATAAAGGACACATCTATGTTTTAATTCTGTAATATATTTTAAAAAATTAATCTTCAGTAGCTATCGCCCGCGACTTCATCCGCGCGGAAAGAAAAAAAAATTAACAAGTAGCCTATGCGTTCTTCCAGTCTATGTTATACATCTCTGCCATCTGGAGATACCTTCAAACAAACATCCATCCATCATCTATCCATCCATCCATCTATTTAGCCGTTCCGGAGATTACTTGAAACAAACGCGGTCTCTTGTACAGAAATACAGACAGAAAATAATTTAAAAACAAGTTTTTTTTCGATGTTACGTTCAGACTGGATACTCCAATTTGATCAAATTTAATTTATATTAATATTTTACCCTTAACATTTTATGTTTTGTTTAAAAGTCTTGCATGTCATCAAAATATTAAGATTTTATAAAACTAAAAGCTTATAATCCCGTGTTATAAAGTTCGCGATTAATTTGGCGTTAATTCATTTAATGTCCCATTCAAATAACTAAGCTCACGCAACCTTAACTGAAGACTTAACTTTGTTCAAGCTTAGAAGGTGAAATATGTTTCATGAGTACTTCAAAGTTATATGCGATATTTTTTATTCAATAATAATTCATAAAACGTTTCTATTAATTAAAGTTTAAAATAAGATACTGGAATATTTAAATGATGTTAAGATGTTAATAATTAAAGTAAATGAAGCTTTCAATCCATTCCGTAATAAAAATAATTTACAAAGCACACAAATCACACAACCACACACATGTTTAATTTTCAAATTACTGTTTTTCATATCAGGTTTTTAAAAATAAGTGAGCAAAGGGGTCATTTTAAATATAGTTATAAAAAACAAACTTTAATACGGGAGTAAATCTTGACCCCTTTTTTCAGTCGGGTAAAAATAATAGAGTAGATAACTAAAATATACATAGATCAAGTTTATAGAGTCGATATTAAAATATTAGCTATCGCCCGCGACTCCGCGCGGAATAAAAAAAAACTTAATAAGTAGTCTATGTGTTCTTCTAAACTTCTGTTCTTCTACGACTGTACTAAATTTCATCAAGATCCGTTTGAGCAGTTCCGGAGATACCTTCAAACATCCATCCATCCATCCATCTAAACATTCACATTTATAATATTAGTTAGATATAAGCTTTTATGTACAACGACCTCTACTGTCCTTTAAATTTAAATCATAAGTTTTCATTTATGACAACTTCGTTCTCAATTGCTTGTATTACATATTTACACAAAGTACAAATAACTTTTTTAATTCAAAACCATACTATTGTTCCATAAACAATGGAACCTTACCTTATTTAACGGATTTAATACGAGCTGAGTGCTATTAGTATAACGTAACATACCGGTGAAAGCTTACGTTGATGTATTGATTGTCAATAGCTTTTGTTGAATGTGACGTCATGTACAAACGCAATATAAAATAAACTTATAGACCAGATAATAAAACAAAGTGTTCGTTTCATTGTTCAAGTTTTATAATTAATAGTACTACAAAAGAAACGAGATTGTTCAAATGGTAGTGATTAACGCCATCAATTCCTATTGGCACCAATAATTTCTTCCTTCGTATTGGCTGAAATCAAAACTAACATGAGTTTAAAATGAACTATTTTACAAAGAAAGGTGAGTAATTAAACAAAGTTATATTTTATGTTCAATAACGTTTTTTTTATTTCTATTAAAGTATGTTTAAATAAAAATACATTTTTTTTAAAACAAAAACACTTTTTGAACAAAGCACGTGTTACGAAAAAGTACGCACTGTTTGTTATTCCATTCATCAGATTCATTCAAATGTTCGCTTTCATACAAAACGAAGATTAACGCACTCCTTTATATACTTGTAAACAATGAAAATAAAAATATATGTAACGAACAAAAAAATGTTTCCGAACCCAACTTGACGTCAATGCAAAATAATTATTACCATAAAAAATATACATTTTTTTTTAATTTTCATTGTGTTCTTGTTAATATTGTAATGTTATTTTAAATATGTAATTTTAAATTCACATAATGTAAAAGTATTTTTAACGTATTTATACTTGGTTCTAAAGAATTATAATTTCGTTATGTACGATTTTTATTTTCTTTCTTGCCATATTCGCCGACAAAATTTACCTAAAATCATACCGCTTATATATACACCTCCATTTTTTGTTGATTCTTAAGAGTTGAATCTGTTCATATATGTACTAAAGTAAATTAAGTTAATTAAGGAAAAGTTAAAGTTAAATAATGTCTTTTCCTTTGTTTCTTATTGCTTATTCTTTTACAATGATGTTTATGATTTATTTATAAGAACATCAAAATAACTATTTAAATACCAAACTAAAGAAACACTGAAAACTGAAAACGTAGTTTTAGTCCGACTATGATTTAAAATGCGACCGTTATCACGTTAATTTAACTGTAAACCAGTTACATGAACGCAATATAAAAATAATTTCAATTGTTTTTCCTATTATTTATTTATTAATTATAATCCTTTATTAAATAAGAAAAAAACTGTAATATATTTAAAAAAAAAAACTGCGGTAATTAATTAAAACAAATTCATTAAAGTAAAGTAAATAACAAATGAATTAAAATACCTTTCTTGTACTCATACTTACTCGTTCGCTCGAAATACGAATCGGTTCAGTATTCAATACAAATCGCTGTACCGTACATAAGAAAATAACATTTATCGTAAATATTTCATACTGACCTATTTTAGCTGGATTACAAGTAACACAGGTGAAAAAAGCGCACAGAAATACACACGCCTTCCAATCCATCTTGTACACACAAAAGTCCGACAAAGATAAAAATAATTAAGTTTTTTTCGATTCACATCTTTCCGCACTGTTTTCGTATACGCGTAGAGGTTTCGTAGCACGTCGTAGATGCGACCGTCCGACACTACGGCGCCCAGACAACTGAGCTTCAAGCTACGGGTACGCCAGAGTTGCTGTTATTGATTCTTTTAAATGTTATTTTTGGCGATTTAACATGTAACATTAGGTTCTATATGATTGATATTAAATTATCTTCATCAAAATAACTTACATAGGAAATTTAGTAAATAAATAAATTTTACTTGCAAAAATGAACATTTTATATTTTATGTATACATAATAGACAACTGTGTCAACATAAAAAAAATATGAAATACATTTTGTTGTGTAAATTTAAAGATTAGATTATCTATTTTTCACTTGATTGCTTGAAAATAGCTTTTTTATACTTGGTTTTTAAATAGTTTTTTTTGAAGACAATTTATGTTTAAAGTATTTTTCTTTCTTGTTTCAAAGAATCAATAAGTTCTTCAATTAATAAAAATAACTTAACTAAACTAAAAAAGTTTCGAAGTTAAATTATTACATAATGAAATTCAGAATTGTGACTACATATTCTTGCGAAATACAGTTAGTAAAGTTATTCAGTTGGTAATACAAAGTTACCCGCAGTAATATTTCAAAGGTATAAGTAGAGAGCGCAATAATTCGCACCAGCGCTCAACCAAAATGATAGATATGCAATGAAATAGTTTCTGTCGAATTGAAAGCGACTTTGTCAAGACGTCGGATGAATAAAACACTTGTTGTCAAACTTTGATCCATTGTGACAGACTTGAGACAATCAGTTTTGCAATTTCAAGTTTCGTAAATAGCTGTTGTGGCAACTTTGAAGAAAGGACAAGTTATTTTACACAACGGAATAATAAAGCTTTATGCGCATAATAAATTGTTATGATACCTCCTGGCGATGTTAAAAATATTGCGAAAATTTAATTTATACTTCTCGACAATGTTTAAAAACACAAAATTGTGTAAAAAGTTTAACTTTCGTGAGACATAATAATTAATTCATTAAGAACAGGCTTAACTCACGTTTGATCGTCCGGTGACGGCATCGACTAGTTTCGGACCATCGGGGTTCCATGTTCAGGGCGAGTGTTTATCTTGAAGACTTCGCAGTCGCGACGCGAGGGATGATTACACGTGAGTTAAGCCGTTTCTTAATTAATTATTTAAAAACACTACTTATTTCATTTCCGGGGATTATTTTGCATTGTAAGCAACGGAAACACATTTAAATTTCTTTTATGAAAAATTCATAGTAGTTTAACGTTGTTGAACGATTTTGATCAAACCTTATTTAATTGTAAACGAAAACCTTATTCATTAATCGTTTAATCTAATACTAAAAAAAATATGATGGTCTATTTGATAGATTTTGAGTTGATTTAGTTCAAACACAAACAAGATGCAACGTTCTATTTTATAAGTTATAGTAAATAAATGATAGACATTTGGCAGTGAGATATTTCGGTTCAGGTAAGACCATCTCAAGGGAACGAGCCAAATCGTCTACTAATTAATAATGACTGCTACATTGAGGACGAACGGATGTACGGAGAACACAAACTATTCAACTACGAAATATGTACATGAAGAACAAACGTATGTCTTATTGTTTCAATATATTAGGTCCTTACATATGAAATTGGCGTTTTGTATGGGAGGAACAAAAAGTCGAATATTTTTTAATATAATATATTTAATTAATCAAAGTATGAACCATTATTTTCTATGCACTTTTGCCATCTCATAGGTAGTTCATTGATCCCTTTACTAAAAAACCAGTCGGACGGGAATCAATAAAATCTTTGAAGGCGATTTGGACTGCCCCATCGGAGTTGAATTTTTTCCCTTCCAAGAAGTTATCCAAATTTCGAAAAAAATGGTAATCTGTTGGAGCAAGGTCCGGGGAGTACGGAGGATGACTTAGACTTTCCAATTGAAGCTCTTCTAATTTAGTAGCCGTCTGTTGCGCAGTGTGTGGTCTAGCGTTGTCGTGAAGCAGCAGTGGCGTGGAGCGATTGACCAGCCTAGGTTGTTTAGCCGCTAGCTTTTCCATCATGGTTTGCAATTGCTGACAATAGACATCAGCCGTAATAGTCTGTCCAGATTTGAGAAAACTGTAATGAACAATACCGGCACTAGTCCACCAAACGCTTACAAGTAACTTTTTTGGGGTTAATTTTCGCTTGGGGCAGGATTTGCCTGGCTGGCCAGGATCCAACCATTGCGCTGAGCGCTTCCGATTATCGTAAAGAACCCATTTTTCATCACAGGTAATGATTCGGTTTAAAATACCTTCATTATTGTGCCGGTTTAGTAATGTAACGCAACAGTCGACGCGCGTTTGCCGGTTTGCTTCAGTCAATTCGTGAGGTACCCACCTTTCAAGCTTTTTAATCTTCCCAATTTGCTTCAAGTGAATTAAAATAGTTTTATCACTAACATCGCAGCCTGCAGCTAAATCGGACGTGGTTTGCGATGGATCCGCTTCCACAATAGCCTTCAACTCTTCATTATCAACTTGAGTCTCAGGCCGTCCACGGGGCTTGTTCTGCAGATCGAAATTTCCAGAACGAAAACATTGGAACCAAAAACGAACTGTGTTTTCTTTTGCAACACGACCGCCATACACATCATTCACCCTTCGAGTCGTTTCCGCAGCACTAGTGCCACGGCGGAACTCGTACTCGTAAATAATGCGATATTTTAAGTTTTCCATTTTGTAAAATGAGTGACGCAAACAGAAAAAACAGAAGAAAAAAAACAAATGAATGACGGTCATCGAACCACAAATACATGAGTCTATAGCTGTACAAATTTGAATTTGGAATTCCTTACCAAAGAGGAGAAATTCGTGATTAAAGTGGCCAGTACGAAAAACGCCAATTTCATATGTAAGGACCTAATATATAATTTCAGATTTTTGAGACATAGTTTACATACGATAACATGTGAAGATTAAAGATTTTTTTCCTTACATCCAAATTCCTATATTTATGGAGATCCTACTATTCCTTTGTATCTGTCTTTTATTTATTTGCAAATTTTGTCATTAAATTTCATTAATATGGAGGTGGTAAAGAATAACAGAACCACTGGATTATATGATGATGACTTTCTAGTAACAAGCTCTTGTTTTTTTCGGTAGCCGCCTGCCTATAAATGCCTGCATATTAAGACTTATATATATTTAAATTAAATAAAAATTATTCTGTTTAATTATTTATTTATTTAAATAAATAAATAATTAAACAGAATAATTTTAGCTAAATACTTCAAGATTACTTCTAAAAATACAACACCAATAAACATAAGTAATTAAACATATATAACTACATATAAATATAACTGAGCTTTAAGCTCTTAATTTTTATTTAATTTAAATATATATAAGTCTTAATATGCAGGCATTTATAGGCAGGCGGCTACCGAAAAAAATTAAGCTTAAACTTTAAGTTTCAGAAAACATCGTGCGCCGACCCCATGTGAGTGATGATGTGCCAGGGAGATAATGAGCAAGTAGAAAATTCAAAAATTTTCTTACTGAAAAAAAAAGTGATTCCAAGTAAATTAATTTAAGATCTTATTTAAAGATATTTTCACAATTTTATTTAATTGTCAAATACGCTGCGAAGCTACGAATCTTCTACACTATTTGTTGTATACAATCATAGTATGTTACGAAGCTTTACTGACATGTACATAAGTACTCACGCTTCACAGTCCATTGGATTAGTCAATATCAAACAAGGTTACATTAGAAGCGACATAAAGCGGCCACATAATTGACATGGCGCTGTGTAGTCACACGTCATCTGTAACTGAATAGCTTAGTACGCTACACTTACAATTTATCAGAATTCCTTCACATGTTTCTTGTTGAATAGTACTCGTGTCGCTTCGAGAAAAGTATTGTGCTCGACTTGATCGCTTCCAGAACTTGGTTGGACTATGCCTCGACCTCCATATGTCAAGAATAAATAATAAAACTAACATTAATATATAATTTTTATTTTATAAATAAGTAAGCGGTTGTTCAAGGTTGCGGGAATATCCTGGAAGCGGATTGCACAGGTCCGATCATCGTGGCGATTTTTGGAGGAGGGCTATGCTCAGCAGTGGGTATTACGTGGCTGAGAAGAAGAAATAAGAAAGCTGGGTCGATCGGCCCAACGGGAATTCTTAACCATTGGACCGATTGATTCAAAGTATTCAATATAACCAAACTGTATTCTCGTTCTGGAGAGTTAAATTATTAAAGCAATTCGTATTGATTATAAACATTATATAAAACCTAACTTATATTAACTCCATGGTGTTTGTCTTCAAACACTTACGATAACATAGTGTTAGAACAAGAACTGTCTCTCAACTTACCAAGCCGTATTACCGCATCGCAGTAACTGACTAAAAATTTTCGTTAAGTGTTGCGTCGTATCGTTCGAAAATGTTATAATAATTCCCCAAACATTGGAAAAGATTGTTTACTCACGTGACCTCCTTTGTAAACAAAAACCTACTGTTCTGCCACTCGCACAGTGTTACCATCTAATAATAGTTATTTCTATTATCTAAATCAGCTCGTATCATCTCTCGAACATACTTAACATCAGAGAGACAAGGGCTAGTTTAATCGTTACTTTTGTATCCCCTTTTTTATTCTTAAATACTTTTAAAAATACATTCCATAAAGATCGTTTGCGTTTAAATGATTGTAGCATTATTCGTTGTTGAATTTTGTGAATAATAATCTTTCCTTTGTTAGGCTGCGTCAAAGGCAGTGAAAGCCATTTTGCAAGTAGTGCTGGCAATATGCCACCGACTTTCAAATAGAGAAATGCACGTCACTGCGTCCTACATGATGCGAGTACGATATAACTTTGACACAGATGTAACTACATACCAACAATGAATACAACCTTAGAAAAGTTGTAAAGCAAAATATGCAAACAATACTCGTACTACCTTGAAATAGTTTCGACGACATATCATTCGAACGAACGTCCAAAACAAACACACTGCTATTCCAAAAAGAAAATAGAACTAAACTGTTATACATTTTAAACTAGATATCGCCCGCGACTTCATCTGCCAGGAATAAAAAAACATAAGTAGCCTATGTGTTCTTCCACACTATGATCTATATCTATGCCAAATTTCATCGAGATTCATTGAGCCGTTCCGTAAGTACCTTCAAACAAACATCCATACATCTATAAACATTCGCATTTATAATATTACTAAAATAGCAAGATAGAAGAAATATTTCGGAATAGAAATCACATCGAGTATTAAGTTAAAATTATGTGAAACTAAAAAATAAATAAAAACCAATCAATGTTCATTTAAAAATTTATAGTAAAAGAGAAAAAAATTAAAACTCTATGAAAAGTGAATATTGGTTATAAATAACTTTTTTTTCTCATATAAATAATGCATCAATTGTTACGTTAAATAATTGATGATCGACTCTCTGGAGTGATTCTATTACCGGCTGTTCTAAACAAAATTTTATAAGCTTCTTTTATACTGTACATGTCCAGTATTTGATATTTATTTGGCATCTTAGAAACGTTATGATCGAACCGTGGCATCGAATATGGATACAGTATTATACAATTTATAGAAACCGCTGCGCTGTTTGCATTTAATATATTCAAGAATTCTACTATATTTCTTACTAATATTATTTTTTAATAATATAAATGCGAATGTTTAGATGGATGGATGGATGGATGTTTGTTTGAAGGTAGGAACGGCTCGACGGATCTTGATAAAATTTGGCACAGATGTAGAACATATTCTGGAAGAACACGTTGGCTACTTATTTAATTTTTTTTTCAATTCCGCCCGGACAGAGTCGCGGGCGACAGCTAGTTAGTAGCAAAACATCAGTAGTAAAGACCTCTTAACATGTGACCGTGTCCAACTAGACTTGTTAGTTATCTATTGTTTTTTTATGTCTGTCTATTAATATATTTGTTAATATATTTTAACACACACAAATATTACATGTTACATTTCATAAATCGCAGCGGGATTTTTTTTAGAAATAAATGTCACTTGAACCATTATATTGTAATGTACTCTGACATCCGTAACTTTTTCTTACTTTGTATTTTTCGAACAGTGTTTGTATTATGACGCCCCAGAGATACATAGATATCACTGTATATGACATGAGATGTAAGATAATATATATTTTTTTAAGGACAAGCGTAAGGATTTTTTCGCTTTATTCCATTTACGATTTTATTTTAACAATAAGGTTTCAGATCAAACAAAAAATAAACATAACATAATGTTTTAAAATCGTTCATTTTAAAACAGTTGGTGAAAATATCATAAAATCCTTGGCTGTAATTTGATACATTGAATGTAACTCAAATTCATTCATCATCAACCTGCCCTTATCCCTATGGAGGGTCGGCACAGTATGTACTACTCCTCCATACATCTCTATCAGCCATCATATCTGAATTTACCCCCTTCTTACGCATATCCTCTTTCACACAATCCATCCATACTTTCTTTGGTCTTCCTCTACCTTTATAGCCATCCACATTCAATCTCATTACTTTTTTGTTTATATGATTATCATCCCTCCGCATAACATGTCCAAACCACGCTAACCTTCTGCTCCTCAATTTCTCGATAACTGGCGCTACTTTCAAACTTCCTCTGATATGCACATTCTTAACTTTATCTTTTCTTGTCACACCACACATCCATCTTAGCATACGCATCTCAGCTACATGCAATCTTCTTTCATCCGAAACCTTGGTGGCCCAACATTCAGATCCGTACAATAAGACAGGTCTTACGATTGACTTGTAGATCTGTCCCTTAAGCTTGGGTGGCATTCTTGGATCACAAGTCACACCGGTGACCTGTCGCCATTTCATCCAACCTGCATTTATTCGGCTTTTCACACCCCGGTCAACACCACCATCGTATTGGACGAGTGAACCGAGGTACTTAAAATCGGAGCAGGTTGGTAGGTCAACACCATTTAAAGCGATTGGAGAAAAGCTGGTCGGACCACCAAAATCGCAGAACAAATGTTCAGTTTTGGTTCTGCTGATTTTAAGACCAGCTCTCTCCAATTTATCTCGCCATTTTTCCAACCTGCTCTGCACCTCGTATTCATCCTCCCCGACAAGCACGATGTCATCAGCATAAAGCATACACCAGGGTGCTTCCTCCTGTATGTCTGACGTTAGCGCATCCATTACCAGGAGGAAGAGATACGGACTTAAAGCCGAACTCTGGTGTAGGCCTACCGAGACACCAAACCTGTCACTATCGCCAACAGCGGACTGGATGTGTGTATTGGCTCGACAATACATAGCACGAATAAGCTGCAGGTATTTCCCAGGCACTCCTTTCACTTTCAAAGCCCACCACAAAACCTTCCTCGGAACCCTATCGTATGCTTTTTCGAGGTCTACAAACACCATGTGCAGGTTTTTATGCACACGCCTATATTTCTCGCAAAGTTGGCGAATAGCAAAAATGGCATCCGTAGTCCCCCGTCCTGGTGTAAACCCAAATTGGTTCCGAGTTACCTCACTCTCCTCTCTTATTCTTCCGTCCACCACTCTCTCCCAAGCTTTCATACTGTGTGACATGAGCTTTATTCCTCTATAGTTGTTACAGATTTGTACATCACCCTTGTTTTTAAAAATTGGCACCAGCGAACTCCTACACCACTCATCTGGAATCACCTCTTCCTGTAACAACTTGTTGAAGAATAGAGTCAGCCACACCAATCCGTCCGCCTTTAGGAGCTTCCATACTTCCACTGGTATTCCATCCGGCCCAACTGCTTTTCCGTTCTTCATACCTTGCACAGCTTTCTTTACTTCATCCACGCTAATCTCTTTCACCATACCAATATTAACCGGCACTTTTTCCAACACTCCACTCCAAATATTCTCTTCGTTCATCAATTTTTCAAAATAATCCTCAACTCAAATTCATTATTTTAACGTTATTCCATGTACATACTTATGTATAAATAAATCTTACAAATATTATAAATGTGAAAGTTTAGATGGATGGATGAATGTTTGTTTGAAGGTATCTTCAAAACGGCTTAACGGATCTTGATGAAATTTGGCACAGATGTCGAACATAGTCTGAAAGAATACATAGGCTACTTATTAAGTTTTTTTTTTTAATTCCGCGTATACGGAGTCTCGGGCGACAGCTAGTAAATGTATAATTATTTATATTTATTATCGTTAAGATAGTTTTATGTTGATCTAATTATTGTTGCTCATTGATGTGGAAACATTTCAGGGAAATTAAAATATTCACAAAGAACTTTCCTGAGTCTATTCAGTTTGTTACTTCATTTGTGAGATTGTATCCTGACTGTTATTGTATAAAGTTTTGTTTCATAGAAATAAATTTTCATTAACAGTTTAATGTCTATAATTATATTACTGGAAATAATTGTAAATCCTTGTTCATTCCTTTATTAGGCTGCATTCTAAATATTTTTCCACCATTTATTTATAATTGCAACATTACATTGGAATTATATCTGATTATCCGTTTCGTTAAATTTGTATTTTTCACATTTATTTATTTATTAATATAACTATATGAAAAAGAAGTTATTTCAAAACTAAGCTAGCATATTTTGATATTATACATTGAAGCAACATATATTGTAAACAGTAAATTTATTTTCCGACGAAATGGTTGCTTGCTCGTGCATGTTGCACGGAGCCATGTAAATCGATTGTTAGGCGCTAAAGTTTGATAGTTACTAAATTGGATATAATTCCAACTAGCGTCTGCCGTGTTCAAGCTTTTGCAGTATGAAATATGTACTATAAGAAGAATATAAAAAGCTTACAGTATCCCTATTCTATTCTATTCTATTATGTATTAAATACATCGGAGATCGTCGGTGGCTCAGAGGTTAAGCACTTGACTTGCAATCTTCAGGTCCAGGGTTAGAATCCCGCAATGTACCAATGTGTTTTTCGATATACATATGTACATTTATCCGACGTTTTTATAGTATAGGAAAATATCGAGATACAACGTGCACATATCTGAGAAGAAATTCAAAGATATGTGTGAAGTTAACCAAACAGCAGTGCGCCAGCGTGGTTATGGCCTAGTCACCCCTAACTTAAGGTCGGCACCGAGTCCATTAGCTGTAAATGTATTTGTACGTATTTTTATATGGATAATAAACCATTTTATGAACTATTTATTTTAGAAAAGGTATTATTACAAGATAAACATATGATTAATTAAAACGCCTGCAAAATATAAATCGTTAAGATTTTTTAATGTATTTCAAAAGTTCATATTAACTCTATCGTCCATTCAAAATTATTGATACTAATAACCTGGAATCTATAGAATAAAATACGATTTAATACTATATAAAAATACAAATATATATCATTTGAAGGAGTGTTGTAGACGCCATGAGTTTTCAGTTCAGAACCGCGCGTCATTCTCAATACATTAGGGGAGCGAAAAGCCATTTTTGAGAATAGCTTTGTGTGGATATGAATTGGGTAAGTGGAAGTATTGAATATTTTAGTGGCATAATAGAATGTTCAGAGTCATGCTGAAATACGTATAATAATATAAATTAATGATAATAATTTATCGAATTATGTAATAAATCTGGTAGATACTGCGAAATAGTTGAGCTAAAGTTACGGTTGATTGCAAAACTTAAGTGGTAAAAGGTAGAAGTCAGGATAACCTCCGAGGACAAGTAAGGTTATAAGCCGACGGGACGAATACTTCACAAATAAACTAAGAAATAACTGGCTGCCCACACGACTCAATCGGCGCGGAATTAATTTAAAAAAAAAAATCTTAAATATTAGCCTATGTGTTCTTCCAGACAATGTTCTTCATCTATGTCAAATTTCATCAAGATCCGTTGAACCGTTCAGAAGATAGATACCTTGTAATAAAAATCCATCCATCTAAAAATTCGCATTTATAATATTAGTAAGATTATAGAAATGTTTAAGGAAAAGATATGCCGCGTGTTGTGTATTGGATGGAATACGAATTAGTGAAATGAAAACACAGTAAAGAACAATTGCGTCATGCAATACTCGTATAATGCTTTTCAAAACCATTAGCAGAATCCATTAATACTTCAACCATAAGGACTCCGGAATACAAAGAGTATAACATTTATCATGTTAAATTGTGTAGTCACTGCGACTGCCATTAGAATTATATTTAGCCTTTGTAAAAATACATTTACATTGGTAATATTATGAAGAAATGTAACCTTAATATTTTAGTAATTTAATATGATTTATTACAAGTTTGACTGACACAATACTACGAATGATTATTTAGATGGATATTTGTTTGAAGGTATTTCCGTAACCACTCAACGGATCTAGGTGAAATTTGGCACAAATGTAGAACTTAATCTGGAAGAAGACATAGGCTACTTATTAAGTTTTTTTTTAATTCCGCGCGTAAGCAGTCGCGGGCGACAGCAGGTATTATAAATAACGATTTTTTTTTATTAGATTTAATAGAAGACGATTTATACTTTAAAAATAAACTAAAGTCGGTTTGTATATTTTTAGCCATAGCGTGGGATTTAATGCTATAAATATTTTTAGTGACGTCGCTACTCTATCATTAAAAGCACCCTTTATTTGTAAAAAAGGTTAAGGTATTATTAGGATGTAGAAAATAAATGAAGAGCAAACATCTGCCGTTTGTTTAGGACTGTTGGTATTCGTTGTTTGTGCTGATTCAAAAACGTAACGAATCCGGTCACTTTTTGTTTTGTCAGATTTTATTTTTTATTTGCTACATGATATCAAAATTTTTACCTTTACGGTGGAACAACACTGCCGTAGCATTTGTATTAAAGATTTTGCTAAATGTGTTTTGTCAATGAGATTGACAGGAATTAATATCTAATCAACCACCACAGCCAAAGAGCGTCGGTGGCTCAGGGGTTAAGTACTTGACTTGCAATCTGCAGATCCTAGGTTCGAATCCCGCCATATACCAATGTGTTTTTAAATTCTCGATTTACATATGAACATTTGTCCTACGTTCTTATGGTGAAGGAAAACATCGTGATGCAACCTGCACATATCTGAGAAGAAATTCAATGATATGTGTGAAGTCAAACCCGCACTGGGCCAGCGTGGTTGACTATGGACTAGTCACCCCTTACTTGGGGTAGGCTCCGAGCCCCTCAGTGGGGACGTATAGTGAGCTGATGATGACCATAATCAATGAGTACCTTGTGCTTGTAAGTGGAAGCTTACATTTAGATTCACAACGGATGTTATCAAGTGTCATAAAAACTTTGACAAGAACTTCAAATGTTATAATAGAATTACATAGTATTATTGTAAATTATTATTTTTTCCATTTCAATTTTAAATGTATGTTTTTTTGTTTTTAAAATTATTTCATTTGCTATTTAAATGACCAAATTAGAATTCAACATAAAATAATGTTAAATTAAAATTTAACTAACAAATTAATTTTCTTTGTAACACAACACGTCAAGTTGTCCCTCTCAACAGTGTCAAGTACGTACTAGTAAATCGGTGGAACGTTCTCCACAACTCTCTTACCTTACAAGATGCTTTGAAGCCTCTCCTACACCTTATTGAATATTTATATCTCACCTTGTTATCATTCATTTTAGTGCAGTAATATTTTACCTTTTATATCTTTAAAAGAAGAAACCGAAATAATGGGCCTAGGAGGTTGACATTTTGAATATATATTTATTTTATTACGTAGGTGACCACTATTTTTTCGCAAATTTATACTAAAAATTGTTTTAAAATTATAAGGTTTTACACCGCATATATATCTACTAGCTATCGCCCGCGACTCAGTCCATACGGAATTAAAAAAAAAAACGTAATAAGTAGCCTTTGTGTTCTTCCGGACTTTGTTTTACATCTGTGCTAAATTTTATTAAGATCCGTTTAGCCGTTCCGGAGATACCTTCAAACAAACATCCATCCATCCATCCATCTAAACATTCGCGTTTATATTATTTGTAAGATATTAACACATGATAAAGATTTTACAGAAATATTATATTAAATAAAACTATGAAAACATTTTTCATTTTTGTTATCACTTATTTGCGATGGGCGCCGACATTTATTGCCGGTTCCTGGAATTTGATAAGTCATAAAATGAAACAGTAAAATCCAGTAGCTTTTATGACGTCACAGATCACGTTCACATTTTATCTTTTTAACCTTTTTTATATATTCTGTTACCGAAATTTCCGATTAAGATAAAAGATAGTTTACAAAAGTTTTTTTTACATTTAATACTTTTAGGGTTCAGTGGCTTAGTCGGTATATTTCTAGATATTTAGTGGATTCTATTTCCCTATTCGTTGAATAAGCTTAACAGCTAATGTTAGTGAATCATCCACAAAACTGCTTGTCAATAGAAACGAAAAATAAACTTACATGTAGACTATCTAAAATCTAACCATTTAATATTATTACAAAAAAAAATTACCTTAAAGTTTGGTTATACATAATTTATATCGCTGAGCTTATGTATAATGACATGAGATATACATAAGGTAATCGCGTTGCTATGTACGTGTATATGCAAAGCATAGTACCGTAAAGAGGCGTCATAAAGATAAGATGGGATAGTCAGCACATCCGTGACGCGAGGTTAAGTCTTATGTAATCAAGCTTAATGTTAAAGACTGCTTTTGAATTTCGAATGCAAATTCAATCAATTTATTTATATATAATTTAGAAAAAAAAATGTTAACTTCAAGATGGACATTAAGAACATTACTGGACTAGGCACAAGCACACTCGTGGCTATAATTAGAAATTTTCATAAAACATTGAAACAAATATGAATGAAACATGTTTAGAAATAAGATTCCTTAACTACCAAGCTATTATTTTAAAGAATTTTTTAATTACAATACAGTATAGTTGATATTATACGTATTCAATTTGTATGTAACACAGTTCTTTAAATAAACATAAAATGGAATGTATTGTCTACTATATTAATAGATAAATATTACGAAAAATGTTATTTTGTATGTCATTTACTTAATGTAATTATGCTCGAATGTCAGAATAGTATCTGATGGTTTCTGTGGGTACATAATATTTCTGTTTCATTGTAGTTTAAATAATTTAACAGATTTCGAAAAGCTGTTTCATAATATTCCGCGTTGTGTCAATCAATGGAATTTATTTTAACCATCTCATTAATTGGAATGCTAAAAATATTGTTGAACTGTTATAAAACTGTTTATATTTATTTTAATTAAAAATTAAATCCAATTACTTAATGATTATTTTTTTTAATTGTTATGTTACTAGCTGTCGCCCGCGACTCCGTCCGCGCGCAGTTAAAAAAAAATAGAAAAAATAGCGTTAAGAAAAATAGATAATAGCCGATTCTCAGACCTATTTATTTATTTATTTATTTAAGCAGTACATCAAATATGATTACAATAATTTCGCCAAACTGCAAGAGCAGTTTATTGGCGAAAAAATTGAATATGAATATAAAATTTCATACCAATCGGTCAGGCCGTTTCGGAGGAGTATGATAACTAACATTGTGACACGAGAATTTTATATATAATATAATATTGCTTATACAGGTGGACTTATCTGTGTTATCAAATAATACTCGATCGAATATAACAATGTAAGTTAATTTATCCGGTCAATGTGTTCATCTAAGAAAATACCGTATAGAAAATATTATGTTAGGATAGGAATTATATTGGTAAGTGAGGCCTAGTCCGATAAATTAAGGTAACCTCGAGCCCTCGTGTATGAGGTGATTGCGGAGTAAGTTAATACAATCTTTTTTATTTTATTTTTTTCATCATAATGTGGAAAGCAAGCTAGCGACCACCGCTGCCCCTAGACACTCGTAATTGCAGATGCTTTGCCTACCTTTAATCGACTTAAGAAAGGACTCACAAGAGGATATTACCGCATCCTATACGTCTTCTCCTCCTTTCTCCGTCAAATCCACTTCCCCTTCAAAAGGAAAGGGGACTATATTAGGTATCCACCACACTCATCAGACTGTTCGCGGAATTGGTACCACTTGACGCTTGTCTTCTGTGTGGTCGTGGTATTTCAGCAGGCGAGCCGACGCATTTATGCATAATGATATTGTTGCTGGCGTCTGCCACTGTTATAGTTTATATAAAGAGAATCTTAAATATTTCTTGAAGTCTCCATTATTTGTAAGTATAGACAATGTTTAATGCAATACATTTAATATTTCCGTATTCATAACTAAGTAAGTGATCTATTTCCTGTCTCATTGATAGATATTGTTTTTATATTTAATTGATAATATTTATATTAAAAGTAACGTGCGATAGTACAACATTCGTGATCAGAACATTATTGGAATTGGTTGTGTTCATTATGAAAGTGTTTTCTGCGGTTATTTGTGCAGTTTTATTATTTTCTTTTTTTGATACAGTTATGGGCGATGTTGCGAGTTTCTTCACTGCAATACCAACGGAAATTGGGGTAATCATTTGAAATTTCAGACGTATTCATAATCTTTGTTATTCTAAGATCAAATTATGATGCAATAAGTTCTTGTATTTTTCATTATTTTTTTTTAAAACTATTCTAATTTTTACTTAATTGGGAAGGAATATTTTTTCTATACCGCGTCCTGCAAAAATACTGCTTTGCCTTTTACAAATGTTTCGCCAGTTGAAACATACGTGCCAAGAAGTGTTTGCTTACTATTTTTTCATTGACACTATTAATTATAAAGCTATGTATGAATACTATAGTCAATAATTTAATTTATTCGAGACATTCGAAAGATGTGCACATTCTTTTTTTAACACAATGGTTCAAAAGACAATCATCATCATCAGCTCACTTTACGTACGAGGGGTGACTAGGCCATAGTCAACCACGCTGGCCCAGTGCGGGTTGGTTGACTTCACACATATCATTGAACTTCTTCTCAGATATGTGCAGGTTGCATCACGATGTTTTCCTTCACCGTAAGAACGTCGGATAAATGTACATATGTAAATCGAGAAACACATTGGTACATGGCGGGATTCGAACCCAGGACCTGCAGATTGCAAGTCAAGTGTTTAACCCCTGAGCCACCGACGCTCAAAAGACAATAAGGGTTTTTAATATTTTCAAATCTATACCTATTTATTATGATTCCAGAACGCATTCAGTAATGCCTGGGATAAGATCAGCGAAACAATAAGACGACCTGTTCGCATAAAAAGATTAGGCAGAGGTGGAAGTGAGTATGTTTGATTTTAATCTGCAACTACATAAGCTGCTTCTTAAGATAACTAACTAATATATCAATGCACAGTCAAAACTACCGCGCCTTATAAAACTGTGCATAGATACTTCTGTTACTACGTAGGCTACTAACAAAGTAAACTTCAAAATTAATCACCTAAAAATGAAAGACAACATAAGTTTATACGTAAAAAATACTTCACCCCCAAAATAATTACTAGAAAATTACCATAATATGTTTTTTACAAATAATTCAATAACTAAATGAGAAGTTTTGAATATTCATCCTACATAAAAGTTTCACTGAAAAAACTAGAAACAATTTATTGATAAAATGTATAGAAGTTTGTTGAATTAATTGAATTAACTGTCTTTCAGAACGAAAAACGACCACAACAGTCATACCACTCGAAAGTACAACATCTCCAGAAATTAAAGTCACAAGAGCATATTTCCTAAGCTCAAGGAACCCTTATTTCTTGAACCATGCAATACCAGTCATACCAAAACCAAAATGGCATACATTGTTACATCGAATGGGGTTTCCAGAAGACTTTACAAATTCAAAAAAAGATATTGAGGTTGCAGGTATGTTTTTTATCATCATCATCATCATAATATCATCATCAGCTCACCACCGGCTCGGAGCCTACCCCAAGTTAGGGGTGACTAGGCCATAGTCAACCACACTGGCCAAGTGCGGGTTGGTTGACTTCACACATATCATTGAATTTCTTCTCAGATATGTGCAGGTGGCATCACAATGTTTTCCTTCACCGTAAGAACGCCGGATAAATGTACATATGTAAATCGAAAATCGAAAAACACAGTGGTACATGGCGGGTTCGAACCCAGGACCTGCAAATTGCAAGGCAAGTGCTTCACCCCTGAGTCACCGACGCTCCCCAATATCAAATATAAATCTATGAAGAGTGTTAAAAATATACAAGTCTTAAATCGAATTACAATTGTTTTGTCGTCTTAAAAAAGGTAACGTTTTGAACATGCATGAGATATAACGAGATAACATTTAAATTAAACTATGGTACTTTTTTTTAAATCCATGAAACATATCATTTATTTCTGAGGCTGAAACTTTCTCTTCATTTTTTAAGATGTTTTTTTCTAGTTTAAAAAACAGATTCGTTTTTATATTTTCTTATTTGCCAGTACTTTCACAAAATATGTAACGATAGGAAGTAATTTTATTTACAATTTCAGACTGTGGTTCAAAATGCAATACATATGGGGGTGTGGTTCATAAGAAAAAGGTCGCATCTGACGGTTACGACAGTGCTATATACAGAATTTTGTTCTTTGTTTAATATGTACTTTAAATATAATTTCAAATAAATTATTATTTTAACAAATCGTTTAATTAATTCTACAAGTATAAAAAAATTTAAAAGTCTAAATATACCTAAAATATTGGCAAAAGTTCATTATAAAATATAAAAACATTATCATGTAAGTAAAATTTTCTACTAACAGTGGGTTTCTGAAATCTGAGAGTTTAAAACATATTATTTATGTTTAGCCAAACATTCTGATAGAGATGACGGTATGTTTTATAGAGAAATTTTGGTCTAAGAAACCAACTGTAAATATATAACTTTTTAGATTCCTAGTGTAGTTTTAGTGTGTATATAAAATGTAAAGCCTAGACATATATTATTTAGATCTTAATCTTATAAATTGTCTACGTCTCAGTTACGATCTTTTAGTTTTTCAAATCATTTATGATTTTGCCGTAAATGCGTGACTTGAATTTAGTACCTTGCGGCTTCTTTAAGTGGATTATATAACACTACTCTGGTTGGTACGTGAGAATAAAAGTGTATTATCTTCACAGCTTCACGTCTCAAGAATAACTACATTAACATATCTATTTTATTATTTTCCCTGTTGTAAAAATGATATATTCTTTATATTCAAATGTATGTTTTAATGAATTGCGTTTAAAAGCTTTACAGGGGTATAATAAAAATAACAAGCCTCGTCAATTTTTGAACTCCACTATCTACCAATATCGACAATAATTTGAACAAATCTATATATATAAAAGAAAGTTGTGTTAGTTACACTATTTATAACTCAAGATCGGTCGAACTGATTCAGCTAAAAATTGGTGGGGAGGTATGTAGCTTAGAACTAGGAGACGGACATAGGACCTCTTTTTCTTGTGTGCATTTTTTTTATTCCGCGCGGACGGAGTCGCGGGTAAAAGCTAGTAGTTAATAAAAAGTGTTGAAATGAATTCCAAAAAATATGTTATCTCAGAATTGTTGGACATTACAATTACCATCATATTATTTTTTTAAATTAAGAATATTAACTCGATTTTCAATTAACAATTTAACTAAAAATTCTTTATTCAAACGAAATGTTGATTATCTTGTAATATACCTCGATATATTTTATTTAAGTTATCAAAAAAAAAACATCTTTACATTCGTTTAATTTTTCTACTATCAAATACTATGATCAAGTAAACTAGTATTCGCTTTCTAGTTAAATTCTTGCTCGACTTTACTTCAGTGGGAATCAAATAAGTTTTCCTTTTGATGTGAACCTTATTTCTTTGAGAGATATTATGCTCTGGTTTGCGTTGATAAGCTCTGCACGACTGAACCAAAATAGAGAAATTTGCTTTTAGTAAACGGATTTACGGTAATACTTTGTTTATAATATACCTATATATCACAGCTACTACTAAGTAATGTTTATTTTACATAATAAAATAGTTATTGTGAGAAAACTATAAAAGATAGATTTATGCTATCGCGGACTTTTATTTAGCACATTTAAACAGCAACAATTCTTCGATACCTCATTTTTATGTAGGTCCTATAGTTTAGCCTACGTATTCGCTGGAAGCAAAAATGTCCCTAATTTTCGCAACGCATTTTGAAGCTGAACTCAAAATCTACTAGTCCTATATTATCCTATAGAAAAAAAATTTAAAATATCATAACTGAGTTTGGCCTTAAAGTACTTCCAGTTTACCATGTATTTTTATCGTTACGCAATAAGGAACGTCATACTAAATTTTCCAAAAGGGGGGTCGGGGCAAAAATACAAAAAACTTGTCGAAAAATGTTCATTGGACAAAAATCACTTGATCGAACGTAATGCGGCCAATAAATGCTTCCTTATTTATCATATAAAATCACTTAAGACCTTCATAAAACTATAATAGCTTGCTCTTAGCTTTAAGGGCAGTAAAGTGAAAAGTTCTTTATCATATTTTACGATGTTAACCCAAACTTTGAATGTTCCCTGCCTTAAACTGATAAAATGGAGTGAGACCGATTTCAACGGCTGAATATACTTACCATAAATAGGCTAATAAAAAGTCTATAACTTTTTATACTTTTCTAAAAAAAAACAATGTAAAGTAAAAAAACCATTTCTAAAAACTATTATTAAAAAAAGGATGGGAAGGCGAAGTGGATATGATGGAGGAGTGTGCGCATAGGAAGGGGATATCTTCTCTTTTCGTGCGTCTCTTCCTTTGATTAAATGTAGGCAATTCATCTGCATTTGCGGATGTTTATAAGCAGTGGTCACTTCGCTATTTCAACGAAGTAAAGTGGCCGCTTGCTCGATTGCCACCTTATAATATAAAAAAATAATTTATGTCTCCACACAAGTGGACTTCAGGTCGTTGAAAGTTTCAATGTAACATAGTTGTTTTTTCACATTTTTGTTGATATTAAGATAAAATTATGTAAAATAATTTAAACGAAATTTAAACTAACTTTACAAATTAGGTTAAATTTTCTTGGATTATTTTTGTTTTAATTTTCTATTCGAGTTAAGTCGTTGACTAACTTTGCATCCATTGTTTTCTATCTCATAAATATAAAACAAGTAACTTCAAATCCCGTAATACTCAAACACATTTTCCATATAGTAATAGGATAAGCCACAAAATACTACAAAAAAGAACTGAAATCTCTTTGATCCGTTGCCCACTCCGACAAGGACCCACAACACTCTATTATGTCTTACAAAATTACTTGCCTGTCCACTTTGATGTGTTCTTACTTTCATGTTTTAAGGATATACTTTTCAGTGATTGAATTCAAAATAAGTTATTTCTATTAGAAGTGATTTTCTAGAGTGCTTGGTTGATCTTTTGATCAAAATGTTATCTCAAATTTAACGTGTTTTACCAATATATTTGTTATATTTTTAACCGACTTCAAAAAGAAGGAGGTTTTCAATTCGACTGTATTTTTTATGTGTGTTACCGCGAAACTCCGCCCCTGGTGGTCCCATTTTTCTGTTTTTTTTAAATAACTAGAAGACTAGACATTTTGAATTTAGCTTCAAAATGTGTTGCGAAAATTAAGAACATTTTTGCTTTCAGCGCTTACGTAGGCTAAAGTATAGGACCTACATAAATATGATGTATGGAAGAATTGTAGCTCTTTAAATGTGCTAAATAAAAGTCCGCGATAGCATTTATCTATCTTTTATAGTTTTTTCACAATAACCATTTTTTATATGTCCGTATTATTGTTATACGTTTGAACAATATTAAGTTTATTAATGTTGAAGGTTATAATATTACTCAAATATCCCACAATTTCAGAAAATCTTCTTTAGCTATTGTTGCAAAAACGGAAAACAATATTTAAAGTACCTTGTGTTTTTAGCCGACTTCAAAAAGAAGGAGGTTATCAATTCGACTGTATTTTTTTTTTTTTTATGTGTGTTACCGCGAAACTCCGCCCCTGGTGGTCCGATTTTGATGAAAAATATTTTAATCGAAAGGAAGTGCTTGCAGGTGGGTCCCATTTTTTTGTTTTTTTTTTTAAATAACTAGAACACTAGTAGATTTTGAATATAGCTTCAAAATTTGTTGCGAAAATTAGGGACATTTTTGCTTTCAGCGCTTACGTAGGCTAAACTATAGGACCTACATAAAAATGATGTATGGCGAATTGTAGCTCTTTAAATGTGCTAAATAAAAGTCCGCGATAGCATATATCTATCTTTTATAGTTTTCTCACAATAACCATTTTTTTCTTCAAAAACATAAATTAAACTCATGCCCTATTTTCGACGCTATTATTCGAGTTCAGTATTAACCCTTATGTAAATAAACATGTTCATTATCAAGAGAATTTAATGTAGATTATATTTGCAATTGAAACTATATCATTCTGTCTAATAGTTTAGGAGATGTCGTAAGAATAAAATTACGCGGAAACGAAAAATGCTACACGAAAAGCACAATTTTGCTTTCTGGGCTTACGTAGGTCAAACTATATGACTTACATAAAAATTATGTATGGAGTAATTATAGATCCTTAAATTTGCTAAATAAAAGTCTTAGGTGGCATATATCTATCATCTATGGATGTCTTACAAAAACCATGTTATTGTGAACAAACTTCGATTAAAATGCACACGAAAAACAGCGTCGTAAGCTTACGGCGCTATTATATTATATTCGATATGAATCCTTATCCAAATAAATATGTTTGATGGCTAGAGTATTAAATGTAGATTACATTAGCCTTTAAACTATGTAATTCTGATCAATAGTTTGGGAGATATTAAATAATTAAAAACTACGCGCATTGGAAAAATGCTAGTGCGGCGCGCGGCTGGACAAAATTAAAGGCACGCTACGATGTATTAGTTCGGTAATTTTCAATTTGTATACCGATTTTGATAATTATTTCATTGTTTAAAGGATAAGTGGTTATCTGCTGCATTCTTAATTAGTTTTTGAATTGAAGAACACACATATCAAATAGGAAAGTCCTTTTCTTTATTTGTCTTATTTATGTCTTTATATGTATTAAGGAAATTTGTAATTGAACTTCAAATTCACTAAAAATTGTGAAATAAAACAAAAATTTTAAGAAAAAAAAATAGCCGACTTCAAAAAAAAACAATCTCAAACAAAATGCACTCAAATGTAACCTAAAAAAACCAATTTCAAACAAAATGCACTCAAAAGTATATAAAAAAACAATTTCAAACAAAATGCACTCAAAAGTAACCTGAAAAAACCAATTTCAAACAAAATGCAATCAAAAGTAACATAAAAAAAAATTTCAAACAAAATGCACTAAAAAGAAACAAAATAATGTCTTGAAAACTCTCTAAACTCTAGTATTTATTTATTTATTTATTATTTATTTATTTATTTACAACACAATAAAAACCTAAAATAGAACTATGTCCCACAAAATTATATGACATAATTTGTCTGTGGGATCAAAAAATTTAATTTAAATTTAAATTGATATAAAATAAAATTAGGTAAGTATGATAATTAATATTAAAATAAATTTAATTTAAATTTAAATTAATATAAAATAAAATTAGATAAGTATGATAAATTAAAATTAAAATAAATTTAAAGAAAGTATAATGAAATCAGTAATGTGAAATGAAGTTATGGCAATGAATTTAATAAATATTTTTTGAGCTTTTTTTTAAATTTCCCTTTGACACTTTCATCCGTAATGACTGCAGGTAAACTATTAAATATATACGGTACACGTTTTTTAAGAGTTCGGTCTCCGTATGTATTATGTACCCTGGGTACCATAAATTTACCTGCAATCATTGCTCGGGTATTGTAGGTATTACATATATTTTTAAAAAAAGAAGTATGCTCACGATTGTTAACTGCAATTAAATATTTATGTTTGACACTAACAGGAAGTAATTTACATATTTTAAAAAGTTTAAATGAGTCCTGATTATATTTTGATTTTGTTTTTTTATCCACAAGTAATTTAACAAACCTTAGTTGAATATTGTCCAGTTTAGAAATATGGGTTTTATGTGTGAGTCCATAACAATCGAGAGCATAATCGAGTATAGGTTCCACTAATGAATTATAAAGTAATTTTAATGTCCCTTTTGGAACTCTAAAACTAAGATGATAAAATTTGCTAAGAATATTCCTAAGTTTCTTACATAAAAAATTGACATGTTCAGTAAAAGAGAAATTTTCGTCTATTTTTACACCTAAATATGTTGCACATTTAACTCGTTCTATTGGTTTGCAAACACAGTTAACCAGGTTATTATGAAAGCAATCAAAAGAATGTGCAACTAATGATGGAGGTGACTCTGTTAAAGGTAAGTGTGGGGAATGTATAATTAACAATTGTGTTTTATCAGAATTGAGGACTATGCCATGCCTAAGTAGGGACATAAACGTAAGTATGTCTAATACATCTCAAATATATAATGTCACCTATTTACTTCGGCCGACACCGACTGCGAAATAACAATAATTATACAATATAGACATGTTACAAGAAAGAAGAGAACTTTCTTTAGAGTTTAGAGACACGCAAAATATGCGCTTGTCGTGGAGTTGCGGAAAACTGAGCCCCTACTACTAACTACTAGAGTTTAGAGAGTTTTCAAGACATTATTTTGTTTCTTTTTAGTGCATTTTGTTTGAAATTTTTTTTTATGTTACTTTTGATTGCATTTTGTTTGAAATTGGTTTTTTTAACGTTACATTGTATGAAAATTAAGCAAACATTTTCCGTTCTCGATCAGGACAATGTTGTAATTGGCGATGCGACGACGAGTAGGAAATGCTTTTAGGTGAGTGAATATTTTACAATACATGAGCCCTTCCATTGTTTACTTTGTAATTGAGAAGCAATTTGCTACTGGAATTTAATTATAGAGCTCGAATATAATATAATCGAGTTTAATAGTATAAAATACGATAAGAAAGGTCCATTATCAAAATAATAATAATAATAATTTGTCGTCTTGGAATTTTTTGTATTGAAACGAAAAAAAATTAGGATAAAAGAAAACCGATTTCATAAAAACAGTCAAACAAAATGCACTCAAAAGTAACAAAATAGTGTCATGAAAATCTTCGAAAGTAAGAAAGTTCTTTCTTATAACATGTCTATATTGTATAATTATTGTTATTTCAAAGTTGACGTCGGGCGAAGTAAATAAGTGACATTTTTCATCTGAGATGTCTTAGACTTAGTTCCATTTAAGTTCTTACCGTTTTCTTTTTATATCTTAGAAATAAACTATTGTATAAATCTCCGTAAGTTTTAATGTAAATAACTAAAAATATAAACTTCGTAACAAACTCAATGTATATACTCAAAGTTTTTCTACACAATTGGCATATTTTACGCTCTAAACGTGGCGGTTGCCAAACCATTTGATAATGAAGGCAGTAACAATTTCAACGCAAAGTTACAAGTACTAAAATCCCTACATTTGGATACGGCCGTTGACAGTTTAAGGGGACGCAATTGACATTGACTCGACAATGCTTTTAGAGATTTGAATATTTAATCGTACAATCTATAATTATTTCTATTAATTTATTTTAATAATTCACTTAAATTTGATTCGAAATAAAACGTGTTTTAAAAATTACTGTTTCCTGTGTTTCGGTTTGAGTGTTATGATTTCACAATATGGTGAAGATTAGTGCACATTCTTACTTAAAACGTACTATACTTGTAACTTATTTATGGGATGTAATATGTATTTATTTACTTCAAAACACTGAATGTCGTGCACGTCGTCTGATTCGATTTTTTGCCGTAGAGTTTAATTTGTTAAAAAATAACCGCAACCATTATAAGCTACTAGTAAATCAGCTTTATATTCTTAATCAATGAAACATTATTACAGCGTTAAGGCCGTGAGCACGAAATTAGAGGCGAGCGGGTTAGTGCGAAGGCGGAGCGGGACGATGTAAGCAAAAGTGCTATTCCGCTCCCGCTCGTTTCGTGCGAATCGCTTCAATGTGCCTTTAATTACATCGCCACGTTCCGCCCATCGCGCCGCCACTCCGCTCTTCGCAAATTTCGTGCTCGCAGCCTAAGTATAATTACACAAATAACAAGTATAAATAAGTCTATCAGTTATTTACAAGGCATAATTTCTTATCAGCGTTAGTCAAGCGCCCTCATACATCTAAACCACTCAGACTGAGAACAGTGAAACGCTTTCTCGATACTCTATTTATTGATGCTATATTTTAATTCACAAACTCCTTTATACTCGCACTAGCGGCTATCTAAGCCGAAAGAACTATATGGATATTCTAAGAACATTGTAGAATGAAGATAATATTTATGAAAGATGTAGCTGTTTTAATTAACAAAGAGATTATGAATTTAACGTATCCATAAACCTTTTAAATTGGAGTAAAATGTGTAGGAATCATGGGTCTTATCTGGTCAGTCAATACTGAACAATAGATGGCGCTAATAAAATATTGACGCAAGAGTAATACAATATATACATCAATGAAAATATATATTTATAATAATAATAGTACATTTATAACAACGTAGTTTACAGAAAGATTATTAGTATTAAATATGTTAAATATAATAACTGGCCACCGAGAACACCTTCATCTTATTAAATAAAAACATAATAAAAAAGTAAGAACCAGAGATTTAGGCGCGAAGAGTGCAATAAGTGATACGAACGAGTTAACAACGAAATTGTACTCTTGTAATTAATTATAAAAATGTAGTACCAACGAAATAGGGAATATTTTCAAGCCTGTACTGGCTGACATTTTTTTTTATTATTTATCTTTGTATAACAGTAAACGTGTTAACAGCTAAATGATTTATACAAAAACCTACTGTTATGCCACTCATTTAATAGTTCTATGGTTGCAGTTAAAGTAATGTATTTTCTCTGTTTAAACTTACAGTAAGAACGTCAAAATTGTAAGAGCGTCTTTATTTCTCACGTCCGTACGCAAGCGGTATTACATTATGTTGCAGCAAAATGTTCCGCAACAGATGCGAGTCACGAATAACACCGCTGTGGCGTGTAACGACCAGATGATACTGTACAGAAGACACTGGAATATATTATGAAGTGAAAAATTATATATCATTCGTTTATAATATTTACTAGTTTAAAAGATTTTATTAAGTATCCGGTATCTTTGAGTGGTTTAAGTTTATTAATTTTTAGAATTGATTATGGTAGAATCCCATCTTTCTTAAAGAACAGCCAGACTAGGCAGAGTAGATGCTTGTTAAGGATACATAGATGGCGCTAGTAGTTTAGAGATTTACGCTTTATATTTAATGTTTCTAAAAACAGCTTATAAAAGTTTTTTTTTTTATTTGCATATCTTTTTATTTTACATCTACTTTGATGTTTGAAACATATTCATGACCTACAAAATAAATACGAGAGGCAGTTGAAGTACATGCAAAATAAATTTATCGCTTATTCCCGAACCCTCACAGCTTGTTGATATTTGTTAAGAGCCCATACAATCTCACTCAGAACGGAACAGGGAAATGCTTTCTTATTTTCAATATTCGCTTATTGAACGTATTTGAGTGCTGGGTAACTATTATCGGGATAAGAAGTGGTTTGCATTACAAGTATTTTGAATAAGATATTTTTACAGAAATATTAAATTTCGTTAAAAATACTTATGAAAGAATAAATAAAATGATGTGTGCTTTTCTTTCTGTTAAAAATTTTAAGCACAAAACGAGGGAGTGTTTATTTAAATCGTCTTTTTTAATTATGGTTTTCACTACCGTAACACATATGTATACACAAAGACACTGGTATTGGCAGTGAAAATTAACGATAAAGATTTTAATGATGTGCTTTTTGTTTTTATCTGAGTCATTTTCAAATAATCGACATATATTTTTTTGTTGTTGCTGCAAGCCCGACGGTAGCCCGTGATAAACGAAGGCCGAACAAGTTATCAACTCTATTCGAACGGGGAACACTTTCTGGGACCGTTAACAGCTTCTATAATAGTTCACTTTGATGACGACAGGGCGCGCTGCACGGTAACGAGGTTTATTCAATTACACATGGCCGAAATACGCGTTCATTTAACTATATTAACACTATGTTAATGGCTAAACAATGTAATTTTTGACATTCTAAATGATTCATTTCCTTGAATTTTAATTAAATACAATATTATATACTCCATGTTACTTAGAATTTGTTACAAAAATTAAAAACATGTTTTAAAAAATAAGACCACATCTTGAGTATAAGAAATGGACTTGTATTTGAAATCTACTAAAACATACGCTAGTCAAGGAGTTGTTTAAAAGATCTCCGATAACTCTCTAAGTAGTCATCATTTGTATATAATTTTGATTAAAAGCTACAAAACAAAATTACTATTTATAGATCACTTCAAATATCTATCACGACTAACCGTGGGTTTGTGAGACCAAAATCTTCACTTAAATAATGTTATCTTTGTTCTGCGAAAGATAATGACAGGGATGATGATATATTTTATACAGAACTATTGGTCTTAGAAACCCATGATAAGAAAGTCGTATTCCCGAAGTTCATAACACTCCCATAAACTTAAGTTAACTTTGTTCTCAAACTATGTGCTTGACCCAGTAACTTTTAATATAAACCCAAATGAAAATTTGAATGGAAGTGTGCTCGCAAATAGCACCCGCGGGCTATCTCTGCAGAGCAATCAATCTTGAATAGGATGGGACCCTTTTCAACATTTATTTATATCCGGTCGTCGGGTCGTAATGCAAAAGATAAAGGTCCCACGTTACTTAGCTTAAGAAAACATTCGCAATATCACCCCATTGCTATAGTGATTTGTTTGACAAGTTTTAGAACGCAATAAATTTGATTGAAGAAATTGATTACATTATTTTTTATATTTACTAATATTACTAGCTGTCGTCCGCGACTCCGTCCGCGCGCATTTAAAAAATACTTAATAGCGGTATGAAAAATTCTGATAGTAGCCGATTCTCAGATCTACTGAATATGAATATAAAATTTCATAACAATCGAATCGATTTTACTGAAAATTGGTGGGCAGGTAGCTTAGAACTAGGAGACGGACATAGGAACTTTTTTTTATCTTTTGTGCATTTTTTTTATTCCGCGCGGACGCAGTCGCGGGTAAAAGCTAGTTTCATATGTAAGATGAAGAAGAAGGATTTGATTGTTTGTTTGCATTGCTCAGAAACTACTGAACGGATTTGAACTTCCACTATTTGGAAAGAGCACTATCACTGTGTGATATAGGCTTTAATCATTAATAGATTTTTTTTTAATTCCGTTCGGATTATTTCGCCGACTACTGCTAGTATTGTATAAGGTGTCAAAAGAGAGAGAGAATTTTCTATGAAGCGATCGAATTCATGTAGAAATATTTAAGTAGATGCAAAAAATAATGCTAAAACAACAAAGGTTGTTAGGTTCTGTGGGCCTAGCATGAATATGTACGAAAAAGTATTCGTAATACCATCGACAAAATTTGAATGATACTTGTACAGCGTTACGTCGATAACGTTACGAAAACGCATATCATAAATACTCGCAATAGACCCTAAGTACTCGTGCAATTTGCCAAATTATGTCACTTACGCCCATCAGAAGCTTTGTGGTCGTTGTACTATATACCTAGTACGTACTTCAACTATATTTTTAATTCGTAACTTTTTAATTCCTTATAACACTTTTATAAGATATTTTTGTAAAATATAGTACACCTTATAACAGTAGATTAACTTTTGAAGATCACAAGTGACTAGTCAAAGCATAACACGTGACCGGAATTTTATGTCAGATGGCGCCACAAGAAAACTGGATAATGTAATGTCGCTTAGCGCGGGACGTGAGAGAAAGATTTTTTTTGTTAAAATACGTACATAACGAAGAAAACGCTGCTGAATTATAAAGAATATTTTCAACTTTTGAATTTGTTAACTAAAAGTGTGAATTTTAAATATGTAAATGTTTACATTACATTTATGTAAATATGTAAAAAGTAATTTAGTAAAATTGATTTATTTAATTTTATTCGTTTTTCGTTAGCTTATTACATACAAGGCAACGTCCCATTTCGGGTCACTACGTCACCTTAGTTAATTTAGTACATAATAATTGCTGTTCTCATTTGTCTAGCCATGTCCTGTCCTAAATTATCTTGGTAACTAAGCTTTCTTTAATAAAACAATGCGATTAATCTTGTAATCGTGTATAAATATTAAGTACACATAAAAGACGCACGTGTCCTATATTTTCCAAGACATCAAGCAAGAACTGAAACGTGTCTTCCACACGAATGCATTTTCGAATAAGCAATTTGCTTATCCAATGATCAGTATCGCGTCATGCGTCGTTTGACACCATGTTGAAATATACACTAAAGAGATGCAGACATTACGAGATAAGGTAAGCAGGAACTTAAAAAGTAGACATTTTTTGTTATCAATGACTAAAGCTCACTTTAGCTTTTTTCGCTACGCTAATTTGAGTAGTTGTTAATTCCATCTTTTTTATATTATAAAATGGCAAACGAGCATGCGGCCACCTGAATTCACCGAAATAGCGAACCGACTGCTGCCCATTGACATCTGCAATTGCGTTCTATTTTTTGACATATATATTTTGGCTTATTGTTTAAGATTTATAGTAATAAATTAACAAAGTTATCGGTTGATTAATTAAAAATAAAGCAGTATAAGTAAAAACTTTATCAACAAATAACTAACTCGACAGTGTAACTTCAGAACTGAAGTATCTAACTTGGGCACGCAAACTTCTCCAGTCTCAAAACTATAACTGGGAAGCCGGAGCTCGGTATAAGATGAAATCGGAGTAAGACTCGAGCACGCTTATCGGTAACTTTCACCAAGCAACATCAAACTTCTCCTTGTCATTTAATTTGAGAATGCGTCATAAGTGGTTACAGGTTTTTTTACTCAATTTTTTATTATTACTATAAAGTGGCCATCTGAATTCGTCAAAGTAGCGAAGTGGCTCCTGCCCATAGATGCCTGCAAACCGTTACCTAAGTTTAATCAACGGAGGAGGGGACGTATAGAATATTTTCCTTCGCCAAATCCACTTCCCGGTCCCATCATTTCCTTATAAGAATAAGGTGGGACGGGATCGTGGACTAAAATTAGGCCTCCGGCACGCATCCTTATTAGACGATATTCGGAATTGCTTCTGTGTGGTATTTCACCGGTCGACCCGGCCTATTCGTGCACCCAACAAATATTAATATATACAAGGATCTATCACTCTTAAACTTATATTTCTATACCACTTACAAAGCTTAATGGGTTAGGCCGCAACATTAAATTTGCGATGAGCGGGGCGACGTGACAGTCACGAAACAGGCGGGAGCGTAGAGGTTCTTTTGTTTTCATCGTCCCGCTCCTCGCAAATTTCGTGCCCGCGGCCATACTTGTAAAATCTCTCAAAGTAATTGATACCTCCCGGATTCATTAGATGATGAAAGATGTAAATGCATGAAATTAAAAAAAAATAACTCTATTTAAAAATTCAATAAAGTGCCTTTTGATACTAAAAATAGAAATACGTTAGCAATTTATAATTTACGCAAAAACAATGACGCCTCTTGTTGTGAGCTGTCAATTATGACTTCAGCGTTAGCGTTCGCGTAATGAAATTCATTACGTCATCTGAAAGCATCCAATAGAGCACAATTTTCAACCTAGTGTAATTAGATTTTTTTATATCACTATTATTTCTAAGGATTAAGCAGTCTTGTCACAGGTCTATGACTTCTGAATATACTGCTAATAATAAGATACTGTGTACTACACTAATTATGACTTGACTATGTTAGCTTGGAACATTCGCAGTTTTAACGGGCTTGAGGTGGCCGGGCCCAGAAGGCACATAACATAAACCTCATTTAAGAGTTACGTCGAGGACTCCCTCAAACGTCGAGGACTCCCTCAAAGAACCCAAACTCGGGCTATTTATTATTATTATATTAATGTGATAATGTGTATCCGAATGACTCAAAAGTGTACTGTTTGTTAATTCCATTGTGACCTCCTGTACCTTAAACGACGGAATACATTTTGACAAGTTAAGTGTTATTGTCAGTCAGGATTTAACTATCTATAAGTGTCTTTATGTTATATCGAAGAAAAAAAATGTTTTTCGCGAACACGATGCATTTGAGTTATTTATACCTATCAGAAAAACAAATTTCCAAATGTTTTGTCTCTATGACTGTCTGTTCGCAAGTCCGCGTTTGTTCCAGATAATCTGTGAAACGGCTGGACTGATTTTGACGGTACTTATAATGCACGGTAGCTAACGTATGCGGAGGTAACTTTTTTTAAATCCACGCCACAAAGTCGCGGGCGAACGCTAGTTTAATTATATATTCCAGTAATGAATTTAGCAAAGCATTACAGTTACGAGTGCGGGCATAAACAGCGATAACGGTGACTACAAATAATACCCGCTAGCGCAGCTATTCCGCTACACCGGTACTTTACAACGACGTTAAATAACGCCTTGGTACAGCCACGCCGTACCGAATGTCATTTATAACTTTAAATTTTAACACATTTTATGTCTAAAATATATTAATATAGAATAAGAATAAGAATTTATGTTGCAGATAATAAAATATCAATTAAACAACGTAAAACCCGACTGAACTATGACATTGACATAAATAAGTCATTTAAGTTATAGAATCATATGCCGCAATTAAATTTAAAAATGGTAGACACCAGCAATAACATCTGTTGCACGAATTGGTTGGCTCGCCCGGTTAAATATCACGACCAACACATAAGACAGGTATGAAGTAGAAGTCATTGCGCGTTTCGTCTGATCAGTGTGCGTTCCGGAGGCCCTATTTTATTCCTCTTTCCCTTACCACCTTTTTCTTATTAGGTAAGGATAGCAAGTAGATGTGATGGAGGAAAAGACGCATAGGAAGAGGAAATCTTCTCTTTCCGTGCGTCTCCTTCTACCTCGATTAAAGGTAGGCAACGCATCTGCAATTGCGGACGTCTATGGGCTGCAGTCGCTTGGCCATTTCGGCGAATTCACGTGACCGTTTTTCCGTTTGCCAAAAAAGATTGCCAGACATTCACACAAGAATCCTACCCATTATAAATTACCCACTGTTCATTAAATTAAAAGTGAAAAAAGTAAATGTAAAGATATTATATTTTCATCAAAAAAAGAACAATTCCAGTTTTAAAACTAATTATGACAGATTAGGACAATTGGCCTAATTTTGGGAAATTAAATTCTATTTTCTTGTTGTCCACACAAATTGAATCATCTCCAGTGCGATGCCCACTCGTGGGATTGCCGCAATGTCCAATTTACTTGTTAATTGACTTCTCAAAGAATCATGTACGATTTACGTATTAGGAAATGTTTACTTAAGATTACTTTCCAGAACATACAATGTAAGACAATAATTCAAAAACCAAACATTTTTGTGTTATTCAATTTGTTATCATCCCATTCATATTCAGAACTTTCAATTTGAAAAATTACAACGATGTTTCAATTTTTGTATTTACTTTATTTAGACAAAAACGTAAGATAATTTTATTGGTTCCATACAATTTGATTATAACAATTTAATAATCACAAGGTGGCAAATAATCAAGCGGTCATCTGACTTCGCCGAAATAGCGAAGTGACCTCTGCCCGTTGACATCGCAGATGCGTTGCCTGCCTCCAATCGACAGAGGAGAGGACGCATAGAAAGAAGATATTTCCCCTTATTATGTACCAAATCCACTTTCCCTTCCAGTCATTTCCTTGTAATCTCCGGAACACACACTTTTCAGACAAAAGGCGGAATTTCTTCCTCTGAACGATATTATAAGTAAGCAAAATAATTTATAGAATATTTTGTCAAGACATATTTCCTTTTAACTTATATCAAAGTGAAACATTGCTCACAAAATCACATTTAAGCTTGCAGCCTTTATAGGCTCAAATGGAATTGTTTGGGAGGTTCCACGTTAATTGAATAAACTAGTGACAGGGCCGTTCGAACGTTTGTCGCTACGCTTTCTGAATACCCGACTGTATTTACTAATTTCAGTGCTAATTATCATTATATCGTATCTAATTTTTTATTATCATTTCACATCCTTTTATAAAGTAAAATTTATAAAATACTAGCTATCGCCCGCGACTCCGTCCGCGCGCAGTTAAAAAAAAACTAAATGGAACTTATGAAAAATATATGTTGGCCGATTCTCAGACCTACTGAATATGCTGACAAAATTTCATGAGAATCAGTCAAGCCGTTTCGGAGGAGTTCAAGTTCGAACCCCGTGACACGAGAATTTTATAAATTAGATTTTTTAAAGAAAGTTATACTGAATCGTCTTATTTTTTTATAAATATTGAAATGACTTCAATTAATAAGTTGAATGTACAATAATTTACATAACAAAAATAAACGTAATTATTCGAAGTAGGTATATGCAACCGTAACCAACAAGCATGCATGTGTATTGTAATAAAAGCTAATTCATATTGTTGTCTTTACTTTGACGCAGAGAATTGACTGTGAGTGTGGGATTGACGATATGTTTCACACAAGTGTTACGACGGTGAAAACTCAACTTTACAAAAACAAGTATTAATCATACAAAATAAACAAAATGAAAATCGAGTGATGCAAAGATCAGTAACATTCAGAGTGGAAACGCTTCCCTTGATACTGAGAATTGTACAGTGTAACATATAGTTCGTTTTATTTTGTGCCATTGCCCCGGGCTCAATGCCACATCCGTATGATTTATCCAGCGCGGAACCTTTGATTTATTTGACAATACGATGTTTTCCACTATTTTATTTTCCACTTACCATTGGACAATACGCTTGTTCTTTCCTAAATTATACAAGAAAAACAAAAGAATACAATCTTATACAAAATAATTTGGTAAAGTTTTGAAAGAATTATTGTGTTCGCAGAATCAAAAATATATAAAATATATATAAAAAATCTAATTTAATAATCAGTCTTAAATAAAATTTAATTTATAAATTACCTATGCTCTTAATCACTTTTAACTACGGTCAAAGAGACGACAAAGATTACCTTTACAACTATTACATCGAGAAACATGTGTACAATAAATATCCTTTAGATAAATGTTTTAAAATGTAAAGCGAGCAGCTCCAGTAAATATTCTTACGTACTCTTTAAGTATAATTTCTGACATTAAACATTTATGGTTGATAACAATTTAACGACTGACAGTAAAATGTAATAAAGACTTATATAGCTTTTATCTTATTATTAAAATTACGCACAATTTCAAAGTCTTAAATATAAAGAATTTGTTATCTTCTTTATTGCTTATGTACTTACTTTTTTATTGTGGTTAGTTACATTTGAAAAAGTAAGCATATAAGTGTGAGTGTGCGTACTGAAGGCTTACTTTTGGTCTTGTTTCCCTTCTTATCCTTTCTTAGCCTCATAATGAAAGGATGAGAAGGGGAAATGTATTCGACAGAGAAGGCGGCGCATAGGAAGGGTAAATATGCTATTTCTGTGCATCCCCTCCGTCGATTCTATAGGTGGACAACGCATGTGCAATTGTGGATGGCTATGGGATGCGATCGCTTCGCTATTAGAACGAATTCACCTTGCTTGTTTTCCACTTTATTAAAAAAATAATTTATACAATTTATAGAATTTTATTTAATACAAATCTTATGACGGAGAAAATCAACGGTCATTTTTTCAGCATTTTATTACTAGTTTCAAAATAAATGACCAAATAGCTACCAATGTTAAATACTTTGATGTATTTTCAAATAATGCGTATAAAATAGATTAACATATTAACATGAAAATGTTACGTTTATAATCAAAATGCAAAATAAGGAGCCGTTAAATCTATTACATCTCTGGAATTACGTGACGTCACAAGTTGTATAATGAAAGGCGATACGATACGTGACTCCGGCTCGATCCCGACACGATTCTGTCTTTTAATTTTCTTTGATTGCTTTTTTATTGCGAAATTCAGAGGAACAGAGGCAATGAATTCACCGCTTTGTTTCAGGTGTTGTATTTGAAAATGTAATTTAATTTTATACGTATATTTATTATTGATACTCATCTACGCTTTAAATACATAGATAGAAAAATTAATTAAACCATATTTTAACGTATTAAATATCTTAAAAATATTTTAGTGTTATTGAACAACGATGATATCAGAAATTGAAATAAATACTTCTCGAAGCTCCGAAAGTTTACGATGAGCTTTAAATTTTTACGTGGATTGTGTAGTCGATTAGGTCAGGATGTTTAATTAGATGATAAATAAAAATTAAGAATTATAAATGGGTTAAATTAAAATAATTTAAATGATAATTTTGGTGATAATAAGACTGTGGTATTTCAGTATAAAATTTTATTCACGGATTTAAATTTTTTCAGACGATTGCTTTTGGTTTGAACATTGTTTCCATTTCAATAATTTAATTATTTCTTTGGAAGCCGAGTTTTCACATATATTTTAAATTTAAAATTAACCAATTATATTTTTACAGCTGACATAAAAATACTATAGGGATAGTCTGCTCACTCGCTATACATATATTTAAATTATTTCGAAAAAAAAGATGAATTTTAAACATTTGCTTTTATTATTTTTTATAGCATCTATTTATTTTATTAATTAATATTAAACGCATTTATGAAATGCAATTTAACGAGTACTGTACAATATAGTAAACGTCAGAGAGAACATAAAACTGAACATATCACTGTTACACGTGTATTAATACGAGCCGACGTGAGCCGTTACCGTCGTTACTGCGATATTAAGCCTCTTACCTCTCTTCAACTTTATGCTCTACATGTTACATAGCTCAAATATATTAAATGCAATATTTCTTTTCATACGGTTGTGAATATTTTAATCATTACTTTATAATCTGGCTTCATATAGATATTTAAAAAACAAATAAAAAAACGTATCGATTTATAAAAGGAAAAGATTAACTCAAATGAAAAAAAGTTCTTCGAAATATTTTACAATACGTAATTTTGAATATGGAATACTGGCAATTTATAACCGTTAAAATATTCACATTGTTTTATTGAATTTTGAAACAAATTCAGATAATAAATAAAAGCATTAATATCTCATAGAAGCTCTGTTTGGAGAATAAATAGATTCGTGCTCTAGACCTGCAGCCTAATTGAATAAACGTCCGTTCGAGCCGCTCAGAATTGTAACAAGCCGACTGTTTGTTATTCGGATTTGTGCGGCCTTCTCATGTTACAAAGGCCACATTAAATGCACTACCAAATTTGCATATGCTAATAAAATAAGTAATTAATTAAAAAATAACAATAGGTTCATTGAATTGTTCGTCTGAATTTTAGGGAGGAATTGCGTATCTAACCTATTTGTATTAAATTTCTATTTTTCTATTTTGCTATTATTTTTTTTTTTTAGTATGTAGGAGGTTGACACTAATGGCGACCACTGTGTGGTTTTAGTCGGCGCAAGTTCGACAAAATGCAACATTTCACGCAACATAACATATTGGGCTTTATCAACAAGGAAATTGTTAAACGTTTACTTAGGTATATACTCGTATGTATTCTATACCTTCTTGGAATTCGTGATTTGATCTCTCGAACGCAATCAGTTCGAAAGCGAAATTGGAACTTTGCGAAAGGAATATCCATTGCATAAACTAAACACTTTTGTTTTATTTAGCATTCGCTATCTACAAATTCATTCACGCGATAAATTGAAAAAGTAAATAGTTTGCATTTTTATTATAAACTGGATATTGCTCGAGACTTCTTCAACATGAAATTATAAAAAAAGTGTTTGTTACAACCACCCATGAAGTTACTTTCCATTAAAATTCCCCCATTTCGGAGATTACCCGAAACACAGACTTTGAGTAGGCAGACAAAAAAAAAACATTTTAAAAATAGTTTTTTCATTGTAACTAACGAAATACATCATGTGCATGAAATGTGTTTTTTTATATTACACTAGCTTTTACCCGCGACTCCGTCCGCGCGGAATAAAAAATAGAAAACGGGGTAAAAATTATCCTATGTCCTTTTCCTGCTTCTAAGCTACCTGCCCAACAATTTTCAGTCAAATCGATTCAGCCGTTCTTGAGTTATAAATAGTGTAACTAACACAACTTTTTTTATATATATAGATACATAATTAAAGATACAATATTGAAGTATCTAATCTTCTAATTCTAAATCTTCACTAAAGGACTCTGAGTACTGCAGTATTCACTTATATTACTATTTCATATAACTTGACCTAGTTCTCACTTATATCAAAAATCTGGATCAATTAGCGTCATTTGCAGTACTGCAAAGATGCTGAGCTTCACTTGATTGCCGATAAGGAGAACAATAAAGAGGGCTTCTAATGTGAATATTATACAGTATTATACCATTCCGTGTTATTACTCCGCTCCCCGCTACTTTAGGCCACCAAATGACGCAAATACTCAATAAAAGATTTTGGTGTAGATTTTCATAAGGTTTATAAATATAATGATCGTTTATAACTTGTATTAAAAGAATTTAGAATACATAGAAGTAGGTAAATACATACATTTGTTTTTCAAAATGTGTGGACCTAGCACGAATATGTGACAATCGTCTTCGTATTGTTATCGTGAATTTTATCATAACTAGCTGTCACACGCGACTTCATCCGCGTGGAATTAAAAATAAACTAATTAAGTAGCATATATGTTCTTTTACACTATGTTCTACATCTGTGCCAAATTTCATCAAGATCTGTAGAGCCGTTACGGTGATACCTTCTAAAAAACATCTGTCCACTCATCCATCTATCCAAACATTCGCATTTATAATATTAGAAATATAAGTGCGAGATTTTTGGTGTACTTTACACCAGATAGGGACGGTGCAGAATTTTTTATACAAATATTGTCAATGACAATTTGTTAAAAATATTCGTGCTAGGCCCACTGTATTTTTTATTAGAATATCCATTACAAAAATCAATAAGTTTCTTTATTAAATAATTTACATTTCTTATTTAAATCTCTCAAACATTTACCCTTTAACAATGTGAATGTACTACAGTTATTGTTGTACTGAAATTCCAATTAAATACGTTACTCGGATCCTCGCAGCACTGTTAACAATTACTCACCTGGATTTGGCCAGATTCAATATTGCATTGGACAGACAATATTGGATTCATTCAACTCAAAGAGCTTTTCAAATTATTGTTCATTAGCTGTCGTCCGCGATTACGTCCGCGCTGGGTTTGGAAAAAACTTAATTAGTAGCCTTATTCTTCTAGAATATGTTCTACATCTATCCCAAATTTCAGTGGAATCCATTCTGCCTTTTTGAAGATACCTTGTAACAAAAATCCATCCATCCATCATTTAAAGTTTAAGCGATACGATAGATTTTTTAAATTCTAACTGTATAAATATGGTACCAATAAAATTTAGGAACTACAACGTAGAACGTACCTAAATATTATTTGGTACATCCAGAACCATAATTTCCTATAATAAATAGGTATGTACCAAATAAATTACCAAAAAATTAATAAATTCGACCTCAATTTATAGAATAGTATAGTAGGAAGGAAATTTAAATTTTGTTTGTCATTTATAAAAAGTGTACAACATAATTAAAAAATATTTAATTTATTCATATTTCGAAAAGAATCGTTCAGGTGAATGGAGATATTGCGAGTTCCAGTTCGTTAGTTCGTGTAATTAAGATATTACCTGATTCGCTCTCCGTATTTTTGAATTTTTACTTTGATAAGGTATCTGTAGAGTATTAAAAAAATTAGAACAAATCGTGCTAATATTCCTTATAAATAACTATATAAATACGTTAAAATTTGTCGTAAATATAATAAGTGGAGATAAAAAATGCTTAGAAATACATTTAAGGCAATCAATTTGAATAAAGTGTAATGTTACGAGGATAAAATAAATATCTTAACATCAGATTTTTCTCTTTACATCGGACAACTTGTTTGTAACTATTAAGATTAAATTCTTAATAAGAGGTATCGCAAAAGGCATCGTATTTATATACACATAGAGTATACATTCACGTAGACGATAAGTATCCTTTAGCGTGCCTCAGGCGGTATCAATGAAATCGAAGGCAATTTCTTGAGAATGATAGGACATATTCGAAAAGTACTTTTTACTTTGTTCTTTTCCATCGTATTTGCTATTTTGTAATAATATACATTTCTTTTAAACAGTTTCAAAGCCTTTTACTAATGTTTATTTGATTAAATTTAATTTTGTGTTTTTAATTTAATTTTACTTTCATTTATTTTATGTAAATTAAATTCATTAAAAAAAAAACTTGAGAGGTGTCAAGGGACACCCGGATGGAACGAAGTTCCTTTCTATTACTTAGTGAAGGAACCAATGTTTATTATTTTATTTCTATGAATTTTCGTTATATATTGTCACGTCGTTGCCATGGTGAAGTATCACTCATTCGTCGTTAACATACTAACTATAGCAAAAAGTGTCGTGACAACTTTTCGTAAGAATTTTTTCCGTCTAGCTCCCTTTCACAACGCGCGATAAGGAACTTCGTTCCAAAAATTTTATTAAATAAAACATAATGAAATGATTTCCAATGCTTTATACTTACTTTTACAATTAGAAAAATCGTTAAGAGCTGGCGTCCGTTCGTTATCTTTTAACAAAGTTCCTTGATGAAATAAACGAACTCATTCGAGCTAAGTTCAACTGTGCAATAAAAGGAAATAAAATGCACTCAGCCACAATATCGAGTCCAGTCACGTTCCGTATCAACTCTGTTATCTCAACTAACGAATAGAAATCCTGATACTAAATTTAATGGGTTTTGAAATCCTCTCGCCTTTGAGGTAAGGCTATATTATTTGTACGAGACGAAATGTCCATCATTTAATATTACATGCGTACTTCAATCTGAAAAGACTGTGGATAAAATATTTGTTGATAAAAAATTGATTGATACGAAGACGATTGTTATACGGATAGTAGTTAGTAGTAAGTTATTACAACAGAAATATGATAATGAAATAGTTCGCCCAAACGTCAGAAGAATTAGTACTTAATGTATTAACTATCCCTGTGATTCATTTAAAAAAAAAGAGAGCAAAATAGTTTATGTATGTTTCGGGAATGAAAACCAACGCTTACAATATGTCAAATTCTACTCGACTAGCAATTTTTTTAACTAATTAACTTTTTCAATATAAATAAAATAAATTACTATAATTTAATAACTTCCCTAGAACCCGTTTCCTACAAAAATAATAAAAACAAACAAAATGAAAATATTTTTGGTCCTTTGGGTCTATTATAAAAATATTTTCTCAATGAAAAATTTCATTTCGTACCGTATAAATCTATAATTATACGCAAAACACGCTTTTATTTAATATTAATAATTTCAAAATACAAAACAAATCTAGTTTCCGTGTCAATAACACCCTCGACTTTAAAAGAACGATTCGAATAATTAAAATAATTGGGAATCGAGGCTCAAAAACGCTATCCGAGTACGGTGTCGTGCCCAACTTCATTATTTGAACTAACGAACTGAAATTCTCAAATTGATTTCACAATCTCGCTTTGTTTACTTCTGTGGATTTCATTACGTGAACGCATCGAGATGTTTAATATAGGCATTAATTTTTAGTACTATTTGTATGCAAAATATACAAGTAGATATATCGTGTAGTGCCTATAAATTCAAAAACTGCTTAATTATTTTTTCAGGTATGTGTTGAAGTCTGTATGTTTTTATGTATTATGTATGTTTATTTTAGACTTGACCTTGCGGCATCTTGTGTCTGTTTTATTGCGACTTTCTGTTAATTCTAAATGCAAAGAAAAAAATACGGACTCTAAAATGTTATTCCATTATATACAGTAATCTTCATCAGAGTGAAATGTGTATTCTTGTTTTTTAATTAATTTCGCTAAAATTTTTACCTACTTCATAATACTAATAAGATATAAGAAAAAGTTTTGGAGTATTTTCCAAATTGATCCCATTTCGAAAGATAAATTCGTATTACAGAAAAAAAGGGAAACCCTGCGGGCCTTATTGGATACGAAATCTAAGATAGAAATAGCGTTCCGATCAATTCATGCGATTGGCGCCTTCAAAGGCAACTACTATCAGGATTAAACATTTCTTTTACGTTATTACATTAACGAAATCGTCAAGTTCTCATACGGTCATATTATTAAACGTTTTAAAAAGTTATCCTTTTGGTACGATACTTGTACTACAAAGATGCTTAATTTATCTTAACAATTCCTTATTTACATAAAATAAAGCTATCGCCTCTGACTCCGTCCGCGCGGAATTAGCGAAATAACTAAATAAAAAGCCTGTTTTCTTCCAGAATAAGCTCTACATCTATGCCAAATTTCATCGATGTCCGTTGAGCCATTTGGAGATACCTTTAAACAAACATTCATACATCATACATCCATCCATCTAAATATTTGCGTTTATGTATAATATTAGTAATATATATTTAATTCAAAATAATTCCACAAAATATTTATAATAGTAATCACTGTTATTTATTTCATGTAACATAGTGAGAAAATATTATTTTAGGGTTTTTTAATATTTAGTTATTTCTTTGTAATAAATGTTTAATAAAACATGTTAAAGATATATTATTCGAAGTAAATAACGCAGGTTATTACTACTACAGGTATACTCTTTATTGTTTAAATTTATTGTAATGAACTAGTAGGAATGAAATAAAATTAAGGCGGAACAGATTCACAATATGGCGAGCGAATCACGTGTGACTTGACTTCATTATCCGAACTAACGAACTGGAACTATGTAAGTCTGAACGAACCGGCCACTACATGCCCCCGTCGTTTGTAACCAAATAAGAACACGGTAAACAATCTAATTTATGCATTTGAAATGTTAATCTAATTTTGTATTGATCCAACAAAATCTTTCAGTATTTGTTTAACTAAAAATATTTTACAAAAAATGAATGAATTTTATAAAAATAAAAAAAACTTTAAACTTTTCATTTGACGTGATCAGAGGATCTACACAGAAGACAGGCGTGAAGTGGAAGTAATTCCGTGTTTCGTGTAATGAGTGTGGTGCCGGAGGCTTAATTTTAGTCCTCTTTCCCTTCCCCATCCTTTTCTTATAAGGAAAATAAAAGGGGAGGTGGATTTGATGGAGGAGGAGATGGATAACAAGGTTAAATATTCTTTTTTCTGCGTCTCCTCCTTCGTCGATTGGGGGTAGGTAACGCATCTGCAATTGTGAATGTCTATGGGCAGTTGTCGCTTCGCCATTTCAGCGAATTCATGTGGCCGCTTGCTCGTTTGTCACCTTGTAATATAAAAAAATCTAACTAACAAGAATACTAGTGAGAACGTTTTCGTTATGTAATTCACGTAATTTATTTTAAAATATCACGTGAAATTTGCATCGGGCGTAATGTCGATGACGTTAGTTAGTACTATAGTTAGTAGTAGGGGCTCAGTTATCCGCAACTCCACGACAAGCGCGTATTTTGCGTGAAGGCAGGCTGTAGGTTACTCCAACCAGCCCAGCTCGCCAAAAAACCCCAGCAGTCCCTTAATGTTGCTGGTGATCTCTGGCGGCGACCTCGGCGGACCGAGGTATCTGACCCTGTAGTCGGACACTGCCGGGCAGTGTTGTATAATGTGCAATGCTGTTTCTTCTTCCTCCATGCACGCTCTGCATAAAGGACTGTCTGTGATACCTAAGTTAAAAAGGCGTCGATGACGTTACGTAGGTGCTTGATGCAAATATTCGTTCAAACTAATGTATCGAAATAGGCAATAAAAGCATTGCCTTGAAATTTAACAATATTAAAGCACTTTATTACAAATTCCTTGAAAAGTTCGCAAACTGATATTAAAATAGTTCCCTACTCGATATCACTGCTGCATGTAATCTACAATATTATGTAGCCATCAACTTGGCAAAGTCATATTGAAGTTTAGAACAAACTTATCATCTCTTTGTTATGAAGCAAAATTGCTTATAAAACTTCAAACTTTCGTGGTTTTTACTAATATACTGTTCGTAAAAAACGGGATTCTTACCACGATTAGGCTGTTGCATGCAACTGTGCCGAAATATCGGGAGCTCAAACAGCCTAATCATGGTAAGAATCCCGTTTCTTACGAACAGTATATTAGTAAAAAAAAAAAATTTTGACTGTGTAGTCACTGTTTGCCTTGAATAGGCATTTACAGTTTAACCGTTTTTAATCAAATGTTATTTTTAATATAGTCCTCATTGGCAAATGCATAAAACATGTTATCTCCTTACCCTCTCTCTCTCTCTCTCTCATTGAAAAATCAGAGATAACCTTTAGTTATTACCAAATAATATTTTAAATCATTCTTTTGTTTACGGGAATTTATTGCAGAAAAATTTCAGTAATTTTAGTATGGTTGGCAACCCTAGTTCCACAATATCAACTCCTTGTATTTCTTAAAGCAATCAGTGTTTACGATTTTCAATTTCACAGACCATTTGCCTCGGTTGTTTTACTAAGAACCGTTAAGTGCTAACTTTCTATTGCATTCAGTTGTTAAATGTATTGGAAGTTGTTGGATCGAAAGGTGAATATCAATAGAGGAACATCATGTTTGAAATTGGATTCAATTTGATAAAACTTATTGGCCATATAGTTAGAGGAATTTACAATTTGCATGTGTCATATGGATTTATTAAACAGGTTAAGCGTATTTTATAAATCCATATGCGTAACCCAAGAATAATATAACTACCATACTTCCGTTATCTTCCATAGCAATTTTAATATTGTATTGATGTAGCTTGTATCTATTTCTATCTTAAAAAATGGACTTTAAGTGTACCTGCTTCTAATACAAGCAAAAAGTTAGAATGCTAACTTAATAAAATCGTCTGTCTTGATCGACAGCTTTTTCGTTCCGATTTGAACTCGCCCTTTGATATTACGTGACATTTAATTTAATCTATGTCATTAGTTCGAATCCACATCACAGCTAAAAACCGCTAACATAAGCGTCAAAATGGCGTAAATCAAGTAGGCACGGAACACTACATCTCAAAGCCAGTCCATTTATAGAGGTCAGTGACCTTGATGGTTTCTTTCATTAGGTTCTTTATTCAAATCATAGTAGCATGTAAGTATTCAGCGAAGTACAAAATGCAGCTTCATTACCCACTATCAAACGTATGAATGGCTGAATTGACATAATTAAAAAACCTGAATATACTTCATTTGTAGCTTTATTCACCAGCCAGCCAGATATAGTCGGGTTACATCGACCATAATAGAAGTATCTTTATCAAATTTCATAAATAATTTCGAACTTATTACCGGACTTAAGTGTCTTACGTTTACTGATTTAATCTGTGATATTTAGATATAAATACGTAAGCTTTATTGTTTAAATTATAATAAATAATTAAAGATACACCCGTACCTCTAACCTAAAAACATGTTGGGAACACCGAAGTGATCAACGACACCCTCAACACCAGAGTAACTGCAGATGCGTTATAGGATGTACATACATGACTGGCCAGAGCCAGTCAAAGAGGTTTTATATATATACTCTTTTTTATTCATTAATATTGTAAAATTTCATCGTCTTTGAATTGTTATTTTTCTCTTCTTGCTATTTCTGGCTTTGTGTGTTACTGTTACGGAATTATACATGTTTTTCGTACAATCTTTTATTATTTAACACCACAATACAGTTCACTCGATAACATAGGCCTTATGAAAAATAATCCTCGATAAAATTACTCTATTAATTTACTAATTATGTTGCATGTTTCTCTCTCACTTTGTGATATATTAATTGTATAGCTTAATGTGAACACGTTGAATCTAATTATAGCCACTTCTGCCGACCACATAGTCTATTATCTCGCAATTGCAAGATGCATCATTAACATACGAAACAACGTATCTTGATTACTGACAATGTTTGCTGATTATCAATGTACGTGTTGATAAATTATTTTATGTACGGATGGATGTATGGATGGATGGTTGGTTTGAAGGTATCTCCGGAACGGCTCAATGGATCTTGATGAAATTTGGCATAGACGAAGAGCAAAGTCTGTAAGAACACATAGATTACTTAAAAAGTTTTTTTTTTATTCTGCGCGGACGGAGAACCGGGCGACAGCTATTTCATTATAAAGCAAAGCAAAAGGAAAGTTCACACTATTGAAGTTCTAGTTATTTAAGGTAAATACAGCTTTGCAATCTAGCTTTAATTGAATACTAATGCTTTAAACCAGGGATACCCAAACTATTTTGGACAAGTGACCCCCTTTTCCAAAATGAACCTTTACCACAGACCCCCATGGCCTAATTATCTACTTTTAAGATCAATTATCGTTAGTATTATTTAATTTATTTATTTATATTTAGTTTTATAATTAAAACAAGTGACAACCTGTTTTCATAAGAATTATTTCGTTATAAAGCAATGCAAACAGAGCGCATGCCACTCAGTTTGTGTATGTATGAATAAACGAAGTGGCCAGTGATTGCGACTGAATTATTCAATAGATGCGAATTTTTCCGAGCTGCGAAAACGTGTGTACACGTTATGTTTTCATATATTCCTCTGAAATACGTATGGTCTTTGTATATTACTCAGTACTAGTATACAAAGACCAAAGTAGTCAAAGCCTAGTCAGTCAGGCTTTGACTTCAATATAAATATTGCAAGCGAAAATCTTCACTGATATTACGAAAAGCATTTCATAGATGTACACATGTAAAACAGCAGATGATATTGAGAAATTTGCAGTCAATATTTGTAAAAAAAAATTCAACATACTCTGTAAGCAATGTAAAAAATATAAAGAATCGGATTTGATCTCATTATATATGTACTAGCTGTCGCCCGCGACTCCGTCTGCGCGCATTTAAAAAAACTTAATAGGGGTATGAAAAATAGATAGTAGCCGATTCTCAGACCTTCTGAATATGCATATAACATTTCATCGAAATCAGTCAAGCTGTTTCGGAGGAGTATGGTAACTAACATTGTGACACGAGCACTTTATATATTAGACTAGCCGTCGCCCGCGACTCAGTCCGCACGCAGTTAAAAAAAAAAATGAAAAATAGATCTTGACCGATTCTCAGACCTACTCAATATGCTCACAAAATTTCATGAGAATCGGTCAAGCCGTTTCGGAGGAGTACGGGAACGAAAACTGTGACACGAGAATTTTATATATTAGATTACATAATCTAGGGAATCTTGTATACATATTAAATTAATTCCTATTGGTAACGTTACATAATTACATCTCAAATTGAACATGATATCATTGATTGGTGTAGAATCAAATTACTATCTCTAATATCAATAATTCTGCTTGATAATATGCCGCGATCTAACCGTAACATGCCTCATATTAATGATTTATTGATGAAATTTGAATACATTATAAGACCAATAATAGCAATTCATTCAAACTATATCAGTTGCCTTTTTTAATGAACGTCATCTAATAGAATTTTTGTGTAACTTTTGGAACATAATTTAATTTTCGTAATGGTGAAATGTTGCAAATTCATCTAAAATGATTAAAATTGTACATTACATTTCGTCGTTTCTGCAATATGCTGGGAAATGCTGTATTTTAAGCTTTATATTGTCAACAAACAGGATTAACATTTTCCCTCAGGACATGGTTCATTAAAATTCTGCCGCACGCCGCGTCTTGGCATATGTTTTAACTGTCTACATGTTACAAGATTAAGAGATTCATTTCTTCTTAATTAGATCATTTTCATGAAATCTAGTCGAATAATTTTATTTTAATGATGATTCATTAAAATAAAATCTTATTCAAAAGAAAGTCTCGCCTGTTTTATAAAAACTATAAACTTGCTTATTTGTAACTCCTGGAAATTTTATTTTTATTACGAACACTATCATAATACTCTTACTAAAATTATAAAGGCGAATGTTTAGATGGATGGATGTTTGTTTGAAGGTATCTTCGGAATGACTCAACGGATCTTGATGAAATTTGGCACAGACGTAGAACATAGTCTGGAAGAACACATAGCTACTTAGTACGTTTTATATTAATATCGTGCGGACGGAGTCGCAAGTAACAGCTAGTGATTTTATAATGAATATTCCATTTAAATATGATTATTACAATATTAGCATAGATTTAAAATACTTTCTGAATTCTATTATATTTAGATTTTCCAATGATTTACCGTACATCAGAAATCCCACAAAATGTTTTATATCCTGAGGGGTTTTACAAATGGCTATCATTAGCGGTAGCCGTTTAGTACTGGCCGAAATAATTAGAATCGGCAATTTGTTACGAGTTTTAGCTTCATTCATTATTACGGCTACTTTACGAAACAATGTAACAAAGCCTAAATAGCTTGTTATCGATGAGCAAAAAAAAAATTTTTTTGCTTATTTTTATTTTAACAATTAATAAAATTTTATAATTCTTTCATCATTCTAATACCTAAAATAATTGTCTTCTTCATTAATTCTATAAACTTTTTATACTTACTCTACTTAAATATACCTAACTTGTCCGAAATAAAAGTTATTTTATTTTATTTTATTTATAAAGTATCCATCCATCCATCCATTCAGCCTCGTTACGCCCACTGCTGGGCATAAGCCTCCCCCAAAGATCACCACAATGATCGGTCCTGTGCAACCCGCATCCAGGATACTCCCGCAACTTTGACCAGATCATCGGTCCATCTTTCAAGAGGCCTACTAAATATACTAAAGAAAAAAAAACAGTGAAGCTGGGGACAATTTAAATTGAAGACTTGTTGAAAACATTTCCACTTATTTGCCTGTTCACTACCTCATTTACAAATTAACTTACTATGAAGATAACTGCAACACCTAAGTAACTGTTAGAAGCGTCAAGTTGTAAAGTTTAATAGTTTTGCTTGAATAGGTAGAGTAATCAAGATTCCTAGTGCAGTTGGAGGTAGTTGTTAGAACAAGTTTTCATTGTGTTAACTAGACTGCCGAATAATACTTACTTTACTACTATAGAAATACGAATTTGAGGACTATTAGATTAGTTAATACTTTCACTGCTACTACTTTACGTACTAAAGTGTCATAATTACATGAATATATGTATTATTTGAAGTTCTTTTTTACGACGGATGGTTCATGACGCCATCATGAATGCAAAATTTTATTTGAAATTTATTTTTTTAAATTGATTGTTGGAACTTTATTGTATCAAAATATAAACTGAAACAATCGAAAAATAAATTAATCAAAAAAAAAAGCGTGAAGAAACATCACACGTATTGATATGATTTTCTTTATCTCGTAATACAAAGGTAATTTTGAATTCAACAAGAAGTATAATACTATGCAAATATACGTTTTCGGGTTCGCGTAAAAACGTTGGCGTATTGAATAATTCAACCGCAATCACTGGCCGGCTGGTTTATTCATAAATACCGGCCGCGGCGGACGGATGCTGTTTACTTTTTACTTTGACGGTAAATCAAATACAAAAAGAAAGACTCATACAACGCTTCAACTTTAAAAGAATGCTTGATAGAGAGAAATTTAAAACTCCATCTGCCGCATTCACCAAGGGCATCTATACTAAGAGACTGTTTAACTATCAATTTAGCTACTCTGAGTGTCAAAGTAAGTTGTCTCATAAAATCGTAATTCAGCATGAACGGATAATCCCATGTTTTTTTTTTTTTTTTGTCAGACTTATACATACAAAGTATTTTAATTTGTGTTATTTTTATTTTTTTATAAAAATTGTTAATTTAAATAATAACCAAATAATTGACGAAAGAAGTAATTTAAGCACTCTTGATTATTAAATCAAGAGTGCTTAATTAACTTCTGTTGTCTGTTGTTGTACTGGGTCTGTTGTTCCAATGAACAACAGACTCAGTACAACAACAGACTAACAATATCGATTTTTAACTATTTTGCGATTTCAATCAGCATTAAAACAGTGGAGAGTTTCAATTTCGCTCCACCGACGCCGGCGCTGTTTGTTGAATAAACATGAATTTCGCAGCTGTTTCTAATTTTTCACTTTGTTCCGAATATCACTTGCAGATTTTATCAATAGGATTAAAAATATCAATTCTAAGACATAGCTAAGTCTGCATTTATTACTTAGTTTTTCACATCTCAAAGTTTATGACTAGAAGTTTACGATTTCAAAAAGAAGGAGGTTATCAATTCGACTGTATTTTTTTTTAATTTATCTTTGATTTTGATTAAACAACTAATATTTTACATATATTTATTTTAAAAATAGTGGCTGTTTTGAAAGATCAATATTTGCCGCAAATTCTTGTTTAAAGAGTATAGTAGACTAACGATCAGAATTATACGAATGCAATAATCTTATTAATCTAACTTAATATTATTACTGCGAAAGCTTAGATGGATGGATGGATGTTTGGTAAAAGATATCTAAAGAACGGCTTTACGGATCTCGGTGAAATTAGGCATAGATGTAGATCGAAAACAGAAGAACCCATAGACTACTAATGAAGTTTTTTCTTAATTCCGCACGAACTAAATCGCGAGCAAAAGCTAGTATTATAAATGCGAAAGTTCAGGTGGACGCTTGTAATTACGGATCTCGCTTAAATTTAACATATGTGTTGAACATAATCTGGAAGAATACATACATAAAAACAGACTACTAGTTAAGGTTTTTATAAGTCCACGAGACGGAGTTGCAGGCGATAGCTAGTTCTCAATAAATCACCAAGTAACAAACAATGTAGGGTACATTTAACTGCTGTACAAGTTGGTAACGAAACAATTTATAGTTGTGAAACTGCACGTATCTCCATTACTTCTCTCACAGGGACGCTAAAAAGCAATCAAAGGGAACAAAGAGACAATTAGTGGGCACGGGATACTTCGCCCGGTCACGTACCGCTCCCTATTTCATTACACGGACAACTAACAGGAATTTACCGGTAAATGTTTATTTTTAAACAAGGAAAGGTCTTACCTACTAGTAAATAAATGTCCGATATACTCTTCAAACATTTCGTAGAATCCAATTGTGGACATCTCAATTTCATTTACCTCAAATTTACCTTCTATAAAACATAATTTCATTCTTCTAAATGTCTTTGAAAAATATAATATTTAATAGTATAACAGAGATAGTAATATACAGTACATTAGTGGCACTGGCATCTCACAAATTAGCAATATAAATGCCAGTAAATAGTAAAATAAATATTAGTTCTATGGAAATAAATATCGAATAACCTATAATTGCCTCAGAGGTTAAGCACTTGTCTTGCAATCTGCAAGTCCTGGGTTCGAATCCCGCCATATTGGTATGTGATTTTTGATTTTCATATGTACATTTATCCGACATTCCTAGGTGAAACATCATGATGCAACCTGCATATATCTGAGAGGAATTTCAAAGATATGTGTGATTTCAACCAACCAGCATTGGGCCAGCAATGGTTGACTATGGCCGAGTCACCCCTAACGGCAATTATTTTTTTTATTCTGAGCGAGCGGAGTTGCACGCGACAGCTAGTCGATTATATTTGTACACATTATGTGTGTACGTATAGATATAAGTATTTTAAAAATAAAATTTTATCGTTGTTATTTCATCGAGATTATCTTTATCTAAAAGGTCAGTAACGCATCTGCGATGTTGCGGATGTTCAAGGGCGTCGATCACCAAAGTCACCCTCCACTAATTTGTCCCCTACTCTTACAGAAAAAAGGAAAAATTCATAATAAATGCCTTCAATTGGCGTAGCTTGAAAAATTCTTCGCAAGAATTTAATAAACGCCATAGTGGGGTTGAAAATTCTTTCTCGACTCTCTTTGTACTGCCGACTATGAGATCAAATAATCGAGATACTCGTATCTTAAATATTTATATAGTTCATATTTTATTAATAGAATTTATATTAATTAAAATTAGTGCATATTTATAAAAACAACATTAATGAAATGAACTGTTAAATTAAAGTTTCAACGCCACATAAGTAAATATAAATAATGTTAAAAGCAAAAAAAAGTTCTATTAAATATATAAATAATAATTCATTATAAGATTTCAAAATGTGACAAACTATTTAAAAACTTGATTGGAAAATTACAATGATACCGATTGGTACATGTATACAAAAATATATGAATCTAAGCCCATATGGATACGTAATTATTTTCCTCTATAATGTTTTAGAAATAAAAATTCTATTTATTTTACGAAAATATAAAACGATGTCTTGTTTGTTTGTGCAATGGAACGGAGTGAAATGTAAAAATAACATACCCACAGTTCACAAACTTCCCAACACGAAATATATATATTCGAAATTCAGTAAAAATTTCATAATATTTTCCTTAAAAATATATTTATATACTCTTATTCATCCTGTATCAAAAATACTAACAAATAAGTAAACATAGGTTTTTTCCGATTACTTTGAAATTAAATGTTTCTAAGAACGGATAGAGTCGCGCGCGACAGCTACTTACACTATAAAAAGTACGCATAAGATCGACAAAAAATAAATGTTAAATCTTTTCCATCAAAATTCCATGCCCGACCAATAAAGTATTCTAATTTTCTTTAGCCAGTGACAGATGAAATTTATTCGTAATTCGAACAATACTTATTTCAATACGGTGACTCGACAATTTATTGTGAAAAGAGAATGTGCCCTGAATTTATAACGTAGGCCTGGAAACTTCGATTACCGTGGAATTACACTGATGTTACACTTGTATTGATAAATATACTTATCTCTCACAATCTCTTTGACACAACAGAGACAACAATATGTACAAATGTCAAGGCAGTGGAATTCAACGGTTAGAATCGACTTTACATTTTGTCGTTTCACGGTAAATGTTTACTGTGTTAAATAAATAGCCTTTTGTCACGGTCATACGAACCTCAAAGACAGAATAATTTGTGGAATACTAAATAAATTTGGTTTGTACAAATAAATAATTGAATTCCACCTTTTAAAAAAATACAAAATACGGAGAACGTTTTCTTCAACTTTATTTGAAAGTCAAGGAAAAAATATGTGGCTTTTTTATTAATTAAGAATTCTTTTTGTAAAATGTTTTGAAGATATTTTAATTTATAACTTAATCATATAAATTATAATACGTTTATTTCTTTTATCACAATTCTAAGCACCTCAAAGTCTGTATAAAATAAATTAGGTTATGTACATTAGCGGGATCAGTGCTTGGATAAATATTTGCTTTGTTAATTGAAAAATTAAGTGCTTTATAAATTTATTTGATTTGTATACCACGCCGGATTCTAATTAATTTGCTAATCATATTAAAATCTTCCCAGACTTAAACATTCACGAAGATTTTAAAATTAACACGAATCTTAGATTTATATGAACACTCATGTTTAGTATTACATGAGTGTCGAATTATATTTTGAGCACAATTTTTGTCTTTTATAAAACGCTATTGTACAGTAGTTTATTTGCCACACTCATTCATTAAATGGTTATTAAAAGAACCTCTAAGTGTAGATTTAGTAAGAGAAATTTATAAGCAAATAATAATTCATTACTTAGTATTCCATTTGTTATCACCTATTTTAGGATTTAAGAAGATTTCAGGGATGATCAAAGTTTTTGCTTTTTACCTGTGTTAATTGTTGTATGTACATACGGATCGGAATTTAGTGGTGTTGCCTAACACCAACTATTTAACATGTTAAATCTTGGATCGCTAAAATATGTTTTAATCTTTCAACTTAATATACAATTAAAGCCATCGCTCCATTTTTAATCACATCAGCCTTTATACAGTTCACTCAGATGGATAGAATGAAGGCTTAGGCCTATAAATGTAGCCTTTAAATAATCTTACTAAAATTGTAAATGCGAATGTTTAGATTGATAGATGGATGTATGTTTGTTAGAAGGTATGTCCAGAACAGCTGCATGGATCTCAATGAAATTTGCCATGGATGTAGAACATAGTCTGGAAGAATTCATAAGCAATAAACAGTTTTTTTTTTAATTCCACGCGGACGGACTTGTGGGCGACATCTAGTTTACTATAGTTTTAGAAATTATTAAATTTCAGCCTTTCATTTATAAATCTGTGTCGAAACCAAAGTAAAAAAATAATAAAACAATTTCTATTTTCAAGCAAATATTCTTTACCAAGTGATTTACCGTTTTCCACTTCATTTATTTCCTTCAACGACAGCACTAAATTAAGCCACAAAATTGCACTCTAAGTTGAAAACGTCGGTACATTTCGAGTGAAGTTGAGCTATTGAGCCACTGCTTTCTGTAATTTGTTTAAATCACCAGTTATTTATAGTTAAAAGCGCTGATATCTCAGGGGACTTGGAATAAATTTCTGTTTTACGAATTTTTAATCATTCAAATATAAAATGTTTTTATAATATTGCTCTAGAGACTTAAGAGTTATTCTAATATAAATTAAAATTTAATTAAGTTACCTCTGTTTTAGTTTAATTTACTCTAAACTAAACTTACCTTATTAAACTATCAAACGAAATGGTTATTCAAAAATGTATCTGTTTTAAAATTAAGTAAAATTAAAACCTCTTTTTCACTTAACTAATAGCCGCGTGCGACTTCTATTTTCAAAACAGCCGCCAGAGGAAATATATTGCAAATGTTTAAAAAGTCAAGAAAAGACCTCAATAAAATCCAATCTTTTTAGTGGTCTATTCATAATAGAATTCTATACTTTACATGTTAGTTACAATTTTTAAAAATATAAAATTAAAAAGTAAGCTGTAACAACGAGGCCGCGTCGAGCACAATACGACATTTCGCGTGAATTCACTAAGGCCTCAGAACGGAATGTGGTTGCAATTTCTACGAGTAGGGTTTGTCGCAACGTTTTAATGATGCCAGTGTTTTGTGTGGAAGGACTCTTGACAACCCGGCCCTACTCTTTATACGTTCGTAATTGCGGATTCAAATGCAATGTTTTTTTCGCAATATTGTATGCTAAAAATTTTTTAAGTTTTAAATATTTTTAGATTTCTTTACAGTAAATTAGTGAGCAAACAGAAAGATTCAAGTTAAATAAATAAACTATGAAAGATAAGAAAGCAAATACAGTATGTTATTTTTAATTAATATTTCATTTTTGTTGGTTTCCATGATAAAAATACAAATCAAATACAACGAATACAGATTTTTCGGCAGTTACAAAATAAGTTTGCTTTTATCCATAACTTCGTAGTACTCCAACAACATCACAGTTAATTCGGGCCTCATTTATGAATGTCACCTCAAACTTAATGCAGTAGGGACAACTAATAACATTATTCTCCAATGGATTAAAGGACACAGTGGTTCGAGAGGGAACGATGCAGCAGACGAATTAGCCCGCCGAGGGTCAGATAGCAGAGCTATCGGCCCAGAGCCCATCGTTCCCCTACCAGCAAGTTATCTAAGATCACAGGTCGCAACAAGGAGTCACGCGCAACACTGCACCTCCTGGGACAAAATCGATACATGCAGGCAGTCAAAAGAAGCCCTGCCAAGGATTAACAGGAGGGTAACTAGGAGGTTGCTTCAATTAAACAAGGCACAACTACGGACAGTTGTGGCTGCCATCACTGGACATGGCAATTTTAATAAACATTTGTTTAATACAGGTATTACGGACAGCCCCCTATGCAGAGCGTGCATGGGTGACGAAGAAACAGCATCCCACGTGATACTGCACTGCCCAACAGTGCAAAAGTACAGGGTAAAACATCTCGGATCGCCGAAAACACTCCCAGAGATCACCGACAACATCAAAGGGTTGCTGGGATTCTTTGGAGAGTTGGGTTGGCTGGAGTGAATCTGCTCACACGCAAAATACGCGCTAGCCGTGGAGTTGCGGAAAACGAGCTCTTACAACTAACTAAACTAACTAACTAGTACTCCAATAAATAAAAATCAGTCAGGAAATCATGGTCAAAAAGGAAGATTATATTAAGACATTAAAAATCACATTCGCTACAACTTAAAGCTAGATATTATTTTAAAATACGAATTAGGATATTTCTCTAACTTCTTACATTTCACAATAAACTTGCGAACTAGAGTTACTTGTTGTGACAACTTTCTTCATCTAGCTACAAAGATGAGAATAACTCTATTCTCTCGCTTTCGTGTTATATTTACTTCATTTCTTGATTGTAATAATTTTTTAATGTATCTTTAAAAACAGCGACGCGGCTCGTCACAAAGCGAAAAATGCATTGCGAAGGTTCGCCACGCCAAATTTTATCTCTGACTACCCCTTTGGGTTACATAAATATATATATTTTTTTTTTATATGACTAGGTGGCAAACGAGCAAGCGGCCACAGGAATTCGCCGAAATGGCGAAGCGACCGCTGCCCATAGACATTTGCAATTGCAGATGCGTTGCCAACCCTCAATCGACGAAGGAGGAGACATTCCAATGCATCTCCTCCTCCATCAAATCCACCTCCCCTTCCCATCCTTTCCTTATAAGAAAAGGATGGGAAGGGAAAGAGGACTAAAATTAGGCCTCCGGCACCACACTCATCAGACGAAACGCGGAATTACTTCCACTTCACGCCTGTCTTCTGTGTAGTCGTGGTATTTCACCGGGCGAGCCGGCCAATTCGTGCAACTGATGTTGTTGTTGCTGGCGTCTACCACTGTTAAAATATATGGGTAATTCGTCCAGTTATTTAGGAGTTTTTTGACATCAACTTTAAGTTCGTATCACTTTCATTATATTCAATTCAAATAGAAAACATTTGTAATAATGTAATTTTAAACAAACACATATAAAATATCCAGGCACAAAAGAAGGTAATCGAAAAAGGAAAACTCAGGAATCCCCTTTTCTTATTCTTAAGTCGCGAATAACGAAATTTATCGGGAATTGAAACAATACTTATTTCTATTTCGTGACTTTACAATTTATTGCGAAGCACGTCGCCGTTGCTCCACGAATTTATAACGGAAACTGAAATATTGAAACCTTCTTTTTATCGAATTGGTATACACTTCTTTGTGCTATAAAGAATAATAAAAAATAATAATACATAATGTTCAATAATTAAGTACATACCATTGTGCTACTACACTACAGTATTCGAATATAAGGATTTAAAATGTCCTATTTTGTTTGAATAGTAATTTTTATCAGAAATTGTTATATTTTGTTAAATTCAGTCCACAAATTATTGAACTTGTCGCAATAATTTTATACAATTTATTCAATTTAATCGCGATTAATTTTCTGATACACTACAAAGTAAAATGACGCGGCCAAAGTACTATTCAGTACAAATCTAAATGTAGCTTGTTTCGCATTTACCACGCAGTAGTATGTTCTAGTCTTCTGAAGTGCGTAGGCATTAGTAGCAAAAACAAATTAACATGATATAAAAGTTAGTAAAATCATCTTGTAAATGTAAAAAAAAAAACAAATAACAATCCACGGAGAAAAAAGAAATAAAACAAATATACAAAGAATTAGGCAACGGGTGGAAGTTCAACTATTCACAATATTTGTGAATTACTAGTTAATATTTAAGGTTTTCTTTCCTACAAATAAAATTACGAAAGTCTTCTGATAGAACATAATTTTTGTGCATATTTTATTCACTATAAAATTCTTGCGAAGTTTATCACTTCCACGGTAGTTAAGGTAAAAGTTTTGTATCAAGTTTTATGAAAAAACTCGGAAGGTTTCTTCGTAATCATAAGGTATACATAAAATATGATCCATCATTTTACACAGTTTGAAACTTGTTTGACGGAATGGTATATTTTTAATAAGGTTTTAGTAAAGATAGCTAGATCTCGGGGGAGTTCGTCTGCGCTGAATTGAAATATTATCATAACCACAAATAGTTTTAAATTTCTTCACAGATATGTGACGATATTTTCCTTCTCCTTATGAACGTCGGGTGTATATATAAAATTCCAACAACACATTGTTACATGTTTGGAATCAAACCTGAACTTAGATCACAAGTCCAGTGCTTAACCACTGAACTTCGAGAGATTGTTAATTTAAAAAAGTAAAATTAAAAACAGAGGGAAACTTGTCAAATACATCAAAAATTGAACGAAGTTTGTAACAATGCCAACCGCAGAGTCCAATTATAAATCCACGCAACGACAGACCGTCGAGGGCTTTCAGAGCGGACTGGCATCATTAAAATGTCGCGACTGGCCCTCGTTTTGATCGTACCAAATAATATCACCGAGTGAAAGTGAGTCAAGCGGATAAATGAAAAAAAAAATACATTCATTCCAAACGCAATTCAACACAGAACTACCCATTGCTAGGTTGAAGTACAATCGCGCGCTTCAGTATTTATATTTTGTAGTGGAAGTTGGCAAATGACGAGCAATTGAGAGTGAGTGAGCAAATGCTTCAATTAATGCTACGAGTATATGATACATTTTACACAATAATATACGTAATAATCACGAAAGAATACGATTTTACTCTCAATTATATAATAGAAAGACAAAGAAGTCGATTTCTGAAGTAATTTCTAGTCTACTACATAAATAAATAAACACTAAAAATACACGCCTTTTTACAAAACATCGCCTTATCTCTATTAATTTATTTGTAATTTTTTACTTTACAATTTCAGATATAGCGACAAATTAATATCCAATTTACGTGGGTTTGTGAGACCAAAATCTCCGTTTAAAACATATTGTTATCTCTATATTGTCAAAGATGGGATGACGATATGTTTTATACAGTGATTTAAATCTCAGAAACCAACGGTTAGTCTATTTGATTGTATTAAAAATAAAAAGCAAACAAAATACCAAATATGTTATGATAATACAATAACCCTAATACCCGATTTGCAACAGCTTGTGCTATGGAACTGACATAATGGCAGCTTTATGCACACCTACGGGTTATTCCACAACATTTAACACATACATTACACGTCTGTTGCACGAATTTATAGGATACAAATGTATTTGTGAAACGGAATAAATGGAGTGAAGCTTTAAGAGTTTCAAATTGCTATATAAGTTGTTAATAATTTAATATTTTTTTATAAACTACTAGCTTTTACCCGCGACTCCGTCCGCGCGGAATAAAAAAATAGAAAACGGGGTAAAAATTATCCTATGTCCGTTTCCTGGTTCTAAGCTACCTGCCCACCAATTTTCAGTCAAATCAATTCAGCCGTTCTTGAGTTATAAATATTGTAACTAACACGACTTTCTTTTATATATATAGATAGATACAGTCAAGGTAGTAAATATGCTTCCCATTTAGGATGAGATATCGTTCAGTAAACTGTCACCATAAGTGCTGTAATTCAGCACGTATGTATATGTTGCTATTACCAGTTTTCTTTTAAATTGCATAGCAATTGCATTGCAATTACATTTCATCGAAATGGGCAAGAAAATTACGTCTTCATCTGTACATTTCATTTACTCACCGTACTCAGAGGCATATTTTTCGCACTATATATACACTAAGGCACTCCCTTAAATGCGGCACTTTACCAACAGATAACTTTCAAATTCCATTATTTCGAAACAAAATTCATCATTGTAAAACAACTTTTGGTTTTTATCCAAACTGACCCAGGGTGAAATTGTCTTCAAGTCGAGGAAAGAACCTTTCAATAGCGTTTTTCATTTACTCTACCCGAAGTTGCCAAAGGGTGTGGTCACGCTTCAAGCGGAAAATGAAAATATATAATAAAAAAAATTTATACACTACACAATATATTGTTATATCAAAATTTATGTTTAAGATTAATTTACTAAATAAAGACAGGCGCAAATGTGAGTTTACCAATTTCAAATAATCGGTACTTCAAAGATTTGTCAAATGACAGCATCTTATAAGCTCTATTAATGCATTTAACCTTATAAGGTAAGCAGAGATTCCATATTGCCATTTCGCGCAATCTTCGTATACCACTTTCCGTAAGAATTTCTCTCCCATACCCCCTAGCTGTATTAATATAATCCAGGTAACGATACTAATAAAATAAAAAAATAAAAACTTTAAATAAAACCTAACCGTTTAAGTTACATAAAGGCGCAACAAAACAATCTTACGTAATCGTAAATAAAAAAAAAGGTTATTAGTTTCCTTCCATTCGGGAAAAAGAAACAATAAACAAATAAACGCTATCAGTGAGGGCACACACTAAACAGAGGATTATTTGTTACTATGTAAGTTTGAAGCGGTCAATATTACCGCAGCTCCTCTTTTGACTAGTACTGAATCGTTTCGCCTTTTATATCATTTTATGCCTTTGTGTACTTTACTGCTGATGCGTCTGTTTGGAGCTTAGTGGTCTTTTGTTGAGCTTTATACGAACTGTTTTATGAAAGCTCCAGTTTTAGGGCAAAGTATATACATAAGGGATAAATATTTCAAAAGGATTTTAGCACACACATAAAATGTGGCAAACCCTTTATCGCGAAAGGTTTTAGTGAAATTTTGTTTGTTAAATCTAGATACTTTTTTATTCTATTACATAAAAACTGAACCAAGTTTAATCCAGTCTGGGTTATATATTATTTAGAAAGGATTGATGGACCTTGCTGCTGTTAGAGTAAAAGTAAGATATGGAAAACTTCATTACATTTAAGATAACAAAGAGTTATATAATTTTTATATTAAATGTATAAAAAGTACGTTTTAAAAATAAAAAATTCTCGGTTTCTTTCCTTGGTCTTTTACTTTTTTACACTTTGAGAATTTTAATTTTATTTTTAAAAGATCATTACCTTGTTAAATACGCATATATTTACTTATTATGTATTAAATAAACGGTAAACAAACTAATATTCGTACAATATACATGAAAGCTATAACTCAATTAAACGTCGCACGGAATTTATGGTCCAATTATGTATACATAAATGTAACATGTACAATTTGCATTACATTACATGTCTTGCTGTGTTTGTAGATTGCTTAATGCATGATAAATATTCAATGTACAATAAACACTATACTGTATAAATATCATATACTCCTTTGATTATGTATAATTATAGCGGTCGCTTTGATAACAGGTTAATTATAAGTCATATTTGAACGACAATTACCCATCTATATAATACTAGTTAGCGCCCACGACTTTGTCAGCGCGGAATTAAAAAGAAAACTTTTTTAGTAGTCTAAGTGTTCTTCCAGACTATGTTCTACAACTGTGCAAAATTTCATCAAGATTCCCATGAAAGTCTCGTCAAATTCGGTCCAGCTGTTTTAGAGATTACTCCGAACTAACTCGGATATTTAGACAGACAGAAAAACAGTAGAAATTAAAAAAATCGGATTTCCTTTTAAAACAACGCAAATACATCATGTTCACCAAATATGGAATTATATTTTTGAAATCACAAACAGACACTGAAGTTTTATTAATTGTGTAGTAAATACTTTTCATAGAATCTAAATATGTTTTAGTAATACATCATCATCATCATCAGCCCACTATACGTCCCCACCGAGGGGCTCGGAGCCTACCCCAATTTAGGGGTGACTAGGCCATAGTCAACCACGTTGGCCAAGTGCGGGTTGGTTGACTTCACACATATCATTAAATTTCTTCTCAGATATGTGCAGGTTGCATCACGATGTTTTCCTTCACCGTAAGAACGTCGGATAAATATACATATGTAAATCGAAAATCGAAAAACACATTGGTACATGGCGGGATTCGAACCCAAGACCTGCAGATTGCAAGTCAAGTGTTTAACCCCTGAGCCACCGACGCTCTAACATATATATGAAATATATAAGAATGTAACTGACAACAAATAAATCGTTATTAATTATCTGGTATATAATAAATGGTCACAGTTACAAACACCATTTGTTATTCACTTAGAGCTGAGATAAATGACAAGGAAAGTTATATTAATTGGACATGTCTATCTTTATTTCGGACAATCGTACAAAGATATATAATCTCGAATAACACATAGTTACTTTATTAAATAATCAAATTACATTAAAATTACAGTTTAATCGTTTCGACGTCTAATTTTTGATATATTTATTTATATAAATACAAAATTATATATAGTTTACATTTACAATTATATATACTACATAGTTTTCATCGTCATAACTTTGTTACATTAACTATATTTTTATAATTCTTATGTATTACACTAAATCCAGTACAATTTCTGTGTATTATATATTAGTGTCCGCTTATGTCTGAACTTTGCATATAATATGTTTTCACAATTAAGTCAGATAAACATAATATTTATATATGTACAAACATCGTGATATGGGTTGAGACTAGGTCAGAATCTTCCGATCTTATTATTACAAGGGATTAGGGAAGGACGAGGTCGAATGGACCCTCGATAACCATGTAAATATTTAAGGTACGCATAACACAAACTAAAGAGATAATGTAGAGAACAAATATAGGAAGATAAATATATCTATAAATATACATCTATTGCTGATTTAACGTTCTAATATTTCATTTTATTTCCGATCCCTCATGCCGATTGTTCTGCGCCGTGTTACAGGACCTTTAAAACTAAGTTCGAATTTGCCAGTCATTGCAAGATAGCAAGGTTCGTCATTGAAGAATTACTTCACGGAGAACATCATCATCTTATTTTTATTCCTCAATAATAGTTACTAGGACAAATACTTATTATGAATTCACAATTCCACGTGGTTTATTTCAAACTGATCAAGTGCATGGGCGCAAATTTAATGGGTGTGAAAGTGTACGTAATACTGCTGGATTATACTGAATTTTAGGAACACCGCTCACAGAAAAGTACAATATTTTCATTGTTTACAATATTTTTATTTAAAAAAAATGTAGTCTGTGTTTTTTCAATATAATGGAGTTTTCTTACAGCTCATTCATAATCATTATAAGCTCGTTATACGTCCCTATTGAGTGGCTCGGAGCTTACTAGTTAGGGGTGACTGGGCCATAGTTCAACCACACTGGCCAAGTGTGGGTTGGTTGACTTCACACATATCTATTAATTTCTTCTCAGATATGTTCAGCTTGTATCACGATATATTTACCTTTACCATAATAACGTCGGATAAATGTAAATATGTAAATCGAAAATTGAAAAACACATTGATACAAGGCAGGATTCGAACTCAGGACCTGCAGATTACAAGTCAAGTGCATTACTTTAAGCCACCGAAGTTCATTTTTAATCAACCTTATAAAATAGTTATTGATTTAGTGTGTGTTGACCTTTATATCGTTGTTTAATCAACGGCTTACCTTATTTAGCTGTAGCTTACCACGCGTTACAAGGTACCTATATTAAACGGAAACACTGGCTTTATTGCATTATATTATGAACACCTACTATAGCGTGCTTCCATTATCCTGAAATAACATCCTGCTATAAATATACCAAAATAGTACGGAAATATCGTGTCTAGAAAAACTATAGTATTTAAATCTTCAACAGTAGTAGTTTTACAACAGTTAAGCACATTTCTACTTTAAATTATGACTTTTAAAAAATAATTTTCAGCTTTTCATTATTATTTTTACAAATTACTTTTCGAGAAAATTACAAAATATGTACTACCGTAGTTTATAACTGGCAAAACAATATTAAGTATACAGACAGGATTGCATTTGCCGAGTTGACACATTCTTTTGAAACAATAGGTCACTTTTAATATCCTTTAACTTTGTTATGAGTGTTTATTCAAGGTAAGTAAAAAAACTTGAGAGGTGTCACGGGACACCCGGATGGAACGAAGTTCCTTTCTATTAATTAGTGAAGGAACCAATGTTTATTCTATGAATAAAAAACTTAAGTCTTCACAAGAAGTACGTTTTATTTCTATGAATTTTCGTTATATATTGTAACGTCGTTGCCATGGTGAAGTAGGGCTCATTCGTCGTTAACATACTTACTATAACAAAAAGTGTCGTGACAACTTTTCGTAAGAATTTTTTCCGCCTGGCCCCCTTTCACAAAGCGCGATAAGGAACTTCGTACCAAAAGGTTGGCAATATGTTTTTGTACAAGTATTTTGACAGTGGAAATTCGCAATAAACAATTGTAACTATAACTAAATTATAACATATAATTTCAAAGCTAGAGTTTGTTTTACAGTGTCAATAGGTTTAGTATAAATTATTTGTGACAATCACCTTCGTATCGTGTCAGTTATGTGTGTGCGATAAATTAATATAATTTTTGGTGAACTTTAATAATAATACGATTGAGATTGTGTATGCACACTGTTGAATTTATTGTGCTATGCACACAACGGTTTACATTTGTGCTGAATTTGTTAACGTAACATAATGACCTAATTACACTGCAGTACTATATCTTACTGTATTTAGTACATTTAGTTTAATGTAATATGTTTTGGTTAAAACATAATGTTATGGAATACGATACAGGTATTCTAATCTACTTTAATCTCCACAATAATTCTATCTTTATTTGGGTTATTAAATATGAGCGTCGGTAGCTCAGGGGCTAAGTACTTGACTTGCAATCTGCAGGTCCTGGGTTCGAATCCCGCAATGTACTAATAAGATTTTCAAGTTTCGATTTACATATCGACGGCAGAAAGCGGAAATGTCGTATCTCGAAAATTGGCCCAAATAAGTTAACATCAATTGCTGTAACTAGTAAAAAAATAATCAATGGATTAGTAACTTTAGGACATACCAATTAACGGTATCAAATAACGCTTAGATTGATAGAAATACGTTCCAAAGTTCAACTTCCTATCTTAATTAATTTAAGAGTTGTGATTTTTTTGAAATAGCTTTTCGGCTCTGGTGTAAAACTAGATATTTTGAGATACGACATTTCCGCTTTCTGCCGTCGATATGTACATTTTATCAGACGTTCTTTCAGTGAAGGAATACATCGTAATGCAACCTGCAACATATCAGAAGAAATGCAAAGATATGTGTGAAGTCAACCCGCACTGTGCAAGCGTGGTTGACTATGACCTAGTCACCCCTAACTTGGGGTAGGCTCCGAGCCCCTCAGTGGGGACGTATATTGAGCTGATGTTGAATGAAATTAAATGTTAAAGTAAAAGTAATTTGTTTTATTCCCTCTAATAAAAATGTTTTTTATGTGATTTCTATGACTAAACGTTGGTTTCTGAGATCAAAAACTCTGTATAAAACATATTACCCCTGTTTATCGTTGACAAAACAGAGATAATAACATGTTTTAAACGGAGACTGCCCTCAGAAACCCACGGTCAGTGTTCTTATTAAATCCTTGATAACATCTTCATTTTCCTTGAAACATATCCGTAATATTCCTTATGAGATAATTTATAAAGAAACCAGGCATCTAAAATAGATAATTAAAATGCAAGCCCAATTACTAAGAGCGTCGGTCGGAGCGTTACAATGAAGTTGGGCCTTTGTGTTACAACCAGATTTTAAATTAACTATTTTATAATTACAACAGCAACCAGGCTTTTGTCGGTTGTACATAAATAGGTAAAGAAAAATATTAACTGCTTCTCGTTTATGCTTTAAAGTGCAGCGTTTAAAAACAATTTTTGAGACCTAAGCCTGATTATATCTGCATTATAGTTGGCAGAACAGAAGCCTCATACAAGCAAACAACAAACTTGTTTTTTTAAAGATATATGGCATATTTTAATAAAAAAAAGTAACTTGGTTTTTCCCTCCCACATAGTTTTGGCGACAGGCAGGCGGCCGGCTGTAAAAAATATGCCAAAAATTAATGGTTTACAAAACCTTGCGCGACGTGCACGTGAGTAGAATAAGACCAGAAAGATGATGGTGGTTTTAAATATGTCCTCACATGTGATCAAATATCATAAATACTTACTTCATAAATTAATCAAAATGTTACAACAGTCTGACATGGACAACTGGTAAAGCGAGAAACCTCTGTAAGTGAGAGTGATCGTCCGGTCCGGACAGGTGACCTTCATAAGCGAGAAATTAGTTTTAGAGATAAACCTCTATAAAAGAGAAAATATTTTGCTGTCACTTGGACTCTCACTTCTTCGAGTTCGACTGTACTGTATAGAGTTACATTTCGCGATGTTTTCAACCGCGCACTCCAATTATGACACCACGCACTAAAGGACAAAAGCATCATTTAACAAAGGACTGGTTTCTATTAAAATGTCGCAACCGACCCGTCTTTTAATTGGACAGTTGTACTTTTATTTTAATTAAATTAAGTCAAGCAAAGTAGATTATCAAAAGAAATAAAACAATAAAATTTTTACCAAAACAAAAAAGATATTTAAAGTTAATATTTTTTGTTTGCGTGTTCCCTTTCTTAATATAAACTGTAACTAATATATTATATATATGAAAAAGCAAATGGAACACCTGCTTAATCTCAAACATAACTTTATTGTGTAATATTAGAATATAGAACATAAATATATTGGTAAAAACAATTCATTCACTGTTCGAAAAACAAACAATTTTTTTTATTAACAACTACAACACAAAACTAACGTTCCAACAAGAATAATCATCACAAACTGTTAGCGACATATTGCGCTGCCTATAAATAGATGCGCTTTGTTTCCATCAATCCTGGCGTGCCTCCTGACGCCATGTTTTATTTTCAACCAAACAATAGAGACCCCTCAACAACTACTAGCACTGACTATTGACTATTATTCTAGAAAATTTGCATCGGTCACATTAAATTGGACATTTGTTTAAATCACAATTTAACAATTTACATTCTACGAAATTCTTATTTGGCTTACTATATGGTTTAATTTTGCTTAATAGGATTGTTGGTTATATTTGCCATTACCACTAATAGTGCGTGACTTTGCAGAACAAGCTGTCGGGACTGACAAATTAAATGCATTTCATTGTCCAATCGAAAATGGGACCTTGTGTATTTAGTGGTTTAGGAATTTATCACTTTTGTCAGTTTCCATAATTTAGTTTAGTTTGAAAGGAGCAAATGACCACCTGGTTCGCTGAAATTAGGGACGAACCAGTACGACTTAGGGTCCTTCAAGAAGCAAGCGTATCACCATCTCAAAGGCCGGCAACGCATTTGCGATTCCTCTGGTATTGCAGATGTCCATGGGCGTCGATGAACACCTTGGTGTTCACGCTGCTCGTTTGCCCCCTTCTCTTATAAAAAAAAAAAAAATTGCGAAGCGACCGCTGCCCATAGACATCCGCAATTGCTGATGTGTTGCCTTCCTTTAATCAACGAAGAAGGGGACGCACACAAAGAGAATATTTCTCCATACTATATGTCTTCTCCTCCGACAATTCCCCATCCCATTCCCATCATTTCCTTTATAAAAAAGAGTGGGAAGGGGAATAGGACTAAAATTAGGCCTTAGGCACCACACTCAATAGTCGAAACGAGAAGTTGCTTCCACTTGACGCGTGTCTTCTGTGTGGTCGTGATATTTCACCGGGCGAGGCGGTCAATTCGTGCAACAGATGTTGTTGGAGTCTACCACTGTTAAATATTGCATTATTTTTATACAAATTAATTTTTTGAATATTTGCTTTAATAGTTAGAAGGTTTTTTTCTGAAAGCAATCAACCGATATACAATAATAACAATAAAAAGAAACATTTGGCATATAACAAGTTTATCATTCTGCCATGAATTTTTAAAAATAGTGTATTTGAGTAATAGTGGTAGACGCCAGCCAATGAGTCGGCTCCTCCGCTGCAATGCCACAACCATATAGAAGACAGGCGTCAAATGGAAGCCACGTACAGTCTTATGAGTGTGCGTCCCGGAGGCCTAATAGTAGTGCTCTTTCCCTTACGATCCTTTTCTTATAAGGAAACGATGTGAAAGGGAAGTAGATTATGCGAAGAAGGTGACGCTTAAGGGGAAATATTATCTTTCTTGATATTCCAATAATTTTTCACATTCTAATTTTAGTAGTTGATTTGTCTTCGTAAGCTTTATCGTTTCTCTCTCGTTCAATAAAAATGAATAAGTACTTATCATTTGAAAAGATCTTGTAAAGTACTTTTCCAATAATTAAATGATGAATAAAAAGACCAGAAAATGTAATATTCAATAGGAGACGAAAGAAATTTTTATAAATTTAAATGGCTTCGTTTAAATTACATTTGTATGTACTTCTCACTATACTTCCTGCTTAATAAAGCTGGAGACCAAGAATCCAATTAAAAACTTTGTGAACGGCTCCTAATTAGACGTCCCGGATATTCAGACGGCCGTGCCAACAGTAATTGCTTTCAAATGAGTGAAATGAAAAAAAGAAAACGGAGTTATTATGTCAACTCTCTTGTAGAATTCCAAGTGAAAGAAATTTAACTTTTTTCTATGTAATTTTAGTTATTTCGAGTTACAATCTAACACAAAATTATAAAGAAAACAGCGGGAGATCTAATGATGCACCAACTTCGATTTGAATCCTCTAAAAGATTAGTATCGTATACTATGTTATTTTAGTTTTTGTAAAAAGAATTACGTGGATGATAACGTTTTTTAATATAAATATTTTGAGAATGTACAGTTATATTTCTGGAAATAAACAAATAACACGTTGCATCACATATAAATCTAATAAAGATCGTTCCAAGAGCAACGGTCCGTGTGGAGTCATGTTAAATTTCAAACCGGGAACTTGATCGCTGCGATTTGTATTTGAAAATGATACTGTCTGTTTCCTTTCCTTAGTCGTAGTACAGAAATAAAGATATCAGCGATGAATAGACATTCACATTATTAAATCGTAATATAAACAACACTATTTCTGGAAAAATATGTATTAATACTAATAGGTTGATTTAAAAAAAACTACTTGTCAGTTTTTAATAAAAGGCACTGGGATTTTATGACAAATACCCGTCAAAAAAACATCACAATCGGTGAATGAAGAGCGGAGCTACGAATTAATAACAAGCAAAAAACACCTTCTACGTAGCCATAACGCTTTTTCATGACAAAAAATCCTAAGACACTCGCCTATAAAGAAGTTTCACTTCAAAAAAAGTAAGTATTTAAAACTATATAAATGAATTTTAGAGTATAGAAAATATTCTACTTTCATCTAATTTTTTAATACATTTGATATTTGTATTGAAATAAAGAAAGACAGTAAGAAAGATAGAATAAGGAAAGAAATTCAAAAGAAAAGGTGTTCATTCGGCATATACTGCGGCGGATACCGCAGCGCCGATTTTCATTGTTTTTATTGTTTGATATTATATAAATACAATTATAAAATAATTAACTTTCTCTTATCGCTATTATAATTTATTCATGAAATAAAGTCTATAATAATTTAATTGTGGTTAGGTAATTACATTTAATTTGGTAACGTAATAATTGCATATACCAACATGAAAAATATATGGCAAACACATTTGTTGGTATAATATAATACTATTGGCCAAAAAGTGTAAACCTCTCGGCCAGTAGAATTAAATGTAATACAATTAGAGCTGGACGATAAACACCGTGTTATTTTAGCTGAACGTAGTGAAAATGTTCCACACACAATCCAAAGTACAGTTTCTATTTTCAATGTTGTCGTTGGAAAATTTAACAACAGTCCAAACAGGAATAAACGCTTATAACAATGCATTAGAAAGTAATATATGTAATTGTTTGTAAAATTGATTTGCCAAACTCGATAGAGATATCTCTGTTTTATTCCCCAACATCGCATTGATAAGCGTGATACTTTTTTTTATAAGAGAAGGGGGCAAACGAGCAGCGGGAACACCAAGGTGTTCATCGACGCCCATGGACATCTGCAATACCAGAGGAATCGCAAATGCGTTGCCGGCCTTTGAGATGGTGATACGCTCGCTTCTTGAAGGACCCTAGTATTTATATGATTTAGTATTAGTACTTACCCGTACTAATACTAAATCATTGCAATTGTTTTTGCAAGATGCCACATTTTTAAAAGCTATTATATTGTATTCATCGCTTGATGAACAAGCAGGAGACAGCTCGGAACACGCGACTTTGACGATCTCTGGATTTGAAGGCTAAGACCCATTTTGTCTGCTGCACCAGTGTAGTAAGCTTATTGTTAAAAAAAGAAAATTCAATTTGTACTTTATTTATTATTCATCATTTGATTGATTGTATAATTACTTTTATCATATAATCTTAAACTAGGAATGGACTAGTGATTGACTAAGACAACATAAAATTGATTACAGTTACGTAATAAATCCTTACTGAATATCGTAACCTTCTGTAGAGAAATAATACACACCAGTCGCATTACCAGGGTTCCAAAACCCTGCGATAGTCACATCATTAGCAGAACAACTGCCGCCTTTGTACTTCTTATACGAATCACATTTCCTCGCCAAGAACCAATCAGGATGACTAACAGTAGCCGTCCATAAATCTATACAAGCTCTATGATTACATTTAGCAGCTTTCGGTGAGTCAAAAATTCCTGGTATTAAAGGAGTTTTGCAATTCGGCTGAGATTGACCTTTCTTATTAACAAAAAAATCTACATCAGCCAATACACTCGTAGTTCCCAAACCACCTGCATTGCAATGATAAACTTCTACATAATCAGCTACTCCAGATCTGATTTGATTTTCTATAAAACTATTTGAAAAGCAAGGACCAGCAGGATCTAATGCTGTTATTCTTGAGATTTTTTCGCCTGTATTTTCATAGAATATTTGTCCTGTATGTCCTAGGATTTGACCTCCTAAACTATGTCCGATACAATGTATATTTTTAGGTGATATGCCTTCTTCGCTTAATGTAGTAAGCATTTGTGCTAACGCCTTTCCTATATAGTGAACGTATCTTACTGATCTTTCGTAACTTTTGATGTTACCTTGTTTATCATTTGTGTATGGAGAGTGATCGAGTATAATTAGGTAGCTGTTTGGAAAGTTTCTAAACGTATCACGCACACGTTCTTCCGTCCTCTTGTTTATATTAGATTTGTATCCACCGACAAAGATAATGAATCTGTTCGTTTTATCTAGGTCTCTGTAAGATAAAATCCCTTTGCCTGCGTTGTCTATATTATATGTTTCGATTTCGTTTCTAGGAAAATCGTAAAAATATACATCGATCTCACTGACGTCAAGATCTAGTGTTCTGTCATGACTACCTGGAAAAAAATTGTTGTTTATTATCTGTAATAATTCTCTGTAATACATACTAATTACTGAATCGTCTAGTAACAGGTTTAAATTAATAATTAAATATTTCACCTCAATTGGGAACTGAACCCAAGACCTAAACTACAGACTGGAATTAAAATACTACAAGTATATTCCAGAATTTATAATACCAAGTGTTTATTGTTATTAACTCTGTCACTATATAAAGCAATTGTAAAATAAAAGTCCTGGCTATGTTAACAAGGTTACAGTACAGGATCAAAAAATAAGCTAATAAAAAAACAAAAGAATACACAGTACGAAATACTTACATTTTATCAACTTTGATCGTAAAGCAATTTGGAATGGTCCATATTTCTCCAAATCACCTCTTCCCCAACAATTTATCTCGACAAACAAGCATATTAGAACACACAATGATAAAAGTTTCATTTTAATAAATAAATAAACATTAATAAACAAACAAATCGTCAGTTAACTACGTAGTTAGAATGTTAACTGTGCTTCTGACTCGAGCGTTCATTGTCAAACTGTAATGGGATCAACTGAAACGGCCAATGACGTCACATGACACAGTGTAATGAGATTAGAGCAGTGCAATCACCTCTTTTGAAATGTTATTATAACAAACACACTTATAATTACGTATAAGTAAAGGTAGATATTTAATAGTTTACTTTTTTAAATGTTTCTTGTCGCTTTTAAATAAACAAAAAACAAATAAGTGAAGAAAAGACCTACAAATTAGTATTTATATATGACTAGTTGTCGCCCGCGACTCCTTCCGCGCGGATTTAAAAAAATCTAATTAGTAGCCTATGTGTTCTTCCAGACTATTCTACATCTGTGCCAAATTTCATTAAGATCCGTTGAACCGTTTTGGAGATACCTTCAAACAAACATCCATCCATCTAAACATACGTATTTATAATATTAGGTCCTTACATATGAAATTGGCGTTTTTCGTACTGGCCACTTTAATCACGAATTTCTCCTCTTTGGTAAGGAATTCCAAATTCAAATTTGTACAGCTATAGACTCATGTATTTGTGGTTCGATGACCGTCATTCATTTGTTTTTTTTCTTCTGTTTTTTTCTGTTTGCGTCACTCATTTTACAAAATGGAAAACTTAAAATATTGTATTATTTACGAGTACGAGTTCCGCCGTGCCACTAGTGCTGCGGAAACGACTCGAAGGGTGAATGATGTGTATGGCGGTCGTGTTGCAAAAGAAAACACAGTTCGTTTTTGGTTCCAACGTTTTCGTTCTGGAAATTTCGATCTGCAGAACAAGCCCCGTGGACGGCCTGAGACTCAAGTTGATAATGAAGAGTTGAAGGCTATTGTGGAAGCGGATCCATCGCAAACCACGTCCGAGTTAGCTGCAGGCTGCGATGTTAGTGATAAAACTGTTTTAATTCACTTGAAGCAAATTGGGAAGATTAAAAAGCTTGAAAGGTGGGTACCTCACGAATTGACTGAAGCAAACCGGCAAACGCGCGTCGACTGTTGCGTTACATTACTAAACCGGCACAATAATGAAGGTATTTTAAACCGAATCATTACCTGTGATGAAAAATGGGTTCTTTACGATAATCGGAAGCGCTCAGCGCAATGGTTGGATCCTGGCCAGCCAGCCAAATCCTGCCCCAAGCGAAAATTAACCCCAAAAAAGTTACTTGTAAGCGTTTGGTGGACTAGTGCCGGTATTGTTCATTACAGTTTTCTCAAATCTGGCCAGACTATTACGGCTGATGTCTATTGTCAGCAATTGCAAACCATGATGGAAAAGCTAGCGGCTAAACAACCTAGGCTGGTCAATCGCTCCACGCCACTGCTGCTTCACGACAACGCTAGACCACACACTGCGCAACAGACGGCTACTAAATTAGAAGAGCTTCAATTGGAAAGTCTAAGACATCCTCCGTACTCCCCGGACCTTGCTCCAACAGATCACCATTTTTTTCGAAATTTGGATAACTTCTTGCAAGGGAAAAAATTCAACTCCGATGGGGCAGTCCAAATCGCCTTCAAAGATTTTATTGATTCCCTTCCGACTGGTTTTTTTAGTAAAGGGTTCAATGAACTACCTATGAGATGGCAAAAGTGCATAGAAAATAATGGTTCATACTCTGATTAATTAAATATATTATATTAAAAAATATTCGACTTTTTGTTCCTCCCATACAAAACGCCAATTTCATATGTAAGGACCTAATATTAGTAAGATAGTTTTGTGAATGCTATGGTCAGATAATCGTTATTGTATATTACGATAAACGAAAGTTGAAATAAGAAAGAATAATGAGGATAATATCAAAATATTACAAATTACTTCCCTTGATCTTAATTTTAGTATTACTTTGATTGCTTAATATTTAAAAAATCATTAAGTACAATGCCTGATACATGTACAATTATAATTTTCAACATAAATTAATTGCTTTATCTAAATAACAACACTTGTCTTCTACATTATACAATCTACATCATTTTATAATCTGTACTATTTGCCACTTTTGCATCGGCCAATAGCAGATAAGAACTTATCATTGAAATCAAGGAGTGGGCGAAAATTGTAGATTAACGTATTCGAGACGTTTACCTCGGTGTATACTGTATACTTTTAATAATTTTAACATCACATTGTATTTCGTTCAAAATATTACATTAAAATTTTAAAAGTTGAAAAAATTTAATTTTATTACCTTAAAAAAATATAGTTAGACACTCTTTAGTTAAACAAGTGTTTTAACTGTTTGACTTGTCGCTGATTAATATTATTAGAAGGCAATGTGGTCATATACATAATATTTCAACATAAGTATCACAGAACTTGCTTACTATGTACTTATTGGAACGAAGTTCCTTATCGCGCGTTGTGAAAGGGGACTAGACGGAAAAAATTCTTACGAAAAGTTGTCACGACACTTTTTGCTTTATCACCATGGCAACGACGTGACAATATATAACGAAAATTCATAGAAATAAAATGTACTTCTTGTGAAGACTTAAGTTTTTTATGCATAGAATAAACATTGGTTCCTTCACTAATTAATTGAAAGGAACTTCGTTCCATCCGGGTGTCCCTTGACACCTCTCAAGTTTTTTATTTACTAGAGGTCGTCCGCTAAATCGCACGCAAATAAAAAGTAGCCTATAATAAGCCCACGTGGAAAGATGATGCCCTCGGGCATACAGGACACATTCCCGTCAACGTCCCGTCAAAATCTTTTCAACCAATTCTCAATGATTTTTGACACAAGATTTACACATACAGTGATACATTTACTAGATGAGAACGGGATAAACGGAAAATCAACAAAAATTCTAATCCCAAGGTTACAATAGCCATAAAATTTAAAGTATGTTTACACCAGGGATTTCCCTCTATAGTGGAACAATAGTGATAAATAATGCGGTCGTATTTACCACCACTTTAAGTTGGTCTCTATCGTGATTCAAGATGTTGTTTTCCTCAACAAACTGTAGCATCCGGAATAAATATTGAAATATCTTATTAAAATGGTCGTTTTATCAAAACCAAATTTGCATAGACATTTAATGAGCGATGTTTACAATAGAATGCATTCACATGACTTCGTTTATTTATTTTTAACTAAGTCATTAATATACTAGTTACTAAATATTTGCTTCTACGAGTATAGTAAAAAGATTGTTTTGGTCTCGGGATCACGTCCCACCATTTTATAAAACATTTTTTAAATTAACATCTTTTTTAAACATATTCGTTTTGACGGCGTGTTTTTTCTTGTGCTTTTTTGAAAATAAAGTTTATTTTGTCTAGTTTTTATTGTAAAATTCATTGAGATAATATATTCAATTCGTAAAATATTTAAAATCAATGCCAGATGATTCAAAGATGAATAATATATTTATAAAATAACGACGCAAACGAAATAAAGTTTCCGAAAGAAGTTATTTAGATAATAGTCGGACAAATCAAAATGTTTTTGTTAGCACCACATTCAATATTCAAGGGAGTACACCAGCTACACTGGACTTCAGGTACAGCATATTTAAGAGCGTTTAGATTAAGCATCTTTAGGAGTAACTAACCGCGAAAGCTCTCTCGGGAATTTCACCTCGGCTACCCGTGCGTACATTCTTAAGTTAGTTCAAGCGCTCCTCGGAAGTTACTTCGGTTTATGCTTTTTTTAGTGTACAATGACTAACGAGCATATCGCTCTGATTCGCCAAAATAACAAAGCGACCTATAAACATCCGAATTTGGAGATACATTACCTGCCTTTAATACGCAGAGGATGCACAGAAAGAGGATATTTCCTCTACCTATGTGCCTAATCCTCTGCCAAATGCAAGTCCCTCCCTTTATAAAAAGAGGGTGGTAAAAGGGAAAAAGGACAAAAAATTAGGCCTCCATCACTGTTATAACACGATTAGAATTACATTTTGTGTTAAACTATTTGAATCATCATCTATTTTATTAAAACTAGTTTCATTATAAAGTTATGTTCAGTAGTAATAAGGCACTATGTAGAACAATTTATATTGTTCTAGTCGTCACAATATCGGAACAGCGTGACTGAAGAGTGGAAGGAATATTGATGGCATATTGTGCACGTCGCTCTAACTATATGCACTTTGTCCTCATCCAGCATTGCGATCTTGCTGACGTAGAATATTTCTCTCCCCGCCATTCAAACTTGGCCTATTCACTTTTTGTTTCTAACCTTATACTTGACGTGAACACACTTCAGTTGGAGATCACGTATAATTGGACGTTTCGTTAAACAACAAATTTTGCATATGCGAACAGTATAATCGTTATTGCTATGACATGAGGATCTATTTTGCTATGGCTCAACTACTTTACCTGCTGCCCTTCTGTCATTGAGTTGTAAATGTGTTGAGCAAGCTTTCATGAGTGACGTATACCGGATATTTCATTGCCCTATTGTTCGTGTTTGTCGATATTGCTGGAGTCAGTTCATTTGATTTTGTGGTTTTGTATGTTCAGTTATGATAACCTGTGCAGCCGCAATAGCGCCACGGTTTACAGATAAACTCGAATAAATTTCCAAACCAAAAGATTCATAGTAATAGGAGATTTCGGAAAAAAAATCTAATGTAGGTTTGTAGGTGTTACGATATTAAGAAAATTATAACGAATGAATTTATACTGAATCGTAAAAGACTTTTTAATAAAATAAATAAAATTTTATGTATAACTTACAAAACTTTTTAGTTAGTTACTAATTATTTTACACAACACACGAGACGTCGCGAGTCGATACCCTAGTATCTTCAACCGACGATATGTTAAACAGTAAAATTAGCAATTTCATTAGCTTCATTGTTCTAATAGATCTGATCAGATTAACCAACAATCTTCGCAAAGTTGGGGAAATCTGGCCATATATCATCAGTATCATTGGCACAAGACGACTTTTTTTCTAACTTACTTTCCTTAATTCCTGATCTTTCATCATTCAAATGATCAGTCAAGGTTTCACCACGATTTATTTTCTGATATTTCACCACCAGATCTAAGACTTCATGCTGCATTCGTAAACGGAGATCACTTCTCAAATTCCTCATTGCGTTACCTACGTATTGTCCAAATACGAAATCTTCGTTGACCTGATGAGTTAAAAATTCCCGTCCTAGTTGTACAAGGACCTCTTTAACAAGTCTTGTAGCTGACGAGTTGCTTGTATTGTTTCCTACAGAACGTGGGGTTTGCTTCCACGTTGGTTTTTCATATTTGGGTCGTATAGCGGGAGGTCCGATAGCGACTGACACAACCTCATCGTTCTCAATGTCATCTTCTTCTAGCGGCTTTAGGTGACCCGACGGCTAAAAAAGCCAAAATGTGCAATAAGAAAATGTATTAAATTTTTCGTACTTTTAACAATTTAATATATTATTAAATACCAAAGACAATTAATTAAGTAAGGTATTCGAACAGGTTCATAAATGTTATGTGATACAAAGGTATCTACAATCTAAAGTACGTACTTTCTTTCTTAACTCTCTGGACCTTTGAGTGGTTGTCCTTCGTTTAACTTCGTTTTCGTTTTGTGCCATGTGTCTTTTGGCATGAATATGTGCAGCCTTGGTTGTGTCTCCTGAAGACCTCCTACCATCACCTCGCCATGCCTCCTGCAATAAGAAATAGTTAGATTATAACTTAGTATTGGATCAGGACAAATTGGTTTTTGGCGACAAATTGCCTATATGCAAATTGTCGCCTAATATTAATTGATCCGTCGCTCATAGAGATCCACAACACCAGATGAATCGGAGACGCATTGCCGGTCTTTAACGGAGACTAAATTCAATTTGTTTCCAATCCAACATTATTATAAACTAGCTTTTACCCGCGACTCCGTCCGCGCGGAATAAAAAATAGAAAACGGGGTAAAAATTATCCTATGTCCGTTTCCTGGTTCTAAACTACCTGCACACCAATTTTCAGTCAAATCGATTCAGCCGTTCTTGAGTTATAAATAGTGTAACTAACACGACTTTCTTTTATATATATAGATAGAAGACTAGCTTTTACCCGCGACTCCGTCCGCGCGGAATAAAAAATAGAAAACGGGGTAAAAACACGACTTTCTTTTATATATATAGATGAAGATAATGATTACAAAACGCACGTTTTACGCAAGTTAATATTTATAATGAAACCTAAATTATATTTTATCCAGTAAATAGAGAATCCAGTACTCACGACAATAGCTGTCGGCACTATGAAAGCAATTAAAAAAACAGTTAACACCTTTGCGTCCATCGCAAATTGCTAGCAACCACTGACTGTGCATTCATCAATACTTTACTTAAGACAAAGAGTACGTTGGTGTTTTGTTGACAAAATATGCATCATTTGATTGAATAAACAAAGGATTGTTGTGATGAGATAGAACATAGTGTATGCGGATCAACTTACGTAGGTTTTGATTGTTTATTTCATAAGGTTAAAGGCACGCTTGGTCTATCAACCTACATTTATTGCCTACAATGTAAAGACTGAAAAAAAAATCGACTACAACAAAAATGAGTAAAGACAAGAAAGAAACAATATATTGAAGACATGACCGAGATATTTTGCATTCAATAGTAAATATTTTCCTTAAATACTTCAACAAGCGCATACTATTTTTTTGGATATGACGAGGATTATGAGGATTGTTGAATGCCCAGGGCATCTTTATTGGTATCGTATATTTGATTCAGCACGGGTCTATCTTAACAAATGCATCTATCCATTACGCTGTTGCCACTCGGTGTGTCGCCATGCTGGACTGATCTAGCCATGACATTTTTTTCGTTTTCTTTTTTTTTATATCATAAGGTGGCAAACGCGCAAACGGCCACCTGGATTCGCCGAAATAGCGAAGCGACCGTTGCCAATATCGTTGTAGTATGTAAAAACTTACAGGATGTTTTTTTAGCGCATCTAAAAACTTTATTATGTATTCATTTTTCTGATGCTTTCACAAATCATTATTAAATAAAAAAAATGTGAAGAAGTAGTCGAAAGTATTTTCACAATAAACACCAAAACACAGCTAGTACTGTCTAAGTACATCGGAGCGGTTGGTTGTCCTGAGTGTTACATGTTTTATCCTCTCCCAACCCCCAGCCCTCTATGTACAGAACAAATAAAGTGCCATGAACTCTGATGCACCTGTAATGTTCGCACGCTGCTTTGCCTCTTGCACCCACTTATGTTACCCCGGACATGTTTGTAAATATTTAAAATGTACTTCAAAGTGTAAAGCTGAATTGAAAAAGAAACGTGGTTTAGCCCAATTATTAATTGTATTCTTAAAAATTGACTAAACTTTCAAATCAATTTATCTCTAAGTCAAATTTCTACCAGATGTTACAAACAACGTTACACCAACATAGACCTAATTTATTTAAAAACAACAAGCCTGAGTCTATGACACAATGAAAAAATATGATCTAATAACACCATGCACTTTAAAATCAGTTAATCCGTTTAGATATACATGTCACATGAATTTTTTTAATTGGGGGTTCAGCCACATGGCGCTCACCGCAGTGCGTAGGCCTCCCCCAAACATCACCACGATGATTGCGGCACAGGACCGTGCCGCAATCATCCAAAATATTTGTACAACGTTGACCACAAGTTTTTTTTTAATTCATGGATGCAAAAATTGATCCACAATGTAAGTTGGATAAAAATGGATACTCATTACACTAATGTTCAACGTGTATCGTAATTAGAGCGATGTTAACTTGCTTGTAATAAAAGTCATATTGAACATGAAAATAATTCCAGGGCCCAACATCGTATTGTTTCAATAAATTTTGTAATTTGTAACTTCAATACCTTTTACATTGTGATCTGAAAAAAAACAAAAATATTATTTTAGTTCATTTAACCAAATTACGATAAAATATAATTCACCATTTTCAACATCTGTTCAATGAGTAAAACCATAAAACGATAATGGAATTCATTTTGAACAAATTAAACTTTTAAGCTAGAACATTTGTACATACGCGAGTTTCTACGATCATATCTACCAGATCCTACAACGTGTTTATTACTTGTAATGGAGGAGGTCAAATTAAACTGGTTACATATATGATTAGTATTAAGAAAGTTTTCAACGCAACTTGTGATAAATACTAATTAAAATTTAACTAAGCATAAATAAAACTTCAAAAACAATCAACGTACAAAATTATTAACTCGATTAACAGATACGAAGTAAGTAATCAATTTTAAATTAACCTTATTAATTAAAAATTGATATAGGTAAAGAGGTGATATGTAGCTGCTGGTCAAATTGCAGTAAAATTTCATATGCAATCTGTCAAACATATTTGACCCGGTGAAGGAGGCGATAATATCATGATTAGTTCTGTGAGAAATACACTTAGTACAAAAACAAAATACTATTTAGGCACAAAAAATGAAAAGATAGTTATAGTACGACAAGGATCTTGTGGCACTTTTTTGACATAACAATAGGGGCGTTAAAACGCTATTGCAGTTTAGTATCACTTATGCCCACCGTGTCAAATACGTTTGGCAAACTATATTATAAATCCTGTTACAGTCGGCTTACTTTTTTGTGTGCAGTTTCCGACAAGAAAAACATCGATACGTGCGCATAAAGTGTTAAAGCACTTTATGGAAATTTCCATTTGCTCCGTAGGTTAACATTCACAAAAGATACACAATCTAAAGTTGACGTTGTAGCCGAACTAACAGTAGAACTCGAAGCTTTCGTGCTTAAAGCTTTCCGTTGTCAAATGTTGACTTTGACACATATGTGACATCAGGACCTCGCAGAAATTGACTTACAAAGTTAATTTCAATTAAAAGTTTTTAGCACATCAGCCTTAGAAGTCGATTTATAAAAAAAAACTTATATTATCTTACTAATATTGTAAATGCGAAAGTTTAAATGGATGGATGGATGTTTGTTTGAAGGTATCTCCGAAACGGCTAAACGGATCTTGACGAAATTTGGCACAGATGTAGAACATAGTCTGGAAAACACATAGGCTACTTATTTAGTTTTTTTTTAATTCCGCGCGTACAGAGTCGCGGGCGACAGCTAGTATGTTACATTAAATGAAATTAACATTAAATATACGTTATTAAAGTTACTTTGTTTACTAATTCTAATAAAGTTTTACATTGCAAGATAAAAGATCATTGAACTCGTGATGAAAATAAGGAACGAAAGTTAAAGATTTAAAGGGCTCGAGTGCTATGAGATTTATTCTTTATGTCTCTTTTATTATTTACTTTACGACATAACATCGTCTTTGATGCCTAACTTGATGTTCTATTATATACTATTACTAGCTGTCGCCCGCGACACCGTCCGCGCGCAGTTAAAAAAAAATGAAAAATAGATGTTGGCCGATTCTCAGACCTACTGAATATGCTCACAAAATTTCATCAAAATCAGTCAAGCCGTTTCGGAGGAGAATGGCAACGAAAACTGTGACACGAGAATTTTATATATTAGATTTATTAAATATTATAATACAATTTAAAGTTCTTACGTAAATATTAACTTATGTGATAAACAAATACTAATCTCTCGAGAGTCATAAAAATATCCTTGTATGTAAAATTAAACTAGTTGATACAGGTATAACTTTATAATGTATTTCAACAACTTTACCTAACTCTAATGTAACAAATTTGCAATTCATTTTGTATAATTTCTCTCAACATAATGTTAGCAAAATTGAACAACAGCATTTTCATTTAAAAGCTCCATACTAGCTGAGCCATTTAACACTGACAGAAAATAAAATACAGAGTACTTAGAGTGTAATTTTGTATAGTTTTAGCTTAGTTTACAGCCTAGATAAATCACTTGAATTGTTGAATGCACATGAAAAGCCGCGGGCTGTGGTGGCTTGGCCTAAGTGTCAAGCTGAAGCGTTTTCTGTTTATTTATTATTATTATTTATACACAATTATTACATGATCAAGGTAGTGGCCACTGAAATGAGTATTGGAGAACGTAAACCTGTTGCATCGACCCTTCATACGTACAATCAATCATCAATACATAGTATAAAACAAAGTCGCTTTCGCTGTTTGTCCGTATGTATGCTTAGATCTTTAAAACTACGCAACGGATTTTGACGCGTTTTTTTTTAATAGATAGAGTGATTCTTAAGGAAGGTTTGTATGTATAATAAATGCATAATATAGTAGAGAAACACTGATAAATTTAAAGTTTTCTAATGTGATGTCGTAAATAAGCACGTTTTTTTGCGCTTATATTGCAAACGCTGGCTGAACCCTACGAGATAGACCAAAATAATGTACTACAGTATTGTTCACCTTAAAAAGTTCAACAAAAAAGTCCGCGATGGTATATGTCTATCTCTTAGGGATAACCCAGCATAACCATTTTTATTCTTTTACGAAGTGATTTTAAACAATACAGCATTAATCCTTATCCATTTAAGTACCTTAAATAAATTGTGCATTTATTCTGTAGTAGGTATATTTTGCATTGCACCCGTGCGAAGCCGGGGCGGGTCGCTATTGTTTTTATATAATAAGGTGGAAGCTGCCACCTGAATTCACCGAAACAGCGAAGCGACCAATTCGTCTAACAGATGTTGTTTCTGACATCTACCACTGTGAGATGAAAAGTAGGACAATACGGGTTCAATTAGCTTTCTATAAAAGCCTTTGCTTGTAAAATTTTCCTTAATTCATCTACTTTTAAATATAACTAAGCAAGCATTTATTTTACGTGTTTAAATATAAATATAATTATTTAATTAACTTGGACCACAATTACAGAGGCGTAATGCAAGCCGCGGCCAATGCCATTTGTTAACTTAACGTTGAGCTATTTGGAAGTCGCGACCGCGTGGTGGCGCTGGCGGCGCGTTTATTGCAACCCCTCGTCACGTCGCTAGCGTTACTCAACAAACAATTGCACTTAATGACAACGAATTAGTCTATAACTCACATAACAAACTTATAGTGCGACTAGTTTCCGATTTATTATACAAAAAGATAACCTTGGCAATTTTCATAAGTATTTTCTCGTCATCTCCCTGTCCTGTGTGGGCCAAGCATTTTCGTCTCCAAGATCTATCTATCGATTTTTATTTCAGTCGTAACTTCTTAATCAATGCCACCTTTGACGCGATCCATTCATATCTTCTTTGGCCAACCTCAACAATATATAATATCTATGCGCCTGTTTAAATTAGATATGCAATTTACTAGACATTGTGATCGTCATTATACCTCGTTAAGACATAATTTCCTTTCTTTACTTTTATTTTCAAGCTTCTGATTGCATCTGACATGAATTCGCCGAAATAGCAAAGCGATCGCTGCCCATAAGACATTCGCAATTGCAGATGCGTTGCCTACCCTCAATCGACGTAGGAAGAGACGCAAAAAAAGAGAACATTTAACCTTCCTATGCATCTCCTCCTCCATCAAATCCACCTCCCCTACCCATCCTTTCCTTATGAGAAAAGGGTGGGAAGAGAAAGAGGACTAATATTAGGCCTCCGGCATCACACTCATCAGACGAAACGCGAAATTGCTTCCACTTCACCCTTGTCTGTGTAGTCGTGGTATTTCACCGGGCGAGCCGGCCAATGTTGTTGGCGTCTACCACTGTTATAGCTCTAATTATTTTAGTTTAAAATTATATTTCTACTAATCCACTTTGAGGTTAACATTAAATAGTCTGGACATACTATTTCTTTCATAAAACAAGTGCACTTAAGGTCTGTGACGTAGTACATAGCTCTTTATTACAAGGTTTGCGCTGACTCCTTCCCTTACTTTACTCACGTTATATTAAGCTTTGAACGGAGGATTTTATTACTGCACGTTACAACCTAATTTAAGCAAAATTGTAATAAAGCAAGCGTATTTCGTTGATAAAGATCTTTTACGGTTCTTCATTTTCATACTAACTTAGGCCTTGTTACAAGTAACGAAATTATTAAATTGACTTTCCGCTTAAATATATTTTTACTTATTATGTCAAATTTTTAGGCGATTCTGCGATATTATGTACAATGGATTCTTATTTATCTGGTTCATTGATTTACATACATCTAATTTAAAACAAGGTGTTTATTTATTAAGATACAAAATATTTAAAAATTCACACAAATGTTTAACTTCTTCAGTTTTTAGCATTATGGCAAATGCTCAAGCAGCCATCTAAATTTACAAAAGTTTAATCACAGTGTCATTTCAGTCATTCAATAGAATGTCTAGTGAATTTGATAAAAATATAGTCCATCCATTCAGCCTCGTTATGCCCACTGCTGGGCATATGCCTCCCCCAAAGATCGCCACGAGGATCGGTCCTGTGCAAGCGGTCCATCTTGCGGGAGGCCTGCCCACACTGCGTCAACCTGTACGTGGCCGCCATTCCAGTACTTTAAAATATAGTAATACCCTATAAATTTATAAAAAGAAAATGTTTTAACTAGTTTCTTAATAAAATTATTGATAAATAAGATCCCAGTGAGCTGTTCTGGTGCATAAAATAAAGAGAAACATTACAGCATTATACTAAAAGCGTAATTGACAGTGGATGTTTGAATTTTCGACTAAAAGCAAAATGTAATAAAAAAAGAAGAAAAATATTTACGCAGTAAAGTGCGCGCTCGCTTCACAAAGTTGTGGCTCGAGTTTAAGCGGTTGAACGAAGTTGAGTTTATCCTTAAACTTTAAAAAAAAATTAAGGTATATTTTATAAACGCGCTTTTAACATAAAGCAAGTGTAAGTAGTTTGTTTACCTATTAAAGTTTTTTTTTTTCTGTATTAATCAGAAGCCAATACGAGTTACTTTTAATAAAGCAACTCAAAATGAACATTAAATATACTTAAAAATATTGATTATTACAATCTGTTTAATTATCAAATTAATTCATTATTAATTTTATTAAGGAAACATACAAAAGTGAACCTTATTACAATAGGCATAGCATTGATATCGAAAGCTTTCAGATATTACTTCTACACTACATAAAACCAGTATAAAATGACCACTGACTGCCTATGGAACGTATCGAACTCGTTTTAACAAAACAAAAGCGTGTAATTGTAGAGAGGTCCGCTTAAAGTGGTTACAGTTCTAAAAGCATTCGTCAATTGTATTGTTCCAATAGACAAGAACGAAGTGTTTCTAATTACAAATACGATTTCGAATACCAGCAATATCGCTCCAGCTCCAGCATATTGTTTCCTTTTTGGAAGCATGAATGCCGCATACGTTCTGCCGATTGTTTTCGGGTATACAATTTAGCTTTTGCCTTTGATCTTTGGAATATACCTATATAAAGTAATGTCTTATTAATATTATAAATGCGAATGTTTAGATGGATGGATGTTTGTTTGAAGGTATCTCCTGAACGGCTCAACAGATCTTGATAAAATTTGGCATAGATGTAGAGGATAGTCTGGAAGAAAACATAGGCTACTAATAAAGTTTTGGAACGAAGTCCCTTATCGCGCGTTGTGAAAGGGGGCTAGACGGAAAAAATTCTTACGAAAAGTTGTCACGACACTTTTTGCTATAGTAAGTATGTTAACGACGAATGAGCGCTACTTCACCATGGCAATGACGTGACAATATATAACGAAAATTCATAGAAATAAAATGTACTTCTTGTGAAGACTTAAGTTTTTTATTCATAGAATAAACATTGGTTCTTTCACTAATTAATTGAAAGGAACTTCGTTCCATCCGGGTGTCCCAACACACCTCTCAAGTTTTTTTTTTAATTTCGCGCGGACTGACTCGCGGGCGACATCTAGTATTGTATATTATTATGTTTGATAAGGCTATAAAAGAAAAGGACTAAAACACTCATAAAGCCCTAAATACGTGTAGAATATAATAAAATACACATTCGTATCACCGAAAGATGTCAAAAAAAGATCAGTCCCAAGTTCCAAAAATGTTTAAATAAAATTTCAGGTCCCGATTTTAAGCAACTTTAAGCAAACATAAAAAAGCTAAAGTTAAAATGACCTGTCATAGAACTGCAAAAAATTAAAAGCTCGCATCAAAAAAGCCCCGCTCAAGTCTCTTCCGACGTACTTCCATCTAAAGCTATTCATACAAGGGCAGAATAAAGTTGCAGATCAGTAGACAATGCAGTGGGCCTAGTACGAATATTTGTTACAAGCGACTTCGTTTCGTCAATTACGTTAAAATTAGTACGAGATTTTTGGTATACTTTACCCTCCATTACGATTGTGTACAAATTTAACAATGGCGATTTTCAGAAATATTCGATCTAGGCCCAGATTGTCAAAACAAGATTGCAGTACTGCACTGTTCTAATGCCTGTATGTGTTCTGTCTTCGTGTGAAACTCGCATAAAGCAGCTTTCATTTATTTTCCAATTCCGCTACCGACCAGTGTGAATTTAGCGTAAAATGAATGTTGACTTGTTTCTGTTTTGTTTCTACTTTGAAAGTTAACTAACATATTGGATTTCACATTTGCTGTATTCAAACGAAATTGGATTGGATTTTTACGTTTTTACACCAAAAATAGAAATGTCATAGAATAAAACAAAAAAATAAGTTCACCTGTCAACCTGTAATTTTACGCACAAAAAAATAATTTATAACTTATGAAGGCTGAACGAACAATCACAGTAATATGGGGCGACGGCTAAATTACTTAATACTGTTTTTAGAGGAGGGAATGCATAAGAAGGGGAAATATTCTCTTCCTGTGCGTCCCCTCCTCCGTCCGGCTAGCAACGCATCTGAAATTACGAATGTCTATAGGCAGCAGTTGCTTAGCTAATTCGACGAATTGATGCAACCGGTTGCTCGTTTACCACCTTACGAAATAAAAAAACTGTCGGTATAACGGCGTAAATATGAACAGTACTCGTATGTTTAACAACATTTACACAACAAAAGAGCAATGATTCGAGGATGTCGTGATCAATATTATCATCACGTCCCATTCAAATTGCTGACCGAGCGCCTGAAGAGCTTTCTGACAATGTTATACCGAGCAAATTTTTCAGATACTGCGCAAGTTAAGAGCGAATGACGCAAAATATCATTAACTAGATAATTTGTTTAAAATTCTTATCAATCTATTGAGTAATCTAAGTTTTGATTTTCATACAAGGTTTCATCTTACAGTGGTTACAGTGAAAATATCTTGCGTGCACAAATCAATCGGCTCGACTGCTGAAAAATCACACCGACAGGCGTGAATGGCAGTAATCCCGCGTTTCAGCAGATGCGTGTGCATGTCGCAGACCTAATTATTGTCCACGTTCTCTCTCCACCCTGATAAGGAAATCATGGGAAGGAGAAGTGGCAGCGGAAGGGCAAATAGGACTGAGACAAACTCCTCCTGTGCATCCCCTCCTCCGTCGATTAAAGGTCGCGGTCGCCGACAACTTACATCGCCCAGTTGCGTGAAGAACACATATTTTCTGGTACAGCTCGGGGGCGGGCGTGATCAAATTATGTAACTCAAAACGGATTCCGCTCGAGGCTCAAGTTGACGCAGTGCATTCGATTTAACTTAAAAATATATCAAAATGTATCAAAACAAGAATATATGTTCTTACTTCACACAACCGTGAAATTGGCATTACGATTTGTTTTCATACAAGTATTTTGAGAACTGAACCCTACATTTACTTCTTTGGATTAATTATTTATTTCAGTTATTTTTTTATGGACTTGAGCATTAGCTATGAAAGGCGTAACAGTTTCTGAACATGAACTAATAAATGTGACGTAAAATATTAAAAAATTCAACAAATAATTGTATTATATAAATGACATAGTCAATATTAAATGAGTTGGTATTTACAGTAATAACATACCTCGATTGAATTTAATTTATAATTGGCCAATAATTTTATTCAATATGTATAATGGAAACCTACTTAATTTCGAGTAATTCATACAATATGTTCAGTTTACATGGAGCTTTGCAACACGCAGACATATCTAACTAAATTGTATTAAAAACCAATATTTAAATTATAACCAAAAAAAGTTTTGTCCTTAATCCTTTAAATCAATATTTCTTATTGATAATATTATCATGCATAATTCTAAATCCACGTAAGTATTTTTGACTGTACAATTCAAATAAAAAAATATATTTAGAAATGAAATTAAAAAACTAAAATACAAAGGTCTCACTTCTCCTACTTTTCCAGCCTGAAATTGTGTTTGAATCATATGAAATAATTGTTAATAAAAGACAAATTGCGGTAATGCTCGTAAAATACTTTCTAACTATTGTATTGTTTTTAACTTGAACACTGTGGCATTTGTGAGGAACGTTATAACATTTCATCATTTCAGATTCCAAAATGTATTATCCATTCACTACATGAAGGTGCATCGTTTATTAGCAAAATTATAACATTTCAGATTCCAAAATGTATTATCCATTCACTACATAAAAGTGCATCGTTTATTAGCAACTTTATAATATTTCAGATTCCAAAATGTATTATCCATTCACTACATAAAAGTGCATCGTTTATTCCTATGGATATTAGGCGCTTGGCCGGAAGAAATGTTCGATGAGAAAATAACATTTATTACCAGAAATCACCGACGATCTATGATGATACAAATAGGACTCGTAATGTTGGGACAGTTCAACTATTTAATACAGAACAGGAAGAAAATCAATGTTTTCGACGCGGGACATGTCTGTCTTACGATAAGTTTGACAGTTCTGACATTTTTAAGTATCTTCATATATAGTAACTGTAGGCTGCAACTCCGTCCGCGCAGTACTAGAAAAGCTTAATTAGTAACCTATGTGTTCTTCCAGACTATGTTCTACATATATTCCAAATTTCAACGAGATTCCTAGAGCCGTTCTGTAGTTACCTTTTAACAAACATCCATCCATCCATCTAAACCAGGGATCCCCAAAGTGGTCCCCAAGGTGTCGATATCGGTTTCCTAGGTATCAACATAAAACTTATTTAGGGGGTCGTAGAGGTCTAAAAATCGACCCCTATTAATAATAGTCTGCTAACTTAAAGCATTGCTAATTCTCACTCTGTCTTCTTCTATTCACCTAAGTCAGAATAAAAAATAACACACTGTAGCAGCTGTTTTAAGTTAGCGGATTATTATGAATAAGGGGGTTGATCTGAACATTCGCATTAAAAATATTAGTTTAAAATGAAAATATAGTTAAAAAGGAAACCTCTGTAGTTCAAAAGAGAAGATAGTAGAAGTGTTTGGCTTAAACAGAGTTTTGAAAATATTTTTAACAATAATATGAAAAGATCTAATTTCAGGTGAGAACAATTCTGCTTAGTTTGAATAAATACGGAATAATTATAAAAAAATTCATAGCCAAATTTCATTTAGAGAATTTTAAACAAACAGGAAAACATTTCGAAGACGTAAGTTTTATTATAAAATAACACTTTAAATACTTTGATATCCAATTTAAAATAAAACATGTTCACTCGATTTTATAGTTATGACGTCACAAAGTGTCCATGTACTTACAAATTCTTATTTTAAATTTAACATTAAAATATTATTCCAGATAAATACAACCACTAACAAGATATCCTGGATTTTCTTAAGAATTATGTTAGTTTTCGTGGCATTAGGTATTACAGGTTTCAACGCAATACCATTGTACAATAATTACAAAGCTGAAGTATTCAGTAGCGAGAAGAAAAGTAATTTAAAATATGAATTTTCTATTTATTACAAATTTCCCGGATTCGATATCGTTGATCATTTTACATTGAGTACTATATATAGTATATACTTGTCAGTTAATTGCGGTGCTTATGTTTCTTCTATTGATTTATTTTTAATACTCATGATGTTCCAAATGGTTGCTCACTTACGTGCTTTGCAAGGTAGCTTGAATAACTTATCGATACTTGATGATAGACCTTTGGAAGTGGAGAATTCTAACATAACGCCTGTACTTAAAATGTTTGACAATGAAGAAAATAATAAAATACATCTGAGATTGAAATCAGTTATTGATCATCATAGATTTATAGTGAAGTAAGTACAAACTTTTTATATTTATTAAGAAACAAAGAGTTTTTAAAGAGTTTAATTAAAGTTTTTACTATAAAATGTCGTAATGTTTTTAAATTTATAGCTTTTGCCCGCGACTTATTTTAATACATAGGCCTTAGTAACACGCGACTTAGTCTGAGAGGGTCATGGAATTAAAAAAAACATACTAAATAGCATTTGTGTTCTTCCAGATTATGTTCTATATCTATACCAAATTTCATGGAGATCCATTGAACCGTTCTGATATACCTTCTAACAATTCATCTAAACATTAAAATACCAGTAAGATTTATTGTGTACTAGATATCGCCCGTGACTTCGTTCGCGCAGCATTAAAAAAAAATTAGCAGCCTATGTGTTCTTTCAAACTATGCTCTACATCTGTGCCAAATTTCATCAAGATCTGTTCAGACGTTCCGGAGATACCTTCTAATAGACATCCATCTATCTAAACATTGGCATTTATAATATTAAGAAAGATTTTTTTTTTTAGTTTCGCAGGTGAAATATCATCTTTCTTTGGGCCAATGTTGGGTATTAACTATTTATGTCATTTACTTCTCTGTTGCTTATCACTTTTTGAATGTTCTCAAGGGGTAAGACAATTTTCTTCTTTAAATGGAACTTTGTTGAGTTTCAAAATAATTTTTTTTGATAAAGTAACAATTGATAAAAATATGATGTCGTACAGGACGCAAATACAATCTCTAAATACGGACCTTTAACGATTCTTATCTTCGGACAACTTATTTTAATATCTGTCATATTTGAAATCGTGCAAACCGAGGTAAAGTTTGTTTATACAATCAAATATGTACACAATGTTATTTCATAATTACCAGAAAAAAATCATATTAACTACAAAAAAAAATCCTATTGCAATTAAAATATCAGTGTTAGTGAGCGTACACACAAAGAAAACCCTTGTATTAATAATTTCCTCGAATTCCATTTATAAAAAACCGCAATGATATTTACCTACTCCCCCGCCCACAAAACACCCCGCGTTAGCTTACACATTTTTATTATTAAAATGATTCGTAGTATATTGTTTGTAAAAAGTATTGTGTCCATGTTTTAAATGATTTTTTAAATTTTAATTTGTTAATAACTTTATCATTTTTGGTCAGAAAAAGAAAAAGATATTAAAGTTCTTATCTGTTTTCTACGTTATATGATTCTTTTCTGGAAATTACAGACTATTTAAACTAAGTAAAACTCAAATTGTCATTGTCAACAATCTGCCCCTTTTTTGTAATATAACTGATATGATTCGTTAAGACATTTCGCCCACTTAATATTTAGTACATTAAAAAATAACTAATTTTATAATTAATCAGAGCGAGAAATTACGAAATGAACTGTATTACGTGTCATGGGAGCGCATGGATATAAGGAATCGCCGCACACTTTGTTTCTTCCTGCAAAGACTACAGGAACCAATCAGTATCACTAGTATGGGCATGGTATCGATAGGCGTACAAACTATGGCCAAGGTAAAAATAATTTTATTTCATACATTTTATTCTATGATATAATTTAAACATTTACTAGCTCCAGTGTACTGGCAACATCGGACATTTAGAGGACCAATCAGAATCCTGCATTTCTTTTTCTTCTCTAAACGTCATTTCGGCGCTCGGTTTTAGGTAAAACTCTCATTGACTCTTTGTACGCGGCAAAGTTTACACGTTCCACTCTAAAATTTAAATAGTATTGGTTAGGCTTATCTGTAAAAGCTAAAATTGTTGATAATACGCAATTCTGAATAATTTATAAAACTTATATTGCATTGAATTTGTAATAAAATTTCCTGAGATAAGGAAAACAAAATGTAATAAATCAAATATTTTAATATAAATTTAAATTTTTCAGATCTTGAAGACAACATTCTCTTATTTTACATTTTTGATGTCGATGAAGGACAATGAATCCGGTGCTTAGTTGCCATGGAAACTAAACTATAAACCAATAGCTATATTGAAAAAATATATACAAACACAATAAAGAATGATAATGAACTCGATCACATTTATAATTTTATTTTCAAAAGCACGTGTATTATTTCATGCATAAAACAGAACACAATTAATCAAATATTGCAAGTAGTCATAATCTATTGTTGGTTCAAATTTATTTGTTAAGAAATTAAAATATGAAATTAAAAAAAAATTACATAGTTTACTATATTTTTTAATAATAATGATGCATGTTTATTTCCAAAGAGTAGACATTTAATAATAAGGTACTCCATCCTATTAAATTATGAATTTATATTACTTATTAATCTACTAATGCACTTATTAATAATTCCAACTGGCCTACATTAATTTGTGGCTTTCCATACTCTGTGTATGTATAATAACGTTCACATTTATGTTACGAGTGAAATATCATTACCTAAGTAATAGTATTAAATAAAATAATTACTATGTATGTTTTGCCCTTTAATATGCAACAAAACCGCTTTCTTTCTTTGCACATTGTGGAAATCTACTTTACACAAATAACATTTCATAATAATGTTATCTTGTAATTTCTAATATGAGCGTGCGATAAAAGACATATTTTTAAGTTAAAATATAATGTTTTTTATGGTATGTTTTTTTTTTCAAGTTAAAGTTATGAATATGATATTTAGTCTGGTCAGGTCAGGCCTGGTCTGTGTTTGTTTTAAAATACTGCATATATTGTTAAATATAAACAAGCCTTTATGTATAATTAAGTGCGCCAAAGTTGATTAAAACAGTTCTCGTTCATTGCGCTCCGCTGCGGGAATATTTATTACTCTTTTAATAACGCCGTTTGTTACGAACTGAGATATTTTTATATACAAAAGGAGTAAAATAATGAAATGATACGTGAACAAGTAATGTTAAAAATATTTTTTTAAATTACTTCCTAATTTGAAGTGAATTTTTAAGTTTTTAGTTAATATTTTGAATTTTATTTTACCACGTTATATAATAATATAGTGCACTATGAAAAAACCGCGTCACAAAATGGCGGATCACATATTTTTGTACGACCACTCCAACATGGTTACCAAATGGAAATACTTGACAAATAGAATGTAGAACACTATGTTAAATCCAAGGTCTACATAACAAAATATATTATATAAATATAAACATAGTCGAAGAGCTAGCAACATATTACATTTCTTTGAACTACATTTCTTTTTACCGAATAGACTAAACAGAATACTTGTTATTTATGAGGTTCACTGTCTTCATAAATTTCCAAATTTTTATATGTGAATTCGAGATATTATTATTTGCGATACCACAACCACTATTTATCACTTGTATTGACTCATACTTCTATGACTAGATTATAATTTACACAATTACTTAAATAGTCAATGCCCACAGATACCAAAGTATAAACGTGATGCATAACACACTACAGGAAAATAAAAACCGATGCGTAAACAGTTGTTAATCTGCGTGAATTTTCAATGACGCGAATTTTTCAATTTTTTAAAACATCGAAAACAAGCGGCGGCGCGTCATTTGTCGTCACAGCGGTCGCAGGGTTATGTCCAATTAGCCGCATCGATGCGTTCGCCATGATAGACCAAATTTTCAACATGCCCCGCGCTAATGAATTCAAAGGGGCTCAAATTGCGTCAAAGTTAACATTTTATGTTACCTCCTGTAAATATATTTTTTTAAATAAGATATTAGCAGATTATTTGTAATTTATTAATGTTTCTAGTAAAGATTTTAACTAAGGATTTTGTTACGGGATCTGCTTTTTTATTAATCTTTTCCACTTCACTTTGTCCACGTCACCCTTCTTTCAGACATCTTTCTACCTTGTTTTGGGTCGTACATCAATGTGAAATGACACATCTAAATATACGATACTCTACAATTTGTTGACAAAAAGCAGAGTATTAAATGACTCTTCTCCTTGTGATTTTTCGGATTGGTTAATTTATAACAACAATGGATACAACAAGGGGTATGAACGTAATTTCACGGTGCTCGCCCGAACCATATTAGTCGCCACATTAAAACCGACTCCAGATCCCGACCTCAGCGAAAATCTTAATTGAATTTAATATTTCTTAAGTGACAGCGCTTTAAATTCAAGTTCTATATCTTGTTTTGTTTAGTTAAATACTTTTTTTAAGAGAACGGTAAAGGAACATTGGCTCATTGAATATAAATGATTTACGCTACCAATAAAAATCCGAAATGTAAGCTGTGCTGTTCGCTCTGGTAAAAAAACTCGTTAGTATTTGCTAAAAACCTTTGTGCAAATTACATTTAATATCAAAACTTTTTTTTTAATGTAAGTTTAATGGTTTACGGTTTCTAAATATATTCTTAAAACTATTAATAATTATATCATAATTTCAAAACTAAGGTTAAAGTTAGTATTCTAAAATAACTTTTGATAATTAACTACAAGTCAAAGGTAGTTGCTCATTAACCTATCCTACGTTAGTTCACAAAGTCGCTTTAATTAATTTGCCCCGCTGTAGCCCTTATAATTGCCCCAGTCCTTACAATTGCCCCGCCCGTTGAAACTAAGTTAACGTGTGCGTTGAGAATGCTTGCTTTCCTCCTTTGTTTTACATACATTAACATTATATAATGACTGTTATATGTTATAATTATAACATACATAACTCGTACTTGTTACCTTTGTTATCTTTTTAAATTGACAAAAAGACAAAAGCGAGCGTTAATTTAGTAATTTGAGCGTTATGGATGACAGTCGATTGTTATTTCGTACATTGTAACGTGAGTTCCCATTGACGAAACAACCGCACAAAAAAACTCATCATTTTTTTTTGGAAACAATGTAAGATTTAACTGGTTCAGGAATAACAACTCACACTAAAGTTGTAGTATTTATTAATAAGGCTTAAGTAGTCATAAAACTTAGTAATCTCACATCAAGTAATTATAAAGGCTACGTATTTTTATAGAGTTAACAATAAAGCAACGATTCTCGCATCAGGAAGCACAATTTCACGGTGCAATGCTAACCGATATTTCTCGTCGGAGAATACGTTTGCCAATTTAAAGAATAAATTACTGGTTTTAAATCGAACAATAAACTATCAAGATAACAGAGAGATAGGTATAGATACTAATGTCGCTTAATAATCAACCCTTAGTGTACATTAAGCATTGAAACTCTTTTGAGATATGGTAGCCATCGAACTATTGTATGCCAGTCAATCGTAAACTTTGTTCAGCTTTAACTAAAACGTCCAACTGCTCAGTTGAAACTGTGCAGTTAAAACTGTAAGTGTGTAGCCGGCTTTCGTATCAATAATTAAATAATCAGTGAAGTAACAGTGAAAAAGAATTGTCCAAACCGGAATAGTTGCCAAATATCTTTAGAATCTATAGCTAAAATGTTAAGAACCCAAGTATAAACAATTTATACAGTTTATGAAATAAAATTATGCGTAGACTGCCGAAACGTAAAATTGAAAAATAATTATTATTAATATTTATACCGGAAGCAATTTAAGTGTTAAATATAATCTTATTAATATTATAAATGCGAATGTTTAGATGAATGGATGAATGGATGATTTGCTTGAAGGTATCTCCGAAACGGCTCAACGGATCTTGATGAAATTTTACGTAGATGTAGAACATAGTGAGGAAGAACACATAAGCTACTTATTACGCTTTTTTTTAATTCCGCGCGGACGGAGTTTTGGGCCAAAGCTATCTTTTATAACTATGTTGGCGTTAATAATGTCAATCACCAGCTGCCAAAGGGTTAAAATACATGTTTTACTAAATTGTATCTGACTGTATTTTTTCGAGTAATATAGTAAATATTTAGTTTTTAAGCATAGTATTGGTTAAAAATTTCTTTTAAATTCCTTAATGTTAGATAATCGAACCTTGTTAATTTTATAACTAACTAGATATCGCCCGCGACTCTGTCGGCGCGGCATTAACAAAAAACCTAATATGTACCCTATGTGTTTTTCTACACTATGTTCTACATCTGTGAACCATAAATCCATCCATCCATCCAAACATTCGCATTTATAATATCAGTAAGATGTTCGTTTCAAAAACATTCTTCAGAATTTCATATTATTAAAATAATTTCCGTCGCACTCTTTAAATGAACAACGTTATTACATTTGAAATAATTTTCTTCGCAGTTGAATTTAATTACGTCACCAGTTATACGTGACCTAATTTTTTTTAATTAAACAGAACATTTAAAATGCGTTTTTGTATTTGTTACTTTTTTATTAAATATTTTTACGTAAATCTTTAAATCAATAGGCGAAATGTCTAAATATTTGACATTAAAATTAATCAAAGTATAATGATAAAATAATTCAATTAAGTTTGATCTAAAACAAAATTCCCGAGAAATTTAATTAGTGGCGATATTAAACCGAAGGATATTTTCTCGCAGCTGAACGAAATAAAGTACTAACAGTTTATGCGAAGCCTTAAATTAACTTAATTGAACAAAGAAAACTTTAAAAACATAACCTTATTACGTTAACTATCACATTATAGACGATTAACGCCTTTCAGTGTGATTTTTGTAGAAACATCAATTCAGAATCTTATCGTTATTGTGTCTGAAAAAGTTGTCATAACAATATTTGCACGGTTAGACGCTCGATAAAATACTAGCTGTCGCCCCCGAGTCCGTCCACGCGGAACTAAAAAAAACTTTATTAGTAGTCTATGTGTTCTTCCAGACTATGCTCTACATCTATGCCGAATTTTATCAAGATCTGTTGAGCCGTTCCGGAGATACCTTCAAACAAACCATCCATCCAAACATCCAAACATTCGCATTTATAATATTGGTAAGATAAGATTCGATTATAAAAAAATATGTTCATGATCAGTTCCTTAAAATGTGATTTCTAAATACTTGTAGTATTATTTCAATAGGTTGTGCCTAAAATTAAAAAAAACAGATTACGTAAAAATTTCATACGAATAATATATGCACTATTTTAAAGTTGTCAATACATATGCAGTTACAATTTCAGAGATGTGAATGTAATTTCGTTAACAAGAAACTTTTTACACATTTTCCAATCGTAACAAAAACAAATTCGAAAATACCAAACAAAAACATAGATAATTCACATAATGTCATATTCTCATTTCTGAAACTTACAACTAAAGATTACTCAAGGAAGTAACATAATCTGACTAATAAAAAAAATATTTAATCTTAATCTTCGTAAGTAGGAAAGTTGTAATAAATAGCTTAGATATTACAAATTATATTCAGGTGGGACTTATAACGACATTGTATCGGGTTACTATGATGAGGGCCCTTGAGTCCAGGTGACGTAGCGTTGCCATGGTGATAGTGATGCGCCACAACATTATTTGTTTCATCGATAAGAAACCTTTTTCTTCTTAAAGTGCCTATCTATCTAGCGAACGTTGGCGGTCAGTTCTCCATATTTTTGTTTATCTCTTGCAAGGTGAATTAGTTGGGCGCAACTCGCAATATCTGTCCACTCTCTGATGTTGCGCAACCACGATTTCTTCCGTCGACCAATACTTCTTTTGCCGGCAACTGTTTCCTTCACGATGAGTTGGATGAAGTCATATCTGTGATAAACAGTATAAGATGACGGGTTTAAGAATACTTCTAGAAGTCTTCTGTTAACTTATATATAACTACGAATAAGTTTATTGATATTGTCGATAAATAATTATCCAACACTACAAAATTCACTTGAAGCGTCTATGGAAAGACGAGCACCCTCTAAGCATGTGACATAATATAACGTTTTAAAATTAATACATGTCGCCCTATGTACTTTTCCTTCAACCGTAGATTTATTGAAAGAAATTAAGGTTGCATTTTCACATCATCATGTTAACTCAGGAAGGCTCGCCTTAAAAGATTGTTTTATCCTCATTTTTTACTTTCTCATGTATTTATTTACATTTACAATTTTTTGACCATAAAAGGATCAATCGTTGAGGTTATAATTTGTAATTTTCCACCGCTGAAACATGTGTTTAAAATCATAGTTATATAAGATTTTTCAACAGTAATTAGAGACGAAAATATGTTTCGTGTGGGTGAAAACCCCGCGTAAGAATGTACACTTAAACTTGTTCAACATTTAAGTACACAATGGAATTTTGATGTCGTTATACCTAACAGTTTTATCCGCTTCAACCTTTGACTATAGAGAAACGGACTATTCAATAAGCCACCGTTGTGAGGTCAGAATTTACTGATTGCAATGATACATATCGACGCTGGAAAGCGTAAACGCTGTAACCCCGAAAGTATGAACTTTACAGGAGAGCCAAAAAATCATAACTCGTGAGCTGATACGCCTACAGGCATGCGGTATTTAGCAAAGTTGTGTAGTTTGTGCTTACCTATAATAAAATCATTATCGTTTGATAATGGTTGAAATTATTAACGTGTGAAAAACATATTCGCGATTTCAAGGGTTACATCGTTTATGCTTTCCAGCGTCGATATGCATATCATGTGTGATTGTCATCTTTACTAAAATTACGTTACTAAAAAACGTAAAATTGAAATATCAGACCGCAAAAATTTAGATTCTTACAAAAAACTAGGACATAAGCATGTTTAGAAGTTACAGTTCATTTTTAAATGACAGAGGGAAATGTGCGCACTAGACAAGTCCTGTCTTTTAATAGTCAATGACTTTACCTGACCGCATCTGCTCTGTAAACCTTTTCAACTCTTTAGAAACACGATACCAATTTAAACTTTCAACAGTTAGCAAACTACAAGAAGAAGGTCTCTAAAATAACTTCGATCTAACACAAAGGAGCTTGTTTGAAAAAACCTGATATCATCTTTAAATGGTTTCACTAAAATATTGTTTATTTTAAAATAATCAAATTGCTTTAAGCTTACGTGCAGCTTAAGTTAATTTTTTTGAACATGCTTATCTTTGATATTAAAGTCACAAAATACACCGTGGGATGGCAAACAAGCATATGTCATCTGAATTAGCTAAAAATAGAGAAGTGACCGATCCTCATAGACATCCGCATTTGCAGATGCGTTGCCTAGCTTTAATCAAGAGACGCGAACAGAAGTGATCTGTATATTTCCCCTTGCCATTCTTTCTTTGAAAGGTCCCTACTAACAAAAGGGTGGGAAGGGGAAAAACATAAAAATTTGGCGTCTGACACTCATCAGACGAAACGCGAAATTACTTCCACTTTACGCCTGTCTTCTGTGTGGTCGTTGTATTTCACCGATCTATGTACCAATGTGTTTTTCGATTTTCGATTTACATATGTACAATTAACCGACGTTCTTTCGGTGAAGGAAAACATCGTGATGCAACCTGCACATATCAGCAAAAATAAATTTCAAAGATATGTGTGACTTTCCGGGAGAATAAGATGACGAGGCTCGCCACCCGTCACGTTCCATCTCCCGAAATGACGAAAAGTGGATTGCGGAGATTCGTTTGGTTACGCGAAATCGAAATCCGTGATCACTGCCTACCCATCTGGGTAACGGGCGTGAGTTGTGTGAAGAAAAACTAAGATTTCATAAATACCTTAGTTGATGATAATTTAATGATTATATTGTTACTAGCTGTCGTCCGCGACTCCGTCCGCGCGCAGTTAAAAAAAATGAAACATAGATGTTGGCCGATTCTCAGACCTACTAAATATGCTCACAAAATTTCATGAGAATCGGTCAAGCCGTTTCGGAGGAGTATGGCAACGAAAACTGTGACACGAGAATTTTATATATTAGACTAGCTTTTACCCGCGACTCCGTCCGCGCGGAACAAAAAAAAATAGAAAACGGGGTAAAAATTATCCTATGTCCGTTTCCTGGTTCTAAGCTACTTGTCCACCAATTTTCAGTCAAATGGATCCAGCCGTTCTTGAGTAATAGTGTAACTAACACGACTTTCTTTTATATTTATAGATTGAAAACCCACAATAAATACAGAAACTAATAATCTTAACAGCAGTTATTGAAAAACAAAGTTATGCTTTAAGAAGGTTATAAACATATATACCTTTTATAAAATTGTGGTAGTTACAAATAGTTGTGATGTAACTGAAATTAATGTGCCAACTTTTCTACTTTAACGACCGCATCACTGAGAAAACTTTATCAACTTTTACCTAAAATCCCAAGAGGGCATGATCTTTATGTAGGTACTAAGGATGAAATATCAACTAATCCATTGTAAAATATTGTTTTATTTACCACATTATCGTCACTTGAACATTTAGTGAAGACTTCTCAAGTAATATTTAGACTAACGATGTCCAGGGATTTAAAAGTCTGAAAATAAGTCCGTCACTTTTAAAATATAATTTCCAAACAGTTCAGAAATTTGTAAGAAATTGACATATTTGCTATTTAACTTTCTTTTAATTTTTAACTTTATTTTTAATTTTAAAATTAAATGTACTTAAATTTTATGCGTTCCATTGTTTCCTTGACTCTTACAATACATAAAAAGCGACCTTTAATAAAGATTGAATAACTTCGAAACGTAAGCAAACCAAAGTGAAACGTATTTTACATTAAACGATATTCAAGATACAAGATTTCGGGCGAAATCTAAATTTCATGTGACGAAGCCGAGATTACTGGCAACACTTTTATAAAATCTGCCTTGAGTTATGAATACATGAATAAATTTCCCAATCCCCCTTTGTTTTCTTTATATTATAATAAAAATATCGTTATAGAGTCAAAGCGTATGCGTATATTTAATATATCCTGAACGCTTTCTGATTCAAAACATTTCAATTGTAATAAGGAAAAAATACGAGTATAACAGAAATAACGTACATGCTTCGGCAATTTTATTACATTTTGGCTTTTACTGTACCTTTACTAGATTGTTTTTTTAATTTATTTTCAACTTAGTAAACCGAAGAAACTCCGATAACTCCCCTTCTAAGGACACCCGTATAAAAGCATATCACAGTTTTTTTAATGATTTAGGTAGTTGCCTCTCGCAGTATGAACTAACAAATAAAACAGAATTTATAAGAATGTTGTTTCTTCTGGCGAACTGTTTACTCATCTATATATATATATAAAAGTCGTGTTAGTTACACTATTCATAACTCAAGATCGGTCGAACTGATTTAGCTTAAAATTGATGGGGAGGTAGCTTAGAACTAGGAGACGGACATAGGAACTTTTTTATCTTGTGTGCATTTTTTTTTTACTCCGCGAGGACGAAGTCGCGAGTAAAAGCTAGTATTATATACATGCGAATATTCAGATGGATCAACGGATGTTTGATTGAAGGTATCTCCGCAAAGACTCAACGGATCTTGATGAAATTTGACGCAGATGTAGAACATAGTATCGAAGAACACATAGGCACATTTATTCCGCACGGACGGTGTTGAGGGCAAAAGCTAGTGTTTTTATAATAAATCCAAGAAGTATCGCGTGCTGCGCACTGGCCACGCCACCCCGGGGGCTCAACAAATGTATTTAAGATAAGGCTATACATGGGTATGAATAAAGCAATAGACCATATTAGTACACAATATGTAGGTTCAAAGCAAACCACGTACCGTTTTAATCCTTACAACGTGACTACGCAAGTATTGTTCAAACTAACACAATGTATTGCACAACTGGATAATATAGAAATAAATTGGGCTATTGTGCTAATATACTGTATTTTAAAGCTATTTAATAATTTATTTATTCGTGTGTCAAAATAACATTTATTAGCGATACCACTTATCGTGGGTTTCTCAAACCAAAATGTTATATATAAAATTCTCGTATCACAATGTTAGTTACCATACTCCTCCGAAACGGCTTAACCGATTTCTATAACATTTTATGTTCATATTCATTAGGTCTGAGAATCGGCTATCTTTTTTTCATACCGCATTAAGTTTTTTTTTAATTGCGCGCGAACGTAGTCGCGGGCGACAGCTAGTAAAACATATCTTCATATCTGTCATTATCTCCGACAAAACAGAGATAACAACATGTTTTAAATGGAGATTTTGGTCTCAGAAACTAGGAGATAGATAAAGTATTTTACGTTTGACTTACGTTCCGTTAAACAATTTTTTGTATTCAGAATGTAGTAAATATAATTTCAATCCGATCGAAAAAAAATAGCTCATTTTAAAAAGATATAATAAAAGTAAGAGATTGAACATAATATTTTACTTTAATTTCCATATCAATCTAGGCAATTTTATTAAATGTAAAATCATTATAAATCTCAGACAAAGGACCTTGATATGACGCAATTCGAATAATTAAAGAAAGTTCAATTAGTTAAAAAGGAAAATAATTCTTTCAATTAAAGTTATCCTTGAGATTAACTTAGAGATACGGCTCTTTTAATGAAAAAAGCAATTACGCCTGTAGGCGCCTGTAAGGCTACAGTCTTTAGGGGTAGACAGAGATTACGATTTCATTCATTAAACGTGAATGTTATATAAATTAGTTTTAGTTTTTTAATCGATGTCTTGTCCTACTAAGCCTCACGGCCGAACCCAATTATCGATCCTTAATGGGAAATAGAATTTAAACCAAGGCTATTTTAATTACTTCGTATAAGAGAGAGAGTACAAAAATGGATAGTTCAGTTTTTGTAACGTTACAACGTTATAAAATTAAATTCCAAGTACCTGAACTAACTCCTTAAAAAGCGGAGACACAAAACATGTTTTACTAACAGTGGGAACCCAGGATAAGAATACCCTAAATCCATTTTTTTTACTGTAAAATCTTCAATAAACAATAGAGGTTTTAACGTGGGGTGAATTTGAAAATTGAATTTTACCCAACTCGGTTAGCGGTCGAGGGTAACCGATGTGGTTAAAGTTAGAAAGGTTCACGCGCAAAATGAAGCTCTTGCGTTAAACGCCTGTTCATTCATTATTTTTTGCGGTACACTCGAAATGAAAAGTGATTTGTTACATTTTATTATTTGCCGGCTTCTGACACATCTCTCTCGCTTCTTTCACTACTACGGATACGTGTACGTTGGTTGCGTGAACTCTTAGCAACGACGATTTATCAATCGACTCGTATTATTGCGTCATGTTACGTCATTCATTTATGACAAATCTTGCACTCACTTGCACTTTTCAAAATACATAATAAGTTCAGTTTCGAAAGCTTTGATGCTATCAAAATTTATTTTATAGTACACTAGCTTTTTCCCGCGACTCCGTCCGCGCGGAATAAAATATAGAAAACGGGGTAAAAATTATCCTATGTCCGTTTCCTGGTTCTAAGCTACCTGCCCACCAATTTTCAGTCAAATCGATTCAGACGTTCTTGAGTTATTAATAGTGTAACTAACACGACTTTCTTTTATATATATAGATAAACGGAAAAGCGGCAACTTGGTATTTCTAAAATAGGGAAGTTACATCTGCAACAAACTAAAGAGTTAAAAATCCCCTGTCCAACTTTAGTGGATAGGGCAGAGATTAAACAAAGATATTTTCTTTTCCGCAATCCGACAACTCTACCTCCCCTTCCTATTCTATCCTTATTATTAAAACAAATGTTAATAGCAGTGTACTTTATTACTTTTACATTATTGTTTTAAAATATTAAGTAAGAATATTTGACGATGAAATCCATTTCTTTGATTACTTTCTGTACCCTTGACCTTAAGTAATAATATGAGTGACAAACGACGTCGTTTTGCGGCACAATCGAATATGGAATGGCACTCTAGAAAATATCGTATTCCATATTTATCGGCAATTTTGTCGATACCAAAACTAAATTATGTCCCGCCTAGTTTTTATACTTTCCATGTTACATTTGGACCAATGCCAATGGTATGAAACAATCATGTTATAAAATAATATAACTATTATGGTCACTATATAATATTATAAGTTGTGTTCTCTGCTACGGATAGGTACTCCCAATATTTTCTATTATTTATGTCCATACTAGCTGTCGGCCGCTACTCCGTCCGCGCGGAATTGAAAAAATACATAAGTAGTCTATATGTTCTTCTAGACTATGATCTACATCTATGCCAAACTTCATCGAGATCCGATGAGCCGTTCTGGAGATATCTTCAAACAAACATAATGCGAATATTCAAATGGATGGATGTTTGGAACATCCCTGTCATTACCTTTGACAAAATAGAAATAACAATATGCTTCAAACGAAGATATTGGTCTCAAAAACCCACAGTTGGTAAGGTAGTTTTTGATTAATTATTCGATTGTTAAGTTTCATCACAATCTGGACAATGATTCAGGATGGCAAGTAATTATATTTATATAGATAGAATTCATCGTAAAAAGAATAAAATTAAAAAGTGATAGAAATAAAAACAACAAACTATTACAAAGAATGTAGCTAGCAGCTATTACGTTTTATTAAGAACGAGTTCTGAAAGCAAAATTAATTCCGCTCTTTGCCTCACAAAGTCTTTAGTATAAATAAAATATTCAAATGGCCGCTAATTGAAAACTTCTCGAGTTACAATTAAATTATTATATATTTATAAGCAACAAAATTTTAAAGCAAAGACCAGGCTTTGAATAGCTCTTTAATTTTAAATGATTGGTTTAGGAAAGAAATTTTAAACGTTACAAAACTTTGACATAGCTTTTTACGATCAAATCCTAAAAGGTAAACAGCTTTCGCCCGCGATTCTATCCGCGAGGAATAAAAAAAAATAAGTAAATCGACCATGTGTTATTCCAGACTACGAGTATGTTCTAAATCTGTGCCAAATTTCATCAAGATCCGTTGAGCCGTTACGGAGATACCTTCAAACAAATATCCATCCACCTAAACATTCGCAATCACAATGTTAGTAAGATTAAGGGTTAGGAACCGCAAAATATTATAGAAAAGAAACAACTCTATCTTATGAAGTATAAGTAATAAGAAATCTGGTAATAAATATTTCACAAACTAAGGAATATTTTAATGTACCGTATAATATCAAAGCGGTATGAAAGCGTCGGTGGCTTAGGGGCACTTGACTTGTAATCTGCAAGTGCTGGATTCGAATCCCCCCTTATATCAATGTGGTTTTCCATTTATCCGACGTTCTTACGGTGAAGGAAAACATCGTGTTGCAACCTGCACATATCATAGGCACTGACCCAGCGTTGTTGACTATGGCCTAATCACCCCTACCTTAGGATAGGCTTCGAGCATCACAGTGGGGACGTATAGTTGGCTGATGATAACATCATTGATTTGGAAAACACTTCATTTTAATAATAATAATATTAACTAATAAAAATTTACCTCAGAAATATAAATAGAAATAATAAAAATGATAAAACATATTCAAAATGTATTTCTCAATAGCATCAAGTGCAATACAACCGTACTTTATTAACGCTTCACTGAAAACTTCGGGGCCGAGTACACCACATTTTACTCTGAAGAAAAACATCTCAATGCAAAAAGTAAATAAAATGTAGCGTGAATACTTGCACCAGGAATATTTGCACAAAAGATATTTCAATATTCCCTGAACTATGCATTCTCGTTTAATTTATTTTTCCATACAATACTTCTATTCATTGGCAATTTAATATTATATTAAAATAACAGTTGATCGTATTTATATCAATTTTTAATATATGTTTTTTTAAATGTTTTTAAGTATCGAAGTTGTAAATAAAATATGATTAGTATCTGTATTGGTTAAAAGAATGTAAAAAGAAAAAGCTTAACAATTTTTTATTAAAAACTACATCTAGCTTTAGTCGATATTTTTTTATTTGAAATTTATTGTGGAACCATTAGCATTAATAAATGCCCGCCATGTTCGTTGGTAACTTGAAACAACTGCTTTTAATTATTTCTGCATCGGAACATTATTTAGTGCTTTTATATACTACTTTGTACAAAAAACTAATTACATAGCTTCGCGAACTGTTCATATAGAGAGATCGAAGTGAAATAATATTTTTTCTTTTTTCAATTGTTATCTTTTTTTTCAATAAAACTTCAATTTACTTAACCAAAATGGGAAATACGTAATGTACATATATATTTGTGACAAACGCCTTCGTATCGTCATCGTCAATTAGGACACAGTTAGTACGAAATTTTTGATGTACTTTACGCCCGATATCTGCAACAAATCTTTCTATTATTACTAGCTTTCGCCCGCGACTCCGTCCGCGCGCAGTTAAAAAAAACTTAATAGGGGTTTGAAAAATAGATGTTGGCCGATTCTCAGACCTACTGAATATGCTCACAAAATTTCATGAGAATCGGTCAAGCCGTTTCGGAGGAGTATGGGAACGAAAACTGTGACACGAGAATTTTATATATTAGATAAATGCGAAAGTTTAGATGGATGGATGTTTATTAGAAGGTATCTCCAGAACGGCTCAACGGATCTTGATGAAATTTGGCACAGATGTAGAACATAGTCTGGAAGAACACATAGGCTACTTACGTTTTTTTTTAAGTCGCGGTAGACAGCTAGTTTGATGACATGATGGTAATTGTCACAAATATTCGTGCTAGGCCCACAGTTCTATATAACGTTCATTACCAGCGAACTGTATGCGGTATCTTTACAGCTGTAGCAATGTTTACGGAACATCTACAAACTGCTTATGTCATTATTCACAGAAACACATTAGGGAATGCTACATGGAATAGTGATGTAACCGTATTATTAACGAGATATCGATAAATTGGAATCGAATAACCATTATTGTAACACTACGATTAAATTGTTAACCTCAAAATTAATGCATATCGAATTCGCAGTCCAATGGTACTTATTATAATTCTATTTACCAACTTGAAAAAGGAGGGGTTTCTTTATTAGTCTGTATGTGTTTTCTTACCTCAGACTTTCGCTTCTCGTGAACCAATTTCGGTCTAAGGTCTAAGGTAAAAGGTCTTTTTATTTGAATGATAGTGCTTGTCGTTTGAAAATCTGAAAACCTTTTGACTTTTTAAGTTAAATGTTGATAACTAATACTATAAAGAGGAAAGATTTGATTGTTTGTTTGCATTGAATAGGCTTTCAAAATACAATATCTCCGGGTGACATAGACCACACTTATTACTAGATATTATTTTTTAATTCCACGCGGATGAAGTCGCGGGCAACTGTTAGTATGTAATTTCTGTTTCCCTGTTTTGTATTTATAAGAGAGCTTATTTACTTTACTTTTTTCTCTATGTCATAGTTCTGGAGAAATATCTATTTTTATTTCTATCGACAAATATTCAATCCCATGACTTTACTTGTAATGTTTTGCTTTACTCAATGTATCCAAGGTACTTGTTGTGGGTGAACATATTATGTTATAGCTGAAATTGAGCTAATATGAATTAGCTGTGGCAAGAATATTAAAATGTGTTAAGCTATAATAAAGTTCCGTTAGCAGAAGACTTAAAGGAACAAAGTAGTAAAGCTAGTAAACCTTGGTATGGAAACGGATTATTTGCGGAAATTCCATGGTTTTTGCATTCAGTTGTATAAATGTAATTTTATGAATTTTTTAGTAAATTTTAATTACGTTTTTTGTATATTGAAACCACAACTGAAATATTTTTAGCATACGTTAATTAAAAACGGAAACCACATATTTATAATTGAGAAATTCCTAAAAATATTTTTCATACCTGACTGAAAATTGTGTGACGATTCGTGCAACGTTTGTGTAAACGTGATTTGATACGCTTCGGTGAAAAACGTAACGAGAAACATTTTATGTTATTTTATTACGTTCATATGACCTGTGTTTATTAACGACTTAATATAAGTACTTAATTTCATTTCGTATAAAAGTTCTACGTAACAAATTTTAATAAATAAATTAAATTTTACTAATATTATATAAATGCGTATTTTTAGATGGATAGATGGATGGATGTTTGTTTGAAGGTATCTTCAGAACGGTTCCATGGATCTAGATGTAATTTGACATAGAGCATAGTCTAGAACAACACACAGGCTATATTAAGTTTTCTTTTAATGCCGCGCCGACGGAGTCGCGGGCGTTAAGTAATCTATAATACATATTGAAATTGACGTCATCTCTCTGGCCTTATCCCCCTCACGTGGGATTGGCACACAAGGTTTTATGAAAGATAAAGTTTTGCCTCAAGTTTTTACGGCCGGCCGCCTGCCTGTCGTCAATCCTACTTGGGAGGAATATTTTGAAATTAAATATAACATTATATAAATAATTCAAAATTACTTTTAAAAATACACCAAAAACAATGAAATTGCGTAATACAGACACTTGTATATAATGTCGAAAAAAATCATATTTCGTACACTTGATGTATTTGCTTGATGTAAAAAATTACTTTTTAATTTTTCCATCTGTCTGAATGTTTGCTCCGGATAATCTACACAACGGCTGGGCTTATTTTGACGGACTCTGACGGGATAATCGTTAATTTATTCGACCATAGTATACGCTACTTATTTTACGCTGATGTAGACGCATTTGACCGTTAGTGATAAATATTTCCTAAAACTAAGCTTCCTAAGGTTAAAAATAAAAGTGATATTATAAAACAAATGATTATTATTTATTTGCAGGAATTAACTGTTCTTGTAAGAATTTCTTTTTTCTTTCTTTTCAGCAACGTAACGCACACTGCTGGGCATAGGCCTTCCCCCAAAGATCGCAACGATGGTCGGTCCTGTGCAACCCGCATCCAGGGTACTCCCGCAACTTTAACAAGATCATCGGTCCATCTTGCGAGAGGTCTGCCAAGGCTACATCGACCTGTCCGTCCCCCCTCATGATGGCCATGAATAATTAATTACAAGACCAAATTACGTGCCATATTCTAATGAATAAATTACTTGATTTAGTATTCATTAATATTTAAAAATAGCGGTAGTAGTTCCCAAGTAGGATTGGCGACAGGCAGACGGCCGACCGTAAAAAAAATAAGCCAAAACTTTAAGGTTTATAAAACCTTGTGAGCCGATCCCACGTGAGTGGGAAAAGACCTGGGAGAAGATGAGTATTCTTTAATATTCCAATATGAATCTAGTATACGTATAATTTTTTCATTTCATTTATGTTAGTAAATTTGGAAAATAATAATGAAAGTAAAATAATTAATGAAAGGAAATTAATAATATTTCTCAATAACGAGTCACATCAGTGTAATGAGAAATATAGTAATATATCGTGACTATTTATCCGAATAAATGGGAAAATATCACCGCAGTTCGTGATTCGTCCACTCTCATTAGCGACGATCCAGTTGTAATAAAAGAAGCCTTCCTGATTCCGGAAATAACAAACATTTGTTGGTCAAGAAACGTTTGGTAATATGGTTCATTTATGAAAGACAAGCTTTTACCCGCGACTCCGTCCGCGCGGAATAAAAAAATGCACAAAAGATAAAAAAGTTCCTATGTCCGTCTCCTAGTTCTAAGCTACCTCCCCATCAATTTCCAGCTAAATCAGTTCGACCGATCTTGAGTTATAAATAGTGTAACTAAGACGACTTTCTTTTATATATATTGATTTCAATTTCGTTACTTCCGCAGTAATGAAATTGCTATATCAAATTATAACATCTAATAAAGACATATCTGTAATATTTTTTTTAATTTTAAAGAGGATAGATTTGATTGTTTGCATTGAATATGCTACGAAAATGCTTAACCTATTTAATAAACTCACTATTGGGAAGCTACACTATCACCGGATAACATAACCTATATTTATTACTAGAATTTTTTTTTAAATTCCGCGCGGAGGAAGTCTCTGGCAACTGCTACTTCGTACAATCTGAAGATATATTTAAAATAAAAACTCCGCCAGGTCTATGTTTTAACTAAGCAATCACTTGGTTAATTATCTTGTTTGTGTTACATTTATATTTCAGTTTAAATATATGACAATCCTTTTATAGCAATCTGATACTGAAACAAATAACAATGTACTTATATCGGAAGCAGTATTGGTGATATATATTTTAACGTTGTGGTCCATAATATCAATCACTGGCAGTCAAAGGTTTAAAGCATGTGTTTAACTACAGTGTAAAACTGTATTTTCTGGAGTAATGCAGTCTCCGACGTTAAATACGAATAGAATACGTACCAATTTAATTTTTTGCAAAAAAACTGTACAAAAACACCAAACAAAGCCAGCTGATTGTAATAAAATCCGGTATCATACGATAGCAATTAGTACAAACAAGAAATGTAATTATTTTCTTGTTGGCACTTGGCACTAATCGTTTGCTCGTTGCACAAAGTGCATCACGATATGGGGTTGTTTTTATTAATTCCCGATATTTTTGTTATTTATTATTTTTTTAATCAGTTTTAAATGTAAACTTTACACCGCAGATCTTTTAAACTACTACAATAATTTTATGAGCAATAATGTTATTTTTCAACATTGCTTTATATTAAAAAATGTAGTTAATCTCAAAATCATGAGAAATCATAGATAACTAACTTTCGACTGCTCAAACATAGTGTAATTTAATTATTTACACAATGCACTAATTTTAGTTAAACAATAAAATAAAAAGATAGTCTTTTGACTTGTGCGAATCAAAGTAAAGTAGGATAATTTTGTAAAATAAAATCAATTATCTAAACAAAAAATTTATGACTGTTAAACGCAATGCGACATTTTATCACGCATCAGCGGTCGCGGTTGCGCTCAATTTGTCGTGTCGGCGCTTTACAACCGCGCGCCTAAGCAAATGTTTCGCGCCGAATGAATCAAATGTACCGTGCAACATAAAGCGCTTTTACTCGCTGTGTGCGCTGAATTGTACATTCTCAGCAATACAAATACGTGATGTAATAAAGCTAAAGTCGTAATCTGATTCTTAAATCATCTTACGTGGTTTAAATCGAATAATAAATCGTATATTATATTAAAAATTAGATAAAAAGGATAAGTACATATTTTTGTTACTTAAGAATTCAACCATTAATAGATGATTTTCTCTGAAATCTTAGGTATCATAAAATTTGATTGTTGATATCAAGCGTAATCCTAGAAAAATAATATTAACCTTTTGTTTACGTTTTCATCTTTATTGAAGATTTCAGGTCTATGAATTAGGTATATTAAGAAAAACATCTATGTTTGGAGAAATTACCAGAATAACATATGTAAGTATTTTTCCTCTAAACCTTCATAATTGAGAGAAATGATTTATATTTAGGATTGCAATAACATACGTCCCCAATTACAAAGGGGTAAAAAAAACACGTAATCTCTCACAAAAACTCTCTTAATTTCACTTTTCAATTAATGTTTGACCGGCGGGGCCGACGGACCAGACGGGTGCAATTTCACGGGACAGCAAATAATTTAAACGTAACATAAATACGCGTAGCTTTGTGGATTTTGGCTTGAAACGCCACACACTATTTTATTAGCAGATTTTCGACAACTATTAATATCACGCTATATTGGCTTGCGGCTAACAAATCTGCAGGTTATGTTACCTATTTGTTACGCTCGTTTACTTTAGTTACATTGCCCAAAATTTAACAATAAATATAATGCAATTTAAATAAAAAAAATACATTTAATATTTCAGAATTAACCCTTATTTGTATAAAGTGGATATGCACTTATTAAGCAATGTTAACGCGCCTCAGAACATTGCGTTTCGATATCAACCGATAAACCTATGCATTATTATTTTTTCGAGAGAATGAGTTTTTTCAGCAAGGGGAACAATAACTTATATATCTTTATATATTGATTAAAATCTATCAATAACAGTAACAAATTCGTAGGAGTATACGGAATCATCATCATAGCTCACTATACGAGCTGAGGGGCTCTGAGCCTACCCTAAGTTAGCAGTGACTAGCCCGTAGTCAACCACGCTGGCCGAGTGCGGGTTGACTTCACACATATCTGAATTTCTTCTCAGATATGTGCAGTTTGCATCCCGATGTTTTCCTTCACCGTCAGAACGTCGGATAAATGTACGTATGTAATTCGAAACTCGAGAAACACATTGGTACATGCCGGAATTCGAACCTAGGACGTACAGATTGCAAGTCAAGTGCTTAACCCCCAAGCCACCGACGTTCTATAGCCACCGACGCTCACTGAGTGTACGGAATAGTATAATTTAATGTATCAGGACCAAATAACAGAGTAGTATGGAGTTCGCCGGACTTCTGCTGCGGTTTGCGGTTTGTAGAATTCTACCACATGTTCTCACATAGCATGTTGTTATGTAAATCAGGGTCTATTAGCTACAACTGTCGTTTGTTTTATAAAGAGTAAAGGCATTTAGTTAAAATATTATTTACACTAAATCTAGTTTTAGTACCCTACTTACAGGAGCTTAAAATTAGTGCTAACTTTACCTATTTAGTATCTTACAAGTTTTTACAAGTCAAGTTTGATGATTGACAAGATATTGTAATTCAATCTTTCTTCTACTTAAAAAAAATGAAGATCTTAATAAAAGGCAACAAGCTCTTACCTTTTTTCCTGACGTAGGTACTTAATACAAAAGAAAGAAAAGAAAGAAAGAAAAAACATTTATTGCCACACAAAGAATATAAAAATGAAAAAAAAGAAAAGTTTGAACGTACATTGCAAGAAAGATTGATCTTGGATATTACCAAGTGCGAGAAACAAACGCTGTGGACCACTAACACAAGCAATCTTTCTCCAGTCTCATCTATAAATCTATGCAAAAACTCGCGTCGGCGTCGGCCTCACTTCACTGAATAATATTCAGGAATAATATCTTAGTTTTCTTACAATTGAAAGATCATAGAATAAATCAAAATTTGGATTAAATTTCCCAGCAGATTCGAACTCTAGTTTTAAGTTTGTTTGAAGTCTATAGTTAATTTAACTTAGTATTTATAAATTTACTAGCTGTCGCCCGCGACTCCGTCCGCGCGCAGTTAAAAAAAAACTAAATGGGGGGGGTTTATGAAAAATAGATGTTGGCCGATTCTCATAGATACCGGATAAGCACAAAAAATTTTATATTATTTTATTATAGAATTTTATATATTAGATTCTCGTGTCACAGTTTTCGTTCCCGTACTCCTCCGAAACGGCTTGACCGATTCTCATGAAATTTTGTGAGCATATTCAGTAGGTCTGAGAATCGGCCAACATCTATTTTTCATTTTTTTTTTAACTGCGCGCGGACGGAGTTGCGGGCGACAGCTAGTTTTATAATAATAATAATAACTGCTTTAATAATAATAACTGCTTTATTTATATATTATATATTATAATTTATATATTAGATATTTCGTTTTCTCAGACCATTAGAAGGTTAATTTAATATGATACTTACCAATACTAAAAAATCAAAAAGGTAAAATTCACATAAACTTACATAGAAAAGGAAACACGACACAATGCAATAAGTACAAGATGGCTACTTTAGTTTCATTATTGCCCACTCGGCCAGTTAATTTGATCGCACTATATTATATGCAATGCAATGTTTCTTATCATTTGCTGCTACAGTTATACGTGTCAATGAGTTCAATTTTATGTTGATACCATTACAAGTTCAAAGATAGAGAGATCCAATGAACTAAACCAAGGATTGGTTTGACATTTAAATCACAAGGCGATGAAATTCCTATTTCCGAGGTTTATGAGTTAATTTCATCGTTCAAAAAATTATATTCGATTCGAATTTTGTATTATTTAAATTCTTGAATGATTCGATTCAACTTTATAATCCAATATTCGTAAGTTTGAATTATTTGTACATCCCTAGTGTTGTTCTTCTTCCCCTAAGTAAATGAAATAATCAAATCAAATAACGTTTATATTTATTATTAATTTTATTTATGAAGTACTACTAATATTTATATATCACATTTCATAATAACCTACCTACAATCTAAAGTAGACTTACATTGTACATAAATAACTAAATTTTCCTACAGAGCCATTTTAAACCTCATCACTTATCCTAATCAGTTGCATACGCATCTGTTGACACGTAGAATACTCCTGTCGCGTTACCAGGATTTGAATAACCCGCAATTGTGACTTGATTCGCAGCACATTTGCCTTTAGAGAAATCTTTGTATGAATCACAAGCCCATGCTAGATACCAACCGGGATGATGGACTGTCTCCGACCAGAATTTAACACAAGCTTTGTGACTGCATTTGGCAGCTACAGATTCGCCGTACGCGGGTATGTAACCTTCATGGCAATCGGGTTGTTTTCTTCCTTTGTTGAAGAAGAAATCAATATCAGCTAGAACAGCTGTAGTTCCTAAACCACCAGCATTGCAATGGTATACTTCGACGTATTGCGCCACACCTGATCTTATTTGATTATCTATAAAGCTGTTAGAAAAGCAAGGACCAGCTGGATCGATGCCTGTGATCCTCCAAATCTTTTCTGAAGTCATATCGCTATAAGTAGTGCCGGCGTATCCAAGTATCTGAGCGCCCAAACTGTGTCCAATGCAATGCATGTTATTTGAAGGATAACCTTTGCTGTGTAGATCTGCCAAAAATGTCCCCAATCTTTTACCGATTGATGGGACAAAGGTTACAGATTTTTCATACACCTCCCTTCGTCCTCCATGTTTTGACGTATACGCGGAGTGATCTATAATAATTAGATAAGTATTTGGAACATCTTTAAATGTTTGTCTTATTGTTTCTTCGGTGTTCTTGTAAATATTGGATTTGTAACCCGGAACGAAGAATATTAGTTTCCTTGTGATGTCTAAACTGTATAGATTAGTTAAGCCATCTATAGCTTTGTCTATTTCGAATGTTGCGTTGAAATTGTTTTTGAAATCGTAAAAATAGACAACGACGTTACTAACATCGAGTACCGCTGTTTTGTTGATGTTGCCTGAAAATTAAAAAAATAGACTTAATTAAATTTAATTTAAATAAAGGTATCATAGTTCCTATTGGATTATAGACTTAAAATATATATATTTTTGGCAAAAACGATGAATTGTACAGTCAAGGACTTGACTAAAACCATAAATATTCTATTGATGATGATTTTTATTTCTTTTAACTTCTTACATTCACCTTCCTTCATTCTATATCTAATAATAGGTTGTTTAATTTAAAATCCAGTCTAATACATGTTTAAACTAACAAGTACAAGTACCTAATCAGAATTATATCTTACTTCTTACTAATATAAATGCGAATGTTTAGATGGATGGATGGATGTTTGTTTGAAGGTATCTCCGGAACGGCTGCAAGGATCTCGATGAAATTTTACACAGATGTAGATCATAGTGTGAAAGAACACATAGGCTTTATTAAGTCTTTTTTTTTTAATTTGGACGGAGTCGAGAGCGACAGCTAGTTGTTAATGTTTGTCATTTTTAATTAAATTAATGCCAAATTCAAAACTACACCTTGTGTCATAACATTAGATCAACATTGGACGTGAAATTGAGTAAATCTACGAATGATTTAATAAACATTTAATGAGTTTATAAACACTGTCCTTATATTTCAGTTTGTTAAATAACATCGTTTTATTCAACATCAACTTCATTTGTATTTAGAAAAGTGAACAAACGTAACGTTATAACTTAAATAAGTATTCTAGTATTAAAACAATAGATAGACTGATAATAATTTAAGCTCATTAAAGTGAAAGAAAAAACATTTGAAGATAATTTCAGTGTTTAAAAAAAATACTAGCTGTCGCCTGCGACTTCGTCCGCACAGATTAAAAAAAAACTTAATAAATAGCATATGTGTTCTTCCAGATTAAGTTATACATCTATGCCAAATTTCATTGAGATCCGTTGAGCCATTCTGGAGATATCTTCAAACAAACATCCATACATCCATCTAGCCATCCAAGCAATCGCATTTATAATATTAGTAAGATTATCGTATTCTTTTATATGTATCGAGTAGTGCTTTAACTATGAAATCAATTAATCAATTTTGTTTAACTAAAGTATATAATAATACTAGCTTTTACCCGCGACTCCGTCCGCGCGGAATAAAAAATAGAAAACGGGGTAAAAAATATCCTATGTCCGTTTCCTGGTTCTAAGCTACCTGCCCACCAATTTTCAGTCAAATCGATTCAGCCGTTCTTGAGTTATAAATAGTGTAACTAACACGACTTTCTTTTATATAAATAAGATGTTTGTTATAATGCACAAACATAATGTTACAAAATTAATTTCACGAATCCAATAAGCGTGAAACTTCATACATCCATTGTTACAAGTGACGACATAAACTAGCTTTTATTGTGTTCGCAGACTATATTTAAGGAACTAATATAAGAGAAGCTGTGGGCTTGTAATTATATACCGTGCATTGTACCCGTGTGTACATAAGGCTTTTAGTTTGCACGTCCTGTACAAGAGTACTTATGGGCTTAACGTGCCAACTCAAATACCGTGTACAACCCGTACTGATGAAGTCATTCAAAGTAGTTCGAATGCGAGGCCTTTGTCCTTCAGTCGTTGTACGCGATAAAGTTACGCATTTAAGCCGTGATCAGTGACCTAACGACGTCTATAACCATTCGATAGTATCGATAAAAACAGTCACCGTTACTTTTATCCGGATATGGAACAAAGACGAGATTTTTTTTTGGCCACAACCGAAATTTCTGTTTGCTTGATGTCCAAAAATTTACTAAATTAACAGTTTATTTCAAGTAAAAGAACGAGAGGGATGTTAATGTTTTTGTTTTCGTACAAGTGTTCGGGACGAGATTAATAGAAAAATCTACTAGTCTTCTAGTTATTTAAAAAAATAACAAAAAAATGGGACCCATCTGCAAGCACTTCCTTTCGATTAAAATAATTTTTATCAAAATCGGACCACCAGGGGCGGAGATTCGCAGTAACACACATAAAAAAAAACAGTCGAATTGATAACCTCCTTCTTTTTGAAGTCGGCTAATAAACATTTTCTTTAGCAAAAAAACAGAGACCTGGGCTAAGTAAGCGAAGTAAGTTAACGAAGTCAATAACTTCCTCAAAGAATTAAAGAAAATCTATTATTTACACACATCGTAAGAAGGTAGGGGAATTACTAGTAAGAGGAATATTACGAAATCTCGTGTCATTGTAAGTACATCCACAAGCTCCTAGCCTAATAAGTATGTTACAAGCGTCCACTGGAGGTGACTGTACTTGATCAAGTGTTTTTGTTTGAATTAAATTATGGATATAACATCTTATTTAATTATACGAAACTAATAATGATTTCTCTATGTTTATTTATACTCATACTTTGATCCAGAGAATTTAAAAAGAATATGTTTCCATTAAGAAGAGTATTTTATAATAATCTCAATATAAAAACATTATTTCCACATTTAATTTAGCCAATATATGATCTAAAATCACACTTATCAAATGTGTTTTTAATAAAAACAAGTCAGTAATCATACCAATGACCTCTGGCATATGAAAAGGTATAACCTAAAAATGTAAACAAATTAATAACATCTAAAAGTTAATTTTATTACTAATTATTCATAAACTAATATATAGATTAAAATGTACTTACAACTAATCCAATCGGAGTACAAAACAGCACGGAAAGGTCCCCAATTACAATAAACGGAAGATAAAATTATAGTAGCGAGAAGTGAACGGAGGAGAAACATCTTAACAATTTACAGTACGTCTAACTCCGTCAAAGAGTGTTATGACACTGACTAAATGAGAACACAAATGGCCTATGTAATCTGCGCAAACGCACCTTTCGCATCTTAATTTAATATAGTGTCTTCCCACGCCTCCGTTTGTGTATTTAATTCTAATATTTATTTTAATCAAGGCTTATTTTCTACATTTATATCAAAACTTGCGCGTGTTGATTGTGCTTGTATAAAACAAAGGTATATTATTTTTTATTCCAACGAGAATGTATTTATTTACTCCTGCGTATTGATGATAAAAGTTCAAAGTTTATTAACCATCAGGTAATTTATTAAGGCCTTCCAATTGTCTCTCAAAGCATTGACTTACGCGAGAATCTTTTAATCAAAATTTACCAAACATTATTTGTCCAACAAGACCGGTTGACATTACGTAAAAAATGACAATTTCAATGTTTTAAAATGTATCTTATTTTAATAGTATAAGGTTTAATTTCGTATCTGGCTATTCAAAATCGAGATTCAGGAACTAAATGTTGTCAACTTACTTTTTCCTTCCCTATCACTTTGTATTCAGAGATCTGAGTCACTGAATTAAAGTAGGTATAATTTTAGGAATGTTTTTGTTTTAAAATATGATAATAAAAACCCTAATTGGCTTTGATGGAGCTTAGAGGGTTAAGAACCTAACTTGGTAAATAAGTTTCCATGTATGGTGCCAAAGTTACAGTTATTTGCTAAATCTATATATATATAAAAGAAAGTCGTGTTAGTTACACTATTTATAACTCAAGATCGGTCGAACTGATTTAGCTGAAAATTGATGGGGAGGTAGCTTAGAACTAGGAGACGGACATAGGAACTTTTTTATCTTGTGTCCATTTTTTTTATTCCGCGCGGACGGAGTCGCGGGTAAAAGCTAGTAGATATTAAAAGGAATAAAGATTTGACGGAAGCTAGTTGGATACAGTAACAGTTGATAATATCACTTTGAAAATAAATAATAAAACAAAAGACGCAAGCGAAATAATCCATTTACGTAGTAGTAATTAAGTCGTTATCACCCCGATCCGATCTCAAAGTTTTTAATTGACTCCTCTCGCCCTGTCCACTTCACCCCTCCAACGTTCCACTTTGCGTCAGTTATCTTGATTCGTTAGGACCGATAATTACTTCATGAAATGTTGTTCCATAAAACAGAGATATTGGAAAATTAATATTTTATTGTACAATTGAAAGTGTTATTTATTTATTATTAATAACTTTGTCGACACAAAAGTTAAGATGCAATTTGTTTCTGAAATTTGTAAGGTTCGGATGTTCTTATTTTAGCTTTAGTCTCTCGTGAGGCGTCCTGTCCACCTTTCATATCCACTGTACAATAAATGTTACAGAAAATTCTCTTAGAAATAAAACAATTGTACATCCTTGAAATGCTGTTATTGAAATACAAAATAACTATATTTATACTAGCTGTCGCCCGCGACTCCGTCCGCGCACAGTTAAAAAATGGGGGGAGGGGTTATGAAAAATAGATGTTGGCCGATTCTCAGACCTACTCAATATGCTCACAAAATTTCATGAGAATCGGTCAAGCCGTTTCGGAGGAGTTCACGAACCCCGTGACACGAGAATTTTATATATTAGATTTTTTCGAAGTCTGTGCAATATTACATTTAAAATGAGTGGTTGACAGGGAAATATATTGATGGCTATTGATACAATTTCATGTCAAAACATGTTTGTCCAATAATTTCATTCATATAAAAATTCTCGGCGAATGTCAAAAAAAACAATACAAATATAGTTTCACATAAATCGTGTATTTCAGCTTCAAGAAAAGAAATATCAGAAATAGGCTGAAATATAATTATATGACAAAGTCTTCAGTCAAAGAAAATAATGGATAGTATTGTCGGAGAGATTGATCGCTCGAATTAGTACGTGACTTCGCTCAGCGGGAGATTTCTCTACGATACGAAACAAGTCGCTATGTGAAATATTGTACCTTTTTACATCAAAACATTTGATATGAATACTAGATAAAAAAATCTCTTTTTATTAGAAGATTTCTAGATTGATATGTTTTCTTTTACATCAATTAAAATAGCATGTTAAAAGCATAAATGCAAAAAAGAAGTATAAATTTATAAAACGCGGCTCTTTGTTAAAATACACTGAAAAACATGTAAAGTTACGATTTCATTATTAATAGTAACAATTCACCAAAAACTAATGTCCAAAAAAAACTACATAAGTGTCTTATTTATAGGTACTTTGGTTACATCTTTAAAATTAAAAAATACACTTAAATAATACTTCCAACTAAACAACACCATAAGTCTCAGTGGAAGCATAAAACAATCCCGTAGCATTACCGGGATTAGAATATCCAGCAATTGTGACGTCATTCCGGACACATCTACCCTTGGAAAACTTCTTATAAGAGTCACATTTCCAAGCCAAATACCAACCGGGATTATGTACTGTTTCAGCCCAATATCTAACACATGCTTTGTGACTGCATTTCGCTGCTTCGGAAGCGCCGTAACCTGGGATCAAACCTTCATGACAATCTGGTTGCTTCTTCCCATTATTGATGAAGACATCTGTATCAGCTAACACACTGGTCGTACCCAATTCACCGACATTACAGTGATATACTTCGACATACTGAGCAACACCTGATCTAAGTTGATCTTCTATTTGACTGTTTGAGAAACAAGGTCCGGCCGGATCGATCCCTGTTATCCGCCATATTTTTTCGCCTGTCAGTCTTATATACGTTGTCCCAGTGAAGCCGAGCATTTGAGCTCCTAGGCTGTGACCGATGCAATTTATTTTGTTTGAAGGGAAACCTTTTGTATGGATATCTACGAGTAACTTGCCTAATGCTCTTCCGAGATGATAAGTGTACAAGACAGATCTCTCATAACTATCTCGTACACCACCTTTTGAAGATGTGTAAGTTGAATGGTCTATTATGATCAGATATGTATCTAGATTGCTAAATGTTTGTCGTATTTTCTCTTCAGTCTTCTTGTAAATACTAGATTTGTATCCTGGGACGAAAAATATCAATTTCCTTTTGACGTCCAAAGTTTGATACTGAGATATGCCATCAATAAATTTATCTATTTTGTAGCTAATGTTTAGATTGTTTTTGAAATCGTAGAAGTAGATCATAGTGTCTTTTACATCGAGGTCTACTTGTTTGTTGTGGTCACCTGTTAAGAAAAAAAAAAACAAACCTATATTACTTAGGGCCAGTTATAAAGATCCTCTTACCTACACAGGACTTCTTACAAAAATAAACATTTATCATTTTACTAATATTAAAAATGCGAATGTTTAGATGGATGGATGGATGGATGTTTGTTTGAAGGTAACACTGGAAGGGCTCTATGGTTCTTGATGAAATTTGGCACAGATGTAGAACATAGTCTAGAAGGCTACTTATTAAGTTTTTATTTTAAATTTCGTGCCAACGAGGTCGCGGGCGATAGCTAGTTTTAAATAAACAAAAGACAAGAAGTTTTTTCAACTTACAAGTTATCAAATCATCATTATCAATATCACATCATTCATTCGTCGGCTATCGTTCTGAGTGGTGGTGTTGATACTTTTTTACACAAGTAACTGAGGTACTGAGGTAAAACTACAAACACATCTTTTGTCTTTGTCGTGAGCACGAATTAAGGACCGGCAGTGCGGCGTGTCTATCTCCGTCACACCTATACAAACGCACGTGAGTCTTAGAGATTTAATTATGTCGCTGCAACGAACACCGCCGGGTAAATTCGCATCCGACACGGATATACCCGCAACGTTAGACATCGGTTTTGTGAACAGTCGAAAACGTAAACAGCCCGACTGTGATGGAGCACAAACCTTAGATTGCATTGAGAGACTTTCAAAAACAATCAGCAATGAATTAACTAAAATAACATCGACCCTAACAGATATTAACAATAAGATGACAAAATTACAAAATGACAACATCAATATCAATAAATCCTTAGGTGAAACAAATGAGAGGTTGTCAGAAATTGAAAAATCGCTAAATTTCTTATCAGAAAGACAAGATGGCTTTGAAACTCGTCTGAAGGCCCTAGAAGGTCAGATTACTCGCACCCCTGATCTTACTATACAATTGGCTACAATCGAAAATAAAATTTCTTTAATGGAACAACAGGCCCGACAGTGTAATTTAGAGATATCTAATATTAAAGAACGGCGTGGCGAGAATCTAGTTCAAATAGTAGAAAACTTGGGTAACATCATCAAACAACCAATTAGGGCAGCTGACGTTGTAGCCGTTCATCGAGTCCCGCACGCTGACCAAAACAACAAGCGACCCAAAAATATAATCGTTAAATTCACCTCGAGGATACTTCGTGATAACTTCATCTCAGCATCGCGCACAACAAAAGGACTAAACTCAACTATGCTGTCCATAACTGGGTCGCCGGCGCCAGTGTATGTGAATGAACACCTTACGCTGAATAACAAAATTTTGTTTCGTCAATCTCGCGAGGCTGCGAAGAAACATGGCTTCAGGTACGTGTGGGTTAAGCACGGAGTCATTCTTGCACGGAAGACGGACACCTCCCCGGTTATCGCTATTCGAACAGAACAAGATATTGAAAAGTTCAAATAATTTTGTATTTAAAATGATTACTAGTATTTATATTGAGTTTATATGGGCTCGTCACTTTATAAATTACGTTAACATATTTAGTTGTAAGGAATACTTATACATATTTTATAGCATTATAAAAAACAACACTTTTTGTAACAGACTGTGGGACGCAAGTAGCTACCGCTTCGATTACTTGAGAATTAAAATAAGTTTAATATTATGTGTACTGTATTACGGTGAACTAGGAGGCTATTTTGTACTGTTATGTTTATTATTCCAACACTTCAATATACATTCTTTTCGCACGGCTAACAATAACATAAGGAAATTAATAGCTATGAAATACTTTAATTACACAATACTTATTTACAATAATTTACAAAAGCCATGACTAGTACTACATTATCTATATTTTATCAAAACTGCCGTGGCATACGAACCAAGTTAAATACTATTTATATGAATATTTTGTCGCATAACTATGACATTATTATTTTAACAGAGACGTGGCTACGAGAGGAGATAAGTAATAGTGAAATAATCGATGTAAGGTATGACGTGTTCCGCTGTGACAGGGATCATAACACGAGCGGGCGGCGCGACGGCGGTGGCGTGCTTGTGGCCGTACAACGCGAGCTACGCGCACGCCCCGCACAGGCCGCCCGCACGCGCCTCCGCCTTCAGCCCGCGCGCGCCTCTAGTAGATCACGTCCTCTTGGAATTAAAATCGGCGAACTACTCATTCATAATTAGCGCTGCATACATACCACCCAATTTAACTTCCGATGTCTATAGCAATCATTTCGATTTTTTGGCGGACGCGTTATTACTTAATCAGGTGGATAACTTCATTGTGGTGGGCGATTATAATTTACCGACCCTAGAATGGCGCGAATGTCATAAATGGATGGAGCCTATTGTTCACAGTGATTACTGCCGTTCAAATAAATGTTTAATTAACTTTCTTTCACTGCTTAATTGCCGACAAATTAATAATGTAAAAAATATTAAAAATAAAATCCTTGATCTCTTCATAACAAACGTAGGAGATAGCACACTCTCAGCTTCACCATTACCGTTAGTCGAACCCGATAAGTATCATCCTCCCTTTTATACATTTCTGACTATAAATAAATGTATAGTGCCTATGGCTACTAAACCGAAGACGCAATTTAATTTTAATAAAGCTAACTATACATTAATAAATTCAGACCTATCAGCGATCGACTGGGGGTCAATTCTAGATCATACAAACGCAGAAAATGCAGTTTCTCAATTTTACGAAAAGCTGCATCAAGTAATTAAAAGCCATGTGCCATACAAATTCATTAAGCCGTCTAAATACCCAATTTGGTTTTCAACGGCGTTAATTCACATCTTTAAAAATAAGAATAAAGCATGGTGCAAATGGAAAAAATATAAAAATAGATCTGATTACGAAACATTCTCTATATATATTCTCTATTCTCTATAGGTCACGCTTTCAACGCGAATCAAAAAAATGCTATAAAAAATATATTACAACAATCGAAGATAGTATTAAAAAGAACGTAAAATACTTTTGGACATATATAAATAAAAGAAAAAATAAGACAACTAAATCGGATATACCACAAAGTGTCTTCTATAAAAATAGTACGACAAGCAATCCCGAACAAGCAGCGAGTCTTTTCTCATCGTACTTCAAATCTGTCTTTGAGCCATCAAATGTTGATGATGATTATGAGGTCGTCCACATTCCTGATGATAACCATAATTCCGACCTAATTCTTAGTGATATAATAATATGTCCCAATGCAGTACTAAAAGAGCTTCGCTCACTGGACCTTACGAAAGGACCAGGCTTAGATAACATTCCTCCAATTTTTCTACAGAAAACTGCACTGAATATCTATAAACCTTTACATTATATTTTTAATTTATGTCTAAAAACCGGAGTTTTTCCCGCGATATGGAAATCCGCGCGTATAACACCAATATTTAAGAACGGCAATAAATCTGATATAGAAAATTATCGACCCATATCCCTTTTACCCATAATCTCTAAAATCTTTGAAAGGCTAGTTCACAACTGTATATACCCATCGCTCCATAAAATCATAATAAAACAACAACATGGTTTTGTTAAAGGTCGTTCAACAACAACTAACTTATTAATTTACACATCACATCTTTTTGATAATTTAGATGTAAATAAGCAAACCGATAGTATATATACTGATTTTCGTAAAGCTTTCGATCGAGTAGACCATAAAATACTACTAGAAAAACTCGCTTTTAACGGAATTCGTGGTAACCTATGGCGTTGGTTCAAATCCTATGTTACTAACCGAACTCAAAAAGTCATTGTCAATGGATGTCAATCTAATTTCGAAAATATCACATCTGGAGTACCTCAAGGTTCGATCTTAGGGCCCCTTATGTTTATCCTTTTCATTAATGATATACATTTATGTTTTCACTACTGCGATTTCTTACTTTACGCTGATGACCTAAAAGTTTTTCATACCATTAACAACATTGACAATCACTATCAAATACAACAAGACCTTGACCGCTTGTGTTCCTATTGTTTACAAAATAAGCTTGAACTCAATGTTGTTAAATGTAAAGCAATAACGTTTACTAAAAAGAGACATGTAAGCAAATTCAACTATAATTTGAATGGCATTACCTTAGAAAATGTTAATCATATTAGAGACCTGGGGGTTACCTTAGATAGTAAATTACACCTTGATCTGCACATTGACAACATTATAAACAAATCATTTAAAATGTACGGTTTTATCATGCGCGCGAGTTCAGAGTTTAAACGTCCATCTACTTACCTTTATTTATATAAAACCCTAGTTCGCTCACAACTTGAATATGCTGTGCCCATCTGGAACCCATATTATAATAAATATATCGAATCATTAGAAACGGTACAAAAAAAATATCTTCGTTGTCTAAACTATAAATGCTTCCATACATACTTACCTTATCAAGGCCTACTAGAAAAATTCAAATTACTACGTCTCGAATCTAGACGTGCTCAACATGAAGCGGTGCTGCTACACGATCTATGTCACAATAGATACGATTGTAGTTGTTTGATTAAAAGACTCTGTTACAAAGTGCCTACAAGGGCACATCCTAGAAAGGTATGTAAAGTATTTGCACTAACTCGGTGTCGTACAAATTCTGGCAAGAGATCACCACTTAACAGAATTGTAGACACATATAACTCCAATTTTAATAATATAGATATAATGCATGTTAATAAAAATAACTTTAAAAAAGAAATTGTAAAATCGTTGTCTAACTATTAATTATACATCTAACTATAAATTATATTATACAAAAACTATTAACAAACTAGAATACTACTACTCGAATGTTTTAGCTAAACCTAATTTTAAGAACAATATGTGGTGAACATTGTGGATGGCACATTTACTTAAGACTCTCCTTTGTGTATTTTATATTGTTTATTTTCTACTTTTTTGTGCTATTGTTAGTTTACCTCAATAAATGAAAAAAAAATGAAAAAAAAAAAAAAAAAAAATCAGAGTACAACAACGCTTGGAAAGGTCCCCAATCACTTTTTACGTTGACGAAAAAAGCACAAACTATCAAATAAAACGAAAACATTTTGATAACCTCTCGCACGTCCGACACTTTTGGATCTCAATTTACAAATGTGTTTCGTAATGAATCGTCTACACAAATCTACGTTTGAAGAATTAGGGACATTATGTCATAAGACATTCTGAAAACTACAAAAAAAGGATATCTGTACTTTTTTGAGAGTTTGCAGTGTATCGGCGTTATTTATCTTACTCCTTGCCATGCGAATGTTTAGATGGATGGATGGAATGATCGATAGATGTTTGTTTGAAGTTATCTCCAAAACGGATCAACGCATCTCGATGAAATTTGACGTAGATGTAGATCAATGTCTGGAAGAACACATAGGCTACTAATTATATTTTTGTAATCCACACGGACGGAGTCGCGGGCGACAGCTCGTATAGGAATATTATACAAAACTATAGCATATATAAAATAATAAATATGTTTACCTGTGATTATGTTTTAGAAAATTAAACAAGACTTATTGTCAAACTTACCGTAAGTTTCTGAGGCCAAAATGCCATTATAAAACATATCATCATCCCTGTCATTATCTTTGACAAAACAGAGATAACAATATGTTTTAAACGGAGATTATGGCCTCAGAAACCTACGGTTAGAGATGTATAATTTTAGTATACACTTATGGTAGGCTCCGAACCCTACACTGGGGTCCTACATTCAGCTGATGATGAAGGAACTGCTTCAGTAGCGGCTAAACATCTCTTAGTACATCACGTCAAACCAATTGTGTTACTGGTACTATAGTGTGTTAAAACGTTAGCATCTTGATTACCCATCTTATTATAGCCGTGTTAACTAAAACGACCTTGACATTGAATCACTACAATGTTCGCATTGTTCTTCGTCTTGTTATTGTGATCACATAGTTAATTGTTTGTACAAACTTACATACAAACATTCCCAAGATTACGAATTATAGAACTTATATATTCATTAAAGATATGAAGGTACTGACTTTCCACTTAGATTGGTTCTAATCAGACATAAAAAAGGCGGGAAGGGGCCATACCCTTATGCTGTAAATAGTAAAAAAAAAATTCAGTGCTATTCATTTTAATCGTCAATTTTTATCTTAACAGTAATACTCGTATAAAACTAATTGTATAAGAGCAATTCAGTTTTAGTAGATGGCGCCACCAATGATACATAAAACTGGCACATATTAGCGCCTTGACATATCTTATCTTATCTATATATATAAAAGAAAGTCGTGTTAGTTACACTATTTATAACCCAAGAACGGCTGAATCGATTTGACTGAAAATTAGTGGGCAAGTAGCTTAGAACCAGGAAACGGACATAAGATAATTTTTACCCCGTTTTCTATTTTTTATTCCGCGCGGACGGAGTCGCGGGTAAAAGCTAGTTTAAGATAAAAAGGAATCGAATAGAGTCGTCTTTTGTTTTTTTCAATACTACTTCTAGTGTCTGTTTTTTCATGTTTTAACATGTTTGTGTTGTCCTAAAGTTTTTACGTTTCGTAATATATTATAGTTGTTTATCTTGATACATAAAAAACAATTTTTAAAAGTAAGGTGTTGTGTTTTACTAAAAAAAGTTTGGTGCCTAAACCCGGGAGAACACAAATCGAACTAAAGTGAAAATATTAATGTGATTGTGTAACGTGAACATTGTACACTAATCGAAGTTATATTACTGTAACTTCCCTAAAAACATAAGATTGTTAAAAATGTAAAATAAAGTGTAACTTTGTAAAATTGATAAAAAAAAAACTTGAGAGGTGTCAAGGGACACCCGGATGGAACGAAGTTCCTTTCAATTAATTAGTGAAGCAACCAATGTTTATTCTATGCATAAAAAACTTAAGGCTTCACAAGAAGTACATTTTATTTCTATGAATTTTAGTTATATATTGTCACGTCGTTGCCATGGTGATATAGTAAAAAGTGTCGTGACAACTTTTCGTAAGAATTTTTTCCGTCTAGCCCCCTTTCACAACGCGCGATAAGGAACTTCGTTCCAATAAAAATAAAAGGTAATTAAGCTTAAAAAAGGGTATACACTGAAGGGCGAAAGTACAAAAAAAATCTTTTAAGTGTGAAAACAATGGGGGCGGGTAAAATAATCCATTATCCAACTAGTAATTAACTCGTAATCAACCGGGGGGCGATCTGGAACTTTGAAATTGACTTTTCTATAGCGCGCTCGTTTATCTTGATCCTTTAAGAGCGATAATTACTGATTCAACACACCTTCAGTCCCAAGCGGGGAATACGGGAAATAAACTTGAATTTACAATGTGGCAATTTCACAACGAACTTACGGAAAGATATATTGTATGATTGTAACTCTGTCGGTTGTTTTAAATAGTAGTTTAAGAGAAATTTAAAGATTGTGCAATCATGGAAATAATTTAATGGATACTGTAGTAGTTTAAACTTAGGCTATTTTTCAAGTCCTGACTATATTTTAAGAAATTAATAAGTACTTTTTATTACGAGTATGTAAAGGAGCGTCGGTGGCTCAGGGATTAAGCACTTAACTTGCAATCTGCAGGTCCTGGGTTCGAATCCCTCTATGTACCAATGTGTTTTCGATTTACATATGTACATTTATCCGACATTTTTACGGTGAAGGAAAACATCGTGATGCAACCTGCACATATCTGAGAAGAAATTCATAGATATGTGTGAAGTCAACCACGCTGGTCCAATGCGGGTTGCATTGGGCCAGCGTGGTTGACTATGGCCTAGTTACCCCTAACTTGGGGTAGGCTCCGAGCCCCTCAGTGGGGACGTATATTGAGCTGATGATGATGATGATGTATTACATAACATTATAAATAAATCACGTTAAAAAGAGACCTACATCTAACAATTTTAAATATAATATTGATAAATAACTTTTCGTTGAATTAAACTTATCTTCCAGTAAAAAATTATAAAATCATTATATCTACTAGTCGTGGTATGTCAGCGTGTTTATTAATTTTGAAACAGCTTTCAGGAATTTCAAGTCTGACAAGTCAGCGTCACTATCGATGCTTTAAAAATATATAAAAATGTAACCAGCGTAATTTGAGCTCACGAATCTTTTATCAGAGTAACTATGTCGTGCATTTCGTTTTATATGAATTTCTAACCGTTAATTTTTTGCTGTCACAATTTTTTTAAGAATGTAGAAGATGAAAATTTGCTTTATTTAAAAAATATTTTAATAAAGCGATTTAAAAAGGATATTACTGTTAACTTTGGTAAGATATTTACACGCTCAAAATTAAAAACCTAGGTAATTTTAATACATGTAAACGGTCCTTTACAACTTTAACCTTCGTTTTCATTAATTTCAATGCAAACTTTAAAAGTCCACGTCAATCTAAATAAAGGTTTTATTAAATTTCGTGAGCGGCTGCGATAGAGCCCGCGTTCGCGTAATGTCTTATACCTCATCCCCGCAAAGCCTTTAATCGCACTGGACTTAAACAAGTTTAGCTTTTGTTTGGCGTCTGTCTGTTTCACTAATCTCTTTTTAAATCTTTTAATATAAATTAACTTAAGTATATAAAATAAGGCAAATTCAACTTAAATTTTCTTCGCTTGATATAGATACCAAAGTTGACTTATTGTCTTTGGGGGTTCCAGTTTTATAATTTTCTGTTGATAGTAAGATTTGAAATCCACACAAATAGAAATAAAATGCGAAAATTTAGTTGAATGGATGTTGGTTAAAAGGTCTCTCTGAAACGGCACAACGGATATCGATTAAATTTGGCATAGTATTTTTTTAATTCTGGTCAGACGGAGTCGCGAGCAACAGCTGGTATGGTAGTAACAAAAAATGAATTTCTTAAGAATCTTAGAATTTTTTCCTGTCCTACATTTTACATAAAAAATAATTCATTTCAATGATTTACACACGGAGATATATTTGGTGTACGTGGGCGAGGTTCAGTGGTGCGATAACAGAAGAGGAACGTTGATTACCACCTCCTTATCATAATAAAAGTGAATTATGTAAAATATTCTAGAAGCTGCGACAGTCACGTTTTATTTTCCACGAAAAATTCTGATCTGTCTTGATGTCGAGTTAAATAATTTCTTATATTTATCTGTGTTATATATATCTTATACAAAAACTAGATATCGCCTGAGTCCGTCGACGCGGAATTAAAAAAAAATCAGTAGCCTATGTGTTCTTCTAGACTTCTACATACATACTATGGCAAGTTTCAACGAGATCAATACATCCGTTCTGGAGATACCTTCTAACAATCATCCATCCAAACATTCGCATTTATAATTTTAGTAACATTAAACGTGTTCTTGTTCGAAATATGATTGTATCATAGATAATACATGTAAACGAAAACGTTTCCAAACAACAAAGTGAACGTCTGATAATAATTAGTACTCAAGCGTTTGGTATTTGCATGTCATTCCTAATAGTTTTTTTTTATAATAAGTCTGATAAAACTTTTATATTAACTTCTGCTTATGGTAGATGTATATAGATACCGGAAGTCGCACTCTTATATAATTTCTGTTACAACTTATGTCAACCTAAATTATGGTAGCCGTCGCAGATAATCCAACGTTTTGTCACAAATGTAAAAGCTTACTTATTTATAGTAATCACGTATAATAAATAAGAGCTCGGTTAGTCTTAGCCGTGAAATGAAACATTTTTAGTAACGTGCTCACCAAAACGACGTCCATTACAGAAGAAACGCCTCAGTGGCAATATTTCGTGCAGAGATACGCCTAATTTCCTGCGAGACTGGCATTCCGTCCTAATATTCCTCGTAACAAAAACCCACCCTTTGTGACGCGTCTTTGCATTAATCTCGCCGCGCCTACGCCACGTCGCTCCGCCGCCCGGTGTGATTCCCTTGTCGTCCTTTTTACAATTCTAAAGGGCAAGGCACACAAGCGATTACTTTTTCATAAATAAACATATGTTAAAGTTTAATTCAACAGAACAGCGACCATAAAACTAGTGGACGAGACAAGAAGGCACTAAATTTTCAATAAAAACAATTTACTTCAAAATAATACATTCGTTTAGTTTACGTAGAATAACGTCTAAATTATAAGTCACTAGTTTTTTATATCTACTGTTTCTACAGCAAAATTTTTTTTTTTCATTAGAAGCCCATTGGAAAAATATACCATTCAAAACTATATTTACATACGTCAGTGAAAACACAACCTTAGTGTATGAGATAACATCGCGCAATCTCCGATTTTTTCGCGTTACGGATACTTTCCAAACGCTTTGTTTACACCAAGAATAGCAAGGAAGTGGAAAGGAAAAAAACTATGGACCTTTAAGACATGGTCCACAATGTTACATACAATATTTGCGAACGTACAATATTTTGTGTATTTGTAATGCCCTATTATTATTTTCATTACTTTTTCAACAAATAAAAATGCATTTTTAACATTTTTTAAAAACTTATCAAAAATAAATATTTGTTGAGATTTTTTTAGCATTTCCTTTTTCATATTAGTTGTTTTTTTTTCTTAATGATGGTTAATCAAATCTTTGTACAAGTTACTAAAAGGGATACGGCTTGCACGCTTGCTCAGTTCCTTCACGCTCGCCGAAGCCCGCTTATTAAAAAGGTCGGTCACGTGAAAAAGGGACAATACGACTAGTTCGGGCTTTATTAGTTAATATCCGACCTTCTTGTTTCCGGACTAAGGAATTATGTACAGGAAATGTACGACTTTATTTATATTAAGTCACGACTCGAGTTTGTGGTTATTACGTCAAATCTGTTTTCAGTTGTTCATTTTATATTGATACTAGCTGTCGCCCGCGACTCCGTCCGCGCGCAGTTAAAAAATGGGGGGGGGGGGGTTATGAAAAATAGATGTTGTCCGATTCTCAGACCTACTGAATATGCTCACAAAATTTCATGAGAATCGGTCAAGCCGTTTCGGAGGAGTACGGTGACGAAAACTGTGACACGAGAATTTTATATGTTAGATTGGTCGTTCTTTTTTCGAAATGTTTTTATTTTTAATTAAAAATAGTTTTAAGCACTTTTCTTCTAATTAGTTTTAATTTTAAAACTACATGTTCTTCAGTTTATGCCACATCCTTAAAAAAAGGTGGCAAAATTTTCGTTTCACTCCGAAAATGGGGTGAATAGACACAAAACTAGAAATAATTTTTACATCTTAATATTGAACGATTTTTCGTTAGTGAATCAAAGATTTAGTACATATTTTTTATAACTCATATAACATCAGTAATTTGTTAACGAAAATTTTTGCATATTGTAGTTTTCAAGTTTCGTTTCTATTCATCCCTTGACTACTACTAAGTTTAAAAAACTGTGTAATTCTTTCAGTTCTGTGTATGAGGTTATGGTACTCCAATAATCGAACCCAATCGGGTACAAATTTCGGTATTACATTTATAGGTTTTAAGTAAAAATAACTAAACTTTCAGACATTAATTTATTAAGGTAAATAATTTAAACACAGTATAAATAAAATCACAATAAAAATATATCACAAATAACACAAACATAATGTGTCGATGCTTATTCCGTTGGTTTCATTTCAGAATCTATTTCAATATGCGTACATTTCGGTTGTACACTAGCGCCGGCATTGAATCTAGTCACAGCTGTTGCATTTATGTCAGTTAACTGCTGAACTACAGGTCTAAGGAATGTTCCGAGCCACTCCTCTGCGCTCCTTCTCCCAGTTATCTGGTGAAGCAGCGGTCTTATCAATTCTTCCAGTTCCAACATGTCGGATAATAAACTAGAAATAAATAAAACATGTTAAAATAATGAGACTGTATTTAACTTATGACAACACAATCAAAGATTAACTCAATCATAAAGTTATAAAATCATAGAATAACAAAATCATAGAGTAAAACAACTAAAGAATAATAAAATCATAGAGTAACAATCATAGAATAATACATTTAGTAAGTCAGATAATCAAAGAATAACAAAACCATAAATTAAAATAATCATAGGTAAATATTTAATCAAATAATACATACTGCTTAGAAAACTGCATGATGTTCTGAACTTGCAATGGATTAGTGAACTCATTGTCTATTTGCCATCTATTGAGCCATGTTGCTACTCTGTAACAGATATTTCTCTTGTTTTAATACGAATTACGACCTAACTGCGTTTTCAGTACCGAAACACTCGCAATAAACATAGTATTCTCTGAAAAAAAAGAAAAAAAAAACAAATACTGTATTTTTATCCGAAAAATTCGACAATTAAACTATTTGTAACAGATGTTTTATATAAAAAATGTTATTGGAACGAAGTTCCTTATCGCGCGTTGTGAAAGGGGGCTAGACGGAAAAAATTCTTACGAAAAGTTGTCACGACACCTTTTGCTATAGTAAGTATGTTAACGACGAATGAGCGCTACTTCACCATGGCAACGACGTGACAATATATAACGAAAATTCATAGAAATAAAATGTACTTCTTGTGAAGACTTAAGTTTTTTATTCATAGAATAAACATTGGTTCCTTCACTAATTAATAGAAAGGAACTTCGTTCCATCCGGGTGTCCCTTGACACCTCTCAAGTTGTTTTTTATCATTTTTTTTAAAAGACGTTGTAAAAGATGTATGAAGCTTAACACTGACTGGTCGCCGTGTATGAAGTTGAAACAGCGTTCCTTGAGGACAACGAAGCAGTGCACCCACCGCGCCAGCTCCCCACCCGGCCACTGAGCCTCCGGGATCAAGTCCTCCACCACTGCGATACAAATGTACTCATACATCAATATACCAAACCATACATACAAACACGCTTTTATAACATACTATATGAACGAATTAAAAATAGTAAGTAGCCTATTTGTTCTTCCAGACTGTGTTCTATGTCTGTGCTAAATTTCATTGAAATTGGATGAGTCGTTCTGAAGATACCTAGTAATCCATCCATCTAATCGTATTTATAATAATAACTAGCTTTTACCCGCGACTCTGTCCGTGCGGAATAAAGAATAGAAAACGGGGTAAAATCCTATGTCCGTTTCCAGGTTCTAAGCTACCTGCCCACCAATTTTCAGTCAAATCGATTCAGCCGATCTTGAGTTATAAATAGTGTAACTAACACGACTTTCTTTTATATATACAGATGTATTATATTTAATTTGAACATACCTGGTTGTGTCGAGTCTCTTTTGAAAAAGCAATTCAAGCAACACTTTAGAGAGGGAAGCGAAACTGGTAAGAGTTCACACAGTGTTGAATAGTGATCGTACCTGGAAATAAGATTTTTAATATCAAATAACGTCCATTTAATAATTAAAAACCATAGAGATAGAGATTTACGAAGCATCATAATCATCATCAGCTCACTATACGTCCCCACCGAGGGGCTCGGAACCTACCCCAAGTTAGGGGTGAATAGCTCATAGTCAACCACGCTGGCCAAGTGCAGGTTGGTTGACTTCACACATATCTTTGAATTACTTCTCAGATATGTGCAGCTTGTATCACGATGTTTTCTTTCATCGTAAGAACGTTGGATAAATGTACATATGTAAATTAAAAACACATTGGTACATGAAGGGATTTGAACCCAGGTTCTGCAGATTGCAAGTCAAGTACTTAACCCCTCAGCCACCGACGCTCTTGCTCGAATATACGAAATATAGTATTTTTCAAATATCTTATCAGCTCGGAACATCCTACGAGTTGCTGCGCAAAACACAATGTTAGTTATAATGGGGCTTCATTGCAAAGTTCAAGATCAACCGCCAAAATAACTGAAATACTTTATATTTTCCAATTCATTTTTCTTTCAATGACTATGAATGTTATGACAATTACTTTGGTAGTTAAAATCTAGTTACCTTGACCATCCAGTTAATATAATACCAACAAAATCAAAACGGAATGCATATTTCTCAATCTCACGCAACCAGCCATTTTGGTTGCTGACATATCTTTCACTTGGCGATACTACCTGCAATTAAAACTTCAAAAATAATTATATATATCTAAATGATAGTGGTAGATCCTGCCACACTAATATTTGTAGGGTGCAGGAATAGGCCGGATCGTCTGCCTGCCGTCTGCGAATGCTTAATTTTAGTCCTCTTTTCCTGGCCACTTTTTCCTTAATCAATTTAAATCAAATATATCACATCATACCTGGGATCCACCATTAGCACCTTTAAACGCTGATGCAATCCAAACTTTGGAAAATACATGCCTATATGTCTCCCACATGTTTGGTGTCAATTCAAAGCAATGTCCCTGATTATAATGCCATACAACAGGCTGGACTAGATCGCCAAGATTGTATGCTAAAAAAATTGAAACAAACAATATGCCTAAAATCTGTTAGGATACAAGAATCACTCACTGGCTCACTGTATCCCCGACTACATCTGCCCCGAATAAAAAAAAATTTAATAAGTATCCTATGTGTTCTTCCGGACTTTGTTCTACATCTGTCAAATTTTATTAAGATGCATTGAGCCGTTCTGGAGATAACTTCAAACCAACATCCATCCATCCATCCATCCAAACATTTATAATATTAGTAAGATCTGTCTATAAGTTATTGATGCTAACATAACAAAACGTTAGTACTTGTGTTTTGGGTTGCAAGAACTGATCAAGACAAAATAATTTTTCAGGAAAAAAAATAATTGATATGATAATAGTAATGAAACATAGACTAAAAATCAGACAAATAATGTAGGTAATTATTTAAACGTTTAAAAAAAAACACTATAAAAAGTCAAAAACTAGTGTTCGCCTAATGTTCCAACTTTTAATTAAATATAGCTTTCTTCAAATCTCCATATAAAGTTCATTTTTGTCAAATCTATATATATAAAAGAAAGTCGTGTTAGTTACACTATTTATAACTCAAGATCGGTTGAACTGATTTAGCTGAAAATTAATGGGGAGGTAGCTTAGAACTAGGAGACGGACATAGGAACTTTTTTATCTTGTGTGCATTTTTTTTTTATTGCGCGCTGACGGAGTCGCGGGTAAAAGCTAGTTACATAATAAAATAGACATACCTTTGAGTACTTCATATTTTATAGAGCGCAGCATATCCTCCCACATGAGTACAATCAAATCTGGCCTCTTTTCCTTTATAAATAAGGTAACATTTTGTATGTGTTGCAAGTACAATGACACTGTACCGTGTTCACTGCTTGCAGCTGTACTTTTACATTCATCACACACTCCCGAGTGCCATACCTGGAAAAATAAGTTTTATCAACATCGGTTTATTTCATTAATTGAGCCGTTTATTACACATAAGTTTTCCGAATTAATTGAATAACTGAGCCGTGTAGTTTGAAAGTGGCCCAACTCCATTTATAGTTACATCAAGTTATTGTTTCATGCATCTTAAAACATATTAAAAAATTAAGAAGTGAAAAACACATCATAGCTTACAGTGACATGTGCACCGGGCAAAATAGAAACATTAAAGTAGCTTTAATGTGGTTGAAAATTGTCCAAGCTTTGGATAATAATATAGAAATTATAGATCATAAATTTTTAATATCAGGACATTCGTTTTTACCAAATGATAGAGATTTTGCCGTGGTAGAAATGTCATTAAAAAATAATTTACTGTACGTTCCCCAAGATTATTATAAGATTATTAAAAAGTGTCGGAAGGGTAATAATTTAATTCTAAACAAGCTTTTACCCGCGACTCCGTCCGCGCGGAATAAAAAATAGAAAACGGGGTAAAAATTATCCTATGTCCTTTTCCTGGCTCTAAGCTACCTGCCCACCAATTTTCAGTCAAATCGATTCAGCCGTTCTTGAGCTATAAATGGTGTAACTAACACAACTTTCTTTTATATATATAGATGAAATGAGACAGGAAGATTTTGTATCGACAAAATTATTAAAAGACGCAACTTTTCAAAGAGTAAAAAATTCTGATGGAGAATCAGTAAACTGGTTAAGAATATGTTCGATGCGTTTTGTCAGAAATGAACCATCTAAAATTTTTTATAAGACATCCATGAATGTAAATGAAAATTTTAAAGTTCTGAATTTATTACCACGTCGGGGTAGTCTAGTAAATTGTTTTGTAATAAATTTATGTTTGTAATTTTCTATGTTCTGTAATTAAAAAATGTTTTGAATCGCATAAATTATGTTTCCGAAGTGTTTTCAACATATGCAAAACAAATTCCGTATTTTTTTTTTTATTTGAAACATCTTAAATTATGTTGAATGGACTTGGGCACCTTCAAATTTTATAATGAATCTGGCTGTTAATTTTGAAAGTGGCCCAACTCCATTCTTGATAAGAAAACGCACGTTATTTATTTAATAATTGCCACTATTTTAACAGGAACTTTAAATTTAACATCCTTAGATACACTTAAGCAGTATGACTCCTTAGTATCTTATATGTATATTTTTAAATTCATTGAAACGCAAACCTTTCAATATCTCGTTTTGAAGATAAATGGAGTTAGGCCACTTTCAAAATAAGCGGCTCAATTACAAAAAACCGTGTGTTTGAAACACTGACATAATATTGTTGTTCTCTTTGGATAAATAGACATAAAAACTTTTCCACAAATGACCCTTGAATAGGAATTTGCCTGAGTTTTTCCTACAAACTACTAGCTGTATAGCCACTGGATAGCTCATAGAAATAACAGTCGCACATAGTAAGTCCAGTGAGTAGTCGCTTAGTGAAAAGGGGTCTAGGGGGAAACCCTTGTAGCCAATATAGCATATACGAGACATGTTTGTTTTATTCCATATACATAGTATGTACTTCCTATTCTATATAGTCAATAAAATGCCAATAGATTAATGATTAAGGGAATAAATTTTCAATCCAGTGGTTGTAAGTTCAAATATTAATATAAGCATTGCTAGTATTTAAAAAAAATCACTATTGGTTATTCCAACTTCATATTGTCTGTCCCTTTCATTCCATTACAATTATAATTTCTATATTGAATACCTCATCAGCCCCGATATGTATATATTTAGCATCAGGCTGTGCATCTATCACTTGCTGCAACATAGTTGTCACAAGTTCCAGGGATTCAGGTTTAGTCGGACATAGTACTGCTGGGGAGTGCGGTGCTTCCCGCAGCTTGCTATGTGCTGGGTGCTTCAACACAAACTCCAGATGACCTATTGTTTGAATTAATTGGATCTGAAAACGTGAAAAAAGAACATTATAACAGTCATTATATTCATTTATTTGTGTAAAAATAATTTGCCACATTTACCACTTTGTAATATAAAAAAAATAAAAAAACTTCAGCAAAAAGAAACCCAATAAAGCATTTCTTGCCGAACAGAGTGGTCATGGTATGGAAGATTCCCAGAAAAAACATTGTGATAGCCAACCACATACACTTTTAAGAACAAATTGGATAAGCTAGATATATCCAAGCTATTTGATAAATGCATCAGCTAATTAGCTGCTAATGTATCTTACCAAATAATAATAACTGCCATATTGAATTTATTTTATTAATAGCCCCATCCTTAGTGTCAAATTAAAGACTATGAGTATGGCAATAAACTTTTTAATTTATAAATTACTAAATGCATTCTACTATTTTTTGTGTGTGAAGGTCAGTCTTTGGTAAAGATTTACTTTGCATTAGAAAAACTGTTAACAATCTTTCAACACTGAAAATAAGGTAAAGATGTGTTTATTTAGCCTTTATTTATTAGTGTAAAAGAAATGTTTGAAGTAATTCTTATTTTTGTTTAATACTTACTACTTCCAAACTATTTTCTTTGGCAAGTCTAAATATAGTTTGTACATCATCAACGCTGTATAAACCATCCCCTCCACATCCACTACTACTTCTTTGGCTGCCTATATCTTTTAAGTTTGAATCGTATGGGAATGTATCCTCCCATTCCAAAAGTATACCTGTAGCACCCCATGACTTTATGCTTTTGAACACCTGAAAAATCATTAAATTGAACTAAACAGAAATATTTTTCTACAAAACGACACAGACTTTTAATATCTCAAACAAAATAAGGGAAACCCACACTCACGGAGAAAAACATTATTTTCGGCCTATTATTTCTAATACATTGTCAGTATGCGACTTATAGAAGGTATTTATAATGTACTTACTGATGCTAAGTAATCGATTTTCAATGGAGCACCTTTTAAATCAAAATGAACAATCCTAGAAAAGAGTAAAAAAAATTTATGATTCAGTTATAAATTGGCTTTGACCGGCTCTCGGTTGTTTTTTCATTTTTTATTTAATCAATACAAAAATTATCAACACTAACCCGTCCATGTTTAGTTGTAACTTTCATTTATTACTTAATCTACTTCACATCAATGAACAAATCGTAAAACTTTTATTCATACATTTTATTTATTTATTTGCAAACATTGCAAATAATTTTTGATTTTGACGTTGTCATTGTCAATAGTTATTTTGTTGTTTTTTTTCAAGATTTTACGGCCTAGTTACTGGACCTTTAAGCCAAGTCTTATTTTAGGGCAATGTTCACGCATTTTAAATTCATACTGGTATTGATGTTTTTGTAAATATCCTGTTTTTTTTTATATTCTAGATTTATATTACTTTGTTAACGAAAAATTCAATTAACTACTTTATTACATCCGATTTTCATTCGTTATAACTTTTATTTCGTTGTAACTTCTTTTATTTGTTTGATATCTCCATTGTATTTTAATTATACGTTTTATAATTCTTCTCTGCAATTAAAAACCGTGTTAACGTCAATTTGATAATAAAGATCTATGATCTCCTACCACTGACCAAATCTACTTTATCACATAACATCTTCTAAGAATAACAGATCATACGGGAAACTTGTTGATCTATGCGGTAACAGTTTTAGCTCTGCTAACGCCGATTTCTATGGCGTTCTTTTTACCATGTCTTGGGGCGAGAGGAAGTGTTAACAAGGCTATGTGAGATTACAATCAGTCTAACAGAGCGACATTCGCAGACCTGTGGCGCCCCTTTCAGACGAAAGCCCTGTGCAGTCTCACAACCGCGCCCTACCCTAACGCTGGCCCTGGATCTATGAATGTCACACCTATTATGCTAATGAAGTCTGTAATATTCTGTTGAGAGTAAAATAAAAGCAATTCAAATGTAATTCATGAAAATTTAATGTCAAATAAACCTAGAACAAGAAAAATCTACAAATACCATTAAAACTAATACACATAAGTAGATTCTTCGATGAACTTAACCTACAATACTTCAAAATTTTCTTATACAAATTTGAAATGAACCGATTGAATAATAAAAGTTGACATTTATGTGGCAAGAATTTGGTTTTTTAAGTCATTGTTACTTAATTACTCCACACTCTTTATTACGTTAATTTTCAAGTCTATTGCTTGTGTAGTAAAAACCTCTGGTAATACTTTACAACAGCGAATCATGCCGAATTTTCATAAATTTGATTTTAAACGATAGGAAATTATCTCATTTTAATTGCTTTGATTTTAATGTCGTAATTTATTTCGAAAAAAGAATAAATTTCACACTTGCACTAATTAAGTGGTCACAGATACCATTTTTATAATAGAAATTAATCCAATTTACACATTTTTGCTTATCGATTTGTTTTAGGTTTTACCAATTTTTTTTTCAAACCTAACCTAACCTCTCCAGTTTGTCTTTTTTTTTACATTTATCATGTTCCAAACCTATGTAGTTTGTTTACGTTTTTTTTATTTTTTCTTTGAATTAAATAACGAGCCCGAAAATAAAACTTCAAAATAATTTTTATGAGATCTTTTCAATTATTTAAAATGCATTTTATGAAAATTTGGTACGATTCTCTAGTGTGAAGTATTATCAAACCTTCTTTGCTGAAAAAATACAATATGTATTTTCAAAATTATTAATAGTAAAATATAAAAGCACGTACTGTATACGTCCAAAATATTATTTATGTATATAAATATGAATAAATAAATGTGTAATTGATATAAAGACTATTAAGATTACATAAATATTTTAAGTAAATTAATTTCACACTTTATTGAAAAGTTAAACACAATTTAAACTAACTTAAAAAAATCGCAGTGTCAAAAAGCACATAGCAAAGAGTTTTTAATTCTATCTTATAATACTAATGGGCTATAATAATTTTGATTCCGGGATCTGGTTCTCCGGCGGCGTCCTTCGCGAGCGGCGCATTGCCACACATACGGAAGTTTCTTGTATATGGTATCACTCCGACGAGTAGACCAGAGACAACAACCCATATACCGGCCACATAGAATGCAGCATCCCAATATCCAGTCCTATCTTTTAGAGCACCTAAGAATATAAAATTGTATTTTAGAGTAAACCAATCTTAAAATTATTTATGAAAAATATACAAGTTTAGATTTCGTACGATGCCTGTAAGGAATAAGGAAGATGTTCCCATGAAATTTTCAAACTAAGAGCTATGAAAAAAGAAAACTCACCAGCCATAGGTGGGCCAATGAGATGTCCCAATCCTTGACACAACAGCACCAATCCATACGCCATCGTGAATCTCTCGAGAGCGATCAATTCAACAAGGATGCTGGGAGTGTACGAATAAGAGCTGGAGAAAGTCAAGCCAAATATAACCGCGTTCAGCGCCAGGATGTAGAAGCTATAAGTTTCATTGGCGTCAGTAACGCGAATTAAAATTGGAAACAGCAGTATTGTGAATCCACAAACAATGAGACATAAGGCGTATGTCTTCGTCACATTAACCCAAGGCAAATCTCCCATCCATCCGAGACCGACCTGTAATCAAACAAGACACAGATAAGATTGTAAGAGACAATCTCGATTAAACAAATTATAACAAAGGTGTGTCTAGTTTTGATGATACCGCGGAAATCAAATGCCACGTGTAACTATTTTTGTAACCTTAAAAAACGTTATGTTTTGAAACACTAAACAAATATATAACTAAACAATACTTTAGTTAGAATTAAAACAAATTGTATTGTTTAAGTTTAAGTAAAACATTAAATTGAAATTTTTCATCAACTTGACATCGATTGGATTAATAACAATACTAAATTCAAGCCATAAATTGTAAAATAAGAAAGCAATCAAATGAGGAAACTTGAGGCAATTAAATAAGTATATGAGCAACTCAGATAATATTTAGACTGCAAATAGTCTACACATGTACCATAGACAATTTTTTATTGATTAGGCAACATTGTAAATCTGCATTGCGTTTTTTATTGTCAATCGTACAAAAGCTTTATGAGCATTGTCTTACAACTGTTAACATAAGTTTTACGTGACGTGATAGCACACAATCTTATCACAGGCCACAGTGTTTTCAAATATAAATCTATATATTTATTGTATTTATAAGAGATGAAGTACGAAGATAATTATGTGTATACAAAATGTCTGACATCATAATTTAGGCCGTTGACAATTTTTTTAAATATTTAAGACTATGTTAAGACTAGACATTCCATATCAAATACAAATACTGCCTAATAAGAGATTATATAGAATTTTCAACGTATTCATTTATATTTCTCTTCCTCAGTCTATCTGCAATTCTGGTTTGGATTATTGTACCAGTATTCACTATTAGATGGAGTGTTGTACGAGTTATTGCTTTATTTTATTAAAAAAAAAACATACATATTTCAGTGATATATAAATGAAAATAATTTTATAATACTTACAATACCAATAATAGTGGCAACACCAAATATACTCAGCATAAGGGAGCCTTGTGTTTCGGAAAATCCATTCATAGTCATAAAGTTAGCGATATAGAAGTACGGTACAATGAACCAGATGAATAGCACCAGAGTTGATATATTCATCATCAGGAAATGGAACTCAGTGAACATATTAAAATCAAATGTCTTGTTGAGCATGGTGAGGAAACGTTGTATTCTTGACTGAAAACAAATAGAAAATTAACACTTATTACTTCTGGGTTAAAAGTTTAGATAACATTATGTAGGGATGATAACAGTAACTTGTGTAAATAAACATTTCTTGTTTTGTCCTCGTTTATTTAGTTAGTAACAGTAATCTTTCTCGTTCACCTCTCCTCTCATTTTTACGTAAAGGTTGGCAATGTAGTGTAGTTTTGTAATGTTGCCTTTGTCTATAGAAATTCACTCAAAATTAAGCTAACCTTAGTCGCTTTCTAAAACTATTAAACAATCAAAAGGAATAAAATTAAAATACATATTTTAGTCAAAGAGACAAAATTGAAAATTAAGTACCTTTTCTTCCTGATCTTCTACAGACCACATCGAGTTCCTATATATATCTGGGCAAGAAGAGGCGCGCAGCTTATATTTGGCGATGTTCATCATGGCGCCGCGATGCATGATCGAATTCCTGTGCACCCTGATGTCACGCAGGTAGTGGTGGTCTGTATGGAACTGCCTCGTGAACCAGTCTTGACGGTCATTCCTCGGCGCGATAATGGCCGGCTTGTTCTCGGGAATCGGCTGCAGCAATTGATCCCGAACCTGGTCAAGTTTTGCCTCGAACGCTTTCTTCTCCTTCTTCTTGTTAAGCTTCAGTTTCATTGACATCATCACCGGCTTAGCCTTCGACACTTCCGGCATCGGTTCAATAGCCAGCTTCTGCTCAGAGTTGCTTCGCAAAGCAAGCATCGAAGGATAGTTCGTTAAAATAATGTTATATAAGCGTTTGTTCGCTACCAACTGATCTAGAACTTCAGCTGGCACCTTTTCACTTTGACGTAAGAACGTAGGAAGATTTATAACAGAACTGACTTTGTTTTGTTGGGATAGATCCGCGTTCATTTTTGTAGCAGCTTCCAAAGATTCCGATTGAGCGATAGATGCTACTAAGGTTGTTAAAATATACTCCGGTGTCTCTCCGCTTTTCAACAATGTCTTCAATTCCTCCACTCCCGGGTAGACAGACTCGCCGCCTCCCGATTTCGCCGACACGGACATAAAACTAGAAGCTCGTTTCGCTTTACTTAACTGTCTGGTTTTTTTTTGTTCCAAGATCAACCATTCAGGATCTCTCATAACGGCGCCACACACGCAGACGTTAAGTACTGTGCCAGCGAGCAGAAGCAGCGCTCCCCTCCACCCGAATGCTTCCAATAAGTACGTAGTTAAGGGGGAGTAGATAAAAGTTCCGAATCCAACCCCGCAAGATCCCAAACCTACTGCTAAATTTCGACGTTTCTCGAACCAGTAGGCTATAGAAACAACGGCCGTGACGTAAAGTAACCCCATGCCCAAGCCGGCGATTATACCGTACGTGACATATAGCGTCTCCACTGAATTACAGAACGCGGCGGCCACAAATCCAATGGTTGCAGTGACGCCACCCACAATTGTCATACTCCGACATCCGTACCTGTCCACTAGGGCACTCATTATGGGGCCCGCAATCAGTGGAACAGAAATAAACAGGCTTCCAATGAGTGAAGTTTTAGCTTCGCTCTTTTTGAAGAATCCCACGAACTCGTTGTGGATGAGGCCGTAGGAGAAGGCGAGACCGTCAGCCACAGTGGCGATGAGGAAGGAGGCCGCCACTACGACCCAGCCCCAGCCGCCATCAGGGATCTCGGGCGGCTGCTCTACAGACGCCTTGCTAGAACAAATGCTGTCAGTGTCACCCAAACCCAAGAACTTGACGCCTTCATTGGTTGATTTCGCGTCGTCGTCATTATTCTGATCTTTGCTATAACTTACAGAAAGGTGATTGGATTTCTTCTCATCGTCTCCGTCCGTCTTTATAGAATTCACTGTATTCAAATCATTCTTAGACGCTTTCAACTCATTCACTTCGTGCCTTCCGTCGTCAATGGAGTTCGTTAGCTTAGCGTCATCGGACCTAATGAGGAGAGGTGACGTAGTCTTCTCCTCTTCAGACGGTACTTTGTGTTCATCATTGAACGGTTTATCTTTACCGGCGATTCCATTAGCGTAGACTCTTTGCGATTCCATTAGTCGCTCGTGGAGCCCCTCTTAAGTAGGAGCCTAAGTACCTAATGTACTACCGGTGTCTCTTTTTGCGCCCTCTGTGGGACGTCAGCGAAAACCGATGTTGGATTTTTAAAATCCAAAAGGGAGTATCCGTCTACGTTGAGGATACGATTAGTTCTCTCGACCAATGTCTTAATCTAGGATCTCTAGCGGAGTAGCGACAAGGCTTCTTCGAAATACAAAGTGTACGAGCGCAAGGGTTGTGGGTTGTCGGGTTCATCAAGGACCGGCTAGTCCTCGATTGCGCACCTTTGAAAAACACACTTTCCAAGTTATAGCACGTTTGGGTTAAAAACGTCGTGTACGTTCTTGACATAAGGAATTAAAGTTTTGGTGTCGGCAACATTTCAACTGCTGCGAACTGGGTAAAAATCTGAAACAAAGAAAAGGATGTTGGATATTACATTTTCTAAACGATCTCAAAAAGATGATAATTATCGTACAGTATATTAAAGGTAGGCTTATACGATGTCACAAAAAAGCTGATAACATTTATCTTTGTCTAACATGTTTGGGTAAAGAAAAGAGCATTTCAAGCTTTACATTTGACGATAAGTCAGAAATGAGTAGATGCAATTATCTATATATTTTAATGTAGCTTGTGATTATTTAACATATTACATAATTCGCAAATTTCCGCAAATATTTCACCTGTATTTTGTACAATCTAAAACTTAATCACTGATCACTAGATGGCCCTAAAATTTGTTCACATAAAAATTGCTTAAGAAATACTACACACTACATTAATTAACTAAAGACGTTAATATAATTTTTTTTCTACTTCGTACATATAGACAAATAAATAAACTATTGCAATAATTTTTATCATTATCAGAAATGAAGGACGCGTCAAAGACGTACGCGTTCGCCTAGATTCCGTGGCCTTGACTCTTAGGTCATTGAACCCGCAGCTTCGCTAACTTATGAATGTATACTGATTAAATGTTGTTGTCTCTTTCACTCCTATATTTCATTCAAGTTTTGCTTCGAACCGTCTGGAACTTTCCATTTCAAATAGTGTAAGCAGATGTTAACTTTCGTTAATAAGTTCGGATTCGATATCTTATTTTTAGAATTTTTATTTTTAATATTTCTTATAATAAGTCATTAATTTTATAATGTTTGTGATAATGATATTGCAGTTCGAATAATGACTAGCATCCTCGTCTATAACATTAATGAGATAAATATGTCATCAAAAGATAATAAAACTGTGTCCACTTTTATTATATAAGATATAAATTATACTCTCTTCTGTTTCCTTTAAAATATCAAACCACCGGAATAAATAACTTTTTAGAAACAAAAAAATATAAAAAAGTTACAACTTGCATTCACGAAATCAATATAAGAAGTCTATCATGCTTGTTTACTCAAATATATTTCTTTTTTCTTCTTTTTTTCTAAATTTGTTTAATATACTTTGACTTTTAAGAGACAGGACTAGTCAAGAGCGCATTCCTGTTTTTCAAATAAAAACGCACAATAAGTTCTAAGCTTACAAAATTGTGTGCTCGATTTGAGAACACGTTAAATTCATTTAGTACAATAACGCCTCTTTGCCTAGTCCTAATTACATTTAAAGACTTAAATAAAATGATGCAATTTAGTTATATCAAATTTATTTTATCTAATGTTAATGTTAAATTCATGTTCAATGTTAACGTAGAGTTATAGCTAAAAAAAAAGAACGATATAAAAACAACGTACCAATGTTCATTTCAAATAAGACTTTACTGGTATTGTTATAAAGTACAATTTGCATTAATAAGGATAAATACATTCTATATTTCACATTGAATGTTTAGTTTAGTCATTCGATTCCTTGTTCTGGTTTTTTCCACGGCTCACTTAGCATTTTTTCAATGAACTGTACATTAAATTGTCATATAAGGGAAGGTATCGTATTATAAAAAAACAGTACGTTGCTTCAAATCACAGACGCTTTAAAACAATATTTAGGTACTATCACACTCAGAATCTATCATTGGTAATTTTACAGTCAATTAGTGTAGTTTATACTAAATCTCCACTAAGAACTTCATTAGTGACAACTTAACGAATCTTGCAGTAAGCAGAGATGTGAGAAGCTATTTATTTCACAATAGCTAGCTGTCGCCCGCGACTCCGTCCGCGTGGAATAAAAAAAAACTAATGGCCTATGTGTTCTTCCAAACTGTGTTCCACATCTATACCAAATTTCATCGATATCCGTGCAGCCGTTCTGGAAACATCCACCTAAACATTTGCATTTATAATATTACTAAGAATTTACTATCTTAAAATTCCTTTCCACTGGCTAATTGGAATCTTTTAGAAAACATAAAAAGAGACGGAACCACATTAAACACAGTATTAATTATAAATAAATCTAATTATACCATAATATACATGCTTGTAAGATTTCAGATCTGTTGGTTGTCTAAATTAGTACTGAAACTCGTATTCCGTTACCAAAAAGCCTCAATCACGAGTATCGATTTGTTCATCACCACTTCAACAGATATCGTATCAGATAAATTACGGGCAAATGGGGCGCGTCACTGTTAGTATCACGCTGCTTTCTATTGTCTGCAATTCCTAATAAGTCTACATTTACGACTTTAACATTGCATGACACAAATACTATTAGCTACTAATAATATTAACTAGCTGTCACGTCTCCGTCCGCGCGTAGTTAGTAAAAAAAACTTAATTAGTAGCCTATATGTTCTACTAAACTATGTTCTACATCTTTACCTTTCATCTATACCTTGTAACAAACATCCATCCATCCAAACATTCGCATTTATAATATTAGTAAGATATAGTAAGATTGACGCCATTTTTTCTCATCGTTTTAGACGTCGAAAACAACACAAAAGACAAACTCAACCTTAAAGGTTACGTGTAAATCCAACAGCATACAACTTGTAATATCAAAGTAATAAGGTCTTGAGCAGTTTATATCCCACAACAAAGTTCGTCCCTATGCCAAAGCCAGAATTCGACCACAAATAGGTCCATTTTTAGCCCACGTCTACCAGACGCCAGTTTACGTAATCTAGAGCAAATTTCATCAACAAATCGCGCCGCTATTGGCTATAATCCAGAATTTAATTTCGCTAAAATGACACGTTCACGCAAAAGACAACGCATTTGTGTAAATATATCGCATCGAGGCCGGATGTCGTAGAAAAGAGAGCCGTCATTATGTAACTGGACCGCCATTGTCCGCAAACAAGAAAGGAGTAGGACAGGGATGGCGAACCTTTACGTATCAATGTACAATTTTTCTGAAGAAATATTTTATGAGGTCATAAACGTGCCAACAAATAATTTTGTCTTTGTGATTATTGCGAACAACATAGGCTCGCATTTGCTCCTCATATTTATAATTTTTTCTTTTCACATTTTCTTAGAATACAGTGAATTTTTGATGTGACGTGTCTGAAATATTGTGTCGCGTGCATATACGTGTGCCATTGTTTCGTCATCCCTGGAGTAGGACATTATGATTGGTTTTTCGCGCTTGAGACTTATACATATTTGAACTGGACCTGCTAAGTTTCAAGGATGAGACTCTTATTGCAATACAGATGTTTAAACAGTGAAAACTCACGGTAAAATGACACAAGACGATGACAATATAATTATAGCTACGTCTCATTATAGGAATTCTCTCCAAACGGTATCATAACAATAGCAAATCCGAACCGAATGCATTTTTGTTTTGTATTCACTTTGGCGTAACATTACAAAATTGTTTGCATATTCTGTGTCCCGGACAATAGACAATCAACGACAATGCGCTCTATAAAATGGCGGATCGTTGTGCGCGCATAATATTAATTTGACCAAGCCAATCGGTATGATAAATGTGTCATTTATGAATATCGTTATGCTTGTTAACCTTTAGACAGTTAAATTTATGCATCATGTTTAAAATAAAGTTTTACACAGAAACATCCAAATTAATCTTACTAATATTTTAAATGCGAATGTTTGGATGAAAAAATGGATGGATGGATGCCTAAAAAGGAACGGTAAAGAAGAAAAGAACAAATAACCAACGCCGCTACTGTTACAGTGTTTCTTAAATGTTAATTACAACATGGAACATAATTGTTACCAAGCGTAAAAAATACCTTTACAGCATTATTTATTAAGAAGTGGAAGACTCGCATACTTGTAGCTTTAATATCAATATATTAAATCTTACTAATATTATAAATGCGAATGTTAGGATGGATGGATGAATGTTTGTTTGAAGGTCTCTTCGGATCGTTCAACTTAATGAAATTTGGCACAGATGTAGAACATAGTTTGGAATAACACATAGAGTACATATTATGTTTTTTTTTAATCCGCGCGGAAGGAGTCGCGGGAGACAGCTAGTATTGTTTGTATATTTTTTTGTTATCCTTCATCACCTAAAATTTTGGTACTTTAAAATTATCAAACATGATTGTTTATCACTAAAGAAAATATAAACATTTTCCTAGTCAATTTTAAAGGAAACGATGGCGTAATAACATAATGATTCATTTTGTCAATGCCTTTTACTAATTGGTTTAACTAAAACATGTAATACATAACTGTACATGCATTAAACCAAGGAAAAATTATATATTAAGATTATAAAATAGAAAAGTTTACATGGATATATTAACGATTGTTTTTTACCACGTAACTCCAGAACTATTGAACTGATCTGAATGACATTTAGAACAGAGATAGACTCCACTTTGGAATAATAATCCAGCACTCGCCAAACAATGCATTGATAAACAGGATGTAGTACAACTGGGTCAAATAAAATGATCGCAATCCAATACTGGCCAGTAACGAACAGTTGCTACCAGAATCCAAAAGAATACGCGCAATCGACTGCGGGAAATTATAGTAAGCAAAATTACCATTCATAAGCGTAAGCAGTAAAGTGCTTCAGAAAGAGGTCATGTACATGCACTAGAGTCATACGAATGTCAACTTTATATAAATGAGTATATACCCACTAAGGTTCATAGCAGCGTCATTGTTGTTAACAAGGGTGTGGTGTTATTACCATTTCGATTGCAATAAATTTCTATTGAAACAAACTAATATTTCATGTATCTTGACGTCATCAAGATAGAAGGCTAGTTTATTGTTTTAATTTTTAAAAGCCATCTGTCACTCAATCGTAATTCAGTTTTTTTATCAAAGGTAAATTGTAACTGGCATATGTAATCGACGGTCGTCACCTGGATTTATTATAAGCAACTAGCTGTCGCCCGCGACTCCGTCCGCGCGCAGTTAAAAAATGGGGGGGGGGTTATGAAAAATAGATGTTGGCCGATTCTCAGACCTACTGAATATGCTCACAAAATTTCATGAGAATCGGTCAAGCCGTTTCGGAGGAGTACGGGAACGAAAACTGTGACACGAGAATTTTATATATTAGATAATAACAGAAATTGATTTATATCTCGAATAAGAGAAAATGAAATATCAAAAGTATTGTTTTCTTACGTTTTCTTTCTCGATCAAGTTATTATACATGTACCACTTCACTATTCAACTACCAACTGAATAGAGTCTATAAACTCGGATTCTAAGAAAAATAAACGTAAATCCCTGGCCGCAAATAATATTATGACAGTGAAATGTCTGGCGACAAGCATCTGGTCACAGAAGAATCTCAAGGCGACAAACGAAAATAGAGGTAAACGAGACAGTTTTGTGGCTGACGTCATTTGGCAGACGGCTCCCGATATCCGAGGCTGCTCACGAGGGACCGAATATTTTGTTAAATAAACAATCTTGGAGTTTGCTGATGTACCTGTGACGTAAAATGTTTGGACCGAGAAGACTAAATTAGGATCCAGCATAGAATAGATTGACCTTCAATTTTCTGTCAAACAAGTTGGCAAATCTAATATATAATAGGAATTAATACAAAAAAAAGTTCCTGGAACTTAAAATTTCAGGTTTTAGATGGATGGATGTATGGATGATTGGTATTACATAACTCCAGAGTGGATGAACGGATCGAGATAAAATTTTGAAGAGGTATAAACACAGTCTGAAATAACTTATAGGCTCAGTTTTTTTATTCCACGCGGACTAAGTAAAGAGAGACAACTGATATAAATATATAGGGAAAGTGTGAACCAACAGGAAAAATAGTATACATTTAAAAGTTCGGAATATCTTCTTTATTCTATATTCTTCTTATAACTTCTATATCTCTTAGTTATCTATCAAGGACGATAATTATCTTGATAGACAGCTAGTTGACATGAACGCTAGCGACATCGATGCTTCGAGAAAGGCCACCACATTTTAATAGTACGTATTAATTCCAATTGAACGTCCCTACATCTACAATGGAAACATTACACCATTAATTGCCCAGTTGAACCCAATAATGAATAGATATTTTAAAAATAGAAATAGAACAGACACGATACGTGAGTTATTTCTTCCGATTCTGGACATTGTTGCATAATGACGTCCTTTCCAAAATTCCATACAATTACTAATAGAGCAAGAGCCCGTGAACCCCAGACCTTCGTTATTTTATAAAAGCTGAAAGTTTGTCAGCGCATGCTCCCAACACAGGTAAGAACGATGGACTATTATGAAGTTTGGGTTACCGTGGCTTTGGCAGGTAAACGGTACTAAAGGTGTGTAAAATACCGATCTAAATTCATCAAATAATAAAGTGTGATTTTTTGGTATTACCTTCAGAATATTATTAAAAATCACGTTATTGATTGCCAGACACTTAACATCGTGGCAACCCCTTGCCAGACACCCCTAATGTTCATGAAATTATAATTCTACTTATGTTATAGTATAAAAGCTGATTTTTATATATAATACTTAGGTAATAATTAGATGATGTTTCCTCATCAGCCAGACATTTTTGATAGTTCCAACCCCTTGCCAGACAATGATGTAGGGTCGCTGTAGGAGCGAGCGCGAGACAGTATATGTATGGTGGGTGCGAGTGAGATGGCGAGATAGGTCTATCGCGATCCCTCAATAACAGATTATAAAAAAAAAACAAATAAATAATACTCAAAAATTTAATTAAAAATATATTAATAACATTACAAGTTATTATAGAGCAAGAGCCCGTGAACCCCAGACCTTCATTATTAGTAGTAGCAAAAGTAGTATCCATTTCAATGGAATTCTCTGCATATATTCTCTCCAATGAATCAGTATATAATTCATGTAAATGAATCAATAAATGACAGCGGCCATTGTTGATAATATCTTCTTCTATGATGCTACAAATTTCATTGAAAGATTCTTGGTGGTACTCTCGATAATGATGCCAATCACTTTTAACAGATATTTTCGCCAATGAAGATATTTTATTATTAAACTGAATCCTACAGTCAGTGTGATAGTATATTTTCGAACTTGCAATACTTTCCAATCTACTTAACAACTCATTATACTCTTTTTGATTTTCAATGCTAGACATTATACGAGACTGAAATTGGTTTTTATCACCTTTGGTGTGTGGAAGCATTTTTGATCTCACTTGTCTCTTTTTTTTATTGCAAAATAAACAAATTTTTTTACTTATACTGATTAAAATGACTTATGACTGATGAAAAAATATTTTACCCCAGAACCTAAAAATTCTAAAAAGACTGTTGAAACAGAGCAAGAAAAAGAGCCATCTAAAGACGTAAATATATCAACAGACGATTCAATACCAGGTTCATCGCATTTGTCTGAGTTAACTGTATCACACCCACCTTCAGCTTCTCAATCAACAGAACTTCAACCTTCCCAGGCAGCTGTGGACATTCGCGGACTTGAAGAAGTGAGTGAAAATGCTAATGCAACCACAGAAGTAAATAGTTCGATTCAAAGTGATACCAGTGTTGATATAAGTAAAAAAATTTGTTTATTTTGCAATAAAAAAAAGAGACAAGTGCATCATAGAAGAAGATATTATCAACAATGGCCGCTGTCATTTATTGATTCATTTACATGAATTATATACTGATTCATTGGAGAGAATATATGCAGAGAATTCCATTGAAATGGATACTACTTTTACTACTACTAATAATGAAGGTCTGGGGTTCACGGGCTCTTGCTCTATAATAACTTGTAATGTTATTAATATATTTTTAATTAAATTTTTGAGTATTATTTATTTGGTTTTTTTTTATAATCTGTTATTGAGGGATCGCGATAGACCTATCTCGCCATCTCACTCGCACCCACCATACATATACTGTCTCGCGCTCGCTCCTACAGCGACCCTACATCATTGTCTGGCAAGGGGTTGGAACTATCAAAAATGTCTGGCTGATGAGGAAACATCATCTAATTATTACCTAAGTATTATATATAAAAATCAGCTTTTATACTATAACATAAGTAGAATTATAATTTCATGAACATTAGGGGTGTCTGGCAAGGGGTTGCCACGATGTTAAGTGTCTGGCAATCAATAACGTGATTTTTAATAATATTCTGAAGGTAATACCAAAAAATCACACTTTATTATTTGATGAATTTAGATCGGTATTTTACACACCTTTAGTACCGTTTACCTGCCAAAGCCACGGTAACCCAAACTTCATAATAGTCCATCGTTCTTACCTGTGTTGGGAGCATGCGCTGACAAACTTTCAGCTTTTATAAAATAACGAAGGTCTGGGGTTCACGGGCTCTTAGACTATAAAAAAGACTAGTCATTAGATTTAGTTCTTTTTTTAAATAATTGTAGTCTTCGAGTCCAAAAAACCGAATGATGTAATTAAGTAAGCGACTGTAGCTTAGAAAAAAATCACCTTTATTATCAAATCGTGGTTATTTATCAAGTAACACAATAAAGTCTACATAATTTTGATAAAAAAAAAAAAAACAAAATAAAAACAATTTAGGAAAGTAGTATTTATAAATAAAACCTCTTTAGACAATTACAGCGGACATTACAACAGATTAAAATATCTTATCAGTTCATTGGATGCCATTCGTTCGTTATTACACGACGTATAACAATGTCGCATTCGTGTTTTTATGGCCTCTTATATAAATTAAATACTTGATGTTATATAGCATTCGTAACAGTGTGTTTCCACTGCCGGAAACATGCGTAGAATAAATTGTTAGCTCAGTATTATCAAGGAGAGCGAGGCAACATGAATAACAGATATTTTTAAAAGGCAAAGGTTTGGACTTTGAGCCACTAGAACTAAACACGAGAGCTCCAACGAATAAAGTTACATATTATATAGAGATACCATATAAGATGTAACTCTTTTCGTATGTGGTAAACATTGAACGGATCGGATTACATGGTTTAATTAAAGTGAAATAAATATGAATTTAGAATACAAACGCTCGGCGTTCAACATCGCAGATGACGTAATCATAGTTAAGATTCGTCATGGAATTGTTTCGTATGCAGATTTTGCTGTATTCAAAGACACTTACGCTACGATTGCCTTTACGTGTCGGCTTATCTTTATTACATACTAACGGTTGTCCAAGACTCCGTCCGTGCGGAATTAATAAAAAACGTAATAAGTAGCCTATGTGTTCTTTCAGACTATGTTCTACATCTGTGTCAAATTTCATCAAGATCCGTTGATCCGTTACGGATATACCTTCAATCAAACATCCATCCATCTAAACGTTTGCATTAAAATATTAGTACTATGGTATGATTAGCAACACACTGTTTCTAAGTTCAAGTTAAGTCACGTTCGATGAGTTCATAAAATATAAACACATCTTTGTTGTAAAAATCTTACATCGTATGACCACAAGTGGTTTTGTGTTCGATTTTCATTCAAAGTACATATATACTGAGTGAAAGAACTGAACTTAGGCTCGCAAACTTTTCGATCAAGTTGTAAATTAATGTAACTGCCGCCTTGTATACAAAATTTAAGTATTCTTTTGAAAGGGGTTGTAGTGTATAAGTATATTATATACATCGCAACAGCGTTGTGCAATGAAAAAAACACTACCGCAGATTGCGTATTGCAGTATGTAATGTACTCAAGTATAAGCTATGAAATACATCGAGCTAGCACGACTACCTGTAGCCTGACGGTCATTTACCTGAGGTCATCTCAGCTTGTTAAAGAATGTTCTGCCATCAATGCAATTCAGACTATATCGCAATGATGTTAAAGTTTATTTTACAATGTATGTGAAAATTGAGGAAAGTTGTTTGCAAAATATTCTTCAATAAAAATATGAAAGCTTTGTATCTATTCACAATAATGTTTGTAACCTGCCACGAATCGATTTTAACTTCGTCAATTTATAAAATCACTGGGCATATCTTTTGTTGACAATTAATGAAGAATTATTCTTAATATGGAATGCTAAAGGGACGAAATTAAAAAAAATGGTAATATACATACGACCATCTTTACCTATACGCAGCAAGGTATAGTAGATTTCAAATATCTTGGTGGCTCTAATTTCGCGCAAGTCGCTGCGCAGAACAATTATAAGTGTAGTGAGGCGTAGCGGGATGACCGCCGATGAAAATGAGAAATAACATATTTGAAACTAATCAGAAAGAAAGAAAAAACATTTATTGACACACAAAAAAAAAAAAAAACACACACACATACAAGGCACAAAGAGTGGCAAAAGGGAGCCAGCTCAGCGAAGCAGGGACAGACTAAACTGCCCCTGCGCTGGTTTACAGCTGGCACCTTTATAAAAAATAATAGTAAATAATAAAAAAATATTACATTCCTAAAGTATATAATAAATATAAGATTATACTAATAGGTGGATCAGAATAATTTTGGACTTTGACTAATGTTAAGGCAATAAAGACTGGCCACAGATTACCTACAAATGTGTATTTCCTTAAAGCCTGGATTATAATGATTTACAATTATATTACAAAACGCATGCACACTGCGAAGTAGATAAGCCGTATCTTAATGACTGATGACGTCATAGTTTCAAAGAATTCAATGCATTCCTCGTTAAATAGTGATAGAGTTACTTTTAGAGAAGACACGCAATTCAAAGATAAGAAAACTAGAAAATAAAATCTACTTAATTTACCAAAATTTGTTTTTCAATTTGTTCCATTAGTATTACTGTAACTAAATCTTCACTCAGAGAATCTCTTTGAAATTAATTAACGACTTACTGGTGTTACACAGAATTGTTGAATTAAATGATCACATAGTCCTTAAATATTGATTTCTCATACTAAATATTAACGTAAATAAGATAAATATTTATAATAATAAAATTATTATAAAAATAATATTGTATACAATCTGTTAAGCATGTTAGATTATATCATCATCATCAGCTCTCTATACGTCCGAGGGAATCGGAGCCTACCTTAAGTTAGGGGTGATTTGGCCATAGTCAACCACACTGGCCCAGTGCGGGTTGGTTGACTTTACACATATTAAATTTCTTCTCAGATATGTATAGGTTATGTTTTCTTTCACCGCAAGAACGTCGGATAAATGTACATATATAAATCGTAAAACACATCAGTACATGGCGGTATTCGAACCCAGGACCTGCAGATTGCAAATCAAGTGCTTAATCCCAGAGCCATCGTCATACATATCGTATAATATCGTACAACATATTACTTTAAGGCCGGTGATCTAGTTAGCGACAGACAGGAAGCACCACAAACGTTTTGCGTAACATAATCTTTACGTATGTGTTATTAATGTGCCTAGGAAATAGGAAAAAAATATTCTACCTTCGACATACGCAATGCAATTCAATGAAACTTTTTTAATTGTTTAGTTTATTTTTCTATTAAATTGTGGTTTAGTGCTCAAAAGACTGCAATTAAAAACACGTGCAATTTATGTAAAGCAAATAAAAATGTCGTGGATAAGCTGTATTTAGTTTTTATTTATCTAAATCTAAGTAGTAATTCAACTATAAGGTTCAATTTTTTATTCGTCAGTGTTAATTAAACTCAATACGTTAAATTAATCTTATCTATGCTTTTCGAACATTTTGTATAAATCCCATAAATTACCTTGTTCAATAAAAGTTTAGTTATTTATCTATGGTTTGTAATCGTGTCTTAAATGTGACATTAGAAATTCGAAGACGCGCGCCAAAAACACCAAGTGTCAAAATAATTTTGACATCTGTTTCCCTCCCAGATTGTTGAAAACATTTTCAAGAGCAAAATAATTACGGAACGAACATTTATGGAAATGAAACGTAGAAGCAATGATGGCGTTTCACAAAATGCTCGGTTATTTTTATCACAGCCTTTGACGTAAGTCAGTCCTGACGGTTTAGAAGTACGCTTTATATTTAGTAGGCTGCTGGAGCTGGAGCTAAAATTAATATTTATAGTATGGAAATTGGCTTCTAATTATTCGATGTCTGGAGTACAATCGTCAACAACAGGATTAAATGAGAAAATTTATACTGACATGCTGTCATATTTATTGCAATCATAAACTCTAAACAGTACTTTTCATATAGTATTTTACACATAAATATATTTTTTAACAATTTTGTTTATTCTATTTGAGATAATAAACTTTGATGCTGACTGTACTTTCCAATGTTTTGCTAATAAATTACAAAGTCGAAGTCTGTTAAGAACGGTTATTTTCATATGCTTCTGCATCTGGAACGCAGTTTTGCTTTACCTCAAGTATCAAATTGGTTCGTTACCTCCCCAGTTATCCTGGGTTTCCATTACTGAAACACTTGTATAAAACATATTGTCATCCAAGCCAGTATTGTATACTTTTACTTTTAAGCATTCGCAAAATGTACAGTATTATGCAAACTTTATGGCGGTTTATATGCAGTGCACAATATAATTTTAACTATAAGCATGATATAAAGATATGCTGAGGGCACACCCCTAGGCATGTTTTCCTTGACCTGCAAAGAGTTGTTCTCGCACCTAAATACGAGCCGACATATTAGAATCTTACTCGTATAATGACAGTTGTAAGTCATAATTCAACCTCATTACTGCCGTTTAGTTGAGACTTCCTTTAGACTACCTACTTACTTTTCATCTTTTGTGGCTTAGTACATAAAAAAGGTAACAATAAACCGAATTCCTTAGACATAAAAATACAAAAAGGACCGTCCGTCCGGCGCAGGGCTGCAAAAACTTATTCTATCAAGATAAGAAAAACGCCAAAAAAATACGAAGGCAAGTTAACTGGACGACATTCATACCTTGGTATTAATAAAATACGAATCAAGAACTTGCTAAAGACATCGACATGTTAAAAATTATCCTCGTTTTCAACTGATTAAAATTATTTCTACTTCTTTCTTTGTAACATCTAATCTTAGATCATTATCTAAACACGTGAACAGCCACGGTCGATATTTACTATACACTAAATTGTGTTATCGTACATATGACAGTATCACTTGAATTAATAATAAAAGATCAATGGCTTTTAAATTCCTTGATAAGAATGGCTTTGCATTTCGCACTTAATAACCTTCGTGGATTAAAATAAGCCGATATCGAAATTCACAATCTCAACAGTCTACTTGTAACGTCTACTAACCCAAGGTCATCATAATTTCAACTCATTATTTTACGATCAAAGTACAAGTCTGTTTAACATTTTTCTATATCAAAATGTGGCAAACGAGCTAACGGCCACCTGGATTCGCCGAAATTGCGAGGCAACCGCTGCCCATAGATATCCGCTAATGCAGATGCGTTATCTACCTTTAGTCAACGGAGAAGGGAACGCACAGAAAGAGCATATTTCTCCTTCTTATGGGTCCCCTCTTCCGCGAAATCCACTTTCCCTTCCCACCCTTTTCTTATTAGGAAAGAATGAGAAGAGGACTAAAATTATGCCTCCGGCACCACACTCATCAGACGAAACGCGGAATTGCTTCCACTTCACGTATGTCTTCTGTGTGTATGTCTGTTCTGTGTATATACCTGTTCAAAAACATTATTTGTACTGTTAGACTTACGATTCAGACCAGGAAATTATCACGCAAATCTCCACATAATCACCAAAAATGACATCCATCCATTATCTTATTCGAATAGGAATGTAATAAAACAATTGTTTTTGTACCAAAACACTAAAACTTTAATATAATAAAATGAATCACAAAAAAAAAGATATCTTATCGAATTAATTTCTCCGTTATCACCGTGTACTAATAATAGATCACCATAGACAACGTCGATGTAATGGTCAGCTTAATCTGCATTGAATTTGATTTTGCGTTTTCTTTGGATATCAACAGTTAATATGACAAATATTTTTGTTAGTCAGACGTCAGATTCTTCAGCTGACTGTACCAATATTTACTGAACACTTTATATAGGTGCCTCATAGTGTCCGCAAAAAATTCCATAGCATGAGAAATATGTGATTGTTCAACGAGTGTACTTAGATGGCCTCTCTTAAAGGAAGGTAACTATTAATACGCAACAACCAATAGTTCCCATCTGGTTTAAACTTGCTTTAACTTACAATTTGCGGCACTGATCATAGAAAAATATATAATTCTTTGTTGTATTTCGATTGATTGCAACCATTAACTGCAGATGTCTAATGTGCAGCGACAACTTCGCTGTTTTAAAGAACCTAGTCTAGTCTACCACCTTACCAGACTAAGAAGAAAAAGGATCTGTATCGTAAAGTAATTTTATAAAACATCAGACGACAAATGAGCGATGGCTTGTGAGTTTTAACTGCATATGTCTACTTTCACACACATCTTATGTTGTCGTCAACGCATTGTAATCTACACGACATGACAAATGACATACTATTACGTTATAGATCGTATTTCACTAATGTCACAGAGGAATTGATAGAAGTATGTGATTTATTTAAGAATTATTAATATTATCAACTGATATCAGTGGTCACATTACCTTACAGATTACAAGTAAAGTAAGGATTATTTCTGATATTTCTAAGGTATATAATTCGTATTTGATCCTAGCACTGAACATTAGTAAGCTCATAACTACTGGACTTAAAGAATTTAAGAAGAATATCGCGGATAAAATCACGTCGACCAAAAACGTAATGTCTGCGTAAAATACATTAAAATTAAACATACAACGTGTGTTTGAATCAAACTTGGCATTTATCGCGACGTAAAAGAGAGAGTAGACATACGTGACCTCTCACTCTATGAGTCGGATGTAACCGGTAAAAACCGGATAGATGGATACCCTACAGTTATATGACGGCTTTAGTCCAGGTAAGCAACCTCTTTGTTAAAGATTCATTTTCTTTGTCATCATTGAAATCTTACAGATCATAAATTCAATGTAAACATTAATAAAAGATTTCCAAAGATTGTAAACTATGTTTATTGGGTATAATAATTTTTGTAAACACTACATTTAGTGTTAATTACTTGTAAATAAATTCAGTATGATATTGCAAATGTTCTCATTAGTAAAATTATTTGCATGTTCTGGGAAAATTAAATTATTCATTGTTAATTAAAATTTACTTGCGATACTTAAACTTAAAATTTTGCAAGGTGTTTCAAACCCAAAACAAAGTAACTTAAGACTGATTTATCACACTGGTGTGGCTTTGCTTCTGATAAGTAAATTAGTTAGAGAAAGTAAAGAATAAGTTACTGATCAGTTGACGATTAAATGCAACAATTAAACCGCTTTCGAGATAGTTTCAGGTACGAAAAATGCATTTTACAATGCATGGTTTTGTTGTAATATTTGTAGTCAACATTTCTTCGATCTATCATATCAAAATTATCTTTGCGAGTGGATTATTAATTTACGTCAAATCTGGTCGTATCAGCGTTAAAAAATCATGTTAACTAGTTTTTTTTCGTGTCCAGATTACCAATATAGTAATAAAAAAATTATTCTAGTTTATTCCGGTTAACATAATCATTGCTGCATGTACAACATTCAATATCTAGTTCAATGTATGAACACAATTAAGTCAACTGGCATCAGGAATTTATAAACGCTTACAGAATACTTGAGTAAATCTAAAACAAGAATCAAGCGTAGGAATGTTTAGACTGCAACCGACGAACGTTAGACCGAGGCCCTGAAACTTTAGGTATTTAGTTTTTATCGCTCGTCTCGTCAGAGTCATACGCATAAACATTGAGCTGCGTTTCCAACAGAACGTTTACACGATCATGAATACGTACTAATGTTTACATAACCTAATAAAACTTACCTCGATGGCGCGAATTCACCGGTTGTTTGACAGGATCGCGCGCGGTTCGTTGGACACAGAGTCACTAAAAACACGTGCACACTGTTCGACACACGACTCACATCTGGCCGCGTCAAGTTCGCGTCGCAAACGCAATGTCCGCACGGGCTACTACGAACTACGAGGCGAGACGACGTTCGTCGCGCCTCTCCCGGCTCCACGGCATTTTCGTAACAAAATACAAATTAATAACACAAAATAAATGTTTTTTTAATATTATACACGACCGTACCCCGATCTTCTCCCACAGCGAATGCTGTTATCAACTCTCGATAATATTGTTTACTTGAAAGCTTCAGATTTTATTGTCTTAATATTTTAATAGTAGTAAATCCGTCTACGAGATACGGAGAATGTAGTGGAATTTTACTTCAGAAACCTCAGGAGTGCTCAGTGTAGCGATGCCAATTTCGTACTGATGTAGATTTTCGCACATCGCAGAATAAAACGGATTTTTTTCACAATTTTATCTGTCCAGAACAACAAAGATAAGCGCCAAATGACATTTCAGACATTGTTGATATATTTATACAGATGATAATTTTTTTTAACAATGTTCCAGTACGTTACCTCTAACATATCGAAAAAGGTTGAGGTCATTTAACTGCAAACTATTCAATGTTTTTATAAACGATTCTGCTTTAATTTTTTTAATAATTAAGTTTAAAAAATCTTTGTGCACGGCAAAATAAATAGACGCTAAAAGACAACCTGGCTTTTTGCACATAATTAGGTATCTAATTTAGTCACTAATCCATCAAAAACAATAACCTTTAGGAAGGTAAAGCCTCTCAACAACATTGTAAAAGATTGCATTGTACAGAAGAACTAGTAGAATGCAATAACAGAGAAATATACTTATGTGATCCTTTTTATAATTTTGATTATTATTAGAGAAATGATTTAAATGAACTTAACAATTTTTATTTTTTAATTATCACTAAAATAAGCGAAGTTTTTTATAACAATAAATTGTGCAAGAACAAAAACTAAACGCACCATACTGTTAACAATTAAAATTAACACACAGCATTAATCAATGCCTGGAATGGAATGTGTCTTTGTAAATTAGCTTCGTTACGTAATACAAAAACTGACTTTATTGTAACTGGGTTTTGACCGCAGTGACACATCTAATATTGACACATATTTTTGTCTTTGTTTTTCCAAACAGAAAGTAAAGGAAAACAATGGGTCAAAACAAGTGTCGCTGTCGTCAAAAGCCACAGTAAACCGGCCTAGCAACAATAAACAAATTTACCATTTTAAGTGTTAGACAAGTTGACATCTATGTAGACAATATTTGAAATAAAAATGTACTCATGTTATGTAAAACATCTCTACATTTAAAACGGTCACGGTACTAAACAATGGTTATGTTTGATGAAACGAAAGCCAACTTTAAAGAATTAAGACAATTATATGAAGGGCAAGAAGGATTCAGTATTGAAAAGGAACGTTAAAGTATGGGATAAATTATTGAAAAGGGATGTTAAAGTGTGGGATAAATGGTTGAAAAGGGACGTTAAAGTGTGGGACAAATTGTTGAAAAAGCAATACTGAATAAGATAACACCTCATGATACGTGCTTTTGTTAGAAAAAAATAATTATAAAATCATTTTGATAGCTACTCTGTGCAAAAACAATATTTAGACATCTCGGTGTTTTCTCCTAAGCCTCCTTTGTATGATAAGGATTCTGAAATCAGATAGAAAGATAGCATTCTCTGTTAAAGATAAAAAATATATCTATATAATACGTGTGTATGCATGTTGCGTGGTATACATAAGTACAAATTCCAATTCTGTTCTTAGAAAAGAAATATTTATTCGGAACAAATTGTTACAGACATGTTATTATGTGCCTAAAGATCATCGAGTCTATGGTTATAATTACTTTATCTGTTGCTTACGTAGTTTTTAAAAGTATTATGTAAAATACGTATTCTTTCGAGATAACAGAGTTCATTATATCGGAGGTGTTATTAAGGAGCGCAAGGATGAAAGAAAAATGGGAAGAAATGTTTAAAGGTATCAATTGGCGATATTTGACCACAAAGAGACAATCACAAGTTATAAATACTTTGCTTGTCTATGATCGTGTTATTTTATAGTCTCTTATAAATTAAATATGATGTATGATACTGTCAAGATGACAGTGATAGTTCACATATAATCCAACTGTCATAACATTCTTGTGAAGTATTTTTACACAATTAGCAGTGAAAGCAATGAAAATATTTAACTGTGTTTTGTTTTTTTTTTGCACATTTTTCTAATGGCGATCAATAAAACAGTCTAAAATCAATAATAATGAAAAAAAAACTCGTAATTAAACAACACACTTCATTAAATTTTATATTTTTAAAGATTAACATTTGCTTAAAAATAAAAAAGTGATTTAAAATATTAATTTCTAATTTATACTACAATAATATTTCGTAACATGTTATAAAATTTAAGCTATTCAGGCAATTGCTTTACTCGTATTAACAGAGTTTGGAGAATATAAACCTCATTAATAATAATTTATTTTTAAACGTTTTTAGCTGACATTATAATAATTCCACTTCCAAGAAATATTAAAAATTCTCAAAAATCATCTATATCTTTCTACATAATTATTTTCTTCGGTCAATGATTTAAGGCAGTTCTTTTGCGTACAAAAAACAATTTTAGTACGCCATAGGCAGTGATTTAAACCTTTTTTTCTGGCAAATGACTCTTGGGTTGTACATATAAACCGTATTTCAAATTAATATTTCTTAATTTCTTTTTGCATATTATGTTAAATTCTACGTCAAAGAAGCAAAGCGTGGTTTTCCTAATATAATTCTTAATAAATGCACTACGAGAAAGTTAGGAGAATCTACGCAAGGCTAGATACGCTATTATGTTCTATATTCTGACGCCTTTCTTGATAATTCTTCACAGGTTGTATGAACGAAATGAGTACTCCAGATACAATGATCCAACCGCCAGCTAAATAAAAGGCCAGTTCCCAGGAGAAGGTCAAATCATAAATAAGACCTGGAAAAGTTAAGGTTTTTGCATCAAGAAGACTTCGTCATGGAGATTTCGCCAGGAAAATTGTCTGTTTATTTCTTGTATATTAAAGAATTATAATAACAGTAGTAAAGATCGCAATAATAATAGTTGCTGCACGAATGTCCCGCTCGCTAAGTACACAGAAGACAGGCATGAAGTAATTCCGCGTTTTGTCTGATGAGTATGCCGAAGAGAAGAAGAACCAGGTACTAAGTAAAATGACCAAAATGACTTTTTAATAACTTACCCGACAATGGTGGTCCAATTAAATGACCAATTCCTTGCGCCAACAAAACCAAACCATAGGCAGAAGTAAAATCATCCAATGATACTAATTTAACTAATAGACTCGGTGTGAAAGTAAACGACGCAGCAAAAAGCAACCCAAATGCTGAAGATATAGATACTAAGATCCAGTAATTAGATAATGCTAAAGGTAAGGCTGCAACTGTAGCACCGCAGAGAATAAGACAAAAAGCGTACAAGTTTCCAATAGACACTTTAGGAAAATCTCCGATCCATCCGAGACCGACCTGGAATAAATATACTAAATGCATATGAAAAGTAATAACGGCTACGGCCCTTCGTACACAAAGCAACGTAAATCATCGAAACTATAAACATTTTCTTCGCCATCTTAAGAATCAAGTCGACTTTTCTCACGACGCTCTTGATAAACAGGTTAGGATCGACTGGCTTTGGCTAAAAACGCGCTATGTACGAACATCTATGAGTTTTATTGCTTAAGTCGCTACGTAACTGTACTCGTTTAGTTTCAAAGATTTACGTTGTCTTGTGTACGAAGGGCTTAAGAAGATTAATAAATTATTATCAAGGACTATCAAGGTCATTTGTCTTTGAAAACTAGCATCATTGGAATTTAGTCATCTTGAAGTAAACAAGTATTACTTAAAACGTCTAACAAATAAATGTAATCCTACAATATAGTAATTTGTTCTATTATCAACTCTTTCTCTTCCTACTCTTTTGTTACAAGGAAAGGATGGGAAGGGGAGTGTAAGGAAGAAGGGACGTATAAGAAGGGGAAATATTCTATTTCTAAGCGTCCCTTCATCCGAAGATTAAAGAAATGTGTAATTGCGGATATCTATAGGCAGCGGTCGCTTCGCTATTTCGGCGAATTCAGCTGGCCACTTACTCGTTTGCGACCATAGAATATAAAAAAAATATAATAAGATACTAATATATGTTACTATTAAAATTATTTGACAACAAACACTTAGGCTTGATAAAGTGTTATTGCTGATATCAAAAAGCAAAATAATATTTCATCTTTCCAGATTTAGTTTAATGGCATTCAGTAAGTTGGCACAAATACGAAATCTGTCACATTCAATGAGAGAATACTGTATTTCTGCCAACCTCGAGATAATCATTGTATCGTTTTACAAAATCTTACTAAGGTCGTGTCATTGAGTTTCGAGTTGTTACACTGAGTTATTATTATCCTTTAAAATAAAAATCAATGTTTATTTGTCCTTTAAGCTTCCCTAAATCTACTATTTTTAATCAATCTTTGGACAGAATCTTCAGTGGTTGCTTTTCGTTTTCAGTGATTCTTTTAGTTTGCAACATGGCGTATAAACATTTAATATTTTTCAATTTAATTCACCTACTACTGCTCATTTTCGAATTCAATAGGTATTTTTAATTCAAGAAGAATAGCGAGATTTGTACATTCCTTGTTAAGGTAAACAATTTGTGTACACTGCAATAATTTGTAGTTGAATCTGTGCATGTTAAACAATTTCAATAAATAATCCATACTTACCATACCAATTGTATTTGTAATTCCGATTATACTTAACATCATAGCTCCATCGTCCTCGGAATAACCTTTGAGTATCATGTGCTCAGCTAAATAGAAGTACGGTACAATAAACCAGATGAACAGGATCAATGTACCCAAACACAGAAGGTTGAACGTCATCTTCTTGAACAAAGCCACATTGAACATGTCGGAGAGGCAATTTACACAATCTTCGTTCCATTTCTGTAAAATTAAACTAAATTTATACTCACTTGCTTTGTCCTTTCGTACATCAACATTAATAAACCTAACATGAGAGCAGAGATTACAGATTGTTTAGCATCCTCCAAAAAACAAAAACAAATCTTATAGACCAGATTTGTTACTATTTAAATTATTAAACTTTGCGTGCTGGATGCCTAATTTTTTTCCTCTTTCACTTCCCACACTTTTCTTGTATGCAGAGGATGGGATGGGGAAGTGGAATTGACGGAGGAGGGGACACCTAGGATGGTTAAATATCCCCTTTTTGCGTCCCCTCGTCCATCGATTAAAGGTAGGCAACACAATTGTGGATGGCTTTTTTTCTGCGAATTCAGGTGGCTGCATTCTTTTTTGCCACCTTATTATATTAAAAAAAGTTAGTCTTACCTCTTCCTTTTCGTTAACAGATATCATAGAATTTTTAAATAAATCCGGACAAGACGATGCCTTGAGTCGATATCTCTTAATGTTCAACATAGCATTTCTGTGACTTATTGAATTTATCGGCATTTTCAAATCTTTCAAGTAATGGTGGTTCACTGACAATTGTTTCTTGAACCATTCCCTACGATTTTCTTTACTGTCTTGCTTTTCAATTTTGTTAGTCTTTTGTTCAGAATCTAATAATTTAGTTACTTCGAGTTCTTTACAATTCTTCAGTTGATATTTTTTTAGAGAATTTTCTTTCTTGTTTCCATATTTTTCAGAATGAGTTCGTTGAAGAAATTGATTCGTATATGCCACTGCTGGTGGATCTGTGTTTTTATTGCCTTCTATCAGTTTTTGTACCTCCGTGTTATTTGTCTGTATAAAAGATGGATTTTTTACTTCTATTTTGTATTGTTTACTTATATTCTTTATTATTGATTCCAACATTTTCCTTGACCTCTGTAATTTAAATAAATGAGTATTAAAATTTTTGATTTATTAAGTATCGACCTTTTAGAAATATCATATCATCCGCAAATAAAGTACAGATTTTAACGAAATTTCGAGAACTCGAAAATTGTTCTCTGGTCGTAACTATCTTTGCAAGACCTACATAGTCCTGCCCATTTGTCAAAATTATGCTTTTAAATGTAATACTTTACTTTAGAGGAAACTTACCTTGTCGTCGTATGTAAGATAGCTTGGTAAATTATCCATAGATCTTGACTTTTGTAGATTCCTTTTCGTGTAGGATAAAATATTTTCGTATCTTTTTATAGCTTCAGATTCATCTTTTATAACTTTTTCAGGTGACACTCCCTTTGTTATTAATCTTTTCATACCTACACCCCTTGTTGGTGCATCAAAATCAAACACATAAGGATTTCCTATGGAAGTAAAACTAGAATTTCTAGATTTACTTTCGTCTTTGACAAAGTTGGATTTTTCTTCATTTCTCTGTTTCTTTTGCTCTCGAATCCACCACTCGGGGTCCCTCATAACGCAGCCACAAACACATAAATTAAGTAGTGTCCCAGATAGTAATAGAATCGTACCCCTCCAGCCATATTCTTCAATAAAATATTGAGTCATTGGTGCATACACGAACGTTCCAACACCGGTACCACAAGCTCCAAGACCTACAGCTAAGTTCCTTTTCTTCTCAAACCAATACGCTATAGAAACTACTGCTGTGACATAAACTAATCCGAGACCCAATCCGGCGATCACTCCAAATGTAATCATCATCATTTCAATGGTATTTGATACTGAAGCTAAGACAAATCCAAGAGTTGATATCAATCCACCTAAAATTGTCATGCTGCGGCATCCGTATCTGTCAACTAAAGCGCTCATCACTGGACCTGATAGAAGTGGTACAGCTATGAAGAGACTACCGATCCAAGCAGTCATAGACTTACTCGTTTTAAACTCATCCAAGAATTCAATGTAAAGTAGACCAAAGGAAAAACTAATTCCATCAGCTATCATAGATATAACGAAAGAAGACATTACAACAACCCATCCCCAACCTCCATCAGGGATGGTAGGTTTTACATCCCTTTTTATAGTGGATTTAACATGAATTTCTTTACCTTCTTCGCTAGGATTTATAGTGATATTAATGAAATTATCAATTGACTTATAACTATCTCCAACACGGTAACCAATTGCTTTATGTTTCGATTTCAATTTGGTACTTCCTTTATGGATCTTACTTGTGCCAAAAGATAAAATGCCTTCTTTGTTACTTATGTCTATTTCAACGCTGGAAAATGAATTTGTTTCATAGTTACTATCTTGTTCTTCGTCTCCACATATACCTGACGTGGATTCAGATAGAAGCGATTCTCTTATTTCCTCAGATTGCATTAAATTATTAGGAGTTCTGCTATTTCTTATAATATTTGAATCTTTATGATCTAATTCCATTTTAATATTAATTATTGGTTAGAATTAATACTGCAGTGTGACAAAGGTTTTTCTTGATTTAACGTCTTAATCGCGGATCCCTAGCGGAATAGCGGCTTAATTCTCTCGCCACACAGTTTAATTTCAAAGTGTTAGGCTTATTTTGATAGGATACCATTAAGAATAGTATTGATTTTCTGAAATTTGGTGAACCGTCACCCATACAGGGTGAATGAAGTATACAGTTCTATAGAAATATACCCTATTGGTTCAAAAACAATTTAGCTGAGATGATGATTTCTATGGCAACACAGGAAGGCGGTTGGACATCTGAAAAGAATAAAAGATATAATAACTTTCACTAGCATAATCTTAGATAGATCTAACTATTTTTCTATAATCTTAATGAAAATTGGAAGGACAGTTGTCTCTAACTGCTGCACTTACTATTTAAAAAATCTGCACTAAGTGACAGAATATGTAACTATTAAACGATTCTAACTGCAGCAATAAGATCTAACGTTGATTTCTGAGACCAATATGTTTGTATACCGCTATGACTTAGGGTACTTCAAGAAGCGAGCGTATCACCATCTTAAAGGCCGGCAACGCATCTGCGATTCCTCTGGTATTACAGATGTCCATGGTCATCGATGAACACCTTGGTGTTACCGCTGCTCGTTTGCCCCCTTCTCTTATAAAAAAAAATATAACATATTGTTATATCTGGTTTGTCAAAGATAATGACAGACATGACTGATATTTTTATATAAAGATTTTTGTATCGGAAACTAACGTTAAGTTATATAAAAATAAGTTAATTATTATAAAATTCTTATCACAACGCCCCAATCTGTATCTATGTAATCTTATTTTGTCAGATTTAATCTTTTACCGTGACAAACATACCGGCCCACTTGTCTCGTACGCTTATTACGAGATACTTTAACAAATTTTGCTATAATAGCAAACAGTTTTGATATAAAATTGTAATGTTTGTTTTGTCTGGAGAATTGTTTCTACGAAATCAAATCAAGATACTAAATAACTTTTGCGTGTAAATAATTAAATATTAAATCGCGAGATAAAGTTGTATGAAATATAGTTGTCGCCCGCGACACAGTTCGCGCGGAATTGAAAAAAAACGCAATAAGAAGCCTATGTGTTCTTCCAGACTATTTTCTATATCTGTGCCAAATTTCATCAAAATCCGTTCCACCCTTCTGGAGATACCCTCAAACAAACATCCATCCACACATTCGCATTTATAATATTAGTAAAATTTACTTTAAATTTCTGAGAATATGAACAATTCGATTGCATGTGTTTTGACTACGATTTAATCAAATAAATTAAAATCGTACGATGTTTCGTAATTGTTTTGTCTACAATACTATACTGTAGATAGAATTTTTTTAAACACTTATTAAATAAGAATTACTATCTCGTTGCAATATCGCATGACCGAAGCATGATTTATATAATTTGGCAAAATAAAAATGATATTGTTTTATCAATGTAAAAATTAAATTAATTAATTATTAATGTATTAAATTGGTTAGCGCCAGCATGCGGAATACGAGAGATTTCCTATTCACGCATGCCATAGCGTTCGTATGCGAGAACCGTTTTCATTTGTCGTTAGCGCCCGCATGTATCACGGAGCGCTGATGACGGGCGTTCCAAGTACATACATTAGGAGTGTATTACTGTATAGTATTATATTTATTATCTGTGGTATAAGTTAGCCATAATGGAAAAAAACAATCATAAATAGTCTTTGGGGAATAAAATTAGAGCTTCTATAGTTTTTTTCTAACTGTATGGTATTTCTTACATGTAAATTGATATTTGGGTGATCCCAATCCACTCTGATACACAGCATTGGTGACACTCCATCAAACCAATAGCTTGAATAGAAACCATGCAAACCAAATAACTTCGGATCAAACACAGAGGTAACCCTGTGTACGAAATGAGGCGACTCTTGGCATTTGTAAAATTTTATGTTATGCAATGATAAAATCGCGATATATCAAAAACGGAATCACGTAGTGATTTCATACGTAACAAAACATAATAACCAGAAATATGATAACCTACGTTTGTTATGAATAACTGCATTATAGCAATTCAACAATATCTTTTTCTTAAATTAAAACAATTATATAATTCTGAAGCTAGCGGAGAGTTATTCTTCCTGTTTTTACGGTCACAATTCTTACGCATTGGGAAAATACACTAAAAAAGAAAAAGGTAAACGCTAAGAAAGAAAGAGACAGATAGAATTCACGACTTGAAAATGAATTTAAAAAAAACAACATCGTAAAATGGTCACAGAGTCGCTTAGTGCAAAGTAATAACTAAATGAAATGTTCGTTAAAGGTTTGCTTAAGTAACTTAAGTAATTGATGAACAATTTATAAAAAAAACATGCAACCCATAATCATTAAGGTAGACACGCGATTACAAAAACGTATGTCTTTCAAGCTTGTGAGAAAAATAACGAAAAAAGGGTTCTTACCACCTGATGGTTTAAATTATAACTCCGTTTCTTATTTAAAAATAATATATTTTCTTCAAGCAGGCGCTTGGAAAAATCGAAACGAATTAGTTGTAAATTCCTTTTTGAAGTCAAGAGAGCGATAATCTTGAAGAATATATAAGTAAAAAACACGAAGAAATAACTAGCCTAACGAAAAAAATTTTCAGGTAGAAAGTAGAATAACTTTTAAAATATTTTATACGTCTTCCTCGACTAAAATTATGACATTTTTCACACAAACACAGTAATCAATTAGTTTCGCAACCAAACTTTCAGTATAAACTTTTCAAAATACGTTATTTATGAAGTTTATTCTGTAGCTAGAAACATCTCGGAAAACAATAGTCGTATTTATTAACAAGCATAAGAAATTATCAACAATTTACTGCTTCTATAATTCCTTTCATAGAAGCACTAGCTGTCGCCCGCTACTCCGTTCGCGCGGAATTACGTCACTGAATTCCATTACACATTTATAGAATTACTAGTTGTTCCTGAGACTCCATCCGCGCGAAATTACAAAAAAACTGAAGCAATAGCCTATTTGTTCTTCCAGACCATCTTCAACATCTATGCCAAAGTTCAGAGAGATCTGTTTTATCTGTTCTGGAGTTACCTGCTAACAAACATCCATCCATCTAAAGTCTAAACTATCGCATTTATATTAGTAAGATTTCATAAATTAACTAATACATAAGAATTAAAAAAAAGAAAACAAAAAGTTTAATAATTAAATTGTGCTTAAAATAAAATTATAACGATAAAAGTAATTATGGACCTATTTATGTTATAAAACAATTACATAAAATTACTTACTTAAAAGAAAATCCGTAATTGAGACCAGCCAAAACTTGTGCGCTCGTATCTTGAACGAACACAACTACTGCCCTTCAGCGTTAACAAAATACAGCTGGCGCCTGAAACGATCGATAGAGGGCGGGGAAACCTCCCTAGCCATCACCCAGACACCCCGTAAACCTCCGATAAAAGCGTAAAATAAAATGCTAAGGTTGCCCATGCAATAACCCAAAGGTCTACATTAAGTGGTCAAGTGACAAGACTACGCAACGTAATAGTGACGTCAGAGGAAAAATATGTAACAGACGCGGCAATAGGTAAAATTATAAAGGTTGCGTAATATAGCTCGTTGTTGTATTACAAGACGAGATGAGTCTTGAAACTCGCACTTTTTATTCCAAGTGTCATCAAGGTGAATATTATAGTCAACGGTTAGGACTTCTGCAATGATTTTTCATATTATTGTCCACCTACTTTATTGTTTCTGTATCCTTTAACGAAAGAATTTTAAATAAGTACTTGAAATCTTTTTGACAAGTTGCTATTTAAGTATTTCAGGCGCAAAAGCATAACATAATAAAATGAAAATTCAAATCCCCTTAAAACACTAATAAAATTTTAGAAATCTCTCGTTTCTTTTAAAAAAATATAAATACAGAATTTATATTTTTTCTCTTCTAATCTATGGCCGTGTATAACAATATTTGTTCCATTGTTTAGACGTGGTTAGAACAACATGTAGAATTTTTATCAATAATCTATACAAGGTTGTTAGTACAATAAATATTTACTGGTGTTATTTTAATGAATACATTTGTTGTATAGTTTATATTTATGTATCTATATGTAATTTTACCTCTGACACATCAGAAAATATACGATTAAGATGGAACATTACATAAATTATGTCTATAAGAAGTTTATTTCGTAAATTATGATAATGGATTCGATGTTTTTTATTGGATCAGATTTGGTATATTAGTTTGGTTGGTATTAAATGGATCCCATTTATAAAAGAAATATTAAAATGCCTTCAGAAAAGTCATTTTCTTTAATGTCATTAAAGGTCAAGAAAATCCCCGAGGAGAAATAAAAAATTGCTTTTATATACAATGCTAGCTGCCGTCCGCGACTCTGTCCGCACGGAATTAAAAAAACTTATCTTAGCCATTTCGTATACACCTTCAAACAAACATCCATCCATCCATCTATCCATCCATTCATCCATCTAAACATTCGCATTTATAATATTAGTAAGATTCTATTCATTATACCTGCCTTTTAATAATGCCATTAGATATATTTTAAATGTAGCATAGTCCGCCAAAAGGGGTAGGCAGATAATAAAGATTTCAATTTTGCGCGATTACGACGATGCTGGCTGGCACACTTCTATCGCTCCATCTGAAAGTCCGGAACAGTGTATGTATGTACATTTTTAATGTTATATGTGCATAACTTAGAGTTTAAATGTAAAAAGTTGCTTTTTATCTCAATCCCTTGCAAATTGTCTTGGTTGGATTTTTTTAGATCATCTGCTATCGCTATCAGCTAACAGAAATGTAATCTTCTCTTTAATGTTCGATATTCTTTTCAGTATTACAAAAAAAACTTAATCTAATTTTAAAGAAAAATTTATGAATCTTATTATAAACTCGAGTTTGAAATTTAGCTAAACTAGTTATTGAAAATATTTTTTCTTTATGCCAATTAAAAAAAAAACTTGTTGTAAAATGATAGCAACACTACCAACTTGTCACTTTTGAAATATTTTGTGTAGCAACACCGAAACGTTCTTTTTCTTTGCGAAGTTGTTAGAGACACGTGCGTCAATCACGCCGAAAACTCTAAAATAAGCAAAAATGAGTGAAGGAACGGCAACGATTCGTACTCGTAAATTCATGACCAACAGGTAAATGTGTTTTACGTAAAGTTCGACTTCATAAAACATTGTGATTACCAAAGTTCGGCCCCGCGTTACCATGACAGGTTATGTGTGACAACGCTTGTGGTTTTCAGGTTGTTGGCGCGGAAGCAGATGGTCTGCGATGTGCTTCACCCTGGCAAACCTACCGTCAGCAAAACGGAAATCCGTGAAAAGCTCGCGAAGATGTACAAAGTGACACCTGATGTAGTTTTCGTCTTCGGCTTCAAAACGAACTTCGGTGGTGGAAAATCGACTGGGTTCGCGTTGATCTACGACACATTGGATCTCGCCAAAAAGTTTGAGCCCAAACACAGACTCGCACGTCACGGCCTGTATGAAAAGAAGCGACCAACTCGCAAACAGCGCAAGGAACGCAAGAACAGGATGAAGAAGGTACGCGGTACCAAGAAATCCAAAGTAGGCGCGGCCTCCAAGAAGTGATGTGATGGTTAGGAATGTAAGTAAATAAAAATTCAAAAAAATTAAATTTTGTTTTTCTGTTCAACCATTCACCTGGTTATTTCAACATGATATGAGGATCAAAATATAAAACAAATATTTTTGTTTTGAATTCAATACATACGAACTCCTATAGCTAATATTTAGCCAAACAGTCTTACTTTGTTAGCTTCAGTGTGCTCCTAACAATTTTTCTTTTTTTATGGAAACAGAAAAGTAGTTTGTTGCATTTGTCAGAAATCAGACCATAGCCACATTTGTGAAATTAGTATAATTCAAGAACAACACAGTACCAACTGAGCTGCCGTTAAGAAAAGGATGCATTAGGGTCAAGTGTCTACTAGATTAAAAAAAAAAACCTAAAAAATTTGCTCTAAAACTTTAAATCAATTACGATCTTGAATATTTCACTGTTATAGATGTAAACAAGGTTATAAAAATAATTTTTCAGGAGTTCTTGCAATTTCTTCATCTTTCCTGGTTCACTAAGTCAAGGCTTTACAATCAAACAACAATCATGGTGCGAGCCGAAGGTGAAGTCTCAATTTCAGAGGTTAAGGTGCACTTTCAGTTGTGGCACCTGCTAGTTATTTTTTTAGTCATTGTTTCTTCATTATTTCAGTTATTTATATCCTGTAGTCTCATGTATATTAATTATATATCTGGTCTGAGCCTAGGCCGCTTGTCTCTCTTGAGTTTGTGGTGTCTTCACATTTTTCTGGAAAAAATATTCTCACAGTTACTAAAACATTTATTTAATATAGTGCGGCAGATGAAACTACTGTGCACAGCTAGTGTAAAACTGGAAGGATGGCAAGGAAGAGATCCCTTTTTTTGTTTATCCTCTCCTCTGTCCAATAAAAATGAGACAACACAACTATTCAGCTTGTTTCAGATTACTTATAGATAATAGCACATTAGGAGTGAAAACAATAAAACTGTTACATTTTTGAACTTGAAGCCATGCTGACAAATATGAAAATGATGCGCGGGCTGCAGATGTCACTTGCTGTGCAATAGGTTGGAGGCATTGGAGAAGGTAGGGCAATGCGGGTTGTATAGCGGCTGCGCTCTGCTTTGTCGCCGTAAATGTGTGGTTAGTGAGTACTTAGTACTCCCTCTCTATGGACACTTGGTACAAGCATATTGGAGATTTTTGGTATGGGTTAATCTGCAAATATAAAGTCTTTCTGTTCATCCTCTCTCAATTTAATGTAGGCAATCAGCAAATGCGGATATTAATGTAACAATCACTCGCAGTTTGGCTAATTAAGTTGGCCACTTGCTTATTTGCTACCTTACTTGAAAAAATATGTAGAAATGTAACAATGAATAAGTGATAAGACAGAAGACATGAATTGAAACTCTTGTTTAACAATAAGGGTGTTTCATATTGTTCCTTTTAATTGTTAATGCTGCAACTCTGTATAGATGAAAATATTATTAAACCTATGTCTGTTAAGTTGTGACATAACTTAGATAAACAAGTGAAATCTTGATGAATTAATCTTTTTTAACTCTATCCCTAAAATGTTTCTTATGCTATTTGCACAATCAAATTCATCACTTAACCTATTAAATATATTTTTTACTCCAGGTTTTAAGCACAATCGACAATCAAATCTACTGTGTTTTTAAGTTTTTTTTCAAAGTGCTGAAAGATAGTAATATTACATATGTATTATACTCTAATGCAATATCTTTTAACCACTTGTATACTTTTCACAGTCATTAGCTTTGTAGATAAGAAATACGTTGTCATTTTCCTATTTGTATTGTGTTTTATACTTAACAAGAGTTAAAGTTAAATTTTTTCAGATTTTCAGTCAATTTTTAATTTACAGTAAATAAATAAACTAGTGATGGATTCGAGTGACTAGGGTAGTTTTTATATTACTCGCACTCTTAATAAATTTTTGACAACTCGAGTTTCGAGTGACTCGGGTCGACTCGAATTAAGTGTAACTAGAGTTTACTCGTACCCCTCGAGTGGTTTATATCGAGCCAAGTGAGAAATTCAAGTTGTGACAAGTTTACCCGTAGGTTCTCTTTGAAATTATTTATATAATCTGTTTGTGTGAGTTGTTACTTGTTAATGTTTTGGTCATTTATGACTGTATAGCATTAGTAAGTGGTGAAAATGAGTAAAAGTTACAAATATTTTGGTAATACAACTAACTTGATTTCTCACATGAAAAATAAACATCCAGTTGAGTACAAGGATAGCAGTGGTGAAGGTAGTTTGTCACAAGCATGTTCTTCGAGTAAAGTCGAGAGTTCTGCTTCCACGTCTGCCACTAATAATTCTATTTCAAAGAAACGGTGCTATCAGCAATTACAGCTTGCAAAGCCAAATGTTTCTTGATTATGTATGACAGGTTTAGTTTGAAGGAAAATTCTATGTTTTATATTTTGTTTAGATTTTTTTTGAGTAGCTTTTACATTAATGAATACACATTTTCTATGTAAAATTAATATTGTTTTATTCGTTTTAAAATTTTGGTCATTCGAGTTTTATATTCCGAGAGACTCGAGTGAAAAAAGATCACTCGAGTCCATCACTAAAATGAACGGCAAAACAAAAATTATAGCTATAGATTCAAAATTCATATTAGGCAATAGATTTAGGATAGGCACAGGAAAAAAATCGATTCTGCAAAAGAAATAGGATATCGATTCTTATTTTAAGGAAAATTCTATTAATATCGTTAATCATTTATTATTTTATGAGTATTCAAGAGTATAAATTGGATTTTTTTAGAAAGTACAAACGTTGCATGTAGTAATTTAAGAATCTCTTTTCTGAAATTCCTACAAAGATGTTTCATACAAAATCACACGTACAGACCGACAACGTTATCTGAAGTCAATGGGGCTGTTTTTACTCAATATAGATTGATTAAAGATGTCAACATGGTCAACAGTGAATGTCATAGCTAGCAACGAATTTCGTCAAATTTCACTCAAAAAATTAAAAAGAAAGTTCGTGAATTATTTAACACAAAAAACTGTTTATTATATTTTTGTTATTAAAATATATACATACTGTTAAAATATATATATATATACTGAAATATAAACTGACAGATGACAGCGGAACCACCTACTTTGTGCTTTCAGTTTTTCTCCCCATTAGCGGCTGAAAAGAAAAGAAGGCAATCTGTCGAGGGGTCTCTGAATATAGTTTGTCTGCTCCGTTCATTAGGCTCCAAGGATGACAAATTCTATTTTGTCGCGGCATGGCGTTCTAATAGATTATAATCCAAATCGATCGCCATATAATGTGTAAGTCGACGGGCAGAATGTTCGAGCAAGGTGTGCGTACGGGGAACTTTTGTTGGGCGTGCGATTTCTTGTTACATGATTCCACACGTGATAAATATATGCATCTTTGTTCTCGAGTATTCCCGGCTCGAAATATTTATGGCCATTTTCCCATTTAATTGGGTAAAAAAGTTCTGGCCCATACACTTCAAATCCTGTAAATAAAAATTTATTGGTGGTACAGTAAGGGTCTATGGTTTCCGCAACATCACGATTAGCGCGTATTTTGATTTTCGATCCTTGGCAACACTTCAATAGGTAATTCAATGCGATCGAAGTCGCATGCAACTGTTAGTTTATATTTATAATCAGAAAAAGAAAAGATATTTGTTTATCCAGAATAGTCAATTCATTACTAAAAAATATTTTACGTAAGAGTAGCAACACACTATATTTCATTGTGTTATAGATTCTTTGTAATATATGTATTTATTTTGCCGATCAAAGCTGGGAAGACTAGTTTTTGGCTAACAGTTTACAACATTACCAAAATTTTACATCACCTTGACATATGTCAGAGGTCATGCGTTTGAGGTCAGTAGTATTGCACCTTATCTTTAACACTCTAGTAATGACTCCTGGCCCGTTGTAGCTCCACAAGTCGTTTCGGAAACTGCTCTTAATTTCGCTGAAAATTAATTTTATTATTAGAAACATCCTAGTCACTGTATCATCTTCATCATCATCAGTTACTGTAGAAAGAAGGATAGTATAATTAGCGTAAGTAAAATACCACGATTAAACAGAAGGTAGGCATGAATTGGAAATTATTCCGCATTTCGTCCGCTGAATGTGCATACCATAAGGCCAAATTTTAGTTCTTTTTCTCTTCCCACCCGAAGGGGAAGTGGAGTAAACAAAGAGAGGACGCATAATAAGAGGAAGTATCCTATATTTGCGCATCTCTTCCTCCGTCGATTAAAGGAAGGCAACGCATCAGCGGATGTCTTAGGTCAGCGGTCACTTCCCCATATTACGAATCAGGCTGCTTACTCGTTATACTACATAAAAGAATATGTAACACAATGGTTTAGTTAGACCTTATCGCAGCTTCAGCAATACTTCTACCGTCGCTGTCCAACGAAAAGGCCATAGCGCCGTTGCTCACTGTCAATTCGCTCTCTCTGGCCGCCCAGTTCGCAGCCAAGGTGCTCAAACGTTTCGCAACCACCACATCCAAATCCAAATAAATACCACCAAATTTGTATAAAGTTAAATATCTTAATAAGTCCGATGTATGCTCCACTCCCCACTGTGAGCTATCCAAGGCGCCGCTCCGGACGATCTCTTGCACTGGAGTATTCTTAGAGTATTCATCTATATGTATTCTTGCAAATCGAACGTTCTTGAATTTTTGTTCGAGGCTGACATGTTCGAGAATCTCTTCTGAGATTGGTGCAGTGAACAGCACGTTTATTTGGTAGTCGGCATGCGCTCTCGCCGCCGACTCTATGGCACACAGATCTCTCGAATTCAAGCTAGAGCGACACGACGTCTCTAGGAAGAAAATGCTTTTGTTCGACGGTGAGAAATCATTACTTTCAGCCGATGGCAAGGCATCCTCATCCTCCGAATAATAACATGAAATTCCATAATAATGCCACGATTGGAGCGTAGATTTCGATTTTTTTATAAAACCAAACAAAGTCATGTGTAAAAAAATAAATATTATAACACTTACGGCTATTTTTAGTTTTATGTTAACACCAAACATTTTTACGAATTACATGACATCCCAATTATATGACATAATATGAGAACCCAAAAAATGCATTTTTTAACAACCTTTATAGATATGAACTGGTCGCTGCTTAGAAATGACAGTTTTTGTTTTGTTCCGACGTCTATTAATGTCAATGACAGTAAAATCTCTATCATTATTTAGTTCCTATCCTCACCACCTCTACCGACCGCGAAAATCATATTGGCACAAAATACCACGGCTTATAGCCTGTCCGTGAAAAGAGTTCAGTGTCACAGAGTGTACTCTTTAAACTCCTTAGTCAATATTCATGCATGTGTTCACATGTAATGATGATGAAATGTAATGATGAAATGATACACGGAGGTGGTTATTTCTTAACTAATTTGGAATGAAATGCCACATTGCTTTATAACTTTTTGAATGATTTATTCAAATACATTTGTGTAGATAAGTTAAAACATAACAAACGATACACATATTTATATAAAATACACTTTAACATACATACGCACGTAAAAAAGAGTTTGTGATCACTTGCAAAAGGTGATACACATATTTTCAAAATGTAGCTTTTAAAAATATTTTATGTTATATCTTTTCGAAAATTCAAATCCACTGTTAGTTTGTTTAGTCACATAACAATTCTTAAAGTTCTTTTTTAAAGATATTGATTGTTATTTAATTATAAAGTCAAGAAAAGTAGGATTTCATAATACTACAAAGTTGGTTTTTAGGGTTTAGTTGACTTCCAAATAAACGTGACAAATTCTATTTTGTCACGGCATGTCGTTCTAATAGATTATAATCCAAATCGGTCTTCATATAATGTGTAAGTCGACGGGCAGAATGTTCGAGCAAGATGTGCGTACGGGGATCTTTTGTTGGGCGTGCGATTTTTTGTCACATGATTCCACACGTGATAAATGTATGCATCTTTGTTCTCGAGTATTCCCGGCTCGAAATATTCACGGCCATTTTGCCATTTAATCGGGTAAAAAAGTTCCGGACCATAAACTTCGAATCCTGGAAATAAAATATTAGTATATATATATATATAGTAGTATATATAGTACTAGGGGTGGTATGGTTATCTAGATTTTAAGACTAGCATATTTTGATTTTGCGAATCTCAGAGACATTTCAATACGTGAATTCAATGGAGACGAAGTCGCGCTCTATAGTTAGGCACTTTGTTCACGTACAACAAAACGCTATATATTTTTTGTATTACATTATTTGTTTAGGCGATCGAAGCTGGGAAGACAATTTTTGACTAAAAATTTACAACATTAACCCCACCTTTACATATGTTACACCACCACCACCTTTATACATTAACAGCACCTTTACATATGTCAGAGGTCATGCGTTTGAGGTCAGTAGTATTGCACCTCATCTTTAACACTCTAGTAATGACTCCTGGCCCGTTGTGGCTCCACAAGTCGTATCGGAAATTCTTCTCAAGTTCACTGAAAATTATTTTTATTATTAGAGTGAATGTCTCGTACAGCGGCAGCGGTTTACGGTGAACGGTAATGGGTTTGAAAAATATTGAACAAGTAATTTGCTTTCTAAATTAAATCGCGAGGTGAAAGCCAAAAAAAGAATATTTTCCCTTCCTTTGCCTCCTCTCGTCTATCGATTAATACAGTGGTCACTTCACTATTTTACCGAATCCAGATGGTTGCTTGCTCGTTTTCCATTTTATACTACAAAAAAAACGTATAATACAATTGTTTTATAAGACCTTATCGCAGCCTTTGCAATACTTCTACCGACGCTGTCCATGGAAAAAGACATAGCGCAGGAGTTAACGGCCCATTCGCTTTCTCTGGCCGCCCAGTTCGCAGCCAAGGTGTCCAAACGTTTCGCAACCACCACATCCAAATCCAAATAAATACCACTAAATTTGTACAAAGTTAAATATCTTAACAAGTCCGATGTATGCTCCACTCCCCACTGTGATCTATCTAAGGCGCCGCTCCGGACGACCTCTTGCACTGGAGTATTCTTAGAGTATTCATCTATATGTATTCTTGCAAATCGAACGTTCTTGAATTTTTGTTTGAGGCTGAATTTAACATATTGTTCGAGAATGTCTTCTGAGATCGGTGCAGTGAATAGCACCTTTATTTGGTAGTCGGGATGCGCTCGCGCCGCTGACTCTATGGCACACAGTTCTCTCGATGTCAAGTTACGTTGACACGAAGTCTCCAGGAAGAATATACTTTTATCTGACGGCGAGAAGTCATAGCCGTCCGCCGATGGTAATGCATTCTCTTCCACCGAATAATGACACGAGATATCTTCGCAATGATCCCACGGTAAAGATTTTAATTTGCTAACATTGTGGAATAAAGACACATATAAGAAAAGAAATATAACTCCTACGGCTATTTTGCCACGTCTCACATTTAAAATTTTGACACAATTTTGATAAAACATTTTTTGAGAATTTATTGATATCCTAATTAATAGGACATTTTATATGACAGATAATAATTTGAGGGAAATTTTATATTGACCTAAGATTTTGACCCAAACGCTTTCTTTAGTAAGTAATAATGCACTAAGCTATTTCGCTTTATAATTATTAGATTGATTTATCGACACATGCATATCACGAAATATAACAATGAACACAGTGTGTAAAAACACATTGAAATTTTACAGTAAATAGGTTCATTTTTACTGTAATTAATTAGCGACATTCCGAGTTCTAGATACATTTCAATGAGGTGTTGTGCGATAATTTACCTCTACAATACAAAGATAAGAGGCATTTCTAAGTTATACGGACTGATGAGTGACTACATATTTTTGAAGCGTATACAAGCGTCTGAAACTTTGTATATCTATTCTAATATAATAAAGCGTAAACACACACTTCCTAGTAACGCAGAATCACAGCATATTTTTTTAATAATTCTATTTGTATTAAGAAGCTCTACACTTACGTTTTTGCCTATATATTTTCACGCCAGTACACTTAAGCAGTGATTGTCAAACTTATTTCTTTCACCCCTTTGAAAATCAATTATATTTCAGAGCGCCCTAATTTTTATTCAGGCCTAAAACTTAAAAACCACAATTTCATTATTTTAATTAATTTCAATGTCTCCCATTTTTTAGGCCTCTTATCGCCCCCTCCTAGGTTTCAAACGGTCCCAAGGGGCGTTATCGCCCACTTTGGGAAGTTCCACTCTAAGTTTTAGAGGGTGGAGTAAATTGAAAAAAATTGTCATACGAGTAAAGGATAAAAATTGCTAGCCAATAGCAGTAAAGATGGTTGCTATGGTAACGGCATCATTCAATGGAGAAGACCTTTGTCATTTGAGCATTTAAATTTTGTAATTTGCAATTGAAAATTACGGAATGCAAACATTTTTTTATTTAATTATTAAAGGGGCTTTGACGCAATGAGATCATACAGCCCCATAAGCCTTCCAATTAATCATCTACATTTTTTCTTAAACATATGTCAGTCAATTTAGACACACACAGAAGACAGGCGTGAAGTGGAAGTAATTCCGCGTTTCGTCTGATGAGTGTGGTACCGTAGGCCTAATTTTAGTCCCCTTTCCCTTCCCACCCTTTTCTTATAAGGATAGGATGGGAAGGGGAAGTGGATTTGTCGGAAGAGGGGACGCATAGGAAGGAGAAATATCCTCTTTCTGTGCGTCCCCTTCTCCGTTAATTAAAGGTAGGTAACGCATCTGCATTTGCGGATGTTTATGGGCAACGGTCGTCTCGCTATTGCGGCGAATCCAGGTGGCCGTTTGCCACCTTATGATATAAAAAAACATGACCGTCGAATGTTTCGTCTGTAGACGGGTAAGCCAGGATAGAGTTCTAACAGATATTACACCCGAAAACTTTAAAATACAAAATGTTGAATGTCTTCCACCATACCATAATATCTGCAATTAGGTGAATCAACTTTTTTCATAAGAAATCCGAACTTTTTACCAGGAATGTGTCCGGAAGGCCACATCGCCATCCTTATGAATAATGTCAACATTTAGATGTCTACACACGGGTGTAATATTTGTAGTTGAATCGTCTTATAACAAACAAATCCTGCACGATTATTTCGACTACAATTCAAGAATGTAAGCAATAAAACAAAGTGTTTCTGTATAACGAAAATGGATGGAATTTCATTCGGATGTAGTCGCATTGGAACAGCTAATAGGTACATTATGAAATTGTACTTGTGGCACTTCTTTTGATGTGAAACATCTATAGGATCACTTATACAATTCGGTTTACACCGAATCGTTGGCGTGGCGACGCTTGCCGTGGCGACGGGTCGCCAAGCTATACATATATATATTTTATGTGTAGTAGAGTGTACGATGAGGTATACATTATTATTGTCATTATTATCATCAGTATCATTTATTTAATTATAATATTTAATATTTTATGCACATTACTTGTACAAACACGATGTTTCACATCTGCCAGGCGTCCCATGACGGCTCACATTATTTTTTAAATAAAACAAAACAATTTTAAACATTGTATAACTTTATTATTTATCATTTAATAACTTAAATTAATGACATTTTACATTTAAAATAATATATGAATTTAAACATTTGCACGATATTACAGGTCACTGATAAATATGCGGTCCACAAAGTTATGCTGTTTACATTAATCCAGTCCAGCGATAGAATTCAATACTGGAATGCAATGTCTAGTGTTGGTTTAAGTAACAAAGAAAATCACTGGAATAATTACTATTGTTAAGCACAAATGTAGTGTTAATTTGTATATCAAAATCTCATTTATTACCAAATTAATTTTATGTACCAAACTAGCGACCCGCGACTCCGTCCGCGCGGAATAAAAAATATAAAACGGGGTAAAAATTATCCTATGTCCGTTTCCTGGTTCTAAGCTACCTGCCCACCAATTTTCAGTCAAATCGATTCAGCCGTTCTTGAGTTATAAATAGTGTACAGTCCTCGCGGCGTAAGCTGAGCTTTGCATTTGTGTGAGTGCACACAGATAGTGTACAGTGGGATACGGCTTGAGGCGCAGCGCGTCCCGCGCATGGTTTAAACGAGTTTATACTGGTTTTTAAAACGCGGCCTGAGGCGCGGCGCATCCTTCACGCGTCGCTTCCCTGCCGCGCACTTTCCTCTCTTCACCTTTGGTACCGCTAGCAGATAGACGTGCAATTTTTTGTGGTTGTGTTCGAATTTTTTGTGAAATGGCTTTTGGAAAAAATTGACGCGATCACTGTACAAGAGTGGAAAAATGTTTGTGACCGTGCAGTTAAATAAGAAAAATCATTTGATGGTCGAGACGCCGCTATCGACGGTTTATCGGAGCGATTGATTATTAACATAGGCTCTGATGAGTCATCAGACGAGAGTGAAGATGAAGATGCAATGCGCCAAGAAGAAGAGTTATAATATTGTTAATGTAGTTTATTACTGTTATTATTACTATAATTTAGGAAAATCAAAATATCAGCATTAACTTTTAATAAAATATTATTTTTTTACTAACTGTACTTTTGGCGATCACTCACACAAATGCAAAGCTCAGCTTACGCCGCGAGGACTGTAACTAACACGACTTTCTTTTATATATATTGTTAGGACTGTTGAGGGTAGCCACACAAAAAAAAAGTTTTATAAGGAAGCGTGCGCTGCTGCTTGAGGCAGTCTCTTTCCATCTGTCATTGCGGAACGTCTGACATTTTTGTATATTTACGTTCGGTTTGAGTTTTATACTACAGCGAGTATTATTATGAAGTAGAGTTAAATTCATTATTTCGCTGTTAGTTTAATTCTTTTAAAATACTTTTGCATCAAATATCTTATAATATAGATTTTGTTATCTAATATATAAAATTCTCGTGTCACAGTTTTCGTCACCGTACTCCTCCGAAACGGCTTGACCGATTCTCATGAAATTTTGTGAGCATATTCAGTAGGTCTGAGAATCGGACAACATCTATTTTTCATGACCCCCCCCCATTTTTTAACTGCGCGCGGACGGAGTCGCGGGCGACAGCTAGTTTTTTTTATAATAAGGTAATAAAATAATATAGTAATTATAATTATTGCACTCACAATCGTAAGTGTAAATTTAGTATAAGAAAATCTCTTAGTAAAGAACTTCAAAGGAAATGGAATGTTTAAAGACGTATAAAAAACTTTTACGATTTGTAAAATATTTTTTTTCTTTTTTACACAATTTACGGTAAAAGTAAGATTTCGATATACAAATGAAAATAATACAGTCGAACCTGAATAAACGAGAATTCAAAGGATCGCGATATTTCTCTCGCTTTAGAGATTTCTCTCTAACTCGAGTTTCTCGCATGTGAAAGTCCAATAGTTCTCGCTTTTTTATAAAGTTTCTCCCTTATCCAGGTTCAACTGTATTTATGCATACTTGAACTAATTCTAACACCCTGCAGCTTATCTGGGGTAGGCAGTAAATGTGCCAAGGTTATATACTAAATAATAAATATATTTTAATATTGTTGCAATTTAATGTAATTTCTATTTATAGGTATATTAATCTAATTCTGGCACTTTTAAATAAACGATGTTTAACAAAAAAAAAAAAAAACGGAGCAAAGACAAAATTACAGACTAAAATTTTTTTTTTGTCATTGGGATTTTTTATCTATATTATAAAACAGTAATTGAGAAATAAAACGCTAAAGGTAACTTCATGCGTGTAATCGGGCAGTAATTCGCCTTAATTAATTTTACAGTAAACATAATCTGTCTAAATGAGCTGCGCATTGGCTTATAATATATAGGCTGGCTACGCTTCTCCCTCCAGGCATGGCAGGTGTCATTGGCGGTGGGAGGATGGCGTAGCGGCTTAGCAGGATGACGTAGGCTTGCAACTGGCGACATCTATTGGCGTGTTGTTACACTCGGCCATCCTGTAACAATTGCTCCCGCAATGGGAACAAGAAAATGGATTACAAACTGGTAGTCTAAGCATGATATCAAGTTATTAACTCTCAAGGAGATCTATGAGGTCTTCGGTCTCTAGTTGTTCATCGCTACTTGAACTTTCTGATACAATGGCTAGACTCTTGTATGGTCGAATAGCATCAGCAGATACTAAACCAGTAAACTTCTTATATCCCCTTAAACCTTTTACGCTTCTTATTTTGTAGCGATCATTTCCAAGAACTTTAATAATTACGTACGGTCCCGAATAAATATCGTCAAGTTTAGAGTTAACTTTGGAGCCAGTAGTAGGAGCCTGCCGCCATAATACAAATTCGCCCCTTTTGTAAATAGTGCTGTTTTTACGACGCTTATCAAAATTACGTTTCATACGGTTAGCGGCTAACTGATTACGTTTCACAGCCCTATCACGCCTACTTTGCACCGGTTCAATCACCTGTCCCGGAACGGATACATCACACACTGACCTCCCCGGGCAGGCAAACATCAAATCGTATGGCTTAGAACTCGTTGTTTGATTAACGGTATTATTTATACCCCATATTACGTCTGGCAAATTATTAGTCCAATTGTTGGATGCCTCGCTCGGTTCCGTAGCGCGCAATGCATCTAATATCGTCCTATTCGTACGTTCAACCTGACCGTTAGATCGGGGACATGCTATAGTAGTCAAAGTATGCTTAAACTGCTTTTCGTTAGCAAATGTTTTAAAATACCGGCTTGTGAACGCCTTTCCGTGGTCAGTAATAACATGTCGCGGAAACCCAAATAAACTGAATATTTTCTTCAACGCTCTAATTGTTTCGATTGAATTAACGGTTCGTGTCGGCTCTACTATAACAAACTTAGAGAAGGCGTCAGTGAGTACCAACATATATTGATAACCCCTTTTGGTTTTGCAGAAGGGTCCAAGATGGTCTATGTGTACCATCTTCATCGGCTCGGTAGGCTTAGGTATAGGATGTAACATACCTTCTTTCCGACCATAATCTCCCTTTCCGTAGGCGCAGTTTAAACATGATGTTACATATTTTCTTATAAATCGCGACATTTTCGGAAACCAATAGTCCCTTTTAATGAGCTCAGAACATCGATTTAACCCTACATGACCGATATTGTCGTGGTGCATTTGTAATATTTTCCATTTGGCAAATTCGGGAACTACTAACCTGTCTCCATTCAAAGTTTTACGATATAACCGATCATTCATAATAACATAATTATTTACTATATCCGGATCCGTGCAACCCCCTTGTAGTAAGTCAATAATACGTTTTAGCTTTTCATCTTGGCGCTGTACTGTAAAGAACCAATCAGCCACATCCAATCGGTAGATGTTTGCGGTATCTATCGGATTCCTACTTAACGCGTCGATGTGTTTCATTCGGTCCCCCGGTCTATAGTCTATAGTTATGTCATAATCTTGAATTTGGAGCCACCATCTGGCTATCCGCGGTATCAAGTCGCGCTTTGTCATAGTATCCCGGACTGCGGTACAATCTGTAACTACTCGAACATTCTTACACAAAATGTAAATTCGAAATCTCCGTAACGATTCCACTACCGCTAGTGTTTCGAGCTCGTAACTATGATAAACACTTTCCTCCCGAGTTGTAACACGACTAAAATACATAACAGGACGTAAGCTGCCGTCGTTTTGCTTTTGTAACAAAATGCCCGCTATGCCTAATTTACACGCGTCCGTGTGAATTTCTGTTTGCAAACTAGGGTTATATATAGCTAGAACAGGCTTACGACATAGCATGTCTTTTAATTCATTAAAACTATTAATTTGTGCGGTACCCCAATGCCATGGTGTTTTTTTCTTGGTCAGTTCTGTGAGTGGACGGGATATTAATGCGAATTTATGTATAAATTTTCTAAAATAACTACACAAACCTATGAACTGACGCACTTCGTGTACGTTACGCGGAACGGGAAAACGGGATACGGCAGTTAGTTTCAACTCGCCTGGTTGTATGGTATCGGGAGTTATTTCGTACCCTAAATAGGTTATCTTATTTTGCAGGAACGAACATTTCTTCATATTTAATTTTAAATTTTCCGACTGTAATTTTTTAAGGACCTTTTCTAAGAGAATTAAACCTGATTGTACATCGTACGATGGTAACAACAAATCATCAAGAAATGCCAAAACTTCGCTCGCCTGATGGGCGTTAGAGTTACCTATATCATTAATTATTTTGTTAATAAGACGCATGAAGACTGATGGCCCATTTGCTAAACCAAAGGGAACCCGAGTATATTCATAATGCCCTTGTGGTGTAACAAATGCAGTTTTATACGTATCATTTGGATGTATGCGTAGCTGATGATAGCCTTGCGCCATATCGAGAGATGTAAAGTACTTTTTGCCGGCTAGCTTGGAAATTTGATCGTCTATGTTCGGCAAAGGGTATCTGTCGCGAATAGTTATAGCATTCAAAGCGCGGTAGTCTACACATAAACGGCTCCCTCCATCCTTCTTTTTTACCAATAATATAGGCGACGCATATTCAGAATCAGACTCTTTAATTATACCGGCTTCTAATAAATCATTTATTTTTGATCTTACTATTTCTTGTTCACTATATGCTAACCTATATGGCCGACGATGAACAGGCTCACTATTAGACAAATTTATACGCATTTCAATTAAATCTGTGCACCCTAATTCGCGTGTACTAGATGCAAAACAATTACTATGTTGTAATAATAAATTAATGAGGCTATCTCGTTCAGAATTACTTAAATTACCGATGTTAATTTTATCTACATCTACCCCACCTATAGAAAGATTATTGGCAATGGTAAAACAAGAATATTGGCTAGCATTAGCATTAAGAAACTGATAGCTTTTGGCTTGATTACTGACCTGGTCATCGGTCGGCAACACCTGGCAGCTTTCGGCTCGCGATAAGATTGTTCCCTCTTCCCATTCCACATCCTTGGAGCCCGTGTTGACGACTTTCAGGTATCCGTCGACACCCTTCATAAGCGTAGCTGGCAAGCTGTAGGAGATCCCTTGAAGGTCGTAGTGGCGAGGTGAAGTGACCACGTCATTGCTCGCGGAATTTCCGATGATCTTAACTTTTATTATTGACGTTCCCGGAGGTAAGCACTCTGACGTGGCCGTGACGACTTTAAAGCGATGCACCTCTTCTATGGCTTGCATGTTTGATATAAAATCATCGTTCCTCTCCAGAGTTGCTCTTCCATTCTTTACTATTAAAGACGTCCCTTCACTGTTGATTATCGGCTGTCCAATCAATAGGCAAATACCATTCATATCTATATCAACCAAGTATGCGTCGCACGGTATGCTTATTTGGTCAATTTCTAGGTCGAATTTTGCTTTACCATGGCTAGTGATAAGTCCTCCTGCAAATCCTTTTAGTTCCGTTTTCACGGGAATAACGTTTAGCTGCAGCAGTTCTGAAACTTTTGATGAAATAACATTGACCTGGCTTCCTGTATCAATGTAAGTCTTCACAAATGCACCGTTGATCTTCGCAGGTTTTTTGTAGATGTTGTCAAACTCTCGTAGCAATTTTACTTCCTTGGCGTTTGTGAATTCAGGAACACTCTTCAGGATTGTCGGACATCGCGGTGCAATATGGCCTTGGGCTCCGCATTTAAAACAACTTCGTTGATCAGGTAGCGGACAGTTACGTACCAGGTGTCCGGTTTTTTTGCAGCGTGGACAGGGGTCAGTATCGAGGTCTACTGGTTTTTTTCCTACTTGTCGGTAGCTGCCATCTTTGTTCGTAATTTTAACTTCATTTACGGGTACACGATAATCGTCAAACGCAGAAAGGAACCCTTCATATAAGTCATCGGGTCTCTCGCATTGAAAGGCTCTGGCGTTGGACTGCAGCGCATGAGGCAAGCCTCGAATAATACAGGACACTGTAGCGGCATCGGATAATTTACAGCGGAAGCACATTGCTATTTTTTCTTGGTAATATTTGGTCATGCTTTCTGAGGGTAGTTTCTTCCTCGTGATCATTTCTTCAATTGCATTGGCGTAATCTCGATGTTTTGGGAATGCACGAAGTAGCATTTGCTTCCACTGTTCCCATGTGAAATCGTATTCTTCCAGACGATTGTACCACTTCCTCGCTTGACCTCTTAGTTTGTCTTGAAGATAAAACGACTTGGTTTTGTCGTCCCATCCATAAATATCACCCAATTGCTCAATTTTCTTCAACCAAGCAGTAACAGTGCAATCCTCGTTGTCCGGATCAAATTCCGGGATCAGAGATGCAGCACGATGTTCCTTCAGGCGACTGAGGTTAGGTTCTCCACTTTGTAGACCACTTAAAATTGCCTTTTCGACTTCTTGTACCAACAGCTGTTTCAGGATTTTTCGTGCTGGCGGTGTAATGGCGTCTTCTGAATCAGATGCTTCATCCTCAGATGCAGGTCTTGTCACGAATCTTTTCATTTTTTTTTTTCGTACCACTTCTGACTTATAAAACAGTAATTGAGAAATAAAACGCTAAAGGTAACTTCATGCGTGTAATCGGGCAGTAATTCGCCTTAATTAATTTTACAGTAAACATAATCTGTCTAAATGAGCTGCGCATTGGCTTATAATATATAGGCTGGCTACGCTTCTCCCTCCAGGCATGGCAGGTGTCATTGGCGGTGGGAGGATGGCGTAGCGGCTTAGCAGGATGACGTAGGCTTGCAACTGGCGACATCTATTGGCGTGTTGTTACAATATTTTTTTTCCAGCTTTAAATTTTATTGCTTTACATCGTTATTGTTGTGACATTAAGTTATTATTTCTCAGTTATAAGTTAAATAAATGTTACATTAAGCTAATTAAATTTTTGTATACATTATCACTTAAATGAACCACAGACATACAATTAATCCATAGAGAACACTTTGGTTTCACGAATGATCTATGGTTCTCAAAATTAATTTAAAATAATTTACAATAACCGTGAATTTCAACTGTCGTAAAACATATATATTGATGTTTTTATACCAAAAAATGGTAAAAAAAAGTCAATTATCAAATTGACAGCTGCAAAAAAGAAATACACAAAAAGGATATTTCCCTTTCCTATATATTCCCTTCCCATCCTTTGAGACAATATAGATTTTGCGACAGTGGAGACGCACGGTAAAACATTATAATACTTATAGCATTGACCAGTGTATTCTGAGCTAATCAGCAGAACGACCCTCTTTAATAGAGGGCTCATGTTGTCTGGCCGGAGAATGAGCCCGCGCAGGTTCCTCTTCACCTTTATCTTTCTTTAAAACATATCTGTTAATTAAATTAATTTGAAATTAAAACAAAGAAAATAGTTAAAAATACAGATATTCTTTCTCATATACGAGTTAAAAATTCTGAACAGAATCAACGACGAGAGCATTTAAAATACAATCTATCTCTTTCTATTGCGTTAAAACAGCTGTAAGTGCGAGCGAGACAGATATCTATTAACCTATTACGACTTAATTAGTACAATCTCGGTCTCTTTCACACATATAATAGCAGACAGAGAGCGACGTTTACATGTTAATCGAGGTTATGACGTATGTTGGCGGAGCTGTACAAGTATGTTGGTCTCTTTCTATCATATGACAGCTGCATGTGTGAGAGAGAGATGTATACCTGTATATATCGGTGGTGGGCTGCAGTGTGCCGTGTGTGAGCAGCAGACGGCGGCCGGTGGGGGGTGCGGGGGGTGCCCACCAGCTCACCACCCGCCCCACTACAGGCACACGTCGCAGTAGACCCTCCTGCCATGCATCACGCTCCAGCTCCGCCTGAGCCTCCTCTATACCTATACGAGGGTCACACTGAAAGTTCTTAGAAAATCAAAAACTGAGCAAGCTAGCAAGTTGTTATTTACATTATATATTTTGAGAATATTACTATTAACATTAATACATCGCTGCATTCGATAGAACCACCTAGAAGACCACTTTGCCCAATCGTCCTTAGGGCTCTCTTCGATGGCCTTCTGGAACGCAGCCACTGGTTGTTTGGCGTCCATAAAATTTTTTCCTCGAAGTTTTTCTTTTATTTTCGGGTATAAATAAATGTAGCAAGGTGCGAGGTCAGGGCTAAATGGTGGGTGACCCAGCAATTCCACCTCTGACGACGCCAAATAGTCGATCGTTCGTCCGGCGGTGTGCGAAGAGGCGTTGTCGTGATGAAGGAGGATCCTACTTCAAGGTCGTTTTTCTCGATCTTTTTCCAAGACAAGTGGCAAACATTTGTTAGTATACAACTCTGCAGTAAGTAACTTTTAATCTTCTAAAACAATTGTCGTATAATGACCGGTCCTTCCGAAGAATGAGGCCACCATCTTTTTTCCTACACTTCGACCTTTCTTCGATTTAGTTGGCAACTCCTTGGAAGGAAACACCCCCTGAGCAGATTGTCTCTTGGTTTCCGGATCATAGCAATAAATCCAGCTTTCGTCACCCGTAAGCATGTCGAACACAGCTTTTGAATCACCTCCGTTAAATATTTGTATCATTTCATGGCACCAATCAACACGACGGAGTTTTTGGGCCTCGGTCAAATAATGGGGTATCGACCGGGCACAAAGCTTCCTAATGGCTAAATGTTTGTGGAAGATTTTTTGCACTTGAGTCATATCGATGCCTAAGCTTGTCCGAATCTGTTGATAGGTTACTCTTGGATCAGTCTCTTTCATACATCGCACAACACTGATGTTAACTTCAGTCGTCGCCGCAGAAGGCTGTCCTTGACGCAGAGCATCGTTGAGATTGGTGCGACCACATTTAAACTCATTAAACCAGTTATAAACAGTGGCCCGAGAAGGGTCTTCAGCGTGAAAGGCCAATCGAAGTCTGTCATAACATTCTTGTTGACTTAAATGACACCGAAAGTCATACAAAATCATGGTACGAAAATTTTCTCGCGTTAAATTCATACTGGCCTGACACCAACAACTTTCAATTTGCCGCCAATTCGTAAAACAAATGACAAACGAATTAAATTAGTACTCAATAATATTAGCAAAGAGTTCTATTTTCAAAATTTAATCTTATTTTTTTAATTTATTCTTAAAAAGTAGCCAGTTCTAAAAACTTTCAGTGTGGCCCTCGTATAACAAACATCATTACTAATATTATAAACTAGCTTTTACCCGCGACTTCGTCCGCGCGGAATAAAAAAAATGCACCCAAGATAAAAATGTTCCTATGTCCGTTTCCTAGTTCTAAGCTACCTCCCCATCTATTTTCAGCTAAATCAGTTCGACCAATCTTGAGTTATAAATAGTGTAACTAACACGACTTTCTTTTATATATATAGATGCGAATGTAAATCTGTGTGTCGCTTTAACTCCAAAACTACTGAACCGATTTAAATGAAATTTGGTACACAGATAGTTTAAAGCCTGAGGAAGGACATAGGCTACATTTTAACGCGAAAAAAGGGTTGTAAGGGGTAGAAAGTGGGGGTGAAAAATTGTATGGAAGTAGCGCTTACTGTTAATTAACAGAACAACAACATAAAAAGCTGGAAGTGTGCCAAAATGGTATAGAAAGGAGTGTTGCAGAAGTACGGAGAAGAGATAGAATAAGACAAGTGGAAATAAAACAACGAACTAAGTTCAAGAACGCAACTTCTACGTACAGAAGACTAAAATGGAGATGGACGGGACATATGATAAGAGAGAAGAACGAGAAATGGACCAAATTAATTACAGAATGGTACCCGAGAGATGGTCACAGAAGCAGAGGTAGACAATTTAAGCGTTGGGAGGATGATTTTAAAAAGTTAGCGGGACCGTGCTGGATCCGAGTCGCAAAAGACAGAAAAGAGTGGAAATACTTAGAGGAGGCCTTTGTCGAAAGACAAGCTGTTACAGAAAATCAAACCGTTGCCGATACAGACATAATTTATTATAAGGATTAAGTTCTATGTTTAATATTTTAGAGATTAAGTATAGTATCTTGTTAAACAGCAATAAAGGCTTATTTTATTTTATTTATTTATTTATCGCTTACTATCATCTACTGAACCGATTTAAATGATATTTGGTACACAGATAGTCTAGACCCTGAGGAAGGACATAGGCTACTTTTTAACGCGAAAAAAGGGTTTTAGGGGTTGAAAGTGTGGGTTGTAATTTGTATGGAAGTATTCATTTTTACAGTTACAAGCTTGAAACTTATTTTTAAGCCTGCTAACTAATATAAATGAGAATGGATGCATGGTTTAACTTAAATATTAATTTGATTTATATATAAATCGCCCGTTAAACTTAAAGTTTCTAAGCTTTTTTTGCAATTTGATTTTTTTTTTGTTTAAAAATGCACACAATGTTTTATAAAAATTACAAATAACAAATAATTGGAGGAATATTTAGTAGTATTTATGTATAAATACTTTAGACAAGCGGAATTATTAAAAATAAGTGATTAATAGTTTTACTTCTTACTAGTCTTACTTAATATTATAAATGCGAAAGTTTATATGTATGGATGTATGGATAAATGTTTATTTGAAGGTATCTTCAAAACATCTGAACAGATCTTGATGAAATTTATTTATTTATTGTACATAGTCTGGAAGAACACATATACTACTAAGTTTTTTTTAATTATGCGCAGACGAAGTCGCATGCGACAATTAGTCAGAACAAAAACATTTAAAAATAAGCTAGAAAAATATGACTATCTCTTAGATTCTTACAAAGATAACACTATATTTGATATAATAAGTGATATTAAATTGTTATAATAACCCTTTTTGAGTACTTCAGTCATGTCTGTGAGAGCGCGAGAGTTGTCCTCCACATCTGTACCAGCCGCCACCACCAGCTCCAGCAGCTCGTCCACATCCGTGTCAGCAGTCACCATACCGAATCTACATCAAATAAAATCAACCTTAACATGTTGATGTTAGAACACATTTTTCATTACCACGATATTAACACTATGAGAGAAAAAAATAAGTAGTTAATCAAAACAGAAAAGGAGTTTTTTTTCTCAAACTTTACGTTATTGAAATAATACGACAATAAATTGAAAATTAAATTAAATATAATAATAAGTTAAACAACATTAAATAACTTAATTTAACAAAATCCCATTAATTTAAATATTTAAATGTGAAAGATTGAATTTGTGGATGACATTACTTTAGAACAGATTACAGTTTGGATTAGTCTTTTATTTTTAAATCATAAGGTGGCAAACAAGCGAAGGACCACTTGAATTGGCCGAAATAGCGAAATGATTATTACCCACAAACATTCGCAATTACAGATGAGTTCTCTACCTCTAATTAACGAAAGACTAAACATCGCCTACTCCAACAAATTCACTTCCCCTTCCCATCCTTTCCTTATAAGAAAAAGGTGGGAAGGGAAAGAGGACTAAAATCACTTCCACTTCACGTCTCTTTTCTGTGTAGTCGTGGTATTGGAGTCTACTAACTCACTCTTTATAAGTCCAGACAAAGTCGCAGGCAAACAGCTAGTATTTAATATAAAACTGTGATTTGAAGGTTATCTGGTGTACAGACCTGATGCAGTCCATGCCATCGTCACCATCGCCGCAGGAGAAGGCGCCATCGGTGAGTCTGAGCGTGTCCACCAGCTGACGGTTTAGTGCATTCAGCTCCTCCGCACTCGCGCCCTCACGACCCGCGCCTACGTACCTCACCCCGCCTAGACCTACGTACAACATATATACCATTGCCTACATAGGTTCATCTACATCCTACCTAGGTCTACCGACCCTATCCATAGGCTCAAAGATCACATTAATATATTTAAGGACCCCATAAGTAAGCTCATCGACCCCCTAACAAACTTATTGGTCATTTACATAGGCTCATCAACCCCCTAACACAAACTCATGATCACTTACATAGGCTCATCGACCCCCTAACACAAACTCATGATCACTTACATAGGCTCATCGACCCCTCGCTCGCATATATCGCATATATCCGCGGCTTAACATCAACTCAAACAAACCCCCCACAGATTAACAATTACTACCTAAAGTGAAGTTAAGCTAAGTCTATTCCTAAGATGAGACTCACCGGCCCAGCCGGGCACGTGCACGAGACGCAGACAGGGATGCTGCTGCACGCGCTGCTGGAATGGTTCCCGCAGCGCGACTGTCGCGTGCAACACCTGCAGCTGCGCGTCCAGCACACCTGCCCACGTCTCCAGCTGCGTCTCCTCCACCAAGTGTCCCTCCAGCGGGCAGTAGCGGAGTACGATACCGTAACATTCACTCTCACACACCTCGATAGTTATCTGTACACGAATTAATGTTTGCCATCGTCTTAAAGGCTTTTAACTGCGCGTGAGTCACAATGTTAGGGATAGTGGGCAGTAGCTTTAGACCAGTGATTGTCAAACTTATTTCTTTCATCGCCCCTTTTGCAAATCAATTATATTTCAGAGCCCCCTAATTTTTTTCAGCCCTAACTTAAAAACCACAATTTCATTAGTTTAATTAATTTCAATGTCCCCATTTTCTGGGCCTCTTATCGCCCCCTCCTAGGTTTCAAACGTCCCCAAAGGGACGTTATCGCACACTTTGGGAAACACTGGTTTAGACCGTCAAGACATTTAAAAAGTATAAGATGTTAGTATAAATATTAGATAGAAAATTTGTGTAATTTAGGTCTGAAAACATTATTAGCAGTGTATTACCATGTCAGCTTCCCGCTGCAGCACCTGTCCGAGCCAGGAGTTGAGTTTGTCGTAGTAGGGCGGGGGCTTCTCTGTCCCGCCCACCTCGCCCGACTCCACGCCCACTTTGCCCGACTCCACGCCCACTTTGCCCGACTCCACGCCCGGTGCGAACTGGAACGCCACGCACGCGGACGCCTGACTTATCGCATCCTGAATACAACATATAGGCAATAATAGTAAGTTTATCAGGGACCCCTAAACTATTTTGTACAAGTGACCCCCTTTTCCAAAATGAACTGTTACCTCAAACCCCCACATGACCAAATTACCTAATTTTAAGATCAATTATTATTATTATTTTTCATTTTGACTTAGGTCAATAGATGGAGACAGTGAGAATTAGCAATGCTTTAACGACCACTTTGGGAATACACTATTGTTACATTCGTATAACTCATCTTATTATCTGTGAAAAAAATTACAATAACAATACGAAAATCACTGCGATATGATGTTATCATCATCAGCTCACTACAGCCAAATGCGGATTTATTGACTTCACATATATCATTGAATTTCATCTCAGATATGTGCAGGTTGCATCACGATGTTTTCCTTCACCGTAAGAATGTCGGATAAATGTACATATTATGTAAATAGAAAATCGAAAAAGAAATCGGTACATGGTGAGATTCGAACCGAAGACCTGCAGATTGCAAGTACCTAACTGACCATCGACACTCTTCAATATGAAAACTGTTAATACAATGAATGTTGCTAATAATACAATGAAAGTAAGTATCGGTGTTTTTTTTATGAAAGTAAAATACAAATTAACTTACAACAATGCCGACATTCGGTGGTTCATCACCGCCAGGTCTTTCACTCTGAAATGAAAAAAAAAAAACATTTGATATATCTATTCAAAGAACATATACAAACATTTTAATTCCATAAATATTAAAAGTAAATGTAGAACTTGATATTTGCATTAATCAATCAATTTCTAACATTTATGGTTTCGTTCATGTTTGAGAGAGACTGGCAACACTGCTTATAAACATAGTATCAATTCCTTTATCAAAACATAAATTAAAATACAAATATGGTTAAAATAAAGAGACAAGATAATAGAGGCGTAGTTTACCAGTATCCTGAGTCCGGCGCCGGCGACGATAGCGCGGACAGCCTGAGCTGAGCGGAAGGCGGCGTGCAGCCTCCGAGCCAGGCGACGAGCTCCCCCAGCGCGCGCCGCAGCCCACAGCGGCAGTGCCGGCAGCCGCGCTCCCCCGCACAGCCCCGCCAGCGCCGCCAGCGCACCCTCCCTACCCACAGACTACCCACACATTGCTATTACACCCCCATTATTTCACTACCTCAAATCATTCGATTGATAACTTGGCTAATGTTACTGGAGTCTACATTTTTGTATGTTTGTGGTAGACACCAGCAACAAGATGGCAAACGAGCAAGCGGTTAGTCACCTGAATACGCCTTAATAGCGAAGGGACTACTGCTCATAGGCATTCGCAATTGCAGATGCGTTGTCTACCTTAAATCGGCAAAGGAAGGGATGCACAGAAAGAGGATATATCCTCTTCACATGCGTCCCTTCCTCTTATAAAGAAATGATGGGAAGTGCACGTGGACTAAAATTAGTCCTCCGGCACCACACTCATCAGACTTTACGCGGAATTGCTTCCATTTGACGCCTGTCTTCTGCGTGGTTGTGGTATTTCACCAGTTACCCATTTGTGCGACCAACAAAAAAAAATATTCCACGAATGGGCCTCGCCCGGTGAAATACCACGAACACACAGAAAACAGTCCAAAGTCAGAAGTCACTACGTATACAATCTGATGAGAGTACATACATGCCGGTGGCATAATTTTAGTCAACTTTCCCTACCCAACCTTTTCACATAAGGAAAAATGGGTAGGAGAAGTGGATTTGGGAGATTAGGAACGCATGAGGAAAGGGATATATCCTCTTTCTGTACATCCCATCCTCTGTCGATTAAAGGTAAACAATGCATTTGTAATTGCGTTTGTCATTGGATAACAGTCGCTTTGCTATTTAGGCATATTCAGGTGCTAATATACTAAGACTACATTAAAGTTCTGTAGGGTAGTCAGAAATTATTTAAATAAAAACTGTTGTATTACTATTTTCTCTTTATATAAGTGTGAAAAATTACATAAGTTTTGCAAAGTTGAACAATAGGAAACATAACGTAGTTTTAATGTCCACTTTTAGAATAAATAGAGCAAAAATCATCACTTACTGTGCTAACAGATTTTGAATGCTCATTAACAGTGACCGCTTCTGGGATCTTATAAAATGTCTGCGTAATCGCTAAGGAAATATAATAAAACACGTATAAAGTCTATAAATGCTAATTTAGGACCATTTAAACATTATGGTCCTTCAAGCCGGAGATTTTCATGTCCACCAAATTGTTTAAATATGCACTTTCTTTAATCAATAATTTATTACTATTGTATAGAAACCTTACTAATATTATAAATGCAAATGTTTAGATGGATGGATCTTATGTAATGTAATGATCTTGATGTAATGTAGCACAGATGTAGAACATAGTCTGAAAGAACACAAAGGCTATTTATTACGTTTTTTTTTATTTCTGTTAGTTATATAAAAAAGGATACAACTGTCGGTAATCCTGGAATTCCAAACCACGGTCCTGGCGTCAGCGCCACTGAATCCGGGACACTGTAACTCTATAGCAAAATAAATATAAAATAAAAAATATACATTGTAAAATAACAAATACGTGCAGAGAAAATCAATCTTTAATACAACTACTTTAAGATTTTAATTACTCTAAATTCGGATCAAATCAACCGTTTGTATAGAAGAGGGTTACATTTATTCATATCCCTATATTAACAAGTTATGGCTAAATTTAGGTGTGATCTGGAGTATGTAATCATCAGTTTTAGTCCTGGTTGAGATCTTTTATCAGTTCCAGGACAATTCAAAATGGGCAAATAGTGAAAAACTTTGAATTCAACTGTTTAGTTGAATTAATGGTTATTTTAGAAACCGCGCGGATCGCGAGGAAGTTTCTTTTTCTGTAGCCATGACCACTAGTTACTTAAGTCATAAGAGTTCACAGCTGGTGGTGTAGTTATTTTTTTTATATATTTTATTCTTATATATTTTTTAAAATAATTAATAAGACAATAAATGAATCATTAATGTTATTCATACACTTGACATTTGTGTTTGCACTAAATCACCTAAAAAATAAAACAAACTTGTAATATAATTACCTCCTCAGTGGCAGTAGCGGCCGGTAAAGCTAATGCATGTCCTCGTACATGTAAATGTATATTATGAGCTCGGCAGAGCGCGCTCAACGGGTGCAGTGGAGTCCCACAGCCCAGTGGAGCCCCGCCAGCCTCACCTAGCACTAACAGCGGAGTCCTGTTCGCCGCTATGTCTTCCTCACAAAGACGTTCTAACGCTTCAATATCCATACCTCGACCTGGATAACATTTAGTGATAATTTGGAAATCCACTCCACTTGCAACTTTAACGAAACACACTAGTTTGTCAAAAACTTGAATTAAAATTCTGCAAGTAAAATTTTTTTTTCATTAAAAAAGAAGTATAAAAAATCGCATATTCTAAAAAAAATAACAGATCACAATTTACCAGCTTTATATGTTTTATTTCAATTGATAATGCCGAGTAATTACCTGAGGGATGAACAGGTACAGGACGTACACAGGCGAGAGGCAGACTGAGCTGTCTGCACAAGTGTTGAACTATAACTAAAGGACTTGCCACACAGCTGTATATTGAAGGCAAGCGATTGCTGAATGCCAATGCTGTGAAAGTTGAAAGGTATAAACTTAAATGTTGAATTACACAGTTAACATTTAAATAAAGAGAAGATTTATATTATAATTAGATCATCTTATCATCATCATCAGATAAGTATACGTCCCAAATGAGGGGCTCGGAGCCTACCCTAAGTTAGGAGTGACTAGGCTATAGTCAACCACCCTTGCCCAGTGCTGGTTGTCTTCACACATATCTTTGAATTTCTTTTCAGATATGTGCAGCATCACGATGTATTCTTTCACCGTAAGTACGTTGGATAAATGTACATATGTAAATCGAAACTCGAAAAACACATTGATACATGACGGGATTCGAACCCCTGAGTCAGTTCCATTATTTTATATTCGGAATATGATGTTCCTAAATTATTATGAAAATAACATCTAATATATAAAATTCTCGTGTCACAGTTTTCGTTGCCATACTCCTCCGAAACGGCTTGACCGATTTTGATGAAATTTTTTGTTCTTATCCGGTATCTATGAGAATCGGCCAACATCTATTTTTCATACCCCTATTAAGTTGTTTTTAACTGCGCGCGGACGGAGTCGCAGGCGACAGCTAGTATCCTATATTTCTGATCACACACTCCAGTACATCATCTATCTTTGATTTAAGCTCCACTTACCTCCATCTTCTAAATATCTTGGATATCTGTGGTGAAGCAACATCCTCGTGACTCTCACCAGGCCTTCCATGTTGTCTTGATGATAGAATGCATTGTAATCTGCCAATCTGAATATTACCACTATATATTTGCATTGATAAATTACTAAACAAATTATAAATTACATTATTCATGAGCGTACTATATCTTTGTGAGTTGTTGACTGAACGGCTGAACAATTGTGATAAGTGAGTTGCCATTTTTTATTATTAATCTTCATATGAATTTACTGATCTCTATGGATGTATATGGCAATGTTTTAAAATGAAATTCTATCCCTATTATTAGTTTGAATCCTCACCACCACTACCACAACCATCAGCGATAAAATGTCGAAAATCAAATAGGCACAAAATACCATGGCTTATAGCCTGTCCATTAAATATAATATTGTCTGTCAGGCTTATTGTTTTTTGTTTATTAATCAAAAACACAATTTTTATGTATTTAAAAACTAAAAATGTGAAGTAAAAAAGCGATTAGTAATAAATGCTTTATCTCACTATAATCAATTTAATAGATTTAATGAGGTAATTTCAACACTGCAACCAATTAATTATTGGTCATGGTGTAAAATTGCATTATGCGGAAAAATACACAATTTTTGATTGCAAACATTTTCACATACAAACTTTGTTTCTTATTAAAGCTCTGACAATAAGACATGGTTCTAATATTTATAGCTGTCCACCGCAACTTTATCCAAATGTAATTGAACCTTACTAGTCCAAAATCTATTATATATATATATATATATATATATATATATATACTATGTCCTAATTTTAGTCCATGAAGAAGTGGATTTTACGGAGGAGGGGATTCGTAGAAAGAGGATATGTCCTCTTTCTGGTAGGCAACACATCTGCATTTGGGAATGTCTATGGGCTGTAGTCGCTTTGTTATTTAGGCTATTCAGGTCACCACTTGCCCTTACAATATAAAAAAATGTTCCAATTTTCTTTTCTGTGGAGTTATGTGGTGACTTACTTACATTCATCCAAATTTTCACATTTATAACATTAGTAAGATATTATTAATTTTAAAGATATATATATTTTCAAGGTGATTCAATTCATAATACCTTTTAGTTGTGTTAACATGAGAGTTAATTGATGCACAATCTTATCCAATACATAGTTCATGTAATTCATACTCAAGGTAAAACTGATAACAAAAGACAGTAAAGCTTTTGTTTTACACTCATAATATACTACAGTGACAATAATAACTTATGTTGTTGTTTTAATTATTATTTCTTTATCTAAAAATTAATACGTTACGAAATATTTTGTTAAATTTTCAAAAGGTTAAACAATAAATTTCAATTCACAGAAACCACTCTTATCAGAATTAATAGCCATTATAGCCAGCCAGATACGATCTTTGAAGCTTTTAAAAATTAGTTGATAGTTATTGTATAGATGAACTTATAAAACATTCTTACCTGAACATATGTGCCATCCAACGTGTGGTTTCACTGGCAATATGAGCTCCTAGTCTCATAGCATGAGATCTCTCTAATCTTGCAAATAATGCAGATATACTGTGTGAAAGAATGGCCGCGCGCGTCACCGCATCCGTAGGTAACAATGGAGGATCCATACATTCAGAATTAGGGTCAGTTTTTATCACCAAATCCTCTAAAACCTTTAGAATCTCATCCATAGAACTTTCTTCAGGTTCGAAGAAACCAGAGCTCATCTTACGCGGTTCCGGCTTTTTCTCCTCTTCCGGTGCATCTTGAGCATTCACTAAGGCTTCTAGTCTTCCTACTACTTCTGATACTTGAAACTCCAACCCACCGAAGGGACGCCGGTCCTGATAACAAACATACAAGTAAATAACTCTTTATAAAAAAAATTACCGAGGTTAATCAAGATGTTTACCAGCTCAGTGTTGTTCTCGACCTTAGGGCTTTCTTTATTGGACTCCAATTCTGAAGCTGGCGTGTCTCCCATTCTGCGTGGCGAATTTTTCGCAGTTTACGACACACCAACAAGAATTTGTAAACGTCACGTCACTGTTATGTTTTGACGTAAGAAGCGGTAAGGTAACAGAGATTATAACAACGAATCCAGGAATTCACTGGAAATCACGCCAAGTAACTCTTCATTTATGCTTAATGGAATATTCCAGTAGCAAATCATTATTATTTTGTAATGAAGACATTTGAAGGATACTTGCACTATTTATAAATATTGTTTTATTTACTAATTTGAGTTATAATTCATCCAAAATGCTGAAAAAACACCTTGATTAGGAACGTGTTTTTGAAATCAATAAAACATCTGCCGTTGATACTTTACTTGACATTTGACGGAGTCAAAATTCTGACATTTCAGCGACTTCAGTGAAAGTCCTGAGTTATATTAAATAGAATATCAAAAGAAAATGTCTCTAGCTAAATTATTTTCGGTTTCAGCGCGAGGTAAATTTATTTGTATAGTACTAAAACGTTGTATATTATTTCTAATTAATGTATATTTTTAAAAAATACTTCTGAGGTTACGCAACTTTTGTTTATAACCTAATTGCGTCTTTGATGTTGTTATTGTATAAAATAAATCATAATTTTGCGCAACGTACTATGGATGTAGTGTATCTATTTCATTAACTTCTTCATTGTTTTGATAACTTTAAAAATATGTTACAGTTCGCGCAACTGGCGCAAATAGCATGTTACTACGCTGTGCCCAATATAGTTCATCTAATAAGGAGAGCAAAGAACAAAAGGTTTATCCGCCAAGCATGTCAGGGTACATGTATGTTAATCCTCACGAGGCAGACATGTCGATAAAGGAAATGTCTGACAGGGCCGCTCAAACTGTATTTTGGACAGAATTGGCTAGAGGTATGGCTGTTACTCTAGCTCATATATTCAAGGTAAAACATTTTTATCATATTAACCTGATTATTAAAAATTCCATCGCAAAGTTGTCCATTATATGCACTTACTAATGAATAAATAAATCACATGTATTTATTTTCTGGTTGATAAATTCAATATTGCTTTAATAATACAAATAATTTATAGGTGCAGGGGGAGGTATAATCTATAACTTCACCACATATAACCGGGGCGGGGGGGGGGTCAGTTGGCAAAAAACATCAAGATTAATGAACAATCCCAGTATTTGTTATGCCTATGTGTTGGTTTTGAGACTGATTATTTTTACACAGAATTCTCTTGTTTTCTTACAATGATTCATTTTAAATTATAGAATTAATGAAATAAAAAGAAACAAAATATCTTTCAGCTAATGTGGCCATTATGAAATAAGATTAACAAAATAGTTTTTATATATCTTCATTATGAAGTAATAACTAAACACAATAAATAAGGAATAACATAAGATTAACATTATTATGTTTGATAATTGTAGGAGCCTGCGACTATTAACTATCCATTTGAGAAGGGGCCTTTATCACCGAGATTCCGAGGTGAACATGCTCTTCGTCGGTATCCATCTGGTGAGGAAAGGTGCATCGCTTGCAAACTCTGTGAGGCAATATGTCCAGCCCAAGTATGTTTAAACATTTGTTTTTTAAACTTATGTGTGGTTGTCATAAGGTTATATTTAATGATGATGCATTTTAACATATTCCATGACACAATTATTTCTTGTATTAAAATGTACTTACCTTTTAGTGTTATAGTAACACTAAAATTACTGAGTATTTAGCGTATATATTTTCACTTCTGTCTTTTTTTTAAAACAAAAGATATTTTAAACATTATTGGCTTCTAAAACATAGGACAACCTAGTTCGGGAGCCAAGGCTCTAACCCCCTGTGTTAGAGCCTTTCCCAAAGGGTTGATTTCGACCCCTGGGTGTGGATTTCAACCCCAGGGGGTCGATATTAACTCGATATTGAACTTAAAGCATTGCTAATCCTCACTCTGTCTTGTTCTATTAACTTAAGTCAGAATGAAAAATAATAATAATAGTAATAATTGATCTTAAAAGTAGATAATTTGGCCATGGGGGTCTGTGGTTACGGTTCATTTTGGAAAAGGGGGACACTTGTCCAAAATAGTTTGGTGTCCCTGCTCTAACCAATATGTGTATAAATAAGAGTCATATTACTGACTGGATTGTCACTAATAAGACAAAATTATTTAACATAAAACATTCTGTACTTTGTTATTGAAAATTACAAAAATTATTGCAGTAAATTATATTTCAGGCTATCACCATAGAAGCTGAGGAACGAAAGGATGGCTCACGACGAACAACTCGTTACGATATTGATATGACCAAATGCATCTACTGTGGTTTCTGTCAGGTATTTTATTTTTATTTTATGTGGCATATTTTGTTAGATCAATAGGAGGAAGGAGCTGTAATTGTGTTGTCTTGTTAAATTTAATTTTGTAGGAAGCATGCCCTGTTGATGCCATCGTAGAAGGTCCCAACTTCGAGTATTCGACGGAAACTCATGAAGAACTTCTCTACAATAAGGAAAAGTTACTGTTGAACGGTGACAAGTGGGAGAGTGAGATAGCGACAAATATCAGAGCTGACCATCTCTACCGTTGATTCTTCATTCTGCTAGTATAATGTCTTAGTACCTATATTGAAACAAATTATACTTTTTTGGTATAATTTCGTAGTGATATGTAATTTTTTTTAATTTGGTTATATTCTTTGTATATATTGTAATCAGAAATGTTGTTTTAGTTTGTCCTACTTATCGTTTTTTAATCATTATAGTAGTCTATGTGTTTAAACATGAAAGAAATGGTCTTTTACAAAATAATAAATTTCCTTCAATTGATATTTGTTTCAAGATAGGTCCTAATACTAGATTGTATAGAATAAATTATTTTTATTTGTTATAAATAAAATAAAAATCATCTCATTTAATATTGGTTTTATTCAATTAAATTAGTCATAAAACTGGTTGTTTCATCGATAATATTAGTTTATGCCTTCATTTTAAATTGATTCAGAGGTAGACAATTTACATAAAGCTTACATAATAAAAAAGATCTTTTTCTGCTGTTCTGGCCTAGTTTTGGCCATAGCCTCGGTCAATGTGTACGTATACATTTATAATTCATCATCTCTGGCCTTTTCCCACTTACATGGGGTCAGTACACAAGGTTTTATAACCTTAAAGGTTTGTCTTAAATTTTTACGGCCGGTCATCTGATGTCGCCAACTTTACTTGGGAGAGTCATAATTATTCTAGTAGTTATAAATTGGTTTGAAGCATTTAAAAATAAGTAGTCTAAAACTAAAAAACTAAACCTAATAGTGAGGTAATTTTATGTCAAAATACAGTTCTTTTAATCTGTTGGAGTTATATTAATACTATTTTAATTAATTTAATATTGAAAAAGAATTTAAATATTTTGATTTTTCTACTTAATACTGCAATTAACTTAGTCAAATATTTGAATAATTAAGCAAGAAAATGAGAAATTAACTATTTTCACAATACCCTCAGTTGGTATGATTGCCTCCGAGGATTTTATATGCATATCTCTCTAAATCTTCCTTGACACAATCTAAATCTCGATCAGCGTCAATAGTTAATACTTCGCAGCCAATGTCTGGTGAGTTTATCCACTTTTCATATGAGTCGTGAACCTTGGAGAAATTGATTATAGTATATAACTCATTTAAAATTCTTTCCGCACATTCTCTTAGTAATAACATAGATAGCAATATGTTTCCGTAGTAGTTATACAAAAAAAAAATCGGTTTTAAATTTTCTTGTATTAAAAATAATCAAAGATAAATTTACCTGCTGTAAATATTCTAAAGGCACTTCCGACTCTTCAGATCTGCCGCGCTTCATCATTCTATCCCACACAATTTGGGGTGTAGTCCTGAGATATACTGAAAATTTATTGCAAAATTATAGTACTTTTTCTTACTGTAAAATTTCAGTGTCAAAACATCTTTACAAAATTAAATTATGGCCATCTCTTTCCCTTTAAGAAAAATAAAGATAATTATGACTTCTTGCAGATATTTTTGTCAGAGGAGGGATCGTCAATTATAAATCATATAACACTAGCTTTTACACGCAACTCCGTCCGCGCGGAATAAAAAAAATGCACACAAGATAAAAAGTTCCTATGTCCGTCTCCTAGTTCTAAGCTACCTGCCCACCAATTTTCAGTCAAATCGATTCAGCCGTTCTTGAGCTATAAATAGTGTAACTAACACGACTTTCTTTTATATATATATAGAATACCTATAAGATCTAAACTGATGTCCAACGACTTTTCGGTGTAATCAAACCATTTGAGTAGCACTTGATATTCGGGCTCCTGAAGGAAATTCTGCTTCTTTGCATTCTCTACAAAGCAGTGCCTACTGTTTTGTACTGATCTGAAAAAAGTATATTAAAATTAACTCCTTACTGATGAAAATCAAGTGAAACAAAAAAGGGAAGTATAATCTTACTACTTACTAAGTATAAACTTAATTTAATAAATAAAAAAAAAAAAAAAAAAAATCTATATCAGGACCTCAAAGTCGAAAGGAAATATAGATGAGGCTTCATTAGTTGAAGAAAAAATGTAGCAGATAGCAGAAAACCAGCATAATTTTGTATGGGCTCTACAAGAAAAATGATTAGAAACCTTTGATTTATATTAACAAATGGTCACTATTAAGACAAAGTTGGAATATGGAATACCTTTCAAACATCTTTACAGTGATGCCAGGGTGTGAAGGTTGACTGGCCTGTATCTGCAGTCTACTTAGGTGTACATAATGTTGGAATGCAAAACTCCATTTGTTCATATCACTATACATTAAGCCTAGTAAGTTATGTCGACTTACATTGCGCCATTCTTGAATTGGTTCCTAGAAAATTTAGGATGTAAATTAAAACTATAAAAGTATTACACTAATTTCATTCAATATGAAAACAGCTAAAATATATTTTCAGAAGGATTTTTTCGTGAGAGTGGCGAACTTACCCCATGCTTTTCAACGTTACGATACTTATCAAAATATTTGATACACGTCGATTTTCCAGATCCAATATTACCTTCTATGGAAACTCTAAATGGTCTCTTATTTACGGCGCGAACGGCATTAGTTAGATTCCCGGCTTTAGACATTTTCTAAGTTAGATATTATTGAAGTACTGGGATTTCTTCAATTCAATTTATACATTCATTTGATTTAATAAAAACTTATGTGATTTAATAGATATTATCATAAAATTTAAATAAAATAACTATCTTTTTTATATTTTTTAATTTATTTTAAACTTTTCTTATTTTTATTTTCTAAATAATGCGGGAAAATTGCATTTGACTTTGACAATTTATTGACATGCCATTGACAATGAATTATTGTCGCTGGTTGGATGTCAGTCCCATTGTCACTGTTGTTATAGAGTATTTTGCGTAGATAAATAATTTGAAAGGAGCAAAGAATTAAAATAAAACTATTATGTTAAAATAGTAAATACACTATTATTGTATTCAACAATTTTTATGACTTTATGCATATTTAAACTCATCAAACAATTGTAGCGTATTTTAGGTAACGGAAAGTAGAGAGAAAAAACCTTAGAGTTAAGCTTCCAAGAAACCAAGGATTGCTTGTGATTAGAAAAGAAGTAAAAGTAAAAAATTATTTCTGCTTCTTCAGTCGATGCGATTAAAATGCGAGCTATAAGTTTCTGTCTAGTCCCTAATTAATAATTTAAATTAAACTTATTGATTATTTTTATGAGTGTCTGAAATAACTATTTGTTGATTTATTAGATTACTAACAGACGTAACGACATCCGCGTTTGTTAACGTGTTTTATTTAGAAACGAATACAAAATGTAAAGCGAAATGTAGCTTGTAGTTCTTTTTAGTTGTAGTCAGTAAGTTATATGTTCAATAATGTAGCTCGACAGACGGTCCGGGCGGAATTGTCCTAGGGAATTGTTCTCTATGTGCTTATTTATTTGAAAAACGTAGTGTTTTACATTTTTATTGCTGAATTAAACATTTTTATATTTACAAATCGTAATATTTTAAAAGCAATAGAAGCATTACTAGCGTTCTTCAATTTAGCGACCAAGTATTTTTATAATATGTTTATTGTAAAGTTATATAATATTTTGTTTTACCAAAGTCGACGTAAAAATTACTTTAAGTTGCAATTTTTCTGCATATACTAGCTGACGCCCGCGACTCTGTCCGCACGGCATTGAAAAAAAACTTAGTGTGTTCTTCCAGACTCTATTCTATATCTATGCCAAATATCAGCGATATAAAAAAAAAACAAACATCCATTCATCCATCCGTTATCCATCCAAACATTCGTATTTATAATATTAGTAAGACATATTAGTCATTAGTTAATAACAATTGATCACATGACAGAAAAAACATAGCATTTATAAATTCTACAATTAAAATATTTTGTATTTTGCAATAAGATGCTTGGTTGTTTGAATTATAATGTGGAACATTTTAGTTTTTGATTACACTGTTAAATTGTAACTAAATCTATAGGTATGTATAAAAGAAAGTCGTGTTAGTTACACTATTTATAACTCAAGATCGGTCGAACTGATTTAGCTGAAAATTGATGGGGAGGTAGTTTAGAACTAGAAGACGGACATAGGAACTTTTTTATCTTGTGAGCATTTTTTTTATTCCGCGCGGATGGAGTCGCGGGTAATCGCTAGTTGTATAATATATGAAAGTTTTGATGGATGAATGGATGGATTTTTGTTACTAGGTATCTCCTGAACAGCTAACAAATCTCACTGAAATTTTGCATAGAGAACATAGTCTGGTAGAAAATGTAGACTACTAATCAAGTTTTTTTTTTAATTCGAGCGTATGGAGTCGCGGAAGACAGCGAATAAAATATAAATAAATGCAGAAATGCTGAACACAGTAACAATGAGAAAAGAAAACATGAACCTTAAGATATATACTAAAGCTATGTACTATTGAATTGTTGCATTGATATATTGTTCAGTGAATAAGTTTAGTGAGGGGAAAAGAGAATTTTGTTACGTTCCGGCTTTATTGTGACATCGCTCGATCGTTCGAGTGTAACAATCCGTGCAACTGTGCGTTACAAACCTCGAAAAAGATGTAACGTGTGTTTTTGTTTTTAGCCGACTTCTAAAAGAAGGAGGTTATCAATTTGACTGTTTTTTTTACTTCTATCGAACGATATAATCGAAGATAGAAATATAGGACAAGATTATTTAAATTACGGAATGAGTACAAAAATGTATCGGTCACTTTATAAACAACTTTAATAAGCTAATAAAGTGTGTATAACAAAAACCAAATTAAATTAAAACAATTTTTCAACAAACCAATTCCGCGTAACTAAAGATGACATTAATTTCGGCTTTTGTATATTTAAATACGACGCTGATAAAATTTCATTAATCTGTACAAACAAAGCAGACGAAATTGCAGTGATAAATAAAGTAAATTACGCGGGTAGACTTGAAAAACGTCACGAGCCTCGCCTAACAATGTTGAAATCATGACTTTTACTTATGCAAATCAAGTTAGCCCGGATTTCGGATCCAATTTAACGGAATATGTACGTTAAAGTTCTTCGGTTTCTATTCAAAATGTTTTCCGTGTTATATGTTAATAATAAAGCATTATTTACTGTGACTGAATAGTGGTTATGTCCACTGCACATTAATAATCGATACACGGAAATACCTTTTCATAAAAACTTGCTTAAAATAATAAATGTATGTCATATGTACCACTACTGTCTTTTATCAAAATATTTGTAACTAGCTTTTACCCGCGACTCCGTCCGCGCCGAATAAAAAAAAAATAGAAAACGGGGTAAAAATTATCCTATGTCCTTTTCCTGGTTCTAAGCTACCTGCCCACCAATTTTCAGTCAAATCGATTCAGCCGTTCTTGAGTTATAAATGGTGTAACTAACACAACTTTCTTTTATATATATAGAAGATGTTCAAATTAATAAAACGCAAATAATTGCCATAAAAATATCAAAATGTTCAAGACTAATAAAATGTTAATAAAAATAAGTAGCTGCGGAGAAAGCTTTAATGGTGGAGATGCAGCGTACATTAACACCGGAAGCTGCGAGCGTACTTTGCGACTGACATTGAGTGATATCGCATTGTATTAAGAACATCGCCGGACGATTTACTTCTGAAACTACTTTACACTACTACTTAATATCTTTGTTAATAAATCTTTTGACTTTCTATATATTTTTAAGTAGATAATCTTTTTTAAATGGAATAATGCATGCTAAGTTTTTTAGCGTGTGTAAACAAATTACAGAATTGGAAAAAGTTGCCAGTATTATTGTGTTGCACTACGAATGCTACATTGCTAGTGCTACGACATGACCGCTACGTCGCAAATGCTACGCTATGCTTGCTACGTGTCGAATGCTATTGTTAAGAGAAAAAAACGTGAGCCGTCATGGGACGCCTGGCAGATGTGAAACATCGTGTGTGTACAAGTAATATGCATAAAATATTAAATATTATAATTAAATAAATAATAATAATAACGATAATGATAATGATAATAATGATTATAATGATAATAGTTAAAATAATGATAATAATAATAATAATAAAAATAACAATAAGCCACGGCAAGCGTCGCCACGCCAACAATTCGGTTTACAAGTGATGCTATAGATGTTTCACATCAAAAAATTAAACAAAATCTTATAAAGAAACCATTGCACAGATAGAACTATCAAAAGCTGCAATGAAATAATTTACGATGATGCAATTATTTCGAAAATTCTCTCTCAATAAATCTTATCCACTCAATTTAAAGTGCGCTCTCGAATCGGAAATAAATCAAGTAATTAATAGATATGCGGTAGTCCTTTTTGAACGACGGCTTCGGACCAATTACCCGTGTGGTTCACGGGTAATTGATGTTGCAGATTTTAATTCGATACCCTGTGTCCGCAGAATGAGTGGTGTGATTCAATTAGCTACATGACGCGACACCGGCACAGGACACGTTTACTATAGACATTCTCGCACTATGCTCAGAATTATTTAAAAAATACATACTATTAGATATAATCTTGATATTCAGATTGTTATGTTTTATATGTCCGAATACAACGGAGTTTACAGTATAACTACTGGTCGCCTGCGACTTTGTCAGCGCGCAAAAAGTAGCCTAGTATATAAAGTAGACTATAGTCCGTGTGTATTACCTTGCCGTCAAAGTCCCATCAAAATCGGTCTATCAGGAGTCCGCGGACAAGCAAACAGACAGACAGACATGAATTCAAATTGGATTTTCGATATTACATGCAGACACTCTAATTTTATTAATATGTATACAGTATAGATAAGAAGACATTTAAAAATACACCAACCAATAGTACATACGTTACAGTTTTATTTCCTTATAACTTTAGCAAAAAGTAATTCCAACTACCAATTTATTTTAAAGCCAGTATAAACCGCTTTATGCAATTGTATTGTTTAGAATTAACTATTTTAAGAACAAAGGTGACATATTAAATAGTTTAGTTGTAATGGAAAGTAGTCTTGGAAGTAAGTTGTGTGGTGGGGATTCTTAATACAACGAGACATCAGTCACTGTCGGGCACGAAGTACCCTCACAACTTCCGGTGTTAATGCACATTGCAGCTACATTAAAGCTTTTCCGGTGCCAGAATCTTTTTAAAATGTACGTAGTCTTATTGTCTATGGTATAATGGAAGAGAGATGTTTGATCTTTGAAATAAAACAACTTTTTATAATTAAAGAATTTATTTAGTTGTTTTAAGTTACAAAAGTACTTTTATAAGATGAAAATTATAATTTAAAATTTTCTCCTTACTCGATTAGTAGACTCTGATATCTAGTCAAACACAGGAAACTTATAACTGTAAAGTATTTTAGTAAAATCTTTAGGAAATACATATTACTAAGAAAAACATACAAGGAAAATATATTGTTCATACAAACAGATATATTATGTTACAATATTAGGGTCATTAAGATAGCAATTTGACAAAAGAAATGACCACCGACGGGAGATAAGTGTACAATTACATAGATAAGACATTATTAACAAAAGCTATTTATATCTTTTATGGATTGGGTTGTTACAAGGATAATCCATTGCCTAACTTTTTAGATTTACCATTCATTTGTTTCATTTAACTTTTTTAATTCATGTTTAGGAATAAATGATAAAGGGCACAAGTATTAGGACACAGAAAGGACGTGAACACTTTTTAAAGTACAAATTCCAAAACCTATTTCGCGTTTTCTGCCTTCAGGCAGATTAAGTTGCTGGCACCAACTTGTAACATTAGACCTTCACTAATGTAAGGCCCCCGTACACGAGGCGACGTAAATCTACGAAACTAGGAGAGTTTATTCGCTAAGCGACTTACGCATTACAATGTCATAGAGGTATGTCGCGGACATTTTAGTTGCCATCACCAGTTGTTCGCTGTTGTTTTGTCAAGATAGTCGTGAGAAAAATCGCTGCAATTTTCGAGATATCGGAGCAAATATATAAAGTTGTCATGTAGTCTCTATTCATGTACTGACCGACCGACTCGCGACAATTCAACGTTGTCTGTACGGAGCGCGCGCAACGCGATTCTTGTGACGCATCCATACAATATTATTTTCGACGATATACGTTGTCTAGTATACGAAGGGTCTTATAGATAAACAAGTTGACATGTGTAAGCTATATGTAACTATATTTTATAGTATGTTTATATGTAATGTAGACATAAGGCAAGATAGTAAGTGATGTATGAAGGTCAGATAAGAATCTCGTAGCAATTTGAGGCCGGAGTCAGCTTTGTCTCTCAGAGGGACGTTTTACGATATCGTTGAATAATTTTAGGCTCCATTTTATTTGCTTTGGCTCCATTAATCTTAATAGTTGTCACATTTCATCACTTTTATCTATTAACAAAGTAAATTGTAATGCTGTGAGGGACAAAGATTTTCTTTATTTTTTAACTAACTATAATTCCTAATATTTATAATTAATATCATAAAAATATTGCTCCTCAGTAAATACTCTTTGTACAGAATGAAAAAAAAAAACTTTTTTTTTAATGTTAAATTCAAGTACAATTATTTTGTTCCAGTATTTGCAGTTGGCATAGTTTATAAAATAGTCTTTTTTAATGGTTGGTTTCATTTTTCTTTGAACTGTATTCTCCGATTCTAACCTTTGTCGAGTCGGCCATTTGTCGTTGATAGTATTAAAAATGACTCCCTGCTGGCTGCAATCCAAATCGTGTGCCATAAACAGCCAGCGGACCACAGAGAAAGATATTGGATGATTTGTGAGTGGCTAACTTAATGTACTTCGGATGTGGAATTAAACGTCCATTTTTATCACTCTAAACGTAAGTTTCCACTGGAAGACATACACAAAAACATATTGTTATCCTGCTCATTGCTTTTGTTAAAACCTGAGATAGTTCTATGTTTGTTATATATTTACTGTGGGTTTCGACTGCAGTGTCTTTTGTACTGATTCATATTGTTGTCTCTATTTTATCAATGATAACGAAAGAGATGATAATATGTGGCAATACAAATATGACTATAGTCGCAAATCACATAGACCCGGTGGGCAAAAGTCAAACTAAATTATGATAGACAACTAGCGCCACCCTTTCTATATTTAAAACGGTAACAAGATACTTTAGTACTGTAGCTGTTATGTCAACTGCGATAGCAGCGCCTCTCACCGTTTCAGATATCCTTGTCTATAAACCAGTAACAATTAGTATGATATAAAATGTCCTGGTAGAAAATAATAGTACTAGACTTATCGTGACGCTTTTACTAAAGAAAGTAATTTCATAAAGAGTGTTGTATAAAAATCGGTGCTTTTAAAAGCAAACAAGAGGAAATAATAGCGAAGCTTTCCGCGCCGCGCAGCTCGTCAAGGAAAATGGAAAATTCAAATTTATAAATCTCAAACTCGTTTTACTTGCAATTGTATTTAATGTTATTGCTTGATTCGTAGCACTGTTTTATACAAACGTTTCTTAATTTAATAATATTTTATATAACTTCATGTATTAAGAATGTTTATGTATTTTAAAATATTATAAAAATAATTCGATAAATATATTTTACAGACTTCTTTTATTTGATTTTACTGTTTCACACGTTAAAAGTCACGGGTATATAATCCATTAAAGGTTAATAATATAAAAATAAAAAAAATAAAAAAAAATGAAAATTAAAAAGTTAAAATAAAAAATAAAAAATTAAATAAAAAATAAAATAAAACATAATCCATTTAATCTTCCTCCTTTCAACTTATTGCAATGTCTATAGACGCACAAAAATGCACTAACAAGTTATAAAAATATAAAAAAGATCCTGATAATCATCGATTTCCGTTGACGTCAGAATTATAGTAGCTCATATTATTGTCTCTGTTTTTTTTTTTCAAAGAGAGTAAACGGGATGACAATATGTCAATACAAGTGATATAGCAGTCAGATCCGACAGAACGGGCAGTATTGAGTGCGGGTATATTGAGATATTCAGTTATGACGTCATACGTGACTGTGATAGCACTTCTAAATCAACTTATTCCTAACACGTTCCGAGTTACGTATCTATGTTCAGGCCGTATCAGGATTAATATGATTATTAATATTACTATGTCCCTAGATGATACTATATCTCTATGGTAAATATTTCCTCTTTGGATAATAAAGTTAAATATTATACTAAAACTAGCTGTCGCCCGCGACTCCGTCCGCGCGCAGTTAAAAAAAACTAAATGGGGGGAGGGCGTTATGAAAAATAGATGTTGGCCGATTCTCAGACCTATTGAATTTGCTCACAAAATTTCATGAGAATCGGTCAAGCCGTTTCGGAGGAGTTCAAGTTCGAACCCGTGACACGAGAATTTTATATCAGACTACAAAAACGTATTTCTTTTAAGTTGTTGAGTTCCAGCTCATTAGGCAAAGTGCCTACTTTTGTACTGCTTCATTAAACAACCAACTTGAATCTGATTCAATAATATTAAGTATTTAAAAGAAAACATACTTATTTTGGAGATATTAAAATACTCGCAATTGTGTTAAGAGATTTACCAATGACATGTGAGTTCATCGAATTTCGACTATAATTTATAATCAACTATTATTTTTGATTAAAAATAAGTTAATACACTTCTTTTCCACATTAATTTCTGTAAAATTTCACGTTTCTTAGTTCGCAAAATTTCTTTTAACTGGTGTATAAAGTTAATTTATATAGAAACGGCTAAAACACTCACGTACATATATCCGTATATGGTATGGTATATAAAATTTATACACTTGAATGTGAAATCCGAATATCGTTCACATAAAACATACTAAAAGATGTTCTGAAAAATATTATGTACAAGTTGTAACACATAAAAAGTATTTTTGCATAATTTCTATGAAAATTTTTGGGCGATACTGTCAATAAACATACCATGCTTATTGTTAAATGTCATTTAAAAATTGAGTAAATTTCCTACACGTCTAAATGCATGGTCAAAGTTTTAATTTAAATTAACTGAATAATTCAAAAGCGTTGCTTTAATATATTATTTACTACATTGTCCTTACATACGGTAACATTTCATTGTCTTGGAAACTTGAAATGCAGTTATATTGTGAATGCACAATTTACGCTATATATCGTCACCGTAGGTGGAATACTAAATAACTTCAAAATAATTTCGAATAAAACGCAATTTAATGTTTTATGGCCTTTTTATTTTTATAGCTCATAAACGGAAAAAAAATTGTAGAGAAATTTTGTATGTTCTACATCCCTTCGTCCTTTATTTTTAGCTTAAAAAAAAGATTTATTTATTATTACGTCGCGAGTGTATATAATACTTTAACATAATTCTTATATGTACAATCTTAACAGATTTGTTGTCACGAATCAAGCTTATCAAAAACGATCTGTTGAAATATTAAAAATCGAAATACCGTAACGGAGACTCCGTTACGTTATTATTTAAAATGGACATTTATGTATTTATTAGATTTAATTTATTATATTTTAATTTTTGCTTCTATCTGAAAATCTTTTATTACGATATGCGACTGAATATTTCAAAAACATTTCCATTTCTAAGAAATACAAGATTATTTTAGATCTATTTATCCAAATATAAGAAATACTCTGAGGCTACGGAAGTACCTTCTATTCAGTACGAGCCGATCTTTCGACATTTACCTACTTCCTTGGCCCATTAGTTGAGCGGATATTTCGTTTTTTCTCCGATAAACTCAATAAATCTTCTATCTATACGTTTCTTTACAGTTCAAAGAAAGTTAAGAATGATTGCAATGAAATATGAAGATTATTTTTTTCGATATTCAATAAAAATAATTAGTTACAACACTTAACTTTTTTTTAAATGTTTGGCAAATATGTTTGAATCAAAGTATAGTCAGGTATCTAGTTTGATTGGAGAGGCGCTACTATAGGTTGGTTCTGTCAGAAAACATGTAAAACCAATATGGTCTTAGAAAATGGCCATAGAAAATGGAATAAAAAGAGGGCGCTAGTGAGCTCACTTATGCCCACCGGGTCAGATATCCTTGTCTATCCTTGTCGGTCTACACCGACAATATTTGCGTCTTTTTTACAACGAGTACCACTGCATATGAAAATGTACTAAATCACTCTTTTTTTATAAATCATAAAGGAAATTATAATTTTCAAACAGATATTTCTCCCGTGGAAAATCTAATTAAATGTGGTGTATACGAGTAATTAAAGTAATAAAATTCAATCTAAGTAACGTTGAAAATTAGACGTAAATATACTGGAAGAAATAAGTGATTCTTTTACAAATAACAGGCTTCATTTGCGTGAATGAAAGAATACATAAAAAGGCTTTCACGTTTTCACACACATACATATATATATATATATATATATATATATATTTTTTTTTTTTTCAAAAATAACAAGAAGTCATCAAATACTTGCTTACTTATTTATTTACTAACATACTCTTATCTAACTTTTTTTTTCAATCAAATAAAAAAAAATCTGTAGTTTCAATCATATACTTTTTTATATTTTTATATGTTGGTCATTTAAATGAAATGTGTATACCAAGTTATATAAATAAAGCACAATACAAAATTAATAACGCAAAATCCTAGTCCTTACGTCGCAAAACTTAAATATTCCATTTTATTGTTGTTTATTGTGCATAATATATCGCTTATTGTTCAGTAAGGGAGTTGCAATGAATTCCAGTTAATGCTACAGCGGAAGCCGAAACAAATTTAACTTAATCTTTTCTCGAGTCCTCTTTAAATCCTTAATAATATTTTTATTTTGTACGAGTATAAAATTAGACTAAATCTTCGTTCAAAGGTGGATTTTATTTTGTAATAATAAAAAAAATATTTATTTTGAAGGAGCAATAAGGAAAACGACTGAGAAAGAAAACATAATTGTGTAAAATAAATCAAAGGAAGACATTTGACTTGATTAGAAAAAGAGAGTATTTTTAAAATCATCGTTTAATTTATTGAGTTTCCTTTACATTTATTGCACGTTTATATTATTGTTTTGACTGAGGTAACACTTGAATAGTAAAAGATGAAAATATTTGTATCAATAATTATCACTTCAGTGGAAATGCTACAGTAATATTAATAAATTTCAGTAAAATATTCCTAAATCATAGACAACAAAGTCATACAATTTGTGAATTACATCTAGTTTTAATTAATTTTTCTAGTTAAAACACTAACAAATAACTTCAAAGTTATAAAGGTTTCGAATTATTAATTTTATACAAAAGAGAGACGAAGACGAAGTCCATTTTTAAGTACAATCAACTGAAGTGAAACTCATTAAGTCGGAGAGTGATTCAACTATGCCTCTTTAAACACGAAACAAGACGGACTAAGAAGCCCTTTGATCCCTCCAAAGATATTTGAAGTAGTAATTAAACCCTTAAAGTTGAACCAAAGAAAAAAATATATTCTAAGCGATGGTCATAATAGATCTGAGGATTCTATACTAATTGCTTTCAAATAAATTAAGCAACTATCACCATAGCAACAAGGTTATTTATAAATCGAGTTTTAAAAATAAAGTATTGGTACTTTTTGGTAATTAACCAATATATCTTGTAATAATTCCAGTTTAAAAGCTTTTGGTGGGAATAAGGTTCATGACAATAGTCGAATAGAAGGAATTCAATAAGCTATTGAAACTTGTAAAGCGACGCAACAAAATGATTGTTTTGAAAGAAAAATATACATGTATTTATGAACATTATGTTTGTAAGTTAAATATTTACTTAACCAGCGTGTACTTGAAGAGCACCATATGTTGACGCAGTCATCCCAACATTCAACCTCAAAGCGCTCCCCCTGTTTACTTACGTTTGAAGACCACCTAGTTCTGGGCACACATTTATGTTATTTACTTAATTAGATTGCATACAAATTGACGCCGGTTAAATATTGATTTGAATTATATGTAAATTGTCCGGTAAACTTTAAGTTTCTAAGCTTTTTTTCAATTTGATTTTTTTGTTTAAAAACGCACACAATAGATGGCGTTGGTTGGTACATCGACCGATCGACTTTTAATGACGTTTTAAAAAAATTACAAATAATAAATAATAATTGGAGGAATATGTAAAAGACAAAAATTTGATAATTTACTTAGAGCTTATTAGTGTTTATGTATAAATAATTTAGACAAGCGGAATTACTAACAGTAAGTGATTAATAATTTAATTTACTTACACTTACGAAATGACAGTTAAAAATCTTTAAAATTTTTCATTGCTCACTGTGAAAGTTATAATTATACGGAAAGATATAAATTTACGTGACTTTTATAACGTGAAATGTTTGTTGTCCGTTGCTTCGGATATTGATAAAAGTTTTTATTTGCCTTAAAGCGTCAGTTGGAAACTTTTCGAGCTAATTTCCTGTTTCTGCTCGAACTGCCATTCTCTGGCAAATAATTGGGATAAAATTTTATTCTAAGTCCATAATCTATTCGAAATATAATATTATTTAAAAACAAGCACAATTCTATTAAATAATCTATTCTTTTATATTAATCTATTAATCGTGTTAGAAAAAAATCTAGTACATTTTATTTTCACTCAAATTTAATTTTTTATAGGAACATGTTTATGTTTAAGTGTTTTAGGTGTACATTTTACGTAAGAAAATAAAGTATTTTTAATGATTCCATAATCTATTCCATTTTTTCAAACGTATTGTTTATTTTAAAAATTCATTCAGCATCTGCTATTTATTTTGTAGTTAAAACATTTCAATAAAAACTGTCAATAATTGAGGGCCAGTCATTCCGCTGATTGACGTACGACTCTCGTTTCACTGCTATTTATCAAAAAGTAACATCGGAAATAAATGAACTACGGAAATATAAATTTTAACTGTGAATCCATACTTTTTTTTTTATTAAATTGGCCACTTTTAATTAACTATATCAACTCACGTTATATAGTTACGTGGTCGATAAATGGAATATACTAGCTAGTTGCCTTCACGTTTTTGAAGACAACTTCTTTGACGATATATGTATTTGACGAAGACTGAAGTAGGTGTTTAAAAATTATTAAAAATTACAAGTTCGAACTGTCACATTGATGCTTGTTAATTGGTCACTAGATCAGTTTTCTAGGATAGATTAATTACCTATAGAGTCTGCCTAAGTAGTCAATAAACGGCTGTAAGTGTGTCAGTAAGCCGAGTAAAATGATAATGTCATAATTCAGTGTTAGCAATATATCTAAGTCACTATGACATTGTCAAAGTTAGGCGAGGTACACACGCGAGTAATTAATGGACATCTGATGTATCGCGGCTTCAATTTCCAGTTTGCATTGTAATTACTGCAGATAACAATGTACCAATCTGCACGTATCATGTACTAACGAATTATATATATTCCAATGATGTTCTATATAGGCAACAAAATGTATGTAGAATATAAATCAAGAATAAAAGTGTGTTTCTTAAGTTTTTTGTTTTTTTCTACATTAATGCTAAAGACTCGAAAACTACTGGATATCAAAATTCTTTTACCTTTAGAATACTAAATTATACCTGACTTAAATATGCTATATTTAAATCTATATATATAAAAGAAAGTTGTGTTAGTTACACCATTTATAACTCAAGAACGGCTGAATTGATTTGACTGAAAATTGGTGGGCAGGTAGCTTAGAACCAGGAAACGGACATAGGATAATTTTTACCCCGTTTTCTATTTTTCATTCCGCGCGGACGGAGTCGCGGGTAAAAGCTAGTATGTAATAAAATTTTTAAAAATACATAAATTTGTGTCCAATGTCTAGGAGTGGTCTGATACAGGATCTATAATCGATGTAAAATTTTATTGAAAATAGCTTTTGACTGCGACTTTATCCGCAGGGAATTAAAAATGAAACATACAAGTAGCCTATATGTTCTTACAGACAGTGTTCTATATCAGTACTAAGTTTCGCGATTTATGGTTTTTCAAGAAGTGAGCGTATCGCCATCTTAAAGGCCGGCAACGCATCTGCGATTCCTCTGGTATTGCAGATGTCCATAGGCGTCGATGAACACCTTGGTGTTCCCGCTGTTCCTTTGCCCCCTTCTCTTATATATAAAAAAAACTGAATTTCATCAAGATAGACGAAGCCGTTCTGTAGGTTCCTAGTAACAAACATCTATCCATCCATCCAAAAATTCGCATTTATAATATTTGTAATCATTCAACATGAACTATAATGTGGAATTTTTCTTAAATGACTTCTTAGCATCCATATTGTATAAAATAAATAAAATAAACTATTCTCCTACTACTATAAGTTTAAAGGTATCCTTTAAATTAAAGCGAAGTCTTTGCTTAATTTAGCGGTACAAGAACTGTTTTCTTAATGAGCTGGAATTTCGAGCTCTTACGATAAACTGCTCCGTACAAGAGAATGTTGTTTCACTAACTTGAATATATTTTAAACATGTTTCCTTAGTTGTGTATACATTTATGTATTTTAATTAGAAATAGTATATATTCTATTCTTCTCGATTTACAAAAATGTACTAAGAAATTTTTTCATTCACCATCAGCTACTACGTCCCTACTGAGGAGCTCGGAACCTACCCCAAGTTAGGGGTGAATAGCTCATAGTCAACCACGATGGCCAAGTGCGGGTTGGTTGACTTCACACATATCATTGAATTTCTTCTCAGATATTTGCAGGTTTCATCACGATGTTTTCCTTCACCGTAAGAACATCGAATAAATGTGCATGTGTAAAACGTAAATCGAAAAACACATTGGTACATTTCGGGATTCGAACACAGCACCTGCAGATTGCAAGTCAAGTGCTTAACTCGTGAGCCACCGACGCTCCACTAAGATATTAGTTACAATTAATTAATTTGAAACATATTAATTCTGACTAACTGACCATGTAATGTAACTCCGCTAAGAAAAATCGTCAATTCATATTAGCAGTATTAATCCTGAGTTCCCACAGACGAAACACCCTGTACGTGTTCTCTCTCTCATTTACTCTTGACAAGAGATACCAATTTTTGTTACATTTAATTTAGCAATCGAAATTCATAGTTAAACAATATATTTTATATAGTTATTATCTATATACCAGTATTTTAGATACATTGTTATCTCTTTGTAGAACAATTAAGTGTTAAAAAAATATGACTTGTTTTAACATTGTCCTACCAAAGCTTACCGAGACACCAAAGAGTAGAAAACAAACGGATTTTATTTGCATAATGCTCCCGTAACTTGGAGCTTTTATAACTTTTTTTTGTGTTGTTAGTGTCGCAAAGCTTTGTCGCTATTAAATTGTAAACGTAATTATTTTTATAAAAAAAATTTACATTGTTGTATAAACTATGTTGGGAGAAATTGAGTGTAGTCACACGCAGAAACGTTTGATGGTTAGTTAACTGTTCTTTAGTGTAGGTTATTGTGAAACATTTTTGTATTATGAATGCATTTGTTTGATATCAAGTGACCAAGCATTTATTTTGCATTCACTAGCATTTGTAATAAACAAATTTTTTATAAGATGTATTTTTTTTAACTGAGCCATTAATTTAGAGGCCTATTTCTTAATATTATTATTGCTTTAATTGCCTTTATAGAACAATACCAAAATAATTTATGTCGAATATTGGAGATGAAGTTTTGTTTTATTTGGACTAACCCCAATATTTATCATAACTCAGTTTAACCCTCTGTCATCTCAATTCAAGGAAAAATAAACTAGTGGATCTAATAAAGGTTTAGAAGATATTTATATATACAATTTTAATTAGTAAGCAATACAATTAAGTTTATCAATAAAGTATTAATGTTTTAAATTAGAAATAATTCTAAATACATCTTATATAAACTACCTTTCTCAATAAATACATGAATTATTACAAAAGAAAAGAAAAACAAGCCAAGCGATATAAAAAGCAACACAACAGTGTAATACAGAAATCAACAGGTGAGCGACAGAGTAAATATCGGAGTTTGCCTGTGGGTACCGACCTCCGTGGTGCCCGCAAGCAAAATCAGAGCGACGCGCTGCCTACATGACACCCCACTGCATCCCCCACCCTGCAACCCTTACCTGTACCGCTAAGCATGCATATTCAACCGTATGTCTGAGTTCTACATGTAAATGTAGATAATCAAGTACAGTCACAGACTAGTGTGTGTGTGGCACTATACCCTTTATGGAGGAGCTTTATTGGAACGGTTGGAACGAAGTTCCTTATCGCGCGTTGTGAAAGGGGGCTAGATGGAAAAAATTCTTACGAAAAGTTGTCACGACACTTTTTGCTATAATAAGTATGTTAACGACGAATGAGCGCTACTTCACCATGGCAACGACGTGACAATGTATAACGAAAATTCATAGAAATAAAATGTACTTCTTGTGAAGACTTAAGTTTTTTATTCATAGAATAAACATTGGTTCCTTCACTAATTAATCGAAAGGAACTTCGTTCCATCCGGGTGTCCCTTGACACCTCTCAAGTTTTTTTATAATCCTAAATCTATTCTTTGATGTAAATGAATGTTTTTGTTAAACGTCCACATGTGTCATTTTAATGTATTTATTATAACGTCATACAAGTCGTCCATTGATCCGTATCGCACAGATCGCACTTTAGCAATACCAACTCTTAGTAACGTAAATCGTCGAAACTAACATTGTATCGTTGCATTAACAATTTCAAATAACCTTTGATTTCCTGAAATAGAAAGCATTAACGTTGCATAAGTTGAAAATTCATAAAAATAACATAAATATATTATTTATAATTTGTTCTATTTTTAATTAAAAAGAACTTATATAGAAATACAGAAAACAGATAAAATTTTACTATTTTAAAAGAAATGCCTTTTAAGCGAGCCAAGAAAACATTTGCAGCGCTTTGAGAATATACTTGCTTCGTTAAGCATTGACTTGAAGCAGGCAAGCGCTTTTTCTGCTACGATAACGAATGGCATTTGAACTCATTAAACTCTGTTTCTCTTTTCTATTGTATATATACTAGCTGTCGCCCGTGACTCCATCGATTAAATAAATAAGTAGTAGTCAATGTATTATTCCAGGCTATATTTTACATCTGTGTCAAATTACAGCAAGATCTATTCCCCTTCTCGTAAGATTTGATTGTGTTTCTTTTAAGTGTTTGCGAATCATAAGAAAATAATATTAAATTATTCAAACTTTCGTGGGACATTATCATGAACTAATATAGAAAACGACTAAAACACTCACGTACATTTGTCCGGTGTCGGCACCGACTAGTTTAGAGGCCGCTCAGTGAGCGACGGGCCGTGTCCGCGAAATTTTACCAGTCCCACACACCCTGATGAAGGACCCCGATAGGCTCGAAACTAGTCGGTGCCGACACCGGACAAATGTGAGTGTTTTAGCCGTTTTCTATACCTATTAGTTCATAATAATCTCTCACGAAGAATAATTTAATATTAATTTCTTATGATTCGCAAATACGTAGAGACTAGACTATACGCAAAGACTAGTTAAACTAATATAGTCGTAGTTAAACTAATATTATATTTGAGACAACTAATACGTGTCTGAAGGTGGAATAAATAACCACGTAGATGTTTTCCACTTTGGTTTTCTTTCACCTACAGCATGTCATTCTATTTTTAAAATTAAATTATTTTACTTTTAAACTATTAAACCAAATAAAAAACCAAATATTAAACTTTATGCTATTCAATTTATATTTAAATATACTTTAGTGACAATAACAACAATACAAAACGAACAAAAGTAAACGATAGTTAAAGTTAGTTCAATAAACTGTAAGCTAACAAAACTAACGTTAAAGCGTTAATCTGCGCAGTTAGGGTCAGCCGACGCTAATACTTAGAGATAAGATATGGTTTACGCGTATAGTTCCACTTAACTCACACGATAACTGCGACACACTCGCCTACCGAGATTATTATTTCACTACTTACGACTTATTAGATTTTTGTCGTCGGATTGTCATCTATCATGTTACAAAGTGTTGCGCCCGCCTTCGGGTCGTCTTCGGAGGCAAGTCTTTAAACTATAACTTTGTTAAAAGGTGAAAGAAAAAAAAAAACAAAGGATAATTTAGTACGGAAACATGTATAGGTATATCTTTCGATTTACGACGAAATAAAATTCATATTTGAATAAATAAAATAATTTTAAAAGCGATACTAACATCGCCCAGCCCACGATTTACTGAATGTAAATTAAAAAAAAAATCTAGTACAAACTGCAAAGTGCGGTATCTTGCTGTGTTAATGCAGAGTGCATTTTTCCATTAACGCTTCCCTGTTAACATTGATGTACTTTTATATCACTTTACTTCCATTTTCAACCGCACACTGTTTTATTTTTCACGAATTGATGTTTTAGATGTGATTGTCATTCACTTTTATTTTAAAATAAACCTCAATCAATTTTATTCTATTTTATTTATAAACACGCACATATGTATTTTTTATAGTAGAAGAGGGTTAACGAGCAACGGATCGCCTAAAATTATTTAATCCGATGTCCATGGACATCCGCAACGCCAGAGGGACCGCAGATGCGTTGCCGGCTTTTGAGGGAGGTGTACGCTCTTTTCTTGAAGGCCCCTAAGTCGTTACTGTTAGTTTTATAACTGATGTTAATTATTTAAGGCTATCGATAGAGTTTTTTTTGTTAATGATCATCTAATTTAGATGTGTTATATAACAGTAAGAAGATGCTATGAATAATATTGCCGAAAATAAAGTTACTGGATTTCGCATACAAATTGCTTTCGATGTTAGCACTAAAAAGTAAAGTACACTATAAAGACAAGAGGTTTGTCTGAATATCTGTGCCTAACAAATATAAAAATATAGACTCGATAACTTTTACATATAGTGAATGTTCTTATAAAATAAATGGAGCTTGATCAAATCGCTCCAGCCAGGACTTTCGCTTGGGGCATTCAAAAATTGTTTTCCCGCTCGGCTTAGTTGTTGAAGTTTAAATTGCGGAAAATTGTGAAGTCATTTCACCAAATTATAATTCCTCATTTTTTGAAAGTTTGCCAATTTAATCTAAATTTTGCTTAATTTTAAAAACGAATTAGTTTTAACAATTATAGGGGTATATTTAAAATTATTATATTCATGTTTTCAAATTAGTTTAAAAAATTCATCATCATCATTAGTATGAAAAAATTCTGTTCGAATGTGACTTTGTCTACGACCGATAAAGATATGTATACTCCAATTCACATTTTGCACGAATACGAAATCATTTTTCTTAAACGAAGGAAAACTAGAATGTATAAATTGTATTTACAAATAACAAGTCTTGTCCGTCTTGTTACAATAAACAAGAAATATTATTGCAAAAAGCATTGTCGCGGGTCGCCGGGTATCACGATCCCAATCTCAGTTCTCAGACATTTTATTTGCAAGTCGCTGCAAATAGGGCCCGTTGTTATTATACCGACACTCGGATTATGGAAATTTCTATCTTGTCATATAACTTGCGTGAAAAATTCTGATTTGAATTTATTGCTCGATGTTTGTGTCTTGTTTTATACAGACTGATTTTAGAGAAAAATAAAAGTACTTCTTGGAATTAAAGCGTAATCAGGAATTTTGATACAAAACTAACTCGTTGTCTTTTTAATTCGAGTTTCCCGTACTAAGGGATTTCGAATGCCCTAACTATTGTATTGACACAAAACTGTCTCTGTTGTTGCCAAAGAGAATGTGAGAGACAACAATACGGTTCAATACAATTGTCAACCCATAGTTTGAGTTTTAAAAGTAATATAACCGAAGGCTTCCACTACCGACACATCTTTGCTAACGAGTAAGAGGCCAGTTAAATTTACCAAAATAGCAGAGTGACCGTTGCCCATAGACACTTTACATTTGAAAATGCGTTGCCTACCTTTATATCATTTGTCATTTCTCTTTCTCGCTTAAAAATGCACAGATAACATATATATGTATTTTTATACTATGAAAATAATCCATAGAGTCTAAATTAACTATTAAATTATCTGCTTTTTGAAAATACTGTTTATTTTTATGTTTCGAATATAAATATTAGAGCTTAACAACGATAGATAGGCTATAAATTTCGCTTCCCTGAACTATGTTACTATTCTGTTCCCAACAGGTCTGTTCCATAAAGGATTTTTTAGGCTTACAATTCTTTACGCTCTCTATGAAATGAAACCACAAGATATTCTTTTCAATAAAATATTTTAGAATATTTTTCTTGTTGGCTATTGTGTTACTTAGAAAATGAGTATTCGAATTGGACAGTGAAGATTTTACTTTGTCTGAGATGCTGTCGTAGTCATGTGAGTCCTTAACCAGTCCCTTAGATCGTAAACTAAATTCACATTAAGCCTACCTAAGTAATGCTCTTAATAGAACATTGACGTTTCACTGTGGCAGTTAAGTTAGTAGTCAAGGCAAGACAATGATTCTTAAGTCCGCTATACAGGCTTGGCAAACAACGGCGAATAGCAAACACCAAACAACAAACAAAAATGTGTGGATTGGTGTTCGCCTGTTTTTGTTTGGTGTTTGCTGTTTGTGCCAGTTATTGGCGTCTCTCCGGTTTTTCTACACAAATCAAAGGATGTTCGACAAACGTGGGTTGCCTGTTTGTGTTGGGTGTTTGTGTTCGGTGTTTGTGTTCGGCGTTTAGCACGTGTTTGATGATTTTATTGAAAAGTCTTTCTTGATTCTTAGTATCAAAAATGATTTACAATTGAATATCAAATTCTAAAATGTACCTCAGTTAAATAGAATCATTTTCAATTAAGGATTACTGTTTTCTTGTATTGAAGTGAAAATGTATTTTACAAATATAACGCAGCAAATGGCGTGTAAATGGATTCATAAATCACGCGGTAGGTCCTCACCTCACAGTTTTATTCAACCGGATGAAGATGCGGGCTGATGTTATTATTCATAATAATACAAAGAAATAAGCTTTCCGCGTGAAATGTGCATGTCTTAAATACATCTAGTTTACCAACCAATTACACAACACTAATTTATTTCAAGAAAGTAAATTGAAACTATAAATTATAATAAACATTGTAGAATACGCTAGATTGTTTTAGTTTTTTTTTAATATCAAAAGGTGACAAAACGACAAAGCGAGAAAACGACCACCTGAATTCGCCGAAATAGCGAAGCGGTCGCTCTCTACAGATATCAGCAATCCCAGATGCGTTGCCTTCAATCCATCCTTTTCTAATAAGAAAAAGGTAGGAAAGGAAAGAGGACTAAAATTAGGCCTTCAGCACGCACACTCAGCGAACAAAGCGCGGAATTTCTTCCACTTCACGTCTGTCTTCTGTGTGGTCGTGGTACTTCACCAGGTCAGTCCCTTTCGTGCACCCAAAAAATATTGTTGTTGCGGGAACTACTACTGTCAAAATATTAGGTGTTATAAATCCTTCTCATCAAAAATATATAAGGCCTCTTTTACAATCTGCCAGTTATGTCGAATATATTTAATTTCACATATTTTTTAGTCCTAGTAAAATTTCAATACTAAATAAAACTGGCATATTGATAGTGACTGACTTATTTTTTTACAATACAATAAAAAATAAAGAGCCTCGCATCAACACAATTTTTCGGTTGTCTGGATCGCTAGCGGAATTGTTCACGTTGCTGAATGAATGTTGATTCTTTCATTTTCCGGTTTTAAATATTGTTCTTTTATTTTCATAGCAATCGGGAAAAATTTATGAGAGCATAAAAAACATATAATTTTCAATAGAAATACTAAAAATTTGATAGGTAAAATGACACTAAAGTGTAGGCAGATTTGACATATTTTGTATGTTTTTAAAACACTTGTCATATCCATAAACATATTGCCACAGGTGGGCACAGTTAATCGAAAAGTTAACTTCGTTAATCGTTAATTCGTTAATTAAAAAATTAACTTCGTTAATCGTTAAAGCGTTAGATTCTCGAAAATTTAACGCAAGTTAAAGTTAATCGTTAACAGTTAACCATACCAAAATTATACATACATAATTTTACACTTATGTGGCGACACTTGTTTAAAATAGTAATTTGACTATACATATACTTCTATAGAATGTACACATTAGTATTAGAGACAAGTATGAATGCATTATAGTATATTTCATTACGAGTGCGGAAAGCCTGTCATTGCAAAGTGTTTCAACAAATGTCTACCCGAGCCGAGGCGCAGCCGAAGGTGAGGGTTGACAGTTGGAACAAGTTGTAATGACATTTTCGCACATGTACTAAACAACTATTTTTGACACAGTTGCGAAAAAATGAAGCAATTTAATAGAATAATAAAAACACAATAAACTCAACTAAGAAAATTGTTTGGAAAATGGCGCCAACCGTAAAAGAATACAAACAGAGATTTTTTTTTGTTTTCTTCACCCATTTTGGGTAGGCAAAGGGAACCATGCCCAAACAACCTAGTATTCAGTAGATTATTTTCATTCATATGAAATGAAAATGAAATTTAATGAGATGAAATAAAATGAAAACTAACCTAATTCATTGAATCAAATCATTAAATCTGATATTGTAACAAATTAGGAGCTTCTTTTTAGAAATATTTGCATGAATCATAAAAACTTCAATGATTTTTTTTGTAAAAAGTTCGTGGTTGGTTTTTCTTTTTAACATACAATATTTTGACAGTTGGGAAAGAGAACGCACGAGTTTTGAAAAGCCAAAGAAAAAGCACGAGTAAAAAGTGTTTTAATACAGTTGCTCAAAAAGTGGCGTATTGCAGGGACGAAGAGCGTTCGGAATGTGAGCTATTACATTGATATTACATACTCGTACTTTTATATACTCGTAATGAAATATACTATTTCGAACCTTCTTTGGATTTTGTCCTGTTGGTCATGTTTTTCCCGGACGCTCTGATGCATCACACTTGCACGCGAACTTCACATATGTCAATTATCAACTCTTTCGTTCACCATTCGAGTCGCCGACAGTCGCCCAACATAGCTGAACCTACCAGCGTGGCGTGGCACGTAATTTAAACAAAACGACAGCACGTCTCCAAGTTTCTAATTTAACGATTAACGGACTTTTATTAACGGAAGTTGAGTTTAACGGAAGTTAACAAAAGCGTTAACACTTTTTGAAGTTAATTTAAAAGTTAATCCGTTAAGCAAAATGTTAACTTCGTTAATTAACGATTAACGGATTAACGAGTTAACGCCCAGCTCTGCATATTGCTATCCTTATTATTCTACTAGCTTATTAACTCGCCCACGACTCCGTCCGCGCGCAGTTAATAAGCTTATATGACACGTTCGTAGATTTACCATAGCAGCGCCATCTATTGATTACTTACTCAACCCAGTCGAAAGGTATCGACATCTGTTAGAATCATTTGGAGTTAACAGATAATTGTGACTGTCAAATAATAACAGACAAATAATTAGCAATAAATTAAAATTGCGACTATAATTTGAGATTTAAACTATCCTATCTCTCAAGTTGGATCGAACTACACATGGTGTGCGAATTTTATTATAATCGGTTAAGTGGTTTAGGAGTCCATTGAGGACAAACATTGTGACACGAGATTTATATATATTAAGATTTGAAAAAACTAGACACAACATGTTAAAATATAATTGTCACGGCAATGGAATTTCACGGTAAGAATATTTGAGTGCATTATATTGTAGGAGGGAGTTTGGTTTAATTTTACATGTCCTTTTTAAGTAATTTTCATTGTTTAAATGTATATAACCATAGATAGCGTTAAATTAACTAAACATTATCTAAACGCTTTGTATTAAGACGGCGGGACTCTGGGAGCGCAATTAAGCTGTAATCCACGTAACGGATGTTAACTGCACGGCTTTGGAAGTATTCAATGGATTACGCGGCGTTTCATTACACGACTACTACGAGATTAGCGGCGTCATGGCCACATATTATATTAATCGATGTAGAAACGAGATGTAATAAAAGTATGTAATAATGTTTATAATGTAAGTTATTACATGTTTATCTATGAAATAAAATCGCTATTAGAAGGGTGAAGAGAGCGAGAAAATTATCTGCAGGAATTCCAAGTTTGAATTTGGTGGAGATTCTTATCGTTGGAGGTCAACACTTACTATTGGTTGATGAATTGAAATGATCAATTTTAATTTACACACTAGAGATCTCCCGCGACTTCGGCGGTGCAGAGTTGAGACAAAACATGCATCAACTACCTTCCCGTTACACGTACAGACATATTCAGTTATATTTGACTGGCAGAAAAGATTATTTTATCATAAATAGATAATAAATTTTATTGTCTTTGGATTTATTTAGGAAAGTTTTATGGTTTAAATTGATGAGTTTTCAATTAATCTGTGGTATAATATAAGCCTTATAAAGGCTTAGATTGGTTTGTTATAATTTGTCATTTAGTATTGATAATGACTATAGTTAGTTACTATGTTGATGTATACTCGATGTCAAAAATTAGTAGTACACTTCTAAAATTCCAATTTCTACCAAACCACTAAAGCTAGAGTTCACCATCATCATCACCATTCTCAACCTGAGTTCGTCCACCGGTGAACAAAGGAGTTACAAAATAAAAAAGATTCAGGATCGCTTTGTTATTTCAGATTGCTATAGATCTGAAGGTATTAATACTGTATTTAGTTCAAATTTAGTTCATGATATTGTTATCTTATGTACTGATTTACGATTGTGGCCTCCATCTATGTTCATATACAGTCATATTACGATACAGAAGGCTAATTTATCATTGGACTACGAACAGTTTAGTTACATGTCAATGTTACTCGAACAGGAATAACTAGAAATCAGGTTCAACCAAATTTGGTATCACATGGAGTTCTTACGAGAGATATTATTAACTAGCCCTCGCCCGTGACTTCGTCCGCGCGGAATTATAAAAAAAAACTTAATAAGTAGCCTATGTGTTCTTCAAGACTATGTTCTACATCTGTGTGAAATTTCATCATTATCCGTTGACCCGTTCCGGAGATATGTTCAAACAAACATCCATACAAACAGTCGCATTAATAATACAGTCAAAACCGTTTATAGCGACATCGTTTAGAACAACATACCGGTTAAATTGACCAAAATCAAAGGTCCTGGCTGAATGTTATTACATATCTTTCCTATTAATACCTGTCACCGGTTGTTACAACTATCGGTTTTTACGACTCAATATGAGTAGTCCCTTCGATGTCGTTATAACAGATTTTGACTGTATTAGTAGGATTAGTACAATTTTTCTTTTTAAAATAATTATATATATTATGTTTTTATGAAAAGGAAAGGGATAATGCGTACTATAAAGTAGATTATTTACATGAAATTTTATTATCTGATTTAAATATTAGAAAAAAAAAATCCTAAATAGTATTTTTATGTATTTGCAAAATAAACATATATATCAAGAAATTGTATCATTAGAAATTAACCCAAATTAAACGTTATAAAATACGGCTTATAAGTTAACACACAAACTTTGTAACATCAAAGCAGTTGCTGTCTGCTTGTTAAAGTTGTTTGGCGAAGTTTGCATCCGTACTCACTGAACTGTTCCAAACTTGACAACCGGATTAGCCGACGGTGGTTAGGAGTGGTCGGACACTTAAAATATGTGGTTCAACTTGCCACAACACTTACATACTGCAATTCAATGAATAAAGGAACAAGGAATCAAGTTTTGATACACCGAACGAATAGTATCGTATCTTTGAAACACTATATTTTCAAGCCATATTATGACTTTTAGTTACAACACATGAAAAATCAAATTAAGATAGAAAAATGAAATCTATTTTTTTTTTAAATTAGAAATGAAAAAAAAAAACGTATTTAAAATTGTTGTTACGACTATTTACGTAGGGATCGTTGATTTAGTAGTCAGTCATTATTCATGTTTTATCGATTAGTTTAAATTAAAAACAGCAGCACATCAGCCAAAATGCTTTTATCACGTTTTTAACATATTAATCATAAAACTACATACATATTTATAATATTTACTAGCTGTCACCCGCGACTCCGTCCGCGCGCACTTAAAAAAAAAAACTAAATGGGGTTACGAAAAATAGATGTTGGCCGATTCTCAGACCTACTGAATATGCTCACAAAATTTCATGAGAATATATCAAGCCGTTTCGGAGGAGTTCAAGTTCGAACCCCGTAACACGAGAATTTTATATATAAGATATCCTTGAACACTTATAACTACTACATTTCGTTGATAACTTCGATTTCCCGCGCTATTATTATCTCATCTTTTTCTAATTTAAAAAGGCAAAGGTCTTAATGAGCAGTATGCCATGTTTATGGCAGAACGCAAACTCCTTGTTTACCAAAACGATGGGAAATATATTTTATTTGGGTTAGGTTAAAAAGATATATATAAGTATTTCAAAGCAATTTAAATATAATATTGTTATAGAATGGACATTACGAGCAATCGCTGTCACTATATAGTCAAAAGCATGTAACCTCTTGGCGTCTCTATTATATTTGTAGTACATCTTTTTGAGGAGGTTTTTTTACTCATGTCGCCTCGTCGTAAAATTTCTCTGATATACTTTAATTAATAATTAACCTTCATGAAATTATCAATATTTTAAGTAATATCATACAAATTAAATTAGCAGGAAACATTGATGGTTAATTAAGTAACGTAATTTAATATTCGTAATTGATATAAACCAAGGAAAGTCAGTAATTTTATCTTTTGATGTCGATATTTGGTTGCCATACCCACAAGACAGAATTCCGATAACCTTTTATAATTAAAAGTTAATTATAGGATTAGAATACTTAGGAATATTTATTATAGATAATATTGCGGCGTCATTAAATGTTATTTTATTTATATACTAGCTGTCGCCCACGGCTCAGTCCGCGCGGAATTAAAAAATATAATAAGTGTGTGTTCTTTCAGACTATGATCTATGTCTATGCCAAATATCATCGAGATCTGTTGAGCCGTACTGGAGATACCTTCAAGAAAACATCCATTCATCAAAATGGGGTACTCACCGAATAATGGACCACCATGTTCATCAGTGTACAAAATAATTAAAAAAATACGTCTTTTTGGAAGAGGTGATATCAATAGAGACATATGATATAAAATGCACTACCAGAATTATTTTCATTTTCAGCCATTGAAGACATTTTGAACAACTGAATTCGCTAAAATAGGGAAGAGAACACTACTGCAGATGCGTTGCCTACTTTTATTTAGCAGAGGAAGGACCACACAGAACGAGGATATGTCCTATGATGATGAGGAAAATTTCAACATTTATTTGACTTTAATAACATCATGAGTATCAAAAATGTAACAGAATAACTTAAATGAAGCAGGTAATATGAGAAAAGTTTGTTAACTTGCTTCATAAATCTCAAAGTTTCTTATTAAGTTAACTCTCACTCGCCGATGTAGAGGTTCATTACTCAGTATATATTTGACGTCCATGTTGTAGAAAGAGTTAAAATGAATAAGTTTAAACATCATGGTCTTTTTAACATGTTACGTCGTAAATTATTTATAAGGTAATATTTATAGAACAATGTTCCGCCATTGAAACTACATCAAGTGAGGACGCAAACGCTAAGTGAAATACATTTTTAATGAAAATGAAAAAGGGTTCGGCGAAGACGCGTCGAAACAATTTGCTTTAGTAAGTGGAACTTTGAGAAGAAAATGCGATCGCGCTTTTATAATTTAATAATAATAATAAAATTTGTGAATAAATTAAAGGCATTTACAGATTAGAACAACTAGTGTATCTGGGTGATTGAGTGAAGTCTAGTCACTCCTAATACGGTGGCTCCGAGCCCCGAGACTGATGTATATGAATTGATGACAAATGCCGTTTCAACATCATCATCAGCTGACTATATGTCCAAACCCTAAATTAGGGGTGATTAAGCCATAGTCGACCACGCTGGCTAAGTGTGGGTTGGTTGACTTCAAACATATCTTTAAATTTCTTCGTCGATATGTGCAGATTGTTTTAAGTTCGTTCGAAACATAAACATGTAAATCTAAAATTGAAAAACACGTTGGTAAATGGCGGTATTCGAACCCATGACCTGCCGAATACTTATCAAGCGATTAATCCCTGAGCCATCGACACTCTTTGGATGTCTTTTAACTAAAAATAAACAAATGTAAATATATAAAACACTTAAACAATGTTTATACCCATTTATGTAATGTTTTTTTTTAAAGTAAACGAATTTATTCGTTGCCAGTGCCCGATGGAGGCGAGGCGTCCCGCTGTGGAAATTTAATAAAGCAGAATTTACTGAGCAATCAGCTGTCAGGCCGGCCCTATTTTTACAATGGCTACGGTATTGTAGATCTCACTAATAGACTTCAAAAACAACGTTTTAAATTTTTTTTCTTCATTATTCTGTTTTGATGAAAAAGCAGAAACCTACAAAATGTATTATCGTAGCTGAATAAACTTAAAAATTGTAATATAAATCTGATCAAAAATGTTCTTATTATTTATCGTAAATGTATGTTGTGTTTGCGGAATACTTTCTTCTGGAATATCAAAGTAAAAATGAATTAAAACTTTACCTTATTACTTATTATTTACCTTATTTCATTGACAGTGTTAATTAATTTAATATGTTATTTATTCTTCCAACATTAATTTAGAATACAGATGGAAGAAGTTAAAAACGAACAGCTTATGATATACTGAGTTTTTTTTATGAAATAAAACATGACTTGTTAACTAATTAACTATCTGTATCGAGGAGAGAAATCTCATGGGGAATTAAATAACTATGTGTTGTTTATGTTTTGATTGGGCAGAAGTTGAGAAATTATTTCAATAGTTTGTTTTTAAAAAATAACAGCAAAGAGCCTTTTGTTTCATAAATAAGAGTAACATTTATTTAATTAGTGAGCTAATTATTTTACATTTATTAAATTGATTTAATTACATTCAGCCCCTATTTCTTCTATTTGAACGTTTTTTTAACGTGCGTTATAAAAGCGTTCAAATAGAACAAAATGCATTTCTGTACATAGAAACAGTTCTTAAGGCAACGCTTTTTAATCGCGCAGTGTTGAATTTTGAGAATTATTTTAAAGCGTTCTTCGCTTGAGAGCCAACAACGACTAGTTTTAACGCGGCGTTACAAAAGCGCCCGTGCGAAAGCGCTTTTAGTGAGCAGACTTAGGAGGTTTTGAATTCGAAGCAATAATTATTTAAACACTGTAAAGTACACAAATTATGTAAGCATTAGTCTAGAATTGATTTAAAATTTCTAAGATAGGTCTTAAAGCGAGAGAAATGTTTTTCAAAGAACTTCTATTTACATTTTCATCGTTTCTGATTACAAAATGGACAAAGGTACATAAAACGAGTAGATAATGCATTTCTTTCAAAGTGCACCGTCCTCTCAGAAGACCTGTAATGCCGTTGTGTACTCACGTATACTTCTTACAATATCACTTCAGATTCTTTCAAACTAAGTGTACTAAACTTGTTACGTAAGTGTACTTCACACTTACGTGCACTTTTGCACATTATATTTTTGTACATGATGTTTCCTTTATTTATTCATAAAATTTAACGTTGTCTAAGGTTGTCAAAGATAAATTATTTTATACTTTAAAAAATTACTAATATTATCGTCATTTATTCGGAAGTTAGATACGAACATTTATACCTAAAATAAATCACAGTTAAATTTTATCATTTCGAACTAAAAATCCTTGGATTGTCTGTGGGCTTTTACTGTCGAAACACCAGTACGAAAATACATATATCGTTATTAATATTTTTGGAACGAAGTTCCTTATCGCGCGTTGTGAACGGGGGCTAGACGGAAAAAATTCTTACGAAAAGTTGTCACGACACTTTTTGCTATAGACGAATGAGCGCTACTTCACCATGGCAACGACGTGACAATATATAACGAAAATTCATAGAAATAAAATGTACTTCTTGTGAAGACTTAAGTTTTTTATTCATAGAATAAACATTGGTTCCTTCAATAATTAATTGAAAGGAACTTCGTTCCATCCGGGTGTCCCAACACACCTCTCAAGTTTTTTTTTTTAAATAATTGAAGGGATATGACAACATACACATATGTCCTCAGTTTTATTTAATAGATTAATAATGGTATATTTTATTAAATAAATAAATAAAATAAAGCAACGAATAAAACGTTAATAAAACAAGTTAATGATGGTTGTTAGGGTAACTTTTAATATCAATTACAAGACGCCGCGCCGCGCAGTAATAAACATTGTCATTTATATGTTTGTAAGAGGACAACTGTTTTCCTTATTGCGGTCATTCACTTTGTCAAATTGCTCTGTTATCCCTTAATGTTAAAACAAATAGCTTAGAATATTATTGTAATATTACACCTTATGGCTACAAATGCTATTATTGATATACACATTATCAATTTTACATTTTTTTGGTAATAAATTACATCGAAATCATATTCTAGTGCATGATGTGATACGAACGGGATAACAACGGAATTGATTGTGTTCATGTATTTTTTTTTAATTAAATATTTTGTTACAAATGAAATAAAAAGGTTATCAAACAGATGGTACTTGTTTATAATTATCCAGCATATTTATATTTGTAATTAATAGGGGTACACACTAGGAACATCTGTTGCACAAATGGGTCAGCTCGACCGGTGCAGTACCACGACCATACAGAACACAGGCGTGAAGTGGAAGCAATTTCGCATTTCGTTTGATGGAAATGGCGGAGACTTGAATTTCGTCCTCTCCCTTTTCACCTTTTTTTGTAAGGAAGGGAAGGGAAGCGATAGGGTTGTAAAAATAATATTTCATAACTCATTACCATAATCTTTCTTCTCTGTAACATTCATTAATAACCAAAACAACAATAAAATAACCTTTTATTTTAAAATTTAAAATTTATTTATTTTTAAATTTAAAATTTATTTATTTGTAAATTTAAAATCTATTTATTTTTAAATTTAACATTTATTTATTTTTAAATTTAAATATTTTATTTTAAAATAACCAAAGTAAATATTTTCGTTATTTTAAATAATTAAAATACTCATTTTGATTTAATTAATTATTCTTTATTTTTAATTTTATTTAATTAAATATTATGGTACCAGTTCTGAAATGCTAAAGGAATAATTGCATATTTTTGTTTTGTGTAAAAAGTGTACACCATCACGATGTAATCTCGTGAAAATATATCTCGGGACTATCATATAACAGTATCAACTGAGTCATATAAATAAAAAGACTGAAATCGTTTTGAATGTAAATGAGATAGAACCTTGTGATATATAACATAGTTACTAATTTATAACACTACACTATTTGACAGGGTAACGACTGGGAAAGTTAAAAACGTTGAGGGGTTTTTTGAAAAATTATATAGTTTTTTTTATATTATTTAATGGCAAACGAGTAAGCGGCCACCTGAATTCACCGAAAAAGTGATCGCTGCCCATAGACATCTTCAATTATAGCATTACCTACCTCTAATCAACTGTGATAGTAACTTATTACTGCTGTCATAACTTAATAGAAATATAATTAAGTGAATTTTGTTTATACAATTTGATGTTCATTCTATTTACTAAGTTTGTATGACGTATAAATAATTACTTTAGACGTACTGGTGTTTTACTACATTGGAATACAGAGAGGACTTAATATATAAGATCGCTGTTAAATTAATAATAAATGGCGAGATTACAAAAAACATGTGAGTTTTCACTGTAACACAACAATGTATTAATGTTTTTAAAGTATTTGATACGAGTATGTGACAAATATAAGATACAAGCTTCCGGCATTCATTGATAGTATGTAATTAGAAAATGATTGAACAAAGAAAAGTTAATTTATTAAGAAAAAAGTTAATGATTAAGCCCATTTTCTAATCATTAATAAGGCAGAATTAAAATCCGATGTAAGTGAAAAAAAAGCTAAACAGAAATAAAACTGTGTTAAGTCAAGAGCATCAATCACCGTCAAGCGAAATCCACGCTTCAATTTTAAATGAATCTGCCTATCCATTTCCAGTAATCCGATTTCCTTTGGCGAGTCTGACGTCACAGAAAATTGTTATTGATAGCAACATAGTGATGCGATCTGAAAGTATTCATAAAACCACTTAAAATTACTTTTAGAGAGTTACGTTTGTTAGGTAATACTTCGATGGTTTCTACGTTTGTATAGGGGTGGAACTATCGCTTAAGTCTTTTTAAAAATATCTTAGACTAGACGCCCGCGACTCCGTCAACGGGGAATTAAAAAAAAAAAACTTAATAAGTGGCCTATGTCTTCTTCTAGACTATATTCTACATCTGTGCCAAGTTTCGTTTGCCGAACCCAATCGAAAGATCTATTCAAGTACAGTGACCAGTAAAAGCGTCGGGGAGTGGTGAAAATTTAAAAGCACCGGTTTGACAGTTGTGCTCAGACTTAACAACTTGGAGACTTTTTATCGTAATAACTGCGCTCGCGCGTTATAAAAGGACATTTACATAAAAAATAACTTCCATTTAAAAACATCCAGGACAGTTTAAACTAAATTAAACAAAGATCAAATTCATTGCGTAATTTTTTTCACTTACACAGTTTATTACTAATTATTAATATAGTATATAGTAAATAACAATTCTAGAAGTACAGTTATTTTGAAATTGAGTAACGCTTTTGTTAGAAAAAGTAGTGATGCAACGGAAGTGTCTTACCGGAACCAGAAACGGAAACAGATGTCAAAAATAAATTTTAGCAGAAACGGAAACGGAAACGGATGCGGAAACAGAAGTGTAAATAATAATAAAAAACATATTTACAAAAATATTTTTTTGGGTAAAAACAGTTTGTATTCGTTTTTAATTTATTAAGGCATTGGATATCGGTGTCCTTTAGCCTTCAATGTATGTATTTTTACTGCGCTGCAATAAGTTAAAATACGCGTTTTTTTATTTATTTTCAGGAAACAAAATTACACTATTTACAAATTAATGTTCGCCAAACCACTCGTGTTGACAAACGACAAATATATTTCTTTCTTTATTAATACATTCACTGCTGACCACTCGGATCCGAGCGAGGAGCCCGTTCACTTTGTAGTAGCCAGTAAGCCGCCGGCGTTTGAAGCGAGTCCATGTTGCTTTGTGTGGCCACTCTGGCAATATAGTCAACTAACGAAAAAGAGTACTAGTTTCATTCTTACAGTGTTGTAGTGATTAGTATCACGTTCGTACGGAGGCACACATAAAAATATCTTGTATCACATGAAGCTAAGGCTGAACTTTATGTTATGTATGTATATTTTTTAAATATATGTATGCCCTGTATGTGTGTGTATGCGTGTGTGTGTGTGTGTGTGTGTATGTGTGTGTGTATATGTGTGATGATAATCAATAGCGCTCAAACGCAAAAATTGAGGTTTTTATTGAAATAATTATAATAACATTATTAATCCTTACTTCCTTACTAATATTATAAATGCGAAAGTAACTCTGTCTGTCTGTCTGTCTGTCTGTCTTGCTTTCACGCAAAAACTACTGAACCGATTTAAATGAAATTTTGTACACAGATAGTCTAGAGCCTGAGGATGGACATAGGCTACATTTTAACGCGAAAAAGGGGTTGTAAGGGGTTGAACGTGGGGGTGAAATTTTGTATGGAATTATTGTTATTTTTACAGATTGAAGCTTGAAACTTATTTTCAAGGCTGCTAATTTGATATCAATATATATGAAATTACATTTTCGTCAAATTTTTACCCCTAAGGGTGCTAAATAACAATAGGGGATGAAATTTTGTTTGGCAATATGTTTGGTTTTGGTGAATGTTTTGTTTAATATGCTTTACTGTAACCCTTACCAATATTTAGTCTAGAGCCTGAGAAAAGATGAAGGCTACATTTTAACGCGAAAAAGGGGTTGTAAAGAGTTGAAAGTGGGGGTGAAATTTTGTATGGAATTATTGTTATTTTTACAGATTGAAGCTTGAAACTTATTTTCAAGGCTGCTAATTTGATATCAATAAATATGAAATTACATTTTCGTCAAATTTTTACCCCTAAGGGTGCTAAATAACAATAGGGGATGAAATTTTGTTTAGCAATATGTGAGGTTTTGGTGAATGTTTTGTTTAATAAGTTTTGCTGTTACCCTTACCAATATTTAGTCTAGAGTCTGAGGAAGAACATAGGGCCCATTTTAACGCGAAAAAGGGTTTGTAAGGGGTTGAAAGTGGGGGTGAAAGTTTGTATGGAATTATCGTCATTTTTACAGTTAGAAGCTTGAAATTTCTTTCTAAGGCTGCTAATTTGATATAAAAATATTAAATTAATTTTTGTAAAAATGCTTACCCCCTAGGGTGCTAAATAGCAATAGGGGATGAAATTTTGTTTAGCAATATGTGAGGTTTTGGTGAATGTCAAAACACATTTAATATGTTTTGCTGTTACCCTTACCAATATTTAGTCTAGAGCCTGAGAAAAGACAAAGGCTACTTTTTAACGCAGGAAAAGCGTTGTAAGGGGTTGAAAGTGGGGGTGGAAAATTTAATGTGAGTGTCGTCATTTTTACAGTTAGAAGTTTGAAACTTATTTTTTAGGCTGCTGATTTGATATAAATAAATTGACATTTGAATTTTGTAAGAGTTTTACCCTCAACGCTGCAATATTACAAAAGGGAATATGGGATGAAAGTTTGTATGGGAATATACGATTTTATGTGAATGTTTTGTAAGCTTAATATGTTTTGTTGTAATTTTTAATAAGTTTAAGTAAAATACCAAAACAATTCATGCCAGTAACCCAGAAGGGTAGGCAGAGACCCAAGACCAGACATTTGGCGCGGTCCTGGCACACCTCTCTCTATGTTAAGTAAAATAATTAGTCTAAAAAAAATTCTATCCGAAGACAGAATTTCACGCGGACGAAGTCGCGGGCACAGCTAGTTTATCTATATGTTCAACATTCCCAGATACTAAATAAAAATTAATCATAAAAAGTTTTGGCTCCCAGCTGTTACATTTTTTTTATTTTGTAAACAGTGAATGTGTTAAGTATCAAATACACCAAATCTAGATTAGAAAAAGATATAATTATTAGGCGTCGGTGGCTCGTGGCACTTGACTTGCAATCCGCAGGGCCTGGGTTCGAATCCCGCCATGTACCAATGTGTTTTTCGATTTTAGATTTACATATGTACATTTATCCGACGTTCTTACGGTGAAGGAAAACGTAGTGATGCTGCCTGCACATATCTGAGAAAAAATTCAATGATATGTGTGAAGTCAACCCGCTCTGGGCCAGCGTGGTTGACTATGGCCTAGTCACCCCTAATTTGGGGTAGGCTCGGAGCCCCTCAGTGGGGATGCATAATGAGCTGATGATAATAATGATGATGATATATTACATGGTTATCTCTTATTCAAAAGTACATTTAATAACTCGTAAGTATGAAATAGTCACATTTTGCCAGTTGTCAAATTTTATATGGACAACTACTAGACAGTCAACTCCAGCAAGAGAAACTGATTGTTTCAAACAGCAGCAGAAAATATTACGCGCTTAAATTCACAAAATAGTACGTAAACAAACAAATGCGACAAGTGCCGAAAGGCCGCGCACGGACTGCGCGTCTCGCGCCGCGCATTTGGATCTCTCAGCCGTCGTAAAGTTCCGTTTTATCTCCGTTATAAAAGTTGCGGAAACAGAAGCAGAAACGGATGTTGAAAAGCATGCGGAACTTCCGCACTTGCGGAAACGGAAACAGACATCCGTTGCATCACTAAGAAAAAGCTATTCAAGAATGTTTCCATTCTGTTAACCCTTAAAGGCGGTCTCTGCTCTTACGGTCATAAATGTAATAGTTTTCTTTACGTAATACTAAGTCTTTTATAATATGAACAAAGTTAAAATATTACTTCAAGAAGCCCGTTATGGTTTTGCATTTTAATGTCTTACCAACTCATAGTCTCACTTGTATTAAGGTTGCTTTCCAACATGTTTTCGCACGGATTATAAGCGAGCGGAAAGTTGGACGTGCCCAGTAAGGGGTGAATAATTTTATTTATGAACTTTCCCGTTGTCTGATTCAGTAAAGGAAAATACCTCGACCAAATATTCACTTCATTCCACTGTCGCTGTTAATCAAAATTATTCTAAAACAACTTTCTTATTAATACAGAGTGAATTACTCAAGGTTAAAAGAAATTTTTACCCGAATGACAAAGAGGGTAATGTTTTTCACGGGTATATAATTTTATTTTATTACCCGACTGACAAAAAGCTAAATGTTTTTTTTTCATATAACATTACAGATTATTTAGTTTGTATTAAAAATTTTAAAATCTAAGTTTCAAAACGAAAACGATAGATGGCGCTCATTATTAGAGTCATAGAAAGTCGTTTTTTTTTCCATTATTCATTGGCAAATTAAAATTTTCATTAAATACATTTAAGATAATTTACATAAGACATGTACAAAAAAACTAAATCAAAGAAATATCACATAAATGGGACATTTCGCTTCTTAATCGGCTTTCTGATTTGAAAGCGAGAACAGAAAAATGCGAATATAGGGTATCGCGGTGAATGGATTTTGTAAAGCTTTTAAAGTTGGGAAACATAAAGGAAATTTTAACTTCGTCGGTGGCATTTAGTTCCGTTGTTTGTTTTGTATTTCTAAAATTCAATTTTAAATTTCAAAACAAAGATTTTCGTCTCAGACACCTATGGTAAGACAGTTCTGAAATCCTAAGATTTTTATTATTTGTTTTCTAAGCACACTATAAATAATTCTCAGAATTAATTCACTATTTGACATTTATGCATTTCTTGTTGCTATGAGCCATTTTAACTTGCCATTTTATAATATACGATCAATTTTATAGCACTTCAAAGGCAATTTAAAATGATGTACGTTTAGCATTGATAGTATAGCTTTGGGCATACGCCAGTATTGTACAAGGTAAATTTTATGTTGTATTGGATTTTAAAGTCCTTTCTTTTACTACAATTTCCTACAACTGTAAAATAAGGAAAATGAATTGTCACATGATGTAATAAATAATGATTTTGTATTCACCACAGATTGGAAACCGATTAGGTTTTCATAAATTAGAGCCGACTCCCTTCCGAATCTTACTTGACTATTATAATATTTACATCTAGTGTTAGTGATAATTTAGTAATTATAGTAGTAAATTAGTTAATAATGGTAGTTCCAAACGTGCCATACTCAGAGCCACCAATTTGAATTGAAAGGGTTATATATTGTAATACGACTAATGCGGCGAAGGGGTCTGGAGTGCGGGACGAGGAGGATGCGCCTGCACACGATGCGGGGTGTCAAAGGGCACTCACCTAAAGTTTTTACAGCGAACGGCCGTCCGTTGCAACCGGAAAAATTCCAGGAGTCCAGGTATCCTCAACAACATCTATCCATTATTTATCTTAATAAGATTGACTGCTTAACAACTTTAAGCATGTTGATGTTGATCTTCTTGTTAGTTCTTTCCATCCATCTTTACTTCTTTATTTGAAACACTAATTATAAAATAAATAACGTGTAAGAACATTTGTTCCTATTTATACATATATCTATAGATTAGTATATTCAAAAAGTCACAAAAGATCCTCATACAAATAATGAACCATTTTCCATTTCACACTCAGCGATAATACAAACTTATATATAAAGTGTAATTTCTAAACAAAACTCGTAGCGTGAAATCCTTAAAATGTAAAACAGCAGCGCTAACGCTAAACAGGCGAAGTTTTTCTGTTTGTCCGCATCATGAATAATTCAACTTCGCTCTTAACCTCTAATTATAACATGTAACTTGTTATTTAACATAGCTTGAGAGAATTTCTTTGGTAATAATATGAGGAAAATACCGGTTTTGCATTTTAATGAACTTTTTTTTTAATATAATAAGTCCAGTATTTTTTTTTTGACTCGTTGATAGAAGGGGGATGGAAATGGGTTGTGGTTTAAATTCATGAAAAGTGGTTTATTCGTACGTTATTTAAATACTCATTTTTACCTATTTTAACAGCATTTAGGTGTTAGGTTCAAGGTAATTACTAGCACATATATCTCTAATGGATGTTTTAAAAAAACGAACATAAAAGGTGATCAATTTTGCAGAATTTTACCAGATTTTTTTAAATATTTTCAGTCCAGAACAATATAAAAAAATAATGAAATGTACAATATAAAATGAAACTAATTTTACTAATTAATGTCTAGCAAAGTCCAGTCTCACTTTCTCAAGTTAAATTTCATTACATTAAACCTTTGTCATTTGTAGAAAATAAGCAATTAGGCTTCATGTCGTCACAATAGAATTGACTGTCATAAACTCAAATAAATAAAAGGAATATACACGAAAAACATGATAACACCCAAACATCTACTCGAATCTAATCAACGACCGAGCTCTTACGTCTTCGTACAACCCGACACACCGCCAAGTACCATACATACCACCTGGATGGGTGGCATTCCTCAACAGAGTGGTTCTCATGTTTCTGCCACGCACGGCTGTGTTGTGGAACAGTTTGTCCTCGGCGTTCCAAACCAGTAAGACTTAAGGTACTTCAAGCAGCGAGCCTATTTCTTTCTCAAAGGCTGACAACGGATGTGCAGTTCCTCTGGTGTTGTGGATGTCCATGGGCGTTGATCACATCGGTGTTCCCGCTGCTCGTGTCCTCCCTTCTCTTATAAAATGGGAAGAAGCTAAACATTCTGACAAAGATTAATTGGCAATTAACAAGAGTTAAATCATGCGTTAAGCAACAATCTCATATTTTCTAACTCGTGATTTACTCTGAGACGTGAATCACACGTGGGAAATTAAGCTTTCGTCTATTCTGATTAATGTACACCAAATTAAAGGTAAAAGCTAGCTATAACTAAGTTAATTAACTTATAAAATCTAGATATGTATTTCTTTATTATAAATAATAGAATAAATTTAAATAAAAGTAGGTTTTTGTTAATTTTACAATTATTCTCGTAACCATTCTAAGTAAGCGCTAGACTAGGATGTGGCTCACGACAAGAGTAAAAAGGCGAGATTCGAATACACGACCACGTGATCGAAAGCCCGTACACTTAATCATTAAGCTATTGCCGCTTTAATTATATTCAAATATTATTTTCAAGGATTTAATTTTAGGTTAATAAAATATTACACTCCTAAAAGATCGCTCAAAACGAAATTAATAATAAAAGAGTAATAACATTATTAAAATTTCTTATTTCAACTTAATGATTTAATATTTATGTTGTATAAAAAAACTAATGTTGTATACAACATTATCTTTAATTAATTTTGCTTTTTAACTAAGTAATACCTACAAAGTAAATTTTACTTAGATTTAATATTTTATTCGACATTTTTCCATTTTAATATTAATCCAACAGATGGCGTGTTTCTATTAACCAGTTTGTTATTTTATAAGCGTATCACATTTGAGACAACACTTGGTAAAATTTAGTACACACTCCATGTGTCGCCATGAAACTTAGTGAAATAGGTCGCAACGTGACTACATTTAACTTAGAATAAACTTAAATGCTTAAAATTTAAGTATAAAATTTGATTCTCAAACAAAATATGACAGTATGGGTTAAGCCTTTCTAAGATGTCCCGGAGATAAGTTCCGAATTTACCATTGTTTTGTTAGGTCGGAGGCTAACTTGTTAACCAATGACGTAAGCAATTATTTTGTATATTAGAATTATTAGACATTGAGACCAAAATATAAGAACTTAACTTAACTTAACAATGACAGAAACTTTGTGATATTTTATCTTAATTAAAAATAAGATAGAAAAAAACTTTGAAGGTATGACATATTTACATAGATAAGTTATATTTTGGACATAATTATATAGAAGAAATGTACATAGATATATTGATATAATTATTTGTATATAAAGCTATATCAAACTTCATGTATATAAACCTTTGTATTATAAATTTAGTTATTGACACGCCTTTGTTACACAGCCCATAGTAACTTCGTAATAAATATATTTGCCTACTTCACTGCAGTGCGGAAACATTAACGCTGTGAGCATTCGTCTGAAATTTATCCCTTTTTGAATTTACATACCCATTTCATTTCCTAGAAAATTAAATTTAGATTTTATAAAATGCTAGATGAACACGGCATTTCACGCTACGAAAAAAAAAACAACTAAAAGTGTAGTAGAAAACGTTAATTATCATTAAACAAAGGCATTTTTACTTACTCGTAGAACCTTCTAGAATCAGTGCTGCCATAGTTACGACGTGACTGCGAATGCAGTCCAGTATACAATCACTTTGAAGAAGGACTCCGACAAGTCTCAAACTAATCGGTGCCGACAACTGACTAAACATAACTAGTGACAGTTTTCTAAAAAAATTTTAGAATTACTTTTTTTTTCGAGCCTTAGCTGTCATTAATTTAGAAAAATCTTCCTTCAAAAAATTTTTCGATCTATTAAATAAGTTTATAGCATATTTGCAGTTAAAATTTTCCAAGTGTAATCTCGTCCAGTCAATGCACTTCAATAGCTCTTTAAAATTCATGAATCGCTCTTTGAGACGAGCGCCACTTTATATTTTAAAAGGAAATCGTTTAATCAAAAGGAAGTTGTGGCAACGTAGATATTTGAATATCGTTCTCTTACATTATCTAATACTATCAGGTAATAAGTCAATACGTACAAGGACAAATAACAATTTAAAACTAATATTTTTCGACGTCAAAATTATTTTGGCGGGTCAATAACCCTAAATTGGCGGGAGGCAGTTTAATGAAATGTCGGTAACAGAGCGATCTGCACCAATCAGAGACCGTGACGTAAAATGACGGATCTTTCTGATTGGTCTATAAAATAATCTTACTAAAAATGTAATAAACAAAATTAGTTATTTGCACAATTGATGTTGTGATTAACCTACCAAATCTAGGTATGCATATGCATGCATGCAAACTTACTTTATGCACATGTGTATGTTATACACATATGTATGTACACAGTAAAAATATGTTCGTATAATATCTAATTCTAACGTAAAAAACCGGTACCGATTTCATTAACTTTTCAACACAAAATCGCACGTATTTATTGATATAAAATTATTATTACAGCAGATTATTTTTGTTTGATGCAGCCATTCTATAAGCTTTTAATTTTTTAATTAAAGACAGTCTTAAAATCCTTTTAGAATAGCACAAAAAATTAGAACTGAATATAACTTGAAAGGAAATTGCACTCTTTCAATATGAGAAACCGTTTTTCCATTGATCTTTGAAGATACTTCTTTAATTAAAATCTTCAATGAAACTGCTTGATTAACTGTGCGCTTTCAACTACTTGGATTAAAAATATCTTATAACGTAATAAAGTAAGCTGAACATTTCGTTTTGTTACATTAATATCGTTCTTTGGTTGCTGCTCTTTAATATTATAAGTAACGGTTAGATTAATGAAATATTCTAAACAGAAATTTAGATCTATAAATAAAAATAATAATACTCATATCATAGTAATATCATAAATGCGAATGGATGGATGGATGTTTGTTTGAAGTTATCTCCGGTACGGCTGAACGGATCCTTATGAAATTTGACACACTTCTAGAACATAGTCTGGAAGAACACCTAATCTACTTAAAGTTTATTTATAATTCCTCGCGGACGGAGTTGTGAGCGACAGCTAGTCTGACATATATTTAAACAATACCATGTTTGAATTGAAAGTTTATAAAAGAACGTCTCTCTTTAAATTATATCAACTTATCATAGGTTTTTGAGACCGAAATCTAATGACATTCATTAAGATTTGTATTATACAGAGATTTTGATCTCAGAAACCCACGGTTAAAGTACAAATTTTCGAAATTCAAACTGTATAAAGTTATTTGAGTAGCGGTTAAGCGACGCCGTAGACATTCGCGTTGCGGTTGTCTCGTCACGTTATTCGTTAACGTGGATTTCTACTGACGATTCACTCGAACTAAGCATATCTTTATCCCTTTCATTAAAAAAAAAAAAACTGAGATTATGTTCAGCAGTGAAAATTGACGGTAACGCGAAATTTTCATAATAATGTTAAATCCTTTTATAACTCTTTAAAAAGAAATCATTACAGTTTGTTTAACGATTTACTGTATTTCCACTGTCGTATGACATATTATTACAATATTACCGTCCTTTTCATTCTTTTTAAAAAAACAGAGATAGCAATATTTTTCGTATACATGTGTAACGACATTTGAAATTCACTTTAAATTAAATATTGATAAAGTTTTATGTTTCCTTTGTATTCAGTTTCGTTAGTCATTTGTCTGAGTATAATTTTAATATTTATGGAAAGTCTTAAATAGACAACGTAAAATGGCTTTAAAAATAATAATTTCGTGTTCACAAAAACCTAAAACATCAAAGGTAAATTATAGTTGAAGCATCAAGAATCTTAAAGAAGACGACAAAAAGAAATGATAGGTCGTTAAATTTCTTTTTCGTGAAACTTTCTCTAGTGAAAATTACTCGAGATCTGAATGTAAAATTTCCATAATGTGCTCTCTGTGCCCTCAGCCTCCGCACAATAACATCCGCCTTCGTTAAAAGTGAAACGAGTTCCCGTATTTATTACGTTGTCGAGATATTTTGACAATAGCGACGTCGACAGAGTTTGTCACATTATTTTTGACATGAGGAAATTAATTCGGTAATATATATATAATGCCGTACTCAGAATCCCTTAGTGTTTATTTAGCATGTGAAATCTAAATTAAGCGTTTAATAAGTAGGTCGTATTTAATTTACATTGTTGAATGTTTAAGCACCTACGATGCTATGTAATTTTGCGTTTTTAAAGAGAATCTTAATAGAAGAAGATATGATGAAATATCAAAGTAATATTAATTAATACCAAAAACTTATAGCTTTAATATCTATATATAATAAAATTGGAGTGTCTGTATGTAATATCGATATCTTATATATAAAATTCTCGTGTCACAGTTTTCGTTCCCGTACTCCTACGAAACGGCTTGACCGATTCTCGTGAAATTTTGTGAGCATATTCAGTAGGTCTGAGAATCGGCCAACATCTATTTTTCATACCCCCCCCCCCATTTTTTAACTGCGCGCGGACGGAGTCGCGGGCGACAGATAGTCGATATATATAGATAACGAAAAAATAATTTATAAAATTTTTGTATGTCTGTTTGTTCGCATGGCAGCGGTTGTTCCAGATAATCTCCGGAACGGCTGAATTGATTTTGACGAGACTTGCACGGGAAGGTAGCTGATGAACGCAAGCGTATTTTAGGCTTCTTTTTACTTACTTAAACTCTGAGCTGACAAAGTCGCATGTGACCGCTAGTTTTGAAATAAATTCATTCAAAGTTTGTGCTCAATTAAAGAAGCGATCGATATAACCAAGCATTATCCAATTACGAACTAAAACTCTTTTTATTAATGAAAGAAGAAGTACGAGGTAATCTTTGAAAACCGGACTCAAATTTAATTTGGATTAAATTTATGACGGGTCACAAGTTAATCCAAACTCATTTAAGTTCTCGATCAGTTTTTATAATAAAGTAACGTCTCTTTTCATTACCCACTTTATACGAGATGACAATATATATGACAATATGACAATATTGTCATGATATGACAAAAAAACTTGAGAGGTGTCAAGGGACACCCGGATGGAACGAAGTTCCTTTCTATTTATTAGTGAAGGAACCAATGTTTATTCTATGAATAAAAAACTTAAGTCTTCACAAGAAGTACATTTTATTTCTATGAATTTTCGTTATATATTGTCACGTCGTTGCCATGGTGAAGTAGCGCTCATTCGTCGTTAACATACTTACTATAGCAAAAAGTGTCGTGACAACTTTTCGTAAGAATTTTTTCCGTCTAGCCCCCTTTCACAACGCGATAAGGAACTTCGTTCCAATATTTTACAATGAAAAAATATTAATCAAATCGCACTTTATGGATGGTAACAAAATCTACCTTCATTTTAACATAGATGTGACATAGATGACATAGATGTCGAGACATAGATGATTTTGTATTCAATTCTTTCAATATGCGTAATATTATTTAATAAAATAACGTCAGCAATAATGACAAGAGTCACGCTAACTTCTATTTTGAACTAGCTGTCGACCGCGACACCGTCCGCAAATTAAAAAAAAGCTTAATTAGTAGCATGTGTGTTCTTCCAGACGTTCTACGTCTTTGTCAAATTTCAGACAGATCTTTGCAGCCGTTCTGGAGATACTTTTTACAAACATCCATCCATCCATCTATTGAAACATCCACATTCATAATATTAGTTGGATGACTAAGTTTGGGCTCGTTACTAGTTTCCCTGCGTCTAAACGAGGTTTTCATATAACTGTAGTATTCTTGTATTGAAAAGAATAACTGTAACTTATAATTAAATATAAACATATTTACATTAAGAAAACAAACCAAAACATCAATCACAAATAAAAAATTTCAACAAGTTTGAACTTACTGTATTAAAACACAAAAATACTCGACTCCATAGGTCTAATCGTGGATTTCCATTGCCTTGCAAAAACATATGGACCTATCATTATCTTTGAATTTATTAAGATAACAATAATATTTAGTACAAGTAAGACAGTAACCATGGTAACAGCGTATGATAAAGCATTTTTAATAATCTGTAAAATGATAGACGTGCACTAAGTTTTTTTCGTCGGTATCGATTTGTTAAGTATTACGCTTCAATAACGGGATTAATTATGCGAGCCATCGACTCCAGCTGTGATACGTTTATGATAAACGACTACTATGCTCACGTTAATATTTACACTTTTACGAACGATTAAATCTTTTATTACTACGGTAAATCATTGTGTAACAGGTTGTGCTAATATTTCATAGGATTTTATATTCGTAATTACATTGATATCTGCATTTTTTTTAATGTAAGATGGTAAACGAAAAAGCGGCCATCTATATTGACTGAAATACCAAAGCGACTGTAATTGCAGATGCATTACCTTCCAATGTAGGAAAGGGGACGCTAAGAAAGGGAATATGTCTACGTCCTATGCATCTCCTCTCCCGCCAAATCCACTTCCTCTTCTCATCATTTCCTTATAAAAAAAGGGTGGGAAATGTGGACTTAAGTTAGGTCTCCTGCACACACACTCGTCAGACGAAACGAGGAACTGCTTTAATTTCACGCCCGTCTGTGAGGTCGTGGTATTTAATCGGTCGACCCAATATTCGTGCACCCAATAAAAATTATCGTATAACAATAAAACAGTACAAGCAGTGGTCGTGCTGCCAGAATTATTTTTAACGTTATCACTGCCGACAGTCATGTATGACTACACTTATATTAATGAACTTCAAGGAGCAATGCTTTCATAACCTTTACTGTTGCTAATAGAAATTTAACAATGAAATTTGGAGAAGACTGATATTGGACGTAAAAATTCACACACATCAAAAACATTATGAATTTATGACTTCATAGCATTACCTTTTTGCATTTGTATCGTGAAATTCACAATGAATTGAAACGTTTAGAGAATAGAGGGCTTCCCTTTGAAGAGCAAGGATTTGCAGAAGTGAATTCAGCTACACAATTCGCAACACATTGCTTTTGTCGATTGTGAGTCGGTGGGCGCGCGTGATTGCTTCTTATGTACGTGACTCGATTAACTTCGAAATCCCGCCCCCAACTTTCAGATTGCATGAATATGTCAGTGGTAATGTTTATATTTTACTTCTATTGTTACATCAGATCATAACGATGCTGAGTAACTTTACAGAGTCATACAGCTTAATGATTTTGACAATGTTGGACGCGACCAAATGTGACACAAACGCTTCACCAAACGTTGTAAAACAGACTCGAAATGACAAAAAATCTTACTAATATTATAAATACGAATGTTTAGATGGATATTTGTTTGAAGGTATTTCCGGAACGGCGCAAAGGATCTTGATGCAATTTGGCACAGATGTAGAACATAGTTTGGAAGAACACATAGGCTACTTATTACGTTTATATTTTATTTCCGCGCGGACGGAATAGCAGGCGATAGCTAGTATACTATAATTACAACTAACAAGTTTACCGGGACCGGTTACAAAAGCTTCTTGTCTCCATTTTTTTTAAATAAAATACATGACTAAGTTTTCGTAATTGCGTATACAAGACGAATAATTTTTAATGTGAAAGTTAAAATTGTTTGGCAATGTGTTCTTATGAAAACTGTATTCAATTTAATAAATCTCAGTATCAAGGTCCGACGCCGGTCGAATATTTTCAAAATATCTTAGTACACACGAGACACTGCCTCGTATATTACATGTTACAGATTAGACGAAGGCTTATTGAAAACAATATCCGATACTAATATTAAGCAAAAGGTCGTATATTTTCTTTACGAGTACAAGAGCTGCATACAAATTATAGTACAACGATACCAAAGGAGTAGTTATTTTTTAATAAATAAGTAATCTTGTTTAGCCCACTTGGTATACGTAATTATTTTTCAGTAATAGTTGATGCTGATTTAGTAGTTGTCAAAAAACAATTATAGTTTTATAAACATACTAGCTTTTGCCCGCGACTCCGTCCGCGCGGAATAAAAAAAATGCAAACAAGATAAAAAAGTTCCTATGTCCGTCTCCTAGTTCTAAGCTACCTCCCCATAAATTTTCAGCTAAATCAGTTCGACCGATCTTGAGTTATAAATAGTGTAACTAACACGACTTTCTTTTATATATATAGATATACTAGCTTTTACCCGCGACTCCGTCTGCGCGGTAAAAAATAGAAAACGGGGTAAAAATTATCCTATGTCCTTTTCCTGGTTATAAGCTACCTGCCTACCAATTTTCAGTCAAATCGATTCAGCCGTTCTTGAGTTATAAATGGTGTAACTTGTGTTAGTTACACCATTTATAACTCAAGAACGGCTTTCTTTTATATATATAGATTAAAAAAACGAACTAAGATGGTATCAGTACTTTTTAAATAAAGTGAAATAACAGTATGTTTGTATAAATATGATTACGTAATGGAAACCCAAAGTAATGACGTGTTAAACCCTTAGATATGATAACGATCTCATGATCTGACTGCGGCTATTCCGTGATAGAGCATGTTAAGTCACTCGTAAATGTAATTAGAGCTAATTTAACGCTAAGAAGGGATTCGAGGGTTGAGTATCATCTTTAATTCACACTGTTGAAACAATAATAGAAAACATGTTGGGGTTTTGTTAGAGTGAGAAATAAGTATAACCTCAAAGGAAGACATTAAATCAGAGCGTACATTCGAAATGTTTGTTACCTAGTGGTAAGGTATTATTACGATATAATTTATCTTATATCGTTTATTAATAAATGATTAAATGTTTTTAACTATGATTTTTTATACAGTTATGAAGTAAAACATTAGTTAGTTGAACAAAAACCATAGGCTCGTTTGAAAGAATTATAATCATTTTATTGTGTAATTGCATCGTGAATTTCGAGTTGATTAGAAATGTAAATATTTTTTATTCTTGTTTATCTTACTAATGTTATCAAAGCAAATGTTTGGATGGATGGATGGATGTATGTGCAAGGCCTCTAAAACGTCTCAACAGATCTGGATGAAATTTGGCATGAATATAGAACATAGCCTGGAAGAATACATAGGCTACTAATTAAGTTTTTCTTTAATTTCGCGCGGACGGAATCGCGGGCGACAGTTTGTTTTTCAATAAATATTACAAGATAATTTTATTGTTAAGGAATATTAGTAGCAATTGTTGTAACAATAAAGAGAAAATTACGTGTTAGATAACCTTAATTGGCAAACTAAGGAATTTATCAAGAACTATCTTCAATCTCCGACATGGGCCCGAGGGAGCCGGCGTAATTACGAGATGTTGTTAACACATTTAGGATCTTTTGTCGAATTCTTTTCGTCCTTTCCCTAAAGTATGTTCTACGCATAACATATTTTTGTCTTATAATTAAATGAATTGACGACTTTATTCTTTTTATCACGTGAAGAACGCGTCACTAAATTTTTGATTTTGTATACATTTTAATTCTCACAGTGTTTGCTAAGTAAAGATTATTATACATTATTGCCAATTTTCTTGTATAAAATATCAAGAATAAAAAAATATATTAATAAACTAACCCGGGGATAGTGTAGCTTCCTAACATTGAAAGACTTTTTCAATTCGGTTCAGTAGTTTCGGAGCCTATTAATTACAAACAAACAATAAAATCGTTAATCTTTAGAATATTCCTATAGAAATACATAAAAAAATTATACTTTAATAGAATCTTTAAATTTAAACTTATACTGTATGCTTTTTGTATGTTTTCATACGAAAATTGCACGAGTGTATAAGTTACAGAGTAAATATAAAAGCAGAGAAATATCCTTGTAAAAATTTTTCATTAGATTCAGCAGGCATTCAAAGTTAATCTCGCGTAAGCTGGATTACGCTGAAGAGAGACGGATAAAATAATTTATATCGCTTGATAGGTATTGCACTTTTTCGTACTGTTCTTTAACAGTTTTATAAATTACACATTCAGTTTATCTTAAAATAAATAAACATAAAGAAGTAAACATTTATATATTCACATACCATGAAAATATTTATTTTGTATCATGTAATTTTCCACTGCCAAAATAGAAATTAAACATGCTTATTGTCACTTTCATTTTTTTGCAAAAACAAAAAAAAAAATCCGTAGCAAAAATTCATAGAAAAACCTGTATACCAACAATATGTTGGATTTTATGCAATATAAATTCACGACTATTTTGACGTCAATAATAATTAAGATAATTTTTTTTTGGCAAAGCCGATATTAAACTTTTTTCTCTTAAAGGAACGACAAAAATTTTTTTTTTTTCATTATTTTTATGTTGCCTACTTAAGTCACATATCCAAATGATAATTTATTAACTTGTAAGGCACCATAACAAATTCCGAGACCTACGTTATGTAACATGAGCTTAGAAATAATATAAAAGACATTTGAATTTGACGACCCGTGAAACGTCGCGCTTGAGGCTTTTGAAAACTGTTCGTCGCTCATATTATTTGTCGAATTCTGAGTAGCAGCAAATTAAGGAATCATTTTAGGGATTGCCAATTTTCTTAATACCACGATACGTTTGCCAAAACGCTACGCCACGTTGAGTATGTTTGTATTTAGAAAGATAACATAGCTTTTTCATTGTAGTAGTTAGGGGATAGAGAGAGAGAGAGAGAGTGACAGAATCCAAGGGCAAGAGATCACCTACGGGACAACCAAAGGTAATAGAACTGTGATTCTGAAATGTCAAAACCTGAATTACGACAATTGAAAAACTTGCCATCCTTCTCATTTTATTTGAATAAAATAAAGATAGAGACAAGCCAAGAAAATATTAATTCTTGCGGTTAAAATGTTATATTACAAATACGGTTCTCAAAGTTTCATACATGTATAGTGATTTTGTAAGTACATTGTGAGCATCGTATCGCGGAACGCTGCGTCAAAGTTGACTCGATAGAGCCACTCAATTTCACGCCTTATTAATTTTAAACGTTTACATAAATCATATATCACCTTAAAGTGAACAGTCAAATAAAAAATGAAAATAAAATGAAAAAAAAATAAAATAAAATGTTAAGTCGTAAAATTGACGGCTGATAGTACCGAAAAGTCGAATATAGCACTGTGACGGTAGTGTATTCGATTTTTGTGGAGAAAAATTGTTTACGCTATAATATTTAATTTAATAGTAATTTTCTAACAGTTATAATGCTTATATTTAATTGTTTATTACTATTAATATTCATCTCAGGGTTATCTGTCTGATTAAACTCAGACAGAAGTACTGGGACGTGCTTCAAGCAAGCCGCTTCTCGAATTTCAAAATGCCATCGAAATGCATCCACTTAGGATGATGATGCTTTAAGCTAAATTGAAATTCCTAAAGACTCTCTCCGTAATTTATGTGAAGCTTTCAAATTCTTTGCCAACTATTTTCCTGTCTACTTCGATAAAAAAAGAGTTAGATTCCTAATTAAGTACCTATTATTAACTTGTACGAAATTGTTAATGTCTTAATGCTAAAGATAATTTTGTGTGTGTTTTTTTTTTAATTAAATGGCGGGGTTCGAACCTTCGGTTCGAGCCTTTCGAATGTCCATACCCTTAATCAATAGATCATTAGCGCTTTACTATTTTATTTTAATTTTTAAAGAGTTTTTTTTCACTCACATCTGATTGTCCGTAACGGGAAAAGTAGACATTTCCCATGACAGCAATATGTCATAATGTACGAACCGTAAACTTTTAACTATTGCTCTTAGTGGAAAGTTTTGTTTGTTTTATAGCCTCGATGCTTTTATACCGTTATCCAAAGTGGAAAGTTAGTATTATCTGTGTTGTAAAACTCACGCTACTCCCGAAGGAATATAAAAGGTCTAACAAACCAACATTTAAACGTAATATTTTTTATCTTAATGTGCATATTAAATATTTACAGAGGCAAATGAAAATAACTGATGTAATCTACGTTTCAATACAGTATTAATACGTTATGCAAGACTTAAGCACGAATTAAATAAAAAAAAATCTAGAAATCTTACTAACATTATAATTGCGAATATTTTGATGGATAGATGGATGTTTGTTTGAAGGTATCTTCGAAACGTCTCTAAGGATCTTGACGAAATTTGGCACAGATGTAGAACATAGTATAGAAGAACTTTACGCTACTTAATTTTTTTTAAATTCCGCGCGGACGGAGCCGCGGGCTACAGCTAGTTTGCAATAAAAGTAATTAATTGTTACTTGTTATGATATTATTATTTTACGCGGAATCAAATTACAAATGTTTGTGAAGTTACAGAGATAGTACTTAACATATAATTAAAAATAATACGAATGAAACGAGGACAAGGCAATATTTTTGAAGAGGAAAATTAAAATAAAAATGAAGGTTCCCTTGTCCCTAAAATATTCCTTAGATGTAATTTCCTTGAGTATCGCTTTTACATTCAAGTTACGTCAAGTAAGCGCACCGCCAGCTAAGTGTAAATACATTTTTAATGAAAACTCCTACTCAAAAAGGCTACGACTAAAATGCCTTTGAGAAATTTGCGCACAGTAAACTTACCTCTGTATACGATAACTTGAATACATCAATTAAAATTGAAGTCTTCTGAGTGAAATACTTCTTATATGTTTTACAGATTTAATAGTAGAAATCGTAAATTTAATGAAAGCTTTCCGAAGGGTACTAAGTATTCAAATAGATGCCATCTTCAGCTAATGCATTTCAATCGCCTTTTGGTATTCATGAAAGTCCCTATCGAGACCATCTTAATATATTCCTACTTACTTATGCTCAGGGATCATTTCAAATAAAATAAATTTACATAAGCTAAATAATTATACAAATAGAAATCTTATTACAAACACAATTGAAATGGAATTTACAAGAAAATATAATAAAACATATATATTGTGTTATATACGTATAAATAACGTTAAACAAATAAGTAATTGAATGAAAAAGGCATCCAGACTGACTAAACTATTTTTACAAAAATCCACGAAAATATACGAATGGAATGTCAACTCACACTTTAAAAATAAATTAAAAAGCCCTTTAGGTTACAATATTAATCAATAGAATTACCCTCCTGTCAGTAGGGCAAAAATAATCGTACATTACAGTAAAATTTCTATGTATGCAGCTTAAAACTATTCTGGTATCGTTTTTAGCAAACTATTGTATCGCTGCAACCCTGTGCTCTCAAACGACGTAGTTCTCATTCAGAACGTGTTATAAAGCCACATTGAATGTTCATCACAAAACATGATAAGTTTACTGTACTAAATAAATGAAACCTTATTATAATAATGGAACGGTACAGTTTTGCTTGTACTTTATATTCGAGAACTTTCGTTAATTAATACTATGATGGTATAATGATTCGTGCAATAGCAGGTTATTAATAATCATAACTATTATGTGTTCTTAGCTAAAGCGATGTAAGTTTATATTATACTTAATGCTTATATCTTTATCAAGTGGGTTCACATTAATATTTATCCCACTGACTTACAAGTGTAATGTTTTGTTGTGTATGTAAATAATATTTTAACCGCCTGTGCCTATACGACTGAACCGAGTTTTAGGAGTTTGTTGCATTTTGATTCGGTGAGTATCTTACGAGTAGGGGTAGAGTCAGTCTGGTTTATTGATTTTTAATTAACGAATTATATCATTACGTATTGAAAATCCAACAGAATATAGAAAAGGATCTGTATTGTTATGTATTCGTTCGTTCCTTTGGTGGTCGATTTAACTAACGTATTTTAAAGGAAGATTTTCTTTAAACAGAATGAAAAAGCAAGTAGTCGAAGAAACGACTGGAAATAATCCAAAGATTTGGCAAATGGCTAAAGTGTGTGCGGGCGACAGATGCTTCCGTTGCTTTAAATTTATTCCAACCACAAATCCACTTCATTTGTATTTTGTGTAGTTTACGGTTTTAAAAGCAAAATATATTTTACACTTTAAACATTCCAACAATACAATATTTCATTGTATTCAGTCATTGGAAGAAATAAAAGATCACATAATAGAATAAACAGATGAACAAAACATGTTTGTGTATTAAATTAATATTTAAAAAAAAACACATTATTTCATGAATTAAACATGAAACTATAAATGTTTCAAATAATATTTTCTATCTAAAGAAATATAAAAATAATAAATGCTAAAATCTGTTAGCACTGACGCCTGTCGACCAATATTTATCAACCATAAAAAAAGTCCTGAAATTATTTGTATAAAATTTGTGGTGAGTAAACTCCGAACTCTTTTGAATAATTTCAGTTTGGTTTCGTTCAAAGCATTTTAAATCTTCAAAGTCAGCGCTTTCCAGGTCAAGAGATTCTTGAATCTTATTTCGTGAAACAGTCTAAACAAGGTAACTATGTTTGAAAAGGTTTTCTTTACTTGCCTGTTTATAGAATACGAAAATAAATTTATTCATATTTTTTCCCTTTTATTTTGAAAAACCTTCATTACTAAAAATTGTTTTTATCAAAACAAAACAGTAAAGATTCTAACAAATAATTAAATTACAAAACAAATTACTAGTTCGTAAAATATTAGCTGCTCGAAATGAACAAAGATACGTAACGTATATCCAATCTATTCCATCCGAGATATCGACACGAAAGGAAGGCGGATTTAAATCAAAACTGTGTTCAATTTCGCAAACATATCGTTGTCATAAATTAAAGTTATATGTCATAAATTGCAACTATATATTTGCACAAGCATCTCGACCAGACTTCACTTGAGTACTTGGATAAATAAAAGTTAAACAAAAAACAGCCCAGTTTAGTCGCTGATAGAAAAGATTTGTATTGATCTATGATTTTTTAAATCTATCAATACTTTTTTTAACCGGAACCAAAAATCAAGTCCTTACTCTGCCATGCAATGAGTACAAATAATTTATAGCCTATCTTGCGTTCTTACTCAAAACCATAGAAAAACTACAGATTAAGCCTAAAATCGATAATTTCATATTATTTCTGGAAAGGCACTACGTCACATAACTGTAAACTGCTGTTAGATTAACTGTCTATAAGTTTTTTTTTTGTGACTGAGTAGTCACTGTTTGCCTTCAGGAGGCATTTACAGTTTCACCGGGCTTGAGGTGGCCGGGCGCAGATAGCGCTTAGCCTAAACCTCGTTTAAGAGTAACTAGGCTCGAGGGCTCCCTCAGGAGCCTCGGCTCGGGCTGTTACTTCATTATTATTACCGGATTGGGCTGTCTATAAGATTATTACACATCTTTTACAATATCACGTTATTTTATTCCACTGTTAGGACTATTGAGGGTAGTCTCACAAAAGGTTTTATAAGGAAGCATGCGCTGCTGCTCGAGGCAGTCTCTTTCCATCTGTCATTGCGGAACGTCTGACATTTTTGTTTACTTACGTTCGGTTTGAGTTTATACTATTGCGAGGATTATTTAGAAGTAGAGTTTATTGAGATTATTTAGAAGTAGAGTTAGAGGAGTTTAGAAGTTTCATTATTTCGCTGTTAGTTTATTTCTTTTAAAATACTTTTGCATCAAATATCTAATACTACAATTTTCACAGAATATTGAAAAAATGGAACATTGTAAATTCACCATGTATGGCGTTTGTCGTATACCTCTGTTTACTTAATTATAGTGTTGTATCAAAACGATCGGTGTTTTCCCGTTTGTCTTCACAAATAAATAGAAATAACCAAACAATTAGTATAACAATATTTTTGACTCATGCGATGAAATATGATCCAGATTTTGAATACATATGTTAATATTTCGTGTTAACAATTTTTTATATAAGCTGTGAAATGTGTGATAAATTCGTTATAAAATGGAACAGATGAAATGAAAATGCGTCAAAAAAACGAGGGAAATATTTGCTTGAGGCTGCTGCATCAATCAATGCCAACACTGTCCACAGGCTACGATTTTAAACGAATCTGTGAATCCATTTCGCTCCATCCGTTCGAGCGCTCCTATCCTGTAAAAGAATCTGGATTTTTTTTATTGAATATTTATTCCAAGGTAGTATTTTTACTCTGATAAATTTTGTAAAGCTAAAGATGAAACAATAATTACATCCAATAATTTAAGAGTTCAATTATTAGTCTTTGAATCATTGGAAAGGTGGAGCGCAAATGTGATTATATATTGACATTCGTAAAAAAATCTTGTTTTCCATTTCTGTTATTGCCTTTAAATTTATATGGCACGAGGTAATTTTAAGCTTCAATAGTCCGTAAGAAGCCAATTGGAAATTATGATACTGATGCGTAAATTGTAAGTCGAAAATGTTTGTTGACTAACGACCCGCCCCGGTTTCGCCCGGATGGTAAAGATATGCGTCTGCGTTTCCTGTCATAACAGTACCCTTCCCGTTCATGTCTTATTTAATGAAGCGTGGAAGGAGCAAAAGGGAGTCAATGCATCAGTTTCTCTGACATTGCGATATTGTTACAGTCAAAACCGTTTATGGCGACATCGTTTAGAACAACATACCGGTTAAATTGACCAAAATCAAAGGTCCTGGCTGAATGTTATATACATATCTTTCCTATTAATACCTGTCACCGGTTGTTACAACTATCGGTTTTTACGACTCAATATGAGTAGTCCCTTCGATATCGTTATAACAGATTTTGACTGTATATATATTTATATATGTAATAATAAAATAAATTCGTCTTTGTAAAAAGAACAATACTGACTGCTGCACTCTGACCGCCTTAAGTTGTGTAGTTACTAGCAACTTTTAGTGAAGATCTTGATGAGAAATTTACATATTTTAACAGTGGTAGATCCCGCAACAACAATATTTGTTGGGTGCACGAATAGGCCGGGTCGACCGGTGAAATACCACGACCACACAGAAGACAGGCGTGAAGTGGAAGCAATTTCGCGTTTCGTTTGATGACTGTGGTACCGGAGGCCTACTTTTAGTCCTCTTTAACTTCCCACCCTTTTCTTATAAGGAAAGGATGGGAAGGGGAAGTGGATTTGGCGGAAGAGGAGACGCATAGGAAGGAGAAATATCCTCTTTCTGTGCGTCCCCTTCTCCTTTGATTAAAGGTAGGCGGTCGCCTCGCTATTGCGGCGAATCCAGGTGGTCGTTTGCTCGCTTGCCACCTTATGATATAAAAAAAACACATAAGGCCTATAGAGACCATTATTATGAGTACTGCAGTGTTTATTTATTTTAATAATAAGAATACAAAAGATAAAAGAATGAAAATATGTCACAATGGCACTAGATTTCGTTTATTGTTATGAGAGGGTCAGGAAAGAATGGACGACAAAAAATAAACAATGGTAAACAAACTCTATGGTGTGGACAATGGAGCCTGGATCAATGTACGGGAAGTTTGTTGTTACGTGTTCTGAAAGTGATGCCACAATGCTTAATTAATTCTGTTGCACGACTTAAAAAATCTGCAACTGTTAAATTAACTACAATAAATTTAAACAAATAAATTAAGCTTTCATTTCATTTCATTACTTTTGACTTAATCTTAAATTACTAAAAAGTAGCTTTTACTCGCGACTTCGTCCGCGCGGAATAAAAAAAATGCACACAAAATAAAAAAGTTCCTATGTCCGACTCCTAGTTCTAAGCTACCTCCCCATCAATTTTCAGCTAAATCAGTTCGACCGATCTTGAGTTATATATAGTGTAAATAACACGACTTCCTTTTATATATAGATAAATGTATTTTTTTATATTTAAAAGCATTTTTTAGAGACACGGTTCACGGTCACAAGGGACGTTCTTACTTATAGAGTTAGATGGAAAATAATAGCGTGTAGCCTATAAGTTCGGATTAAACTTTTGATGAACAAATTACAAGCCGGGCGACTTACAATTCTCAAGAGAGAATATCGTCCTTACAATTTTATTTCTAGTTCCTATCCCAAAGATAATTGACTTATGGTCATATCTAACAATATGACTTAGGAAAAAAATAAAATGTCGTTCTTTTTCTAGAATTTCTTTCTTTATTCTCTTGAATTATATTTTAACTATATTTATTATAATTCACATAAATAAATTCAAGTAAACAATTTTAATATACTTGTTTAAAATATTTGTTAAAATTGTTATGAATTTTTTATTTTTATTTTACAACGAATTGAATATTTTGATTAATGTCAACATTCAAACTTTACAAATTGTATGCTTTTGTATGCAATTTTTTTTTTATATTAAAAGGTGGCAAACGAGCAAACGACCACCTGGATTCGCCGCAATAGCGAGGCGACCGTTGCCCAAAGACATCCGCAAATACAGATGCGTTGCCTACCTTTAATCAACGGAGAAGGGGACGCACAGAAAGAGGATATTATCCCTTCCTATGCGTCCCCTCTTCCGCTAAATCCACTTCCCCTTCCCATTCTTTCCTAATAGTGTAAGGGTGGGAAGGGAAAGAGGACTAAAATTAGGCAATTAGGCAACTTCTCATACTAATATTGAACTTATAATAAACATAAACTGTTGTTTATTTAAAGGTAACATTGTAATATTAATGATGCAGAGCTTTGTGGAACTAATCTCCAATTCGCAAATTAGTGATACTGTAACGCCTGTAGTTGTATTAGGATAATTAAATGAATTAGTATATTCGGCTGTTCATGTTTCACTCGAGGTATAGGAACTGAAATTCAAGATGTGAGCACAGATAATATATTTGTGATTACTATATAGCTAATGCTAATATGATAGCTACGTACGAAATATTATATTAATGTTTTGAGTAAAAATAGGGTTTGATAACAACAGTGGAATAATTCGTTAACTGCATTTAAAAAAAATCAGAATTTATTTCTTCAAAGTAATATTATTTAACCTCGCACACACTTTCTATTTTACGAGTAACTGTACGGTTAACACTGAAGGTGTGTAGGTGAGTACATTTTCTACATGAACCCTAAGTAAACTAATCTAGTTTTTACTAATATTATAAATGCGAAAGTAACTCTGTCTGTCTGTCTCGCTTTCACGCCAAAATTACTGAACCGATTTAAATGAAATTTGGTACATAGATAGTCTAGAGCCCGAGGAAGGACATAGGCTACATTTTAACGCCCGTAACCAAGAGGGGTAGGCAGAGATCAAGCACTTACATTTGGCGCAGTCCTGGTACACCTCTCTCTATGTCTACATCCATACATCAACGCATAGTACGTCGGTTAAGTAAAATAATAAGCCTTAAAAAAATGCTACCCGAAAACAGTATTTTACGCGAACGAAGTCGCGGGCACAGCTAGTGTTAACTAAAACACTCACGTGGCCCGTCGCTTGCTCACTCACCGCGTCCGCGAAATAATATCAGTCCCACTCACCCTGTTGAAGGGCCCCCGATGGGCTCGAAACTAGTCGGTGCCGACACCGGACGAATGTACGTGAGTGTTTTATTTAATGATAATGTCTCTCGAAAGTTTGAATAATTTAATCTAGTGTTATTTATAAATAAGAATAGAAGAGTAGATAGGGAGGTACAATGTACTATGAGCGTTCAATTTGTGTCAGATATCAACGTGAATTATTGTACGACAGGACACTAAATTACCATAATCCCTGAAACGATGTTATACGCCCGTCATCTGCAGGGAGATTACACAAAAAAATACCAACGAAACAAGATCGTTATCATAATTGTTTTGCTAAATTATAAGAATAATATTTGAGTATATTACTTTTGTTTATTTTATTCGGTTATTTCTTAAAAAATTACGGTTCTAGTAAATTTATAGACCGACAAAGTTTATTGACCCGGTGGGCATAAGTCAAACTAAATTATAATGGCTCACTAACCCTCCTGTAAATGTCAATAAGAGTAACAAGGTCTTTCTGTCTTGTCGTGTTTTTGTTTTTATATTATAACTAGCTTTTACCCGCGACTCCGTCCGCGCGGAATAAAAAATAGAAAACGGGGTAAAAATTATCCTATGTCCGTTTCCTGGTTCTAAGCTACCTGCCCACTAATTTTCAGTCAAATCGATTCAGTCGTTCTTGAGTTATAAATAGTGTAACTAACACGACTTTCTTTTATATATATATAGATTTTCTATGCCTTGGTAGGTTTCAGAGAGTTCACAGAATTAACCGTGATACGGCTTTGTCACCGGATAAGATATGTTTAACGGACTATAGTGAGTTTGCTCCTATAACAGTTAGATAAAATTTTATTAACTTATGAATTAATTTTGGTTCCGTAATTACTAACTAGATTAAAACTACATATGTAAATTATATTACGACACTCAACAAATTATTAAGTCGACATTAACGTCAGAGTAAAGTTATTACTAACAACATGAAATGTTTCTCAACTCGTATATTTATTCGAACATTCGAAACAACTGTTTCATTTCATTGAAACAAAACTATATATAACATACAACTCAGTAACTGCGCCGTGTGGTTTGTGTGAAATTAACAAAGCTTAAAAGTAACCGCTTTTATGTTAAAATTGTCTACTTTTTCTTTGCATACAATATATATTCGCTTTAACGTCGTACACTAATATAAAGCTAGAACTACACTGCACTGAATGTAACCCATGCTTGTATTAATACAGTCGAACTTGAATAACCGAGATGCCAATATAAACGAGACTCATTGTCTGGTTCCGACAGAAGACCTCCATAAGAGAGAAAAATATCGCGGTCACTTGGACTCTCGCTTATTTTGGACTTACTTTCTCTTAAAAGTAACAGAGAACAATATGCACTAACTTGTATTAATACCAGTGTAACTGAATTTACAAAATATAAAAAAAAACAACTATAAAGAGAAGAAGTTTAATTCTTTACCTTACTTTTGCTAACAGAATGCTCTGATGTTAATATTTTCAATAGTGCTAGTTAATACAGTGCTAAATTAGTACTAAGAAAATTAAATACGACGCTGCAGTAGCGCCATCTATCAACTCGAAAGATTCTTCCTATTTTGGAAGTATTCCAAACTCTAAATAGACTACGACTACTTCTTGCAATCTTGTTGTTAGTAATATTTTACGAAGATTGATGTAATGATTATGCATGCAGTGAAGTTTATTATGTGTTAAAAGGCTTTATCAATTTTCATTAGTTAACATTAAGACTTGGGCATGTTTTATAGTTCCTCGTTAAAATTTATGTACACTCTAATGTCTTATCAAGACATTTTTTTATTTATTTTTATTTTTATCAACGAAAAAGTACCACCTAAGTTACTGATATTTAAAACGATTGACTAGTCCGGGTTGTGTTTACTAAGCCTGGCTAAATTCTCCCGAATTCTCTGCATTTAAATACAGTACCAAGAGGCAGTTGGTTAGGGTAATTTGCTACGCAATAACCATAAAACAAAATGGCGTCCTGTCTCCGTGACAAACGCTAATTCGGTTTTTGTACAACCCTAATATCGTTCCATAGTGATATTTGGAAAAATTACGAAAGCGACTAGAACATTGCCAGCACACAATATATTTTCAATTCATTTTATGTTGTTGAGTTCTAGAGAGTATTTATCCATTTACCACTAAGTAAACGTATGTTCAAAAACATGTTGTTTATCTCTGTTTAATTAATGGGAATGAGCGAGATGGCAAATATGTTTTCGAACGCAATACCAATAGTACTACGACAGACGGACTTCATGGTTACAATACATGACCATTGTTGAGAACGTTGACTAACTTTTTACATAAGGTGTATTGCAATCAAGTTTTTGTTAATATCAATAAAACGTATAAATTCTAAAATAATTTTTATGCATCAGTATTAAAAAGAAAAACACTTTAAATTAGTTAAAGATTAGCCCATTTAAAATAGTTATAATTACATTTGACGCCTTCACGAAGTCGCTAAATTACATCAACAATTTAATTTGATTACATCGCAAATAGGAAGGGTTAGATGAACATAATTAAATTGTTTATGTAATTAGGGAAGCGGGTTGCGTTCGTTAGTGAACACATAAGTCAAGGAATTGGCTTGTTTAATTATATTAAATTAACGAAGCCCCGGCTTTGACTTTGCGAAGCCACACCAAGTTGACGAGTAATTAAAAATAAACTCTATTAGTTTCACAAACATTTACTTCTTGCGAATATGAGAACTTAGGTCCCTTGAGAAGAAGCACTAAGTAACAAGTTTAGTGGTCTCTTTCTGAGAACACTTAAAATAAGAGAAAGCAGAAGGTTATAGTAGTCTAATCTTGTATCGTACGACTTTGAAATCTGAAAATACTTCTAGTATTTTCTTATTATATACTTTCCCACATAAATAGGGAAATGTCAGTTATTTCCTTATTTATGCGGTACTATCGGAGAATTTGGCGGTATTCCAACTAAAAAGCAACAGTGGTTTGAACGTTTTGTACTCATTGAGATGAAGACGCGGAACAATAATCAATAACACATTTCTTTTAATTGATTTTGTTCGTAAAAAAGGTCGATCAGTGGTAAATGATTAATTTTTAATGTTTTGCCATCGTTTGCGCAATCATTTCTACCTAAATGGTTATTTTGCAAGAAGGGGCGGAGTTTGCCTTGTTGCAAGGTAAAAGGTAATTTATCTGTAAGTGGAACACTGCGAACAGCTCTGACTGTATCTGAAAAACAGCAGAAAAATTATTTATTTATTTGAACATTTTGCCTTTTCCAGGCGTCGTTACATATATTTTTTTAAAATAAAAAAAGCATTTAAGAGTTGTTGGAGGTTATAATATTTCATTGTCAACTAATAAAGCATTATAAATTAACTATAACATATATTTAACACTTCCATATTCAATTTGGCATTGACAATTGGCAAGATTTATTTGGATTAAGTCATAAATTATTTTTCTTTCTTCCCTTTGGATCTCACAAACATGATTAATATTATGTTTCTTTTTATTTGTGTAATGAAATAAAAAAATATCGTATTAAATTGTCTCTTTTTTTTTAAGAGATAGACAGTTAAGAAAATATTTTTATACAAGTGTTATTACAGTGGAATCTCACCGTAATGACCAGAGACATGTTTTTGTATATAACCTTTTAACTCACGTTATTGTCTGTGGTTGGGATGATATTTACGTAGTGAAATTAATTTTGCCCTCGTCAGTGTTGAAAGGTAAATTACAACGTTTAACACAGACTACTTTATTTATCTGACATTTAATGTTAAAAATTATATATACTATGTAATTTATATGAAACAGTACTATTAAGTACTTAGCCACTTTGTTATATTAAGTGGCAATCGATCAACCAAGCGATGGAAAAAGCAGGGTCACAGAAAACGGATGTTTCCTATACATTCCGGTCAAATTCACTTTCTGTTCCAAGGAGAGGTGGGGACTACAGTTTGTCCTTTGGCATCACACTTCAGACAATGCCATTACACAAAGTATTCAATTAAAAATAACAGATAAAAACATACTAATTAATTTGTAAGCTCGCGTCGAATTTTTAATTACACTCTCTTCTGTAAATACGAAATTGAATTTCATTAAAATATTTACGAATCCGACAACTTGAATGATTGAATTGCCGTCAACAACAATCCGTGTCAATAGCTCTTCTTTTTCCTGGTATCCCAATTGTATATTAAAATAAATAAATTTGGAATGAAATTTACACAGATATTGTACAAATTTAATTTTTATCTATTTATAATTTTTATGAAGTTTTTTTTTTCACTTTAACGGTATTATTGATTCCAAATTAGACTTGACCTTAACTTTTATGGATAGGTTGTAATCGCTAGCTGTTAAATCTTTAAAAATAATTTATAAAGCTACGTCACAAAGTCACAATAAACAACTGTATTAAGAAAAATATAATAAAAATACAGTGGAATTGAAAACCTCCATCTTTTTGAAGACGGTAAAAAATTACGTTAAATACCAAAAGGTTAGGGGGAAAAGGTTAAAAAAGTTTGTATGTCAAAATATCAATCAAGTATCTTTAAAACTGTCTATCTTTCCTGATAAAACCCTTTTCACTATAAACTAAACTGTAAAGCTTGTACTAAGTATTTTATTATAGAAAGATAGACGTTATTTGTATGAACAATGAAAGCTAATACGGCGTGAAATTGAAAGAGGCCCGATCGTAAGTATAGTTAGTTGCCGTAGTACTTGTAGTAAAAAATACTGTTGTCTCTGTTACTTTAAGGAATATGATAGGGATAGCAATATGTCTTGAGACAAATGTTTCGACAGTGTAAACTCATAGTAATGTTCGTTGCCGTCGCTCTGTCACGCCACGTCGCGCACAATGTACGCACTCAATCTACTTGATATAAACTAAATCGGAAGACTCGATTGATACATTTATTTTTATAGACAGCATATTGTGTTGCGCCTGTATTATTGGATTGTTACACGAGTACTTATACAATTGTTACTAAGAGATCTCTCATCTCTTGAAATCTATTCATTTGAATTTTAGTAGATCTTTCTTCTTACCTTACTAATAATATAAGTACGAATGTTTAAGGTGAATGGATTGATGTATAAATGTAAGAAGGTATCTTCAGAACGGATTTCGTTGAAATTTTACATAAATAGATAGTCTAGAAGACCACATAGGCTATTTATTAAGTATTTTTTTAAGTTAGACAGTATTTTTACAAATCTTAGCATACATTCTTGCCTGTTATGGTTATTCACCATGTCAAATTTCTTTAGAGTATCTTTGGCCACAACAACATCAAAACAAATACATGTGGTTTAGACTTTACTCTGTCAGGACAATATGTCCTACTAGCTATCGCCCGCAACTCCGTCCGCCCGGATTAAAAAAAAAAAACTTAATTTTTAGTTTGTGTTTTTCCAGACTGTGTTCTACATCTATACCAAATTTCATCGAGATTCATGCAGCCGTCAAACAAACATCCATACATCCAGCTAAACATTCGCATTTATAATATTAGTAAATAAGGTGGTCATTTCTATTATTACACGTAGTTTAAACTAAAATTTAAAGCTTGAATGAACTGTCAAAATGTATATACATTGTAATGAAAAACGACCACGTTTAATATTAATGTAGTCAGTTTAAATTTCGGTTCGCTAATGGCGCTATTATATGAGGCGATGAAATGAAGCAAAAAGCCGCTCGACCATTCACAAACATTACACAACGTTAGATAAACATATTCACCCGCATCGCATTTTGTTTATCTCCGTGGTAATTATTCTTAACATCAGACCTAACTTGTTCAAGTGAGGAGAGGATATAAAAACATCTAGCTTTTGCCCGTGACTCCGTCCGAAGAATTAAAAAAAAACTTAATAATTAGCCTATGCGTTCTTCTAGACCAGTGTTTCCCAAAGTGGGCGATAAAAATTGAAACCTAGGAGGGGGCGATAAGGGGCCCAAAAAATGGGGGACATTGAAATTACTTAAAGTAATGAAATTGTTGTTTTTAAGTTTTAGAGCTGAATAATAATTAGGGGGCTCTGAAATATAATTGATTTTCAAAGGGGGCGGTGAAAGGCCAAATAAGTTTGACAATCACTGTTCTAGAATGTGTATCTATGCTAAATTTCAGCGAGATTTTTTTTTAAAGAAATGAATAATTTAAAAATGGAATACATTTTTTTTGTAGGATTCGGTGTCACGTTCCAGGATTGTATCAACATTCAGCTAGTTATCGTCTTTTATATGACAAGATGTAAGGCGGCAGGGTCACACGGGGGACGCTTTGTTTGTTCAAATCACGTAAGCCATGAGCCCAGTTTTGTCTCAGCTTTAATGGCGTTTCTCCATAAAAGATTTCCCCTGACGGCAATGTGGTACAATGCCGCCATTTTGGGAAAAATGTACAAACCTAAAATATAAATCCAGAAAGATAATAATAGGTACTTTGGTAAAATTTTCTGTGACATTCTGAAACCATCCAATACTATATTATTTTCAAAATTTGTTGGGTATTTTTTATATTACAAGGTGCTAAACGAACAAGCGGCCACCTGATTCGCCGAAATAGCGAAGCAACCGCTGCCCATAGACATCTGTGATTGCAGATGCGTTGCCTTACCTTTAATCGTCGGAGGAGTGGACATACAGAAAGAGAATATTTCCCTTTCTTATGCGTCCCGTCCACCGTCAAATCCACTTCCCTTTCTAATCATTTCCTGATAACAATAGTGGAGGAAGGCAAATAGGAACAAAATTAGGCCACCGACACCACACTCATCGGACGAAACGCGGAATAATTTCCACTTCACATCTGTCTGGTGAAATACCACGACCTTACAGAAGATAGTCCCAAGACAACAGATGTTGTTGTTGCTGGTGTCTAAAATTATATGATTGTTTTCTAGGAACGGTTTAATCAATAATGAACCGTTTGTAGCACTGTTTTTCGTACGTTTATCTCTACAAAGGTTTCTAATTACCTGACGTTTACTTTACTTGACTTTACTCGGAACTAACCAATCGGAGTACATTACGTCAACGAATTGTGTCCACAAGGGATTTGTTTTAGCTGCAGACGTAATTTCAAATGTACATTTTAAGCTTTCCCACTACCCATTCCTAGTATCACTCTTTAATATTTGTACTTCGTGATTTAAATTTTATGTAGGTATGTTGTAAATTTTTAAGAATCAACCATGTCAATTATCTTCGGTGTTATCCTTGAGAACATGCGTGTACTTTTTCACCTGCCCAAGGCGTATTGATTGCACACCAGTCAACTGCGGCCATCATTCAGTGTACTTCCACAGTCTTGACCTGATTGTCCATTCCCATGAAGAATAATAGATAAAATGAGAAAAACCGAGAGAGATGTGTGTGGATCTCGCCAAATAGAAGGCCAAATAGTAGTCTCTGCCTACAACTTTGGGATACGGGCTGACTTATTTTGTTATTATAGCCGTTCTATCTTCTACAAACTGAACTTAACCTTAATTGCCATACATATGCTAATACTATAAATGAGAATGTTTAAATTGATGGATGTTTGTTAGAATGTATATTCAGAACGGCTGAATGTATTTAAGTGTATTTATAAAGTTAAAATAATAAAAATAAAACAATCTTTCCAGCAGTAAGTTCATTGGTCTGTTTTATTATTCAGTTGATGTATTAAAAAGGTAAAATGAAACAACAAACTTAGTAAGTCACGTTGCAAGATAACGTCTTAACAACAATTAAACTGGGTATGGGGTCGCCGCCATTGGAGATTATTTCTGACAATTTAGACCCCCTGATGAAATTTTACACTGAATTAACCAGCAGCAGATAGTTGAAACTTTATTACCAACTCGTGTTATTTAAAATCTCTTTTGTCAAAGATTATGACAGACAGATTTTCAAATTTTAAAATTGGAAAGAGAAATAATCACAGACTGGTTTATATCTTCTTGATAACAATCCGTCGCGACTTTGATCAGATACATGCGTATACAATGAAAATAAAAAATACACTTACTCGCTAATAAAAGAGTTTTCTAAATGGAATAAACTAGCCGTCGGAGTTAAAAAAAACGTAATAAGTATCCTATGTGTTCTTCCAGACTATTTTCTGTGTCTGTGTCAAATGACATCAAGATCTGTTAAGTCGTTCCGGAGATACCTTCAAACAAACATCCATCCATCCATCTAAACATTGGCATTTATAATATTAATAAGATTGTAAGATTAAGAGGCCCCTAACTAACATTTACCAACAGACAGAAATAAGAAGAAAGTAAATAAAAACCACCAGTATGACCATATGCCTACTGAGAATTTCTTTATAAAAATAACAATGAAACTTTAGAAAAGATTTCCCGAGGCTACATTTCACAAGATAATTTTACTTTACAAAAGTTATAAGTTAGCTCTTGATATTTTGTTTCATAGCTGTGAGAATCTCTAAAGACAAAATACTCTCTTGAGAATACTCTTTCGTATTTCGAAAGTGTAATGTGAAAATAAAGGGAATTTCTTTTTTATATCATCATCATCTTCATCTTATCAGTATGACCTTGACTCTACAGAAGGTCTCTACATGTAGCTCTAACAACTATCGTGTCTGTGTGTGATTTCACTCCCTTTTTATGCACTCTTCAACACCATCTATCTATACATTCTTAATTCTATCCTCTCTATCTTCCAGTCATAATATTAAGTTGTAAATAAAAATAAATAAAGAAACACATGGAAGTAAAAACAGATGGTACAACAAATTGAAAAGGGATCGCAAAGTAAATAGAAAGATGTTAAGCTGACTTCGTATCGCGCCGTGTTGTAGAGGCGAGTCGATGCGATGTAGTCTGTCAATCTAAATGGAGTATGATAAGGTGGACTACTCACTTGTTTCTATTTCAACTGTATTAGGATTTAATAAAGCATAATATTTATTAATGCAAAAAAACCGACAAAAAAAACAGTTGATCCGAAGAACAGTTGATTGATAACTTTTACGTTAGTGTATAATTCGGAAGATTCACATAGTCTCGAAGAAAAAGGTTTCCGAGAAATAGTTGTTATATTTTAAAATTGCACTTATTCTTTTAATAAAGTGAATATTAAATATGCAGCTAACTGTATTATATAAGCAATATCGTACGCAAAGGTATGCAATAAATATCGACCAATTTAAATCTAATATACTGTTCGTAAGAAGCGGGATTCTTACCACGTTTAGGCTGTTTGAGCGCTGAACATGGCGCATGCAACTGTGCCAAAATATCGGGAACTCAAACAGCCTAATCGTGGTAAGAATCTCGTTTCTTACGAACAGTATATTAGTAAAAACCACGAAAGTTTGAAGTTATAAATTGAATTCTATGAAATTTCTACATTTAAAAATGATAAATAGTAATCTTGATGTACATTGTAAGTGTATTTTTACAATATTTGATCAAAGTAGGTATCCCCGATCTTCCGTCTAACGAAAGATTTTTGAATTCACTTTAGACGGCTTCAGAGCGGGAAACGATTTCTCTTTTCTATTTTCGCTTTATGAACGCATATGTTAGTAGTTACCGATACGCATTTTCATACGTTTAAAAGATAATACGTATACGTATACGTATACGTACGACGTACTTACAGTGAAGGAAAACATCGTGATACAACCTGCATATATCTGAGAAGAAAATTCAAAGATATGTGTGAATTCAACCAACCCGCACTGGGCCAGCGTGGTTGACTATGGCCTAGTCGCCCCTAACTTGGTGTAGGCTCCGAGCCCCTCACTGGGGATGTATAGTGAGCTGATGTTGTAAATTATGGTTGAATTTCGACTAATGGGCGACCATTTCTATAACATAAATACTGAAATTCTACTGTGAAAAACATTTATTATTATACAGTTGTATATTTCTCATTACTTTAGTCAAAATGATGTTAAATTCCATAATCACATAGGAAAATCCCTTAGGGAAATCGTCGAGCGCAAAATACTTCAAAATTTTCTACTGCGCTATTTTACTTTATAAACACTTATTTGCATTTTCGAGGAAAGAACCAATTTAGCGTGCAAAATATAAATGTATACATAAATATGAGAAAAAAAAATAGAAAAATTTACTTTAAAAGTTGTGGAGCCCGGAATAACATCTTTAGCACCAATGGGCTGACTCAACTGCTGTTTCAACCACGACCAAAAAGAAGACACGCGTGAAGTGTCACATATCGTCTTATGAGAATACATGCCGGAGGCCTAATTTTAGTCCTCTTCCGAATTCTCTTTTTGTACCAAGAAAGGATGGGGAGGGGATGTGAATTTGGCGGAGGAGAAGAAGCATAGATAGGAGAAATATACAGAAAGAGATTCTTTGCAAATGCGGATATCTATGGGCAAGCACATCGCTATTTTGGCGAATATCAGCGGTTGCAAGCCCATTCTGCTATTTTATACTATAAAAAATGATCTGGTTCTGTTTATGTTTATTTGCGTGTGGAAATTTTATTTTAAACATCATGAAAACTGTTAGAAAATTGCTGTTTAACAAAAATAAAAATACCGACTTACTTTTGTCTGAGATTATTTCAACCAAAAAGGACGAAAATCTTGTAAAGATTTACATAAGTCTTATCTCAAAGAGTCATCTCAAGAGAGAAGAACTAAAAAACTTAAGTAAATACATACCTGAAATTATAAATGATTGTTTTTAATTTTTACTCAAAATAAAGCACTGACGAGTACATAATTGAAAAAAAAAAATAACGGCTTCAAATTGAAATATAATAAAGCAATTGTAACAACATCTAGTTCATTGCATTTATATGTACACTTAAGCAACCCCTTAGTTTAGTTTTCTGTAACTAAATCTATACTAAGGGATAATATGGGAGATATTGACAATAGATTCATCATTCTGCATCACTGTCTTCAGCTAACAAATTGTAAACAGAAATGAGAGAAAATTTAGCAAAATAAACATGTTATTTTTCGGCATAATCTCTACAAAAAGCTCACAGCTCAAAGCTTTTTAAAATAATGTGCTTTAGATGATTATAGTCTTACTAAAAACATAAATTCATCTGATATTTAAGAAAACACTTTTGCAATTTATAACGTCGTAAATAACATTTTATTGTGAAACTGCGGAAGTTTGTTGCAAACTTATTCAGTAATTAAGCTATTATGAATTCATTATCTAAACGATTTATTAAAAAGTCTTCATATATTTTATATTTATAATGTAATATTTAAACCAATCATTTAAAAATAAAACGTAGTAATAACTATTTGATTGAAAAATTTATTTAATAAATAATTATGTACCTAATCAGTTAAGTTTCAGCTCAATGATTTCACAAAAAAAAAAAACAGAAAAATGATTTAGTAATGTTCCTGTTTTTTTTATATTTTTTTTTAGGTTAATATTTTGTTTAAGTATTTTATGTAAATTACCTTACTAATATTATAAATGCGAATGGATAGATGGATGTTTGTTAGAAGGTACCTCTGGAACGGCTCAACGGATCTTGATGAAATTTGGCACAGATGTACATTGTCGTGAACAGGGATCCTCAAACTATTTTGGACAAGTGACCCCCTTTTCCATAATGAACCGTTACCACAGACCCTCATGCCCAAATTACCCACTTTTAAGAATAAGTATTATTATTATTATTTATTCTGACTTTGGTCAATAGAAGAAGACAATATTAAGTTTTTTTGTTTTGACTCCGCGCGGACTGAGTCGCGGGCGACAGCTAGTCATTTAGAAATATCATATCTACAGTTATTGTTATGTATATGTGAGTTTAGAATTAATACGAATGAAATAAAATAAATATTTTTAATTAAAATTCCTTATAAGATCGAATTAGGAGGAATTCAAAGATTTCAATAGGTGAGGATTTTAGCAGTGAATGAGTGCAATATTGCTTCTCCGAACTTCCATTTAGCGAACACTTCAATTTTATTTCCTCACACTCATAGTGTGCAAAGCATGATAAATTCTTTCGATATATATATGTTTTTATTATCATTTTTTTCACAAAATAATATAATATATACCTATATTATAATAATACGATAATTATTTATATTGGTTAATTTTTTTAATTCATTTAATAAGCTACAAAACTAAAAGTTCTATATTAACTAGACTATATTTAAAAACAAATTTTAATTAAATAACTAAAAAATTTACCTACTTTAGTGTTCAGCATAAAAAAATATATATTTTCTTTACAGTTATATATAAATAAGAATTTGAAGACGGTCATCCATAAATTGAAATGTAAGTGAAGAAAATCAGAAGCGACACTCTTGGCGTTCCGAAGTGCTGCCGAGGCATAATTATGATCCTGAGTACTATGTAATATAAAGGTGATAAAGAAAACAGGAAAATTAAAACGAAAAAATAAAAATAAAATCTTCAAATTACTGTTCGTCCTCAAAGTAAAAACGGTCAAGTTTCTGGGAATTAAATCTTTTTATGTTATGAATTTCGAAATAAAATTGAACTAACTAGATGTCGATTCATAAAAGATGGCTTTTAGTTGTGGCTCGGATTTTATCGATGATTGACTCTGTCTCTTTATGCGCCATCGAGACAGTATGGGCACCATTGTCACGTAAACAACACGTGGTAAAAGCGAATCTTTGTGGCAATATAACTAAGATAGCGTCTAATGTTAGTAGATATTATAAATATAGCACAATCAAACTTTTACAGGAACAGGTATCTATAAATAAAATACTTTAGATAGATGGGAGATTCAATTTATTCCACTGGACACGATTCACACACAGTAATATTCTTAGTCTGCACAATTTTCGGAGTAAAAAGGCCCCGATTCGACTAAACATCATCTTTTATATTTTTTTCTCCCACCTCCTCAATCCTACCAACATCCTAACATAATTTATTCAGTGTTGCTATTATAATGTCTTAATATTTCATTGAAAATATTAGAATTCTTTTAGATTATTTTGTTTATACAATTTTAAATATTGAATTACTTATCAATAATTACTTAAACCTAACATATCTGTTAAAATGATGCACGAATTCTCAATACCCGTTTATATAAATGTCCAAACAAAATAAATAGGGCGTGAAATCGAAAGAGAGCCGTCGAATAAGTATGTAGGATCAGATGTACGGGTAGCACGCCACGTTACTGATGACGTCATCATTTTACTTTGAATCTCCATTGATAAAACATTTGTATACAAACATATTATCATCCACTTCATTGTCTTTGAACAAACATAGACAACGATATGTTTAAGTATGTTAATTGCAACGATAATTACTGTAATGTCTTAAAGGTTAATACAAACTACATTAGTCGTTGGATGCGGAAGGCGGAGGACCACGTGCTGTGGAAGGCATTGAGAAAGGCCTGTGCCCAGCAGCGGGCAGATAAAGGCTGTTGATGATGATGATTATGGCATATGACAACCGTCTGTAAAGATTATGGTAAAGCATAAAGGTTCATAAAACCTCGTGCGCCAATCCCACGTGAGTGGAATAAGGCGGAGATGATGAATCTATTTGTGATTAAAAAGTAATCCCTTAATTTCTTTCATTTCCTGGTACATTAAACGCTAAAAAAATCAGGTGAAATGTAAGTAAGGAGTGTACAGTTGAAAGTAGGTCACATTTAACGTGGCTCGCATCGGTAAATGTACCGAGAAGGTTATATTAAGAAAATAGCAATTCCATGAAATTACTCGTTAATTTTCCTCACTCCAGTCTCAACAACTAAGTCGAGCGGGAAAACAATTTTTGAATGCCGCAAGCAAGACGCGCTCTACGCTATGCTACGAAATATATGATTGCTTAAATTATTCTTGTTTTCCACATTACTAATGCACTAGTTATTATTATTTATTTAATACTAGCTGTCGCCCGCGACTCCATCCACGCGAAATTAAAAAATAAAACTACTAAGTAGCCTATGTATTATTCCAGACTGTGTTCTACATCTGTGCCAAATTTCGTCAAGATCCGTTGAGCCGTTCCGGAGATACCTTCAAACAAACATCCATCCATCTAAACATTCGCATTTATAATTACCTATATAATATTTAGTAAGATCGTTATAATTATATGTAAATTGGATTTTGGCTAAGTTTAAAAAACATTCGAGAAAAGTTCGGACCGTTTCTTTGATGTTCATTTATTTTCATTGTTTATATTTTCGTTCAATGATTAATTTAATAATTATAATTAATTCTTGTTATATTATTTAAGGTATTAATTTATATTATATAATTAATATTTCGTTATGAAATAGAAAACAAAACCTTTGAAATATAAAGACATAGTAAATCTTTTTATATGATCGGCTAGGATATTAGATATTATATATTTAGAACGTTGCTCCATCGGGAAGCTGTTCTGTATTAATAACGCAATATACGGCTTCTATCGGACGCGCCACGAGCCCTGCATACACAATATTATATGATGTACTTACCACAACATATATCACATATGAAAAGTACATCATTTGCCCGAGACTTCATCAACGAAGAATTAAAAAAAACACTGAAACTTAACTTGGTAGTTAAATAGCTAGTATATTGGAACGAAGTTCCTTATAGCGCGTTGGAAAGGGGGTTAGACGGAAAAAATTCTTACGAAAAGTTGTCACGACACTTTTTGCTATAGTAAGTATGTTAACGACGAATGAGGGCTACTTCACCATGGCAACGACGTGACAATATAACGAAAATTCATAGAAATAAAATGTACTTTTTGTGAAGACTTAAGTTTTTTATTCATAGAATAAACATTGGTTCCTTCATTAATTAATCGAAATGAACTTCGTTCCATCCGGGTGTCCCTTGACACCTCTCAAGTTTTTTTATATGTTAATATAAATCTACATGCATAAATTCTAATAATAACCAGTGTCCGTCGTGTTCGAATAGAGTATGTCATAAAAAAAGAAATGTTCGCGGGTCGCCGGGTATCACGATCCCAATCTCAGTTCTCAGACATTTTATTTGCAAATCGCTGCAAATAGGGCCCGTTGTTATTACACTGAACACTTGGATTATGGAAATTTCCTACATTCTTGACAAATTGCTTCAAAAATTCAAGCAAAATTATTATGTTATTTAAAGTAGAAATCACGCAAGAGTTCTTTGAATCTTACCAAGAAAAATAGATGATGGGAAACCTATTCATGTGTTGAACATATATGATTCTTTGTCTCCTTTCTTTTTAAATATAAATACTAGCTGTAACCCGCGACTCCATTCGCGCGGAAAGAAAAAAAAACGTATTAAGTAGCCTATGTGTTCTTAAAGACTATGTTATACATCTGTGACAAATTTCATCAAGATCCGTTGAGCCGGTCCGGATATATCTTCAAACAAACAAACATCCATCCATCTAAACATTCGCGGTTATAATATTAGTAAGAAGTATTTATTATTTTACAAGATATATACATATTATTTGTGAATCCAAACAACGTTGGCAACCTTAAATAAATAAATAAAAAAACTCTTAAATACAAAGTAATTTTACAAATGCAACGAAACTTTCATCAGTCGTAGTACAATGACAGAAATTATACGACACCAAACACCGTTTATAAACTTTGAAACTTGAAAGCGGTTAGATGGTTAATTGTTGAACTTTGTATATCCGAGTGAAGTGAAGCTTTCATTTGACAACGGGATTAGCTCCGAGGAGTACTTAAAATCTGTTCAACTTCAACCATAAACAACGCATGGCTTTGTATTAAATCGGACAATTAACCGTCCATAAATTGTACTGAGTTAATAGAAAGATAACTTATATATCGTAAATAAATAATTTGTTTTAATAAATATATTAAATTGATACAATAAAAAAATAAAACCTTCTAGGAAGATTACAAAAAATCTTCTAATGTTACTTATAAAAATCTGAGAAGTATATAAACTAATCCGCGTATATTTGGTAGAATGATAGGAGATTTAAATAAAGAGTCTTCTAAAATATTTATAAAGAAAATATGAAAGTAATTCATCTCTTAGAACAAGATTTTTTACATTTTTAGTAATATCAAAGTTAACGTTATTAAATTTTAATATCCCAAAAGACTTTATTCTTTTGTTTTTTAAGCATTAAATCGTGAATAAATGTCTTGTTTTTGGTCAAAAAAAATTATCAATTATATTGAAGTAAGCAATATTTTTCATAAAATCTACCTTCAAAGTAACTTATTGACTCTAATCAGTCTCATTCTTTCTTTTTGTCTTTTGTATCTTAAAATTCTGGTCTTTCAGTACATGGGTTTCTATTTGCTGCCGTCGCTAAATACTGGAGCATTGATTGCTTTGAAAACTGCTACTACCGTCTTCAAGAAGTTGTCCGTGTACAGCGGTATTATCAAACTCATTACGAATGTGACACCTATAGGTAACTCTTTTCCAGTTTCATACATTTAAACGGTCAGTTGAAATAAATCTCAAATTGATTGGCAGCAATCCAATGAACAGTGCTATGATAGAGCGAACAATACCGCACGCGGCCGTACCGCATATAAAACTTTATAGTAAACGTGATTGAACGTCGGATTTAACAGCCACTTTAACAGTCAGATACAGGATGATCTAAAGTTGCTGAAGAAAGGCTTCATGATATAAGAAATGGGAGACTTTTTTTAACAGCTAACATATATTACTTAAAATACATGATAACAAAAAATGTGTAGAGCTTCATAGAATTGCTTTACGAAATTTTGATTTTTAAATAATTACTTATTTTGTTTACTAAAATGTTAATGTTATAATTATTTTTTAGTTCATATTCGTAGGCTACCGATCGCAGTTAAGTTTCTATTGTTGAACATTGGATAAGCGACCTCCAATTAAATTTTCAGTCACTGCAAAGATCATAGTTGTGTATTCCCGAAAACACATTATAAATTTGGGTATTACAAGTTATATTTTAATTATGAAAATTGGTAATATGCCACATCGTGTAAGTTATACGAGACAATTTGCGTTCTTAATTCCATTTAAAAACCAATTTGGAATTATTTATAACCCACATCGACACCAAAATTACAACAGTATTGGGACGACGCCAATATAATGGGACATTAAGTTTTCGAGAACAGCATAATTTATTTTTAAAATAAGTACTATCAAAATTTACTTCAGAAATTAAACTGCACTAGATGAGTGCCACGGATTGGTGCCGAAGGCCTAATTTTATTCCTCCGGCACCAATCCGTGCCGGATCCGGTCCGAGTCCGGTTTTAGTTGAAAGTGGATTTGTCGGAGTAGGCGATGTACAGGAATGGGAAATATTCCAATTTTGTGCGTCCCTTCCTACGTCAATTAGAGTTATGCAACGCATATGCAATTGCGCCGGTTGCTTCGCTATTTCAGCGAATTCAGTCGATGGCTTGTTTGCTACCTTATGATGTATAAAAAAATCATTACAGTTCACTTTGATTCTTTCGTTCTATGTTATTTTATAAAGACTTGAGCAATAATGAGCTGTTAAATGTTTATTGGTAATTCTCGATTCTAATTACGTTCTTAACTCAAAGTTAATGTTCTACATGTACTCGTATATGAACAATCAGACCACAATCGGTCACAAATAACAGATATTAAATCACATTCCAATCTAATACAAAATAGATAAGCTATTACTTTGATAAACATATCAAAATTACATCTAAGTTTCGATTACATACAGCTATCGATCAATCCTGCATATAACAAATGGTTTGCTAATGATTGACAATAAGGGATTGCCTGTCACACGATAATAACGTTGAGTTAAGTCTATAATGTGACCTCAAATAGTTAGTTTGAAGTAGGTATTGTCATTGATTTTATAACAACGTATATACAAAAACTTTAGTTACTGATTTTAGTTTTATTTGGGAGTACACTATGCAGGGTTTTACTATATTAGTAGTAGTGTAGTACGTAGTTCAACGATATCTGCTGTTTAAAAGACTAACACTTACGGTTATGGCCATTTAAGTAACGTCTTAGTGTAGATTTTTATACTATATTAACACTAAACTTCTTAAGGGACTTTTTAACGTATATGTGTCGTAAACCATTATAGTTATCGGATATTTTCGTAGATATTTATAAAATCAACAGCCTTAAAAAAACTAGAGCGAGGAAATAAATTGCGAGCTATAAAATCACGTTATGAGGGAATGGGCTGATAAAGAAATCGCCGTCCCATCGACATCTGTTCCTGATTTAAAGATAAAATTCAAAGTATTCGGTTACCCTGCGCATTTGGGACGCTGCGGGCGAGTGGTGGGGGACAGTGGGGGGGAGGATAATAGACAAATCCGATTACAGATTCTCCCCGAGGAGTTGTCACTGATCTTCCGTTACTATAAGTGTAACAATTTCAATTGCTTTTTAATTTTTAAATTTACGAAAAATCTATCTTGAAATATCTTTTGTAATATTACAAAATAATTAGGAATATTATGAACTGTTAATTTCAAAGCGGACAGTAATTCAAATTGTAAATAATAAAACGGACTTTCGGTAGAGATATAACGTTATCTTTAAAACTTTCTTCCTTTCTGTTGTTTTTTTGTGTATATTATGGCCATTTATTTGTCTAATTACTGTAAAAGAATTTGTTTCATATCCCTTTTTAAAATAAAATAAGGCACATTATATTTTCGAGTTAGAATCGAGTTGTATCTAGTTCTTATAGTAATGTACAAAACCAATGACTTCTCATTATAGGGCCGGGTTTTCCAGTCGGCTCCTTACGTCACAAATAATAAAAGGGACGCTTTGTCATTGGATTTTTACTACGTTGTGTTATCTTGGTAAGAAAGAGTTTTTTCTCGTTTTCCTTCTGTTATTTTTACAGTTTATTCTGTATATATATTTTTTTTGTATATAAATGTGTGTAAAAATAAAAACAATTACAACATAACAACAATGCCAACATTAAATGTGTTGGTATTATTTTAATGACAAATTTAAAAAATATATATTTAAACGCTATAAATAAAATCTAATACTCGTATATAAAATTCTCGTGTCACAGTTTTCGTTGCCATACTCCTCCGAAACGGCTTGACCGATTCTCATGAAATTTTGTGAGCATATTCAGTAGGTCTGAGAATCGGCCAAAATCTATTTTTCATAACCCCCCCCCATTTTTTAAATGCGCGCGGACGGAGTCGCGGGCGACAGCTAGTAAAATATAGTTTCATAAATTACTTTTATAAAGATCTTAGTCCACACGTTTACTTCGGTATTTATTTTTTACTAGCTGTCGCCCGCGACTCTGTCCGCACGTCATTAAAAAATCTTTATAAGTAGCCTATGTGTTCTTCCAGACTATGTTCTACAACCGTGCCAAATTTTATCAAGATCCTTTGAGACGTTCTGGAGTAACTTTCAAACAAACATCCATCCATCTAAACATTCGCATTTATAATATTAGTAAGATAATTTCTTTACTCAAAAGTCTAATACAATATTTATATTGATTACGAAAACGTGAAAATTTCTCAGGCGACTTTAACCTTATTTTAATATAATGTATTAAATTACAAATTTTCTGCTACGAAAATTTTTTCGTCCACAAATTCTGTAATGTAATAAATAAAAATGTAATTTGTTATTGATGGGGTAGCCAATGGAAAAAAATATTGGCCGAATTTTTTCTGCTTAGATTTTTATAGGGTTAATTTAAAAGATAAATTAAAAAAATGAAGACAAGAATTTTCATTAGTAGCAGCATGTTCCAACTTAGCCCGGATGGACAATTTTTTTTTTATATATGTCTCAAGCTGTCACCCGCGACTCCGTCCGCGCGGAATTAAAACAAAATATTAATTAGTAGTCTATGTGTTTTTCTAGTCTATGTTTTCCATCCATGCTAAATATCACCGCGATCTGTTGAGTCATCCTGGAGGTACCTTCGAACAAACGTCTATGCAACTATCCAAACTTTCGCATTTATTAGTAAGATAAAAAGGAGTTTTTATTGGTCTAAGTTTATCAAATAAAAAAAAATATTAAGTTTTTTAAGATGTAAATTAAAAAAAATAAGTTTGTAGATGGGATAAATTAAAAGTAACGGAAGCATGTGTCGACTGCACTCGCTCTAGACATTCCTTTACTCTTTGGATTGCATCCAGCTTCTTAAGATGGTCTCTGGTTTATTTATCCCTGTATAAAATTCTCCTAAAGATATACTTAAGTAAACTAGATTTTTTTCATGTAAAAAACTATGTTGTAAAACACACTGGCTCATTATTTTTATCTACATACATCGCCAAGGCGTCTTTTATTAATAAGTATTTTTCTATTTATTTCATCTTGTTACTGTTAAACGTAAAATAACTCTGAGAGTGCCATTAAATTAATAAATATATAAGTTAACTTATATATATTATTAAAAAGCTTATGTAAAACGAGAAATATACATATTTTACGATACTCGTGAAGTTAACAATTTTCAATATACACTTGAAACACGTTCGGCTGAAAATATATTAATATTATTTCGATAAACTCGCCTCATGAATATCGAATAGCAATTGAAATGCATTAGCCAGAGATCGCATCTCGACGAATATTCAAAACTTTAGCCTAATCTTCGATTTATTTACGATTCATTGACAATTTAATAGAATATTTGATTTGCTCGTATATATAATTTATTAGAGAAACTATTTTGAATTGAATTAAATAAATAAACTCTTATATCTTAAGTTCTTTTGTTTTCAACAAGTTTAATTTGTAACCAGTTTGTTGAACGGATTCGAATCAAAAATTTTTTGACCTTGTAAGAACATTTTTGTGAGTCTAGCACGAACATTTGTGACAATAGCTTTCGTATCGCTATCGCCAATAATATCAAAATAGCTGTCACCCGCGACTTCGAGCGCGACGAATTAAAAAAAAACTTAATAAGTAGCATATATGTTCTTCCAGATTATAATCTACATCTATGCCAAATTTCATCAAGATCCGTTGAGCCTTTCCGGAGAAACCTTCAAACAAACATCCATACATCTATCCAAACATTCGCATTTATAATATTAGTAAGATGTAAGACTAGCTGTCGCCCGCGACTCTGTCCGCGCGGCATTAAAAAAAACTTTATAACACATAGGCTGTGTTTTCCAGACTATGTTCTACAATCGTGCCAAATTTAATTACGATACGTTGAGTCGTTCTAGAGATACATTTAAACAAATATCTATCCATCCGTCATATTTATAATATTAGTAAGATTACTATAGGATTTCTGGTATATTTTACGCCCGATAGGTTATGCAAATCTTAGGAGCGCTACAAAAACGTTGTCGTTGATGATACGAAGGCGATTGTCACAAACATTAGTGCTAGGCACACTTATGAAAATGTAAAACAGTATCACGGCTGTCTTCATTAGTTAGGATTTATTTACATAGTCTATATATTAAATTGATATGAACTATCTACATCAACACTTTATTAGCGTACCTTTCTATCATTTCGCAGTTTAAATGGGTCTCTTATTTACTATCTTCTCTAAAATGCATTTTTAATGTTCTAATCATCGTTACATATATAATACGAAAATTTTCCGACAATTTTTTTGCAACATTCCATGAATTTTCATTAAAAATGTATTACCACTTAGCGGGAACATTTACTTGATATGACTTAAGCAAACGATGTTCCACGAAAATTTACAAGCTATATGGTGCCCTTAATGGAAAAGATACACGGGCTTTACGTAATAGCTGCTTAAAGAACTCTACTGAAATTCTAAATTCTATATTGAGCAGAATTATTTCGTTACATAAATTTTTTTTTTCTTTGATTGTGACATTAAAATAGCAAATCAACGATTGTTATAATCAAAATATATAGGTCGATACTGGATATGGAAATTGTAAAATTATTCGATATTGTCTTTAAAAGAACTTAAATAATAAGAAATCACTCTGTTATCTCGACGCTTTCAATTTTATACTTGTTGATACTTCAAACCCTAACTCATCAACACCGCATAGAGAGAGCCACAAAGTTAGGCCGCGGCACGAAATTAGCAACGAGCGGGGCGTCGCGACGGGCGGAGCGATGTAAGCAAAATTACTTACTACTCCGCTCCCGCCCGTAGTATGCGCGTTATTTATAGAGGAGCTTCTACGACCTCTTACAACACACAACTCGTCAAGCACCTGTGTTTATGTGTGATTGTGGTGTTTTGGATAGATGTAGAAGAACTCCTAGAGCTGTATTGTGCTGTACTTTTAGTTACATCGCCCCGCTCCGCCCATCGCGCCGGCTTCTCACATATTTTGTATCCACTGCCTTAAACCCATCTCACATGTGTTTTGAATTTTGTTAACGTAAAGGAATAAAATTATTATTCCCACATACAATATTTTAATACGCCATAAACCCTTTTGAGAGTTACCAGTTTGTTACAATTGGACTTCATAACAATATAAAACTATGACGATTGTTAAACAAACGAAACTTTACATAGCGATGTTAAAGTTTAGAGCGAAAACATTATGCTACACAGTACTAATACGTTTTCACACGAGGGTAGTAGTGAGGCATAACAGTAATGCTATTGAGTGAACGAACAACGCAGAGACACTGTATTGACAGTAAGTTTAAGTTCAAGCAATCGCAGTACTGCATTGTATGCTGCTCTGTCTCGCTATTCTGTCCTCGTGTATCTAGCATAAAGTACGTTTTATGAAGATTAACCAACAAATAGTATAAAGAACATATCGCCACAGATAATTATTTATGTTTAAAACAATGTAATTTAATCACATTTAGCCTAAAGTGCTTTTTAATAAGTTACAATGATACGGAATTAAATTATTTTATTTTTGTGTTATTTTACTCTCACAATATTTATAATGTTTGAAGTATAAAGAATTTTGTCAATTTTTTTCTAGCTTCAGAAATAATTTTATGTCGTATTTTTTTAAATTAAGAATACGTTTTTTTTTTTAAATCGGAAAATAGTTTGTACTTTTAAATACTATTTTCTATGTTAGTAGTTTTTGGTGGAAAAAATAAATCATAGTAAATCTATTCAGTACTTCGAGAGCTTAAATTATTTTACCAAAAAATAATCTAAACTACTCTATTTAATTAATCTAGCTTAAATCTTTATTTGGGTTTAAAAATAATTCCCGGATTAAAAGTGTACAAAATTAAACAAACATTTGGATAACTCGAAAAAGGCTTTCTGTTTTTCCTTGCTCTTCCATTAGTGATATTAAAAAGCCGTTTTTATATAATTGTCGTTCGCTTAATAAATTATAAAGCTTAAGAAATTTAAAATATTGTTTTATTAATTTTTTATTATTATATAAATATGTAACACATCCACGGAAATTGATACAAAGAATCCTTAACTTTATGTTCGAGAACTTTCGATAATATTCTTTATAAAATATTGTTTAAAAAATATCTGTACATTCAGAACTAAATGCAGTGAAGTCAAAAAGCTTTTTTTTATATAGAGCCTCAAAAAAATTGTGGTTGTTGTTACAAATTACAAAACAAAAGCAAGCGAGAACGTTTATGAGTAGAGAATACGAACGGAGAACGATTACGAACTGAGAGATTATAAGTGTGCTACGTTAAAAACATATATGAATCCGAATTCCCATTCCGTGGACAATGGCCGCAGGAAACGTTCGCGTTATTTCAATCCATCCCAGTTCCCTCGGGAGAAAAACATCGCGGTCTCCACAACATTACTTGACGCGAGCTCGTGAGATTGCTTTCTTTTGTCAATGTAACACAATGACGAGCAATCTCAACTCAACTGCTACATGTGAAAAATAACTATCGATTTGAATAATTAATATTTCCTTTATGAATCTTACTTAAACTTTATAACAATTAATTTTTGATAACCTAAGTGAGTGTTCGTAAGCTAATTTATGTATAGTGTTGGCCTATTAGTCGAAATTCGGCCATAATTCGTAATCAAATAATTATTTTTACCTTTTAGATTAAAAATAACTTTGTGTACTTCTTGACAATAAGCCCGCATTTGCACGGTGGTTTACGCCGCGTCAAACCTCAAAAGCGGCTCTCAACGAACGCTTTAAAATCGCTCTTGTTTCTTTCGTCCAATGCTCAAAATGCAACACTGTGTGATAAAAAAACGTCGCGTTTTAAAGTGTTGCCATGTGAACAGATACATATATGTCAGAAATGTATATAATCTATTTGAAAGTGTTTTAACGCGGATAGAATAAAGCACCCGTGAGAATGCGGGCTAACTGTTCCAAATTTTCTTAAAAAGGAGTACAAAGTTTGTGCTTCACATATTAATATATACTGTGCGTACCTTTTATCTTAGTTCTAGTCGACATTTAAATTCTCTTTTGTAACAAAGAGAAGTGGAAAAAAGTGTTTCTCACTTGTAAATCTCACTTAACGCCCGCATTTCGTGAATTTTTGATACTTTCGTACTTAAGTCGATCCATTTGTGCAATTATTTGCCACTACTTTGTCAACTGTTGTTTTGGGACTACCGAAAATAGCGCGTCTCTATCTGACTCTATCTTTTGCTAAAAGTTTTTTATTAACGTAAAACATTTTTTATCTGTATTTGTTCAAAAATATATTGTAGTTGTAATGTCTAACTTTAGTCGATACGTAATCAAAGTTAATATTCCCCAGAAGGGTTAAATGATATGACATTTTTATATAAAAAGAAAATTTCTTGTCAAGTTGTCAACTTGACATGAAAATTTCGCCTACAAAATATATCGCTCCTTAACCATCCCCAAGGAGCAAATGTCTTTTAAAAGAAACATGTAACTAAGTTACACGCCACTTGAAGTAGGATCGATACTTGGGGTGCCACATCGGCGAAATTAAGTTACATGTCCTCTTTGACCCTGCGGCTTTATCTGGAGGGTACTTGACGTAAAAGTAAAATTGGGTACATAATATAATTACAATTAAGGCATAAAAAGCCCACGTCCAAATATTTAAAGATAATTCTCCGACACGCTTTTTTAATGGCTGTGTTTTTTAAACAAATTTTCAAAATTAAATGTAAGCTATTCGACTTACTTATAGATATCAAACTTATATTATATTAAACACAATATTACGCATTTGTGTCACAATGGCTCGTTCAAATTAAATTTAAAATTTTTAATTGTCTATTTTTTACATATTACTATATCGTGATCGATGTTAATCACATCGTGATTCAACGCCATCTATTGTTATAAAACCTAAATTTTTATGGTATGTGTGTACTATAGTTCAACTTTTTTCATTGTGCATTTATCTCATGACAGATAATATTATGTATAACCGCAGCTTTATTAATTTTGCGGTATCCAAATACTATGAAATTCATTTCCATTCGTATAAATATGAATTAATTTTTGAAATGATCAAACTACATTAAATTAATAATCGAATTGTTTTACCGTATAACGCATAGATTATACGTATCATTAAAATTGGAGGATCTGTATTAGATAAAAAAATCATGTTTCGTACACGTGATGTATTTGTGATGCTGAAATCGATGAACCAAATTTCTAATTTTTGTCTGTCTGTATGTTTCTCCACAAGGCCGCATTTATTCTGAGTAATCTCCGGAACAGCTGGAATGAGACTTTAACGAGAAAGTAGCTGATGCAGGTGGGCATATTATAGACTACGTTCTTTTATTTAAATTCTGCGCTGACGAAGTCGTGGATAACCACTAGTTTCATAATAAAATTTATTAGATATATACACAGTTTAAATAATGTTTTCAGTTAATCTGTTACTTTAATTTTATAACCAAGAATTTACATTCAATTAAAAGAATATTGCGAAGCAAATTTTAAGATAAAGCAAATTTAACACAAAATTCTCTGTGAATTAAATTTGTTTTTAATTAGCGTTTGGGAAGTTGAAATTATGAAATACCGCAGAATACAGTAATATATTTATCTAAGTTAAATAAAGATAAAGTTTGGACGTTGATGCAAACTGAGCGAGATTAACTTAAAGTTCATTATTGAGTCTTAATCTTTGTTACATTTTTTTCAGCGTAAATTTAAAAATACGGTAAACCCGGCATACAGTGTTTTTTTATATTTCTTTAACATGAAATTAATGAAAGCATCATTATCATCATCACCTCACTCTACATCTATATGTCTATACGTCTACGTGGGTCAGCGGGATAACTAAATCCTAGACGTTCACAACTAGGGGTGAGCTCTAGCCTCTCGTTAGGGACTTGTATGAGCTGATGACTCATTACAACCTCTAATATAATCCATCCTTTGTTATTTGTCTAATATGAGTCGTTTGCCTTTGTGAGATTAGTACGGACGCTGCAACAAATATACCATTAGATTCAACTAGCATGCCATGACGTCAGATTAAGGAAATCCTTTGTAAGCCAGATTAAAATGGGGTATTTGAGGGAACGAAACAATTTGTATTATGCGCTTATGTGCCTCTACAAATAGAATGTAACAGTCTGGCAGTTTGTTAGTAATATTTCTTATACGAGTATGAATATATTCACTTCCTTTCTATTAATGTTTTTTTTGTTTAAATTATCACGTATTTCACCAAAAGAACGCAAAATTTGTGCTGTAGGTGTTCTAAAGATCATTAAAAATACCATTACAGTAGTAGCGGAGGTAGTGAAAATTCAAATTGAATTGTCTATTACACTCTAGTTTTATAATTATGTAACGTAAAACCTTTTAATATTTGTTTTAAAATTTCTAATAAATACAGGATAGTGCAAAATAAGCTGCTGCAGGAAAGTGCATTGACATTTCAGATAATGGCTTATATTGCTAACATGTACCAAACAATATCACTTTAGTCTTAACACCTAAGTACACTCTGGCGTTGGCAGCTCCCTACACACAATATTTACATTGACATATTTATTTTATGATGCTTTTGTGTTTAGTTTATATTTAAGAATTCTTATAGAATTAATTCAATCATTAAATGAAAATTACATTTCATTTATTTATTTGTATCATCTCACGTTCTCTTCTTCTCTCTATCTTTCTCTTATGACTTGTTAAAGTTCAGTGGATGATGGAAACAATGAGTCGAACTTAGAGCTACAGGCCTTTAATAGGTTTTAAAATTACGTGATCAAAAATTAAAGTTTTTTTTATATCATAAGGTGGCAAACGAGCTAGTGGCCACCTGAATACACCTAAAAAGCGAAGCGACCGCTGCTCATAGACATCCGTAATTGCAGATGCTTTGCCTACCCTTAATCGACAGAGGACAACGTATCGAAAGAAGATATATCCTCTTGCTATGCGTCCCTTCTTTCATCAAATCCACTTCCCCTTCCCATCTTTCCCTTATAAGACAAGGGTGGGAAGGGAACGTGGACTTCCACTTGACGCCTGTCTTCTGTGTGGTCGTGGTACTGCATCGGTTGACCCGGCCCATTCGTGCACCCAACAAATATTGTTGTTGCGAGATTTAAGACTGTTAAGTATTAAAGTATTTTTTATATCTATTACTAGCTGTCGCCCGCGACTCCGTCCGCGCGCAGTTAAAAAATGTGGGGGGGGGTATGAAAAATAGAAGTTGGCCGATTCTCAGACCTACTCAATATGCTCACAAAATTTCATGAGAATCGGTCAAGCCGTTTCGGAGGAGTATGGCAACGAAAACTGTGACACGAGAATTTTGTATATTAGATATCCTAAGTGCAGTTTCTGTTTTTGCGGATACAAAGGCATGTACATTAAGAGAGCAGGTGCAGAGCATTAGCGGAGACCGCACTTTGCGCTTCAAGCTGATAAATATCTCTCTGCCATTTGTCCGGCTCTTACATTTCTACGCGTTAAAGTATTTTTCATATTTAGTATGCTGTTTTCATTTATTGTTATTTTATATACAAAGGGAAACTAGAATAGATGTTTCTGTAAAATGATACGTCGCATCTTGAGATTATAAATACAGACATATTCAAGAAACAAATAAGAAACTAATAAATAGAAAAATACTTGTTAGACTTTACTTAGTGATTTGATATCAGCGGTATTTGTGTAAATACATAATGTAGTCTTGTATAAATACATGTTGAAGAGACGCTAATAAAAGTATGTATATAAAGTAAAGGCGAGCACAACGTGCAATAACAAAAATATAAATTAAATTGTTATGCCCAATACTTGTGAAAAATATAACAAAAGAAATTGAATACTGTGTTTCGTCTCGATACTTCACCGCTCCATTGACCGCGTAGTTTTTCTAATGTTCAACAACGCGTAACTAAGCTTTATATTTTTTATAGCATTAATGTTTATACAGGGTGTATACACCCATGTTACTGATATTTTAATTATCTTCATAGAGAGGGGCAGGGTACGGACTCACATAAGTTTATCCTGGTACATCGTTCTTGCTTTTTCTATAATACTAAAAATACAGGTATCATAGATTATAAATGTACGTTATATTATGGTCTAATTTGAGACCCCTTTGCCTTCCTACCGTTTTCTTATAAGGTAGGTATAACCTATCTGCAATTTCGGATTCTATTTGGCAAATCCAGATGGCCCTTTTCTCACTTTACGATGTAAAAAAAAGAAGTAATATGGTTTAATACACATGTTCCAGCCAGATGTTTACATGTGTGTTTTTAAATTTCGAACAAAAACTTTCTTTTTAATTAATCTATTACATGGAAAGTCCTCGAAAAACAAACAACGGGCATCGAGCGAGCTTCGTGATTACAAAGAGAATGTTTTTAATTTGGAAGTTTAAAATCTGTCCACGGCACATTCCTCTGTACGTAGATTATACAAACAGTGGCCGGTGCTTATTAATTCCCGCTGTCTGTTGCTTGTTTATTCAAAATTAACGTTCATTTTAGGCCACTCGTCTACGAGATAAGAATTTTTATTCGCAAAATAAAATTCATGGATTTTCTTACTAGGAACAGGATTTTTTACACAGAATGTGATTAATAATAAGTTAATAAGTTTTCTATCATTATAAACCATAAAAAACATATACTGGCCGTCTGTTAGGTGACTCAGAATTATAGAAAACCCTTAAAAAGCTATTAAAAATATGAAGTTGGGGTTCGAATTATGAAGTGATCATATCATATGAGATGTAACGAGACAGTATGGTTACAAAAAACAAATGAAGTTAGAACTCTAATTTACTGTACTCTTACAAAAGTTAGTAAGACAATAATAATATAAACCGTAATAGAAATGTCTTAATACCTACAGCATACATTAACACTGGACGCTGCGAGTGTACTTTGCTCCCGACAAAGACTAATATCGCATTGTATTAATAAAATTACTATCCGTGGATTTCTGAGACCAAAATATCTGTATAAAACATATCGTCCTCCCTGACATTATTTTTGACAAATCAGAGATAGCAATATTTTGTAAATTGATATTTTGGTCTCAGAAACCCACGGTATGTCGACAAAAACACTGAACAAAGTAATTCTTAATTTGTAAATTTTAATAACTTATTTTACACTTGGATTTATAACGGAACGGAATTATGGAATAAAAAATATGTAATTTTTTAAGGATATTTTTTCAAGTTACATTACACTGGTATAATGAACGCTGAAGGTTTCTTGAAGGAGCCATTAATTGGCTCATACTGGCACACTCAGAATCGATAATTTATCAGTACGAGATACCCTTAGTGTAGATTTAACATGACAAATTAATTAGAGAATGCCTTAATAGTCAAAGATTTTCGGTATAACAATAAGACGTGAAGAAGAAATAAAAAAAAATTCGAAATATTATCAAAACTCAAAAGGTATTAAATGAAGTGGTATGACATGTTCATATGTAATATTTCTAGGAGTGTGTATGATGTGAATTTAAATTGCTTAAGGCGGGCAATCTAAGAAATGCTTGGAAGTCATCCAAAGTTTCTGTATTGCTCCGGGCGTTAGCTGCGGGGGGGCGTCGGGAGGCGGGATGCACTCACTCGTTACTAGTATTAACTATGTATTCAACTTTAACTGCATTTTACTGCAAAACAAGATTTTAATTTGAATTGAACGCTAATTTTAAAGATTAACTTAGAAGATAAAAATAAATTGAATAGTTGATCTGTCCGGTTTCAACAAATAACAGAAACCAATAGATTAATGATTAAAGATACATTTTTTTTTTATAAGAGAAGGGGGCAAACGAGCAGCGGGAACACCAAGGTGTTCAACGACGCCCATGGACATCTGCAATACCAGAGGAATCGCAGATGCGTTGCCGGCCTTTGAGATGGTGATACACTCGCTTCTTAAAGGACCCTAAGTCGTACTGGTATCCAACAAGGGGATATTTGATTGAGTAGTCCTGGGTTTAAACCCGCCACTCAATTGCTGTAATGAACATTATCCTAACACAAGCTACGAATTAGTTGGTGTGGTTAAAAAATAACAGTAAATTATTTCAAAGTTGATAATATTCAAAAGGTAAAAATTATGTTTTTATATTTACATTTTATTAAAAATAGATTGGTACGTTTATTACATATACAAATATGGGCAATTTGTAATTAAATTAATGGTTAAAAAAAAACCTTTAATAAAATCTTGCCTTTTCAACTCTCATCTTAATGTTAAAATGTACGAAACTTGTGCAATATTTTGTGATAAATTGTTACGGTACCTTTATACTTAATGAATGCGTGTATCTAATTAACAAGGACAAAGCTTTCCGCTTTATCTTTGTATTGCTTTGTCCTTTATTCGATCCCATAAAATGCATTTATTAAGAACAAAAGTCTTTGTCCGAGCATTAATTTAGCCCAGCAATTAATACATAATGTAGCCGTTTCAATAATTATTATTATTAGAAACTAATTAATATTTTTAATTAGTTTCTTATAATGTGTCACAAAAGTTTATAAATTTAATTAGTTTAGTCATAAAATAGTCTAGGCTTGTTTAATTTTATTTAAAGTTTCTTTTAAAACTCAACTAGCTATCGCCCGGGACTCCGTCCGCACGAAATTAAAAAAATATATAATAAGTAGCCTATGTGTTCTTTCAGACTATGTTTTACGTCTATGCCAAATTTCATCGAGATGTGTTGAGCCGTTCTTGAGATATTTTCAAACAAACATTCGCATTTATAATATTAGGAAGATATAGTCTTATTTATTTGATTCATTGATAGGACCTTTACTAAGATATAATCATATATTTAAAAATAATACAAGTATGATGTATACAAATCATCATCACCTTGGCTTTTTCCCATTCACGTGGGGTTGGCACATAAGGTTTTATAAACCTTAAAGTTTTGGCTTATGTTTTTACGGCCGGCCGCTTGCATGTCGCCAAACCTAATTGTAATATGTTGTATACAACTATGAAGTTATATTGTTTTTAACGAATAAAAATAATCCGTTTTCCGACGATTATTTTACTTGATAACATCATGAGAACGATGGAAGTAGGAGAGAGATAGAAGCTGACCGCTTAGGCAGATCGTGTTTCTTTATCGCTTGTTCCGTGCTCACACTTGCGCACTCGGATCTGGCGAAAGTGTAAATGAGTTATGCTTTTTCGTGTGTGCAGTCGACGTGCATTAATACCTATCTGTTATATTTCAATTGTTGTATGTAAAGTTTGCAATAGCTTGTGACGATTTATTATTTCAAAGTTTATTAATTTCATCTTCTGAACGTGACGTGAAGTCAAATTAAAATGCCACGAATTATGTTACTTTTGCGGTGGCTGAAGTACGTAATACTATCCTGTTAGAAGACTTGTTAAGATTATCTATTTAAGCTGTTGAAGTAACTTTGTTTAAAAATAGTTCACGACTGTGTTTTCACTGCTGAAACATCTGTAAAAAATAACGTCGTTGTCCCTGTTTTTTCAAATAGATTGAAAGAGAAGAAAACATGGCCTTGTATAAATGATTCGGCAGTGGTAACTTCCTATAAGATTCTCAAATACGAATACAAAGCTCGACTTACGAATATAAATCTCTTATGTTACACTAAATAATAACGGAAAATGAATAAAAACAACAAAAAAGACTATAAACGAAATTACAAGATTTCCAGCGAATCACAGTTAATGGTACAAAGAGAGCTAAAATACATTAAACTTAATCTTACTCAGAAACCTCTTCAAATCCTTGATAATATTGTTGTTTCCTTTTGTTTCGTTTAAATTAAATGCGGTAAGTCAGGACGCTTGAAATGGAAAATTTTCGTCGTCCTTTAAGTAGATAATAAAAATTAAATTAAGAATACAAGCTAATATACGGTTTATGAAATCTTTTTTATAAATTTCTTTAGGTAATTATTGGTTTATGTTACATTGCAAACTTCCCGTCGGTGGCTCAGGGGTTAAGCACTTGACTTGCAATCTGCAGGTCCTGGGTTCGAATCCCGCCATGTACCAATGTGTTTTTCGATTTTCGATTTACATATGTACATTTATCCGACGTTCTTACGGTGAAGGAAAACATCGTGATGCAACCTGCACATATCTGAGAAGAAATTCAAGGATATGTGTGAAGTCAACCAACCCGCACTTGGCCAGCGTGGTTGACTATGGCCTAGTCACCCCTAACTTGGGGTAGGCTCCGAGCCCCTCGGTGGGGACGTACAGTGAGCTGATGATGATGATGATGATGATGACATTGCAAACTTACCGGTTTTTTTTTTTACACCAACAAATTGAATCAGTGTTGAGAGTAATATAACGACACCGTCGTCATTATATAATGTAACTAAGCATTAGAAGATGTTAACGTTTAGTGACAATGTAGCAGAAAACGCTAGATTATTAAATGCCTATTCTCTTCACTTTTGAAGGCGTTTAAATCATAGTCGGATGTAAAAAGTAACGCTGGTAAAGTCAATCTACTTTGGATCACGTAAAATTTTATCTTACTCCATATGAATCTTACAAATATTATAAATAGCTTTTACCCGTGACTTCGTCCGCGCGCAATAAAAAATAAATAGAAAACGAGGTAAAAATTATCCTATGTCCGTTTCCTGGTTCTAAGCTACCTGCCCACCAATTTTCAGTCAAATCGATTCAGCCGTTCTTGAGTTATAAATAGTGTAACTAACACAACTTTCTTTTATATATATAGATGCAAATGTTTAGATGTTTGGATGAATCTCGATGAAATTTGGCGTAGATGTAGAACATAGTCTGGCTAAGTTTCATTTTTAATTACGCGCGGACGGAGTCGCGCTCGACAGCTAGTTTATGTTAAGTACGCGATGACGAAATAAACAGCTATGGAACTGAGTCAATCTCACTTCAAACAAATTTCCCCTTATTTTGATTCGAAGGTTTTAATGAAGCATCCGCTGAAGGATCAAAGCTTTTAACTCTGTCTTGTTTCGTGCTTAAAGAGGCGTGGCTTAATCAATCTTTTAACTAATGAGTTTCAATTCAAAGTTGGGGAATTAAAAAAAGAACGTAAAATGTCTTAAATTTTAAATTTTAAACACTCAACAACTCATACAAAAGGACCATCCAGCTCATTCTTATCAAAGTACTAAGTTTTTAAACGTATTTTCTGTTTTATCATAATTTTTACCATTATTTTAAAATGTTTTATTGACCTCAAACAACCTCTTCTGCAATATAAATTAAGAACGGCTTCAAATAAATTGGATTAGGGAAGCATTCTCAACTCGATGGGTAAGCAAACATCGGCCCAACTAACCCAACAACCTTTTTATTGGTGTCATTAATTTAAAGTAATATATTACGACATTTAAGAAATAATAGATGGATTTTAAATTACAGTTAAACATTAATATGTTTCATTCGATTATTAGATGAGTAAAAGTTGACATCTCACGGTCTCTTCTACTAGAAGTTTTTTCTTTGCATTTTTTAAACAAAAGTTCGTACTCATTTGTTTTTGTTTGACAAAAACAACGTTAGATTGCTTAAGGCGTAAAACTAGTGGCCTCTCTTACTTCTTCCAGGTCACGAGACTTGGAGCGCGACTCAAAGCAAGCGGAATGTTTGACAGTAAAATAATAAAATTGAAAATTCTAAGAAAATACAACCTAGACTTATATTGTTGTAGGGCGTTTATATAAATCATTTGCCGATGTAACGCGAAATCTATAAAATAAATACAATTTCTTCTTCTTTAGTAAATTCTAAGGGACTTTTTCGGTAACAGTTCTGAAAATGTGGATGTGATTGTTTTAGGTACCATTTTATTGATGTCTAAAGGTATCTTATCTGTAAAATGCTGAATTTGATAGATTCTGCAATTGTTTAAAATTTATCGGTTATGTATTAAACAGCAGATATTTTCTTTTCTAATCTTTAATAATTTTGAATTCTCTTTTGACTTTAATACTAAGTACTGTCAGGACTTACCTTAAACTGTTGGAAATCGTTCGATTTGCATTTACTTTAAAGTGCCATTATCTTCAGCGCACTTGGTACGCTTTCGTAAATTTATGAAGGGACTTAAATTGAGCGCATTTTCGTGCTCCTGCGAACTCAATCGAAATGTACTTAGTATAAGGAATAAGCCTGTGATTACCAAGCTGAAAATCATATGTGCATATAATTTACTTTAATTTTCCTACTTTGTTGCTAGCCATGCAACTTTGAAAGCACGCTGCTTGTTGCTGCTGCTACTTATTTTCGGAGATGTCATTGCTGTTAATCCTATTGACGGTTTTTACAGCTTCATCAAATACCGGGCTCCGGGCTCTCAATCCCGGATGACCGAAAGCCCGCGGTTGACATTTGTCATTTTATAAAGCAGTCTTGACGCCATTAGTGAAATCAACACACTTCATATAAAAACGGTCAGTGACAAGACTACTAGAACAAAGCGACCTAAGAGATCGATGGTCTCCCAATCCGGTAATAATAACGAAGCAACGAGGGAGCCTTCGAGCCTAGTTACTCTTAAACGAGACCACCTCAACCCCGGTGAAACTGTGACAACTTAGTCAAAAAAAGTTGCTAGTATTATTTTAAAATATGCTGTTAAACAAATTAATTCATTCAATTGACGCTATTTAATATTGAGTCTAGAACCGTGAAATTATCTCTAATTGTATTTTCTCGGAATTTAGGCCGATATAAACATATTCATCTTGTAAATGTTCAGTAATAAAGTCACAAATTTAGTTGGTTTACTAATTACATTTGTAAATTAAACGAAACTGTAAAAAGAAAACTGATAACTGAACATTAATAAAACAAATCTCAAGTCTTTGTTTCAAAACAAGATTTCTAAACAAAGAGATAGTTTATATTCAGAATGTTTTGTAATGTTAATAAAGATCTAAATAACCTTAATCTCCTCGACTTGACTGGAACGTTTAAGTGATAAAGTTAACGACAATAGTCAAGTGGATCTATACAATCCAACCCTATACACATCCATGTGACCATACATATGTGCCCATAACCATGAAGCTATTTGTGAAGAGAAATAAGTACTTAACATAATTTATTTGTTGCAAAATGTAAACAGTTAAGTTAGCCGTCATCTACAGATTACATGCTTGAGTAACTTCAATGATATTAAGTTATAAGATGTACGCGCCACAGGTCCGTGTAGATTAACTCTTAATGACTTAGATTCCCCAATGGTTTATTAACTCTACAACTTAATCTTAATTTCAGCTCAATTTTACAAAGTTTAATTGCATACAGCTTTCATGTTAGACTCTTTGACTCGTTTGAATTCGAATAATATCTGAGAATTATATACAGTTTTGTTGCTATGACTGATTTTATAATTTAGGACTTTCTATGACAGGTCTGTAAAGGTTTTGAGAAGGCTTATGGAGCGATAAGACGTGAGATTGGAAGGCGGCTTTGAGGGTTTGAGAAACCCTATGACTTCAGCGTCCTTCCACTCGCTGGGAAAGACGCCGTTGTTCATTGCCGCATTATAAATGACTACAAGAAGTTGTATAATGGCAACTGGAAATAGTTTCGCCACCTTATTGGTGATGCCATCTGAGGAGGGAGCTTTGCGTGGAGATAAATTTTTAATTAATTTCTAGACTTCATCGCTAGTAACCGGACGAAGTTTAGAAAATCTGTGTATCAAATTTAATTTAAATCATTTCAGTAGTTTTGGCGTGAAAGCGAGACAGACAGACAGACAGAGTTACTTTCACATTTATAACATAAGTAAGGATTATATTCTAAGTATCCTTTAAGTTACAGTTAGTTTTATTGAAATATAACATACATTTTGTGAATAATTTTAAACTGTACCAATATTTTGAATGTGATATATCTGTTTGCTTATTAATGTAACTCCGCACGGATAAAGTCGTGGATAAAAACTAATAGTTGAATTTAATTTTACTATTCAAACATAATTATTCAAAGCTTTGTTATAAATTGTGTAAATATAAACCTATTAAATGCATATAAACATAATTTATTTTCTTTGCCGCCTCAAATTTGAAAGCTATTTACTTTTCTCGTGTTATTTACTTACCGTTCCCACTTTGCCTACATAAATGAGAGTAAATATTTATGGTCGTTGTTTCTGACCTCTGTTGATATGTTTGTTGTAATTTAATTCTCAATAATACATATATTTCTATGTAAAGTTTCGTTAAGAATTCAAATAATCTAAACATTTCTTGTCATTCTTGTAGTTCCAAAAAAATGTACTCACGATTATTAGAATTCACTAGAAATTAAATAATTTAAAGTTATTTCTGTTTTAATTATGCATTCGTATCGAAAACCAATTTCTCTTGATTCAGGTCGAAATGCTCAAATTGAAGAGTTTGCTGTGAATTGCTGTCAGTATGTACAAATGATGTCAACAGCTTTTTTTTTTCATTCGATAACAGTATTTCAGACTATCGTCATCAAAAGTCAACAAAGTAATGAAATATTATTTACTAGTACTTCTTATTTTATAATTTATAATGTTTTATTGAAATATAATTATCTTACTAGAAAAAATAATGTTTTTTTTTTTTATATATAAGAGAAGGGGGCAAACGAGCAGCGGGAACACCAAGGTGTTCAACGACGCCCATGGACATCTGCAATACCAGAGGAATCGCAGATGCGTTGCCGGCCTTAGAGAAGGTGATACGCTCGCTTCTTGAAGGACCCTTAAATATAACTTCTTCTTAGGTAACATTACAAAGACGAAACGTTTGTTTGTTTGCATTTATCAGTAATTTGTAATATTTTTTCACTGTTGGGAAGCTCTATCCCTGGCTGACATAGGCTTTGTTTAATATTGTTTTTTTGTATAACATTTTTAATTCCGCGCGGACAAAGGCGCGAACAACTGCTAGTTAGTTATAAAACTTTATAAAATTGAGCTAAGTTTTATGTGACATATATGAATGTCATATTTACGTATACAGCCACACAGTTGTGTAAATCGAGCGCGTTCCCGCACGATGGCTCACACCTGGCCCACAGCGATGCCGTACTCGCCACACCATCGCATATTGTGACATAAAATACCAACATATTTATAAAGACGTCTATTGTTTTGTGACGTGTTTTGTGCAGTTTTGTTTTTATTTAAATTTAATATGAAAAATATATTTAGAAATATAATATTCGGAGTGATAAGTAGATTATTTTCATAAAAAAAAAGTTTTTTAAATATACGTTGTAATCATTTTGGATTTCAATTTCTGTATAAAACATATCTTCATCCCTGTCATTATCTGATAGAACAGAGATAACAATCTTACTAGTCTTACTAATATTATAAATGCATGGATGGATGGATGTTTGTTTGAAGGTATCTCCAGAACGGCTGAACGGATCTCGATGAAATTTGGCACATATGTAGATAATAATCTGGAACAAAACATAGACTACTTATTTTTTTGGAACGAAGTTCCTTATCGCGCGTTGTGAAAGGAGGCTAGACGGAAAAAATTCTTACGAAAAGTTGTCACGACACTTTTTGCTATAGTAAGTATGTTAACGACGAATGAGCGCTACTTCACCATGGCAACGACGTGACAATATGTAACGAAAATTCATAGAAATAAAATGTACTTCTTGTGAAGACTTAAGTTTTTTATTCATAGAATAAACATTGGTTCCTTCACTAATTAATAGAAAGGAACTTCGTTCCATCCGGGTGTCCCTTGACACCTCTCAAGTTTTTTTAAATTCCGTATGGACGGAGTCGCAGGCGACAGCAACATGTTTTAAATGGAGAATTTGATTTCAGAAATTCACGATATATAAGGTTATTTAAAAGCCAAAGTCAATTTTCGTGATCTTATTAAAAAACTATTTTTTTCGATAGTTAAGCGTACGTCACGTCGGTTGCTAAGATAGCGTGTTAATAACACCATACGTCACGCCGCGGGCTCCTGGAACAAGATTTTATTTGGGGAAGTGCGGTACTTAAGTAAGATCATGCTCGCAATATACTTTGGAAAATATTTTATGAGACCATTTACTTTTATTGTAGGTTTATATCTATGATTAAATTGAAAATTAAAGGCAAATGGTTTATTTACTTTATATTTTTACTTGCTTATTTTGTTAGTTGACTTCAAAAAGAAGGAGGTTATCAAATCAACTGTATTTTTTTTAAGTATGTTACTGTGGTGCTCCGCCCATGGTGGTCCGATTTTGATAAAAATTATTTAAATCGAAAGGAAGTGCTTGCAGATGGGTCTCGATAAAATTACATCGTTTTATTCTTTGCACAATTAATTAACTTTTTCAATAAAAATAAATGAATATCATCTCATTTATTTATATCTGAGTTTGATTAATATGTCAAAGCTAAATAAATATATTATATACGAGTGATTCTTCTGTAACTGAACATAAATAAAAAAACAAAAAAAATCCGTTTTACAATGGAAGTTATTTGGACAGTGCAACGGTGTAGTCAAAGCTTTGTAATTCAAAAAGGATGCTCGTTAATTGACTGGGAGATGTGCACATCATCGACAACCGTACCTCGATCTGACGTTTCGTTGTACGCTTAAAAAATACAACTTCCACAGTCAGGGAATTAAATTCACTTCCCGCTTAGAATCAAATATTGTACAGCGAACTGTCACCATAATAGAGTGCCTCATAAAACTTGAATTACTACGATATTACATCTCTCTCATTTGAAAAAAAAATATTGATTTTACTTTTTTTATACATGTGGCGAATTTTAATAGTCAATTTATTTTTTTATATATCATAAGGTGGTTAACGTTCAAACGGCCACCGGAATACGCCTAAAAAGCGAATCGATCTCTGCCCATAGACGTCCGCAAATGAAATTATCTAAATTAGTTTATTATAAAAAAGTAGTTTATTGAAATTAGAGAAAAGCTTATTTAAGAATCAATAAATTTTATCGTTAAATGGACCGCTGTTAACAGTAGTGTAGAACAGTAAAAGATTTACACGTTTGTTTATAAAGGAGTCCGCTGCCATAGCACTTGTAATTCTACGATAAAATAAAAAAAAATGTTAAATTATATTGAGACACAAGTAATAGCAGATTAAAGAAACTTCAAGTATAAGTTTTGTAAAGAATCCCATCTAGAGTATTGCAGTAGTTTTTAAACAGTGATATTACACATTGTTGTTAGCCGGGAGCTCTGGAATGGCGCGCCTTATCGGAATACCACCTTCCAAGAACTTTTACATTTTAAAGGTATTTCAATTTCAAACAGTTAAAAAGGTAAGGAATTCAATATTCCGTTTCGATTCAATTCTCTCGAAACAATTGTATAACAATTTCGAAATGGAATTTTGAACGTAAGTTTTTATTACTTCACTTTGTTCCACATGTAGGTTTACTTTGGGGCTGATATTCAATTGATTATAAAAGATATTAAAAAGCTAAAAATAATAAAAAAATGAAAATTTTTGCTCATATTCAGACTAGCTGTCGCCTGCGACTCCGACAGCGCAAATTAAGTAAAATCTATAGTTTCAAAGTACCAACGTACTTTGACAGCCTCCTTCTTTCATACAATTGGACTTATAGGTATAATGTTAAAGTGAAAAACTTACGTAAATATATTTACTTACATTAAACATTAAGTTAGGAATACACTAACTTATTACTTATGTACTGCTCTATGCTAAGAATGTAAGTCATTTTGTTATACTACGAAACAAACTGAAACAAGCGACTATTAACAAAGATCCTCAGAAACAGAGTGAAGCGGCGGACTAATTAAGCAACATAAGACCGGAGAGGTTAATGAGGTGGAACTCAGCTTTACTGAAAAGATAGAAAGCTACATAAAGATAAATTTTTGCTAGGTCGAATTATCATTAGGCTTTTTTTGTGCTGCTGTACTTAACTTCTTAAGGTAGGTTTCCATGGTTTTGCGGACGGAAGCGTACGATCAGATTCAGAGAAATTACGAGGAACGAAAACAAGAAACGAATACAAAGCAATACCTGGTTTGAATAATCAGAAAGAAAGGGATTTATAGACCGACAAAGTTATCTGACCCGGTTAGCATAAGTGACACTAAATTAAAATATCTTCTCAGCGCTCCCCTGTCAATGTCAATAAACTGTAAAATGATCCTTGACATACTGTAGTTGTCTTGTCATATTTTTTACTGTATGACATTTTACATAGGTATAGCGTAATATGTATACTTAGTTACATATTTTCTGACAACTGACAGCAAAAGCAGCGCCTGTCTCACCGGGTCAGATATGTTTATCGGACTATATGTTCACTTGCGTTTAAAGCGTAAACAAAATTCATTTTTGAAAGTGATTAAAGCGATTGTTATGTATTTTAAAATGTCGTGTTTTGTTTTTGAAATCGTATTTTTTCTTATTTTTATTAATTTTTAAAAAAGTATTTTACGTTTAATTTTATTTTGGGATAATTAATTCTATTTAAATTTTAATTCTAAAAGGGAACGTAATTCTAGATCATAAAAAGGGGAAGATGAAAATTGATTATGTAAATATTGTTTTCGTGTTTGTTGTGAACATTATAAGTTGGCAGTTTGACAACTTCTTGTCAATATCAATTTTATTACCCCGTCATTTTTGGCCAAAATAATTGTTGGTCTAGGAATATTAAAAAAAATGTCAATTATTTTTTTAGTATGTTTTTTTTTGTTAAATATCATTGTTTTCAAAAAACGGTTAAAAAACTTTTTAAGAAGATTTGATTTATTTTTTTAATTTTTATATGCTTAAATAAGCTTACACATGTTACACAATATGAAGACGATGGGGCTGACATGACTCGAGACCAAACGCAGAGCCCAAGATAGAACGAGCTGGCGGAACACTGTGGCCCTCTGCCCCACTAAGGGGACATAGGAAGTTAAGTCAAGTAAATAAGTTTAAATACTTTTAGTAAATAAACATTTTCAACTTTTACTATTTTTTGTGAATTATTTAGTTTCTTTGTGCAGGATTTATTTTGTCTATGTAGTGATTTCTGCAGTTACAAGTCGCATTTTAAAACCAAAGTTATTCCGAGGTTGTAGTTTGCAAGAGGAATGTTTGATGAAGTCGCGCAAAAATATTTTCAACTCTCCTTCAAAAGGAACCTTTGAGACTTATGTCTACAAGTTCATGCTCGATCTTACTTTGTATATAAAATGTACGCTACATTCGTTTACTTTTTCAAAGGACTTTTTTTATCTCCTGTCCACCTGAGACTGATTATGTTTGTGTTAAATTTTATTTTAAAAATGTAATATTTGCCGTTTTATCACGACTACTGAAAGAAATTTGTTTTTATAATATTTATTCTGTGTGACGATTTTAAATTAAGATTAAAGGCTTTTACCTTTCTTATTTTATGTTTTCTCTATTGAAGTTAACTCACCGTAGGTTTCTGAAACCAAAATATCCATTTAAAAAATGTTGTTTCATGTAGAGATTTTGTTTTTAGAAACCCACGGTAATACAATCTATCGTTCCGTTAGCTACAGGAACTCTAGTGTCCCTTTAAAACAAATTCTCTTAGATTATTTATGTTCATAAAGTTTACATAAACTACGTGAGTGGGATAAGGTTAGAGAGATTATGACAATAAAATTTTACGCAAATTGATGTTACTGTCATATTTATTGTTTTTAAGATATTCTCTAAAGGGACTTGAAATATTGTTACCTCAATTGTTTAAAACCTTTTAGTTTTTAAACAATTGAGGTAACAATCCGTTCCGTCCGTTCGAAACTTGGGTCAGTTTACAATGATCTCTAAACAACCCCAAAATTGTACAACTTACGTGATAATATAGCTGTCAAATAATTTTCACTTGTACTACGAATTATTTAGAGTAATGTCCGTAGTTTGGAAACTCACCGCTGGGTGAATTCAAACAACGGAATGCGAATTTAATTACAAAGTTTTTGCAATAAAATTTCTTGAGCTACCAGCGATACACATAAAGCATTTTAATTTAATTGAATTCTACGAAAGTTTTATAATTTCACATTTTAATTTTTAAAGGCCATTTTGTTGTTTTAAAACATGTTTTTGCAAGAAAACTTTTGATCTTTTGAAATGGAATTCTATGAAGGAACCATAGAAAATTAGATAAGGACTTGTTAGGTAGTTTATATATGTTCGTCTTTTTTATTTATGTAACAAACACAATTAATATATTATACTACCAACATAATACAACGAACAACCTACTAAAGTAAAATAAAGACGGACAGATAGATATATATTAAAATAATTGGTTTGTCGTTATTATCAAAGCATCATATGTACGAAATAAATAAGTAATAAATAGGTATCATGTAAACTATATATTTCTAATGAAAGGTAAAATAATCTTTGTTTATGAATAATCGTCGTATTTCGATAAATGAGCGACCATTAGTTAATTTAATTAACAATAACGAAATTCATAGTACTAAATTAATTTGCTTTATAAAATAAGTTGCGAGGAAAAGGCAAAAAGGCTCGTTTATAATTACCTCGCACACGCTCATTCCTCGTTAGCTATCAGAAGTGGCGCGCAGTAATTGGCCAGTTACATTTCGTATAACAAGATTACTCGTTCAGCCGACAACCCTTGCCTGAGTAACTAATAATTTTGTTTTTAAAATTTTAAATTTCGAACTCATTGATTGTGCCAATAGCTATTTCAATTAGCGTTCTTTACTTTGTTCTTTAAATATTTTTTTCGAAAAAAAAAGTAATTATATCACCATATTAGTGAACTACAGTATAGGAGATAATGTGATGATGAACCCAATATTCGACCCTCGAGGTCAATCTGAACATTAATTTAATTATTTAGTAAGAGAGCAGTACAAAGATGGCCTTTACTGATTGACATTTGAAATCAAATAGTTGAAAATATTAGGTAACTAGCTGTCGCCCGCGACTTCGTCTGCGCGGAATTAAAAAAAAACTTAATTATTAGTCTACGTGTTCTTCCAGCCTATGTTCTAGATCTGTGCCAAATTTCATTAAAATCCGTTGAGTCATTCCGAAGATACCTTCAAACAAAAATCCATCCATCCATCCATCTAAGCATTTGCATTTATAATATTAAAAAGATTAACAATACACTTCAGATTAGTAATGTAGCCATTTACCTTCAGACTATGAGAGGCAAATCGCTTTACAAAGGCCATCGAGTGAGGTACTTTAGTATGTAGCAATGCTCATCCATTTGTCATCCGCTTGAGTACGAGACAAAAAAAGACCATCAATTCATGCGACACAATGGACTATATGGCAAATAAAAGACTGTTTCCTTTAATATAAAAGAATATCACAAACAAAGCAATGCCGCTCAATAACAAAGGCTACGTAATAAAAGGGAAAAGTTTGTATGAAATTTTAGGCTTAACATTATGAAGAAAATAATGTGCAAACGTCACACCTGCTTCTTTTCGTTTTACAATGTTTCGAGCTGAATAGGAAACATAATTATGTTTCACCGTGAGTTTCTTTGCCTTTCATTTGTTAAAAAACTGTTTTCTATGAGTTTATACAAGAACGACAAAAGGAATATATACTAGTGGTGTATGTATAAGACACAGGAATCTGATTAGAATATTTTTACTTAATTTCTACTATGGTAGTTTATTTTTAATTTCTAAAAAGATTTTTCAAGTATTAAAAAAAAGGTCGTAATCATCAGCTCACTATATCCCCACCGAGGGGCTCGGAGCCTATCCTAAGTTTGGAGTGACTAGGCCATAATCGATCAAGCTGGCCCAGTGCGAGTTGGTTGACTTCACATATATATGGAATTTCTTGTCAGATATGTACGTTAAAAATGTTGGTATAAATCGAAAATGGAAAAACATATTGGTACATGGCGGGATTCGAACCCAAGACCTTCAGATTGCAAGTCAAGTGTTTAACCCCTGAGCCACCGACGTTTAAATAAGTTATATGTAAAAGTCCATAACATAAATAGATTTGATTTTAAGTAAATTAACAAACACTTTAATTTTTTCAATATAAGAATTAATTTTGAATCGTCGACTCATACTTGTTTATTTGTGGGTTTAACTAAAAACAAGAGTTATTTACTTTGAGAGTTTACGAGGCCACTTTTAGACATTATCTCGACTGAAAAAGCTGAGAGCAGCGGGAAAGGATTTACGCAAGCCTCAGATAAGACGATTTTTTTATCTTAACAAGTTCATCAGTGGTCGCGTCACGAATTACATCAGAGGGTTTACGAATAAAATTTGGCTTGAATTTTTTTTTTCATTATACAGACGCTATAGTACATTGTAATTTAGCCGCATATTATTATAGGGTAAAAATAAGAATTGTATTAAAAAACTTGTCGTATGAGACACTTCGAACTGTCAGAGGTCAAAATCTTTAATGTTTCTCTACTCCAATGTAGACCTAAACAAAAAAAAAGATAAAATTGAGCACACTGATATGTTTTTTTTTAATCCAGCTTTAAGAGGATTATCTTAATGGCAACCAGTTCAGTTAAATGGAAAATTCTATGCAGCCTTTGTTATTACTTTTTATTCTTTCTAAGTTACATTTTCATTATAATGTGTTTTGGCTTAAGCTCTTTGGGAGATGAAAAAGTTTAAAAGGGGGTAAATTGAGTTGGTAAAATATTTATATATTTACCTTTAAATTGATTTGAAATACTATTCTAAGTATTAGTATTTAAAATTTATTTGTTTAAACTTTAGTGAGATATTATAATAAATTAATTTAATCGGCTTAACTAAGGTAAGCATCCAGTGACGGCACCGACTAGTTGCAGACCGGTCGGAGGTCCATCTTCAGAGAGAATATTTTTTTCGAAGTCTTCGCTGTCGTCTCTCGTCTCGCGTGTGATACGCAGTTGCAATTCAAGGTCATGCAAACTATCCCGTTTCGGCACTGATTAGTTTTGAATCCATCGAGGGTTCTTCTTCAGGACGAGTCACTCACACTCTCTAAGGAGAGATGGAGTGCAGTCGAGAAATAATATCAGTTTGCACTTGACCACATTTAATTTTCTTTAAAAAATGACTCATTGATACTTAATGGTTGTCTACCTCCGACCTATGACGTATAACATTAAATAAATTTTATTAAGTCTTGTATGTAATTATTTATCGTAAGCTTTTTATGAGGGACAGTGATTTCATAGTATAATTACATTTACTGTTAAACTTGATACAAAAAATTAACTACTTCACAGTTCATTAATATCCTTCATTCTTCATTTCCAATAATATACATTTATTTAAATATTATTAAATCAAGATTTTGTTTATTTCAGTTTATTTAGGGCAAAGCTGGTAAACAAATGAGTGGAACAACTGATCATTACAGCTATATATCCCCACTGAGGGTCTCGCAGCTGACCAACACACAGTTAGGGATGACTAGGCTTTTGTCAACCACGCTGACTCAATACGGGTTGACTTCACAAATATCTTTTGAATTTTTTTCGCAGATGTGCCGTTTGGTTTCCCTTTATCATAACAACATCGGATATATGGACACAATATGCCTGTATAAAATCGAAAAACACATCGGTACAAGTGGGATTTGAACCCAGGACTTGCAGCTGAGCCACCGATGCTGATGCTAAGTGTTAACATTTCTGTAAGTTTTTTTACGCGTGAGTAACTTTATGGTTACAGTACGTTTGTATGTTTGTATGTTTCATAAAGACCACTTGTGACGTAAAACACTGAACCGTTTTATCATTATGTGAGTTCTCATTCGATTCGTACTCTTTACATGAGTGTCAGGATTGTTAATTATTTAATTAATAAATAGTGTACATTATATAAATATTTGAGTAATGAAAATCCACGGTTATTATCTTAGGTATATTATCTTCTATCAAATGTCACGGTTAGCCGTGTATTATGAAAGTAAAACTTAATTAAAAAGGGGTTAAAAGTTGTGTCAAACAAAAGATATCGGAAGCGCTGGCTGCGAGGGGAGCTATTGTTCCAAGGCAATATCGTGCTAGGAATTTCTCAATATAGTTTAACGTGTTAGACACGTGTAATTTATATAATTAGTTTTATATCGCCTTAATATAAAGTTAATGAAGAGAAATTTAATCATAAAACTGCCTTTGAAGTGGTAATACATGAATGTTTTATGAAAAATTGAATGTTATTAATTATTAGTATATAATTAATGTAAAAGAGTTGTTGTTATTAGCTCATACAAGTCCCCAACGAGTGGTATAGAGCCTACTGAACTTAGGATGTTCTTTAAACTTAAAAAGCGGGCTAAGTTACAGATAAAATCTACTAAAAGTATTATTTTACACACAATGTATGCCACGTTCAGTAAATGTGGTCTAATTAAGTCGAAGTACGTTAGTTTTTGTTAATTCAGTGAGTGGAATACTAGATTAATAAATGAGTCACTCAACTCACAACGTGTACTTCATTACGAGAATACTGAATGTGAGATGTAACCAAATGAGCTTGAATATATAACGAAGGCAGGTCTTAGCTTACCTCACTCAATGGGATTAGAAGAGATTAAGGCTTTATACGACGTTGTAACAAGTTATTCAACCTACAAGTAACATTTCTAAAGATCTTGCTTCTAATAGATATAGGAAGGAATTACCTATATTTGTTTGTTTCCATTGAATAGGCTCCGAAACCAATGAATTGATTTGAAAAATTCTTTCACTGTTGGGAAGCTACATTATCTCCGGATGTCATAGGCTTATTAATAGATTTTTTTTAATTCCGCGCAAAGTCGCAGGCAACTTATTTATTTATTTATTTATTTATTTATTTATTTACAACATAATAAAAACCTAAAATAGAACTATGTCCCACAAAATTATATACATAATTTAAGTAATAAAGATTTTCATATTTTTCCTGATTTAGTATGTAATTGTTTATGTATTTAAGAGAAGAGTTTATTACTTTACGTGCTAAAACTAAGTTTAAACAATGTTTTCATATATTAGTTGATTTATAAGAATGAATGAATTATATAGAAGTTAATTATTTTATTTTGTTGTTCGTAAAATTGTTTAGATTCAAACATGTATAAAATTAAGTAAGTAGAAGTAAAAAGTTTATATATAAGTGTTAAACATATAAGTAAATTTAACATTCTTTTTAAAATTATCACATAATAAATTTAGTTTCATTATTATAGCTCAGTTGGGAACTTCAAATTTATTAAGTTATCAAACTTTGTGTGAAGTCATAACTAAGTTTTGCAGACACTGTATGACTTAAGTTATATATGAATCGTTTTTTATCGAAATTTAAAATTACATAAGTTGCAATAAAGATATCTTAAGATGAAGTATAATTAACTTATGCTAGAGTGTTATGTAAATTCTTAAGTGAGAAGCAATCGTACTTTCATATCTAAGGCTGGCAACGCATCTGTAGTTCCTCTAGTGTTGCGAATGTCCATGGGCATCGATGATCACCTTGGTGTTCCCGCCGCTCGTTTGTCGAAAAAAAAATAATTAAAAAACTTAACACAATAAAAATCAAACTTAAGTGTATATTTAAGAGTCTCCCTTAATAACCAATTAATAATTCTAAGTACAGCAGTTTAAAGCAAAATTTATCTTTTAATAAAGTGTAAGTTAAATTCGATTTTAGAATCAATTACTAACTGTTAATTAAAAGTGTCTTCATGGATTCAATTACAGATAAATCTATAGAACTTGGCGCCGGCAGATTTTCTACGATGAATGAGTGCAATCTGCCCACTTTCAGACTTATTTTCAGTCAGCACTTTGATTTTATATTGACTTTAAAATTATGGATAATTGTCTATCATTTATCTAGAACAAATATAATTGAACTTAAAAACTTTTTTTATGAATTAATAATTGGAGTACATCCATTAAATTCATAATACTACTAACTTTGGCCCCCAATTTCATACGTGCGGAATTTCTAAAATTCGTAACCTATGCCTAAATAGCCTATGTGCTCTTCAAGACTGTTCTGTCGGCTTTTAAGACAAGAAAACAAACATCCATCGATCCATCCATCCAAACTTTCGCATTTATATTTAGAATTTATATAAGTAAGAATTTAAAAATTCAAAGTTCTTCCTATATCCATAACAAGTTTATGAGACAGAGTCCTGAATCCGTTATAGAAAGGGATGGTTTGTCTATGCTGTCTTCGGTGAGGGCATTGCTGCGACATAGGATATAAGTAATAAGTATGTATATTATTATTTTGAGGACATTTTTTGTGAACTTTGGTTTTATACGAAACGATATCTAATTACATTTGTATCTTTGTACGTATGTGTGGGTGTATGAGGCTTTGCTACGACATTTATCTGAAAACTTTCAAAGTTACAACTCGGTAACGTGACAAGATAACAAAGTCGAACGTCTCGGCGTGAACCTAACCGCACACTCCACTCCACAAACTTTCACGAGTTTGGGCATTTCTAAAAGCTGCATTGTCGTCTAACGAAAGCTTTCGCTAGAATAAGTTTGCTTCCACCTAAATTTTCCTAATTGTTAGTTATATTTTACTCAACTAGTTAGTATTTTTATTGCTGTATGAAAATTTGGTGTTTAACTACTTTTAAGAGTACTCGTATAACGTATTTTTCTCAATGACGGCTTTATTTTATTTGCTATCTTACTAATATTATAAATGCATATGTTTACATGGATGGATATTTGTTAAAAGGTATCTACCAAATTGCTGAACAGATCTCAATAAAATTTTGCATAAATGTAGAACATACTCGTAGTTTGGAAGAACATAGGCTACTATATACGAATTCCACGCGGACGGAGTCGCGAGCAACAGCCAGTAGTAATTGATAGATAAAAAATAATTTCTATTTGATAGTTACACAAGCTAAAGATATCATTAGACTGAAATGTGAATTCACGAGAATTTATAATAAAAAAAATTGAATCAGAAATACTAGTCTTTAGTGAAATAAATCGTGGTAAATTTTAAATCTTGTTTTACCAAAAGTCTTGTATTTAAACAATAATATTGAGCATTTCATTTGCAAAGTCACCGCTAACACGACTTCGTATACTTTAATCTGATCTCAGGCTCAGTTAACTGATAATTAAAAAGTGTCTCTAGGAATTTAATTACAGAAATGTCTATAGAATTCACTTTGAACAGATTTTCTCACAGTTAATGAGTGAAAACTAATTTAAACTTCTATTTTGTGTCTATTACTTTTTCTTAATTAACTCCAGATCTTTGACAGGGATTATAAAGGATTTGTTTTTAAGAGTAACACTAAACCAACTTTAGGACAGTTTTAACTTATAACAAATTTTACGGTTATTAAAAAAATAGGTAACTGATTTCCGGAGGAAACAAAGGAACAAGATATTGTTAAAATTCAGAAATACTTAAACATATTTTGTAAGTTCTAAGTATACTTCAGACAACTAGTAAAAATGTATTCATTTTGCTGCGCCCTTGAAAATCGCTTATAAATAATTCTAGATCGGTTTACGGTTGACTTATTCACATTTATGTACATAATATATGTATATCGCCTGAACTATTCTTATCTGAAACATGCCTAAGGCATTACTTTCCTCACAAAGACTTGTTCAGGTCACGAGCTTTATAAGTGGATGAAACAAAGACCCAACGGTTGTCTTCACAAATATTTCTTAAAGTATCTTATTGTAGTTTATTTTTCTTTTATTGTTGCTATTGTCCTTTGGAAAGAAAATATCAAATTGCCAACTTTTGTTGTTTATATTCTCATAGCTCTCACGTAATGATTTAAACTTAAATACTAGCTGTCGCCCGCGACTCCGTCCGCGCGCAGTTAATAAGCTTATATGACACGTTCGTAGATTTACCATAGCAGCACTTTACTTACTAAACCCAGTCGAAAGGTATCGACATCTGTTAGAATCATTTGGAGTTAACAAATAATTGTGACTGTCAAAAAATAACAGACAAATAATTAGCAATAAATTAAAATTGGGACTATAATTTGAGATTTAAACTATCCTATCTCTCAAGTTGGATCGAACTGCACATGGTGTGCGAATTTTATTATAATCGGTTAAGTGGTTTAGGAGTCCATTGAGGACAAACATTGTGACACGAGATTTATATATATTAAGATTAAGTTAAATCAAGTTAGTCTTAAGTCAAGTATTCTAATTTTTATATCGTAAATTAAACAAATAAGGAAAAAATATTATTTCAAAATATTGGCACTTGTATATTTAAATTCCAAAACGAGTCGCATGTCGCAAAATATGGATGCAAATTGTAACGGTTTACAATTCTACTTCACAGCAAAGTGAGCGTGAAATTGTTAAAATAAATAAAATGTATATAAAATGCGACGAACCCGCGTGCTATCTATATTCAGTGAAAGGATTATTTTATTAAGAATTCATGGCTTTAGAATGGAGTCTAAACGTGCCGAGCTCCGGACTTCGGTAATATATTGACGTTTATTTATATATAATTCAAATGTAAAATTTTAGGCGGTTGTAAAAATCCTAGTATATTCCATCTAGCCTTACAATAATATTAAAGATTTATCGCATCAAGCATTTTATATATTTACATACATTTATCAAGATGTTACTCTTTTAAATTGCATATATCGATATATATATAGGTGGATGTCAAACTATAATTTAATAAGCTTTAAATTTATTAATATGTATTTAAAATTTTAATCAGTTTATTTTTATTTAACAACAAAATTTGCTTTCCATTTCTAGAATTAATTAAAATATAAAATGTTTTTATTTTATGTTAGTTACTTATTTTCTATTTCTTTATATATTTTCTTATTCATAATAGTTTTATGACAACATTTTAATCTTAAAAATTTAATTAATTTTTAAACAGTTGTGAGGTGAATTATTAAAAAATTCATGTTATATTTTCTAAAAGCAGCTTTTTAAGAACGTTACGTTGCTGCATTTCAATTTGAAAAAAATTAACTTTTTTAATTTAAAAAATCCGCATATGCAGCATAACAATTAGTTATAGTCAAACTACGTTATACTGCCCGTGTTGACTAACGCAACTAAGTTAACAACTTTTTATTAATGAAGTTTTGGATGTATTCAACATTTTCATCTAGTTCTGTTTCAATTTATTACGACCGAGTATAAACATGCCGCTTATATTCCATTTTCTACTAAAATAACTATTAAATAGGGGCTGATTTTTTAGCCGACTTCAAAAAGAAGGAGGTTATCAATTCGACTGTATTTTTTTTTCTATGTATGTTACCGAGAATCTCCGCCCCTGGAGGTCCGATTTTGATAAAAATTATTTCAATCGAAAGGAAGTGCTTGCAGATGGGTCCCATTTTTTTTTAAATAACTAGAGGACTAGTAGATTTTGTTAAATTCCACCTTCGAAATACGAGTACATGTAATAAAACGTATTGTTTTCTCTATTTTTATCAAAGACAATACAGTACAGACAGTACAGTTTCAATATTGGCAACCCACATTTATATGGAACAAACTAGATGTATATTTATTGAGTATTTGAACATTCAGAACACTATCGGATCAAGATATACCTATAACCATCCTACTGTTGGCTGTTGGATTGCTGGTATTTCTTCTATTTAATGATTTTTATTTATATCATAAGGTGGGAAACGAGTAAGTGGCCACATAAATACGCCTAAATAGCAAAGCGAACGCAACCCATAGACATCCGCAATTGTATACGCATTGTTTACCTTTAATCCACAGAGGATGGGACGCGCAAAAAAACATCATATCCACTTTACATGTGGAATATTCGTATTATAAAATTTCCTTAAGTAAGTCACCCTTCTTGCTGTTGACTGTCAGCGTAATTAATCATTAACTTCCATTAATTGTAATATACCAAGAATTAATTTCGAATTAATATATCAATGTTGATATTATTTTAGATAACCCTTTGAATATCCACGTGCGTCAATAAACAGGAGCCACGCTTCAATTATCTCAGTGACAATGGCCACCGGTATGGAATATTGATTGCTTTAACTGGAAATTATTCGAATGTAAATGTAATTAAGAAGATATTGAAGCTTTGTTAAAGTGTTATCCAAGAATAGTCATAAATAATCAGTATCACAATACATCCCCACCGAGGAGCTTAGAGCCTACCCTTAGTTAGGAGGTCCAAGAATAGTTTAAGACCACCATTTAGTCACCCTCAGCCGTTCGTATCAAGTAGACTGATGTGTACATCAGAGGCCTAATTTTAGTCCACGTTCTCGTTTCTCTAATTTGATAATTGAAGGATGGGAAGGGGAAGTGGATTTGAGGATATGTCCTCTTTCTGTGCGTCCTCTCCTCAGGCACCCATCTGCAATTAGCGGATGTCTAAGGGCAGCGGTCGTTCAGCTATCAAGGCGGATTCAGGAGACTGCTTGCTTGTTTGCCTTATGATGAATGAAACATATTTTATACAACTTGCTAAGATGAATAAACATGTTTACAAAATAACAGCGTAATAATTTTTAACTTACAGGCGGTGTAATAGTTTGTCGGATTATTAATTAAAAAAGCTATTTGTTTTCTGTACTTTTTATAAAATCTGTTCGATACAGCGACCTATAAATTTTCACGCAAAAATATAGAACGAAACAACTGTAAAAGTTTATTGTTAGCGAAGCAAATATTCCGATATTGTCTGGCCTGTGCTGTTTATGCCATTTGTCTATTTATTGTTCGGCGTTTGGAGGGTTGCCAGTGAATTGCAATTTAAGCGGGAATAGCAGAAATGAAGATTGATGCAATTTCTTACGAATGTACAGAAATGTAACATGGAATGGCTTAACGACATTTTATTGATTCTCACAAAATAGGTGAGATAATATTATTCTTAGTCCTATTTCTACTGCTATTGATAGTAATTAATAGATTGTATGATTTAAATCTTGAATGGGAGATAAATTCAATGAACATTCTCTGTATTTTACTTTTTAATTTTACATGTTTTTAGGATAAATTAAGGGGATACTGTGAGCAGCGTGGCGTGGTACAGTCGTGTACAATCTGTCGAAATACACCCACGGCAACCGCTCTTTCAATTTCACGTCGTATTTACTTTGAACTTTTACATAGCTGCGAGCATACGTTGGGTAGAACGAACCAATAAAAACTTTTAGATTTTGTCAATAACTGTACCGTTCCGGGAAAATCAAAGCAGGCTTAATACGAATTGACAAATCTAGAAACTATTTATATTAGAGATACAGTTTTATTGAACAAATGAAATGAAAATATATGTTTTTGGAACGAAGTTCCTTATCGCGCGTTGTGAAAGGGGGCTAGACGGAAAAAATTCTTACGAAAAGTTGTCACGACACTTTTTGCTATAGTAAGTATGTTAACGACGAATGAGCGCTACTTCACCATGGCAACGACGTGACAATATATAACGAAAATTCATAGAAATAAATTTTTGTTCTTGTGAAGACTTAAGTTTTTTATTCATAGAATAAACATTGGTTACTTCACTAATCAATTGAAAGGAACTTCGTTCCATCCGGGTGTCCCTTGACACCTCTCAAGTTTTTTTATATATATTAAGGTGGCAAACGAGCAAAAAGCCACCTAAATTGGCATCAATTCGCAATTGCAAAAGCGTTACCTAATTTTAACCGATGCAGTAGAAGACCCACAGCGTTATACACCCACACAAAATAACAAGAGGTTATTTTTCCTTCCTAAGCATCCCTCACCTAATTCACTTCGTATTTCCGTCATTTCCTTATAAGAAATTGGAAGGGAACGTGGATTAAAATTAGGTGTACAGAAGTGAGTTTGTGTGTATTTCAATTCCGTTCAAACCTTCGGTAGACTAGTGACGTTTTCATCATTTGATTCGTATACTAAAAATAATATTCACTTAACTTTCAATTTAGATTTATTTTGAATTTTAATGTGTATATTATATTTGGATATATGATTAAACGTTAGCTTTCGAGAATGTGGGAAAATACTCGAACTAAAAGGCATTTCATGAATTTTAAAGAGCTATTGACTGAAGGATATTTCATGTGATGAATTTTAACGGCAAATTTACGTAAGCTTTTCGTGAAGCTAAATTAGAAATACTTTTTTAACTTTGTGATAAATTATAACTTAAAAACATTTGCTGATTTTATCTTTAATTCATATATCATTGAAATAATGTAAAAATGAATGCACTGGATGCGTGCGGCACAGGACTGGGCATAGTGGCAATCGATGGAGGAGGCCTACGTTCAGCGGTGGACAAACTCAGACTGATTGATAATGATGAAAAATCAATAACAAATTATAATTGCTTAATTAAAAAAATATCTGTCGTTTATTTTAAAGATTTTTTGATACTGTGGAAACTGAAGTGTTGTAAATAAAGTCAGATGTAATATATTATAATTTATATTTGAACCACTACAATGAGATTTTTTTTTTCTATTACGAGTATTATATAACGTAAGTCATATAATTCAATTTCATGTAAGTCAATAAAAGTATCAACAATTAAGTACTAGAAACGAATGATACCATTCCAAAAAGCTCGGGCAATAACGTGGACAGTTTTCAATCAAGTAAAACATTTCGTTCTGCACTGTACTGCAATACAATTCAATTTTGATTTTACATCAGTGAAGTCGAAGTGACAAGGGATTAATTCGCTCTTACGACCGTATCCGAATCGATTACGTATGAACTTGTTATGCCGGCTACACATTGGCCGAGGCTTGCCAAGTGAAGGCCAACGCGAATATAGGCAAATTAATAACGCAATTGCTACTGTCTAAACGTTTGAAAAGTCTATGCAAGTGGCCAATTTAGACAAGTGATTAGTTTTTACTGGCGCACGAGTGTAGACCCCGCTGGCCAAGCGCGAGCGAGCGCCTTTGATTTATACAGAAAAACCGACACTGCTCGGAACTGAAGCAAGTGGTCGCGAACGCCTTCGAGTCGTGACAGCGTCGAGCTAGCAATGTAAATACCACTACGTTGGTATTGGCTTTCACTCGACAAGCCTTGGCCAACATTTAAAGCGGGCTTTATGAAGAGGCAAGAATGGTAGGTATATGACAAGGAGAATTTTAGTTATGAATGTTCAGGAATATATCGGTACATGCAGACCGAAGAATATTTTAATTTTTCATCTGAATGTTGACTTATTTTGCTAGAGAAATATTGACTTCCTTTAAAACCTTGTATCTCGTATTACTCGTAAAGTGTTCACCAACTATCTTTGCAAACATGGTAACATCAAAGCAGTCGCTTTCTGCTTGTCTGAGTAATTGTTGAACTTTGTGCATCAGCTCTGTCTAAGTTGTTGCGGATTTCACAACCGGATTAATGCATAAACTGTAGGCATTTGGCATTACAAATGGAACTTGAAACTCTTTCGTTTATATAAACAAACTGGACAGATGCATCAAACTGGCCGGTTAGAAATATTGCTTTATTTTTAATTCAAATATTATTTTGTATTCCAAATTCGATTCGACGCCACCAAAACTATATTTCCTCTTGTTTTTTAAGGTTTCAACTTTCTATTTGAAATGATAAACCGATACTAAATTTTTTTAAATATAAACTAATTTTATTTCTAGTACCATCATAATTTTAATCATGTTTAATATCATTTTAACATTCTGAGATTTAAATATCCATAATTCTTTTTGTCAATTCCTAGTTTTGTTACATTAGAGAAGGGATAAAATTGTGAGCATTAAATTTGCACACCCATGCAAATCTAATACCGCAGGCTTGATAGATTACTGCAACTCTACTCTTTGCCGACAGATTGCAAAGTCGTCTGTGCAGGGGTTCATAATGCTTTGTGTGACGTCACACATGTATTGGCCTCTTTGACGTCTTCTCAGTGTGTGAATGATTACTGATGTTCCATTCATGACGTCAGAAAGGCTTCGTTGTACTTATATCTTAAAATGTAATTTGTCTGTCAATATAACTAGTTGTTCAAGACGTTGCTTGAAAGTATCTTCTATCCATAAATGTTTCATCATCATCAGCTCACTATACGTCCCCACTAAGGGGCTCGGAGTCTATCCTAAGTTAGGGGTGACTAGGTCATAGTCGACTCTAGCCCAGTGCGTGTTGGTTGACATCACACATATCATTAAATTTCTTCTTAGATATGTGCAACTTATCACTATTACTTATTAAGTTTTTATAAAAACTAGTTCATGTTTATTTAACTTATTCGCTAAAAGAAAATCTTTTTGGTGGTCTATCTGTTTGATACATTGATGACGTCACAACCACACACAACAGGGTTCTTACATTAATTTCCACCTGCAAAATATCTCGCTGCATCTTAAAGTTAATTCCATATATAAATCAAAAGCAGACGAAAGCTTAATTTCCCGCGGGACTTATTCTTATATCTTCAGACGGTAAATCTCTCAGCTAACAGAAATGACTAATTGTTTTTGGTCTACAATATTTTATTACGATTCTTTGTTTTCCAATGCCTTTACTTGGCAATTAATTTTTCGTTTTAAAAATGTATACGATTATGAATAAAGCAAAGAGCAAATTTATTAATTTCATTGCTTTTAGTTTGAGCAATGAAATTAAAAATTATCATAACAAACGTCTTACTAACATTATAAATGCGAAAGTAATAAATGGATGTGAGAAGGTACTCCTGAATGGTTCAATGGATCCCGATGAAATTCGTAACAGATATAGAACATAGTCTGGAAGAATACATAGGCTAATCACTAAGTTTTTTTAAATACTGCGAGGACGAAGTAACGACCGACACATAGTCAATAGTTAAATTAAAAAAAATAATCCTGAAATGATTCCCTGTGGAAAAATTATACAAGTAAATAAAATTTCTTAAAAATAAGAAATGAAATGAAATTATAAATTCCGCATAGTCTATATTTGTCACAAGGCGCTGATTAACTAGCTGCTAATTGAGTAACGAACTCTCCAAGACTCCTTAAATAGACGACCCAACTAACTAGCGACTTCTGCTCCAAGTTGTAAGATTATCGCGATTTGTACAATAATTAACATTTCTAATTATTAAACTAGTGGATTGAATGTGCATGACTATAAAGGTAGATGAAGACCAAAGAAAGTATGGATGGATATGTGTAAGAAGGGGATGAATTCAGATATGATGACTGATAGAGATGTATGGAGGAGTAGTACATACTGTGACGACCCATCATAGGGATAAGGGCAGGTTGATGATGAATAATTAAACTTACATAGTTAACTTTTATCGTTTAAAATGAGTTGAATTAGCATCTTTACATGATGAAATGAATTTACTCTCTTAAGAAGTACATTATAATAATGGACTTGGTATGTTGTTTTCTCGTTGGTATTAAATATCTATGGTGTGTTTCTAATGCCAAAACACAAGTACATAAACATAGTGTTATCCTTTTCATTCATATTAAAAAAGAGAGATAACAATATGTTTTAATACTGATGCTTTGTTAGTGGAAATTAAGATTTTTTTTATTTATGTGTGAATTATCGAACGCTAATGCTTGTGACTTAAACCACGACACATCTAAGTAAGTGAGTAGTTGCCAGTAGTACTGCTGTGCAAATTCGTTACCACGGCCATTCTTGTTAAATATAACAAGCTAATAATTTGATTAGCATCCCTCAAACTACGGCTGTGGATTACTAATTTATCACTCAACTTGTCAATATTATATTACTTTTGAACTCTATAGAGAGATGAAAGAAAAATGAAATGCTTACTGTTGTAATTGGGATCGGTAGTAATGTCTTAGTGTAGATTTCTCATAGTAAAAAAATAAGGGTCTAACTTAGTGGACAAATGTCACTTTAATGATTCTGAGTACGATAGTTAGTAATGATGCCTTCTATCAGTCCATGTAGTTAAAGACAAAACTTATAGTTTCAAATTAAATATATAGGTACAGGAAACTACTTAAAAATACATACAGAAAACTTAACTTTTAACCAACCTTAACTTTATTGTTATAACGAAGTTAGTTCAGTTAGGTTAAGAAGTCAATTTTCAAGTCTGAAGGAATACGTAATATTATATAGTGGGTTTATTTGATACAATACGTCAAAGCAGGGCTATTAAGTCAGCCATTCAATTCCATTAATTTTAAAGTTTTATAGTTCGTTCCGTATTTCCTGCGATATTGTTTGCTTTATTGCTCTATTTTTCCTCTAAAAGATTGGATTTGAGCCAATGATTTCTCTTAAATATAACTTTAACTGTGTCAATTCCGCTATATTTAAAACAAATTAATTTGAATTTAATCCCAACTATATTTATAGCCTAATTTGTAAACAAACCGCTAGAAGATAAGCGGTTCATCTAATCTTAGAGTAGGTATATCGTGAACTTCTTTGACAATGTAATCATATCAAGTCTTTGTATGACTGTCATTTATTGCCAAAAATGTTTAGGTCAAACAAAAGAATACCTTTATCTTCTATCTATATATATAAAAGAAAGTCGTGTTAGTTACACTATTTATAACTCAAGAACGGCTGACTTGACTGAAAATTGGTGGGCAGATAGCTTAGAACCAGGAAACGGACATAGGATAATTTTTACCCCGTTTTCTATTTTATATTCCGCGCGGACGGAGTCGCGGGTAAAAGCTAGTACTTTATAATTTAGGATATTTTATAAATTTATGTACATTATATAAGAAAGATATTATATACAAATTGGTTATTTTTCAGTCCCATTAATAATATATATTATTTTCGTAATATTTCGGAGGAATATAAAACATTTTGTGAACATGTTTTTATTCATACTTTCCCATGAATATCCGATATCGAGTATTTATGGGTAATATTTCAACAAGGTGGGTTTGCCGTTTTATTTACGCACGTCGAAAGATACCTTCAAAGCGGCTACTAAATTTTATTGGTATTTTATTTCTGCATGTTTACGTACTTACCTTTTCATGGTCGTAAAAAAGGGAACTTTTTATATGATATAAAAAACAAATTTAAAATTCACATGACATAAGATCAACATTTATTAAGATGCATACTTATTTGGAGCGTCAGTAGCTCAGGGGTTAAGCACTTGACTTGTAATGTGCACGTCCTGGGTTGGAATTCCGCCATATAAAATTATGTTTTTCGATTTACATATGTACATTTATCCGGCGTTTTTGTAATACGATGAAGGAAAACATCGTGCTGCAATCTGCACATATCTGCGAAGATATTCAAAGATATATGTGAAGTCAACCAACCCCAGCCAGCGTGGTTGACTATGGCCTAGTGACTCCTAACATAGGGTAGACTCTGAGCCCCTCATTTGAGTACGTATAGTGAGCTGATGATGAATCATTTTGTAAATTTTGTATCCCTTTTTAATGAAATTTCGCAAACGAACAATGATATTTAAGCATTTACAGGCAATTTTGAGAAAAAATGCTTAAAGCTATTTTTAATCAAAAAAAAAATTAAAAAAACCTCTAGCGTTTTTTTTAAACACAAATCTTCTTCAAAATAATACACCATATATGTTTAATTTTTCTACACAGAATAATTTAATGTCAATCAACTTTAAACAAAATTATTCACCATTAGAACAGTAAATTTTAAATGACAGCATTTATTATGTCTCAAAATAATCAATTTACGATTGAGAAAAAATAAAAATCCATTTATCAATCGGAAACCAGATCTGTAATTAACGAAGCGTACGCAAAGCGACGAACATAAATAGAATTAGTTAAGCAAACTGAAGAGCCGGCTAGTTCATTAGGCGCGGTTATACAAATTTTGTACGCGTATTTTAATCGGATTCAATTCGCAAAACACCTAAAGGTTCTAAAGGTAAAAAAGCATTTAATAAAAATAAAAAAAAATCACTAAAGAAGTACAGCTCTCATGATGCAAAAGCATGCTTAAAGTCTATATTTGCAGCGGTTACGCAAGAACCACGCGACGGCTACGCGTTTACGAATAAGAAGTCAAGAAAGAGATTTGGAGACTGTCAAATCTATTATCATGAACTTAATTCGTCTGAAGTTAAAAGACAAATATTACTGTCGTTTGCAGAATGGAATCTTACTGCTAACGTTTTAGAAACTGAAACCTAATTAGTACTTGACATCAAATATGAAGGATTTTGAATGATTAATTTGCTGAATTTAGTTCTCGGAGTCGAGTCGCTGATATTTGCCTTTCCATTTCACATCTGGTAATAAAGGCATAGATTGAATGACGAAATCTCTCTTTTCATAAAGTTATACGTCGAACTTACTAACAAGGTCTCATTTTATAAGTTATATCTATTTTATAAACTAGAGCGACTTCTAGCATATTTTTATGGAACACTAAAGTACCACGAATATATCAGTGGACCTAGCACGAATATTAGTGACGATCGCCTTCGTATCGCCATCGTCAATTATGTCAAAATTAGTATAAGATTTTTGGTGTACTTGACATCCGATAGGGGGCGCTGCACAAATTTTAATACAAATTTTGTCGATGACGATACTAATCTTATCATACTAATATTATAAATGCGAATGGTTATATGGATGGATGGATGTTTGAAGGTATGTCCGGAACGGCTCACTGGATTTTTATTAAATTTGGCATAGATGTAGAACATAGTCTGGAAGAAAACATAAGCTACTTATTAAGTTTTTTAATTCCGCGCGTACAGAATCGCGGGCGACAGCTCGTCTTCTATAAACGAAGATTTAAAATTAACTTTTAATTTATTTAAAAAGTAAACATTGTCACGGTGGAAAAGATCCGTTTACTTGTTTACTACTTATTCTGTTTTTATTTCGCAGTCACTAATTAAATGTATAATTTGTTGAATAATAAAAGTAATAAGGTTTCAGTTTAGTCAATTTTACTGGTATTCGTAACAAGGTTCTGATGTTATGTTCTTAACATGACTGACGACCGACGACAGGCGGCTGTACGGATTCCTTACGGAATGGAGAGCAAAGCTAAGCTTGTTTGTTCATTCTGTTTGTTTATTAGAATACTTATTCTGAGAAAGGAATCTGTATTATTTTACGTTAACACTTTGCAAGTCTTAAATCGTTACTCGTGTCTTTAAAATACTGTGGCTCTCTTTAGTGCTTTTGAAACCTAGATATTGTACAAGATTCTTTCATTCAGCTAGTGCTCATCGGTTACTGATAATATAGACGATGTCAGTAATCTAGTAGCACAGTCTAATGCTTTATTAGCCACCTACTTGTATTTCTAACAACTTATTCAATGAAGAATGTGACAATAGTTCATTAGTGTTTTTACAATCATTTTTGCGAAACCGTAGTTTTAAACAATCACATCAGTGCATTTTTAATAGAATAATTTTCTATATATAAATGATTCTGGTCTCTCGAGACTATGTAATCCTAGTCTAGGTATAAAACAAATTAAACAAATTGTAAACATCACCCCGGGGAGGGAGGCCGTTAAAATTTGTAGACTCGAATAAAAACTTCGACATTGTACCTGGTAATATCCAAAGGGCACATTTAAACTTTCAGCTTTATCTATGTTAAATAAGTAACAGCTATTAACGCTTGTAACTTTATTACTTACTAGCAAAGCTAGCTAAAATCGGGGAAAATCCCGCGACCTTTCCCGCGCGAAATTAAAAAAAATAATAATATAATGTATAGCCTATGTTACTCAGTGATAATGTAGCTTCCTAATTTAGTAGCTTTTGAGTTTATATTAGAAAATAAAAATATATGAAAACTATTATGTAAATATAATTTTAATACAAGAATGTTTTGGTGGAATAAAAATAATATTTTATTCCACCAAAAAACTAAAAGAACATAAAAATAACGTTAAAACAGACGCTATTCATGTTGATAGTCGAATTTACTGCGCAATATTACAGACGAATTTTTGGCAAACTCGTGGAAAGTTACGAGGCTTTATTAAAAATGTATTTACACTGAGCCACATCAGACATGTTGACTTAACTATGACATTTAAACTTCAAACGATGCTCGCTTTACTTAAATATAACTTATATCTTACTTCTTACTTCATTATATTACAAATGCGAATATTTAGCATTTAGATGGATGGATGTTTATTTGAGGGTATCTACATAACGGCTCAACGGATCTTGATATAATTTAGCACAGATGTAGAACATAGCCTAGAAGAAAACATTGGCAACTTTTTAGTTTTTTTTAACTTTTCACGGATGGTGTCGCGGGCGACAGCTAGTATGTATATATTTTATCACTCAGACATTATAAATTTATATGCCAGGAAAAGATCAGAAATATTTAAAAATTAGGGAAAGAAAAACTTTTTAAAACTTTTATTATATTCTTGGTAATTATAAGAAAAAAATAAAAACAAAAGATCGTTATGATGATTCAAACGAACCCAAACTTGGTGAGGTTGTGTCGTTTAATTGTGAAGTTCCTATGTCCATCTTCCAGCGCCACCATCAGATCATCACCATGCCATCATAATATTACATTGTCACACAATTTACACACGTGTGCAAAATTTCAGCTCAATCAGTAACCAGGAAGAGGTTAAAATTTAAATTTATAAAATTTGATGACAAACATCGAGACATATGCAACTAAATAAAAGCTCACTTATTTCAAAACAAATTAAATGAAAATAAAGTAGTATATAATTATTACTTAAGGACACTAGTTTTGTCATCATCATCATCAGCCCACTGCTGGGCTAATTCCTTTCCCGATGTCATCCACAGTATAAACTTGTTTACTTAATTTTTATAATAAAGCATAATAGAACAACATAATTAAATAAAGCCAAAGAGGAAACAGTATAAATGCAATATCAATGTGAGTGTTTACTTAGTCTTCTGATTTCTTGGATGGAATAGAGTAATGTGGATATTAGATACCCGCAGGGAATGAATTCGGAAAAGCTTTTAGCGCCAAGAAACTCAAGAAGAATTTCTAAATGTGGGAATTGCTCTTTTTGTATAGAGAGAAATTCCTTACGTAGTAATCTAATGCTACGAGCTATGATCATCAAATCTTATAAACTTGAAATCTTTTTGAATTCAAAATATATTTCTAAGCTATCGTATGTCATTTTTTTGAATTAGCAACATCAATATGACGTACTTTAAATGTATTAAGGGCAATTAATAATTTAACTTGATGTTCTCCATCTCAAGGACACCAGTTAAGTTGAAATTACTTAGACATTGTATTTGTAGTTTATTTGCAGTTTAAGCCCGTTTGTCCACTAATACCAACACCGTCACGTCAACGAGAATGAAATGACGGCGCCGAGGTGGCTACAATAGATTTACTAAAGCGGCTTGTCCACCGCACACACATCACCCTAGCGCCGTCATCCCGAGTAACATTTTGTGTAGATCGGCGCTACCACTAGCGGCGCCGAGATTATGACGGCACGATGTGCCGGCCATACAACACATGTTTCTATATGTCCAACGAGGCGGTGCCATAACGTGGTTAACGTACGTCGTACGTAGCGAAAATATTCCACCGAAATCGTCGCTGTGGTCAAATGAGCGCCGTCACGTCATTTTAATTTTGGACAGAAATAAGCTCGTGACGTTACTGGTGCCGGTAACGATGTTGTTGGACAACAACAACAACGACAACAGAGGTTCTAAATATAATTAGCCTTACAAAACAATAGTTCAGCTCGGAATTTTTTAATATTAAAACAACATTTCGTAATAATCTCCCGCAAAGATTATGAGATAAAGAAGCTTAGGTCTAGGAATATTTTAAAGGTATTTTGATTACGAACACTGACAAAGTTTGTGTAGCAAGTTATCCCTTTTTGATTACGCAAAAGTTCATAAATAAAATTATTCACCCTTCGCTGACCTCAACCTAACTTTGAGGGTTAAATTCGTGTTAAAGTATGCGGGAATTTGAACTACGTTGGAAGTTTACAAGTTTTGTGATGCTTTGCAATATTTAGTTAACAATTAAAACCACACCATGGTCTAGTTTTTCTTTTATTAGAATTTAATTGTCAGGCTTTTATCTATTTTTAATCTTCAAACAACGATTTTTTTTTAATTAACGAAAAACTTCAATTTAAAGATAATTTCATATTTATTACCTGTGTGTAATAGGTGAGTGGAAAATAGTTACCAAAGTATGAATTTTATAAAACAAAAGCATATAACTTTATTAAGATACTTTCTCTTAATAAAAGAAACTTATCACTTACAAGAATAAGCACTATACTTAAGCCGGGGTAAGAATATTTTGACGCACGGCCGTCTCGGGAAATCTTTTATAGCGCACCTCCATTACTATGTTACTTTAGAAGTTGCGTAGAAATATATTTTATCAAATGATAAGGATTTTAAGCAAAAAACAATGTTAAATGAATTAAGAGATAAACCAATTTAATTTAAAAAATTGAGTTATAAAAATAAAATTCGTGAAATCAGAATGATATCATTTCATAATATATTTTCATGTAATACGGAGAAAAGGTACCTACGTGAGCATTTAACAGGAATCACAAATATAATGTCATCTCTGTCGTTCGCGTTGAAAAAGTAAAGATAACAATATGTTTCGTAGAGATGTTTTTGTAATAAAAAATCAAGATTAAAACGATACTTTCGTTTAATTTTATTCCACTTGAAATGGTACCTGCAAAAAATCTCTACCAAACGGACAAAATAAAAATGAAATTAAACTTATGTTTGCATTACTCGTTAAAGCTTTCTGCTTTTTCATTGCTCATCCATTAGTATTATTAAAAGGCATTATTTATATTAAAGCTGAGTGCTTTTCCTTCTTTAATTTTGCACAGATTGCAGCTTTAAGAAGTTAACAGAAAACATGATAAAATAACGTTTTTCTTTACAAGTTGATGAAACAATTTAAATTCTGTAAAAAACGGATATTTTACTATACATTTAAATGAAAAAAGTTTTTCATGTTTAATTAAACATTTTTATGGACAATGATATTATTAAATTAATTAATATCGGCTTAACTCACGTGTCATCACGTCTTTGCACTCGTCAATGCGAGACGCGATGCGACCGCGAAGTCCTAAAAATAAACACTCGCCCTGAAGATCGCCCTTACGGGTCCGAAACTAGTCGGTCCCGTAACCGGACGATCACACGTGAGTTAAGACGTTCTTAATTAATTTATTATTTAACTTTAAACAATGATTTTATTTATCATCAGGGGTTAGTTAACAAAAAAAAAAAACAATACCGAATCCCTGTTATGTTAAATAACTTAATATGTGAACTGTACTAAAGTTTACATGATTTTATGTTTATAAAAAGTTGTTATTCTAAATGTAAAAAAGAAGATTAAAAGAACATGATGGTACACGCTTCAGCGCGCTACATTCCGAACTCCGCCGAACTCAAGTTTTATGAACTGGCATTTTCCATTTCGTAGACAATAGTAGTCGTGAGCGTCCGTGTTATTTCACTTCAGTCTTTTTCCTTCGGGGGAAATATAACGATCTCTATACAACATTACTCGGCGCCTCAAAAACTACATTCTTTTGTTCTTGTTTTTACGAATAAAAATCTCAGTATTCAAATTCCACGGATTATTTTAATTAAAAAAATATTGTAAGCATCACACTGTATAATTAAAGCAATCCAACTTTAAAGCAAGCATCTATTTCATTCATCACTACCTGTTACAAATGTAACAAATAATAACTACGTGAAACAAGAAAAAAAAAAGAAAAGATGTAAAGACATGCTCTAGAAAATTATCTATTACGTGCAAGTTTTTTTTAAGTATAATTTGTAACCAAATTCATTAGCGAAATAAATTTATATTTATCTCAGTTTCTATTTAAAAAACTAGTAACTAAATTTCACATATATGTTTATAGAAGTCATAAGTAATAGTACGTTTTGTATTAGTTATATACAGTTTCGAACTGATATATTATTTCACCTGAGCTTTCAATGTAAAGTTGAATGAAGTTATTCAAACCTCTACCTCACTAACCTTCCCCTTCGAGTGCGTTGTAACTTCCTGATTGATTCAATTCTACCGTCGAAAATGTTTGAATAATATTAGAATACTGCTTGTTACAGTATTCACAGTGACCTGGACTATGTTAATATATGTTTCAGTACAATTATGGATAAAGTAGTTTCCATACTATATTATCTAAGTGAATACTGAAAGGAACTGTGAAATATTTTTAATAGAAGAGGAATAATAATAGTTGCATTTTTGTTACTCGTAAAAAAGTTTGCTAAGATTCTTGAAGAGTTTAACATATAATGTTGGTAATACAAGTAAGTTATTAATGTTGGTATGTTGGTAAGTTTTTATTTGATACATAATAATTTTCAGAAAAGGAGTGAAAATTCAGTGACAAATTCTTGGATACTTTCGACATAAGACAACCCGATAACTGTTACAAATTGGTCGTGGTTGGAAAATTTGTGGACAAAAAGTCACGGGTACGAGAATTAACCGTTGATCCGATCAAGTTCAAGCGACTCAATATCCGTATTCCTCTGAGATACGCTGAAGAAAGGACATTGTGGAGGCAGCTGGTCGACACATCTGTAAAAGCATATCAAGAAGTACGATCTTTAATATGTACGAGAAGAAGATATATTCATTATTATTGTCTGTTCAGAATATTGAGCATTATTTATACTTTTATTTGGAAATCATTCCAATCGTATTTGCGTTGAGCAAATATAAAAAATACCAGCTGTCGCCCGCGACTCCGTCCACGCGGCATTAAAAAAATATAATAAGTGGTCTATGTATTCTTCCAGACTATGTTCTACATCTATGCCAAATTTCATCATGATCCGTTCAGCCGTTCCGAAGATACCTTCAAACAAACATCCATCCATCCATCTAAACATTTGCATTTATAATATTAGTAAGATACTTTCTAATCAGATTACGTCGCGACAGAGATCGATACGTCGAGTGATATTTCAAATAAATTAAGTTACGCTTTGTTGTTGTTACCTTGACTCAGCATTTCCTTTAATTCAAAGTCGAAATATATTTGTTTATAAAGTTGTATTATTATTATTATGTAATTATTATACATGGCTCGTAGCCTGCCTTATTATAATAAGTGATTACTTTTATAACAAATATAAAGAAGGATGCATAACGATGGAATAACCTTTTGACTGTCAAAAACTGTAGCTTTTACCTGAATAAAGATCCTATGAATGGAGGGTTAACTAACAATAAAGCTTCAGCGTTTTTTTTAAATGAAATTAAAATTTACTAAATCTCTTGTCAATGTAATCATAAGATTTCAATTTTTATTTTCATAATTCTTTTTTTAAATGAATTATTCCATGGGTAATTATGCACATTATAAGTTAAAATAAATATTACTAGTTCTCGGCAAACCTGAGACCACATAGTCAGAATAATAGACAATATTAGAAGAAGATAACAATTCAAGACAATATTAGATGACAATTCAAATAATGAGATACGACTATAAAAACAAAGATATTTTATAAATTATTCATCAAGAACGTCTGATGATAAAAGATAAATTATTCATTCATACGAAATAAAAACTACTAAGTCCTTCAATTGTGTTGATTCAAATACTAGAAAATGAAACGATCAAATTGTTTAATTGACCGCATTATTTTAATCGAGCGTAACCATTCCTCTGTCTGCAAACTATAGTCCGTGTATGATGATCGTCAACTTCTGATGAACCAACACCGACCGCTATCAATATCAACTGTTTGAAACAGTCCGCGTATACCGGCTTTAATAGTTGTACTTTATGTTGTCCTTCGAAGTTTGAAGTATTATGTCAGCATTTACTGATCCATTTCTGGACGTAGACTATATCCTCTACATTCCTTATACCGTTCATGTACCGTTCTTATCCACGTTCTGCCTTACGCCCGTCGATGTCATTAAGCAGGTCGATGTATAAATTACGAGTATTACGAAATTTGTGCGGCCCAACGAATAGATCACGTTGGACGCGATTCTATTAGAATTATTTAGGTCGTAGTGGTGGGACGTAAATGGGGCGTGCAGTGGTTCCAATAGAAATTAATGATATGTAACCGCAGCTCTCTGTTAGAGCAAACTCGATAAATTGATGATTTTAGGTCCATTTAGGTTGACTTGATTTAATTACAAATAATTATTTATATTAAATTTAAAGTTATTGGACTCGAAAGAGAATCTTAAAATGTTAACCCTAATTAAGTTAATGAATCGTAGAAATATTATTTTCTTTTTATGATAAAGGGAGGTTTGAATTATGAACTAGTTGATTAATTATTTTACTATCAGTATTGCTATAGTTTTGCTATTGTTGCTAGTATTTTTTTTAGTTGTGATAAGTATTTTTAATATAAGGTATCATAAGGTAACAAACGAGCAAGCGGTCAATTGAGTCCGCCTATACAGCGAAGCAACCGCTGTCCATAGAAATCCGCAATTGAACGCGCAATTAAACGCGAAGACAGAGGAGGTGTCACACAGAAAAGGGATATATTCTGTACTAATGCATCCTTTCCTCCGTTGAATCCACTTCCCCCTCCTATCCTTTCTTTATAAGAAAACGGTGGGAAGAGAACGTGGACTAAAATTAGGCCTCCGGCACGCATATCATTAGACGAAACGCGGAGTTGCCTCCACTTTACTTCTGTGTGGTGATATTGCACCGATCGACCCGACCCATTCGTGCATCCAACAAATATTGTTATACTAGCTTTTACCCGCGACTCCGTCCGCGCGGAATAAAAAATAGAAAACGGTGTAAAAAAATATCCTATGTCCGTTTCCTGATTCTAAGCTACCTGCCCACCAATTTTCAGTCAAATCTATTCAGCCGTTCTTGAGTTATAAATAGTGTAACTAACACGACTTTCTTTTATATTTATTGACTAGCTTTTACCCGCGACTCCGTCCGCGCGGAACAAAAAATAGAAAACGGGGTAAAAATTATCCTATGTCCGTTTCCTGGTTCTAAGCTACCTGCCCACCAATTTTCAGTCAAATCGATTCAGCCGTTCTTGAGTTATAAATAGTGTAACTAACACGACTTTATTTTATATATCTAACTAGCTTTTACCCGCGACTCCGTCCACGCGGAATAAAAAATAGAAAACGGGGTAAAAATTATCCTATGTCCGTTTCCTGGTTCTAAGCTATCTGCCCACCAATTTTCAGTCAAATCGATTCAGCCGTTCTTGAGTTATAAATAGTGTAACTAACACGACTTTCTTTTATATATATAGATATATAAAATTCTCGTGTCACAGTTTTCGTCACCGTACTCCTCCGAAACGGCTTGACCGATTCTCATGAAATTTTGTGAGCATATTCAGTAGGTCTGAGAATCGGCCAACATCTATTTTTCATATTTTTTTTAACAGCGCGCGGACGGAGTCGCGGGCGACAGCTAGTATAGATATAGATATGTAGTATGACAATATTTGTTTGTACAACAAGTATAGTTTTCACTATGATATAAATATTATTTTTCTAATTAGGCTTTTACCCTTGTGTTGGACTTGCAATGTATATTTCAGCTAGATTCAAATAAGCTTGACATTTGATAAACGTATGATACATATTAGAGCTCGTTGAAACATATGCTTTTCAAAATTGATACACAGGCGTATGTTAGAAGAGGATAAAAGATTGTTAAGAGTTGAACTGGTTAATCCGCTCGTTCCCTTTACAAACAAAACCCTCGTCGTGTTCAGCTCGGCTCAGCGTTTAACGAAGCAAAAGCGTGAATATTTAAAAAAATGCGAAATGTCGCGACCCGGATATGAACATAGTTTATTTATATAAATGACATACTTTATATTAGAATGTTTCTAATGATAAGTCAACATTTTACTATAACTTTATAAACAGCGAAATGTATATAAATATTAAAAAAGTACGATTAAATTGAATTCCACATAGATTATAAGCAAAAATACTATGTTTTATTTACTTTACTATTATTTCGTTACAAGAACAAAAAGTGTCGCTATTTAATGTTACGTGGACTAAATTTTAAGATTTATATGAATTTGGTGTGTCGTTGAAATTATTAACAGTTACTATATCTCCTATGAATTAGGGTCAAAGTACTGATTTGATGTATTTTCACTTTTTTTTGGTTAAAAACTAGTTTAGTTAACAAGAAACACTAAAAATACACATTTACAGATGTAAAACTTATTTTTTAATCAAAGGCACTAAAAAGTTAAAAGGCATATGTGGCACAATTTTAAATGTATAAAAGCCTTTTTTCGGGGGGGGTGGAATCTTCAAAAAATACCCTGCATTCTGGGGGAAAGACAGGATTATGTAAGACTTGACTCACTAAACCCCCTCGGTGGCCATCCTCAAGTACAAGGTGAGAATCCCGGGATCTACAAAGGAACGCACCGGAACTAAACGTATAAAGGCCTAACGGCTTTTCGAAACATATGCACGAGTGTATCCCGCCTTTTTGTTAACTTCATCTGCCAATCCGTTAAATTAAACGACAGAAATAAAAGAAAACTTTATAAATCATAATAAAAAAGGCTAAAGTGACACTGTGGCCTTTAAATTAGATTTTTAGTAAAATTCAAACAATTAAATACACGTTTTCAGGGTACACGTTAATTAAAAAAATACTTTTCTAAAAACAAATCTATTTAACTAGAGTTAAAAACTGTAGTAATTGTAGTAAAATGCAAAGTTTTAGATACATCCATTGAAATATGTAAAAAAAATATGTTAAATTAAAAATTTGAGAATCTGTCCTGATGTCCATATTAATAGGAACCAATCTGTAATTGTTTAAAAGCGTCAAACTAGTGATTATTATTTTTTATACATATAACATGATTAACAACCAAAAGCCGTTTAATGATTACTCAAACAGTAGCTTAGTGTGTTACTCATACTTAAAGTTAAGGGAATCCGTTACTAAGTTAATAGTAGTTAATACGGAAAGTACTTGGCCAATATCTTTAATAATACATTTATCACGAAGTGGCTATTAAATGTGACGTCCAATCACATTTACTGCAAACTTTTATAGTTCCCTTCACGAATAATCCAATATTGTTTGCTATAGCTTTGTATGTTTATTGCTTAGCATTGGACTACTGCCAAAGAATTTTCTGTTCTTAAATAACTGCTATAAAGATGGATGAGATTTCTCCTAAATTTAAATATAAGGAATATATTGACAGTAATTTATACAGATATTTCATGTTTATCTCTTTATTTCTAAAATATATTAACTGAACTAAATATAATTGGAAAATGTTAAAATATATAAAGCCCGCTCTACATACCTTTAGTACGCAAAACTGAGAAGTGTACGTACAATTTAACTGAACACTTCGACTATAATGTTGAAACTGTAGGTGTGTAGCGGGCTTTAAAGTCAACAAATAGAATAAAAAATGTAAAAGTAATTACTACAATAATCTGCTTATATTTTTTTATCTGTCACAAATCATTATCCCTTAAGCTGAAATACTTACATAGTGTTAAGAAAAAAACAGTTCAGTTTTCTAAAATCTCTATTTAATATTTCGTTTTCTGACAATCACAACCAAACTCTCCCATAGCAACCGACAAAAATTATATTCAAAGACAATATAAAACTGTAAACATATATCAGTATATAAAACCTTTTTATAAAAGAACAATACACGTTACAGTAGTATACTGCCCTGCTAAGCGCAAAAGCGGTATCTCAAAAAAAATCGTAAAATTGATTTTTATGCCATCGGATAGCTTTAAAAAATACGCATCTACTGGACTAAGCCATTTAGCACTATCTTGTTCAAAACGTATGAAAAAACCTTAAGAAAGATTTTTCTATCTCAGTTTTACCATATATCACTAAGGGTGTTAGAGGTATATTAATATTACGTAGGCAACCAGCCGCAAATTTAAATATCGCTAAAATTCTTAAATAAATACACAACTTTTGCACTGTCTCGAATTAAACCGCGTCCATATGTCAGCGAAATGGTTGAAGTTGAAGTTAAAAGAGGCAGTTTTGATATCACCTACAAAACAGGATTCGATCAAAATGCAATTACTGCTAGCATTATAGGAAAAAAAATTTTGAAAAGTCATGTCTTGCCTCCACCAAAAAAGAAAACTGCTCCGGAAGGAATTTCAAGAAACAAAAAAGAAAATATTTTGAAATCTTTTCAAAATATAATACCACAAAATAGAATGTCCTTTTGGAGAGAACTCCCTACTTTTGACTACTAAAATTCCTTCCAAAAACCGTTTGTTTTTAAATATTTTTTTATGTAATTTCAAATTTTAATAATAAAAAAACGTTATATATATACTTTAATTGTTTTTTTTTTCAAATAATACATATTTTATTCGATAGAAAATACATTCCTTTTTGTATACACACATGTTTGAGAAGAGCTAACGAAAAAGCGGTATCTCAATTTTAATTCTATAGTTTACTAAGCGGTGTAACCGTATCTCATGAATAAAGTACATTATTATACATTTTTGATAATTTAACTAATGTGATGACAAATACACCCTATATAATATATAAATAATATTTAACAAATAAAAAAAACTATACATAAAGTATATATATAACTATTTTTACATAACTTCAATTATCTCAAAACTCGCTTTCTTTGAGTTACCGCTTTTGCGCTTAGTTGGGCAGTATAAGAGACAAAAAACCAAAAACAATTCAACCAAAAACAAAAATCTATGATTTACTACGTTTCAATAAATTATTTATTTTTATTGCAGTAATTTGTGACGGTAAATTTTAAAAGTTGCGCTATAAAATACTTGGAATCCCATTTGAATCGTACATCTAAAGTACATTAAGTTAACCGCACACAAATCTTCCGATACCCAGTGCGGCCTGTTGGCTGCTTATATTGACTTGGGTCGCAGCCAGTCAACTATCATTTTTAACTCCACATTTATAAACTGCAAATGGATGTTTCTAATTAGGTGCAGACGAAGAAACTCTTTTATAAAAATAATTAACTATTTTTTTCTTCAAATGATAAAAGTTGTATGAAGATAATAAGTACTTGTAGATCGTTTTTATGTTCTTAAACCATTTATGTTACATATATGAAGAGTTAAATAAAGCAATAGTTTGCTCTTGTACAAATAAGCTATACAATTAATAATTACTGTGTCATAACAAAAAAAAATCACGAACATGATGTATGTACATAACTAAAATCAAGGATTTTTCTTCTTTTTTTTCTTCGTGTCTGTCTGCAAGTCACGAAAACGTCTGGACCGATTTTGAAGGGACCTTTACTGTAAGGTAGTTTACGTTTGCGGGAGTAATTTAGGGTATTTATTTAAAATTTTGCTCTGAAGAAGTCGCGGGCAACCACAAGTACTCGTATAATATTAAAACCTTTGGGTTGAAAGCTATCTTAAACTTTAATAGTAACATTATTAATTAAGTTAGTTTTTGTGTAATATGTTTTTATATTTGAAAAGTATTATGTAGAAAACGTGTAAATAAATAAACATGAGAAGATCAAAAATCGTTAAATTTTCACCCGGAACCGAAGTCTTTAACAGTTTAACAAGAAAACATGTTGAATTATTAAAGGTTTCAAAGAACATTCTGCTATAAATATTGTATGAAGTTTATACCTTTATAGGACCTATTTATTAACAATTCAAGGATTTTAAATAGGATCGAAAACGTGCCAAGTTAACATCTATATGGTGCGACTTGTCTTAATTAATTTACTATTTATTTCAGTCTCATTCAAAATAAATATGTACTATTAAATAATTATTTTTGTGGTCAAATATATTTTAAACCACTCCACCAAATAAATCAATTTTTTATAATTGTATACTTATTTCACATTTATCTATTACCAGTAACAAATAAACTTTCTATTTGAAAAAGTGGTTTAAAAAAAAACAATGATCGCCACACACCAGTAAATACAACACTCAAACCGTTAAATGTACCAGGGGTGCATAAAGTAATATGAGTTCAGGAATAATAGACGCTTATTCGCAGCACTTGGCCCGTGAAGTTCCCGCGTCCCTGTTCTCATATGCTACGGGACTCAAATATTATTGTACCGCTCTGAATATTTGCGGAACTCAGTATAATGGGAATTTGTGCAATATTATTTTCCTTTTTGAGATTCGCTCAGCGACATTTTCTGGTCTCCTAATATTTTGTAATGAAAATGTTTTCATCCACCTTGACATGTTATTAAAATTTTCAATAGAATTTTCTCAATTCAATTTGACAATCCTTTTTAAAGTCTACGAAAACACAATTTAAAAAAAAAAACTTTAAAAATAAAACGTTTATTCAAACAACCATTTAATTATAAAACGGCACAACTTGTTGATTTAAACCTCGAGGGAAACAGTATAAGTTACGCCGTAACAAAAGTAAGGAACCTGGGAATCGACACTTTAGAAAGACGATATTTTAAGGCTACTGAATATCAGATGACTTTTATCTATTATATTTGTGTCTAACTACGAGTAGCTGTCGCCCCCGACTCCGTCCGCGCGAATTAAAAAAACCTTAATTAGTAGCCTAAGTGTTCTTCCAGACTATGTTCTACATCTATGCCTAATTTCATCGAGACCCATTGAGCCGTTTTGGAGATACCTTCGAACAACCATCCATCCATCTAAACATTCACATTTATAATATTAGTAAGAAGTAAGATAAGACAGACAGAAGAGAATATTTCGATTTATTATTACTGAACTGCTCAATAATGATCTCTTATTTATTTATTTGAACATTTTAGCCTTTTCCAGGCATCGTTACATATAATTTCTTAACGTACAATACAAGGGATTGGTTGATGATAAGATTGAGTTTCTTATTTATTATTTAATTCAATCATAATTAAAAAACAAATAAATATAATTCATGATTTATTTTCCTGTTAACTTGGAATGTATAATTTAGGGTTAATTAAAACAAATTATTTTATTTTATTTATTTATTCGCCACAATTAAGAGCGAAACACCCAATGACAATTTTATTTTACACTTAAACTAATTTCGATCAGAGAAGGAGGGTCAGAGAAGGTGGGTTTTTTAAATTTATTTACAGGTAAATGTAGATAATTAATTTAAGTTAGCGAAACATTCATTTTCTAGTCACATTTATTGGGTAATTCCATCTTAAAGCGGCTGTTATTTGTGCTTCTTGTATGCCTTGAAATTTTAAAGGTCAACGCTCTACGACAATCAGAAGTACATTGCAGATAAAGAGTTGTTTACAACTTGATTAAATTACCACCAACGAAGGTGACTGTACATTGTTACGTGGAAGTTTTGAAGCAATTTTTTCTCTCCGTCTCTGATATTATTTAGTTTAAGATGACAATTATATAACTTATAAACACATTTATCACAGAACAATTTGATAGTGCTAGAAATTGACCATACGCTTCAAAAGGTGGACGCACACAAATATATTTGATAAAGTAAAACACGATACACAAAACTGAAAACGATCATTTGAAAATTGGGAGACAAGTTAATCAGATATATAACAAAGTCTGTCAGTCTTAAACTGTACAAATAATAATATTTTAAAGAAACCCTTTTAAAATCGGAAAGGTAACTTTGTAATTAGCAAAATTACAGTCTAACTGGAATACTGGCGTATTGAAATTGTTCAGTCATTGTAGATAACTGGCTGAGATGTAAAACTAGCTAATAGTGCAAAAAATACAGGGTTTGTTACATAATTCAATGACAACGATTCTCCCAATTTTCATAAAATAAATACAACGTATGTTTATAAAACTGCACATTGTAGGAGTTGATTTACTAACTAAATTTTTTTTATAGTTATATACATTTACATATAAGACATTTATATGTGAATACTTATATAGAATTTTGGCACGACAACAAAATTTGATGAGCATTTAAGACCTTATATTTGAATATAAATTTTATTATTATTGTTACATACTGCATTATATAACTTAAGTAAAAATAAACGCGCTTATTTTATATTCAGTGCTTTTTAAAACTAATGAATTAACGAATTACAATTATACCTACGTAAATGATGATTTATAAATAAATAAAAATATGACAAATAGAATCTTCAAATGAAGTTAATAAAACACGGTATTATTTAAGTATTTTTTTCATCAATTTATTACAATACTCGTGCAATAATTTTGTGCTTTTAATACTTTAGTTAGTATTACAGATTAAATAATATTCATATAATTCCCCTCCACTATTAATAATATATTTTTGATTACTAGTTAACTGGTAACATAGTCACTAACAAAATTCCAACTGGTGATCACATGTCACAAAAAATTTCAATGCTGAAATTTTTTTGGCACATTTTTCTGTCATTTGACATTGTCGAATTCAAGGATTCCAGCTACCGAAAAAACTAAACATTACCAGGCTTGTGTATCAGTATTTTGGCTTTGTAAAGCCAAGGTCAGATTTATTCGTGCTATGTAGATTTGGTTACAATTCGTGTTTGTCACAATAATAATTTGTAAGCACAGTCAACCGTCGGCGTTTTGCCAATTCTGTTATTCGCCAGATCTGGACGATTTATTGACAATTGTCATCTTAACGATTCCTAATATACGATGAAATGAATCCGTCGCATTTCATTACTTCGAAGATAGTTTATTATTTATGTATTTATCCTGGGTTTCTGAGACCAAAATACTCGTTAAAATATATTGTTATCTTTATTTTGTCAAAGGTAATGAGACGACATGTCTTGTACAGATATTGTGGTCTCAGAAACCAACGGTTAATCTTTTCGTGCTGAATTCCACTTACATTAATACCGAATATATGTCACGTTTTGCCAAAGATAATGAAAGGTATGAAAATCTGTTTGTATACAAGTGTAGCAACAGTGGAAACTCACATTTCAATCATCACTTGTCTGTAAATCATTGTTGCAAAACACTAACTTTTGTTCTGGCATGCGTAATGTACCCTTCGGTTAAAAAATAGCAAATAGTTAATTATATTACTTTAACTTTTTTTATTTATGTATTTTTAAGTTATTCATATAACATTAAATTTAAGTTCATATTTCTCTCGTTTTTTTGTTTCCATGTTAAGTAAAAAATAATTATTTTTTGTGGGTAATATCATATTTTATTGTTATTATACATATTGGTGCAAATAAGTACAAAGCAATTTGATTTTTATTATTAACAATACATTGGCTTAACCAACTTTTTTATAACACTATATTGTACAAATATAACATCAATCATATAGATATTTAAAAATTATACTTTATTTAATTTACGTTGAAAAAAGTTCTTACGATGGTAAAGGAGGTAACATTTTACACACCTATTAGAGTGATTGTTTTCAACTTATAACAAACAACTTAATGCAACTTAAAAGTTAAACATAAACTTAAGCATTAATTCATAGGAAAAAAGGTTGTTTAATTTTTTTAATTAAATTGAAACATTAATTAATATTAATACATGTAAAATTTATAGAAAATAACATCAATTATAACAATATGATTTATAATATAATAAATAATAACGTACAAAATAACTTACTGACTGTTGGTTTCCGTGACCAAAATATCCGTATAAATATATCGTCATCCTTGTCATTATCTTTGTAAAAACAGAGATAGAAGTTTATTTTAAACGGGGATTCTAATCTCGGAAACCCACTATCAGTCTATTTCTAGCAATTCTTATATTTAGTATTATTATATTTATAAATTAATTTTATTTATGCTGGCGGTGTGCAAAATGCAATGGTTAGAAAGATTAACTACCTAAACTAGTGTACACGTAACCGTAGAATTACACTGCCGTGACACTTATAATCGTATGTATTGTTGTCTCTATCTTACCAAAGGGAACGAAAGAGATAACAATATGTATTAATAAAAGTGTAAACGCTATAGAGTTCTACGGTATATATCTCTCGTATATTTTCGATTGAGTCAATTAGACTCGGTACAAGGCACTGCATTTGGAAAATATATGTAATGTTATACTGAGTACTATCATAAGAAATGTCGCTTCTGTTTTCGTTGTTCTTGAACCTGCAATAGAATTAAGATTAAGTACTCGTATAAAACAGCGACATGTGACAATACGTGATTTGGATTTGTGTACATCAACAAATAAGGTGATGGACTTTATGACCAGTTTTGTAACTAATATTTTTTTATTTGGTAATCGTAATTTGGGTTAACATATTATAACCTGATAGCATTGAATTCTAAGTAAATTAACTTTTGAAAAAATATTTAAAAATTGAAATTTAAGATAAAAAATATATGGAATTTATACTTTAAAACATCAGTTTCTTTTAGTCACTTGAACCCCTTATTGTATAACTCTGATATATTCGCTAAGACGTTCCTTTAGCGACCACTTTAGTAAAGCGGTAGTAAACAACTCACCTGCAGCAGTGAACATGGATAGATGTGGTGACCTGGCGACCACGAGCGTTAAATTATTGGATCTGACATACGGCGGACGCACGGGCTGCGTTGCTTCGCATCGCAACGAAACATCTCCCTTGGGCGTGTTCACTCGGAGTCTCATCGGTCGCCAACTCGAACGCAACCCGTACTCATCGGCTGATGACACTTCTGTGTTATCCACCATCCAAGGTTCCGTCTATAATATAACTTCGATTATAGCTTGATCAGCATTATTTTTTTATATTTTTAGGTGGCGAACGAAATATGTATGGAAAGATATAAATTCCATATTGTTCTGCCAAAAAGTGAGTGTTTAATATTCCTGGTTCGACTATATACATAATTTTATATCATACTAGCTGTCGCCCGCGACTCCGTCCGCGCGCAGTTAAAAAAAAAAATGAAAATTAGATGTTGGCCGATTCTCAGACCTACTGAATATGCTCACAAAATTTCATGAGAATCGGTCAAGCCGTTTCAGAGGAGTACGGGAACGAAAACTGTGACACGAGAATTTTATATATTAGATTAAGGATACAAATGTTGTCAAACAACAGCCATGATGTCATACAATAAGTTAAAAAGCTCTACAAGGGAGGTAAAAAGATCTATTACAGGTACATGTGTACAGAGGTACATGCCACTGACCTTCTCAGGTTTCCCGTCAACATACCAGACGATGTTGGCTGGCGGCATAGCTGGTGATGTAGAGCAGTTTAACAAGACGTCTTCCCCAAACTGCACGCTGCCCTCCACACCCGTTATCACTGGGTCTTCTTTTAATGTCACTGGTAAAAGAATGGACACAATAACAAACATGATCAAGGCATCAGAGACTACAATTAAAGAGCACTCATACCTGCCACAGTAAGATATTTAGTTTGATTGACAACAGCAAATCTGGGCCCTTCAGTGGAAACTTCACATGTGAACGATATTCTCGTGTTGTATCTCTTGGGGAGTACCACGCTTATCATACAACTGTGCATGTTGCAGGAATCACGCGTAACGCCGCCCGCTGTCGTATTGAATGTTCTCGTGTATGGCTGACGAATAAAAGGTATATTACTTCAACATGTTATAACTAGAATTAGGTAAATAACTATTATAAACTAGGTTGAGAAGAACGGTGGCGCAGTGAATTTGTGATCCCGCCATATGACAGTGTTTTTAGAATTTCGCATTCATTCAATGTCCTTATGGTTAACGAAAACATCTTGATGTAACCTGCACACATCTGCGATCAAATCCTAAAGATGAAGGTAAAGTATGGTTATACTCACTTGTTGTTCAGGCGTGAATCGAAATATTTCGTTATTATCTCGATACCATTTGACGGAATGTAGCGGCGGGTCCCCTTCCTCATTAACGTAGTGACACACAAGGTCGGCGCTCCATCGCGGGTCACCGTACTGAGGCACTTCTAAAAACGTTATGTTATGTGCCGTCGTTATCACTGTAAAAGAAATATATGTCACCGAAAAATCGTGAAGACCGCCCATTTGTCACTTGGTCTGGTTATTTTGCATCAATAAATTGTAATTTTTAAATTGAATATCGAATGAATTCATTCACAAAGCCTTGTATACTCGTATCAACAATTTATAAACGTGGCACTTCATTGGCAATAGCATTGTCACCAATCCGCAATCCTTTATTGTCTTCGCAGTAAACAGCCAATGAAATGTCACCTTTCCAATGTGACGAAATATACGAGTAATTGAATACCGAACACATATTTTCATATCACGTAACGATAAATTATTTTGTAAGCGCAACTTGAAGTTAATTTTTATTTACTAGTAATTCTTTCATATTGTTGCCGATTTACATGCGTATTTATATATAAAACATAAAAAAAAACTAAATGAAACTTCTCCATTAAAGATGGGCGCGGAAGTACAGGTCATTCCAACTGCCTGCGTCGTTGACGAGCAAAACGTAACTTTAAATTCAATTGTTAATTTTTGTAATTTATTATGTTTTCATAAGTATTATTAAATTCTACTAATATTATAAATGCGAATGTTTCGATGGATGGATGTTTGTTTGAAGGTATCTCTGGAACGGCTGAACGTATCTTGATGATATTTGGCACAGATGTAGAACATAGTCTTGAAGAACACGTAGGCTGTTTACTACGTTTTTTTTTAATTCATCGCGGACGGAGTCGCGAGCAAAAGCTAAAAGAATATAAAACTGTTTACTACATTATTTAGTTAATTTATATTTTGGCAACGGAATTAAATTTAATTAAGTTAAAAGAGTCAGCAAATTTTATATCACGTTGTCTGATATTGGTTACGTGCCAAGTTCGTATTTGGTCTGTTAGTCTGGATGAAATAGTCTGGATCTAGAATAATTGCCTGATTATGTGAATAGAATCTTATACATCGAAGATCAGCTATATCTATACTGTAATACTTCGTATTTATAATATAATTTACGCCAGCTCCAAGTCCAGAACTGGGCAATATCGAATAAAGTGGAAACTTTAGATATTCCCATTTTGGATAGCTCTAGTAAGTTACTTATCTATATATATATAAAAGAAAGTCGTGTTAGTTACACTATTTATAACTCAAGATCGGTCGAACTGATTTAGCTGAAAATAGATGGGGAGGTATCTTAGAACTAGGAGACAGACATAGGATTTTTTTTATCTTGTGTGCATTTTTTTATTCCGCGCGGACGAAGTCGCGGATAAAAGCTAGTTTACAATATAACCAAATTAATAAGATATTTCTTTAAACCAATTCATATATTAAATTACGCTATTAGTTTTAAATTAATTTAAAAATATAACTAATAAACTGAAACATTACTAAACTTAATTTGGTTATGAAACATGGTTGAAGGCTAGATAAAAATAAAACTTCTTAAAAGTATTCCTAAGAATAAATATCTAGTAATATAGTTTTGTGCTAATGTAAAACTCAAATACTCGTATCAAAGCACCATATTGTAAAATATTAATGTTGAAATTGATTTTTAAATATAACCTAACATATAAAAGAAACCTTGTAACAGTCAAAGAGGCTTTTAACTTTTTACTGAAATAACTATTTTTCAGTATTAAATTTAACCAAAGAAAAGTTAGTATATAAAAGTTAAATGACAAATACATACTCGTAAATATTAACTCATAAAATACAACTCATTTTTCAACAATTTTCTTTTTAATTAAAACATTCGTACTATATTAAAAAAATCTTAATATTCATAAAACGGATTTATGTACAGCATAAAGGATTAAAATTTAAAAATATATATATTGCGAGATGGTTTTAATTAAAACGTGGAATGTTTGAACAAAAGCCGTTCCTAAGAAAAGTCGTTTCAAAAGCTTACTGCAGCAACCATGTCAACGATCTTTAGAAGATTCAACTTAAATTTGACAAATTTTAACAAAGTAAAAAGTTTCATTAGAGTAAAGGAAATTTTTAATTAAAAAATTTTAAATTTTGATTTTTTTTTTAAAATTTAAATCTCACGACTCACGCCTCTTACCATCCAGTATTATTTTTAGTTAAATATAAATCCACAAACTTGTTATATTTTTTACAAAATCGATAAAAGTTGTAGAAATAACATTGTATATCATTATAAAACAGAAACAGGATCGTCGTGTAATAATCTGTGGCATAGGAGGAGATGAATTGTTTACATGAAAGGTGAAAGGTGAAAGTGAGTGTCGTTTAAAATTATTGCAGATAGATAAATTCAAAATTCATAATTATAACATGTAAATCTAAAGATTTTAACCTTTATAACACTGTAATCATATACATATTTATATAATTAAACTAGCTGTCGCCCGCGACTCCATCCAGTTAAAAAAAACTTGACAGTTAAAAAAAGGCTGTTTGACAATGCAACATGGCGCAACTGTGCCGAAATATCGGGAGCTCAAACAGCCTAATCGTGGTAAGAATCCCATTTCTTACGAACAGTGTATTAGTAAAAACCACGAAAGTTTGAAGTTATATATAGTTGAGTTGTTTAATTATTTAAATATTTATACAAAAGTTTTAAGACACGTTCATATAAAATTGAATAAGTTACTGCAAAGATATTTCTTAAAGAGAAGCAGTGATTATATTTCAACCAATTTCCTGTTTTCCGAAAACCCACATCGGCGCAAAGTTATAACTATCCAGTACAAAAAGTTTCTTAATACTTAATGTTTGTTTTCCGCTGGTTTTTTTATTTTGCATATCAAATACTTAGCTTACTTTTTTAATGATAAGACCTCTTTATGTTATTTGCTTATAGAGGTAAAATTTATATAGACCTTTTTTGACACACTCATTAACTTATACTGCAAAAAGTTTATCTGTGTAAAGGAATTAGTAACAAAAGTAACTAAAATCTTGTGACCATTTTTTTAACATTGACAGGGCTAGAGATCTATAAGATTTCAGTTTGACTTCTATCCATCGAGATAACTTTGTTGGTTTTAGACCAACTTGGTTTAAATAAAGACAGTTTATTAATTTCATTAAATTCATATAATCTTACTAATATTATAAATGCGAATGTTTAGATGTATATGGATGGATGGATGAATGCATGTTACTTAGAAGGTATCTGTAGAACTGTTCAATTAAATTTGGTATACATGTAGAACATAGTCTGGAAGAACACATAGGCTACTTAAGTTTTTTTAATTCCGTGCAGACAGAGTCGCGGGCGACAGCTAGCATTGTAATATTTAGTATGCTTATTATAACATGTAGTCTATAATTACTCCTATCGCTTATTGCATTTAGACAACATTTAATCCAAAAAATCAAACTAAAGTAGATTAAATTACAGTAACACATACAAATGTATACTTCTAGAAAAAAATCCACTTGAACAAAACATTAAAATACAAAAGTTGGACCTTATCACGCTTTACCCTCATTTATACCTTACAGATGCCGGCTTATAATATAATTTGAGCCGCAAACAGACGCCTTTGTGCTACAATAGGACAGTAATAGCCCATTATTTAACTTTATAGTTCGTAATAAGCCCCGACGAAGCTGCCTACGAGATCTAGCAAGTGCTAAAGTGAAGCCTATTCTGGCAGACACGCCTCTTCTTACAAAAAAACTATTTAATGTGCACATTATTTGCATATACTGGATAAAATTTAAATTTTATCAAATTACATATATGATATTAGAAACACGAAAACTTAATATAACTTATTTCATTAAAAAGTTCATTAAAATTTAAATATTAAACCTAATATTTCTTTTTTTTAATGGTAATAATATTAACACAATATATTTTTATTCACAAATTCGACAGTGAAAACCCACCGTATATTTCGTAATGTTCTCGTAATTAGATTTATAATTTGCTAAATTAAGATCAGTGAAAATTTCTAAAAACATTCAAGGAAAATAAGAAACAATTTTTTTTTTAAATATATCTACAAAAAATTGTTACTTGGAAGTGGATTTTAGCTGAAATAAAATATAGCTCTAGTTTAATATTTAACTAACTCCGGGCCGAGATAAAACTTGGATTATATTAACAGAGATAATGCCGTTTTCACAGAAGACTAATATTGCTGTTAACATTGTATTGCATAAATATACATACGTTTTTTTTTAATTATCTCTCATTTAATTAAATCATTTAATTATAAAATAATTTACATCTGCGAGATAAAGAAAGACTACATATGTCACTATACAACATTTTTTATTACTAGAAAAGTTTCTAAATATTAAATGTCCGAAATCTACAAGAAAAATCATGTAATGTTTAGTGAATTTTTAACTTTAAACTTATGCTATAAACATAATAAATAAATATCAATAAAATTTCATTACAAACATTTTGGAACATAATTTGAACCATATAAAAGAAAAAAGCAAGCGAATACGCTTTGTAATCCGGGCAAAGCCTAGTCGCTAGTTGTATATTTTTTAGCATCAGCTGAGAACCAAAATATTATATAGTCTGTTCTAAGTACTGTTATACTATATTATTATATCACTACCAAGACAGCGTATACTAGACGATGATGAAATCGGAAGACTTAATCAAAGTTCTATCCTGTTCAAGCGACAGAATCTAATAAACGTCTATAAAACTACTCACTTTAGTGCAATGTGGGTGTAACTGTACTTCTTATTTTGAACGGATAATAACAAAAAAGACTGAAAATCATTTTTTTGATTCCTGTTTTAATATTATTTATTGAACTCGCCAGTTTCCAAAAAGTACATTTCTTTCCTATATACATAGGAAGACATAACTAATAGAGGTATTTATGAACGCAATATCTCCCAATAAATCCAGAGTTATAGACGGTTACACATTGTCATTTCGAACAGTTTCCAACCTTATTTCTTTCTCAGCGTATTTTTTTAGGTATAATCAAACAAGAATCTAGCCCGGTGAGAAAATATTTAAAACCTACATGAACAAAGAAATTAGCATAAAAAAACATGACATCTACAGTACGAGAAGGATTTCGTGACACTTTATTAACATTAACAGGAGGGCGCTAGTGAGCAGTCATAATTTAGTTAGACTTACGTCCACCGGTTCATATATCATTGTCGGTCTATAATTTGAATTATACATATCGGATCAGATAACATCGGTCAATATTATATCATTCTATGTACGTCTATGTTTGACACTTAGAGTGAGATTTCACTGTCGAAAGATCGACATATCATTCTTTTTGATAATACAGGGACAACAAACTATATCTATATATATAAAAGAAAGTCGTGTTAGTTACACCATTTATAACTCAAGAACGGCTGAATTGATTTGATTGAAAATTGGTGGGCAGGTAGCTTAGAACCAGGAAAAGGACATAGGATAATTTTTACACCGTTTTCTTTTTTTTTTTTTTTTATTCCGCGCGGACGGAGTCGCGGGTAAAAGCTAGTCTTATCTAAAAGTGTTTCGAAAGTGCATCCCACGGTATAAAGCACTTATGTTACTTGATAATAATTTAATATATGTGGGTACATAAACCCCGATATCAAACAAAATCGAATTGAAATAGAAATAATTTCCAGCAATCCGGTAAAGGTAACAACGTATCCAAAAAGCCTTTTACCTTCCCCTCATCCGTCCTAAGTTAACATTAAAAGTGTACATAATTTCATAACTGAGTATCGTAGATAGAGTCAACTAGATAGATTCTTAATCTGATGTTTAAATCCTGTCATATTTACTTCATTTAAACTTAAATTAACAGGCTACTTCATTCCCCAAAGACAGTAATAGTGTTGTTATAATCCTTTGTATTAATTGGGCTAATAAATGCATAACGCATTATTCAAATCTGTATGGTGGTTTTAGAATAAGAGCGTTTTAAGACATTTTAAAGAAATGAATACGAATGCTCAGTTATATAAATGTTCAGTTAATTTAAACAATTTCAGTTTTACCAAAAAATTAAAAATTTATATACAATAAATTAAAATATTAGATTAAATATAATACATAAAAACTAAAATATATCATTAAAAGGTGTCCCTTTAGGCAAGGTTCCGAAGATACTGGCAGCGTTCCCCCTTTGAATGGCAAGACTTATTCTTTGTCCGAGGTAGCTGCCAGCTCTTCGGTCTCCTGTGATGTCGACTAACCTTTTTGCTGTTTCCTTAAAAAGACTTTTAGCGCTAGGACCCCACGGACCAAGGGTCTCGACACCGAATGGGACAAATTCATATTCGGAGCCGAGACCCCTGTATTTGTTAGCCTTAGCCTTTTCAGCCGCTTCACAAGCCGCACCAGCTCTGTTGTTGGTTCCATGAAGATGGGATGGGGCCAGCGTGTCTGAACAGGTAGCATCCCATACCAGCACCCGACCCATCTTCCATGGAATCAAACTCATACCGTCCGGCCTCTTGCCATCGTCTCTTGCAATACCAGTTGGTTCTAGTAGACTTGGTACGTTGACGGTGGCAAGAGACCGGCGTATGATATCGTTGAGTGCTGCATGTCTTGAGAAGCGGCCTGCACTTTTTTGGCATGACAGTCCGTGATGTCCTAGAATGTCGACATCACTGCCACAGGGACATTTATGAGAAATGCAGACCGGAACCCCGAGCCGTAGACAGGTTGCGATTCGGAGCGTGTCAGGGTCAAGAAATGTTCCTGTATTTGTTGACGGGTACGCGTGAAGCCAGTAGCCGGCCTCATGCGTACCCACAGCCAAAAGCCTAGCACGCGCCGAATCTGTACTACAGCTCAAAAGATTGTCGTAAGTCAGTTTGCAGTTTAAGTCGTCCCAGCTCCTCTGTGACTTTGGAGAAACTGGAAAATTTTGACCTGGGCATGCAATTAAAAAAGCGTTTCTAGCTTCTTCCAAGCCAGCAATCTCAAAGTTTGAAGGGGGTGCCCTTAAAATTTTACTTATGAGATTTGCTGAACTATGGACAGAAGATAGAAAGGCTGGTAAAGCGACACTGGAAATTTTGCGAATCCCTAAACCACCAAAACGGATGGGTAGGGATGCTTGGGTCCAAGATTGCTCGTTCAGCTGCATATTAAGGATTGATTCTATACTAATTTTGATTAAGTCGTCTAAATGTGTCAAAAGATCTGGGTGATTCCAAAAAGAGCAGCAACGGAGCACATAAGTAAGTTTCGGCACGAAAAGGCAGAATTTTAAGATGCAAAGTGCATAATGTGGACTAATTTCAAGGAGACGGTCAGCGGCTGTTTTAAATTTAGCAATTGAATTATTAATATATTCAGAAAAAGAATCATCAAAAATTGGAGAACCTAAAAGGTAAAGGGAATCACTGTTAACTATTTTAATATTTGGAGCCAAAATATTAAATTTTTGTTTTACGTCATTTAAATTTAAGTTGGAGTTATTTATAAAAAGTTCGCATTTGCTAAAATTTAGCTCCAAACCAATGGCTTCAAAATTATTTTTGATTAAAAAAAGGTCCGAAAACACAGTATCCACATCACCTCCTAGGGTTCCGTCGTCCAAATACCAAACGTTGAATTTAGAATTTAATTTTTTGATTATCGGATTTATAGCCAAACTAAAAATTGCAGGCCCAAGGGGATCACCCTGTTGACAACCTACTTCCGAAGACAGTTCATTAGAACGATATAGCAATTTCGTTGGGTTCGCGTAACTGAGAAGAAGATAATTGTATATTTCCGGTAAATGATGTTTTATTTCCGTCAACAAGGTATCCCTATTTACCGAATTGAAAGCATTTTTGACATCAATTTTGAGCAACACGTCAGGCTGTCCATAAGTTAAGAAAGAGCGTAACGCATGGACGGCTGCCTCACACCCTCCTTTTACACCAAAGCCTAACTGTACAGGCTCAAATTCCGAATTTAATTTTGGTAAAATATGTCGAACAGCAATTTTGGAGGCCAGACGTCGTAGTGTTGATCCAACAGCAATTGGTCTCACCCCTCCGTCCTTTTTGGTGAGGGCAATGAGGTTCGCGCCGAAAAGAATGGGAACAATTTCTGGATTGACATGACCGGAATACATAAAATTGGTTAATTTAGTGATCGAATTTACAAGTCGCTCGCCTGCATCACCCACAGAACGCGATGTTAAGTCTTTCAAATGTTGGGGTGAGATTCCATCCAAACCTGCAGCCGAACCTGGTTTAAAAGATAAAATGGCATCCGTAACATCTTTGTTTTGAATTTGAAGGCATGCTTGCCCTGCTGTTGGTGGGTCGAGAAAATATGGGATTATTGGAGCTGGAGGATGTTTCGTCTGTAAGGCCTGAAGGGTGTCTGGGGTATCTGGTGATAGCACGTCATTGGAGAACAAAAGGCGAGCGGCACCTTTGAGATCTCCGTCACTGATTTTGTTTTCTATGAGTTTATTGCGATTGCGAAGGGCATCATGTTTGATTATAGTTGCGGGAGAAGGTGTGGAGCTTACAGTACAGTTATTCTTGATTTTTTGTGTCAAAGATATATTCGGTTCATCAGTATTTATTATGTGTAGCGTGCTGTATGAAAATAAAAATAGGTTCTGCCAGTCTTGAGTACAATTTTTTAAGTAACATTTCTGGATTAGTTGTGATAAATGTGTAGCAACGGTTATTCGTGCTCCTCGAGGGATTCTTTTGACTATGGGTATGGTATTTTTCAAGTGGCTAAGATATATGTGGAAAGGAGTTAGATCGTTGGCTACATAAGCAGGCGCACTCGGAATAATGGGATGGATGTCTAAAGGTGAACTGTTTTGGCTAATACATATTCTGTGTGTTTTTGTTTTGTGTATTTTGAGGCCTTTCAAAGATTTGAAAGATTTGTTGCATTGTGTACATGAATGGGTTGTGTTCGACGTGCCATCACAAGATTGGGTCACGGACTGCATTCACAATTAAATAAAATAACAAAAAAGAATACCTTAAAACAAATTTAAAAAATAAAGTAACTAAAAATGTATATCGAAATTAACGTATTTGAAGTTTATTTGTTAATATCTTCCTTTTTGTTGCTTCTTATAAATAGTTAAATGTTTCTCGTTTTTTTTGCCTTCCTTGTATGTTTATTATTTTGCAGTATGCAAGTCCAATGAGCAATAAGAACTATTATATTTGATAATGTCGTTGATATTATTAACGTAGTTATGTTTCTTTGTCATAAATCCACATGCAATAATTAGTTTCTTGGATAATATTTTTCACAGTTTTCTTCTTCTTATTATGCTTGTCAATGATTATATAAAAGTCTATAGTCTTCACGTACACTTTTATTTCAACTTTGAATTCTTTTGTGCGTCACACTTGCGGCACTTTGTTCCCTTATCATTTTCTGCACTGTTTCCAATATTTTACACATTCGAATACAGTTTAAAATGGTTTTTGTGAATTTTAAAGATTTTAAAATTTTTGATAAATTACATGTTGACATTTGACATCATTTTACCTACATACGTAAGTTTTAACTGAGCAGTCCAACTGTTCAGTTAAAACTGAAGGTGTGGCTTGTTTGGATATCTTATATATATAAAAGAAAGTCGTGTTAGTTACACTATATATAACTCAAGAACGGCAGAATCGATTTGATTGAAAATTGGTGGGCAGGTAGCTTAGAACCAGGAAACGGACATAGGATAATTTTTACCCCGTTTTCTATTTTTTTTTATTCCGCGCGGACGGAGTCGCGGGTAAAAGCTAGTATGTTATATAACGACGAATACCAGTGGCCACTTTGTCGTTTGTCACCTTATATTATAAAAAAAATAACTAAAACACAGTCCAGATTTACAATTTAAATTATACGAAGTAATTAAAAGAAGAATAATTTACACATTTATTTTTATTGTCATCTAACTTTCATAAAAATTATCCAATTCCTAATTTATATTAAAAATAGTAGAAAAATTATGAAACTAAATTTAGCGCAATATTTTAAAATACTATTTAAAAATTAAAATAAATGTGTCTAATATCACTGCAAATGATACTTGTATTTAATTTGAAAACGTCCTGAAAATTAATATCATTTGATTAAAAAATAAATATTTCATTACGATAATATTAAAAATGTAATTTTAATTTTCAATGTTTCAGACACGCCGGTGACGAGTAAACGTGACACTTAAAACGATGGAAATTATTAATATTAAATACATTTAAAATTGTTACATTATTTTCGTTAAAAAAAATACAAAAATATTTTATAGTAAAAAGTATATACACAGTAAATCAAAGAGTAATCCGAGTAATATTTTAAATTTCTTACCTATAAAAAGACCAAAAACTAGAAGAACGTTCATGTTGAAGAATTGAACATCTACAGCATTGCAAATACAAATTCATCCAATCGGTTCACATTATCTATTTAAAAATTTCGTCCATTATAATAAAAAATAAATTCCGCACAAATATAAACACTTTCACACCATTAAATCTAATAAAAAAAAGAAAACTTTTAAAACTGAAAAAATCACTTGAAAAAGTTGTTGGAGAATATTTCGATGTCCGAACGTGGTTGGAATGGCGGCGTAGCCGCGTAGCCTTACATTCCCCGCTGTAGCCACGAACCTACTGCGGGACGGCTTCCAGAGGCAATCCTTCCCCTCCCCTCTCGGATCCCCCCGCCCCCTTCGTGCGCCCTTATCGCGATCCCGTAATTAGATAAATGTCATTGCTGTTGTCTCTGAGTTTTTTTGCCTTGCTCCACGAATTTCGTCGACCGAAGTAATATACTGAAGTTGTAGGAGACACTCATTTGCGAGAATGATATTTGTGTTTGCGCTCAATTTTACATGCTTAGATGTATGTGTGAGACGAGGAGAGGACAAATACTTTCTGTGAAAATATGTTCAGCTTCATTGTCCTTGCTTTATGAGATTTCCACCTTTCTTTGCTCGTTTCACGCAGATGTGATTTGATATTTTTTTTATTTTCTGCCTTCTTATATAAGTGGGTTGTGAATGAAGTAATAATTTTGAATGATGTGTTCTTTTGCCGAATTTAAGTAATTGTTTGTTAATTTGTGTTTACAGATATAGTTTTAGAAATGGTGGAATCCGCAATAACATCTTTTACACTAATGTGCTGGTGCAACCGGTGTATTACCACGACCACACAAAAGACTGTCGTCAAGTTGAATTAAATCCGGGTTTCATCTAATGAGTGTGGTGCTGAAGGCCAAACATTATTCCTCTGCCCTTCCCACAATTTTGGTGAAAGAAAACAATGGGACATTGGATTTGGCTGATTTTTTTTTTGTTTGGGAATTTGAATTGGAATGGGAATTTGGATTTTTCTCGATTAGAGAGGACATAAAAATAAAAAGATTGTAAAAATGGTAGTAATAAAAAATTCCACTTTCCACGCTCTCTCGACTATTCTGGCAATGCATCTACTAATATGGATGTCTGTGAGTAGCAGTCACTTCGCTGTTTTGGCGAATAACTTCGACTGCTTGCTCTTTTGTAACCTTAGACTAAAAATACTTTATAGTAATTTCCTCAATGCAATGTCCTCATCTTAAGTAATAGGAACCGTAATTATAGGGATGTATAAATAAATGTTTCGCATGTGTATTTCTACGTTGTACAAGGGTCGTCGTATTTCAAAATTCAAACTCTATTCGTTGTTATCTACGCCCATTAATTACGTAACGGACTCGATATACCCCAATTAGAGTGCTACGAACATTTTCTGCGGTCTGATATTGTATTGAGTATGTTACATAAGATATCACATTCAACCATAATCCTATAAGAAGTTACAAGTTGCAAGTATAAAGTTAATAAACGAAATATTATATCCTAGCGTTCCTTGCTACAACGTTGCTACGGCGTAGCAAAACTATTCGTAGGCTTACCTCGGCTATATTAAATATTTTTTAATTCTTCTAATTTAATATTTTAGATACTTCTTAAAATTCAAGTCGTTATTAACATACACAGTTGGGAATAAAGGCATTGTTAGTCGTGATCGTCAAAACACCGTTAATTCAGGCCAGCCGTTTTGGAGCTTACCTCAAAAAAAGACGGTTATGCAGTTATGCAAAAACCCAAAAAAAAAAATTTTTTCTTCAACACAAATAAATACATCATGTGCGCAAAATATGACTTTTTTAGATTTTTCATATTTCATAGCCATTTCATTAATTTTATAGATAGATAATAAAAATAGTAAAATAAAAGCAAAGACAATTTTATGATTTGTTGCTGTTCTGTTACTAAATCTCGATTTCAGTCATGAATGAGAAATAGTTCTCCACGTTTCCTGGGATTATCATAAAAAGGCAGTTATAGAGAACATAAAACTGTGTAACGTTACACAGAAATAGTCAAAAGATTTTGATAAGCGAAATATTCTTTTACTAAAGTGAAATATTTCCCTACTGTTTTCAGCTTCCATTTTTAAATATATTTCATAAAATTCCAGGAAGCTGGAAAACTTTAGTAAATCTTTAGGAACGTGGAATCAAAATAAGAATAGCTTTGAAGTTTTTTTTTTGTCATAGCTGTGTTACCATAGTATTTGCTGTCAAAAGACATGTTGAAAAAAAAAAAAAACATTTCATCCCTTTAAATATTTGAAAAAACTAAGTAACTAAATAACTTAATAATAAGTAATAAATTATGTTGTAACTTAATAACAATAATTTCCACCCAACAAAATAACTTCAGTAATTCTTTAGAGACTGAGGAAAATAAGCAATTAAAAAATAAACAGCAAACATATAGTCCTTTTTTTGTTTGAGAAATATGATTTTTTTTAAAGATTACATAATGTTATTCTCTTTTTGTCGTATTTTGAGCCTCAATTTGTGGACCATAAAACCGTAGAACCTTATTTCAATATTATGTCGATTAGCCCCTGTTTCAGACAAGGGGAGACAGGAAAACTGATCGTCTTTGTGTTTCCGACAGAACATCTTATGTTTTCATATAGATGATAATCTTTCAAAAGAAAATCATTTTATGAAAACCTACTTTTATCACTATATGAAATAATCACACAATGAAAGTTTATAGTAAAGAGCTCGTGTATAAAATAATACTAAAGCAGAAAAAATAAAAAAACCAACATGAAGTATATAATGACTAGTTTCTTATTTTACCTAATGTAATTAATTCAATATGACAAGTCTAGATCAACTTAGTATATATTTATTTATTTACTAGCTGTCCGACTTCGTCTGCACGGAATTAATAAAAAACTTAATTAGTAACTTATGTATTCTTCCAGACTATGTTCTATATCCATGCAAAAATTTACCAGATCCATTGAGCAGTTCTGGAGATACCTTTACCTACCTACAGTTAGTCGAGAATCGCACGATTTTTTTCTTATATGTGATTTCTTTGTTTCTATTCTATCGAACAGTTAGCAATTTGCTCTAATGAGAAGAAAAAAAAAACAAAAATCTTGACTTCATTTTATTAGTCGCCAGATGCATTGTCGTATTATATATCAAATGTCTTTTCGCAATAGCTCTCACAATTCCGCGCCAAAGTCATCGTGGAAATAGCTTTATGGCTTTTTCAAATAGCTCGGTGCAGATAAGATACTCTGGGGAGCAATTCGCACCACTCTACTTTAACTTGCTTCCTAAATGCACTTCCACTTTAACTAAGCCACTATTATATGACATTTTCAATCTGGCATTTGATTCCTAGACTAGTTCTTATCACTCTGCTTCTTGGTGAACTTTACTGAATTAAAATATATATAAAAATACGAAAAGAGTTAAAAATACAAGTGAAATAAATTAAAAAATACACGTATCAAAGAGCTTTGAAGGAATATTGTTGGATTAAATAATAACACTGACAATATATTTCACTAGCAGCCGCCAACGACTTCGTCCGCGCGGATATAAAAAAAAACCTGATTAGTAGCCTATATGTTCTTCCTGACTATGTTTAACATCTGTACCAAATTTCATAAAGATCTGTTGAGCCATTCCGAAGATACCTTCTAACAAACATCCATCCATCCATTTGAACTTTTGTATTTATAATTTTAGTAAGATAAGATTGATAAAATATATAAAAACGTCATAAAATCTGACGCAAAATTAATTATTTCTTAATAAGAATCAACCTTCGCTATTTGTTATACATCTAGAAAATTAAAATCAGCAAATCAAATTACATTTCAATGAACATATTAAACGACATTTATGAGCCAAAATATTTTTAAATCGCTTCTATTAGTCAATATTAATATGCCAATTCAAAGTTTGCAAACATGTTCATTCACAGATAGTTTGGCACACTTAACTTATTTTATGAACCGCCAAATTGCTCAATAAATATCATATAACATTTATATTATATGGTACACTTATAATTTAATTTGCAACTTAATTATCTTAACGGCCATATTGCTATCTAAACACATCCATGATAAGTATATATTTAACTTATATACCTATAGAAACGGCTAAAACACTCACGTATATATATCCGGTGTCGTCAACGACTAGTTTACGGATATATATACGTGAGTGTTTTAGCCGTTTCTATATAAGTTAGTGATAATGTCTCACGAAAGTTTGAATAAGTATATAATTGTTAACTTGACTATATAACTCTCATTTTCTCACTTAAAACAGATACTTTAATATGTATAAATGAAAGTGACACTCCAGTCGCATTCATTAGCAAGGTGTTTCTTCAAAAACCGTCGATTTTAGTCCTTAAGCGACTTCAATACATTGTTATAGAGATTCGTACACCGGCACTTGACGCCGATATTTTGTACTTTAGTCGCCAGAACCATTCGCTAGTAATTTGTTTATTAAGGTCGTGAGAAAAGTCGCTGTGATTTTCAAGATAGCTGTAGTCTCTATAGCTACATTTTCCTAGTAGATAACTCGATACTCACAACGCAAGTATACAATATTAATTTTATATGTTAACTTTGCCCGCAGTGCGAGACGCGACGCGACCGCGAAGTCCTCGGAATAAACACTCGTCCTGAAGATGGACCCCCGATGGGTCCGAAACTAGTCGGTGCCGTCACCGGACGATCACACGTGAGTTAAGCCGTGTTCTTAATTAATTAATTAACTTTGTTTTGTGTACTAAGATCCTAAAGTTAAATTAACAAAAGAATAAACATATTAACTTCATTTCAATTAAAGGTAGTCTTAAATCGATTAAGTCGTTAAACTATGCCGAAAAAACCAATTATGTACGTCATAATAGTGGGTTATTCTGAAATCATATCGTTTACCATCAATTCAAAATTTCACATAAAGTTAGGTGACAAATTCCGCTGTAATAATATGATTTCATTGTTATGGAAATGTATCCACGCTTCAGTTGTCCAGTTTCGTGCAGTGGTATTAGCATATATTTGCAATTGTACGACTATGTTCTAATTAAGAAGTACTCTAATTTCGGTACATTTTCCCAAATTATTCATATCTATGTTCACGCATATTAGTACTTAAAGTTAATAATAATTGATCACTAAGGGAAACGCTAAGGAAGGCTGCTTAAAGACTATGTGGGCGACAGCTAGTGTAGAACCGGGAAGCAGTAATAATAAAAAAGTTTTACAAAGAATTTATAATTACTTTATGCATGTCAAAAATGAGGTCGAAATTGTACGTGTTTTCTTTAGTAGTCTCAAAGGTTTATAGTATAGAGTAATCCAGAAAAACCGTCCGGGGTTAATGACCTACATATGATCCTTAATTCCTAATGCAAAAACATATAGCTAAGTCTAGTAAGACGAATGGTGGAAGTAAGGCTTAACATAAATCAGTTAAATTAATAAAAGTCCAGTGGAAGGGAAAGGAAGGGAGCGGACAGACCGCGGATTGTGGTGCAATAAGAGGACGGAACAAATGGCGTCACGTTACTGAAATGAGCATTCAGGCCCGGCTATTATTTAACTTGCTACAAGAACAAATTTTCCATTGCAGGAAGTGGAACATTTGTCTTTGCTTTTTTCGGTTTATAGAGCGGAACAAATATTTTAAACTTGCACGCAGTGTTTAACTAGTAGATTTGTTATAATAAATCTACACTAAGGGTCTCTTTTAGTGTCCAAACTAAGGGTGCGGCAGTAATTTATTTAAGGGATGGAGCAAAAATACTGCCATGATTCATTCGTTTCATACCCAAATATCAATATTTGTTTGATATAATAATTATATCAAACGAATATTACGGATTTTATATAATAATTCTCAAAATATAACAAAGAAAAACCCAAAAAAACATTTCTCAACTATATTATACAAAAGAATGTAGCAAAAAGCGTTGGTTACATATAAAAATAAGTTATATATATACAACATACTTTACATACATATAACTGCTATTTATTATGTTATGCTACATCGTAAGCGATGACACGCGACATATATGCCACAAGCCCACTCACCATGCGGTTGCAGGACACGTACGAACAAACAAACAGTTGTAACAGTTTATATTTATTTACTTAGCCCTCATACGCACGGGCGCTTTATTGTCTCGCGTTTAAAAAAGCGTTATAATAAAACAAATGCATTCCCAACTTCATGCGGCAGCGCTTTTTAACGCGTAATGATACATTTTAAGCACTGTTAGAAGGAATCAAGAGTAATTTTAAAGCGTTCATCGCTTAAGAGTCGCCAACGCCGAGTTTTATCGCGGCGTGAAAAAAAGCGACCGTTCGAATGCGAGCTAATAATAAATATACTGTACATGCGCGTACAATGTATAAATACAGGATGTGACTACTTTATTGCAACACGCAAATACAAAATGAATGAAGCCATACGAAAAACATTATCTTCTTTCATCGGGCATTAAGGTTTTCTTCGGATTTAAAAAACTCAAAACGGATTTTACTTAAATAAATATGAAGGTAAACACCCAAACAACATAAATGGAGTGTTTTGTTGTGTTAATGGAGGTAATTCAAAACGGTATATCGTATTTTTATTTGCTTTTAAGGTTGTCACCGCGTCAGACGTAACACCTGACATGTTACTCCAAATAAAGTCTGATCAAAATGGGTTCTGACAACTTAAATTGCTTTTAACTCTGACCGCTAATATCGGTTTGGAGTATATCATTTATTAAAGAAGGGGTTTTAGAGTTCTAATTTTGTTTTGTACTCCAGCTTTTTTTTTACTCCACAATTATTCTAGGTAAAAAACAGGAGGCATTAATGATCGTCTCGTAATATATAACGCAACACATAATACCAAGGTACTTATATATTACATAACAATATTTATTACAGTAAGTAAATAAAAAATATCGTCATTCAACCAACCGTTTAATATATTGCAACACTGCCTTATTGTATGGGAATGCTTAATTAGCGACGATATGGGTTCGATAAGATGCATGTCGTGATTATAAGGATGGTAATCAAAAGCCAGCAATTAACAAACATAAATAAGTTTCAAATTGCGTTATATAAATTGAGACCCCACCAATATATTATTATACCTACTTTTGAAATCTTAATACCTTCAAGAAACTATGCCACTAAAGAAGCACAATACACAAAGAACTCAATAACTAGTAGCCCTTTAATACATAAGAAGTTATTGGTTTTTATTCCAGGTTAATTAACTTTAGAATATTTTGAACTGCAAAAGAATTACGATAACATTAATGTGTAAATTTGTTTTGTGTATATTTAAATAGATTTTCACAATCGTTTTTTGTTTAAGTCTGTTTGTTTCCTTAACAATAAATAGCAGATATATTTATAGTTAAATCAGAAATGTAAATTAATAAAATAAATAAATCAGTTAATGAATACATTAATTTCTAAACTGTAATAATTCTATATAAATTCATTTATTCATACAGTTATTTTTTTATTCATTTATTCTTTAATTAACGAAATCTTTTTGAATTATTCGTAAATGAAATTTTAACGAATTAAAATTGAACAATCCTGAGTTTATCTTACGTTCACTTAATCGTTAATGGTAAAATAATTAAATGAGTACCAACGATTATTTAAATAAAAAAGATCCTATCGATGGTTTCCGCAATGTTTAATTTGTCGAGTGGTCCCTTTAAATCGAATTAGATAGGGAAGGATGAAACCGTTTGAATTCTTTGAGAGTTACCCTACCATCACTAAAGCGACTTAAATTTGTTTTTAATCATCACTACTAAAAAGGAATGATGAATTTAATCTCTTAGAACTTAAAAGAGAAGACTTGCGGTTGAATAAACTTGTCAGAATATGTAATAAGACTCAGTGAACAGTTAATGAAATATGTAGGTAATGTTATTTAATAACCAAATACGTTTCTGGGTGTTATTAAAAATGAAAATAAATTAAGCATCTTTTTCAAGAAATGAAAATCTTTTTTCATAAGAAATTCTTTTGTTTATTTTCTTTGGTTTGAAACGTTTAGTAGAAATTAATTTAAAGCCGTTAGCAGTGGTTCGCTCAGTCGTCACTCTGATAGCTTTTGTTTCCGGATGTCTCCGGCAGGTGGCGCACAAAGCCTCCGAACATAACACACGTAATGAGCTTTCTCTATACATTTCTCTTGATTATTCAAGTATTCCATAACTAATACATTCATCTATTTACATGATAGTGGGAATATGCATTTAATATGTTAGTTAACTTGATTTGAATATAGTTTAATAGGAAATAATTAAAAATATTTCAGATGGAATTAAATAGTGTTATTGAACTATGTTTATTATAAAAGCAGTGGATGTCGCCCGCGACTCTGTTTGTGCGGAATTAAAAAAAACTTAAGTATTAGCCTATGTGTTTTTCCAAATTATGTACTACATCAATGCTACATTTTATCGAGACCTAATTCTAGACACATTTCAGATAATTGTTTTTCGTAACGGTTACATATATTTAACATTGGGATAATACAAAACTTCTGTTCGTGTTCCTAACTCCGAGCATACGCGTTAGAAACTATCAATGAAATCGTAAACTGGAAAACTTTCTTTCCGAAGGATGTGTGTAGGCTACCTCGTAACTTTTACGGTGTTAAATTTTATTGTTCAGAAAATAAAAAAAATATTTAGAAAAAATATATTTTCATAATGTACATATCTAGCTCATCATTTTTGAAAATTTATCTTACTAATATTATAAAAGCGAATGTTTAGATGGGTGGATGGATGTTTGTTTGTTTGAAGGTATCTCCAGAACGGCTCAACGGATCTTGATGAAATATGGCACATATGTATGTAGAACATATTCTGGAAGAACACATAGGCTACTTATTACTTTTTTAATTTCGCGCAGATGGAGTTGCGGATGACATCTAGTTCAGTTCTACATATAAGATTAAGCTATAGACAAAATAACTATTTAGAATTATGTTACCGAAGGAAAACAAGAATACACAAATATTTAGTTAATGTTAAAGTATAATGAAACAACTTATTATGGTTGTTTCTTTGTAAACAATAAACGTTTCATTCCACAAACATGTTTAACAACATGTTTCATGTTAATACGTGTTTAACAAGAATTTAAAAGGGCTTTTACTGACTATTTTACGTACAACGTCGAAGCACACAGTTTTTATCCAGCTATTTAATCGTTCCAAACATTTTACCACTATTTGTACTGACGTCTACAAAAGAGGTATTTAAATTTACTCAAAGAACTGGAATAAAACATATAGCAAGCGTTGATAATTCTACGGCTATATGATCGATGTATGATATAGATCGAGATAGGAACCATTTCCACTGCTTGTGCGACTTTTACCGCGGTCGATTTTGTATTTTCGCTGCCGCGACTGCTATAAAACATGACGAAGGCAGGAGTCACTCGCCTAGCTGCTAGTGAAAATAGTCACTTAGTATTTACGTTGTGTTATAATTGCGATGGTAATAATAAATTGATATATTTAGAAGGAACAATACGACGAAGGAAATTGGTGGGTAACTCCCTGGAGATTAAATTGGTACTAATATTATCATAGTTGGCATTTAGTACGCAAATTGTCTTTTTAATAAAAGACCTTTTGAACTTTTATGTAAGGGTGTTCCTTCCAAATACGATTTGTAAGTTATTTTCAAACGAAGATATTTTTTAATTTGTGACGTAAACAAAAAATATTTAAGGTAAAGCGTCACAGAATTTAACTTTACTTGTGAATATGTTGGAATAAAGGTGTTACCGCGCAGGAATTTCACGGAACTTTTTGAAATATAAAAAATTAACTTGAGTAATAAAACAGTTGACAGGGGGACGTGTGTATCATTTTGTATAGCAATATGTTGGGGTCCGCCCGTCCGTGTGGGTCGCGCGCGTTGACGCGTTAAAACCTACCGTACGCTCGGACATGTATTGAATAGGCTGAAGATTTGCTAACGGTATTTTTATAGTAGAAGGTAAAGGTTCAATTGGTCCTTATACTAACTGAAGATAAATATCTTCAGATAAGATTTTATTCGTAAAAAACATATAGAAAAATTGTATGTTATACATATGTATTGTAGCGCAAAAATCATGTCAAAAACATAAACAACATTAATGTCTACACGTTCATTTTGAATGCTAGAATATGTGTTTCCAATTTCCTTACAAATTTTTAAAATATTATTATCCTCAATTTAAATAAATGAGAAAACAAAATATTTTAAAAACGCCAGTAAAATTTCCCGTTACAAAAACTGTAGCATTTTCATATTTTTACACGAAGTTAATAAATTTAATTTCGTACATTAATTAATCATCGTTAATAAACACTAATAATGTTCCAAATATGTGCTGAAGTAATTTTATAATAATGTATTTATAATGAGATTTAAGCATTAACATCCCCCTGTTTCAGAGAAATAAATTAAGTTTTCATAAAACGCGAGGAATCCATTATGTCTAATATACTGCGTGTATACTAAGTTATAGGCGAATTATGTCTTTCATTATCACCATAATCATTTTAAACAGAAAAGTTAAAATGTGGCTATAACAAACATGAAAAGGTTAAATTAAAAAAAAATATGTGTGTTTTAATATTCTAGCAGTTACTTATATAAAAATTATTGAACCAGAGAATCGGTGGGGGGGCTCAGGGGTTAAGCAATTCACTTGCAATCTGCAGGTCCTGGGTTTGAATCCCACCACGTACCAATGTGTTTTTTAATTTGCGTATGTACATTTATCCAACGTTCGTACGGTGAAGGAAAACATCGTGATGCAACCCGCACATATTATGTGTGAATTCCCCACATAAACCACATCAAATGGAGGTCCGTGATCTCTGCCTACCCCTCTGGGTTACAGGCGTGACTTGTGAAATTACTAAACCAATCTAAAAAATCGCGTGTTAAAAGAAATTGTCGGATAAATTGTTGCTTGTAAAAACTCGATTTTAAAGAACAATAAAAAAGAAAATGCGCCAGGTGATGAAAATTCATAAATAATTATTTTTTGTTACTTAAATCGTTTATCAAAATCAATAACCGCATTAACTTCGTATCCAATCACAACTAACGAAAATACTTCTACTGAAAATACAGAGTTAGAGATTCGCGTTACTCGTAGTTTCAACGGAAGGATGATTCCAAAGTTTGTAAGTAACACACTTTGTTGGCAATCGAAATAACTATCTTAACTTTGCCTTCATTGATTCTGCTCCAATGAACATCCCTTCCTTCAAGTTACTGTACTCATATTTGTTATACCAATTTTATGACTTTGTTACAATAATATTTATCCAAATTAGAGCAAAAAAATGCATTTAATCACTAATTATAGTCACAGACAGATATTTTAACCATTGAGTATTGAACTATTTATGAACAAATTAATTTACAAAAAATGTCGATGTATGTAGTTTTTTAGTTTGTAAACTTTATCAGACTTTAAGGACTGAAATATTGTTAAATAAAACAAAAAATTATAATTATAGCTAGCTGTCGCCTGAGACTCCGTCCGCGCGAACATAAAACTTAATTAAACTTAATTGTTTTAGTAGCCTTTGTATGCTTCTCGAATATGTTCTACATCTATGCCAAATTATCGTGAATATGTTAAACCGTTTTAAAAGAAATCTTCCAAAAAAATCTTCAATTCTTCCATGTAAACATTTTCATTTACAATATTAGTAAAATTCGTAAGATGTAATATTTTTAAAATTCCTAGCCAGTGACTGCTATAAAAAACACACACACACACACACACACATATAACAAAAACCAAAGATAAAACAAAAGACGTAACGTGAGTTTCCAATGCCGAAGCATGTATCCAGAAACATATAGTCATCCTGCTCATTTTCTATAATTTAAACATGAGAGATACTATGTTTTATATAAACTGCTGTTAGTAATGGTACAGAGTGTCTTTATAACATGCAGTATTTTACCAACTGTGTCCGTATGTATCTGCTAAGAAGCCACATACATCCCGTTAGACGTGGAGTTTAACAATTTTGTTTTAATGCGTTGATAATGGTGTTCAACCATTAGCGACCTCGTTTTCTAAGTTGACTTAACTTTTAATGGATATGAACACGAAAAGTCCATTATATCTGACAAAGTGTTTGTTTTAAAATATACAGCTGTGAGACTTGGTGGCTTTGGTTAATGTTACAGTTGATTACGGATTAAGTAACAGGTACTGTTCTAAGCAATGAAGGATTGTTACGTCCTTGGCATAATTTCCTTAGTTAATTTTTAAAAACCTAAAAAAATCAAAAACGAGCAAACATTTTAGTAGTTCGAATAAATCCTTGAAAAAAAAAATATGAATTTAAATATTTGATGCATATAGTTTATATTAATCTTACTAATATTATAAATGCGAATGTTTAGATGGATGGATGGATGGATGTTTGTTTGAAGGTATCTCTAGAACGGTTCGACGGATCATGATGAAATTTGACACATGTAGAACATAGTCTGGAAGAACACATAGGCTACTCATTACATTATTTTTCATTCCGCGCGAAAGGAGTCGCCGGCGACAGCTATCTTCATAAAAAGATTTCACTTATCTGAGTAAATTTCTGAATGAATGATTAAAAAGTACACTCTTTATTGGTTCAATTTCTAAAATTATATAAAGACTAGTTAGTTTTTAATATAAGAAAATAAATACTTATATTCGTAACATATTTAATCACGCTCAAACAACATATAAGTGAAGTTAGCAAATTCCTAACTTGTCTAACTTCGCGCCAGTCGATTTGATTGGAGCAGATGCGACGATAATCTTGTTTCCACTTTGCTACTACTTGAAAGGAAGACGTACAATTATTTGTGACGTGATGTAATGGTATTTCTTTTATAAAATAGTTGATTGCTTTTGAATTTACTAAAATTTGCTTTATGATTCAATGGCTTATGAATAATTCTCAATGTTACTTAAATTTTGCCCCAAAATAAACTTTTTTTTATTTGTAAATTAAGTCTGAAGTATATTCCGCTAAGGGGCAAATTAAGTAACAATTTAAATTACTTTGAGTGCAAGTTAAAGCAATAATAAAATTAAGTTCCCAGTTATAAAATAATTAGCTATATATAGTACGCGGATAACTGATACGAATATTTTTGAATTAAAAAAAGAACGTTATTCACGAATAATTCAAAACGTGAACGTGCAATTTCAAAAAATGGTATACGTAGGTAATAACTGCACCGATTAGAAATGCCATGTCATGAAAAAGCGAGGAATCGAATGACGCTCTTTGAATTCTTACAATACGTCAAAGTGGACGCTGTCGAATAGATTCCATGTGTTACGTATCTACAGATACCTCATAATTTAATTAAACATACATTCATGTAATAATATAGAGAATTTTTCTAATTATTTCTATTCTACGGAAAGAAGGAAACTGTAAAAACACATATTCAAAACAAATTGTTGTCTTTGTTTTTCCAAATATAAAAAGAGGTATGACATTAAGATTTTGTACATGTTTCGTCAGTGAAACACACAGTAACTGTGCATTACGAAGTTCAGCTTTTATATCTCAACTTATAATTAAATCTGACTAAAGGGTACGTTGTGTTACACAGAACCGTCACCGCATCACTTATGTAGAGCCACCCTTACTTAAAAACAACTTCTTACAATATCTGAAGTGAGTACCTAAGTCATACGTTATATTCATTTATATACCTCATGTCTTTCTTGTTATCATACATTTCATTACAAGAAATAAGCATCAACAAAAGTTCTTAGTATTTTCTCGTACTGTGATTTATTGTTCTCTGTCAACTTCGGAGCTTAAACAATATTTTCGTGAAGACATACAAAGTTACAGATAGAATAAACTAGCTGTCGACCGCGACGCCGTTCGCGCGCAATAAAAAAACATAACAAGTAGCCTATGTGGTCTTCACGACTATGTTTTACATCTGTGCCAATTTTCGTCAACGTCCGTTGAGCCGTTTCGGAGATACCTTCAAACAAACATCCATACATCCATCCATCTAAACATTTGCATTTATATAATATTAGTGTAATTCATTGATAGTTAACATCACGCAGACGATTTTCCAATAATGTGTAGCTATCAAACAAAATAATAAATAAACATTATTTCGTATACTAGATGACAAAGCTTACTTTGTTTGATTTTTTATTATAGAAATGTCGTGAATATATTAGATTTTACTATAAAATTAAAAAAAAATCGTACACTAATTAACATTCTAAAGATCAATTCGAGAAACGTATTTAAATTACGGTTAATAAGTTTTCACCTTTTTATAAAATAACTGCGTACCTAGTCGATAATTGTATACTTATTCAAAGCAAAGTAAAACTAACAACGCGTCCGTATATAAATTTAACTTAACTATACAAATATTTAACATTAAAACTAGAACTAAACTTGTAAGTTATTTAACAAGTTACAACGGCGTTACTGTGTGTTAAACGTAGTTCCGTTAAAGCAATATTTCAAATTAGTAAAGTTAGTGATTCTGTAAGTTGTCCAACTTCACAGCATCCGTTTGAATTGGGATAACCCGGGGACGTGTTTGTATCGCTTCGTTATAAACTAAAAGGGGTCGCGTGGTCATTCGAATTATACTAGTCGACCGCCCGGCGTTGCACAAAACAAAAACAACATAGTATAAAGCCGGTTACACATCTACAGTTTTAACTGCACTATGTAAACTAAACAGTTTGACTGTTCAATTAAAACGTATGTATGTAGGCAATTAATTGTCAGTTAAAATATACAATTCTCAGTTTTACCTTAACTGAATTAGTCTGATTGTTTAGTAACAACTGTTCATAAACTTCATAAATTTTAATTGTTTTAAACTGTTTGATTGTATTTAATCATTATGTCTCAACTTAATTGTAGTCTTAATAATAATTATTATTGTTTTCTTTCCTTTCTTTTTAGTTACTGTAGTTGTGAACAACGATGTTGGGTACATAATTACATTGTATCTGTTATATTTATATTATAGACATGTACCTATTATGTAGTCGTTAGTTGTTCCAAATAAATTAAAAAAAAAACTGCGATTAAAACGAAGTGTGTGTAACCAGCTTAATGCTAATTTTGAATTGTTAAAATAATATTTTAACTCTTCTTTCATTGAACAATGGATCATTATAAATGAAAATATGTTGGTACTTGTTTCGATATTTTTATTAAATTCATCCAAATATTTAATAAAAGAATATCCAATTTTTCGTAACAGCTAATTGGCTGTTAGGTAAATAAAAATTGTAATGCTGAAAAAATTGCTCGAAACAATATTAAATTGCAAATGTAACCTTGGATTTATGTATAATTCTGAAATTGTTATTACAATATATTGTGTAGGTAAAAAAGTATATTCATATCTATTTCGTGATAATCTATATATTAAAAAAATGGAGTGTCTGTATATAATACAGAAAAAAAAATCATACTTCGTACACATCTTTGCGTTGCTGAAAACGTAAAACCATTTTTTTTTCTGTCTGTCCGCAAGACCGCGTTTGTTCTGGGTAATCTCCGGAACGGCTGGACCGATTTTGACGCGACTTTGTCGGGAATGTAACTGGTACATGCGGGCATATTCGACGACAGACGAAGTCACTGGTCATCGCTAATTATATAAACACTCTAAAAACATTTAGGAGTCGAATACATTTTTAAATCCGATGCAAGTTAGCATTATACAACTAGTTTATAATCAAAACTAGCTTCCTACCGCAACTCCATTCGCGTAAAATTAAAAAAAAACTTAATAAGTTATGTGTTCTTCCAGACTATGTTCTACATCTGTGCCATCATCATCATCATCAACCTGCCCTTATCCCTATGGAGGGTCGGCACAGTATGTACTACTCCTCCATACATCTCTATCAGCCGTCATATCTGAATTTACCCCCTTCTTACGCATATCCTCTTTCACACAATCCATCCATACTTTCTTTGGTCTTCCTCTACCTTTATAGCCATCCACATTCAATCTCATTACTTTTTTATTTATATGATTATCATCCCTCCGCATAACATGTCCAAACCACGCTAACCTTCTGCTCCTCAATTTCTCGATAACTGGCGCTACTTTCAAACTTCCTCTGATATGCACATTCTTAACTTTATCTTTTCTTGTCACACCACACATCCATCTTAGCATACGCATCTCAGCTACATGCAATCTTCTTTCATCCGAAACCTTGGTGGCCCAACATTCAGATCCGTACAATAAGACAGGTCTTACGATTGACTTGTAGATCTGTCCCTTAAGCTTGGGTGGCATTCTTGGATCACAAGTCACACCGGTGACCTGTCGCCATTTCATCCAACCTGCATTTATTCGGCTTTTCACATCCCGGTCAACACCACCATCGTATTGGACGAGTGAACCGAGGTACTTAAAATCGGAGCAGGTTGGTAGGTCAACACCATTTAAAGCGATTGGAGAAAAGCTGGTCGGACCACCAAAATCGCAGAATAAATGTTCAGTTTTGGTTCTGCTGATTTTAAGACCAGCTCTCTCCAATTTATCTCGCCATTTTTCCAACCTGCTCTGCACCTCGCATTCATCCTCCCCGACAAGCACGATGTCATCAGCATAAAGCATACACCAGGGTGCTTCCTCCTGTATGTCTGACGTTAGCGCATCCATTACCAGGAGGAAGAGATACGGACTTAAAGCCGAACCCTGGTGTAGGCCTACCGAGACACCAAACCTGTCACTATCGCCAACAGCGGACTGGATGTGTGTATTGGCTCGACAATACATAGCACGAATAAGCTGCAGGTATTTCCCAGGCACTCCTTTCACTTTCAAAGCCCACCACAAAACCTTCCTCGGAACCCTATCGTATGCTTTTTCGAGGTCTACAAACACCATGTGCAGGTTTTTATGCACACGCCTATATTTATATTTAGTTTTTTTTTTTTATATTTTTTTTTTCAGTTCTACATCTGTGCCAAATTTCATAAAAGATCTGTTCACCCGTTACGGAGATATCTTCAAACAAACATCCATCCTTTTAAATTTTCGCATTTATAATATTAGTAAGGTAGAAACGAAACAAAAAGAGAAAAGTTTATATTCACATCTTATTAAATTAAAAATTCTTTGAAACACATTTTATAACAAAAGAATGAGGAAATCCTTTCTATTCACCCTTTCTCTTTATATTCACAGCTAACAGTAAAACAGAGTCGGAATACAAGAGTCAAAGGTTTGTCGTAACAAAATAAAGTACATAAGAGGCAGACAAAATATGCGGGGACATAAATTTAAGTTGAACTTGGCGTTTTTACGTAGGCACGTACAGAGAAAAGTTTTCGTTCGGGTTATAAACTGGTTTACACCCTGTTTCGTTTACGTTCCCTCCGTGCACAAAAAATAAACAGTACACAAAAATAATTAACATCGTACTTTAGTTTGTTTCTTGTTTAGTGCTTATGATTATTGGATTGTTTTAACAATAGTATTTTTAAAACCTTAAAATAATAAAGACATTTTCGTATCAGTTCTCTTTGTTTACTTTAAATTTAGTTACTTTTTTTGAGAAATTAATGTCAAAATATTAGGCCTTAAATATATTAAATCCTCGTTTTATTAAAACGAATATGTTGTACCTTCGCTAGTAATTAAATTACTAAAAATTTCATAGACATTGTATAAAATTAAACGTTTTGGTTCATCCTTAAAAAGGACCCCCGACGGGTTTAAATCTAGTCGGTACCTAGACCAAAATATACGTGAGTTAAGCTGTGATTTTTAGTTACTGCTTCCTTAGTAAGTTAGATAAGCGAAATACCTTTACAATTCAAATTACACTTAAAGTAAAAAAACTTAACAGCATTACAACATTGAAAACTATTTAGCGGTTTTAAAAATAAAGTTTTGCAAAACTAAAATACAACAATAGCGAAACTTTGCTTTACTTAGCGTTCGGATTTTATTTTATTTTTCAACTTTAATTCCGATATCAAGAAAATTTAACCTAAGCAAAGTTAAATGCACTTTTATTTGTTTGTTCCTATTGCGCTAAGTAAAGTTTTATGTTCCGCCTAATTTTATTTCAAACCCTACTATAGTAGTTTTAGTCGCAATTAGCCAAATAAAAATTGTGCTATCCACAAGCTGTAATAAATGTTATAGCTCAAAAAAAAATAATTAGTAAAAAATTTAGTTTATAGGAAACATAGTCTATTGAAAACATAAGGGAAAATCCTTTGTTGAATATAAATAAATAAATAAAATTTAGAACCATTTTATTTTTGCTGACCTTAGGTCGTTATTTCTAATACATTTGCTTCAAATTACGTTTCATTAATTCATTACAGTGTCCTAAAAACAAACAAAAAACGAATCTATAATTTACACGCACATTGACCGTTTTTTTATTTCCTTTCATACAAAATAATTATTTATTTGAATCTCTGATTTATTTGATTAATTATTTCATTGGGTGAGGGTTCGCTCGTTACTAAGAAGGTAATGAATAGATCACTGTAAGTTTTCAACTAAAACACTTTATTGGCAGTAGTATTAATATAAGCGTCTCATTTATTCTTGCCATTTCAATGAACATTCGTTCCGTCCATTTACTTCTATTGTCTTAGCCTTTCTTTTATTAAACAAAAACTTTTGTGGGTTAATTTAGCATTAATATTTCTCAGTATTACGAGTTTAATATGTCTATTACTTATTTTCCCTCACAATAATTCACTTTTCGTAATTATACCTAACCCAAATGTATGAGAGCCTTAACTTTTTTAAAATACTTGTAGTATTAAGAATAATTTTTGTCGTCCTCTGCAATACTAAAAAAAAACTAGTTTGAAGCGAATAACATTACCTTCTTTGAAATATGATAACGGCATCTTGCAATCTAAAGTCCAACCAATCCGCAATGCAGTTTGCAATTAAAATTCAATCTTGAATACTCCAGGTCCGGTATAAATCATCTTGCGAATTCAAAATGCTATGTAAACAAGTTATGCATCGTTACACTGTTACAGAATAATTTTCCCGTTGCCCAAGTCCATTGCTTTCGTAGTTATTATTCTCTTTACATCTCTTTTCATTACGTTTGCTATGAATTTCACTGAAAACTTCGCACTGCCGAATGAGTCACAAAAATATGCGATCTGCTTAAATTTTTTTCAAAGATTAGTAATGATTTTGTGTGTGTTTTTTTGGCTCGTTGAATGTGTTTCACACACATTATATTAGATGGGTTTTCACTGCGGAAACACGAGTATGAATTGATACATCACTTGTTTTTAAAGAGAGTGAAAACCCGCAGAAACATTCATCACTTTAATGTCACATAACTAAGATCAGGTTGATTTCCTTCATTACAAGAAACTTATTTTTAATTTCAAATAAATCTTGTGATCATATGAAATGTATCTCTGCAAATAAAATAAAAAAGATGAAAAGGCAATACAGGAAAGAACAAAAGCTACGAAATATATTACAATGCTCATGTAACCTTTACTTGACCTTTGCCTTTGCATCCCAAATTAGTTTATCTTTTTATAGGATGTGTCGGGTGAATTTTAAACGCAAAAGTAACTTAATTCTACTAATTTGTTCCTGGATTTTGTTACCGTTGTTTGTAGCTGGGGTTTACTTAAGTTGTTTTAAGTTTAAAGACAAAACAACAAAATAAATACTAGAGAATGGGTTTGCTTAATAAATACAAGGCTCTATTTTTTAAGTTAAATACTATATTTTACTAAAGTTTATTTTTGAAAATTTTTAACAAAGTATTTTATTTTTCAATTTAGTCTACTTTTATACACCAACCTCAAAAATAATATGAACACAAGTTAAAAAATTTATAGGAAAATATTTTTATTCCGAAGCTAATACCAAAGGGTGTATGAGGTTAAAAAGAAGAAAGGTGCTACTGCCTACCCTAAATAGAAGTATGTTTTATACAAATAAATATAGACAGAATTATGAGAGTAAAACAATTCTGGTATAGTTAATTTTACATAGAGATTTAACTAATATTGTTTCAAAATGTAGAACAAACTTTTATATTAAATGAACTTAAAGTTGGAACAGTTAACTAAGTATTCAAAGTTAGCTGCAGTTCTACAGTTGAACAAATTTCGACCAATCAACTTGTACTTTAACAAAGTTTTAAACAAGATTTCTTGTTATCACTCAAGCCGACCATTTCAAAGAAATGTCGAACCTCGACCGCTTTGGGCGTTATAATTAGAAAATATTAATCTGCATTTTACTATCAAAAAGATTTACTTATTTCAAAGAAATACTGACTAATATTTAGACAGTTAGTCAATTTACAACTTGAATACTTAAGTATCTAACTTGAACTTACAGTGTATTATGCAGGTTAGGTAAATCATCAATAGTTAATTTTTTTTAGCATCTTGATAATTGCCTAACATCACAAGTGCCACTTTAATAACCAGCAATAGGTTTACGTTAAGGAAAATCCCACAAAAATATCATAAAATAAAATATTAGTAAAATGTTATCCTTTCAATACATTATCAAGAATAATAGTAACCCGTAGAATGGAGGATATGCAAAAGTCAAAGGTTTTTGTCACAAAACATATGCGAGAACATAAATTCAACCTTAAAGTTGGCGTTTTTATGTCGGCGCACAGAGAAAACTTTTTGTTTGGGTAATAAACTGGTTTACGTCCCATGCCGTTTACAAGCTCGCTGCGAGATGTAACAAGATGGACGGAAAATATAAATATAAAAATAAACTTAAATTATCACATTAAAATAAGCAATATAACTATTGAATAAATTACTGAATAACTTTTTTATTTACATCAGTGTTCTACAAATGAAACTTTTTTTTTTATAATATTTGTACACTTGTATTTGAAATTATGGAAATAAACTTTCTGGTCAACGATTGTTGATAGTTGGCGCTTTATCATCCATGAAATTCAGTACCGTTTTTTCGTTTTGAATATTGCCACTGTAATTGCAATCATATGTTTTGTTACAGAAGATCCCATTTGCATTGTATTTAGTCTCAGCTTATGAGATTTGGTTTTACAATTCCACACCATGTGATCATCATTCTTTTAAATGGTGTATGTTTACTTGATTAATGTGAAGTCAAGAAGTTTGACGTCGTATGTAGAAAAAAATCTCCTCCAAGTTAAATATTCAATCCCCAAAATTTTGACGCCTTTCAGTATTTGTATAGCAAGAATCTTTTTAACGTGTATCCATGGATACCAAGCTATCGAAATTTACAATCCATTTTAAACTTTTTAAACCCGGTAACAGTAACCGTAACAAAAGAGTCGTGCAGAAAACTGCACTCGTTGAACTTTTGCACTTTTTTAAATATGCTTGAAAGCTCTCGTGTGCAGTGAAGGGAATAATTTAGTTAGCTACTTCTACCGTACGTGTTATGAGTGTACTCAGCTTATGATCTACTCTACAGTGCATAGATTTAAAAAAAGAGTTAGATTATTTTTAGCAATAACCTCTGCGATATTCGAAAAAGAAAAATATGTAACGTGAAATTCAAATGTGTCTCAGAATTCACCATTTAATAAACAAATGATATTAATAAATCAGAAAGTCGAATATAATTATTTTTTTTAAATTGGGCTTAGGAAAAACAATAAGTACTTTTATCAAAGTATGATCATTAATTTTGTGTATACGATTAATTTACACAGTATTTTAAAAAATCTACAACAATATTTTCTTTAAAGTTAAATAGAAAATTTGATAAACAAAAACACAAAAAAAAATCGGGAGAAAACGACTCTTATAAATTTTAACTACCTTTGTATTGAATTTATTTCTCTTGTCATAAGATAATATCTGCCACAGCGGGACTCACCGTATCCAGCGATTTCCTGATGTCAGTATTCGGTCATCAGTATACCTGGAAATTTATGCACACGCTTCCTATTTATTTTTCAAATTTTAATTAAACTTAATAAAAAAGTATTTTATAAATAAAACTACTTACAAAATAACAAATAAATTAGATAGCAATACCAATAAGAGAATAAGCCGGATATCAAATACAACCACGGACGGAAATTAAAATGTCTCGGATTATAGTTGTGTGGCAGAGAGGCGAAGATAAATAGTGTCCTTTGTCTTCGCAATAGTACTAACTGCTGCTTAATTATTTAATACAAAAATATACAAAATTAAATTACATTTAAAAATGAAAATCCGTTGTCTACTTAATCCTCTAAGTTATGGTAGTTGTGTTGTTGTTTGTTGTAGGTTCCATTTTGCAAGAATAAACCGGTTAGAACAGTTAGAAAGGAAAGACTTCTGTCATCAAAGCTGGGAATTTGTCAGTAGAAAGCCCTAATAAGAACAATGTCCTAGTTATGAAAGTCCAAACTTTGGTCAGAGTTACCATTAGACCCCTTCTATTTTTTGCTGGCTATGGTAGCGTCGGCTGAAAATCGACATTTTGGCCTTACAATATGCGTAGGAGCCATCGACTTGCAACAGATTGTAATAGTTAACCTTTCTAACATTTAAAAATGTAAATGTACTTGCCCCAGTTGATACTTAAGGAGCTGTTATAAACTGTATAAAACAAAAGTAGGTGCTTCCATTGTGAAGAGGCAATGGAGTCCACTCCGCATTGTACTCAGAATAAACCGCGGAGGTTTTCCGTGAGAAGGTTTATTAGCGCTTACGTTTCTATAGCAACAATAGTGAAAGAATATATTAGCGATGTTAAATAAAACTCATTCTTCGTTCATTTTTTAATGTAAAATAAAAGCTTGTAAAATGTTACCTTTCAAAAACGGAAGAAAGAATTCTAATTACGAATATTTTTAAAACTTATCAAAGCGTAATGAAACTTGAAAGCTTATATAATACTCGAGTCATTTTTTAAATAAGCTTAATATAGTTAGGAGTCAGTATGTCTCCAATAGTTAAAAAGAATTGACGCAAATCACTGAAGTAAAAATCTTTTTATTATTTAATTTCCTAATAAAACTGAACAAATATTCATAGTGACAATTTAAAGTTAATAAAGTTGAAAAGTGAATTGAAGTCATTTTGCAAGTTAATTAAACGTTCATTCACTGCCGGCAGATGGCGTTGGCCGCAAGACATAAATCCGTTTTGTCGCCGCGCCTCCGCTTTTGTAATCCACCATTTTATTTGAAACTTAAAGTTATGCTTCAAGCATTTAATATACAAAGGAATAACTGAACCAGAAATATTTCGCAAATATTTTAATATTTATTAACACTTAATGCTAACATTATTCTCTCTTTTCCCGTTTATTTCAAAAATAGGAATTTTTATTTGGTTCATATTGTATAAAAGAAAATGTAAGCTTTATTTTACTTGTTTTTCAGTGGAACCATTGATAACTTACAATTACATACAAAAACTTAAAAGTAACCATAGATAGTCAAAGGTGTCTCTCTCTGGTTTTTTTTTTTTATATTGAATATTTATATTATTTTCAATACATTGAATGTAGAATTCAATTGTTGTACGAAATTGCTAAAAGAAATAAGACCATTAACACGAATAAATGCACATGTTCCCATACATTTTATTACATTTTTTATTATTATTTTTGATCCTTTTGCATCTTTAAATATATAGCTAACAGACATTAGAATTATTTAAAGCGTTGTATTTTATGATAATATTTAAGGGCCGGTTGTTTTAACAATAAATCGAGAAGAGAAATAATTTATTTAATCGCTTCCGCGACTTAGCGTACAATTAATTCGAGCTGTCATCTCCACGCCCTCATTGTATGGAACTCTTTGGTGCGCGAATGAATTTCAATTATAAATGTAAGGATTAACTTGACTTGTATAATAAGTAATTTCCATTATATGAGTCAGCAGTTAGAGAAGTTTTTATTTTTTTTTTATAAAATTTTTAATTTAATAAAAATTGAAAAGGATTAGAACATGAACTGTATCAGTATTTTCGGACGTACGCGTCCTGTGCACCCGTGAGAATCACATATATTGATGTCCCAAATCTAGACAATGGCAAGTCTGCGAGCTATAAACTAATTGTTAAAACAATCGTAATAGTTTTTAACAACCATACAGCAATGGACATCTATAAATTATTCACTAAAGTCTGTAAATTGAAAGAAAAAAAAACTATTTTGACCAGCGTTATTAACCGTGGATTTCTGACACCAAAATCCCCGTTTAAAACATATTGTTACCTCTATTTTTCAAAGATAATAATAGGGACGACGATATGTTTTATACAAAGTTTTTGGTTACAGTAAACAACGGTTAACAATGTAAGCCTTAAATGAAGAACCGTGGACTAAATTAATGAGCCATTAAACGTCCAGTTTACTACGTTTTATCTCGTCTTCAGAAAACAAATAAGATATTAAAATAGACCAAAGAAAGTATTATACATATTACGATACATACGATTCTTTTCAAATATCCATATTACATAGCTTATGGATATTTGAAAAGAATCGTAGATTGTGAAACAATCTTGAATCTGTAATCTTCGAAGATGATTTTAAATAACATAAATTGCCTTCTTCATAATTTAAATTGATTTATCCGATATTTAATATATTTTTAATTGAATATAACTTATACTTATTTCAACTAAATAAATTGAAAATTAACTTTAAATAATTTGATATCTACTCACTAAAAACTTGTCATTGAAAGTTCAATGTTTTCGCGTGATTGAATTTTAGAGGGCGCTGATGTCAGGTGAATGAGCAGTTTTATGGCTTAAATGTGTTTTATTCAAAAACATTTTGTAAGGGATCGTTTTAAAGATGTAATAGAAGCCTCATTTTGAAATCCAATTTAATCTAATGCGCATCGTTGAATTTGTTCTCTATATCCTTTGATAAGTTTTTAGTAGAAAAATATTTTATATTGAACCATTTTGTAACTTATATAATGTTATTATTTAAACATTCTTGAGACATCATAAACTAATATATAAACGGCTAAATACTGACGTATTTGTCCAGTGTCGGCACCGACTAGTATCGAAACCATCAGGGTGAGTGGGACTGGTATTATTTCGAGGACGCGGCCCGTCTCTCACTCGTCGGTGCCGACACCGGACAAATATACGTGAGTGTTTATCCGTTTATATATTAGTTTATTATATGCTTAATAAATATTAATATTAAATCGCGCAAAGTATTTTTAATAAAATTTACGAGGATTATAAAATGTTTAGTTTTATTTCATTTAAAATTCATCGAAAAAAAAAATGATGAGATTTTCATTTGAACTTTGTAGTCGTTAAATTTGAGACCCAATAAATATCCACTATAATTACTTATAGTCCATACCAAAAAGAAAAGCAAAACAACATTTAAACTCGAATAGTTATAATAACACAGAGAACATCCAATATCCGATAGGGGAGCATCGCCTAGGGATATCAAATCAACTCAACTGACACCGATTGTATCTTTGTATCCATAAATAGTTAAAGAATTTAATTCGCTTCCCACTTACCATCGAATACTAAATCAAACTGTCATTCAAAGAACTATAATTTGTACACATATGTTGCTACATGTTTCCGTACTTCTTTCGTTATGTATATAAAATGACAGTTCACTGAAATGGGTAGGAAATAAACTTCCTCAGCTGTACCTTTTGTAGCGCCGTCGGATATCAAGTACAGACCGCGATCGGAAATGAAAACGTCTCGGATAATCTTCAAGCGAACTAATAACGATATAAACCTTATTTTGTTGTTGGATCAAATTGATATAAGCTATTGCTCAACTATATTTTTTTTTTTTGCAAAAAAGATATTTTTAAAAAAATAAACGGCGATGAATTGTATTATAACTGTAAATTGGACATACAAACAAAATAAGCATTCAATATTCTTACTTCTTACTTATGACTAAATTATAAATGAGAAAGTTTAGATGGATGCATGAATGTTTTTTAGAAAGAAGAAGGGCTCAACGGTTCCCATTGAAATTTGGCATAGATATAGAACATAATCTAGAAGGAGGTCCTAATTGAGTATTTTTTTAATTATGCAGACGGAGTCGTCATCGTCAGTTATTAGCAAGTAAACCGGAGATAAGAATATGATTTTTTTTTCCGGCAATGAAATATCATGTTTAAACATATCTCAGGTAACTTTATACAATACATCAAGTTATAACGTATTAAGTTATAAACGCGTTCCAATCTTAGCCATGTTGCATAAGACCTCGTTAATTAATCTAATAAACACAAAGGAAGATGTTTGAACTCCGAGTTCTAAACTCCTCTATATGTTAGGTTATAAACATATAAGGTGATTAGCTCAACGTCAAATACAAGTTCTGGCCATAAAAGAAATTTATAAGTTGGAAAACAAAAAAAAACTGTTTAAAGGGTAATAAGTAATTAATTAAGAAACGGCTTAACTCACGTTTGATCGTCCGGTGACGGCACCGACTAGTTTCGGACCCATCGGGTATCTTCAGGGCGAGTGTTTAATCCGAGGACTTCGCGGTCTCATTTAATTATTTAAAATTTCAAAAAAAATAAGTATTTTTAAATAATTAAATATAAATTTTCACTTTACATAAATTACAGTAAAATTCAATTAAATTTAAAATTTTCTTCAGCAAATGTTATTAGTCTAAGTTTGTAGACAACTTTATTAACAAACTTGACGTTAGGTCATTCAACTAGTAGACTAACGTATTCCTACTGAGGATTAGTATTACCTTTGAGAGCTTAGTTTTATAAAGTCGTGCTATAAGACAAGCTACTCGACTGCTTGTAATAATATATTCCAGTGGCGTAACTCTACAGTCTATACAAATGGGAGTAAATACAAGCGCAAAATACAAGCTGTTAGAACAACGCTCTGTGGATTTACTTTACAGGTGTTAACTTTTTTAAATTTTCAGTATCTTAATAACGCTCATAGTTACTTAACATGCTCAGTTCTACAGATTCATCTGGCGAGGTTATGTATGTATTACATTATCAACATAATCATCTGCTCTACATAAATTTTCACGGTGACTGCATACAAATATGTGGGAGAGCTTATGAAATTAGGTGGTTAGCTTTTTTGTATTTATATTAGTTTAGTTATTACATTGTAAATACTTTTCTCTGTCTAGATATACATTTTTTGTATCAAACTAGCTTTTACCCGCGACTCCGTTTGCGCGGAATAAAAAAAGCACACAAAATAAAAAAGTTCCTATGTCCGTCTCCTAGTTCTAAGCTACCTCCCCATAAATTTTCAGCTAAATCAGTTCGACCGATCTTGAGTTATAAATAGTGTAACTAACACGACTTTCTTTTATAAATATAGAAGTTGGCAAACGACAAACTGCCACCTGGATTCTACGAAATAGTATTGATGCCCATAGACATCCGCAAATGCAGATGCGTTGCCTATCTTTAATCAATGGAGAAAGGGACACATATAAAGAGGATATTTTCCCTTCCTATGTGTCCTCTCTTCCGCCAAAGCCACTTCCCCATCCCATCCTCTTCTAATAAGTAAGGGGTGGGAAGGGAAAGAAAACTAAAATTAGGTCTCACGCACCAAAAATGATTTTCAAGTTATCGAAATTGTATTTTATCGTTTACTAGCTTTTACCCGCGACTCCGTCCGCGCGGAATAAAAAATAGAAAACGGGGTAAAAATTATCCTATGTCCGTTTCCTGGTTCTAAGCTACCTGCCCACCAATTTTCAGTCAAATCGATTCAGCCGTTCTTGAGTTATAAATAGTGTAACTAACACGACTTTCTTTTATATGTATACTAGCTTTTACCCGCGACTCCGTCCGCGCGGAATAAAAAAAAAAAAAAAGAAAGAAAACGGGGTAAAAATTATCCTATGTCCTATTCCTGGTTCTAAGCTACCTGCCCACCAATTTTCAGTCAAATCGATTCAGCCGTTCTTGAGTTATAAATAGTGTAACTAACACGACTTTCTTTTGTATATATAGATATAGCATCGAATTGGAATTCACTCTGTAATTATGGTATATTTTTATTAATAAATATTTTTTTCTAGCTGTAAACAAATCTTGTTATACAATTTTCTTATATCAATCTACTTCTGCAGTCTGGCTTAATAGACGCCATGATGAAGCGTTGAAATTTTAGACATCATTCTTAATACACGTTAACAGTACTATTAAAGTCCCTAATCTTACATGTACTAGTATCTTAAGTCATTACTTTGTCGTATCTTTTACCTGTCTGTATTTAATTCAGTGTACGTAGCGTGCAATAACGAGTGCAGGCAACTCCGCAGTTACTGCAGGACAGCTCGGCAATACGTGCCCGCCTCAGGTGCAACCCCGCGCTACCAACTGCCAAATGCGTCTTGCCCACTCGGGGATTTTAAATTCAACAAACATTTGACTGTAGATATTTTTATAATGATTATAGTTATCAATATTATAAATATTTCTTGTATAATATGCTTATTCTTATTGTTACTTTTTGCCCGATTTATAATTGAGTAAAGTTTATATCGAGAGCATCGGTGGCTCAGAGGTTAAGCACTTGATTTGTACTCAGGTCCTGGGTTCAAATGCCACCAAAATGTGTATTTTGATATACATATGTACTCGTACATTTATCCGACGTTCTTACGGTAAAAGAAAACATCGTGATGCAACCTAAAAATATCTGCGAAGTTAAATAAACCTCACTGGGCCTGATTGACTAAGGCCTAGTCACCTCTAACTTAGGGTAGGCTCCAAGCCCCTTAGTACGGACGTATAGTCAGCTGATGATGAAAGTTTATATCGGGTGTTGGTTTTTTTTTGTTTTTAGTTGAATATTTAAACTAAAATATTTTTATTCAAAAGAATATTCAATAAAACAATTTATTAAGGTGATTATTATTTCAGAATGTGAGCTTATGTTAAAATACCAAAAATAATTAAATAGTCGCATTAAATCGTCACGTTCAATTGTTTTACGAGCTAAATTTAATATTAATATTGAAACAGATTGCTGTTAATGGATGTTTTATGAATTTATTTAATGGCACTGTATTGTTATATAAGTGATTATTAAATTAAACGTGAAAGCTTTCAGAATAAATTAAAATTATATCAAGTTATTCGTTTTATGTGATACGAGTATGTACCAAATATGTATATGTAAAAATGTTCTCACAATTAATACTAAAATTCATAAATTTCGGAATATTTTCTGAAATCAATTTTAAGTTAATACTAGCTATTGCTCGCGACTCCGTCCGCGTGTAGTTAATAAACAACTTAATTAGTAGCTTGTTTTCCAAGACCTTGTTCTATGTTTATGACAAATTCATTTTATATATTTTACTTCATGTAACAATTTTGTAAAAAACTACTTTTCCTTTTTTTTAAAAAAAGTGTGTCGCTTTTAAAAGTTAATGCTGTTTACTTGTTTAAAAACGTACTTGTTTAGAACGTTAGTTGGAATAAACTTTAATCTTTAGCATTAATCATTATAAAATTCGAATAAATACCAAGATCTATTTTATTGATACTGATTCTTTTTGCGTTCCATATTTACTATGAGAAAGATATATGCAACTGTTTGGAACAATTCAATGAGTTTCCCAGCTACTCAACACAACTCTAAATTCTCTGAACACAATTCACTTGTTCTGTTGTTGTTTAGTTTGCACTCCGAATGCACGTTTACAGCACACCTTATGTTTCCTTGGTAATATATCTTTTAGTATACGAGTATGAAACTTTAAATATAGTTCCAAATAGACTCTAAAACAGGTAAAATTAACATTATATATTAAAATACAATAATTCAACTTATTATAATAAAGATTTTTACTAATACTTCTTAGCGTAAATAGGCTTAGCTGATTTAAAAAAAGTTACCTGTAACTTAGAATGTACAATATAATTTATAAACGAAAATTGAACAATGCCTTGACGATAAAGCTTTGACGGCAAGGATTTACGCTTGCGGTCTCTACAGCCTGCTGTTAATTAGCAGCTAAACTGAACTAAACACCTAAATAATTCCGCGCACGATATATCGTGTATACGTGTATAATTAATACGTATACGTGTATACGTATACATTTCAAAACAGTTATGAATACAATCAATAATTTCAGAATCTAGTCAGAGTTTGTATTACATTTTGATATTTCGATTCCTATCAGATTAATCTAAAAGTTTTTTTGTTTACAAGCTGCTACTTTAGAGACTCACAATGATTTTCTAATGCCAAAAAATTTGTTTGTAATACTACAATTTTTTTTAACCATAGAGTGACAAGCGAGCGGTTATCTTGATTCGTAGAAAAAGCGAAGCACCAGCTGCCCAACATCCGCAATTTTAGATGCGTTGAACTCTAATCGACGGAGGAGGGGACGCACAGAAAGAGAATATGTCCCCTTAATATGCATTCCCTCATCCGTCAAATTCACATCCCATCCTCTATAAGAAAAAAGTGAGAAGGAAAAGAAGACTAAAATTAATCCTCCAGCACGCTCATCGGACGGTATGCAGATTGCTTCCATTTCACGCATGTCTTCTGTGTGGTCGTATTGCACCGGGGGTCCCGGCCAATTCGTGCAACATATGTTATCGCTGTTGTCTATCCCAGTTAAACCATCGCATTCTCTCTAAATTAATAGATAACATAAATTAAGAGATGCAAACTGAACCATACGTTCAATAAAACTCTTAAATATACTTAAAAATGAATTCGCGGAAAATAAGCTTGCGTAATATATTTTTGTAGTTGGATTATATTTCTTTGAACGTTAACTCGCGATGTTTTTACAAACAACTTTGTACACGAGAATAAAATAACAATAATTCAATAGATATGCAACAAAGGAATATGGAATTGAAAATAAAGGAAAGGAAATCGTAAGGCTCTCGGAGTTCATCTCGATAAGATATATATCTCCGCTTGTCGGAAAACGTCGGCCGACGTGTTTCCTCTTCTTAAAAGTTTCCTGAGCCTCACAGTTTATGGCCGAATTGTATTTGAGTACTCGTATTTATAAATATAAACGGTTCTTATAAAACGTATGTACGTACTCTTTGTTACGTAGATTTTACAGCATTAACAACTACATTTTATAATCTGTGTTTAAAAATGTAGCAATGGCTTTTACATCCATTACAGCCTCAGTCAGTCGGTTTTTTTTTTTTTTCATTTAAGGTTAAGTTACATACAACGTTTTTATTTTAAATTTAGAAAACTATTTGTACAAATTTATACAGTTTGGTGGGCGTTGCACCTTACAATTAGGAATTGAGCAAGCAAAGCAGAATGTAGCACAGCGTATGCCGACGAGGTACGAGACCAGCCTGGCTGAGACAGCGTAAAGCCGGTGCCAAGAATTTATACAACTAAGGCTAATGCATTAAAACTTAAATACCAGTACAGTCGAAGTGCACACAAGTCATAAATCAGGTGTTTAATGATCACTAATGGTCACCTTAATCCATAGAAGACGGCAACATTGCGTGGTCCGATGTTGCCATGTTTGTGAAGGCGCGAGGAATTTTTGTCCTGAAATTGTGCATAAGCATCTCACATAAACCCTTTCTTTCCCTCAAAAGGCAGGGTATCTGCGGAAGATTTACACTACCAAAAAAAATTTCACCCTTAGTTTAAATGCTACCTTTATTTGATATCAAATGTTGCAAATTATTTCAGAGATGTATTAAATTATATTTTACATAACTATATCCCTATTTAATAGTCTTAGCAACTGATATGTTACATATGCCACTGACAACGGTTTGCACACTTTATATATCGTTGTACAGTGTTCGTTGTTAACGCAGATGACGACTGGATGCGGTGGATGTTTGAACGTGTGGCGAATTAAATATATATCAAGAGACATCTGTTAGTTATATCTGTGCACTTAGTTTTTATATAACTACTATATATTAAAGGGTAAAGAACATAGGCGTAAGGTAAACTATTTGATGGATTACTCTCTTATTTAGTAGACCGAAGTAAGTATAGATTGATCGTAGATTTCTGACACCAAAATCTTTAAATGAAATACATATATCGTCATCCCTGTCATTATCTTTGACAAAATAGAGATAACAATATTTTTAAACGGAGGTTTTGGTTTCAGGAACCCACGGTTAGTGACAAGAAAGTAGTAAATATTGTACACGCAATACGTAGGGATGAGGGTAAGAAGATACTTCATTAAATCTATTTTAAAAACAAAAAAAAAACATGGGATGGAAAATATTCTACAATTTATGAACAAGATTTATTAACGTCCTGAATCATTATAAAGTTAGTGTGGTAAAGTTATAACGTAGTCTCAGTATTGAAGAAAACTCGAATTTGTCTTGAAGTATGTTAGTAACAAGGTAAGTTGGCAACCGCAGCTCAGTTCACAACTCAGCCTCCGCTACAGCAACGCCATCTCGATGAATAAAGAACAAAGTTTCATTGTTCAACTACCTTTTACATTATTATATTTATATAAATAAATAAATAATTAAAGAGAATAACTCTTAGGGACTTTCTCTTCGAAACTAATATTGTATCTTTGCGTTCGCAAATATCGCGTTTCATGCGCTCCGTACACACAACGTAGAGTCGTTGACACTAATCGCCTATGCAATGAGTACGGAGCAACTATATGTATACATCACCTGTATAAATTTGCTCAACTATCTTGAAAATGGCAGAGACACAGAGAGCGCACAGAGATAGAGATGTCGGTGACTAGTGCTGTGTACGAAATCCTACGATATTGTAAGTCACTTAACAAGTGAAATCAGCGGGTTTCTAAGACTTAAGTTGCCTTATATACGAAGGACCTAAGTAATTTAGAAAAATAAAAAGTTACTTTTATGTGATAATTGTTTAAAAGAATGCAAAATTTAGATGAAGAGTAGAACTTAAAGAATTAAAGGAAGGCGTTTGTTTCTGTGGCATATTGCCAATTTAGGGCACAGATGTTCAAAGTTTATTTTATAGCGGAAAGTTTTTACTCGTACTTTTATTTCGACTTGCGTAATATTTTATAAAAAGTATCTCTGAATCTTTACAAACGTCAAACTTTGGTCATAATAAATAAAAGTTTTATAATCCACCAGCCTTAATAGTATTACCAGTGAAGTAGCCTTAATTCTTATTTAGTTAAATTATTAAATATAATTAAGTATATTTTTCCCCATAACAAATTCTCTTGCATTAAAATCATAATATGAAAATTTACGGTTTCGCCTAACTTATAGCACGCTTACTCCCACACGAGTGCATTAGCGAAAGCGAGTAAGTTAAAAAAGATATTTTTCAAAGTACACCCATCGTGAAAGCAAGTCTGAGCAAGTTTGTAAAACTGTAAAATAAAATTTTATGAGGTCAACGGTTATCTCGCCCCCTAGCTACCGTTCGGTGCAGAAAGTTCCCGGCTGACGGAAGCTTCGAGCAAATTGTATTGGTTCAGTTATATTACAAGGAAATAGCTTATAAAGGAAATATAATTTATAATAAATATTTTTTTTTATAATACGTAACACGAAGGTTATAGGTCGACACTGAGATTAAGGTACGGAATTTAATAAGCCCACCTGTAGCGAATATATACGTCATTTGAAAATAATTCTTAAAAGTTATAAATTATAAAGCGTTGTCAACTTTTGTGTTTTAGATTGACATGGTTCATCAAAAAAGGCCTACCATACTCATAACCTTTGTGAGACTCTTCAAATAAAAGCTATTAAGTTTGTGTCGGAAACCGATTCAGAAATGCCTAGAACTATTTCATATTTACAAACAAAATTAATTTCTAATCAGAATACAATTTTAGATATTTAAATGCTGTATTCTGATACTCCTAAATCTCCATTCATAAACGCGCCAAAATATTTCTGTTGCCGGCATGAGGATTATAATGGGTCCCACAACAAAGCGGCGACAGCGCGGATTTATACGCGGTCGCATCGCCGCTGTCCGCCAATGAATTAACATTAAAATGACTCACAAATTACGTACTAACAACCTAACTGATTTAATAGCACAAATCCCCTGACATATCAGCATATTTTTGTATACCTTTTAACCCCATTTCTATTCCTTATTTTATGCGTTTTAATTTAAAATCGTAATATTTTCTGTAATGAAAAAAAAAAACAATTGAAACAATGTTTTGGCTATACAAATCTTTATTTAAAAAGAAATTAAAATTATAAATTTTGCATAAAAGTCGCACAATGAGGCAAAATTAATCGTTTTTCTTGATTGTAGGTAAAATGGTGTGGAAGTGGATTCACAGAAGACCAAGCAGAGATGTACGATAGCAGGAAATTAAATTAAGGTAAAACAAGTTGAAGAAGAGGTATCTATCGAAACCAGTAAAATTTTCAAAGGGCGACAAAAAAAATGGGTATCAGATCAATATTTTCACTGTCCACAATTATTAACATCTACGTTCTAAATGAACCCACGTTCCTCCTGCAGCTTTAAGATTGAAGTCACTAGGGTCCAAAGTAATCGGATCTGACGTCTTCTCACATTTTAATATATTGAAGTTCAACACTATGTCGTACATCAACACTTTAAGCTCCAATAGTGCAAATCTGGACCCTAAAACAAAAGTTCTACAGTTAAGATCAACAATTTTATGAGATTACTTGCTTATTTACTGTTGCATTTCTCATAATAGATCTACATTGAGGTGACCACAAAACCAATAGACGGTGGAAATTAGTCATTTATTTTTTTTGGAAATTTCTGGTTTTTACTTACCAATACAAAGACGAGGTCCAATACCAAATGGCATAAAAGTGAAAGGTTTGATTTCGTGCTTTCTTTCGTCACTAAATCTGTCGGGATCAAAGACTTCAGGATCAGGGTAGTGCTGTGGGTCTAGGTGAATGGAGTTCACCACGTTATACACTACGTCACCCGGATTTAACTGGAATATAATATGAAGTAGAAAATGAATAGAATGAACCATCGAGTATTTTGTTGTTGTTTTTTTCTCAAAATGCTCAAATTTGCTTATACAAGACACAAAGATTTTAAATCTTCACAGTTACATTTAGGTATTATTCCTGCCAATCTCATACCTTTGTGTTTTGATGTTAACCTTTATGGTTTTATCTTTTCATTTATAAAAAATATAAAGTACGTACTTTACAAGGTTTCCCTCCCTCATGCGGTGGCGGCAGCTCGTAAGCTTTCGTACATACTCTGTCCAGAATCAAAGCCGGCGCCCACCTCCGTAAACTCTCTGCAACGATAAACAACAAACATTTATACCAGTTAAAGAAATTATCCTGTTAGATAAACAAGCGACTATTAAAGAAATGTTAGCTTAAAAACCTCCAACTCTTTGGTGTTATTTTTAAAAAGTGTGTATGGTTGACTGTGGATTTTAAATTGATGATCTTCATGTCCTTATCTCTATCAGTTATCTCTATTTCCTCATGTGAGATTGGCGCAACAGGTTTTCGTCTTCAAGATCTATTTATCTTCCGCCATCTCAGTCGTCGCTCCCTCTTGTTCAAATCACCTTTCACGCAGTTCATCCAACTTCTCCTTGGCATACCGGTGGACTCCTCCACATTCATAAATAAAGTTCTGCTTGTCACATGAGATTCTTCCCTCCTCATAACATGTACATACCAAGCTCACTTTTTGCGTCTTAACTACTCAACCACTAATGCTGATTTCAGACTTCTTCTAATATAATTACCTTACAGATCTATATTTATATTCACATTTGAATAGAATAGAATGTACTCTCATTTCATCGTTCCCTTTAACAGCCTAAAACTTGGATCCATCAAGACAAGTCTTACGTTGGATTTGTAAATTCTCTTTATTCTAAGGGGAATTTGTGGGTCCCATGAACTGTCGCCATTTTTTTAATTCCTTTAAATTGGTATTAAAAAAGCAATATTACATAAAAATAAGAGTATTATAAAGTATTTACATTTTAACCAGTAATATAATAATCTCAAATATACAATCATACCGTTAATGACGCAATCCAAAAATTTCAAATCATTGATATTGTCGTATGTAAGTCGGTCGTGTTTTTCTTTGAATGATTTAATCTCTTCATACAATCTATCCTGGATTTTTGGATTGATCGCTAATTCATGTATACACATTGTTAAAGCGTTTGCTGATACTTCGAAGCCTGCTAGGAAGAAGAGAAACACCTGGCTGACTAATTCTCTTTGCGTCCATTCTGTAAAAGAAAACAAAACTAACAAAAAGTACAGGACATGTTTTCTCTATGTTCCAAACGAGCAAGTGATCACTTCGCTAAAACAGCGAAGTAACCTTTCCTCTTCTTACATATTTCCTGCCAAATTCACTATTGATTATTTTTTATAAGAAAAATGTGGGAAGAAAAGGAGGAATAAATTTTTGCATCCGGTACATGCACACATCAAACGAAACGCGGAAACACTTCCATTTCACGCCTGTCTTCTATGTGGTTGTGGTATTGCACCGAGAGAGCCGGTATGTAGCAGCTTATGTTGGTATGAACTGTATCACTATTATGTCTACCATGTCTTTCAGCATTACATCTTTCATCAAGGTGTGTCATAATTTTTAGATTTTATGGCGCGTAAAAATAATAAAAATATTTTATTTATTTACTAATAATGTTCAATTTCAACATTAAGTCATATTTTATGCTTATGTTTATCTGTTATTTCAAATATATACTCCTAAATGTATGAGTTAATTGGTTGTATTGTTCTATTGAAACAAAATAACATCACTTACGTTTATCAGAACTTTGATGGTTCAGTCTATCTGCTTCTATTATAACATCATCATTGCTATCAACATCCTCAGCTTTTAAACTTCCTAAAAAAAAAAAACATTTTTATTTTTCATTATATGGTGGCAAACGAACTACGTCACCTGAATTCATCAAAATAGCCGTGAGATCGCTACCTATAAACATCTGTTATTGTAGATGCGTTGCCTACCTTTAATCTATGTAGCCTTCGCCTTCCCATCCCTTTCTTCATTTCAACGCACTATAGTATAGAGTATTGAAAGATTGTAAGGAGATTTCGTTTAATTCAATTAATTAAGAATGGCTTAACTCACATGTGATCGTCCGGTGACGTGTTTATTTTGAGGACTTCGCGGTCCTCAAAATAAACATTCGCCCTGAAGACCCCGACGGGTCCGAAACTAGTTGGTGCCGTCACCGGACGATCACACGTGAGTTAAGCCGTTCTTAGTTAATTAATTATTATATCTCACGAAAGTTTAAACAATTTATTTAGAATTTGTTGGCGAGCAAAGATAATATTAAAGATTAAAAGTAAAGTACATACTACGTACCGTTATAAGCCTGCATTAGCAATTGTATCATGTCTGGTCGTTCTATATTGTTTTTATGTCTATGTTCCATAGTATTGGTAACTATGTTTTCGAAGAATGTCGTATACTTATCATCAAATATTTTTAAGTTCAATAACTGTAACAAAATAACATTTTTCAATACATTTTTTTCCTTTTACTTACTTTCCTTCATAGATAATCCATAGACTTTAGAATTTTATTGATGAATTAACTGAAACATGTGATGTACCTTGGAAAATGCTGGAAACTGATTCACGAAGAAGAACTTAAACCTTTGTAGCGGTGACATTTTGAACATCGATTGTCCTGTCTTGTAGAATTCATTATCTTTGTCTTGTAATGAATTCACTTGGATACCAAATGCAGTGGAAGCGATGACGTCATTCGTATAGCGTCTCATTACATCACACACATCAATGTCCTTGTTGGTGTGATCTGAAATTATTATATCACTAGTTACCGCCTGAAACTTCGTTAAGGGGTTCGATCGCAGCGTCAATTGTTGTCTCTGTGTTGTTCATAGACAATTTGCGGGATGACAATACAAGGCAGGCAGTTGCAACACACACTTACAACTTTAAAAATGTTTTAACAAGGTATACATCAGACATTACAAATTTAGACAAAAGACGTAAAATTTGAAAAAAATCGATTACCAGACACATTGCTTCCTCTTTTTTTTTGTTTCTTTTATAGGAGAAGGAAGCAAACTAGCAACGGACCGCCTAAAATTATTTGATCCGGCGCCCATGGACATCCGTAACGCCAGAGGAATCGCAGATCAGATCGCCTTTAAGGGACGTGTACGCTCTTTTTTTTTATTACATAAATTAACTGTTTATATGTTTGTAGATCAACTTACCTTTTAAGTAATTGACAATGTTATTGCTTATTTCAACCATGAACGGCAACATGTGTCTCATCTTGGACCCAGTGAAAGCGGGACTTAAAGTTGTTCGCATATCCCGCCATTTGTCACCTAAAAGGCGATATCTTTAAGAATAAATATCGTAAATAAGTTTCCACTGTGCAAAATAATTTTCTTTGTAAGAAAGAGACAGTAACATGGACAATTGAATTTTAAGGTAATTTTACATTGTCATAGTTATTAAAATTTATCTTTAATAAAGTATGCTAAGTCGTCTATGACTATTTTCATATATTCTTAGCTCACTATACATCCCCACTGAGGGGCTCGGAGACTACCCTAAATTAGGTGTGATTAATTTCTTCTCAGATATGTGCAGGTTGCATCATGATGATTTCCTTCACCGTAAAAACGTCGGATAAATGTTCAGATGTAAATTGAAAACCATATTGGTACATGGCGAGATTCGAATCTAGGACCTCTAGATTATAAGTCAGTTAATTCTGTTGTAGGTAATAATCATCTGCTTCTATAATTTGGTATACTGTTTCTCCCTATTCTTATCTTTTTAAATGTATCCTTCCATTAATTTCACTGTCACGGTATATCTAATATATAAAATTCTCGTGTCACAGTTTTCGTTCCAGTACTCCTCCGAAACGGCTTGACCGATTCTCATGAAATTTTGTGAGCATATTCAGTAGGTCTGAGAATCGGCCAAAATCTATTTTTCATACCCCCCCCCCATTTTTTAACTGCGCGCGGACGGAGTCGCGGGCAACAGCTAGTTTTTTTATAATATTGTTTATTCCATCATGCAGTCAAAACACTTCATGTGTCAGATAAGATAACATTTGAATACAAGTATATAAACAACGATGTTATCTTATTGTGTTTGGTCATTAAAGAGTTCACTACTATGTCAATGTACGTAAACGTAAAGATAACAGTTCAGTATTTATCATAACACTAGCGAGTGCCCGCGACTTCGTCAGCGTAAAAAAGCCAAGTTACTCTCGCACAAATCAGCTATCATCCAGTAAAAGTTCTATTAATATTGGTGCAGCCGTTTAAGATTCTCGTATTAAACATAGATTTGTAGACAGAGAGACAGATAACAAATTAAAAAATTAATTACTAATATTATAAATGCAAGTGTTTACATGGATGAATGTTTGAAGGTATCTCCGGAACAGCTCAACTGATCTTGGCTAAATTGAACACGGTTGTAAAACATAATCTGGAAGTTCACGTAGGCTAATTATTAAGTTTATTTTAAATTCCGCGCGGACGGAGTCGCAAGCGACAGCTAGTATATTTATGTACGGAATAGATTTTTTCGAAATTACATACAGTCGCTCCAATTTTATAAATTGTATAGATCTGCACTGGTAATATACGCAGTAGACATTACAAGTGTTAATAATAGTACAGTTTAAGTGGACAGAGATAAGACTATTTACCCAACTGAGTCAGAAATGTAATGTTTTATGTATGTACGTTTGTATGTGTTCTGTTTTTGTAAGTTCCTTTGTGAACACCTTGTACCTAAACAACTGAATCGATTTGCAGAGGAAAGATGTCATTCGATTTGTATTTTTTTCCCCGGCTTGTCAAAAAGACTAGCACAATACACATAACATATGGAATAAAATTCTATCTATCTTATATATATAAAAGAAAGTTGTGTTAGTTACACCATTTATAACTCAAGAACGGCTGCATCGATTTGACTGAAAATTGGTGGACAGGTAGCTTAGAACCAGGAAACGGACATAGGATAATTTTTACCCCGTTTTCTTTTTTTTTTTATTCCGCGCGGACGGAGTCGCGGGAAAAACCTGGTTTATATATAAAAACGAGTTGAAATCCAGCTCTACATAATTGGTTTTAAGCCAGTTCTTTTGTATTCATACTTTTTTCTACTGGTTGATATAAAAATTAAAAAACAAAATAGACATGATGAAAATGCTGAAGATGATGTTAAAATTAAACTTTACCTTTCATCAATAACAAACTGCTGCCAAACAAAGGTTCAATTTCCGAAGGAAAGAACTCCTTGTGATTAACAAAGTGATCGAAATCCTTAACTGTAATACGTTTTATAATCTCTGGATCTCTTATGAGTACAATAGGCGAAGTAGCTTCAATGTAGCCAACATATCTGGAAAAAAATAATAATCATTAGTGTTTTATTAAGGACTAACGTTCGCCAGCGACTTATAGTGCGGAATATAAAAGTATCCTATAAAATAGCTCCTCCTTCATCAGCTACAGTCATGAAAAAATCGGTCCAGCCGTTCCGAAGATTTGGCAAAAACCTCTGGAAAATGATTGAGAGAAACATTTTGAAGAATTGTTTTTTGTTAACAGCATACGAAATATGTTTTTTTCTCGTACATACGGATACTCTTATTTTATTATTATGTATAAGTTATTTCTGTTTTTGTCTAAAACTAGTACAAGAAAATTTGTTTAAAATTGTTTTTTTCATCTTTCAACTATTGTAACTAATAACTTCTTTTTTTTTCACAATATTTATAAAAAAATCAATAAAGTAATTAATATTTCACATCGAAAAATCATATAATAGAAAAATAAGTTGTGCTTAAATGCATGAATTTATTAAAGAAAATGTCTCACAACAAGAAAAAACTGTAAAAGAAGTAATTTGAAAGATTTCAAGGTTTCAACATTCATGTTACAATTCGTAAATTTTGAAGGAACACAAAAATTATTTTGATTACTTTACCCGATAGCTCAAGTATAATCAGTAAGCTTGCGTTCCCATTGCCGAAATACCTATACAAAAACATATTTGTATCCCTCTCATTAACTTTGAGAAAAATAAAAACAACAATAACGATAAGTTTTTGTAAAAATATCTCCGACTACGAGTACAGTGGAAAGTCACCGCTACTAACAGATTTATTTTTAGAACAAAATGATAGGGACTCGGTTGACCTCTAAAGTCATTGTAGTAACCGACTGCCTGTTATCAATGCTTGTGTGATTCAAAATAACTAACTCTTCAAAACATCACTTTATTGATATAAAGAATAACAAACAAAATATGTAAAAAAGATCTTTTCATATTAATTTATAAATATAAAGTTAAATGAATAAAAACATATTTCGTACACGTGTTGTACTTTCGTTGGTGATAATAAAAACCGATTTTTAAAATTAGGTAACTGATGCACGCCGGCATATTATTGAATACTTTTTCAAATCTGCGCTAACGAAGTCGCGGACGACTGCTAGTTAGAAATATAACAGCGTTTTTTTACAATTAAAAAACTTATAAAATACTTACATACTACATTATGTTTGTATATATACTAACTTTTGGCCGCGACTTCGTTAGCGCAGAATAAAAAAGGCCAAATGTAACTCTTGAAATTCGAGACTATCTGAATCAAATTTCTATAAGATATTTTGAACCGTTGCTTTGCGTTTTCGAGTAAAGATGTAATCAAAAGTGACCTAAGGTATCCTAGGTATTCTTCCAGACTGTGTACTACATTCATAACAAATTTCATCGAAATCCATGGAGCTGTTCTGGAGATTTTTTCTAACAAACATCCATCCATCCATTCATAAAAACTTCCAAACATTAGCATTTGTAATATTAGTAGTAGTAAGATTTGTTTATTGTGATCGTAACTTAAATGACTTGGCTGATTTTGGAGAATGAGGTGGCATTCTATTAGGTCCTTACATATGAAATTGGCGTTTTGTATGGGAGGAACAAGAAGTCGAATATTTTTTAATATATTATATTTAATTAATCAAAGTATGAACCATTATTTTCTATGCACTTTTGCCATCTCATAGGTAGTTCATTGATCCCTTTACTAAAAAAACCAGTCGGACGGGAATCAATAAAATCTTTGAAGACGATTTGGACTGCCCCATCGGAGTTGAATTTTTTCCCTTGCAAGAAGTTATCCAAATTTCGAAAAAAATGGTAATCTGTTGGAGCAAGGTCCGGGGAATATGGAGGATGTCTTAGACTTTCCAATTGAAGCTCTTCTAATTTAGTAGCCGTCTGTTGCGCAGTGTGTGGTCTAGCGTTGTCGTGAAGCAGCAGTGGCGTGGAGCGATTGACCAGCCTAGGTTGTTTAGCCGCTAGCTTTTCCATCATGGTTTGCAATTGCTGACAATAGACATCAGCCGTAATAGTCTGGCCAGATTTGAGAAAACTGTAATGAACAATACCGGCACTAGTCCACCAAACGCTTACAAGTAACTTTTTTGGGGTTAATTTTCGCTTGGGGCAGGATTTGGCTGGCTGGACAGGATCCAACCATTGCGCTGAGCGCTTCCGATTATCGTAAAGAACCCATTTCTCATCACAGGTAATGATTCGGTTTAAAATACCTTCATTATTGTGCCGGTTTAGTAATGTAACGCAACAGTCGACGCGCGTTTGCCGGTTTGCTTCAGTCAATTCGTGAGGTACCCACCTTTCAAGCTTTTTAATCTTCCCAATTTGCTTCAAGTGAATTAAAACAGTTTTATCACTAACATCGCAGCCTGCAGCTAACTCGGACGTGGTTTGCAATGGATCCGCTTCCACAATAGCCTTCAACTCTTCATTATCAACTTGAGTCTCAGGCCGTCCACGGGGCTTGTTCTGCAGATCGAAATTTCCAGAACGAAAACGTTGGAACCAAAAACGAACTGTGTTTTCTTTTGCAACACGACCGCCATACACATCATTCACCCTTCGAGTCGTTTCCGCAGCACTAGTGCCACGGCGGAACTCGTACTCGTAAATAATGCGATATTTTAAGTTTTCCATTTTGTAAAATGAGTGACGCAAACAGAAAAAAACAGAAGAAAAAAAAAACAAATGAATGACGGTCATCGAACCACAAATACATGAGTCTATAGCTGTACAAATTTGAATTTGGAATTCCTTACCAAAGAGGAGAAATTCGTGCTTAAAGTGGCCAGTACGAAAAACGCCAATTTCATATGTAAGGACCTAATATTTATGTTATACCCCGCTATGTTACAATTAAGTCAATCGAGTATGTTGTTATTTAATAGTCTAAGCTAAAAATAGTTTTGTTAGTTTGGTACACTTACTTTTCGTTCGGAAATTCTCTATACACCTTGTCAATGTCTTCAACAAAATGTTTCCTTAAGAACGTACTGCGTATTACATTGCCAAATATTGGCAAACCTGGATTATATTTCAAGCCTTTTTCTTCAAAATAGCGATGTAAACGTTTATGAGTGTATATAAAATACACTAGTATAGATGTTAAGATGAATATTAAAATCTCTACGATCATTTCGCTTGATTTACCGACGAACACTAACGTACTAAAACGAAGTCGTAGTATTGAATAAATAATTCTCGTATCACTCCCCCGAGTTGTGATAATGGATTACAATTTACAAGCGATAGCGGAAACAGGTTTATTTTGTAAACAGAAAGCATATGAGTAAGGTAAGCCCTTTCTGCTCCTCTCTGCTCGTCTGACACAATACCTACGAATTATAAATTGATTGGATTGATATTTACTTTGGCACTTTTACAAGATTATTTTGTGTTCTGATGTTACTGTTTTTATTCCTCTTTTCACTTGTACCACAACAATTCACTCTGATACAGTACGGTTATTAGTCAATTCATATAATGGCCGATCCACAATCCGACATTTGACTGTTACAGAGATGGAAAATTTTATATTTAATTCATTAAATGTCACGATTGATTAAGATTAAGATTTTAACAGTGGTAGACGCCAGCAACAACAACATCTGTTGCACGAATTGGCCGGCTCGCCTGGTGAAATACCACGACCACACAGAAGACACCCGTCAAGTGGAAGCATTTCCGCGTTTCGTCTGATGAGTGTGGTGCCGGAGGCCAAATTTTAGTCCTCTTTCCCTTCCCACCCTTTTCTTATAAGGAAAGGATGGGAAGGGGAGGTGGATTTGATGGAGGAGGAGATGCATAGGAAGGTTAAATATTCTCTGTTTGTGCGTCTCCTCCTTCGTCGATTAGGCAATGCATCTGCAATTGCGAATGTCTATGGGCAGCGGTCGCTTCGCCATTTCGGCGAATTCATGTGGCCGCTAGCTCGTTTGCCACCTTGTAATATAAAAAAAAATTGAAATCTTAAAATTATCGTAGCATTATATGCTTCTCTGTTTGATCGTTTATATATGTTATTAACTACCAGCAATTAACCCAGTTCAAGTTACTACATTAACAATTTACATTTAATAGTACAAATTATGAATTAGAGTTGGTTGTTAATAACAAAATAAAATAAAACACAGAGTTAGAGTTTTGTAACCTTTATTTATACTTCTAACAAGTTGCAAAAACAATGCAAGTTATCATTTATTTTATAATCATCGAATCATTAGCATCTTAAAATGTCAGGTTCTTCTAAAACATCATGTTCTTGTTTCCAATTTTACCCATGACCCTCCTAAGGCAAAAATATTAAGCTCGTGTGGTTTTAAAACTATTGGATCTGTAGTTTTTTCGCATTTTAATATCTTAAAGTTCAATATGAGATTATAAAGTAAAACCTTTATTTCCAACATAGCAAATCTAGTTCCTGAAACACAATGAAACAATTTTCTAACTTAAAGATAAACTCGCCGACCTACCGGCCGACCTAGATACCGCTGTAGAGCTAGACCTGCTGGAGCTACAAGCGATGGACTGGCAGGAGAAGGCACAGTATAGACAACTCTGGCGATCTCTTGTGTCAGAGGCCAAGACCCACTTTGGGTCGCTGCGCCAGCGGAGTAAGTAAGTAAGTAAAGATAAACTAGTTGTCGCCCGCAACTCCGATTGCGTGTCATCTATACAAAATTTCATCGAGATCCATGTCGCCGTTCTGGAGATACCACCTAACAAATATCCATCCATCCATCTAAACATTTGCATTTATAATATTAATTAAGATAACAAAATCATTTTGACAAGATTGCAGTCTCCTAGAAGCATTAGATGAAATGAGGTTTAGTTTAATTCCCCGAAATAATTTTAGTTTCAGTCTTAATGTAGTTGTTGTGTTTTGAACAAATAAAATAATCATTTATGTTTGCAAAATACTTACCAATACAAGTACGAGGACCGATACCAAAAGGCATAAACGTAAAGGGTTTGATTTCGTGTTTATTTTCCTCCGAAAATCTTTCGGGTTTGTAAACATCTGGTTCCGGATAATGTTTCGGATCAAGATGAATTGAGTTTACCATATTATAAACGAAATCGCCAGGATTTAACTGAAATTATTACAAAATACTATTAATTCTTCTAAAGATAATTAAAATCATTCAGAACTAAATATCGATGGCTCCTATGAATAAGGACCTCAAAGAGGATCTCAAAGTCTAAATTTTATGGTAAAATAGGCCGCATAGCCCCAATTACTGCAGCCAAAAAAAATTACATTTCACCTATAAATTTGTATTTTGTTTAGTGCATGTTGTTAATTGAATTAAGAGGTAGCTTTTAACACAAAAAAGTAAAAATCATCAATTTGGTACTTTTGCGTACGCAGGACCCATCGATATAATGCTGCTCAATATGATAGGCCTCTTGGATAAGGAACACATTAAGAAAATATGACAATACTTACTTTGGTCGGCTTACCCCCTTCACGCGGCGGTGGCAATTCATACGGCTTCGTACAAACTCTGTCCATTATTAAAGCTGGTGACCATTTTCGTAACGTTTCTAAAATCATTAAATAGTCATCAATATTTGATGATAGTTTCTAAAGAATTTTTAACTTTATTATAAAGTATTGAAAAGTCCAGATTTTTACCATTTATAACACAGTCTAAATACTTCAACTCATTTATGTTATCGTACAACAATTTGCCTTTAGTATCGTGAAATGTTTTAATTTCTGCATACAATTTTTCTTGCACCAGAGGGTTAACAGCCAATTCATGGATAGTTAGAATAAGAGTCGTTGCAGATGTTTCGAAACCGGCTATAAAGAATATAAAAACTTGTGCCACTAAATCTTGTTGACTCCATTCTGAAATATTATCACCATTATTATTAACATTCACTAAAATATCATTATCATCATCATCTTTATTCCCAAAATTATTTTACTCACCTCGTTTTATTTTCTCAGTTTTTATATCTGCTTCATCCGAGTTCAAATTACCTGCAACACCAGATATAAAATTATTGACGTTCCTTCTTTCATTTCAAGTGTGAAAGTTTAAACTCGTAATGACAACTTTACCATTAGATGCTTGTATCAGAAGTTGTATCATATCTGGTCTTTCAATTTTATTCTTTTCTCTATATTCCATAGTATCTTTTACTAGATTTTGAAAAAAACTTAGATCTTTTTCTTCAAAAACTTTAAGGCCGAAACTCTGGAAAATAAATTGGAATTTTAATTAAAATTAATGAAAAAATTTGCACCAGATTTTTGGCGTACTTTACGGCCGCTAAATACCTAAAATAAATCTTTACCTTTGCTATACTTGGGAAATACATTGCTAATATAAGCTTCGTTCTCTGTAAAGTTGACAATTCGAAAAGAGATTGGCCGGTTCTGTAGAATTCGTTCTCTTTATCTTTAACGGAATTCACTTGGCATCCAAAGGCACAGGAGGCGATCACATCGTTGGTGTAGCGATGCATCAAATCGCATACGTCAAGATCCTCTGATACGTGATCTACAAGTAAAAAATGTATTCGATCAAGTAAAACTTTTAGTTTTCTAATATGTCAATACATAATATGTTCAATGTACTAATTTCTTTAGACCTACTAACCTTTGCAATATTTTACAAAATATTTCTGATGCGTCTAAAGGAAAATTAGTACTGAGAAAAACATGCAATGATTTTTGTCGTTCTTATAGAGGTAGAAGATATTCACTGAAAATTATATTACCTTTTAAATATTCCACAATACTTTCGCTTATTTCTGTCATAAATGGCATCATGAGTCTCATCTTGGATCCAGTGAATGCAGGACTTAATGTGGTTCGCATGTCCTTCCATTTATCACCTGATAACAGTAATAAATTTACAATCGCAAAGGAAGTGGCTATATCCTATTTCTGTGCGTCCCCTCCTCTTTTGATTAAAAGTAGGCAACGCATCTAAAATTGCGGATGTCTATGGCCAGAGGTCGCTATTTAGGCGGACTCGGGTGACCGCTTGCTCGTTTGCCACCTTATGATATAAAAAAAATCGGGTCTTATTTAAAATATATTTCTAAATAGCTCGGTGTCAAACAGGATATTGAAAGTGATAAGTTATTACACGGAGTAAATATGCATCATTAATCTTCTAAATTTGGCTTCCAAATGAGATATTTACGAAAGAGGGCGTTGTAACCAAGTCACAATAGTCCATAATTGCATAAATCGGCTAATCGGTTATAATGGTCGCTTTCGGCTTTAGACGTTTCGTTTATGGATATCAAAAGGCTGACATACCTTTCATAAGGAAAAGGCTGGCACCGAGCAAAGGTTCTACATCTTCACTGATGAATTGTTTGCGATCGACGAAATGGTCGAAATCTTTCACAGTAATGCTCTTTATTATTTCGGGATCTCTGATGAGTATTATCGGTGTTGTCCCTTGAGTGTAACCAATGTACCTTAAATTGAAACTGAATTGAAAGCTTTATCATAATATAAATTCTGATGTATTGAAGAACGAAAAAAAAAATCATGCAACATATCTAATATATAAAATTCTCGTGTCACAGTTTTCGTTCCCGTACTCCTCCGAAACGGCTTGACCGATTCTCATGAAATTTTGTGAGATATTCAGTAGGTCTGAGAATCGGCCAACATCTATTTTTCATAACCCCCCCCCCCCATTTAGTTTTTTTTTTTAACTGCGCGCGGACGGAATCGCGGTCGACAGCTAGTAATAAATATAAGTGGCTTAAACACAGGGTACTTTTCGATAATCGCAGTCGTAAATAACACAATAATAAAATGTAGAAAACAACCATATTCACATATTAAACAGATTGTCTATGACTGATAGAAATAAGGAAATCTGACTCCAAATAATCGGATAAGGGAAGGAAAAGAGAATTTGAACAAATTCATAATGACAATATCATTTGTATTTGATCTAACCATTCCTAAATTGTGCTATGATTCGCATAAATTAAACCGTTCAATAATTTAGAGTTGTCATTCACAGTGAATGAACTAAATACGCCTTTCAATCAAGTAACGTGATGTAGATATAATAATTAAATACATTTTAATTAGTGATGCAACGGAAGTGTCTTACCGGAACCAGAAACGGAAATAGATGTCAAAAATAAATTTTAGCAGAAACGGAAACGGAAACAGATGCGGAAACGGAAGTGTAAATAATAAAAAAAAAACATATTTACAATTTTTTTTGTAAAATCAGTTTGTATTCGTTTTTAATTTTTTATTTAATTTATTAACAGAAGCAGACACGGATGTTGAAAAACGCGCGGAACTTCCGCACTTGCGGAAACGGAAACAGACATCCGTTGCATCACTAATTTTAATGACATTTTAATGATATTGATATGAAACAAATCGCTTGATAAAATAGTATAGTGTTTGTAATGTTACCTTATAAAATTTAATAAGTAAGTGTAACTCTTTGGTGGGAAACTAAAGAAAAAAACATAGTAGGAAAAGGGATAACTTACCTTTCATCAGGGAATTGTTTATAAACTGCATCGATATCTTCAACAAAATGTTTCTTTCTAAATGTACTATTTAAAGCGTTACCAAAAATTGGTACACCAGGGATGTATTTTATACCACGTTTTCTGTACCAATAATGTATACTTTTATGAACATAAATAGAATAAATAATTAATGATGTTACAAGAGTTATCAAAATCTCTACAATCATTTTTCGTGTGCTGTTTTTGGGCCGGTCCGTTATAAAATGTTACATCCAGACTGATATTGCGTAGGAGGTTAAAATAGATATAAGTCATAAGCGTAAGCGTTTTTTTTTATTTTTTTTAAAATGTTGTCTTTATGTTCGTTTTAAATTTTTACCAACTTTTTTTGTCCAACATGTTCTATTTTTTTTTAAATGTATTTGTAAAAGAGGATATGTGGAAGAAGGTGGATTGAAGGTGTAATCAGATATGACGGCTGATATAGATGTACGAAGGAGTAGTTCGGCAGGTTGATGCTGATCCATTTTTTAAAGGTAAAACAAGGAAAATGAAAATTAGATTACTATTAAAATTACCACATCTATTGGTAGACCTATCTAAGCTTTACAAAACACGATCACTTAATTTCAAAGGATCAAAATAAGCTTTATTCATAACGTAATGTATCTTGTAACATAGATCTTTATGCTCTAGTGTAAGTATACATTAGGTAGTTATTCAATTGATTACAGCCACTGTAACCTTGTTCGTGACCTCCGAAATAAATTGAGCGATATTGTCTTCAATTGTAAGTTAAATGAACTTGTTTTTCAGTAGCATTCGGTCTATAAATCGTTAAAAAAATCTAATGTTTTTAACGAGCGTTTCCACTGCTTGTACATATAGAAAAAGGATGACAATATAATTAAGTTGTGATACACTAGTGAAAACTGACTACAATTTCTTACCTAGTTTGCTAGTATAATTTCACATATATTCATTTATTAGATTTCCGTACATTATGAATGCATTTTCTTTGTAATGCGCAATATATTGTACGTTTGTGCAACGTGTAGTGAGTCCATTGTGTACATTTATTTATGTTAAGAGCTTTGTGTGCGCTAATCTGTTTCATCTAGATTGAAATAGAACTGATCTTACAGCTGTGATAATACTATGGTTTACAGACATTGTGGTACATAAAACACATCAAGTAGATGCAGAAACAGAGAACTATGAAAACATTTATATTTATACTAACAGCGCAGCAACCCAAAGTGGGCCTCCGACTCAAGAGATCGCCACCGCCGCCTATCATGCACCATTTCCTGCCAGTCGAATGCTATAGATGTTGCAGATCCAGATTTAGCAGCAATAGCTTTGTTCAATATGGAATAAAATACAGTACACTATTTTTTTTTTCATTTAAAAACACGAATATATATTTTATATAGCACAGGGTATTGCGTTTTGAATCTTGATTAATATCAGAATCAAATACTTAATCCACAAATAGCGTGAAACAGCTAATACCGAGAAAAAATCCTAAGCCTCCGGGCTGTAGATAGAAGTGCAATAATCCTCGTTCGCAAAACTTGATAAACATGAATAAGCGTCGTTAGTCTCGCGGGGCCGAGAACGATAAGGCAATTCTACAGCTTTGTTATGATACCCTGGTACCCGAGCCACAATATGTTACCTAAAATGTGGTCTTTAACAACTTCTAAATCTTATTTTGTGGTTTTGTCAATCAGAAGTAACGATTGAAGATAGAAAAAAATAAATAATAATAATAATGTATAATTAAAAAAATTATAACAAAGATAGTATGTATATTAAAAAAGCGTGAGAGTCAAAAGACATTACACCATTATTTTTTTAAAAAATGGAACCCAATCTGCAAGCACTTCCTTTCGATTAAAATATTTTTTATCAAAATCGGACCACCAGAGGAGGAGCATCGCGGTAACACACATAAAAAAATAGAGTCGACTTGATAACCTCCTTCTTTTTTAAGTCGGCTCTAATGAGTAAAACACGTACTCGAATGTACATATATTATTATAGAGTGATATTTCATAAGTATTTAAGCTTTGAAATTACAGCTCTGTCTCGCTACAATTCCAATGCATCGGAATTACTACACGTAGTCTATGAATATATACATGAGCTCTCTGCAACGTAACGCCGTTGTATTTCATTGTGCACGAAACTTCACAACTGCGAGTGTGGAATACAATGATACTATGGTTTTACGAAACGCGACGGCCACATTAAACTTTTAAAATATTTTATTTAGCAAAATTTTGTGAAATTATAAGTTCTACTTAGAGGTCCAATCTTTACAAGCTAGCCCATCTTTTTGAAAGATCATGGTTCTTCTTCTATTTTCGAAGGTCGGCGATGACAACGGCACCATGGTTAAAAAATGGAGAAGATTTCAGCCTTTTTAAACTTTTAAATTATTTAAACTTTCGTGAGATATAATAATTAATTAATTAAGAACGGCTTAACTCACGTGAAATCGTCCGGTGACGGCACCGACTAGTTTCGGACCCTTCGGGGGTCCCCATCTTCATCATGTTGATACTTTATTCTAAAAATAAAATAAAATAAGGGCAGTAAAGTAAGACAGTACCGAGAATTAGGGTGAATTATACGATTCATCGAATCTAATCCGTCTACAAAAGATTGTTGCATTAAGATAGGTTCTTCTATACTTTGCAAACAAACAGAAGAAAGGCTTACCTTTGGTCTTGTAATTTTCTGCTCGACGTAATGTTTTTTTTTTAACAAGAAAAATGAAAAGTTGATCTCTGTCACTCTTTGTCATCATTTATCTTATACTGAGACGTGCAAGTATTAGAAAGCAAGTCACGGGCTGACGGTGTCGCGGTTATGTGAGATTATATAGTGATTTATAGTTATGTCTCTTAACGTGATCCTATTAAATTATAGCCTCATATTTATATGTGGACTATAAAGGTGGATACAATTTCTTATAGCCGATGCTACTTACAACGCCATCTATCTGTATTATTTTATACTTCTGTAAAATATAATGTAGATTGTCTTTGTTCTTTTCTCCTACGTGTTTCCAGAAGTTTATTTTTTACTGATTTAAAATTCTGAATATATTCAAAATGTTTTCGAGATATGTATAAATAATGCTTAAAACTTAATTTATAAGTAAGGATTTGAATCGATTAATCGACGATAGAAAACAATCATCTCACTGAACTTATGTCGGCGGACAAATTTTTTATAAATCTTAAGATTTTGGCATAATTTTTACGGCCGTCCGCTTATCTGTCACCAACCCTACTTGAAAACACAAAAACAATGTCCCGTTAAATTATGTTTGGGTTCAAATGTCAAAACTATGTTACATATAGTTTCAAACTATGAGTTTAGCTTCAAATATCTCGATCCTAACACCGTTCTAGTTGAAATATTTTGATCGCAAGCTCACGCTCAGTTTGACAAATGTCCTGCAACCTGCGGCAGTCACAGATTACAATTTCATATTTTTGTAACCCGTTTCCCGTTTTTCTGTCATATGTCCGTCGCATCGGTAACTTTTGACGGATAAAATTTTATCAATAGATTTTTTATAAACGGCTTAAATACGTTTGCAGTTCACTGATGATGGATCAAATTCAAAAAGGAATGTTAGTTAATGTAAATATCAATAACTAACCTATCATCCCTTTACAACACAAGATTATCTATAACTAGCTTTTACCCGCGACTCCGTCCGCGCGGAATAAAAAATAGAAAACGGGGTAAAAATTATCCTATGTCCGTTTCCTGGTTCTAAGCTACCTGCCCACCAATTTTCAGTCAAATCGATTCAGCCGTTCTTGAGTTATAAATAGTGTAACTAACACGACTTTCTTTTATATATATAGATATATATAGATATCAAGGGATCTATCACTTTAGTTCATTGCTAGATGGAAAAATCTGTTATATGTACTTTCTGATTCGGTGCGCGTTTCGTTGCATAAATTTCTTAAAAAGTACAAATTAAAAATTTAACAAATTCAAACAAAGTAACCAAACTTAAAGCAAATCTGGGAAACGCTTTGCACTCTTTGGAAAACAGAAGCGGTGCGCCTGAATAGACCCGGATATTTTCATAGAAAAAACAAACCGAGCACCACGTTACGGTAGCAAACTCTATCGATGAACATTTTTCTTTTGTACCCAATATAACTTTCGTATTACTTGATAGAATATCATAATTGATTAATTCAATTGTTTTGTTTTAAAACAGAAAAGAAACATCATTGCAAATAATTATAATTACTACTAAACATTGAACCAGTCTTGTTAAAGTAACAAGACAGGCGCATCTTTTTACCTTTAAACAGCAAACCATCTCCATATTTCTGAATCTCAAGATAATTTTATTGATACTTTGCTGTTATATTATCCTGCAGATATATTTAAATTTGAATGAATTTCTTAACTCAATAGCTTTATAATTAAAATATAATCGCAACAAGTAAATTGTTTTATACCAACTCGTATTTGTACATCTCGAGTAACCACGACGAGGTAAAACTATTGTGACCGCATGAATTTTATAACTTTATCTAGGAGGCCTTCATAATTCACATGCGCTGAAAACAGATAAACTGTCACACTGCAAATGTTTAAAATGTTAATATTTTTTGTACTTTTAAAAGTGTAAAAATTTTAAATATTTTATACCTACATTACTAGTCTTTTGCCATCTTTCTATTAAAGATTAAGAGAGATAAATCCACACTAAGCGAACTAACATGCTCAAGTAATAATTATACTTCTCTATCTGGTAGTAAAGTATTTAAAATAAATAGCACTTGTTAATGTTAAAATATAAAAATCAATTTCTCATTAACTACTAACAAATAAACTGCAAACTATTAAACTAAAAACAATAAAAAAAATCTAAATGTAAACATAAGACTATTTAAAAATCTATGCTACCTAAAACTAAAAAAAAAAAAAATTTGCATAATTAATGTATTGAATGTCACACTGATGTTTCATATCTCGGTTAACTCAACAATGATTCAACTTATTTGTGTATAAGTTTTGTCACTACCTGCAATGTGTACAAAAACAGTGTACGCTTGCAATACTAATTATAGACGATTAATTACCTAAGTAAGTGATTTGTATTTTTTATTAAGGAAATAAAGATTTCTTAAACCATTTTTAATTTGAGTACACACACACATCGACACACATACATACACACGCGCGCGCTCTCATGCATACATATAAGATTAACTTAACAAAAATATATAATTGAAAGATTACCGCGTAATAATTCTACATAATACAAAAGCGAAAAAAAAAACGGTTATTAGAACTCTAACTTTACAACATAATTAATAACGTAAACATTTTCTAAAGCAGTAAAGCATAAAGTTTTATAAAATCCCGCTACATCTGCGAAGGGATGAACGAGCCGCATTCTGGTGGAAAAGTCGACGAGAAATTTCCAATACGCCGTGAAATGAATCCTTATTAATGAGCTCTGCATGATTCACTGGCAATGCACAATCACCTCGGAAAATTGCAAGCATGTCGAATTAAGCAGTATTAATTTTCGTTCATTATAATAAAGTTCGATTTGAACTTTTAGATTGTATAAATAGCTGTCGCCCGCGACTCCGTCCGCGCGCAGTTAAAAAAAAATGAAAAATAGATGTTGGCTGATTCTCAGACCTACTGAATATGCTCACAAAATTTCATGAGAATCGGTCAAGCCGTTTTGGAGGAGTACGGGCACGAAAACTGTGACACGAGAATTTTATATATAAGATATTACGTTGTAGGTTGGAACCGTATAAAGTATATCGAGAGATAAATACTTTCATGATCTTATAATAAACAATTGTTTAAAACATACTTGCATGTAAATTACGTTACATCTGTTAAGTAAAATTACGTCTCTCTGACAACATAGTTATGTTTTAAGAATTGGCCCTGATCTATATTTTACTGGACAGGCTTTAAATCGCGGTACATTGTACCATTTTAATTTTCACCATTTTGACACTGACAATAAGAATGACAGATAGAATTACCTGCCTGTAATTTTAATTGAATCTATAGAGATCATTGCTACTTGAAGATGTGTCGTAAAAAAGGCAAAAAGACGTCTTTTCGATGACAGTCGTATTCCCGTTTTGAACATTTGATATCGTATGAGAGGATCTACGAAATGCTTGAGTTTTAGGCTACGACTGACTTTACTTAGCAGTAAAATCGTATGTTATCCTATTTTAGAAATAACCGAAAAATCTTATAAGAAATTTATACTTTACTTCGTAAAGAATAACTTTTACAGAAATGATGCGTTAGTACCTCTACTTCATTTAATTAAAAAAATTACTTTGTTTATTTGTTTAATTATATAGTGATACAATTTTTACAAATTATAATGAATTTTTTTAGTTACTTGCCATTCTTAGTGATTATTACGTCATGTCAAGTCATAAAAAAGAAATTTTATAGTTAATAGTGCCATTGAAACATAGTTTTTCTATTTTATTGAATTCCTAGGTGATTTTGTTTATTATAGTAAAAGATGACAAACGAGCGAGCAGACACTGAAATACTAAAACAGCGAAGTGGTTGCAGAAGACAGATGATTTGCCTACCTATAAATATCAGAAGAGAGGATATCTATAAAGAACTAGCTGTCGCCCGCGACTCCGACCGCGCGCAGTTAAAAAATGAAATGGGTTATGAAAAATAGATGTTGGCCGATTCTCAGACCTACTGAATATGCTCACAAAATTTCATGAGAATCGGTCAAGCCGTTTCGGAGGAGTACGGTGACGAAAACTGTGACACGAGAATTTTATATATTAGATATACCAATTTCCTATATAACCCCTCCCTTTGTAAAACCATTTCCCCTAACTATAATTGACCTTGGCTCACATTAGTCAGACGAAATGCGGAATTATATCTCAAATATCTGAGAAAAACTAAGTAAAACTAGACGCAAAAATGTCAACCACCAAATGTAATTTGTAAGTAACGTTATTAAACTTTTGACAAGTCACGTTTTTTTGAGCGTTCTACATTGATATATCAATGATTTTTTCTCCTAACAAAATAAATCAGTATCAGAGACATTTTCAGAGTTCGGGAGCGTGACTCGACTGTTAATACTTTCACGTTAGGGGTAAAAGAAATTACAACAAATAGGTCGAGGAGAAGCGGGAAAGTAACGTGAGTCAATGATAAGATCAGTTATTTTATTTTTGTCAACTTTATTTATAGGACCGCGTAAAGAGGAAAAGTGTTTACACTTACAGAAGTGTTCACTTTGCACGTAAAAGTGTTTGTAATACAAGAGTTTTGTATATTTTTTATTTAAAACACGCATTAAATCGTGTATTTTTTTAAATATTATTAATTTTAAGATTGTAAATTAATTCGATAAATTATATTTACCAAATAAATAAATGAATAAAATAAAATAAAATAAAATAAATATTTCCGTCATCCACAAGAACAATCAAAACAAATTCCTTAGTAAGTAAACAGGATGACTTAATTAAAAACATTCATTAATTTACACTTTTACCTTAAACGTGAACATTTTAAATAAAAATATGATTTGGGTCTTCAAAGGAATCAATCAAAAAAACAATTCACGAAACGATTCACATTTTTATGAATTTATTAACCACAATGTTGGACCGTTTGCAAACAAAACAAAGACTAAATATAAATTCTCGCTTATTGTTTTATTTTGAATTCGGTCAATGGAATTAGAGCTATATCAAACTAGCTTTTACCCGCGACTCCGCCCGCGCGGCATAAAAAATAGAAAACGGGGTAAAAATTATCCTATGTCCGTTTCCTGGTTCTAAACTACCTGCCCGCCAATTTTCAATCAAATCGATTCAGCCGTTCTTGAGTTATAAATAGTGTAACTAACACGACTTTCTTTTATATATATAAGATACTCGTAGATAGATAACAGGCGTCTAATATTGAAAAGGGGGATTACAAAATGTTTAGAAATTTATATTTATTACTTTATTATTTAGCTACATAATTATAAGAGTATGTCACCTGTACATTTAACAACATTGCATTTTGTTCCTTGTCTCTTAATTTGAAATAGACAACCGTGCGTTTCCACTCCCTAAACACTGAGTAAAAATATCGCCGTCTTTATATTTTCAAACTAAATGTTTTTTTTTCATTTATGTACAAATATTTTACCAGTAAAAATCCTCGATAATAAATCGTTAAATTGGCGATGTAAACGTCAAAGTTTTGAAACAAATAAATATAGTGCGATAATGTGAGAGAGGCGTGCAATCCGTCATGCTGGCTTGGCCTATGAACGTCGCCTTTACATTTGAATAAGTTATTGCCTCCGGCAGCAACATATGATCGTGTAACCACAATATATATAACTCTTTATTTACATCCTTATTACTTCTCACGTCATAAAAATGTAAAATAAAATTACACTACTGTTACATAGATAGAGAACGAAGCTTTCCCACTTTAGTCACTTAAGAATAAACTTTTGAACAGTACGAGTTATAGAAAAAGCTTTAATACTTCATAAAATAAACGAATTTTATTTAAAAGGCAACTGTAAATTGGAAGGCATGGTGACAAAGCAAATCCGATTTCCGTCCGTTGTACAAAGTATTTTAATGATACCTTCCAATTCGCTCCGCAGATCAAAGCTCCAACTTTGCTACAATGGAAATTCCAAGAATGTTGTCAATAGCTATGGAAAGTTATTAAACGAAAAATCTTAAGTAAGTTAGATTGTTCTTGAATTTGTTTGGAAAAATTACGAAGCTCTATTTCTACGTTTAACACTATGTTTATAGCCTTTCGAACAAAAGCAACGTAAATCGTCAAAACTACTGTTGCGTGGTTGCGTCGCGAGAATCGCGTTGTGCGCGCTCCATACACACAATGTTGAATCAACGACGCGAGTTGTCTATTAGATCAGTACAGGCACAGCGTCAACTGTATCGATTCCACTATAATGAAAATTACAGCGATTTTGTCACGACAAACATGTTGCGAGCGACTGTCTAGGCGATGACAGAAAAATCTGCAACGCGAGCTCTGTAAAAACCTCTCTGAAATTATATTGCATAAGTCGCTTAACGACTAAAATAACCGGGTTTCGTAGAATTAAGTTGCATTGTGTAGGATTAACTCATGTTAAATAATTTTGACTTATCGTTCTAAGTTTCCGTAATGGTGCATAGAGTGTCCTCAGTTCGCCGCCATTTTGCTCTCGATGGGAGGATTATAGGAGTAACATACAAGTGTATAAATACTCGTAATATTGAAGAAAATAAATAACAAGAAAGGTGATGAAATTAATCAAGTCAATAGAGAACTAAGTTGCAAATATCAATTGTAAACATAATAATGGATAAATATGACTCTATGTGGGTTACAAGTAATTAAAACATATTGTGGGACTTTATCAATAGAAAACAAATCATTGCCTAATACATAAAACATTGCAATTTGCAATCTATTATTAAAAAATAAATAAGGCAACAAAAAAGCTTTTTATTCAGGCTACGTTTACAATTTTTCTAATCAGAATCTATTCATCGTATTGTATTTAAAAATGGTTGTGATTAGAAATAATTTAAATAATAACAGTCTTTGTTATAATTTAAAATCATGTATCATATTTTAAATGTGAATGTATTCGTAGAAATTCTAAAAAGAAAAAAAACTTGAGAGGTGTCAAGGGACACCCGGATGGAACGAAGTTCCTTTCGATTAATTAGTGAAGGGACCAATGTTTATTCTATGAATAAAAAACTTAAGTCTTCACAAGAAGTACATTTTATTTCTATGAATTTTCGTTATATATTGTCACGTCGTTGCCATGGTGAAGTAGCGCTCATTTGTCTATAGCAAAAAGTGTCGTGACAACTTTTCGTAAGAATTTTTTCCGTCTAGCCCCCTTTCACAACGCGCGATAAGGAACTTCGTTCCAAAAATATAACAATAAGTTAAAAAAAAAACAAATACCGTGTTGTTATAAAAACATATATTTTGTTTTTTTATAAACCCGGTTTTAAAAAATAATGGGTACTAAAAAATACACTGAAAACATTTTCCACGGCCGGTGTTTTAAACGTCAACTTGTGGCCAATTAGAGTTTTTAACAATTAGCTAGACGCCGTGACGTCTATTTCAACACTTCAGACACTCGTCGTTTTATTTAACGGGGTGTTTTTAAAGCTTTTAAGTTTTAATCTCAGTCCCGTCTCGGCATTCGTACGAGGTGAGCGTAAATAGTGTTTAATATTAAACAATAAATCCGTGAGTCATACCTTTTGTGTTGCGGGCGGTGGTGTTTTACATTCGCCGCTCGGTACGTTTAGAATGACAAGTAGTGTTTACTCCTTATATAATGGACGAAAATAACGACATGGCTGAAGATGGTATGTCCCTTGAGAGTTTAAGCGGGTCATTGAGCGAAAATAATATGTTTTTAAATAATTTCGAGGAGGAGGGGACTTCAGAATGTACTAAGAATTTAGAAAATGATATCAGAGCTGTTAAAAGAGTTACAGAAGTAGACTTAAATGCTTGGACTACGGTGAGTAAGAATGGAAAAAAGATGAAAGACAACAATACTCAATTCCAAGTTTACATATCCCACAAAGAAAAATTACCAAAACAGTTTGCTTTGGCCAAATTGTTTAAAGAATGTAAAATAGAAAATATAAACGCAGTTAAATATATAAGTCCATATAAAATACGTCTTAATTTTGAGGATGAGTTAAGTATAAAAGGATTATTTTCTTGTAAAAAAATATCTGACCTTGGATGGAAGTTACAACGGGCTATGGAAACTAACTTCTCATATGGCGTAATTAAAAATGTTGACTTAGATATATCCGAAGCAGAAATTCTGAAGAGTATTACCTGTCCCAATTCCGTTGAACTGGAATCATTGAATCGTCTGAACCGTCGTTGTGTGGAAAAGGAGGGTTGGTCTCCAAGCGAATCTGTTCGTTTGTGTTTTAAGGGTCCCTTTCTACCTGCCTATGTTATAGTTGATGGTTTAAAGTTTCGCGTTGATCCATATGTTTTTCCTGTATCGCAATGCTCACGTTGTTGGCGGATGGGCCATACTTTTAAGAGATGCCCTTCATCCAAAATTGTTTGTCCAAAATGCGGTGACAATCATGCAAATTGTGACAGAAAAATATTTAGATGCATAAATTGCCGAGGAATGCATATGGCCTTAGATAGAAGTTGCCCGGTTTTCATAAAGGAGAAAAAGATTAGGAAACTTATGGCGGAGTACAATATTCCATACAGGAAAGCCTTGATAATGTATGCCCCCAACGAAGAGGTTCCACAACCTAAAGAAAATGTGACTGATTTAAGCAACAACCCTACTCAACCGACACCGACAGCACCTGGGACTAGTGCAGGGATAACTTATGCTGAAGTGGCTAGGGCTAATACTAGCTCGAAGAACAAAAAAGGATACAAAAAGCAATCTACTACAAAAACAAAAAGAAAAGACGATATAATTTTTCATGCGGAGGTGGAATACCCGGATCAAACATACAACCTTGAAAATGAGACAGAAAGGAGGGAGGGGAACGATAGTTTCAGAGAGTTATTATCTAGACTAAAAGAGATAATTTTTTTGAAAAGTGATACTATTCAATCTAAAGTTAAAAATGCTTTGAAATGTTGCATTGAGTGGTTAATTTTATTTTTTGTTGATGATATTACTGCTTGGCCGTTGTTAAATGGCTAGAAACGCTTACAGTAATGTACGTCTGAATATTATACAATGGAATGCACAAAGTTTACAGCCCAAGATAGTGACACTCGCCCAAGTTTTAGACCAAGAACATATTCACATAGCGATAATCAGTGAAACGTGGTTGAACAGAAACAACAATCTTACTATATCTGGATACAACATTTTTAGGAAAGACAGGTCGGATTCTTATGGAGGTGTTGCCATTTTAGTTCATAAGTCTATTCAATGCCACCAAACTCCCATCACTTTAAATAATTCAGGTATAGAAATAATTTGCGTTAAATTATATAACTGCGGTGATATTGAAAATGTAGTGGGTGTCTACTGTCCATCCTCGGTTAGTACCCAAACGCCCGATTGGGATATTATATTTAGTAATTATTCTAAGTCGACTATAATTGGTGGTGACTTCAATGGACATCACACGAACTGGTCCAATAAAACTGACACGCGAGGCTTACAAATTTTTGACGCAGCTCTAGATAATTCATTTGTCTCGCTAAATAATGGCCTACCTACCCGAGTTAAATTAGTTAATCAAAATTTACAACAAACAGCACCAGATATTACATTTGCATCAACTGACATAGCTATTAAATTCAATTGGTCAGTATTAAATGAAAATTTAGGTAGTGATCACCTAATAATTAAAGCAATCATTAGTACCAGAAGTAGTGTCAAATCAATTAAGAAAAGAAATTTTAAAAAAGCTAATTGGATACAATACCGAGAAACATTATCAAAGAATATAATTTTCTACACAGAAGGCGATGTGCAAAATATGTATGATTTATTTCAAGATAAAATTAATGAGGCGGCCGATAAACACATTCCTTTTGTTAAGTGTTGTAAAAGAGTCGAAGCTAATTTTAAACCAAAAAATTATTGGACCCCTGAATTGTCTAAAGTTATAGCACAAAGGAGATTAGCCCTCTCAAAATTTAGACGAAACCCAACGCCAGACAATTTAAGTAATTTACAAAATAAAACAAAAGAATCAAAAATATTAATAAGAAAAGCAAAGTCCATATGTTGGCAAAATTTCTGTAATAATATCGATGAGGTAACTTCGGCACCTGAAATGTGGCGGAAGATGAAGTGGGTCAAAGGTATAAAACAATCACAAAATTGCGCATCATTCGATGACCTAAACAACTTATTGAATTCTCTCACCCCAGACCATACTACTAATAATATGCCCTCTTTTTCGTCAAGTAATGAAATACTTGAACGAGACTTTTCCTTACAAGAGCTAGAAAACTGTTTAAAATTTAGAGACACCGCACCTGGTGAAGATGACATTTCCTATTCCATGATATATAATTTACCATATGAATACAAAGTATTTTTATTACGTATGTACAACGATATTTACAAACTAAATATTGTCCCTCAGCAATGGCGAAACATCCAAATAGTTCCTATACAAAAAAATAATGATAATAGTGAGGTTACAAAATTAAGACCAATTTCTCTAATATCGTGTTTATGTAAAACACTCCACTTAATGTTATACAAAAGAGTTGAGTGGTATGTAGAAAAAAATAAAATACTTTCCTCCAATACCGTCGGTTTTAGGAAATCCTTTTCTTGTGTGGACTCTTTGGTACGTCTAGTTACTTATATACAAATTGGTTTTTCCGAAAACACTCCAACGCTCGCTTGTTTTTTAGATATTGAGAGTGCATACAACAATGTGTCAGTTGATGCAGGGGTAGGTATATTAGATGAACTCGAGTTGGGATCAAGGTTTTGTAGGTACATATGGTCTTTTCTCAGTGAAAGACATTTAGTTATAAGACCTCAGAATACTAATGATTTATGTATCAATAGATGGACTAATACAGGCTTAGCACAGGGAGATCCGTTGTCACCATTACTTTTTAATTTAATAACTTATAAGTTAAGTCAAGTCCCAGTAGGGGTAATGATTTCACAATATGCGGATGATTTTGTTATATTCATAAGAGATAAAGAGTTACGGAAATCTATTGACATAATACAAAATACACTAGAGAACTTCTGTGTACGTCTACATGAGATAGGTTTACAACTGTCGACTAGTAAAACCAGATATTGTGTATTTAGTCGCGGACATAAAAGAAATATTCCTGAATTGATAGTGAACAGTCGCCGTATACCTTATTCGACGTGCAATAAATATTTAGGCATATGGTTAGATGGTAGTCTGCGATGGGGACGTCACATAAATGAATTAATTGTGAAAAGTTCAAAACTTTTAAATATTCTAAAAATTCTTTCTGGCAAAACATGGGGAATACACCCAAAACATCTACGAATATTATATCTTTCCTTAATAAGAAGTAGATTAGATTATGCGTCATTTATATATGATTGCAGTGCTAAAAATCATACAAACAAACTTGACATAATACAGAATCGCGCTTTGAGAATAATTGGCGGATTCATTAAAACGACTCCAATTCATGTTATGGAATCAGAGTTAAGTATTGTACCCTTGACAGTTAGACGACTTTTCCTGGCTTTTAAGTATAGTTTGAAAGCTAATGCTTGGTCCGATAATTTTACTTGCGATCTTATTACTAAATTAAGCTCCTTGAGTAATATTAGATATTGGCAAAAAAAAAGAAAACCTTTACTGATCAAGACATTTAATGAAGTGAGCCAAATGAATATGATCAGATCTGACATTTTAAATATGTTTAATTTAGACTTATGGGTTACGGCATTAGACATTAAATCAATAACACGTTTTAATCTTAATTGTATAACTTCCTCTAAGACATCTTACGATCCTAATATAATTAAAAACATCGTTATTGCTGAATTGAACTTAATGTATAGTGGCTCACATAAAATATTTACAGACGGTTCTAAAAGTGATCAGGGTCTTGGAATAGGCATTTATGACCAAACTTTAAACCAGACATTTGGATACAAAATAAATTCGGAAGTGTCAATTATGACGCTTGAACTCATTGCAATATCACAGGCTTTGCATTATTCTATTCACTGTCATGTAAAGGATCTTGTCATTTTTACTGACAGCAAAAGTGCCTTACAACATTTGGCTCGTTGCGCCTCTGGTTACAGAGGATTAACGATAGCCTACGAAGTTTTAAAATCTATTATCACTCTGTTGAATAGTGGATCAGTTGTAAGACTGCAATGGGTTCCGGCTCATGTTGGTGTAAAAGGAAACGAGCTGGCAGATCGCATCGCCAAGCGAGCGGCTGACGGTGATAACGTTATCAATTTTGTTCCAGATCATAGTGAATACGTTTCTAAATTCAAAATTTCGTGTATCAAAATTTGGAATAACATGTTTCAAGAAACATCTAAAGAAAAGGGCATTTGGTATAGGATTTTACAAAGCGAGCCACTAAATTTGCCTTGGTTCACAGGCGGGTTGACCAGAAGACATATTAGATCAGCGCTGAGACTTCGGTCTGGCCACTACCCAACAGCAAGTTTTGGATATCTGATGAAAAAAACCACGTCTCCTAATTGTGAGACATGCAAGAAGCCAGAAGATGTCCAACACTTGCTGTTGGAGTGTGAGCGAAACAGACGGGATCGCGAGCTGTTGTTTGCAGAACTAAAAGTTAATCCCATTGATGTTGGTTTGATTTTTACAATTTTGTCAGACCCGACTTCAATTGCGGCGATGCGATTATGCCAGCTCGTTTATTAAAAAGAAAATAGGGACTATGGGATTGGCATGTCCTCAAAGGACAAAAATCCTAAAAAAAAAAAAAAAGATTAAAAAAAAAAAAAAAAAGTTTTAATCTTTTTTCGGATGAAAACCGTTTGATGAAAATTACAGATCGTGTTGTTTTATTTTTTATTTTATACATTTTGTATTGCTCAACAAATATACATAATATAAAACAATGACTATTAGATCATGATTGCAAGAGAAATATTCTGTTTGGCGATCCTTCAGAAGTCCCACATTAGAACAACTTCAAAGAATTAAAAAAATATATTAAAGTAAAATTTGATCTGGTTTAGAATTTTTAATTTATATAGGACTCTCTAAATAAGTAATTGCGACTCTGAATAGTCGAAAAATTAAAGTTCACTTATAATTCGAGATAATTGCATAATCTAGAACATTCCGCTCGTGTGGAACAAATTTCCAATATTGAGTGAAATAAACCGGCTAGCACTTTATTGCATGTCACTGATCTAGCATTTTCCGACCCTAAACTTTTCAAATAGAATTAAAAAAAAAACAATCTAAAGAACGTATGTGCTACTTACGATTCTTCATTGTGTGTGAAGTGATTGATTGATGGATGGATAGATGGTTCTGTTCTGTTCCGTTCCGTTCCGTTCCGTTCCGTTCCGCTTAGCTCCGCTCCAATCCGTTCCGTTCCGTTCCGTTTCGTTCCCTTCTCTTCTCTTCTCTTCTCTTCTCTTCTCTTTGTATGTTTGGGACGGACTCTGGAACGGATCAACGGATTTAGGTGAAATTTGTCAAACATGTAGAACATAGTCTGAAACGACACATGGGCTACTAATTTTTTTTTTAAATTCCGCGCGGATGGAGTCGCGAGCGACAACTAGTACGTATATAAATGTAACTTAGTTATTGTAATAAAGAGAGTGAAACTCGCAAATGACATCGTAACGCCCGCACATACAACTCATTCTGTCTCCGAGATAATTTGGTGACACATTATCGTGATATCCATTTCATTTGTTTTCATTACTGTTCATTGGTAGTCATCATTAACGGTGTATTTCATTTTTGTGTTCATTACAAGCTTAGCTAGATTACATACCTTTAATATATTTACTTGGGTAAATTGATAACAAGCGATTTGTGTTTGTAAAAGTTTCAAAAAGAAAGTTATTTAATCGTTCGTTAGTTATCGTTTGTAAACTGGTCACTGAGGGACACCTTTTTACTCGTAGTATAGATTTGTCGTACCAAATCTTTACTAAGGAACACTTAACGATTCCTAGATGCAGTGTCGCATTAATAAAGTATACTGTAGTTAAAACAAAAGCATTTGTACCTTTTTCGGCTACTAAAAATTATAATGTAACAATTGTATGACTTTAATATTACAGTAATATTTTTTATAAACTGAAACAAAAGAAATTGAAACAATTAGTTCGTGGATTTAAAAGAAAACCTTTAATCTTTTGAAGCGTTTATTCGTGTCGATAGTGAGAGCGCGGTCCACTTTGCGTCATGTTATTTTTCCATTAGTGTGAAAGGATGACTGTCATGATATGATACTTGATATGATGTATAATCTTTTAGACTAAAGCTACAACAATATTTATCCTAAGCAAAATATTGTTGTACATTTCAATAAAATACTACATTCTCAAATAAATTTTTTACAAATCAAACTTGATTATAATACGTTGGTTCAAGATTATTATTTCTTAATAAATATTATCTCTCATAACTCTATTTCTATATCCAATAATTAAAAAATATTCTTATATGAATACCAGTAGAAGCGTCGATGGCTCAGGGGTTAAGCACTCGATGTCGACATCGTGATGCTGCTGCACATATATGCGAAGAAAGTTATGTGTAAAGTCAGCAAACCAGCACTGGTCCAACGTGGTTGACTATGGCCTAATCACCCCTAACTTTAGGCTCTGAGCCCTCAATGGGTACGTATTGTGAGATGATGTATACCTGTAATGTTATGCTCTTTTCTTTAGTCGAAAAGAATCAAATTAAGGCATCTAATTTAATATTTCCTGATCCATTATTGTTCATTATTGTGTCCTAATGCAAACAATTTTATGAAAGAATTTTAAGCATAAATTCTTGATGCAGTTTCCTTTACAAATGTAAATCGCACAATAACGGGCGATGGGATTGATCAATACCAGTCACTTAACTAGCCTAGATTATTCCGCTCGCGTGAAATGTTCGACAAGAGAAATTTCCAATATGGCGTGAAATGGAGCTGCATTAATGAGGCACTTTGTTGCAGCTCGCAGACCGATGACCGAGCTATATGCTAAACTACAATCAAAATCTACAATAAACATATTATATAATAACGCAATTAATTACCTCAATAAACCTAATGAGTATTGCTAAATACATAATTACTTTTGTTATATTAACTGTTTACTCCAATACACTGTTTATTCATTTTAAAACTCATCTCTTATTAAAATGTTAATAAAAGTCTCTATTATTAAAACAAAACTTTTGACTTCTTGGAAAAGAATCTAACATAAAGTTGTATTATTATATAGAGATAGCAAATTGTTATCAATTTCGTAGACATATATTATGTATTCTCAAACAACTAATATTATTTTTATATGTCTTATGTTGTATAAATTAAATTAAATTTATTAAATTAACACCAGCACAGCAACCAAAAATGCTTTATTCGTTGGTAAAATCTAACTAAATACAAAAACTAAATACATTTTTACATTAACATTTCTTAAAACTCTATTATCCTACATCACGTTGTTAACACTCCCACGCTATTCTTTTTTTTCTTTTCGCCCATGACGCAGACTATAGTCTTTCGACAATACCGCCTAATCTTTCGTAGAACCGCGCTATTCTATTTTATTTTTCGTCTATATTCCATTTAACAAAATAGGCAAAGGTTTCGGTGGCCAGTATGCCACCTCTTTGGCAGAATGTTTAATTCTCTACTGAACATATGTAACCTTAAAAACCTTCAAACCAGCACACCTAATAATTTAATATTATAAAATAAAAAAATTCATAAAACGCCATAGCTTGTAACACGTAAGGCGGATGCTATAATATAATAAAAAAAAACATCATTAAGCTCTGTAAAGTAGCGGAAGTCGAGCAGTAATCAAAATAAACGACAACGCGCTGGCAGCATAACGTTTCAGTGTGTGATTCCACTGTCGAAAAAACCGTGAAATATATAATCATCCCTTTTATTCTCTTGGACAAAACAGAGACAACAATATGTAATAATACAAGTTTCACTGCAGTGGAATTCTACGGTCAGGATAACGTGTCGGATATTACCACATCGTGAGCTTTACGAGTAAGTGCTCGGAATGTAACAGTATATCTTACTAAAATATCATATATATATTCTTTATACGTTAAACATTCACACCACAGAATCAGAATCAGAAATATGAAGGAACTTTTGACTCATTTCATTTGTTGTCATCAGACAAGACCCTACACTACTTTCTTATTGAACTACGTCGTAGCGTAGCGGCATGTAGCGTCTGTGGCTCAGGGGTTAAGTACTTGACTTGCAATCTGCAGGTCCAGAGTTCGAATCCCGCCATATAACAATGTGTTTTTCGAGTTTCGATTTACATATGTGCATTTATCCGACGTTCTTACGGTGAAGGAAAACATCGTGATGCAACCTGCACATATCTGAGAAGAAATTCAAAAGACATGTGTGAAGTCAACCAACCCGCACAGGGCCAGCGTGGTTGGCTATGGCCTAGTCACCCCTAAGTTAGGGTAGGATCCGAGCCGATGGGGACGTATAGTGAGCTGATGATGATGATACGTAGTTAAAGTCCAAAAAATCGTAAGTGTGAGATAGTTAGAGGGCCACACTTCTTTGAAAGATGGTAATGCATCCAGGTCTTTAAGAATCATAAATATTATGCTTTAGAACCGTCATTGTTAAAATGAATTAACGACAAAATTTATGACTATTGTTTGTAGGCTGGGTATTTAAAAATCGTAAAATTCGGCTTTATTTGATATCAATCTGGCTCTGGCGTCGCGTGATCCGTCACAATTCATTCTGAACAATTGACTTATGAATTTTACCTGACGTTTGTACGAGTTATTGTCGTAAACCTGGAAATATGTGACATATTTAAATAAAATGCTTACAATACGTTCCATATTTTATTATTTTATTCTGAAACAATATCTAAAATATATAAAACATACTTAGGCATAGAAAATGCCATAAAAGAAAAAATACAAGACAGGTACAGTACGACAAAAACTTTTTTTGACATTGACTGGGGTGGCGCTTGTGAGCCATCACAATTTAATATACAATTTGAATTATACCGGGTCAGTGTGCCTACCACGAATATTAACGACAAGCGCCTCGTATCGTCATCATATTATGTCAAAATTAGTTTAATACATTAAGATTTTTAGTGTACTTTAAGCCCGATAGGGGCGCTGCATAAATTTACATACAAATTTTGTCATGACAATACGATATACTATTTTAGGCGTATTTTCGCTTGTTCCCCAACATTTTAATTTTGCAGTTTTTTTTATTCTGGATGACTAAATCATACCTTGGCTATAACTAAACTAGCTGTTGGTCGCGACTCCGTCCGCAAGCAATTAAAAAAGAACATAATAAGTAGCCTATGTGTTCTTCCAGACTATGCTCTACATCTATGCCAAATTTCAGATCCGTTCAACCGTTCTGAAGATACCTTCAAACAAATATCCACCCATCCATCCCAACAATCGCATTTATAATATTAGTAAGATATATTCAAGCACTTAGTCAATTTAAAAAAAACCTCACATAATCTGTTCAGGTGATAGTCCTATAGTGCGTGCATCTTGCAGTTAATTCTAAGTCGGTATCACATAAATCTACCACGGGTATTGACTACAATACACGTTAAAACGATTTATGACACCGCAACAAACTGTTTCATATTAAACAGCGAAATTTTTTTTCAGAATAACAAAAACTATAAATTAATTAGTTTTTTTATAGTAAAGAAATAAGTGTCAAACATTCAGGTTCAACAAGTATTTTCAGATAAAAAGATTATCTCCCTGTCTGTTTAGTTTTCGATTGATTTGGGGGTGGACTTTTTAGTTTAAAGAAACACCTAATGTGAACACTCCAAGTTACAAACTCTGTACTAAATAACAACATACTTGAATTACTAAAGGTTTGTTGAAACCGTACATTTGGACAATTATGTCAGTTCTTATTGGCTAGTAATGACTTTTGTTTAAACTTTCCAAGTTTCCGCCAACTTTCGGTAAATTGAATGAAGTAAGCCAATAACTTCGAACTTATCTTTGCTCTTAACACTCCCCCCGCCGATGGGGAACTATTTAACCATCTGAAGTGAACTTGAGCAGTGGCACCGACGGCGAGTTAGTGTTAACTCGAACTCACTTCAACTTTGAACAACTTATTCGTTCAGCTCCAACGATATAAACATGAATTTTGATCTTTACCACGATCACTATGAACTTATTTAAATTTTTTTCACGCAACGAAAAAAGTTGGCGAGATTATCTACAGAACAGTGTAATAATCGTATGCGTTTATACTTACATTTAATAAAAACAAATTTAATGACGGATTAGAAATGGGATAAAGTTTCGTATTAGTATCATATCCCGAGTTACCCCCTCTCGAGTTACGTCCGCCTATTTGCAATGAAGTTCTGTTGCAATTTTAACCATTTATAAAAGATAGGGTAATTTTATGTGAGAAGTTTCCTCGTTTCTTATTTCCAATGTAAAACTATGAGGCAAATAATAATAAACACCTAAATCAAAAACTATACGAAGCATCGTAAAACTGATTAATTGTTAAAAAATTTAAAACAATGTCAGAATAAAACAATGACCACTAAAACTTTTCGCTTACTGTAAGAAATATTTTAGAAAGAGTTAAACTAACTCGTGCATTTTCAAAGTTCGTAACCGAGCAAATTCTAAGAATGCTGTCAATGGCGCGCAAAGAGAAGTTGTTTTACCGAAAATCTGAAGAGAATTAGATTCTTTTCAAAGTTGCCATCTCCAAAAAGTATTCACGGAATTTATATTGCTTCAGTCATTTGTATGGTACAAATGAATATACAAAGGTAACAAGGAAAAGTAAAAACTCAAATAACAAAATAATTTTTTATGTTTCCGTAGTGGAACAACATCTTATTTTTTTTATACGTCGTAATTCCGACTCAATTTACAACGTTAATTGTTTTCACAGCAATTTAACAGAAAAAGTATCGCAATTTCAAACGTAAAAACAAAAAGCACACGTTAATTGCTAAAAAAACCCATCGCTCAAGGCTATAATTAGAAAAAAAATCAAGGTACTTGCAGCACAATTTCCCGGGAAATTTGTTTTTTCGTCAACCCATTTAGGCCACTTTGGTAGAATCATACGTCACAATTAATTGTAAATGAAGACTGATGTTGGGTTTTCAGTTGAATTTAAAATGTTTTTTTTTACGAAATAAAAGGGCTTTTAGGTCGTGAATGTTAAAAACACTGATTTATATTTATTTTTTCCAATTTCTTGTTAAAATGACAAACAATTGAAAAATTGTATTGTTGCTGTCATACTTTGTCATAATTTATTATGATTTTAACTTAATTTCCTTTGCAAATGATTTCATTGAAATTCCAAAACTCCAAGTTTTAATTTAAATCTCTTTCAAATTACTTCAGTTGTCTACCAAACATCTGCTTGGTAGACAACTGTTTGACAACATTACAAGTTTTCATGTCTCTTATTTTGGGGAACCAGAAATATTTTGTTTCTAAATAACGTAGTAAATAAATGTAATTGTTTATTTTTTCCAACGATACAATAAATAGAAGTTGATTTTTGAGGTTTTTTATAACGATTTTCTTATTAGCCGACTTAAAAAAAAGGATGTTATCAATTCGACTGTATTTTTTTTATGTGTGTTACCGCAAAACTCCGCCCCTGGTGGTCCGATTTTGATATCGATTAAAATAACTAGAAGACTAGTAGATTTTGAATTTAGCTTCAAAATTTGTTGCGAAAATTAGGGACAATTTTGCTTTTAGCGCTTACATAGGCTAAACTATAGGACCTACATAAAAATGATGTATGGAAGAATTGTAGCTCTTTAAATGTCCTAAATAAAAGTCCGCGATAGCATATATCTATCTTTTATTGTTTTCTCACAATAACCATTTTTTTCTTCAGAAACATCAATTAAATTCATGCCCTATTTCCGACGCTATTATTCGAGTTCAGTATTAACCCTTATGTAAATAAACATGTTCATTATCAAGAGAATTTAATGTAGATTATATTTGCAATTGAAACTATATCATTCTGTCTAATAGTTTATTTTAATTGTTAAAAATGTGCACTTAGATATATCACTCTGGGAACATTAAACCCGTGATTTTGTTTAAATTCAACCCAGACCCCCGGGATGTGGTCGGGATTACCGCAAATCCTGTGACGTCATCGCCTACTAGCTTAGTCCGGCGACGTAGCTTATCCCGGGAAATATTTTACCTTAAAATATTACACACAATTTTCTCATGAAAACTAATTTTTATTAAGTTACTAGGAACGCTTTTTATTAATTTTTTATTAAGCTTGCTGCACACGAGGTGTATTTCAATGGCACTAAAAGTAAAAAATGGCATCTTCAGAATATCTTTCGTAACATTTTTCGAAATCTGTCGTGTATTTTAGGAAAATACAATGAACGAAATACAATTTTTCTGACCTCAGGTAACGTTTTTGCGGGTATCCATTTTATTGTGACCGAGACTTGACATTTTTTAAAGATCGTCATTTCATTTGACACATCTTGTTGGGTTTCTTAAATTAATTATTATTTAAGTTTATACAAAAAAAACAAGCATTTTAGGTATTAATTGAAATGTGGCGTTCTATTAGTTATTACACATTAGATCTATACGGGCGCTGCAATTCATACGAGGCGGTTACACGTCTATGAATATTTGATGAGCCACAGTTAGCGGTCCGTTTGCCTCCGAATTGGATAAACATTTACATTGCTACCTATCTAAATTATGAACTATTTTAACATTACCATTTCTATAAATCAAGGGAAACTAAATCTGATATTAAAATTATCATACCTTCTCAAGATTTTATCTTTTTTATTTAAAAGGTGTGACAAAGTGATTAAAGCTCTAATATTAACTAGCTTTTACCCGCGACTCCGTCCGCGCGGAATAAAAAATAGAAAACGGGGTAAAAATTATCCTATGTCCGTTTCCTGGTTCTAAGCTACCTGCCCACCAATTTTCAGTCAAATCGATTCAGCCGTTCTTGAGTTATAAATAGTGCAACTAACACGACTTTCTTTTATATATATAGATAAGATAATTTTAAATGATTAAGATTTTTACACATATTTGTAGTAAATATTTTTCTTACATTTTCTCAGCAATATAAAGGCGTTTCTTAAAATCTCTATCGCCTTTATAAAGCAATAAATTTGTTACGTGATATAAAGAAAAAAGGAAAATGATATAAAACTTTCCACGGAAAACATTTACGGCATAAAACCGTGATAGTGGTCTAAACCATTGTACGATAACATATAAGGATTTCTTGTAATCCGGTGGAAATGGAGTTTGCGACGAATCTAAACTAGCGTCGAATCACCAGAAATTTCGCCTCAAAACTTTTGTCTTTTTATTTCCGCAGATCATCAAATGTTTACAACTAAATCGATTTTTTTTTTGTTATATACATTAAAAAAAGAAATAATTTATACATTATAATAAAACTAGTAAATGTCTTTCTTCATTCTCAATTCTACTTTTTTATAGTCAATACTTTATTTGCTTCTTCTTCGGATGTCATTTGTTTAAATATAATTTAAAAAGATAATAAACTCTTCAATATTCCCCTTCATCTACAACACTGTCCACAATCCTTTATCATACACGTCAACAACGCGTTCTTTTACGAATAATGGTCGCCACAAAATCCACCTCCGACCTGTAGATTAGTTTTTTAAAAGTTTAAACCGTACGCTGAACCGCATTCAACTGACCTAAATTCATATATCGTGAAAATATCGACAAAGGGAATATCCAATGATGCGTGAAATGAAGTTGCATATAGGATTTGCGAGGCGTGCATTATTCAAGAAGAAACTTTTGAATTTCTATATGTTTTTTGTTCGAATACATAGAGACATGAGTAATGCATGTTTTCACTCATTTTCATATGAGTACATTTCGCTTTGTATACTTTAATGAGAAGTCAACTATTCAAATGTATTTGTCAAAGATAATAATGACTTGATCATTAAAAATAAAAAAGATATGAAGGAATTTCTAGCTTACAATATTTTCAGCTTCTCTAAAGCTGGTGAACAAGCTTTAATCTGAATTCATAATTTATAGATACGTATAGAGTACAAACGTATAGAGTTAATCAATTAGTCAAGTTTTTTCTTTTGTACATTTTTCAGTATTCCTCAAGTCTAGTTAGGTATAAAGCTTAGTTTGCTTTAAAAGGTGCCAGCTGTAAACCAGCGCAGGGGCAGTTTAGTCTGTCCCTGCTTCGCTGAGCTGGCTTCCTTCTGCCACACTTTTGTATCAAGTTTGCGCCTTGTATGTGATTTGTGTTTTATGCTCTTTGTGTGGTAGTAATAAAAGTTTTTTCTTTCTTTCTTTCTTTCTTTCTTTCTTTTTCTTTCTTTCTTTCTTTCTTTCTTCCTTTCTTTCTTTCTTTCCTTATTTCTTTCTTTCTTTCTTTCTTTCTTTCTTTCTTTCTTTCTTTCTTTCTTTCTTTCTTTCTTTCTTTCTTTCTTTCTTTCTTTCTTTCTTTCTTTCTTTCTTTCTTTCTTTCTTTCTTTCTTTCTTTCTTTCTTTCTTTCTTTCTTTCTTTCTTTCTTTCTTTCTTTCTTTCTTTCTTTCTTTCTTTCTTTCATTCTTTCTTTCTTTCTTTCTTTCTTTCTTTCTTTCTTTCTTTCTTTCTATCTTTAAAGAGCTGACTTAAATTTGGCCATAAAGCATTTTTCAGAAATGCTTACCGTATCATTTACGTTAGTCATATTTTAATTATTAAGCCTTCAATTCGAGCCTACGGTAAACTACAACGTCTCGTACAATATGCCTCTGTATTATAGTGAAATATTTAATAGCTATCAGGGCCGTATCATTCGTCTACGCTCACACCACCGCAAACCTAAGCTCTTCAGTATTACGCCTATTGTTATGCAAAACGACCACATCAAAGGTATAGTAATGTGATAAAAATATCATTAAAGAACTTAAAATAAGCAAAAACTAAAGTTCTAATAAATATTCATAATGTTGATCTCGGCAAATCAAAACATCAAAAGATTTTTTTTGTTATTCGATTTTTTAAAATCCATTAACTTTTTTGTTAAATTAAACTCGTGAAAAGAGGTATCAAAACATTTTAACTTACACCTTATTTTATTACTAAAAATCTCTTACAAAATACGTTTAAACTATGTTGATTTCTTTACAAAACATGAAACTACTCGTAGAAGAACCGCCGCCAATTATAAGTTCGTAATGATTAGTGGAAGTTACGGTTTTTTTGCGTAAAGCCATTTTGTGAACGGAACTTTAAGCGTTCATTTTTAATGAAGACTTTTATAAATCGTTTGTACTTTTAAAACATTCCTTTTTCTTCTAAAAATATGTGAGCATTAAAAGTGTTTCATTTTTATGTGTGCATATGCTTTTATTGTTAGTTTTCTTAAATTAAATTTAAAAAAAACTTGAGAGGTGTCAAGGGACACCCGGATGGAACGAAGTTCCTTTCTATTAATTAGTAAAGGAACCAATGTTTATTCTATGAAAAAAAAACTTAAGTCTTCACAAGAATTACATTTTATTTCTATGAATTTTCGTTATATATTGTCACGTCGTTGCCATGGTGAAGTAGCGCTCATTCGTCGTTAACATACTTACTATAGCAAAAAGTGTCGTGACAACTGTTCGTAAGAATTTTTTCCGTCTAGCCCCCTTTCACAACGCGCGATAAGGAACTTCGTTCCAAAAAAAAACCTGATGGTTTATCCAGATAGTAACACCGTGAATGTCAAGTCCCGAAAAACATGTACAAAAAAATATTATTATCCCTCGACAACATGTTTTTATATAATGTAACCAACCAATAAAAACAATTGTCTTTGTACCCTGTACTTACATTATAGTAATAAAAATAAATACAAATTATTGTGGTGGAAGGTTCGAATGGAGTTGTAATAAGAATTAATGCGACGTTGCCGCTCCGAACATGTTTCACGACATTAACCTAACACAGGATACGCTTATTGCCCTCCGACACACATTTTTTACAACAAACATTTTATAAAATTATGTAAAAAGGCATTTTTTTATCAGGTAACTGCACATCAGCTAAACAGATTTGGATTTTGGCCTAAAGATACAACATATTGTAAAAAAAAGCGATTTTTAATCCCTATTGTTTACGTGGGATAGTTTTTTGTTTTCTATAAATCTTACTAGTATTATTATAAATGCGAAAGTTTAGATAGATGGATGGATGTTTGTTCAACGGATTTTGTTAAATTTTGGCACAGATGTAGAACATAGTGTGGAAGGCATAGGCTACTTATTAACTTTATTTTTATTAATTTGCGCGGACGCAGTCGCGAGCGACAGTTAGTTACTTAATAATTGCCTTTCAAAATTCGACGCCTATGAAGTCACAAGCTAATTCATATTAAAATAAACTAGTTATTGGTTAATAATCAAATCATATTAGTTTGCAAACAGTTTTAATTAAAACAACTGCAGTTTTTGAATGTGGTAGTTTATACTGAGCTTGAAAACGGCAACCGACGGCCAATTAAAAGTTGTTCATAATTAACTACTCGCTGCAACGCGACGTTTTGTTCGAGTCGCGCTATTTTGTGAACGGAACTCTTGGTTTTCATTTTTCGAATAACTTTTAGCGTTACGCCTTTTCTAACATAAGTTTAATATTTAAAATCTAAGCGTGTTTAGGCAAACGTTTTACCAGACTTCGAGGGCGTGTGGGTTTTTGCTGTACCATCTTTTCTAACCTTTAAAGATAGCTAACTTATGGTAGATATTTGAGCAGCGGTTACGTTGCTATAAGCGATGTTAGATAACTGCTTGCACGTTTGTCATCTTTTTTTCTAAAATATATACATATATATATTTTGAAATAAGAATATTAATGAAAGCAGGAAACATGTGAATTTTCCGTTAAATAAAGTATAAAACAACCCTAATGCAGAATTCCCGCATGCCTCGTGACAAATCACGAGCGATGAGAAAAATTCTCGCGTCGCGTCCGCAAACATTAGTCGTTGGGAATGCGAGGAGGGTAGTGACGGGAAGAGGTGAGATGGGGAAGGGGACGAGCGTTGAGATAGAACGCGCAGCCAATTTGCGGGGATGAGTCGACAGCATTTTCATGTCGTCAATGCCTATCAATTTCGTTCATCTTTTTTTTGTTTTTGTTGTTACTCTTCATCATGGCAGAGATTAAGAGACATCCCCAATAAGTTATACTAATAAATCTTTATAAACTATGTCATATATTTATATATCTATATATATAAAAGAAAGTCGTGTTAGTTACACTATTTATAACTCAAGAACGGCTGAATCAATTTGAATGAAAATTGGTGGGCAGGTAGCTTAGAACCAGGAAACGGACATAGGATAATTTTACCCCGTTTTCTATTTTTTATTCCGCGCGGACGGAATTGCGGGTAAAAGCTAGTTCCAAATAATTATCAAAAGACAAAATTAACCACGATAACAGAGTCTAATCGGGCAATATAAGTTTTTCGTACTACACTTTAATTTATCTTTAACTTACTGAGTCACAAAAGTTTCTTGCATTATAATCGTGTGTGATTTGGCAATCATTTCAATAGCGAAGAATATTAGACGCCCCAACATGTCAGCAACAGCACTGATAATAGCTCGGTGTATAAAAGCCAGCTATTCAAAGTTTCCACATCGCTTTATCTATCATCTCTGTGTACCATTTACAGATATAATTTTCAACGTTAAACTCTTAATATTGCAGTGAATAGACGTTATTATATAATTTTTGTGTTATTTTCATACAGAAAAGAATATCAGGAAATCTAGTTTTTTATAAGATAATTCATATTATGTAACAAGAGATAAAGGAAAGAATTAAGCAAGATATTAACATAAATTTTCCTTCTATGTTTTACCTGATTTGACTTAAACTTAATTTTAAAAAACTCAACTAAGACTGTAATTAATGAAATAACGCCATCTATTGGCTGCATTATAAAAAAAGATTTAAAAACTTTTAATTTAAACTAAACAAAATCAAATTATATTTGATGCAATTTATTTGACAAAAAAACGCTCATTTTTTGGCGATATAACATCTATTATGACACATAGGGGAAAAAAAATCTAATGACACCTTACACGTAAAAATGGCTTCAGTACTTTTAAGCTCTAGAACGTCACATCAGAACTTGTATACATACAAACCCACATACATAAAATCAAACTTACATGCAGGCAAAAAACAATAACATTACTTTTCTTCATTAATTTAATCGGGTAGAAACTTTACAGTACATGTACTTTTACACTTGTTCATTCATCTAATGTATGTTACAATTTTATTCGTATGAGATGTGTAAAAGTGAAGTTCGCGGGTGTTCGCGTAATAAAAGAGAGAAACGGCTCCTAAACTAAATTGATTTCTCGTAAAATGAATTGTTAGAATAAACTGTTTTACTATTTGCTTCTGTTTTGTTTTGTAACTTCAGATGTGTTTCAATTATTTTTAAGCGCAATATATTCGCGATAACATAAGGATGTAATCATGTTATTCATCCGGCTACAGGAATTTAAATATTTGCTACAAAAAAACAATAAAAACTTACTTCTCTCTTTTGTCTCTTCTCTTCTCTGTTTAGTAGAATAGATTTGAATTTGATTTGAATAGAATTGTTACTTTGTTACTGCAACTCAATATACAGTATAAATTAAATGACGATTTAAAAAAAAATCATAACATAGCTGCATATTAACTCAGTTTTTCTTACAATATAAGTACTGCCTATGTTGGTTTCATTATTAAAAAAGCCCTCATACGCACAGGCGCTTTTTATCGCGCGTTAAAAAATCTGTCAAATAAAACAAATGCGTTCCATGTATATGTTTATACGGCAGCGCTTTTAAAACGCAACGTTTTTTATCGCCCAGTGTTGCATTGAACGCTGGATGAACGAAAAAAGAGTGATTTTAAAGCGTTCGTTACTTGGGAGCCGCCAACGCCGTGTCTTAACGCGGCGTTAAAAAAGCGCCCGTGTAGTTTTCTCTCAGTAATTCTAAACTAAGGGTCTTCTTTAGTAACCAACGTGTCTGATGTGCTTAACCGCAATGGAATAAGACTTTATATAACATCAAGTAACTAGCTTATATATTCATGTGACGTGGGATAACAAGGGTCCAAATTATTGAAGGACTGTCCGCAATCGGCCAGAGGAAGATAACGACAAATCAAATATCCCTCATCCCCCCCAACCCCTTTCGGATGTTGAATGATCATTTCACTGCCGGATACTATCCTTATTTCAGCGGCTCCTACGTGTATAGCCGTAAGTTAAAAATTGCGATTTTTCAAGAAATTTATTTCAAATTACGTTAATGAACTAGAAATGTTTTCTATTCAGAATATATTAATATTCTATCCATTAATATTACATGGTTTAATAATATAAGTATTTTGATTATGTTTCAGTTTTTGTAATGTTAAATCTTGTTATCACAATACGAAAGCACCTCAAGTAATTTTGCTCAAAAAACGAATTTCAACCATTCGCATAAGATTAAAGATCCATCAAAATTGTCTGTTAAAGAAGTTAAGATTTTTTCTCTCTACTTCTAATGAAATAATTTTGGGTTTTAAAACACACATCTGAAACTTTGTTATGTTGTATATTAACGAGGATTTCGTATTTTTTCCAAAAAAATAGAAACATTTAAATTTTTAATCTATTCAAAAAAACAATAGAAAATTATAAAAACACAAACAATGCATGCAATTAATTTTCATAAGTGTAGTTGCACTGGAGTTTTGGCACAATGAAATACAACGGCATCGCACGACTCCTCATGAATTTATTCATACATTTTAACGTTCACATCTATACGCGCCAAATTGTGAATTAGGTTTCGTACTAAACAAAGATATTTTAATAATATATTCAGTCTGTTTGTATATATATTTATATAATTTTCCAACCACTTTTCAGAAATATCTAAAGAACTTAAAAATGAAAAAAAAAATTGGCTTACCACATTCATTAAAAAAAAAGTACACAGTAATATGAAATATTAATTCCCCAAATATTCACTATAAACACTGCACAAAACATTTCCCTACTAATAGACACAAACGTTAACGGAGTAATATTTAAATCCCAGTCTCATAATCATCATCAGCTCATTATACGTCCCCACCAAGGGGCTCGGAGCCTACCCCAAGTTAGGGATGACTAGGCCATAGTCAACCACGCTGGCCCAGTGCGGGTTGGTTGACTTCACACATATCATTGAATTTCTTCTCAGATATGTGCAGGTTGCATCACGATGTTTTCCTTCACCGTAAGAACGTCGGATAAATGTACATATGTAAATCGAAAATCGAAAAACACATTGGTACATGGCGGGATTCGAACCCAGGACCTGCAGATTGTAAGTCAAGTGCTTAACCCCTGAGCCACCGACGCTCTCAGTCTCATAAGATTTGGTAAAATTCGCCAAAACATGTCTCCTCTCTACAGAAGTCATAAATTTATTCATTCGCTTTAAATATTCATTTCCCTACATCGCGGTTGTTAGTGGAGTTTGCTTTAGGTTTTACTTCTGTCTGATAACTTACTCTTTATTTGGAAGTAGGCCAACGTTTGACCGAAACATGTGTAAACTTATAAACTTAACAGTTACATTGCAAGGGTTTAAAAGGGAATAGTCATAGGAGATGAAAGTTTGTGTGGACAAACATTGTACCTACTAAGAAGTGTTTCAAAACTAAAAAAAAATTGCTTCAAAGCAAAAAGTAACATATTTCTAGATATTAAAGTAAGCACAGATTTGAATGGTTAAATAATTTCAACAAGTTTAATACAGGGGGTGTAACTCAGCGGTAGAGTGTCTGCTTCGCATGCTGAAAGTCCTGGGTTCAAATCCCAGCACCTCCAATCTTTTTTTCTGTTTTATTGATGTTGTTAAATATATAATTGCATTATTATTAAATTTTAAATGATTTAAGTTTTACAAAATCAACACGAAAGTTTTAACAATTCTTTTTTTTTTAAGTAAAACAGAAATTACTCAAGCAAAAAGCTTTGCAACCCTTCGCTTTGTCATTTCATTTGTAACTAGTTTCCACTACCGAAACATGTATAGAAACATATATTGTTTACTCTTTTACTTTAAAGATAATTAAGTGAAATGGCAACAATTTTCGTACCAGTGTACATCAAACTTGTTCAACAAAATCATGACTTATTAGTATGTACTTAATAAAAAAAAAAAATTCAAAAAAAAAAAAACAGTAAAAGCTTTTGATTTAAAGTCCTCTTTTACGATTATAAAACACTAGCTTTTACCCGCGACTCCGTCCGCGCGGAACAAAAAATAGAAAACGGGGTAAAAATTATTATCCTATGTTCGTTTCCTGGTTCTAAGCTACCTGCCCACCAATTTTCAGTCAAATCGATTCAGCCGTTCTTGAGTTATAAATAGTGTAACTAACACGACTTTCTTTTATATATATAGATCTGCGACGATTTCAATTAATAACACTGGTCTGCAACGAAATCCTCCTTTGAATAAAAGTATGATCCGTTTAAAGAGTTTACCATCCTCAATCTATATCTGCTTTTCGTTTTATGCTATCACGTCTATTTTTTTTTTAATGTTGATTTTAGATTTTTAGAAATTATGGGATTTTTAGCTATACTAATATTACTATACTATGTTATTCTCGCGTTAAAGCAACTTTAATTGGTTGAGATTGTATTTGCACACAAATAAACGATGTGCAGTGATAGAAAGAGAGAAAATAATATTATCTGACGCTTTTTTAAGCGAATATGAAAGAAAATTATATGGGAATATGATGTTATTACTGCAAGAAATCAAAAATTCACAATACGCTTAGAACATTTGTGTTGATCTAAAAGTTTTAGCAATTTTAACTGGCCTGCAAGGAGGATGTCCTCATTGCAGTCCAGTTAAAATCACCAAATGGTAAATACCAAATTTTGTGGTTTTTTATGTGAGTGGACAGTCGCGCAAAAGATAAACACAACATAGTAAAAAGCTGACCACAAAGAACGTTTTTTTTTTCAAAATCAAAACCTCTCTGAGTTTGTCTCCTGTATCTAAAAATGTAAAGGAATATCCTTTCGTTCCTAGTGAAAAAAAAATTCCACCACTTCATATAAAGCTGGGTCTTATGAAAAACTTTGTGAAAGCCCAGTACTTTCAGTACTAGAAAACAAAGTTTCCCCGGATCAGGCGAAATTAGAAGAAAGAATTTTTGTAGGTCCTCAAATACTCGAGCTTATGAAGGACTCAAGTTTTAAAATAAATTTAAATCAATTCGAAAAAAGGGCGCAGACTGCTTTTGTAGAAAATTTGTGCCAAAATTTTCTTGGAAAAAAATCAGAACTATCAGGAAATCAAACAAGAACTTCTCATTTCCTACAAGGCTCAAAAAAGTAACATGTTTCTTAAAATTCATTTTTTGCACTCTCAATTAAAATTTTTCACACCAAATCTCAGAGCAGTATCTGATGAAGACTGTGAGAGGTTTCATCACGATATTTTGCACATAGAGAGGACACAACGGGAAATGGTCCGAAGCAATACTTGCAGATTTTTGTTGGTCGATTTATCAGGAAACTCCATTATAAAATATGAAAAAGAAAAAAAAAACGACTAAGTAAAATAGGATTGACAACTAGTAATGATATTGTCATATGCGTTTTAAAGGTTATGTAATAGTGTACATCCAACATTATTTAAGTAATTAAATGAATGATAAAAATTTCATATTAAAAAATAGTTTTTCTTAAAAATTCCATCCCAAAGAATATAGACGTGCTAGAAAACTTTGAATGATATATTTATGTTCAGTATTGTTGTATTAGACAAGATAACTGCATAACATTTGAAGGAGAGAAAAAAAAAATTTTTTGCAGACCAGTGTAATCGTTACCTTTGTTACTCTGACAGGGTTACAAATCTACTAAAATGTTGTAAATATTTTACTTGATGAAAACATACTGCTGCTGTGTTTTAGATAACATACATTTGTTCAACGAGTAACATTTTTTGACATCTCGTAAACATTAAATTACTCTTTTTTGTTTCATCGCTACAATTTTACGTCCGAAAACAGTGTTTAATCTGAAACCATTTTTACATATTCGTGTTATTTTTAATTGTTTTACTTCAAATTTAACCATTCTTTAATATATCTTACTAATATTATAAATGCGAATGTTTAGATGGATGGATGTTTGTTTGAAGGTATCTCATAAACGGCTCAACGGATCTTGATGAAATTTGGCACACATGTAGAACATAATCTGGAAGAATACATAGGCTACTTATTAAGTTTTTTTTTAATTCCGCGCTGATGAACTCGCGGGCGTAATAATTTTCAGATCAATCTAAAGGATCGAATTTTAATTTTAACCCATCAATGTAATGAATTGAGTCATTCGTGCTTTTTACATAATTTAATTTATAAATTTAATAAAGTGCTTTGATCATTAAAATTATAATAGGAGGCGTTAACTGAAACATAAATTACTGATGTAACGTTCATTAAGTACGGAATACCAAAATGTAAATCTGAGTCATTGTTTAAAGCGAACTCCATTACCGCTAACCATAAATTCAGACGACGCGACTTCTCTGTCATACACTTTAATACATCTGCTTATTAATTTAAATACTTTTTATGTTGAAAAATAAATAAATACATTTTAAAATTCATGACCACTGAAATGGATAATTTTTTTTTAATTATATGTAGTTATAAACAGGTTATAATTATATTATACGTGATTTTTTTTAGATTCTACGATGTTTGGTGCCTTTGGCAGTATTATTACAAAGAAATACTCTTTAGAATATTTGTAATTCACGATTTTTCTAAAAATTAATCCTAGACGCGCACACTGGCGAGATTCAGCAAATATTTAAATACGAAAATAGATAACTCGATTGAATTAGTCTCTCTTAGATTTTTGTGCATTCATCGTATTTCTTAATAATTTAAACAAAAACCTTTTTTTTTTAATACAACCTTATATTAAATTCTTATTAAATTAAAAGAACTAATAATTAAAAAGTGATAAACTATTCGCCAACGATTCAAACGAGTCCAAACTCTATGAGGTTATGTTGTTTCATTGCGAAGATCCTATGGGGTGGCCATAGGATCTTCGCAATGAAACAACATTCCAGCTCCATCATCAGATAAGTATCATGTCAAAATAACATTACATTGTCACACGATTTACACATGTTACCTAAAATTCAGCTCAAACCGGAAAGTGGGTCAAATTTTATTTGCATCATTTTGAAGACAAATATCGAGACAGTGAAACCTTTTCAAGTTTATATGACATCTCAACATACAAGACTCGGATCTATAGCTCATTAATTTAATTAATTTGTAACACGCTTGTTATGTAATCGGAGTGTGTTTGCGTGCGGTATTGACGCAGCCAGCCTGCCTCCCAACGAGTTTGCCCACAGCCTACACATTACGGAAATACACACTTCACGTAGTGATAACCTAGTCATACTTGATACTAAACAGATTAGAATGTATTTTATTATTGCAAAACTAGCTGGATGACAATAAATAATGACATCTTACTAGACACAATCGTTTCAGATGTTAAGACAACATCTGAAACAACCTGTACACTGAAAGACATTCATACAATCACTTACACACACATACACGCAACAAACAATACCGTCCTAACAATTGGGGGTTGACAATGACCAAAAAAAAAACAAAAGGTTCCTTAGGAAAAAAAAAATACAAACCTTTGTATCATAACTATTAATTTCCTATGCAATTCGAAGTTCTGTTGCGAGCAGTTTTTAGTGGAGCACAAAGCACGTCGACTGATCGTTCGTTATACTTCGATCCGCAGATCGACAGACGTTCCGTTTTTGATGGGAGCCAACAAAAGGAAGCTAATCGAATTTCAGAATACAGAACATTTCCTCTGTCATGGAAATTTAATCATTGATATTTGCTAGCAATTATTTTTGCTTGAAAATGTCTAATTACACAAAGAAAACGACAAAAAATACCTACTCATGAGCTCTAAAAATCATCTCTAAACGGAGTTCTCTATCTTGTTATTTTCTTTTCTGGAAACTGGAAAATCCATCTCTAACGTATTTAAGATAATATAACTGGTATGGAATGGAAATTATTGCAAAAAATTAAAGAAAAAAAACAACCAGAAAAATCTTGAAGGGATATTATTTCCATTTGCTTTAACAGTATCTAATTGAAGCAAAGAACGCAAGAATCCTCCGCTTCTACGCTCGGTAAAAGAATTTTTTCATTTGTTTGCATTTTTCCTACAAACATTTTCTGCGGGTATTTGTTTGATGAGACACATTGTACTACTAAATGTTAACATACGGGAAAAATATATGTTAAAAAGGAATTAAAATTGTTCTTAAACGATGATAAAATTAATAAGAAGATCTACTTTTATTTTAAATATGTACTATCTAAAAACTTACGCATGTCACACACGATAGGATTCAGACAACAGTTTTATCAGTTAGAAAAAAAAACGCAGCACTTAACGTGTGAGGCCTGAGTTTGTTTTTTTTTTTGTTATCAAGAATTGATGTGAAATTAAAAAAGAATAAATTTAAAATACGACAAACACAGTACAGAAGTACATCGGTCAAATAATAAAAGGCAAATTTTGATCGATATATAAATATGAAACATTTTACGTTTTCGAAACAATTTTATTTTCTTGTATCGCGTATCATGAAATGTTTCGACGGCTGTTATTGGCATCTGTCTGTTTCCTTTCGTTTGTAACGTATTTTATAAAAATTACGTTCAGTTTCGGTGTAAAATTTTTGGTTTTAATTTTAGTATAAAAGTGAATTAATTTAATAATTATATATAACACACTAGCTGTTTTCCGCGACTTCGTACTCGTGGAATTTAAAAATCTTAAACTTCTTCTTCACTACTTAGACCTTTACCGGATAAATTTGAAAAAAACCTTAAACATAGTACGTAGAGCGTTCCGAACAAACATATAGGTATATATATGAAGGTAAACATGACTATAATGGTGTAACAAAAAAATTACGATTTTCGCAATTTTTCCTTCATCTGCGCTATAAGATGTTGCTTCGTAGCAAATTTCAAGATTCTGAGTTCACGGCAAGTATCCTGTACGTTTTGGTTCCTTTGCGAATGTCAAAAATTTGTGGAAATTTGCATCATAAACGGCTATATCTTTTGATTATGTTGATTTAGAAGTTTGTTTTTGTTACATCTCCAAGGGAGAATAGACCTAAGAATTAAGCATAAATTCCAGCTTGATAGCGTTCCTGAGAAAAAAGATCTTGACACACAGACAGACAAGAAAGTAATCATATAAGTTCCAGTTTTTTCTTTCGATGTACGGTACCCTAAAAACATTCTACCTATTAATAATTACAATGACCCTAACGATATTTTACCATTATTATGTCAAATAATCTATTTAGAGATACATCAACCCTTTGATATAAATCTGTGTAAGTTTTCATGTGTCATATCACCAATAGAATGTACATTACAGTAATTAATATCAAATTATGTACCAATGACTTGAATTAGAGCGTGAAATGTGTCAACAATTGTGGCACTGCTTTATATTGTGGCATTCAGATATAATTCTGATTAAATTTAATTCATTAACATCGCTTTCACTATGTCATTATCATATATTTTGATATAGTTACTTAATTTGTTGTAATAAACAATAAGTTTTAACTGAAAGATATGTGATACCTGTCCCCCACTGATCCTGAAAGTCCTTTGTTTTTAATTTTACCCGGCCAATTGTCAAAATCCGGTAAATTGCTAAATATAACACGTCATTTTGTTTCTCAATTCCCGAACCTTTACTATTTGCCAAAAAGTATAGCAAAATAACAGCATTCACGATCTGTTGGTGAAATAGACATAAGTAATTGGGCAATCAAAATTACGAGATATTCAAAATCTGGTCTGTCCTTTCTAAAATGTCCACTTTTAACTAAATAAGTTTAGATGATCTTAAGTTAAAATTCTATAAATATATTTTCTAATTTACAATAGACATCGAATACGGAATGTATTGTTAAATTGATACATAAATGTTTGTAACTCTCCGGCGTTCAACTGAAGCATTTGAATTCAATGAATATGAAAGCCCCAATAGTCTAATGCACTAAGCAATTGAAATGTTCCGAGTTTCAACTAGTGCAACCGAATTACTTAAGCCTCTCTTACTAATGGGAAAGGAATTTAAAGCCTTTTGGTAGCGGTAGAGTAAGACGATAGATTTAATTACTGTCAAAACTCAAATATTACTGTAAATATAAAAAAAACACTGCTAGAATATTCTTTTAACACACCTTAAGCTCATATTTCTTCTCGAGCGACATTAAGATATATAGCTAGTAATTCTTTAGTTTTAGATTTTTACAGTGACTTTTTTTTAAATAAATAGGTCTAAAAAACATGAAGAGGTGTTACTATCGGTAACAATCAAACGGCAACCGTATTATACACCGATTTTATATTTCATTGAGGTTTTTCTTAACCCTTATATAAAATATTTAGGTACAAACCCCAGGGAACAGTCACGCACGAATATACCGCCCGTAAAGATTTACAATGGAGTCACGCAGCGGCGGCAACACGCACCGACCTCTCAATTATGATCCCAGCGTGACAAGATCGGGACAGTGTCACGTGTCACGCATCATGTCACGCTCAGCCCGCAGTAACGGATCATGATAACTTCGTGTATACGTGGCGAAAAAAGTTTTACTTAATGAACTTACGAGATCATTTGCGTAAAGGTTAAGGGGACAGACTACCAATGTGGTCTTGGTCGGTTGTTTGAATCCTCTCTTTTGATTGGTGGGAATTATATCCTAGATACAAGCTTATTGTTGCACAATGTTGCCCAATATTTGCACAATATTTTAATCTATTATTTAAAAAAAAATTCGAACAACATTTCAGAATACAATCTCGATTACAATTTTTGTCATTAAATATATTAAAAATAAAATTACAAGCTAGATATTTTCTTGAAAATGTTCACGAGTGCAGTCTTGTACTTGCGAAATTTCAGTACAATGAAATATACCCGCTTTGGCGCGATTCCTTATGAATTTATTCATATATTAAATAGTTCCCATCTTAGTGCTGCTGAGTGTAGAATACGAACATTTAATACATCGCAATTCATAGTCACATTTAATAAGGCTTTGGAATTATTTGAAATACCTTTGTCAACGATACATAAAAACATCAATAATTAATATTATAAAATAGATCTGGATGAAATTTTTTAACATACACAAAACGTGTTATTTGCTTTTAAGAATGCATTACAGGTTATATTAAATCCCAAAATGCATGTTTTTTCACGTGGACGTAGTCGCATGCAATAGATAGTATCGGTATAAATTAAACATTTTCAATTATTTTAGCTTAATTATGTCGCTACATCCTATTTGTATTTATTTGCAGTCATGCGTAAAGTGGAATTATTTGAATCAAATAAATTCATTGAACCATAGATCCAATATCTAACATCGGATTCATTTATTTTATTGAACACTAGCTGCCGCCCGCAACTGTGTCTGCGCGGAATAAAAAACTTGATAAAAAACCTATGTGTTCTTCCAGACTTTGTTCTACATACGAGTATGCCAAATTTCAGCGAGACCTGTTCCAACGTTCTGGAGATACCTACTAACAAATACCCATCCATCTAAACTTTCGTATTAAGTATATTAGTATGATGCTCTATTTTAAATAAATTAAATAAATAAAATGAATATATATTTATTTTACAATATATGTTTTACAAATATATTCTAAATTTTTATTTTTATTCTTCTCTTATAAATAAATGTCACTGAAATTTTCGCTGATACAACACGATTTTTACCTGCAAAATAAGAACTTCAGATAAATTATAATAAAAAACACATTAGTATGTCAGGGATTGAACTCGAACCTTTAGATAACAAGACAACATTGATTTAACTTGCAACAGTTGAAAATCCATTGTCCTCGTCAATAATTGTCATTGTACTATTTGACCGCATAGAATCGAAACCTCGTTAACATGACGCTAAATTTGCTAAAAGCTCTTTATCAAAGGCAATAACCGGATCACTGTGACGGACAGACTAACGTATTTTCGTCTAATTATTGTTTTACTCTGAACTTTTATCTCCTATTCGAAGTTATCGTGATAAAGGATACTTTAAAATAAAACATCTAAGAAATGTTTCTAATATTATTAGAGAATATTTTACATGTATGAATATTATTAGAATACATTGAACGAAGAGCCGAATGCATAATAAATAAATGTATTGAGACAGTAACACGGGGCATAGCGAGACTGTGAAAAGATAAAAATATAACTTTAGGGAAAGTACAAGTCGTTTTGCAACATTTTTATATTTTCATAATATTTTAAGATTTCGAAAGCTTTCTGAATATGAATTTGTATTTGTGCGAATATTTAAGCTACCTTCTAGAAGTATTACTAATATTATTTAGGTTATTTTGTATAACAAATGTGCACAGTGAAAAAAATATAATTATGAGCTTTATCATCTTTAAAATTTCTTCATCACTTTATTAAAGGAATAAAGTCCTAAGATATTATTTAAAAACCACGCAAACTTATCTGCTCCAGTAAGAATGGTGTTGTTTTTGGGTTTGCTCATCTATAAAATATTTGCAATTCGCCATAGAAAATGACACAAGATATGACGTGACAAGGTGGCTATAAACCAACAAGGATATGAGGTCTATGCTATTGTAATTTTTTTTCTTGTGCCACGTATATCTATAACCCTAGCCTAGCTTATCACACTATAATGCTTCTTATGCATTGTCAAATGATTCTCTTTGACAGTTGAATTACTTATTACGTATAAGCGACTGCTCTCAGGCTGGACTAATGGTCCTTTGACCCGGATGGCACGAACAATCGGCTGCCACGCCGCAAGAGAACCATTAAATCCATTCAGCTGCGACAGAACAGCTTAGTCTAGATCTAGACCACTCATCTGGTCGAATTGATAAAGTAGATTACAGGAAATGAAAGATCTCGAATCGCTTGACTAAGAAGTTGACTGTCAGCAACACTTATATCATCTTATCATCGTTATACGTGTACGTTATCTCTCGTATGGAGTATACACACACTGTATATTTTAAGTGCAGAATGTACTTATATATTTAGACTTGTATATTACAGATACATAACTTTATTATGAACATAACGGAATACTTAACTTTACGGAGTACTTTTATTTAATTATGTGGGGTTGCAACCACCACGATTTTTAATTAAATAAGTAATAAATCGCATTAAATGCTTTTATCCACAGGTTCCTTTTCGAAAGTAATAATTAATTGAATACTTATATGTTAAGGAATAAGCGAAGTTTTTTTATATATGTTCCAAAATATTTATTGAACGCATCTATATCTAAAATACTAGCTGTCGCCCGCGACTCCGTCCGCGCGCATTTAAAAAAAAATGAAAAATAGATGTTGGCCGATTCTCAGACCTACTGAATATGCTCACAAAATTTCATGAGAATCGGTCAAGCCGTTTCGGAGAAGTACGGGAACGAAAACTGTGACACGAGAATTTTATATATTAGATTGCTAATTTTAATATATTTTCACTGTTTAGACACATGTACTAATACATATTGTTATCTCTATTTTTATTTAAAGAGACTGACAAGGACTACTATATATTTTACCAGTGTCACCAGTGAAAACTGGTGGTAATATTTTGAGCGCGAATGTACCACAAACATCGTATTTGATTCAATCACGAAGTAAGTGAAAACAAAACGTTATTGGAATTGCGAAACGATACATTTGTTTACATATGGATGTTATCAGAAAATATAGGAAAAGTTATTTCACCATAATATTTTCTATTTAAATACGAAGGCTTCAAGTCAAGGTTGGCATTTAATAAAGACAAAGCTTTATTTTTCTTAAAATAATAAAAATGAAACGTACGCACTTTTGTTTTGTTCTTTTATTTATTTATGTGAAAATGTTATAAATAAAAATATTGAAGGATTAGTAATAGAAGTAAAACACTGACTTATATAGAAAATATATTTCTAACAGGTTACAAAATACAAAATTAAAATACGTAACACTGCCAGTTGGAAACACAAAAAAGATTAAATTTGTTCCAAAGCTTTTCAGTAAGAGCATTTTATGATAAAAACTTTGTGACAACTGCAGTAATTTTTAATTAAAATAACAGGTTTTTAATGGAAACGTTACTTTATCTGATGTGTGTTTTAGTTAAAAATGTTTTATGTTTGTATTTGCTTAAATCTTAAAATACATGCTGGCATAAAAAAAATTTTTTTTTTTTTACTTTTTATGATTGTTCTAAAATGTAAACATAAACATCTTAATTATTTTTTATTTTATTTTAGTAAAACTAAACTTTATGAGGACATTAAATTGTCATATTCCCGAAATTAATTTCCATTAAAAAATAGGAATCCAAATCGCAAAAACGGATAAGGTGAGTTTGGAGGTGCTGGGATTTGAACCCAGGACTTTCAGCATGCGAAGCAGACACTCTACCACTGAGTTACACCCCCGATGAAAGTGACACCGAAATTAGTTATCAAATTTTTCAAGATGCACTCAGCTCCTACAAAACACAATTAACAATCAATCTGCATACATCTTCAGTACGTCAATTACATCATCAGGTTATCCATGAGGTATAGAAATTATAATACTAGCTATCGCTCGCGACTCCGTCTGCGCGGAATTAGCAGAACTTAATAAATAGCCCATGTGTTCTTCCAGACTATGCTCTACTTCTTTGCCAAATTTCATCAAGATTCATGCGGCCCTTCTTGAAATGCTTTCAAACAAACATCCATCCATTCATCCATCCATCTATCTAAACATTCGCCTTTATAATATTAATAAGATTTAAGTAAATTTATTTCCAAGAATAAATTCACAAAACAGCACATTTACAAATAAATACTGTTATAATTATGTAACATAAAATAATAACTAAACCAAGTCACTGTACATTTGACATGCGTTTAACTTAAACTTAAGTTCATAACTTGGCTTCTAGCTATAAACTTCTGAAGCTGCCGCGTCAAATAAGCGTTGCAACTAAGATTAATACAAGTTCAAAATGTCTTAACCCAATAGCAGTCTGAATTATGTACGTTGACTAAATCTTGTATTTATATAGACTAGCTGTCGAAACGCGACTCCGTCCGCGCAGAATTTAAAAAAACATAATAAGTAGCCTATGTATTCTTCCAGACTATGATCTATATCTATGCCAAATTTCATCGAGATCTGTTGAGCCGTTCTGGAGATAACTTCAAACAAAGATCCCTCCAAAAATTCGCATTTATAATATTGGTAATTTTAAATTATTGCTATTCCAGACTTCATTAGCGTCAAATAATTACATATTTATTTAAACCTACTAAAAGGGATACGTATTTAAATAAGCCATAATACGAGTAATCTTTTATGTACAGACGCTCAATAAATTTTATGTTCAAGAAAGTTTTATGATTGTTAAAAAATCGAACCGTTGATTTCTGAGACCAAAATCTCAGTATAAAACATATGATCAGTGTCATTATCTTTAACAAAGCAGATATAATTATCTTTTCAACGGGATTTTTAGTCTCAAAAACCCACGACAATTTATGTTAACTTACTTCGTATTCACAGTTGTAAGAACTAAATAGCACATTTTGTTTATTTTGCTCTGGTTTCAATTGACTTTCTATCCTTTACAATTTACGAACAGTAAAGCGACCCGCGCGTCCAAATGCGATGCTACGCGATTCATGTGTTAGGTGTCATTCAGCAAGTATTTTATTGTAATGTTCAGTTTTGTCGCGTGTTCTTACAAAACATATTGTACTGTATCACTCGTGACATGTTAATAACAAACAAAAGTTGTTATAACAAAAACAGGCTTTCAATGTCACATAACATTTCTAGGTGGTTTAAAACATCGATTGAAAAATAAAAGTCAAATTATTAAGTATTGTTAAGGATTAATATCGACTGTAATTCGTCGGAATCGTCACAGGGGGTGTAACTCAGTGGTAGAGTGTCTGCTTCGCATGCTGAAAGTCCTGGGTTCAAATCCCAGCACCTCCACAGATTTATTTTTGTTGCGAGTACACTTTAAATTTTTGCCCACAAAACGAGTAAATGTGGTTAACATAGAAATAGAATTTAAGACCTTGCTATCTTCCAAATTTTTTTTATGTTATATTAAATAAAATAACTTTTATTTCGGACCAGTTACATCCATAAAATGTTAGTAGAAAATAAAATTAAACAACAGATCCTACGACTATGTTAGTAAAATAAAACAGTTCATATTTAAATTATTTTGTTACTAGGTTATTGTTCGAAATGCATCTACGAACAATTCCTAGTAACAGCGGAGAGTCAAATCTCCATGCTATGGTGCCCAGGATGGAGTTGGAGCTAGCTCTCAGTCTGCAGAGCAGCGAAGCAGACTTTTTTCTTATAATGGCATGGCATCCATCAACTCCTGCCTGAGCGAGCATACCAGATGCAGAAACGAGGCAGCCCCATCAGCATCCTGAATCCATTATTGTATTGGACGCGTAAAGCACTGACAGCCCGCTGCGTATAGTTGGTCCAAAGGCTGCACGTATAGAACACTTGACAGTAAGCTTTGAAAAGCGTTACTTTTACTTGCTTGCTACAACGAGCAAACCTTCGCGCCACCATATTACATCGGACTGCCAGCGCCCTACGCTCCCTCTCTATATCCACTTGATCCTTAAGGTCGGCAGTCACATAATGACCTAGATATTTAAATTGATAGACGCGTTTTAGTTCAGTACCATTCAGTTTAATTACAGGTACGACCTCTGGATATTTACCACCACCTGCCCCAAAGACCAAGTATTCACTTTTTGCCACATTAAAGTTTAAGCGTATAACTCTTCACAATTACAAGAACTTGTGACTGCAATAATTTGGATAAATTATAGTAAGATATAAGATATCTCTTTTACTAGTTTCGAAATACCAATCACGAGGACGCAATCATGTAACGTAAAGCGTGTTGCACCGCCGCGGAGGTAATTAACTGAGGTCTACTTTTAATGAATAAGTGAAAGGCCAATGAATGTACGCTCGAATATAGAATGTTAATATTGCACTCACTCTACGTAATATCAGAACAAACGTACAAGAAGACTGAATTTCCACTCACAAAATATTAGTACAATAAAATTGGCAACACAATCCTCACACAAAAATGAAAAATTACAAAAAAGTTTTGGAGGTGCTGGGATTTGAACCCAGGACTTTCAGCATGCGAAGCAGACACTCTACCACTGAGTTACACCCCCTACATACAAGTATTCGAAAAGTCTTATCATTCTTAATACATGTAAATCTGTCTGCGAGTTCGTTTTACATTTACCTTCTTAATAAAACACAACAAATGCTTACATAATATGTAACTTTCTTAACATTTATAGCAAAAGGAACTTCAACTTCCGTACGTTTAAATGACACTTAAACACTCGCTTTAATAAGAGAATACACTAAGGGGCTATTCAAAGTTAACAAAGGAAGTCAGAGAAATAAAAAGGAACCAATATGAGATGCAGTGGTACGGAAAACCACGTACACAGTTCGTGGCAACAGATGTCGCATATTGAAATGTTAACCAACATTCTCATCACAGAATAATATTACATTTTTCCTTGATATCATAAGGAAACTGTCTTAAGGAAAAGAAAATTATGTTTATAAGTGGGTTAGAGAACCTACTCGTTATGTTCAAATCTTGTTATTAACAAAGTAACTAAATTTCCCGTTTGGTATATTTTTTTTAGTTTTGCAATATCCAATTATTAATTCATTAACTTTTCATAAATTATTTCTTTCCTTCATTATAAATCATCTCATCGGCTACGCTCTATTTCTTTATTAAAAATTGAATTACAAAATAATAAATAGCAAAACAAATACAAGTGGTTTGTTAATTAATAAAAAACAGAAATTTTTAATCAATTGGAGTAGAGTCGGGCAGCGCCCCGCGTCCTACATTCAGCAAGTTATGAACTCCTAACATAATATCAATATTACAAGTTATATACTTTATTGTACATCGATATGCCAAATACGTACTACCAGTTGAGGACGATTAATTCAGTGAAATTTCATTTAAGGCCCATCGTGCATAAAATAAAGTAGATGTTTAAAAATCCGGCATTTTGAGCCGCTAAGCGACTTAACCAATCTCAAGTCGTCGACATTTTTATCTCTCATTAGCTAAGATAGTCGCTATCAAACTTTTTGTCACAATCGTCGTAAAAAAAAGTCACTGCAATTTTCAAGATAGCGGAGTAAATTTATACGGTTGACATGTAGTCGTTATGCATGTACTGACCGAATAGACAATTTGTGTCAATGATTCGACGTTGTGTGTACGGAGCGCACGCAACTCGATTCTCGCGACGCGACGCAACCATACAATATTAGTTTCGACGATTTAATTTGACTTGTGTACGAAGGTCCTAAAAGGGTCTACAGATCGACATATTGTTTTAGAGGGTGATGGATTCACAACCTGTAAGCCTTCTCTAAATTAAATATTATTTATTTATAACCTACCATTGATATCAAAGTAATCATTTATAAATAAGAAAAGGAATCTTTTAATAATTGCTTATTTTACGTATCTAAAATAATCCAATACTTGTGCAATAAATCGACGCCGCGTTTTTATCGGATGGGTCGGCGTCGGCGCGCGTGCTGGCGCATACTAATCCATCGGAAGCGTTTTAAAAATAAAAGAACAGACTTTATTGATAGCTGTGGAAAGGAAAGGAATATCAAAGTATGGTAATTTACAGCGGAAATATCCTGATTATCTTCACTGACTTTACAAGAACGCTTCTGAATAAGATAGATTCAGTTAAGTAAAAAGCGACCGTAGATTATAATGAAGAACCAATTTTAAAAGCAACAAAGCTGGCTGACTATAAATTTCTATTGATGTCTGGCCTCACATACAAACATCTTGTTATCTCTCTCATTCTTTTTGCAAAAACAGAGATGACTATATTTTTGAGCAGGTTTTTTAGCATTGGAACTTCATGGTGACTAACATTATGGGGAAATTTATTAATTCAAATCGGACTCTAAAAAGTTAAACTACTATTTAACCTCACGCTATTTTCTCATATGTTTTAAACTTTCCTTTTGAAATTTGAAATTTGCTAATTTTTACTAACGAATATCATCACAACAATAAAACGACTCAAATGGAGGTGGACTGGCCACACACTACGCGGAGCGGATAAATGGAGCAAAGTCATTAATTACTGGTATCCTAAAAACGGTAAAAGGAAACGCGGAAGACAGCAGAAGAGGTGGGAAGACGAAATAAGAGCTACAGCTGGAAGGACGTGGTCTAGGAGGGCAAAAATAAGGGAAGAATGGAAGGGATTGGAGGAGGCCTGTGTCCACGGGGCAAACGGATAATATATATATTATGTAAATATAAATGTATAATAAATCAATTTAAATTAATGTCACGAATATTGTATCCGAATAAAGGCTATATTATTATTATTATTATTATTATTAATTTTTACTAAAGCTTTATTAACTACGTAGCCCAATATATCGATCATAACTGTTGGATGTCATAACAAAGTAAAAGGCACTCGATAGTTTCTCAGCAAACCGCACGTACCCGATGGTCGTGGCTGTGCATATTAATTTGACATTACCTCTTTAAATTGAAAGAAAGTTTATAAAACGTTTACACTATGCAATCTTCATTTTTATCGGTCAATCTTTTTAGAGGTAGTCTTCTAGAAGGTTACCGGTGCGTTCCTATGGGGATCTCAGAAGTCTACATAGTCGCGGAAGATGGCATCGACGGTGTTTTAGCACACATAAACCTGTATTCTTCCTGAATACAAGGTATTTGTTGAAGACATCCCCTACCAAAGGAAACACACAAAGATCTTATAATAGAACAGATTTCAGTGAATCGGAAATATGCCATAAAAATATCTGCGAAAAACTTGACCCTATTTTTGGGTCAGTTGGGTAATAAGTAATTGAAAATGATGGACAGTTGTTGAATTGGCAAAGCGGTCAAAAGACCCTACCAGAAGTTCCTTACCTGTCACCTTTCTTTGTGTAAAAGTAAGATCTACGACCGTCACGTACAACTCTTTGGCCCAGCGATTTGTAGCTGAGTCACGCAGCGATGCCCTCACGCGCCGACTACCTAATTATTACAAGTGCCGTGAAGCTGTGACCAAATGCGTACAAGAAGTGATTTCTTGCTTAAATAAATCTCCGGTCGTTATTATGAATTCCAATCGGTTTGTACCAATACTTTTCTGAATTCGGAAGCGATTTCGATATGAAAGAGGCCTCCGTATAATAGGCAACTTAATCTCCGATACCTGGCGATTTTACTCTTTAAGTGACTTATGCATAATACAATGTCATAGGGGTTCATGCACAGGCACGCATCGCCAACGTTTTGTTCTTAAATCGCCAAAACCTGTCGCTCGCGATAAGTATGTGTCTGTTATGCGTGTGCTGTGTGCCTAATATGTATGTATGTAAAACAGAAAATTAAAAAGGGTATTAGTGAAAAGAATCAAAATGGCATTTTTGCCTGCATTCAATTTTTAAAGCGCTTTCACCGCGCGAATAAATAAACTACTAGCAGACTGGCAATTTTGAAAGTAGTTGGAGCGGTAAATAAATATTTGTTTAATGCAATTAATGGATTCGTTGCGATCACTGTGTCTCCCTGTAGATTTTATCTGCCAATTTAGAAGCGGAATGGAATATATGCCAAACGTATACAGTAACATTTCTGTAAATAACAGCATGTTTAAATCATGCCAAATTAATTATTTAAAAAGAAATGTGCCTAATTCTTAGCTCTCAAGTGTGTTATTATCATCATCATAAACAACCTTTATTTGCCCACTGCTGGGACCTTTCCCAATGCCTTCCACAGTACGCGGTCCTCCGCCTTCCGCATTCAACGACTTTACCTTCTGTATATTATTATGCAATGTACTATTTAGCGAATATATATGTCTTACATTTTCGAGTTTTTTAAATAACAGTAAATCATGATCAGAGGAGAAACTACAGGGTGTGAAAAATATCAAATATCGACGGAGATAAAGTTACACAGAGTTAGGAAGTGCCGCAAAACATCGTGTATGATATATTTATCAACGTACGAGCCTGTCAGGAGTTGTCAATTAATCTTATGACGGAAATAGAACGTTGCATTCTGGAATAAATATACTAACCACATTTAATGTAACTTTAACATATTAAAACTACGCATCAGCGACTTTGGAAATAAAAGGACATTACCACTACAAAAGAGTAAATTTCAAACACAAGTATTTAAAAGACTATTGGTTTTGCTACGATATTTTTATAATTACAAACATAAATTAGTCCATTAAAATTTTCTGTATTTATTTTGTTACTTTTTATAACGAATAAAATAAGGCTTGACTATAATCTCACTTAATATTACATGGTGATATAGTGGAAAGATTGTAGGCGCTAGTTTCGTAAATACCTAATATTGAAGACACCTAGGTGGAAGGAAACACCAATGCCGGCAACTCAGTGTTTCAATTACTTTAGCGTTCATTTTTGTTATTACTACTAACAGACTCTACAGAAATTGTTTCCAACAAGTGGTCTGTAGAAGTCAAAATATAGGAAGGAAAAAATTTAAATTTAGAATTTAAACATCCTCGTACTATTTTTCGGTTTTCTTGATTACTCATTAAGGAACAAGGATTTTCGGCTTTGTTGTTAATTAAAAACAAGGCGAAGAATCGTTTAAGATTCGCATGTAACTTTATGTAACAATATTAGTCCTAGAATAACCGAACTCGTAAAGAAGAAGTCAACAGAAATAACATAGTTAGTAAAAATTACAGAATTTCATCGTGAAAATATCATTTATTCTTTTTATGTAATTTTCTATTGCGTTTTTATTAAAGTTTCACTTTGGTTATTACACCTACGCAGTAGTCCCTGCTAACAATGACCACGTAATGATCAAGGAACCCTTGCTCTATAATCTACCAGAATTAAAATCTTTTCTTAACGTTACCATGTTTTCTGATACCGTAATTTACTTCTGTCATACTCTCCTCGGCATAATAAACTACGCCTTGAAGGTATTAACGCCGCGGCCCGCGCGGAACATATCTTAACGAAAGTACTTCGACAGAGTGCAAAGGTTATGAATATTTCATATCTGGTAAAAGCCTTCATCAAATAAAGACTTTGTAAACGAAGTTAAATGGTTTTATAAAAGTTTGATGTCAAGTTGTGGCCACTAAAAATGAGGCTTAACTTAGTTTTCTTAACGTATTAAAGCAAATGCTCTTGCTGTAATTAGAACCACAATCAACTTACGAAGATCAAAAATGGTTTAAGTTACATTAGCAATGGTGCCCTTGGTCGTCCTTATCATCGTGTTGTCTATGTTAAACAATAAACAAATTTAATAATATTTTTGGCTGTGCTTTAATTTTATCAGTTTATTGTTTATTTCTGTTTTCCTGGCCCCACCCGGTATAGCAGTTAGGACGTAATACAATTACTAGTTTATGAGTCTGAAGCATGTCGTTGCGGCCTCAAGAACGGAAAATTCACAACCAAAAAAATAGTTGCTATACATATAATTTTTGTAAGTGCTTGGTAATATTATCCCGTACTTATTAAATGCCATTATTTATACTATAGTACATGTTACTAATTATATCATAAATGCGAAAGTTTTGATAGATGGATGTATGGATAGATGGATATTTGTAACAAGGTATCTCTAGAACAGTTGCATGGATTACGCTGAAATTTGACATAGATTTACAGCATAGTCTGGAAGAACATATAGGCTACAAATTAAGATTTTTTAATAACGCACGGACGGAGCTGCGCGCGACAGCTATTAGTACAACAAAGTAAAATACATTTTGAGATCAATCTAATCAAATTTACAAAAGCAAAACTAGTTTAAATGACAACATGTTGAATTCAGCATCTATCAATCTGTCATTTGGCAGTTGTCAGCCGCCATGTTGCCGCCGCCATATTTGCCGCGTCATCTGACAGCGTCGGTAACCGAGTGGAAGACGAATGATGGATTATCGAATGCGGAAAATCGTTAATAATGTTTTATCGTTTATTTATCGATGTAGTTCTCTCGTTTGAGTTTACTTTTATTAAGATAAAATGCCTTTAGTTGAGTGAAGGGCAAGATAACGCTGTACGATATTTATTTTCAATAAAAATAAGGTTTATTTGAACATATTTATGGTATTCACTTGCTTTTTATGTGACGTAACCATTATTTTTTAAAACAGAAAGCATAGCAATGCATCTTTACATATATCTCTGAGTTGAAACTTTTAAATTTCGAAGTTTTTAATATTTATAACTTGTGTTGCACACCTTAATTTTTGGTACGTGATGCTGGCTGGTTAGAATATATTGTGCGACAATACAGTAGCAGCATACAAAAGGTGGCTCTATACTGCAGCTACGTGAGCGAGGTTGTTGCACCGCTCTGGGATGAGCTCACATGCGCCAGCAATCGTCTTACGTGACCTTATACAGCCACTGTTTGTTTGCAAAACGAGGATCGTTCATATGCAGAATATCTACGCCTATGAAAATAAAATAGCAATAAAATAAATCACTAAATTTTAACGTAATATTATCCGTTTATATAGCTAACCTGTGCATTTTAGATTTTTATATTTATATGCGGAATCGATGCAAAATTTACCGATTGTTTTTTTTTAATTTTACAAAGTTTTTACAGGAAATCAATATATATTTAGTTTTTAAATGTAATATTCTATTGAATGCAATATGTTTTCAGTGAGACGAAATGGGGGGGTGCCATTACAGCGAGCACTGTAGGTTAAATATCTGTTAAGGCCATACAATCATACAACTTAGTACGGTCTAGTTTAATAAAGTTACAAAAGAAATTTCTCAAAAAACAAAAGAAAACAAAAGATTAACACAAGAATATTGTTCTAAAAAAATAAACATACAATTATGTTAATAAAATTATATTTAATCTTTAATTATAATTTGGATTGGAAATAATTCGATCAATTAACTCTGTCAATACAAAGAAAGCTTAAGCTAAGCTACTATTATATAAAAATGGTTTGTCAATCATTATATATTACTAGCTGTCGCCCGCGACTCCGTCCGCGCGCTGTTAACAAAAAACTAAATGGGGGGGTTATGAAAAATAGATGTTGGCCGATTCTCAGACCTACAAACCGTTTCGGAGGAGTTCAAGTTTGAACCCCGTGACACGAGAATTTTATATATAAGATTTTGTTTTACTACTAACTACTACAAACTTTTATTATTTCCTTAATGAAATGGTCACCTCTTAAAATGATGTTCTTTTATTTTAACGAGATATGAAATTGAATTCCGCGTCACTGGAAGCGGGGCCGAGTACACACGAGTATACCCGGTCGTGGCGAGACCGGCTTTAGCCGGATATAACCAGATATAACCGGGTATTGGATGGAATTGACGGGAGACGAGTCGTCTACGTGATTGCACGTCATGTTCACGACTTCATTCAAGCGCGGTTGCTATTCAGTAGGCTAAAATTTATTGAAGACTAACTGTCGCCCGCGATTCTGTACGCGCGTAATTTAAAAAAAACATAATAAGTATCCTAAATGTTCGACCAGGCTATGTTCTATATATGAGCCAAATTTCATCAATATACGTTACCCAACGTTCTTACGGTGTAGAGAAACATCGTGATGCAACTTGTACATATCTGAGAAGAAATTCAAAGATATGTGTGAAGTCAACCCGCACTTGGCCAGCGTGGTTGACTATGGCCTAGTCACCGCTAACTTAGGTTAGGCTCAGAGCTTTCGGTGGGGACATATAGTGAGCTGATGATGACGTTCAGCCGTTCCGGAGATATTTTCAAACAAACATCCATCCATCTAAACATTCCCATTTATAATATTAGTATGGTGTGTTATTATTTATTACTCGAATTGTATTATCTACGATTATAATGGAAATATTTTGATAACTATAATAATAGATTTTGGTAGTTGGGTTAACCACATTTAATCATATTTTATGAACAAGCAATTTTATTCTTGGAATACTGTTGTTTAACAAAAATTATCAAAAGCTATCGTAATAATTTAAAACAGCTTGTCTACATATTTGTATAATTTACAACAAAAATGTATTAAAACTACGAAAAAATTTCTTTTACAAATAAAGTATATACAGAAAAGTTTTAAATTAATTGATAAAAGCAGGGATTAACCGAGGACCCGATACGTAACTCAGTGTCACAGACAGACGGGTGAGCAAGACTCCACTGTAAATGATCTGACCTAGTTAGTAAGAAGAAAACTTAAGTGCTCTCAATATAACCACTTTCTATATTTAAATAGTTTATGATCTACTTCCTTAGAAAGCTTTAAAGGTATTTAAGACAAAAATCCTTTACAAATATATACATAAATATTCGATTTCTTTTATTCATTTCATCTTTAATTTACATGTACTTTACGGTTTTTTTTTTTAATATCTTAAGGTAGTAAATGTGCCAGCGGTCACTTGAGTCCGCCTAAACAGCGAAGCGACCGCTGCCCATACACATCCGAAATTGCAGATGCGTTGCCTACCTTTAATCGTCATATGGCTACCTACTTTTAGTATCACAATCGTTATGGATAAGTTTCTGTCTGGTCTAAAATAAAACAAAAAAAAAGTTTATAAAAATTGCATACTTTGTATAATAAAGACAACCACTGTGCAGATTTCTTAATCTTATTTGCTTTAGCTTTGTTCCAACAATGGAATCATTGTCACATGCTATTTGTTGCATACTTTGACATTTTATAGACATATGCTGCATTCTGTATATGTAAAATTGAATGGCCCATCGAACTTTATTAATAACCAATCAATTATCGCCTCACACTGGTTATGATCGGAAGCACTTGGACTAATTTGATTGGACATTTTAAGCTTCCTGTTTAATAATATTATATACTCTGTAATATGTTATTTTCACAGATTTCAATTGCGCCAAATGGAAATCCGGTGATCCGGCCTACGGCGCTTGTGCTGTATTTTGACCGCGATTATTATGCTGAATATGACATCACACTTATATCACAAAAATAACTATCCCTCTCATTCTTTTTTCAAAAAACAGAGCTAGCAAAAGAGTAAAATTTAAAGCTCGAAGTAGGTGGCGCTAGTGTCAAGAGTGGGTTGTCATCTGTCAAATTTCTATACGTCATTCTGGCAAAATAATAAATTTATTCCTTTTTTAATTTTTTTAAATAAACAATTAATGAAATTTGACGGAAGTCGTTACCATGACTACAATCCACAGAGTACTTTGTATATAAATTAAAGTGTCTTTTGTATATCTGTGGTATACTTGCACTCTTGATCATGTTGACATCTAGTCAGCAAAAGGCACTTTTTCTTTCGTGTAGACGTAATTAAATAGTACTTACAACTAAAAAGTTTTGTCGTCTGTACTTTGTACGAAGCCGATACGCGTACTGGTTAAATATAGTTTAATATTAAAATATCCACAAGGGAGGCCTCGTCCAATATGGCGCGTGTCGAATGTCGTCACACGTGACGTCACGCTTGTCAATGTTCTCTAACGTCCCTTGTGAATATTGAGTTACGCTGCCATTGTAGAATTACTTCGTCTCACTTCTGATATTATATTGCTTTTCTTATATTACATTATATACATAACGAACATATCGAAGTTTAAAAAGGTTTAGTTATTGGTAATGGTTTCACAACTACACTATTAGCGAGTATTTTCCTTGAGGGTAGGACACAGATCACTCCAGACAACCGAACACAACGAAGAACAAGCAAGCTCGATTTATATATGTATATTTTATCCAACCAACGTACACATATCTGTGAAGAAATTCATAGATATGTATGAAGTCAACCAACCCCTACTGGGCCAGTGTGGTTAACTACGGCCTAGTCACAACCGACTTAGGGTAGACTCCTAGCCCCTCAGTGGAGAAGTATAGTGAGATGATAATGTAACTTAATTATCATTATATTTCAAAACATTATAATTTATTCTGAATATGTACAAACAGATCGTTTATATACTTTATGCTAGAAAGTATATTAAGTAAAGTCATGGTGTACACAATTCGCTTGCACTTCGCGCCCGTCTCTGCCCACCCATATACTATTAATCATATGCTAATCTTCAGAGTGCTGTTGATTTTACGGTCGGTTACTTAAATGTTGGTACAAAAGTTTATTTTTTTTTTCCCATTTATATGATGAATGAAATGAATGAATGAAACAAATTCTACTTTCAAGTAAAACAGATTTACTTGAATGTAGAATTTGTTTTTTTACCTTTATATTACCTTTTTATTACCTCTGGGTAATTACAATTTATTTGTTTCCGTTAATTACGATTCTTGTATATTTATCAAGGTTTATTTATGTAAACATTAAATGATTATGTGTACACAACTTTTTAATTAAGCGACTCCAGTGGAAATGAACGCAACCAGTCCCACGGGTTACTAGTGGAAAAGAGGTTTTAATGGACCTTCTACATTTGTTTATATCGAATACACGCATACTTCATTATGTCGGGATTACCAACATAACGTTTTCACTATTGAAACATTATGACATGTAATTCTTCGTTCATTCTTAGGAGTCGTATATAATTGTAAAAAGTTGCATTTAAAAAAAAATAACGTAAACTTACAACATAAAGTTTTATATTTATCGTTGAAACGATATCAAGTTACGCGAAGTATAAGCGATAAAGCTCGCGAACTCCCTCAAGAAATAAACGTTGATCTTCAACGTCGACTTAAACAAAGATGGAATAACTTTTAACTTGAAAGATATAAACCTTTCGTCTGGAATCAGAAAGGATTTACAACAAAGTATGAGTTCTGTGAGAGATCCCTCAGCGGCAAGACACCGTCAGATTTATTGCTGCGAGCTCCATTAACTTGCACGAAGTGTCCAGTATCGGTTTAATTGCGGTGCATTCTGATTTGACTCATAATAAATTTACGAACCACTGTTTCATCAGAGATAAATTTTTACTGCCGAAAACAAAACACAGCTTTTGTACAAAAAAGTTATATTCTCAAGCATAGATTGTCTACATTTATAGAAATTGTTTAAAATGTTTTTTTGTTTAAGTCTAAGTTAAATGTACTTACTTTTGACGTCGAGTATATAACTCGTATATTGTCTTACATGCTTCAGCTTTAAGACGTTGTCCTAAATCCTTAACAATCCATCTAAGCTATAATAAATTGGTAAGGATTAGATTTTTAATGCGTCTTAAGGTTTCATCCTGATTTATTAGGCGGCATCGAAAAGCCTTTGTTTGAATGAGACTCGTATTTAATGTGATTCAATATATTTTAAAGTCGGAACAACAGAATCCTACATTCATCCCCAATTGTGTCCGGGGGCGCTAGGAGGGGGCGGGGCGGGGGCGGAGGCGCTGGCGTTTGTTTTGGATCGCAAATACGACGCGAGGATTGTGTCTTTGGGCACTGTTTGAATTGCTACTCTACTCGAATATTATTAAAACATCAACTCTTCTAGAATGCATATTGTGAACTTTTAAATCAACCATTATTTTTAGTTTGAATATAATATTCAGCAGTGGATATTTAAACTCACTTTAAGCAAAGAATCGTGACTTTAATTTTCCATAGTTTAATTAATTAATCATAATTTAAATTAGAAGACGACTTTAGAAGAGGATTTAACAATAACAGGAGATTTAAATCGTCTAGTAAAAGAAAATATAAACAATTTTGACTCGCTCAAGTAATGCGACACATACAAATGGTGCATCACATTAAATCTCGGTTAAAATTCAACGAGTTAAACCCGGCTGAGTAATGGTGGTCGGGCGCGGAGAGAACGTCTGTTATGTTTCGCAAATAAACCTCATAAACAAACGACAATTTGTGAGTTCGGAACTCACGCCCGCGCCGCGTAGCTGCCACCAACGTAGACCTCGTTTATCAGGATTTACTTCAAATCTATAGACAATGGCCGAGTTACGAGATCTTAATACTTCCTAATTCTTAATAAATCGTTAAAATAAAAGACTAATTAGGAAACTATGATTCCAAAAAATTAAACCTTACTTCACTAGGAAAAACATCGAAAGGAATAAGTTCAGAAAGCCTAACGATAAGTTTCCATGTGCAAGTTCCAAACTTATATCAAACGTCACAAGTATGGTTTTTAAACACTATTTCGTTGAACAACGAGTATTATCTATTACTCACGATTTCATCAGCAGTATTTATTTATATCAAAATTACATACAATTCTAAAAAAAATATGGTGGATGCAAATAATATTAGGATGTTTAAATTACAAGTTATGCAAAAAATATTGATGGCCTCCTTCCATACATTATAATACAATTATAAAGGTTTTTAAACACTTTAAATAAACAGATGAGTTAAAGAAAAATACAAATCTACATCACTAGGAGCACAGGAAGACGAGAAAGCCAGCTAATGTGTCTCGCGTCATTACACGCTATCTCCGTCGCGTCGCGGTGTTTGCCTTTACCACTTCTTAATGTCCTAGTAAATCTGTGCAAATGCAATAAAACATTTACCAGAATTAAACTATTACTCGGTCATCGTAAAATGTGATGAAATGAGAGCAATAATTGTGTATAATCTTTGAACTACTATAACATAACAAACACATTTTTTACTAAAAACTAGTTTAATTCTTTAACGTAAGTAAACATAGTAATCGTACAGCGATCGTCTCACTATCCGTGGGTTTCTGAGTCATTATCTCTGACAAAACAGAGTAACAATATGTTTTAAATAGACATTTCGGTTTCAGAAATCCACGGTGAGTTTCGCATGTTTTAAGGATTATCTTTTGTTAGTACGAGGACAAATATTCCCGTGCGGTTCGACCATTTTGTTAATTGCTTTAGAATTAATAAAGGGTTTGTTGTCATCGGGTGGCCTTACATCGAATCCCTTGCAGATTTCATGGATTCAACTAAGCCTTGGATTACGAATTTGGTGCTAATTAAATACCCTATTAGAAATGTTTGTAAATGTAATCCTTTAACAATTTGTAACATGCATAATTTTTGTTATTATGTCAACAAAATTAAATACTACTTGATGCGAAAATTTCACTTCCTTTTATTACTAAACAAGGTATCGCCCGCACCCGCATCTAAAAAAAAAACTAATTAAGTAGCCTATGTGTTCTACCAGACTGTGTTCTACATCTGTGCCTAATTTCATTAAGATCCGTTGAGCCGTTCCGGAGATGCATTCTTATAAACATGTATTTAAACTTTTGCATTTATAATGTTAGTAAAACTAGGTAACCACGGATACTGTTGCCAATTTCGTATACTGCGATTTTGGGTCAATATGTAATTACAGTAGTTTAGTACCAAAACCTACAGCAACAACCAGATTTTAGTAATAGTAACTTAAGCAATCTGTTTGAATAGATATATGCTCAGACTTAAATCTAAACTAGTGATCTCCATTAGCAATTAACTGAAGACATTGAGTATGACAGTTAATCCCGGAAAGATATATCTATCCGGAACACTATTAAAATTATTCTTTATTTTTTGAAATCTTTAATAATCTACCTCACGTCCATCGAATAATTACCGAACTAATTTCCGTGAAGCAGTCGCTGCACGTTTTATCAGAACATTAATGCAATTTCACGTTCGTGTGAAAAATGTAAAAACCAAATTACAGTTGACAACTTTAATAATGAACAGCGGAATGGAGAGTTTTTCCACACATTCAGTTCGGTGAAATGAGTATGGTATCATTTAATTTTCTCACAATAGTACTTACTTACTTAACTATATGGTTGAAATCTTTTTTGTTTGAAAAATAAAAATAAACATTATAAAGAAATATTTGTATCAAATATTAAAAACGAAATTGTTTATATTGTTTTATTTCTTAAATATATGAAACATGTTTTAAAAAACACTCCAAACCGATGAGAGTAGATATATAAAGAGGCGAAAGACTGGTTCCTTCTTTCACGCGTTTCTCCTTGCCAAATCCATAATTTCAACTCTCTGTTGTTCTCTGTTGTCTATTGTTTTTTAAATAATTCACGTAAAACATCTACAAAAAGTAAAAAAAAGCGTCAACAACAAGTAAATAGTGTCAAGACGATGTGACATGCAAAGTAAATAAAGAACAAAGAGAAATATTGAATTACACAAGTTGTCCAATAAACAGAGAAAGTTTGAAGGCGCGGGATAGAGATTTGTAATTTTGTATTCCGAGAGAATATCTGCCTCGTACAAAGAATATTTATTAGAAAAGTATCAGCTTATTACCTGTAAGATATAACCAACTCTTTATTATTTTTTTTATGATTCTTATGATATTACTAGCTGTCGACCGCGACTCCGTCCGCGCGGATGAAAATGAAAAAGTTGCCCATGTGTTCTCCCAGACTATGTTCTACGTTAATGCTAAATTTCATCGAGATCTCTTGAGTCGAAATCGAGATACCTTCTAAAAAACATCGATCCATCTAAACATCCACATTTATACTCGTAATATTAATAAGGTTTGCCTTGTGTCATATGTTTTTGGTCATTCCTTTCAATATTTTAAGGTCAAGATTGCTTTGACATTATTCTATTATAATCTTTAAGTAATCTTTGTACTACAGCTATTTCACAAAAAATCTATGTACATATTGAATTATTAGTTTGGTTAAGTCCTAAATTTGAAGGCAACGTGTCGAAACAAGTTGTTGCATAAGTCAAGTGGTAGGTCGTAAGTCTTCAGACCTCGTCTTGTGAATTGTTAATTATTTAGCTCCGCCTCAACCGCCGTAGACTGTGAGGTGTGAGGTATGTCAAAATATTCACCTAAAACGAGGTTCTCTAATCAGGTAGCAGCGGTTTAGTTTACATGTAGTTACACGTTACAAGTTAAGCTAGCTTTTTCAATACAAAAAAAAACGTAGAAATGAAGATAGTAATTCGAGGATAGTTATTTAAACAAAAAATTAACCCCTGTGACCAATATTGACAGCGATTTTCTTAATAATACAACTTCTGTAATATTAATCGACAAGCTTTCGAACGCGGCTTCGTCCGCGCGGTATTTAAAAAAATAACAATTAGTAGCCTATGTGTTCTTCCAGACTATGCTCTACCTCTAGGTCAAATTTCATCGAAATCCGTTGAGCCGTTTTGGAGATACCTTCAAACAAACATGAAATGAAAAATGAAAATGATTTATTGGCTTAACAATACATTGTACAAAGTTAAACTAGTGTTGGGAATTCCATTTAAGTATCCGGTAGGTACTTGTGATAGGAAGTCCCGCTCTTCCATGTAACTACATTATGATGGTAACTTAACCTGTACAATCTAAGAATTATACAAAAACAAAATATAATGAAATAAGTAATGTGTGCGAGAGTATGTGCGTTGAGTGTATATGAGAGTAAATTTCGTGTGTGTGTGTGTGAGTGTGTGTAAGTTTGTACCTATGTGTCAGTGTAATAAGGCGCAGATTTCATATTGTTGGTATTGTTTGAATCAACGTTTCAGTCTCATCATAAGTTTTAGTCATCAACCAGTCAGTTACAGTCTTTTTGCATTTTGAGAATTTAAGGGGGTAAATGTTAATTTCTTTGTTTATTAAATTGTATAAATAAGAGGATAGTCGTGGGTATTGTCTAGCAGCAAAAGTAGAATTTACTTCGATAACATTTACTACATTTCTTCTTCTTTTTTTATCTATCTTTGGGTCATATTTTAATGATTTATGAAATTTTAATATAGTTTGTAAGATAAATAATTTTCTGACAGTCAGAACTTCAGCAATTGTATAAAGGTTTTCTGTTGGAAATCTATACGGTTTAAAATAAATAACTTTTAGGAGGGATCTTTGGGACCTTTCAACTTCCAGGAATTTAACCTTGGATGCTCCACCCCAGATAGGTAAGCAGTACGTTATAACTGATTGGGCAAGTGAAATGTAAATCTGTCGTAAAATATCTTTTGGGGCTACATGTCTTAAGGTCTTAAAGGTCCACATAAGTTTCCGCAACCTGCACAAGATAAGTTCTATATGATCATGCCAAGAAAGGCGCTGGTCAACCATCACACCAAGATATTTAATACGCTTAACTTTGTCAATGGCTGTGCATGTACATGTGTGGTTATTAAAATCTGAACACTTATGAATTTTTATTGTAAAATTGTCTGGCGGTTGGGTTCTGTCATATTTGGTAAAGCAGACGTAGCTTGTTTTTTTGGTGTTTAAAGTTAACAAGTTAGAGTCCAACCAGCCTGCTATCCGCTTTAGCTCACATTCAGCATTTGTCCGCACACTATCCCACGTTTTACCGTAAAAAACTAGAGCCGTGTCATCTGCGTAGGAGAAAATGTGTCCATTATGAACCTTGATATTGCAAAGATGATTTATGTATAGGAGGAATAAAGTTGGACCGAGTACACTGCCCTGGGGAACCCCATAGGTGATGGTCTCCGATGAACTAATGAACTCACCTATTTTTACCTTCTGTTTACGATTAGTCAAGTAGTCATTGAAAAGACTAAGAGGTTGGCCTCTAATGCCAATCTCCTCCAGCCTGTGCAATAGTATGGAGACAGAAACAGAATCGAAAGCGTTTTTTAAGTCTAGGAAGACACCTAGACATTTGTCACCATTGTCTACTTTGTTAGTAACAAGAGAAGCTAGTTGCAAGATAGCGTCCTCTGTGGACATGCCTTGCCTAAACCCAAATTGTGATGACGATATGATATTGTTTTTACTAAGGTAATTTACTAGTCTAAAATTAATAATTTTTTCTAATATTTTTGAAAGGGGCGTTAGAACTGATATCGGTCTGTAATTTGTTATAACCGTCTTGTCTCCACTCTTGTGCACAGGGGTGACTATAGCTTGCTTTAATGCAGAAGGAAAAATACCCTGCTCAAAGCATAGATTGACCAGGTAGGTAATGATTGGGACAATAAGTTCATGTGCTTCTTTAAGAAAAGCAGTAGGAATGTCATCCGAGCCAGAGGCACTAGTTGACTTCAAACTCATCAGAACATTGCGCACCTCCTGATCATCGGTATTAAGAAGAACAAACGATGTAGTGGGTTGGGTTGAATTTTGAATTTGTTTATTAGTTGCTTGTGGTGAATGTTGTAGTGAAATAGCATTAGCCAATTTTTCGCCAACCATAACAAAATGATTATTTACTGTAGATACTACCTCATAAGGGTTTTTTGCCATTTCCAATAACTCAACGTTTTGTGTCTTAACTTGTCTCCGATTAGTAACTTCATTAATAGCCTTCCATAGCTTCTTAGAATCTTTACGTGCTGCAAGTAATTTTTCTCGTTCGTATTTACGCTTAATTTTTTTAATTAAACAGTTGCAATAGTTTCTATACCTTTTAAATGTAATTTTAAGGATATCGTTATGTGGGTCAAGTTTCAGCTTTTTTTGGATTAAGTTTCTGTTACGAATACATCGCAGTAAACCAATAGTCATCCATGGTTTTAGCATTTGATTTTTTAAAGGTATTAGTTTTTTAATAGTGTGGATCTTGAGACATTCTTGTATAGTTTTTATTAACGTATCTGTAAGTAAGTTTGGATTTTTTAGAGTTAACAGTTCAGGTAGATTATGTTCCAAATGATCAAGTGCATTTTTTGTATTTAAGGTCGTTTTAGTTTTAGTTTTAATTAATTTATTAGAATGTATTTTATTAGTTATTTTTAAAATATTCATGAAGTGGTCGGTAACAGTGGTATTAGCAATAGCAATAGTTGCCGTGTAATTTTCGGGTTGCAGCTTTAGGATGACATGGTCAAGACAGCTTGGACCTCTAGTTGGAAGTGAGTGTCCTGGCAAAAGTCCATGCATGGCAAGCATGTTTAGATAACCTAGTCTGTTTAAGCGCTCGTGTGATTTTTCTTCTACTCTATAGATTAAGTTGATGTTTATATCACCAACGATGATTACATTTTTGTTATTTTTAATATTTTCTAAATATACGTCCAGTGACAAAATAAAGTCATTTGCATTAGCAATAGAAGGAGAGCGATAAATAGAACATTCATAAACATAAAACATTCATCCATACATCCTTTTAATCATCCGCATTTATAATATTAGTAATTAAATAATAACAATAACATTTTAAACATAATTACACTTCGACTTCATAAAAAAATAAAAGTCTAATTCGATTCAAATAAATTTTGATTTGATCTCGTCACAGAAATGTCGAATTTCGGCGCGAGAATTCATTCGTTAACAAATCGGCAAATTGAGGCGGTTGAGGTTCTACGGCGTAGCAGATGCGCTCGTAACCGCACGCTACGCTCTGACAAACATTACGAACGAATATAACGTATAAATTAAATTGGATTCAAATTTTAAAAATATACTTTTAAATATTTAATGGATTATAACATAAATTAAAGAATTATTTTTCTTTTTAAATCCGATAACGTAGACTATACACAAGGTTCATTTATAAATACTATGTTGTCTACTGATTCAATTTAGTTGGTAAATTATTAACGACCATATTTCTGCTTCAAAAGATAAGAACTCTGTGATGTGCCTAATCCAAGCTCAGAGCGGCTAAGCTTAGATGATGCCTTTCCAAATAATTATCTTGCTTTGATTTTATAAAAGTATTAAAAATGGATTTAAACATGTTCATGAAAAAAGAAATCCCTTGAACATTTTTTTTATACTGGGTTAATTGTAAGTCTTTAGGCTTTAGGCTTTAAAATCACAATTCGTTTCGTAATATATTTTTTTTTGTTTTTTTTCAATGGCGTATCACCTTCTCAAAGGCCGTCGAAATCTGCGATTCCTCTGGTATTGCAGATGTCCATGGGCGTCGATGAACACCTTGGTGGTCCCGCTGCTCGTTTGCCCCCTTCTCTTATTAAAAAAAAAAAGTAAACTTAATGAATAATTTGAAGGATAATTCAAAAAGAGACAATATAAAAAATATAATTACAATAGAAAATTTTGAACTTCTTTTTAACCTTATTTTTATTGAACAGTTAATATCATTACGAATAATTCTTTAAGCGTTAATATACCAATGTAAAAATATATGAAATAAAAAATTATTTTACACAATCATATTAAAAGCTCGTCTGAAGTGGTGCGAATTTATTCAATTATTTTAAGCTGCCCATTTAATTTCATAACCGAATATAATTGAATCGGACAAAAAATTTTATCCAACTTTTTTACCAACCAATTCACAAAGATCTTTAACAAATCATCACATTAATATTACATTTTATTATTTGTTAGTAATTTTTTCTAACTTGGTAATTTTTATTTGTTCCTCGAGTACTCCATGAAAAGTAAAACTGAACGTGTGTAGCCAGCTTTAGGCAATAGACATTTATAATGAAACGGTTACACATGAGAAACATAAACCGCCTGTCTGTCGGACACAATTGTATTAATACTTAAGTTCGCAAATGTTTTTTCTATTATCTACGAACAGGCGCCCAGGGCGCTGAATAGACAGGGGCGCCCGAAATCTGCGAATTACACAGTCTCACAAACCGCCCATTCATGGTAAAGTAGAGCTAAATCCTTACTGTCTATGAACTTACTTTATTCTTAGTTTTTCAATTACATATATAACAATTTTAAAATCTTTAAAGTTCATAAACGTCACCATTAATTCCGCTCTATACAAAGTTAGTCCGGACAAGTTCGGGAGAGTTCACAAGTCGTGCATCACGGCCGCGGGCTTCGACTGGATTTATTGCCCCTCTGACGTCACTCTGGCACGCCGCTGTCTTATGATTCATGCTCTATTGCCATCTTAGAGTTCCACGTAACTCACTCCGCAAATATTCATGAGCACAGAGATTGAGGAGTACAACCTCGAATATAGCTCTTACTAAAGATAGACGTCTTTATTGCTTGATGATGCTATATTTTTAAGAATAGATTATCGTATAATTTCAAATAAGAAGTTCATAATAATTACAATTGATTTAAATATACCATTGAATCTTCAAACACCAGCAGTAACAAAAATAAGCGTAATAAAGTGTAATATTTTATGTTATAAAAATCTTCAACTTGTTAATATTAAACGATATTTCTCTAAGGAGATCAGACCTCATCAATTATTTCTTTTTCTCGTGCCTCTAATTAATTAAAATTTTAAGCCATTTGCGAGAAAAAAATATAATTAAGAAGATTACACATTTTTTCTTGATAGTAACACTCATTATCAAAAGAAAAGGTTAAAATAATTGGCCAAGATTTTCTTGTTATTTAATTTTTTTCTATTGATTCAATAGATCTTTTTATATTATATTCAATACGACCATTACGAAAAAAAATAACATGACGACAATGAAATTAGCATTATAAACACAATGCAATAATTTCCCTCTTACGAGGATCACAAACACGCATCATTATTCTCCACCTTTTATAGTAAACCACCACTTGTATAGACATATACTTAGTAATACTGTAAATACGAAAGTTTAGATGGATGTATGGATAGATGTTTGTTTGAAGGTATCTCCGGAACAGCTGAACATATCTCGAAGAAATTTGGCACAGAACATAGTATGAGTAACTGATAGGCTGCTTATTACGTTTTTTTTTTATAGAGAGAGATAGAGTCACGGGCAACTGCTAGTGAAATATAAATATTGAAATGCTTTTCTACAATATTGTGCCAAAAATTTGCAACAGTAATTTGGCAAACAGTTTGCGTTTGACAACAATTTATTTCTACAAACAACTATGGTGAAGTAAGTTGCGATGCCACATATTTTGTTTCAAATATTCACGATTTTGTTTGTGTTATTTTTTATTAATAAATGGCTATTCTTTGATATACAGGTGCTCAATGACTACGTATTCCTAAAAATATAATATATATCCCTCTAGGTACGACTTTATTCAATAAGAGACGAGGTAAATGGTAAGCTAATACACTCACATAGAATAATTGATAATTACCATCGCTCACCAGTCTGTTATCAATCAAGCTCCTTCCACACGCTTTAGCAAATAAGCAGACGGCAAGGAAACCACGGATTCGGACCTCTATAATATTAGGTAACCAAAGGTGGGCATTAACTCGTTAATCCGTTAATCGTTAATTAACGAAGTTAACATTTTCCTTAACGGATTAACTTTTAAGTTAAATTCAAAAAGTGTTAACGCTCTTGTTAACTTCCGTTAAATTCTACTTCCGTTAATTTAGTCCGTTAATTGTTACAATAGACACTTATTGACGTGTTGTCATTTTATTTAAATTATGCATCAGGCTACATTCGTAAGTTCGGCTATGTTCGGGGACCGTCGGCGAGTCGAATGGTGACCGAGAACGAGAGAGAACGAGAACGAGCGAGTGCGAGTGTATGTAGGTTATACAATACACCGATCGGCCGGGAAAGACTTGATCAAAAGAGTACCGCAGAATCCTTGTTAGAAAATAGTGACGATTTAAACAAACTTATCTCTTTCAAATATTGCGAAGTTTAGGCGCTTCAAAGTTTAATAATTATTTCACATTTACACAAATATCTCGAAAAGTCTTTATTACATTTTATTCACATTAAAACTTGTTTTCATTTATTTAACATCACTTTTTTTAGAACAAGACTTTGTTATAAAATCAACATAAGGTTCGAAAACATTTTACTCTTAATACAATGATTGTTATACGTGAGACGCAAAATCTATTAAAAAAGATAAACTCTGCGTTGAAATAATCGAGTGTGCATTACTCTTCAACGTCGTACCTAAAATACAACTAAACTTTGTTGCAGACAAAAATGTTTATTTTAATGTTGGAGTTTAAAGACAACAAAAAATATAAAAAAAAATAATAATTTATGGTTCATTTGAAAAAGCGTACAAATAGGATTTTTTTGTCATTGCGTAGATAAAAAACAAACAATGAAAAATAAATTTAAAAATTCGAAAGACGAAATGTGCACGCAATAAACGTTCCTCAAAAACAAAAGGGATTTAGGTGTTTATTACCGTCGTTTGTTTTTTTGGGGCTTCTTCATAGTCAACGAAAAATAATTTTAACAACAACAAAAATATGAACAAAGGATCAAATGGACAGCCGCACAGAGAATGCGATAACGAACTCGATGGATTTATGGCCCCAACCCTTCTAATTGTCGGGGATGCACGTGCGCTGCGCAAAGACAATAGCGAAGATAATTTGTTTGTTTACAAAAAAAAGTATACGACAAAACGAGAAAGAATGAGGAAAAAGATAAAATAATTATGTTAGTGAAATAATGTTAAACTGTATTATACTAAATTTAATATATGAAATGTCGCCACAAGTGACCTTTACAAAAAGACATCGATTTTTTTACGTATATCGAAAGTTTATTTTAAAATTAATCGAATATCGTTGAAAATAATTCAAAACCATATTCTTACTAATTAACTATAACGATTTTATAGGTGATAAGAAAGAGAGAAGACATCACCCGCGATCGGTTGTTTTCGTTATGTCGTGTAACTTATCCTCTATACACTGAGAGTAATTTAACTTGATTTAACATATAACAATAGATCGGACGATAGATCATTAGATGATAGAAGTTATCAAAGGCATCTCAGTTGTATAGTTTGATGCGTTGAGATGTATCACTGGATTGGTTATATAGTTTATTTATCAATGTTATAATAAGTTCCCTCTGATGTTAGAAGTTTTATTAATAATTCTATATTAATAAATAAAAAGTACGTAAAAAAGATAAGTCTGTTCGTGGGTCCTTGGCTAAAATAAAATAAAAAAATATTACCAAATTATACATAAAATTAAATGTTCAGTTGTTGAAGTAAGAGCAAATGAATATCCGGGTGCAAATAGTAACAGATAAATGTAAATACTGCACAAAAGTTTTGATTGTTTTCTTTTGAATATTTTCACATGTCTTACTGTTTAACAGAAAATTTGTGTTGTCTAAATATAGTTAGCTCTCTAATTCCGTGACGTCGGTTTGTCGATAAAAAAATTGACTGAAAAAGTCAATTGTCCATCATTGTCAATGTAGTATATAAGTGTGTGTAACTAGTGCATGCTATGTCATTATTATGGTACAGGCATTAGTACATCGCTCCTATTGTTTAACTTATATTTTAGTATATTATATAACTAAACTATAGATAGGATTAGCGATCGCCCGAGATTTCTTAAGCGCAGTAAAAAAATAGCCTAAGTTCTATTGAAAGTCTCGACAAAATCAGTCCATATGATTCGGAGATTATTCGTATGGCCATTTCCCGCTTGCGCCTTATACTCGTAATATAAACAAAAATTAACTTTAACTGTTAACTTTAACTTGCGTTAAATTTTCGTAAATTAAACGCTTTAACGATTAACGAAGTTAAATTTTTATTTAACGAATTAACGATTAACGGAGTTAACTTTTTGATTAACTGTGCCCACCTATGTAGGTAACATTCTATATTATTAGGTAGTACCTATAGTTATAAAAATAAGCTGAGAATTTTTTTAAAACATTCTTTAGTAACATAAACTAAACACCTATCGGATATAAAAAAATATTTTCCCGTTCATAAACTAATTATTCAAAAATATTTTACTTGTTTAATTTGATTCAACATTAGAACGCCTTTAAATGGGAAGAATATTATGTGTAAAACGCAGGTAAGAATAAAAGATTCTTTTTAACGCCTAAGGATCGCTGGAATTGGAAACATTTTGTCAATATACTCGTGTAATTATTACATGAATACTTGATAAATATTTATATCAAGAATCATGTCGATTTCTTAGTGATAAAAGCTAGCTAACGACGGCGGGAGTCATCTATCAACGCCCCCCACTGCGTCTCGAACGCCCCTACCCTCCTGACGTCAGTTAATCAGAGGACGCGCAAACAAAATGGCGACGACGCGTCATTTGCCGGATGTGTGCGGTGTAACACGAAACCCGCCGTATGCTTTACTACACGCAATTAATTCACATCTAAGACATAATTATATTATACGTATATAATATTTGCTTGTTTCCTGCGTTATATGTACTCTGTTAAATAAGAAATATTAAACGTCTAAGATACCAATTTGTCAATGAGAGCACTCAATGAGTACCACTAATATTATGCATCTTTTTCTTCACGTCTAAATCATAGACATTAAAAATAATTCTATGACACTGCCTTTACCTTCTCGTTTAAATAAATATTACTCTTATTAAAATTTTATTACTTTAACGTAATGATGTTTTTTTAAACCAGCTTCATTTTTTCTTATTTGTTTTTTCCTTATTAAAATATCAACGAAAAAATTTCGGGGATCATTTTTACAGTATGCGATGATAGGAAACTGACGACATACGAGAAACTGACAAGCCATGACTCAGCTAGGGGCTCGGTAAACACACGCTTCCTCTCTCTTCTACATGACGTCTTTACTAATATCGGATTGCACGATTTTTTTCCTTTTCAGCTGAAGGATAAAATTACTTTATAATATACTTACTAGCAGTTTCTCGCGACCTCAACGCGAAATTTAAAAAAAATCTAGTATTAAATATATAGTGTAGTTTACCAACAGTGAAAGAATTTTACTATCGGATCAGTAGTTATGGAGTAGGCTTATATTAGGATATAGAAAAAAACTATCAAATCTTCCTTTCCTTTCTTATCTTCCTTTATAACATTAGTAAACACACATGTTAGTATTATTTAATTGTAAAATTAGCCCTATTTTGAAGTAGCAATCATTCCCTCATTTCTAGTTTCCGACAACTGAACTGCATTGTGGAATCTAATACAACTACAAATTTCCTATGAAATCTTCGTAAAATTTCATTTGCTACGAAATTCTCATATTGCGACCGACTGTACCCTAGTACAGTCGGTCGCGATATGAGAATTTGTTATTCTGAACATGCGGGGGTTATTTACGAGGCGGTTGTACAGAGATGCGGTATAGAGCTCCGGATTTGACCGCTTTTTATCGCTTACGTGTCGTTAAAAAAATTACACATACACTGTGTTATATTTACAACTATAATTTAATCGCCAATAGCCTAGTTAACAGTACTACCGTTCTCCCAGTCGTAGGTACGAGTCCCGCCATTCACCTAATGTGAACTATATAAGTAAGCTTACGGCTCATTTGAATTGGTTACATTAAATATAATAATTTATTAGTAACTTACTATAATATGCTAATGTTTTTTTTAAAAAAGCGATTTCATCTTATATATAAAATTCTCGTGTCACGGGGTTCGAACTTGAACTCAGTAGGTAATATTCAGTAGGTCTGAGAATCGGCCAACATCTATATTTCATAACCCCCCCCCCCCCCCATTTAGTTTTTTTTTTTTTAACTGCGCGCGGACGGAGTCGCGAGCGACAGCTAGTATTTGTATAAACCAATGACCTCAAGGATGGCAATTAGGATTGGATGTCGAAAGTTTATCTTCAGCAATGGTCTAAAATAGAGATTCTGTTGATAATGAATACAGCTTTACATAAGATATGCTTACAAATTAACAAAAAAGATTCCACAACTGAAACAATAACTAACTTCTGCTCTCTGTTACTGATTATAAAATAGGTCGAGTTGAAAATTCAGCAATATCCATTTGACGGTAATTTGCGATGTGAGGTGGAGCAGGGGTACGGGGGACGGAGGCGCTCACCTGTGCACATATTGCCCCGCGCTCGGATTGCCGCCACATCACTTATCAGATGGCGGTATACTGCTATAAACTGTAACTACTAAATATAAGTTAGGATACTAAGATTAGCATTGCTTCTAAAAATATATCCACAGAACAATTTTGATGTGAAACATCTATAGGATCACTTGTAAACCGAATCGTTGGCGTGGCGACGCTTGCCGAGGCGACGGAATTTTTATCATTATTATCATTATCATTATTATCATTGTCATTATCATTATTATTATTATTATTTATTTATTTATTTAATATTTTATGCATATTACTTGTACGATGTTTCACATCTGCCAGGCGTCCCATGACGGCTCACATTTTTATTTATTAAAGACAACACGTGAATCTGTCAAGTATATTTAGAAAAAAAATAAAACAATGGTTCTTTTCTATCCCGAGGCAAGAGGTGTAGAGACAGCGCACAAATGAAATCGGTCATCGCTGCCTATTCCTCTGGGTTATTGGTGTTAGCTATGTTTTTTAGCTTCCTTTCTAACATCCTTTTCTTATGCTGCTCTCTTTCTAACATTATAACTAATATAGATTATTTACCATTAATTTTTGCCATTCCAGTTGCAAAGAACATACACACTCTAAAGATACTTTACCCGATTTGTAAGTTTATTCACGCTATCTATTTTGTGAATAAATAACATGATTGTACAATCGTCAAAAAATATTATTTATTCAACTTTCGATACAGATACTGTTTGTACACTTTTTACATTTCTAAACTGTCAAACTGTGCTTAGTTATTCGCCGCTCAATTTTGATTGGAATAGTACGAGTCCAGTTTATTGGAATAGGCTTCGAAAAAAAATTTTTAACTCCAGCCAACTGTTTGTATGCGAGTAACGTAATTTATTTATTTCTAAATGTGTTGGACACAGCTAGCGGTATCAAATATTCTATCAAAAAAAAAACTAACACTGGACAACTCCATGACACATCTGCTTGGAGTAGATAAAATTATCGGATTCTAAAAAAAATTTGTTAAATTTCATCTTTACACTAACATTGTTAGGCTATAAATCGTGATATTTTGTGCTTATTCGATCTTCTCCATTTTGGCGCTGATGGTTGCGGTTGGTAGCGGTGGTGAAAATTCACACTATTAATAGATATAGAATTAATTGTCAGGAACTTCAAAAGGCACGTTTAAGTTGGAACGACACAAAAGCTGTCATTTCTAAGTAATGACCTATCCAATTACAGAAATAAATGCGTTTTTAGCTATAATTATATTGAAGTTATAAATGACAAAGCTTTTAAAAACTAAGTTAAAATATCCGTATAACATTCAAAAATAAAAAAAATCTTTTCATTTATTTTAAAAACGGACCTAATATTTTTTTTGGCACAGGTCTTCAAAATAATTTTCTTTTTAATGTAAAAACTTAACATCAACCTATTCCAACCTCAATTGTTCATTTAAATAAAAGTCATATGCTATATTCGTTGTTACGTATCTCGCGTGTTCGAAATAAATATGGGGGCTTATCCTGATGTCGTGTGCGGTGATATTCGCTGTACGTTTTATCGCACGGAATGCATTTTTACATCTACCCCCGCTCTGGCACGTAAATGACATTAAGGTGTGCAGTAGAGAAGCTCGGAACTCTGTTATTTGCTGAAACTAACAAAAACTAATGCCGCGCGCGTCTCCACGGACATTTTGTTCCTTTTTTTTATTGTTACTACCTTTTTAGATGTTTCTTCGAGTTTAGGAATAGGATTTTAAGTTGTAAACTTTGAATGTAAGCTTACTGTTAAGTTTATTTTGTTATTTGTACATTAGAAGTACAGTCGAACCTGGATAACGTTGTTCAGTCCCGACGGATGACCTCCATAAGCGCGATACTCAGGGAGAGAAACCTCTTTAAGCGAGAAAAATATGATGTTCCCTTGGAATATCGCTTAACCAGTTTCGGCTCTACCCGCGCGCATTTAAAAAAAAACATAATAAGCCTATGTGTTCTTCCAGACTATGTTCTATATCTGTGCCAAATTTCATCAAGATCTGTTAAGCTGTTCTTGAGATATTTTCAAACAAACATCCATCCATCCATACATTCGCATTTATAATATTTAGTAAGAAGTAGAATAAGATTTAACAATCAATTCTGAAACAACGTAAACATTATTCAGATATAATTTCGTTAAGTAAAAAGTAAAAAACTTAGAAGTAAAAAAAATTGTTTTAGGTTTCAGATAAAAACAAACAAATTGTCATTTTATATTTTTATTAAAATAAAGTTTAACAACATTTTTTATTTCTCTTACTTAATAAAAATCTTATTTGATTACAAAAAATATGTACAATATCTAAAAATTAACGCTTGTACGTCGAGTGATTCCTTCTGGAAAAAAAAATTAAAAAATATACGTAAAAAAATACTGGAAAATTTTTTAATGAGTGAGGTGTCATTTAACATACTAGTGTCATTCCTGAGTGTCATAAGCGTAAGTAGTTGTTAGTATTTTTTATTATCAACTGGTTTTATTCCAATAGTCAAAATTGGATAGAAATTACTTTATAAAACAAAAAAATATGTAGGTAGTTTTAAATTTTTTTAAATTTGTTTTTTTTTTATTAACTGACCTGATAAAAATTGTTCTATTGCAATCCCATTGAAGAACTTCCCCTTCATATCAGGATTGATCTGCTCAAAGAGCTGCTGATGTTTTGCCTCAAAGTTCCACATCACAACTCTGCGACCTTCCTTCTCTAACTCTAATATCACAGTTATAATGTCCTACAAATAAATAACATAAATTATTAGACTTTTTACTATGAAAAAACCTAGAAAAACCTAATGCTAATAGTGTAATGGTTAAGTACTATCGATTTAGCAAGTCCTGGATTCAATTCCATCATTAAACTATTGTAGTTACGAGTATCTACAAAATAAGTTATTAGTTTTAGAGAACAGTATTTTTTTTTAGTATATTATCTTTAAATACAAGTATAATTTAATATAATTAAAAGAATATTAAACTTTTTAACCCTTCCCCTCCCCTTCCTCATCTTCTGGTGATAATCCGTGATTAGTCCTAAAAACTCCTTCTCTCTTCAAAATTTAAATGAATAGAGGATCCCTAAGATATGTCGATCTTTAAGAGCCTCGCTGGCTCAGGAGTTAAGCACTATGACTTGTAATCTGTAGGTCATGAGTTCGAATCCTGCCATATAGAAATGTTTTTCGATGATTTACATATGTACATTTATACGACGTTCTTACTGTGAAAGGAAAACATCGTGATGCTGCACATATCTGAGATGAAATTCAATGATATGTGTGAAGTCAACCCGCACTTGGCTGTGGTTGACAATGTCCTAGTCACCCCTAACTTAGGGTAGACTCCGAGCTCAATGGGGATGCATATTGAGCTGATGATGAAGATATGTATAGTAGATATAAACCTCAGCAACGCCGATATCTATGTGTCTGAGATGTTTGGCATCAAGAAGCAGCAGATGTGAGGTCTGAGTCCGCAGCCTCCGAGCTGTCCTCGTCCCGCACATGTACTGCAGCCGCGCTGGCAACACTGCGCGAGAGCACACCGCAGTACCCACCTATACCAACTTTTACTTAAACCATTTTTAAGATGGCAATTCGCCGAAATAGCGAAGCGTCCATTACCAACAGACATTCGCAACTGCAGATATATTGTCTACCTCCAATCACAGGGACGCACAGAAAGAGAATATTTTCTCCTTTCTGTCCTATCCTCCGTCAAACCCACTTTCCCTTCCCTGTACCTAATTTACACTGTCACCAACTATTTGAAAGAGGAAATATAATCTCATTTAAGATCAAATAACCGAGTGGTAAAAGATGACAAGCGAACAAAATATCATGTCTAAAAGTACGATCTCATATCTTCTCTATACATGTATATTCCACTATATTAAATAGTAAAATGTGTTCAGTTATTCAAAAATCAGCTGATACAAGATTATAATGTAAAGTTGATGTAGTCACCTTGCAGGGCTGCAGGTGTATGTGTGGGCGCGAGGCGTGGGCGAGAGTGCGCACTACGTCTGCGCCCACGCCCGCCGCTATACCGTACTCCAGCCCCACCGCCGCGCCCACACACAGAGTCAGCGCCCACACAAACACCTCGCTCTCTACATACACACGGAAAACAATGTTTAACACCACACTCACAGTTCTTTAATGGTCACTTAATGTAATGTTCTCTTACTAAATCCACACATTGTAAGAAAGCTATAGTCCGGTCGCGGAGCACGAAGAATTTCGTACATTGAACTCGCATTACCTGTCTCTGTCACTCCCGCGTAAATACAATTAGTCTCGCTCGCACAGAAACAAAGGCCGCCGTCCTCAGGAATTGTAAACTTTTAGTTTGTTTGTTTGCATAATAAAAATTTTATGGGCTCCGTTAGAAGGATTACCGAAAAGGTTAATTATTGGTTAGTTCGAAATGAACAATCGAAACGAATATTTGAAAGACGAAAGTGCAGGCAACATCATCTATTTTATTGCCGGCTTTCCGATAGTTACTTTTTGGTTTTAAAATATTATGCAAATGAATTCTTCACTTCTCGAAATTGAACAATAGAGCAAAGTAACAGTTACTCCGAAACAGAGGAATCGGATTCTGATTTTTGATTTTTTTATTATTAGATACTTGTCTAGATTTTTATTACTTGTATTATTAAATCTAAATAAATGATTTATATAATAATAATAACTATATTTTATAAGTTGGTAATTTTTCTTTCTCCTTCAAATAATTCATGTAAACCGCACTAAATACAAAAATGTTTGTAACCTCTGTCAGTAGGTAAAGAGGTACGAAATTCTTCGTGCTCCGCGACCGGACTATACCTCATTTATATGAACAATTTGAGTACAGTCAGAGTAGTTCGCGGTTGTACAGTTACAGAAAAAATATCCTTTTTCTGCTAAAATATTAGTAAAAAAAATCTTAACTACTTCATCTCCGGGAGCCTCACATAATATGTATCAACTCACTATTATTGCGCCAGAGCGTGGTAAGTATGGAGAAATCTATAATGGAGAGCATTGCCACCATGATGACGGCGGCGAGGGCCGCGCGCGGGATGAAGAAGAACGCCTCCGACATCAGCGTCACCGCCACCAGCACCAGGCTCGCTGACACACAACATACTGTACTTAAGTACATCCGAGAAGTCAAATGAGGTCAGAACCCTCACAAATGATAAGACAACATACATAGATATAGTAAAGAGATAGCCAGAGATAGAAAATGAAGATATATAGAGTCCATCCATGACATACATGATATCTGTACTTAAGTTTTTAAATGGCAACTCTAAAAATTGTGTCGCATCCCTTTCTAAAACTTATTTTGTGTAAAAACAATAAAGATTCTTTAAAATGTGTCATTTCAAAAGACGTTATTTTTCGGTACGGTACTAAAAAGTAGAAACCTTACTAATATTATAAATGCGAAAGTTTAGATTTCAAGGATGGACTATAACAAGAGAAAGAATCTCGTTAACATTTGGACTAGATGTAAAACATAGTCTGAAAGAAAACATAGGATATTAATTAAGATTCTTTAATTTAATGTGTAAGAAATCCATCATTGGAAACATGTATACCTTTGAAGAATGCACCCGCAGGTGTCATGACCCCACTGGCATGGTTGAGCGCGGTGCGAGTGAAGGAGCCAGTAGCGGGCATGCTCTGTGCGAACGATGACACCATATTGCAAGCACCTAATGCCAACATCTCCTGTGTGCCATCCACTGCTTTACTGCCCGCTAAAGATAAATCTCACTTAGGATTCTTTTATTAACTTTAATTAAAGATTTTAACTTTAATTACTTTAAATGCATAACCGACAATGACTTTCACTGTACTAACTGTTTTTTAAAGTATAACTTTCAGATAGATTTTAAAGATCGTATATTGATTTCGGCCGTTATTTTTAATTAAATATACATTAGTAATATATAAAAGAAAGTCGTGTTAGTTACACCATTTATAACTCAAGGACGGCTGAATCGATTTGACTGAAAATTGGTGGGCAGGTAGCTTAGAACCAGGAAACGGACATAGGATCATTTTTACCCCGTTTTCTATTTTTTATTCCGCGCGGACGGAGTCGCGGGTAAAAGCTAGTTAGTAATAGATCTAGTTACCAAATGCCTTAGCTATAGCAATGCTCTCCAATATAGCGACCAGTGGCATCGCGAGACCTTCAAAGCCGAAGGTCTGCAGCATGTCTGAGAATCCCAGGGTCTGGTTGTTGACAACAGTGCTGAAAGGAGGTGGACCGAACGTAGGCAGACCACCTTCTATCTTACCTAAAAATTTTACAATTATAACTTAAATTGTACAATTTTGGTTCCCAAAATAGTCAATAGACCGAACAATAAAACTATTTTGAATTAATAGATATTATTTCGAATTTAAAACACTTGGTCCTTCGAGCAGGATATTCAAGAATTAGTTTACTTAAACTTTACCAAACGACAATTTTAATTCAACTCAACTTACCAGTTAATGCAAAAGGTGTAATACCTCCTTTATACAAGAAGTAGGCGAGGAGTGAGGTGATGAAGACCAGCAGAGCATTCCTGCCTCTCACTACGTACTGACAAACTCCGGACAAATGACCGCGGACTTTAACACGCTGTAAATAATTAATAATAAATAAAATATCTAAATATCAATTAAATCTACTCTGAGTACCCTTAAACGTACCTTTAATAACAACAGGAATATAATAGACGCGATACCGAGCACGCTGTCCCATAAATGTACCGTCTTTATATTAGTAAAGAAGTTGATCAAGGCCTGGATGAAAGTGTTGCCTGAAGATCCTGACAACATAATGTACAGTTAATCTTTACTTTGTATCAACTAGCTGTCGCCCGCGATTCCGTCCGCGTGGAATTAAAACAAAACGTAATAAGTAGCCTATGTTGAAATGGCATCAAGATCTGTTTACCATTCTGGTGATACCTTGAAATAAACATCCATCCATACATCTATATATTAGTAAGATATAAGTACTAAATATAACATTGAAAGTATGCGACGTTATTTTAATCTAGTATTCAGGAATCTCTAGTATTATAGAAATTAGTAAAGGGCACTTTAATAAAGGTAAAAATGATACCTGTAATCCTAAACAATGACTTAAGCTGAGATGCAGAGATCTGAAGCGCAGCTGCCGTCGTGAATCCGCTGATCACTGGCTTCGAGATAAAGTCCAGCAGAAATCCTACAACAATAATACTATATTCAACCCTGAACATTTAAGAAATTATTTTTTTATATTAAAAAGTGGCAAAAGAGCAAGCGGCCACATGAATTCGCCGAAATGGCGAAGAGACCGCTGCCCATAGACATTCGCAATTGTAGATCCGTTGCCTACCCTCAATCGACGAAGGAGAAGACGCTCAAAAAAGAGACTATTTAACCTTCCTATGCATCTCCTCCTCCAACGAATCCACTTCCCCTTCCCATCCTTTCCTTATAAGAAAAGGGTGGGAAGGAAAAGAGGACTAAAATAATCCTCCGGTACCACACTCATCAGACTTTACGCGGAATTGCTTTCACTTGACGCCTGTCTTCTGCGTGGTTGTGGTATTGCACCGGTCGACCCGACCCATTTGTGTACCCAACAAATATTATTGTTGCGGGATCTACCACTGTTAAAATTATCATTAAAGAAGTCTGTTAGGTTTGACTATGAGTTTATACTGAAAGTCTCGTTTAGTGACGTCATAGTACAACAGCAAGTGTGATAACCGACCTAGGTATTGCTAGAAGGATATAGTAAAATTAAACCTGCCTGAGGTCAAACACGTCAAGTAGTAGCAATCTCACGTCTCGTGTAATGAGTGTGTTTGTCGGAGGCCTAATTTTAGTCCTCTTTCCCTTCCCATCTTATACTTGTAAGGAAAAGATGGGAAGGGAAGTGAATTGAACAGAAGATGCATTTGAAGTGAAGGTTTTAAGTGGCCGCTTTCTCGTTTGCCACCAAAACTCGCTTAGTGTTCGTTTTATCGCACTGACCTAGCTGCAGCAAGCCTAGCAGCATTATAACACAGCCGGAGAGGAAGGCGGCGAGGTAGGCGAAGTCCGGAGACATCGCTACGTACTTGGCGAGGAGAGCCGCCAGTATGGCCGTGGGCCCTACTGTCACGTCTTTACAGCTACCGAGAAATACGTAAACGAATCCTGGGAATATGCTGGAATATAAACCCACCTGGAATTGCAAATACAAATTTATTGGTGATTTAATCACAGGTCAAGTACATTTTGGGCGGAGGGATCTTCAAAAGGTCAAAAGTCTCCTTCCGGGTGAAAGACTGGGGTTATGTGAGACTTGACTGACTAAAAAACTAGTTTCTTGATAATGTCTCTGTCTTCCATCTAATGCAGACCAAATATCACTGTCAAAGATTATTTAGATCTAATCAAGGTAAATAAATGTAGTGTATATATAAAAGAAAGTCGTGTTAGTTACACTATTTATAACTCAAGATCGGTCGAACTGATTTAACTGAAAATTTATGGGGAGGTAGCTTAGAACTAGGAGACGGACATAGGAACGTTTTTATCTTGTGTGCATTTTTTTTTATTCCGCGCGGACGGGGTCACGGGTAAAAGCTAGTTTAATATAAAAATATGTGACTTTAGTTCATTTGCTATTCTCTTACTTAATTAACATACCTGTGGTGGCAAACCGGCTACCATAGCATATGCAATGCCTTGTGGAATGGATGTAAGACCAACCGTAATACCTGGAACCGAAATTACCGAAAAAAACATATATTAAGTATCAAAACTTTAATTAAAAAATAATTTAGTATTAAATAAAATAGTACTAGGTATATCAATTAATAAATCAATATTGAATAATTTAAAATGATCTAAATTCTAAAAATACGTTTTATGTCTCATATTAAAAGTATACTAAGGGATGGCCTTAGCATACAATTAACAACTCAGAAGGCGTCGGATTGGATTCGAACGCTGGACATCAATATGCAGAATTCGCTTCAATCTTACTAATATTATAAATGTGAAAGTTTTGATGGATGTTTGTTTGAAGGTATCTCCAGAACGGCTCAACGGATCTTGGTGAAAGTTTGCACAGATTTAGAACACAGTCTGGAAGAATACTTAGGCTACTTATTAAGTTTTTTTTTTTAATTCCGCGCGGACGAAATCGGGCAAAAGCTAGTTATGTATTAAACCTGTCTGATGACTTTCGTCGCCGTAAACAAATTCAATAAAGATTTCACTTTCATTGATTACGACAAAACTGACAAACAACTTTATATGTATACTAGCTTTTACCCGCGACTCCGTCCGCGCGGAATAAAAAATAGAAAACGGGGTAAAAATTATCCTATGTCCTTTTCCTGGTTCTAAGCTACCTGCCCACCAATTTTCAGTCAAATCGATTCAGCCGTTCTTGAGTTATAAATAGTGTAACTAACATGACTTTCTTTTATATATATAGATGTATTATCTCACAGTTATATAATAACACCAGTTGCCTGCGACTTTGTCCGCGCGGTATTAAAAAAAATCTAATATTATACATAGCCTTACTAGTTTTCACTCGCGACTCCTCCCGCACGGAGTTAAAGTAAAAACTTAATTAGTAGCTAGTTATGTCAAATTTCAGAAATATCTGTTTAGCAGTTCTGGAGATATCTTGTAACAAACATCCATCCATCTAAACATTCGCATCTATCTATATATATAAAAGAAAGTCGTGTTAGTTACACTATTTATAACTCAAGAATGGCTGAATCGATTTGACTGAAAATTGGTGAGCAGGTAGCTTAGAACCAGGAAAAGGACATAGGATAATTTTTACCCCGTTTTCTATTTTTTATTCCGCGCGGACGGAGTCGCGGGTAAAAGCTAGTTTATAATATTAGTAAAATTCTACAAAAATTAGTTACTATTTCAATTTAATTATAAATATTAATATGAAAGAAACATTGTTAGATAACATTCCGCATGATATGCACAAGTCATTTGAAGAGATTACAACTCGACACTTAAGAAGCTCTCATGATTAAAACTACATAATTGATATGTGGAATTAAAAGGAGGTCAGAATGTACGTAGTACTTTAAAATCGTAAGCATCATTCAATTCAAAAAAGTTTTTATGGTATACACCAAGGGGAGTGTTGTTAAAAGGCTGGCAACGCAGTTCCTCTAGTGTTGCGGATGTCCTCATCAAATTGCTTAAGTCTACGCACAGCACGTTTTATCCCTTCTCATAAAAAAAAGAATAAAAATGTATATTTTCATAGGTAACAAACCTGCGATGGCGTCCCTGCCCAAACAATGGAGGTTGTACGTCGGCAACCAGATGGTAATGGGCACCCGCCTGCGCCATGACTCCAGGCCGCACAGTTTACGCGCCACACGACCCACCCGGCTCTGACGCTCGTGACCTGCACAGTACGAACATGCTTCTTTAAACATAAATAATAAAAATATGTCTAACACATAGGAAACTTATATATTATATCCAAAATAAATAGAATAAAGCAATATGGAAAGACTAATATCACCAAAAAGATTCACAAAGATTTCAGGTCAATCGAGCTTCAATACAGTACCTTTTTGTAAGATTCAACTTTCCACATTCCTATATTCAGCTACAGAAATACATAATAAAAAGGTCAGTGAAAACATAGTCCTAGTTAATTAGCCACTAAATTAGATGCCATATTACAGAGCTATGAATTAAATAGAGTCGAACCTAGATAAGTGAGAAACGTCTACAAGCGAGAGATTTCCCGACGGACGACTTCCTTAAGCGAGAAACTCAGGTTACAGAGATAGAGAATTTTCAAAAAAAACAATTTTTTTTTGTTATATCTAAAAGGACATGTCCTTACCAGGTGTTAACATTGGGTACTGATTTTATGACATTCGTTTATATAATTCAAACAAAACTCTATACTAATAATGTGAACACAACACACTTCACAAGCTACGTTTAAGACGTGTCTATCATTGGGAATCTTGAACACGACTGTCAGATATGCATGTATCACACAACAAGACTCACATGTAAAGTTTAAAATTTCGAATGGCAGAATGAAAGGAAGTTCTTTCTTTGAACTACAAAAAAAAACATACAATTTCGTCATAATTTCTCGACTAAAATACATTAAATATTAGACGATCGGTGGTTGCGCCAGTGAAAATAGATGTTAGTCGTAAACCTCTATCCGCTAAGTGGAAATTGGATCTTAACATTTCAATATATTATTGACACATAATTGATGTTTCTAAAGAAAAAAATGGTTATTGTGAGAAAAATAATAGATAGATATATGCTATCGCGTACTTTTATTGAGCACATTTAAAGGGCTACAATTCTTCCATACATCATTATTATGAAGGTCCTATAGTTTAGCCTACGTAAGCGCTGAAAGCAAAAATGTCCCTAATTTTCGCAACACATTTTGAAGCTAAATTCAAAATCTACTAGTCTTCTAGTTATTTAAGAAAAAAACAAAAAAAACGGGACCCATCTGCAAGCACTTCCTTTCGATTAAAATAATTTTTATCAAAATCGGACCACCAGGGGCGGAGATTCGCGGTAACACACATAAAAAAAATACAGTCGAATTGATAACCTCCTTCTTTTTGAAGTCGGCTAAAAATGTCTCTGAAATAACTTGACCAAGGTTACTTTAGATCGCGCTGTTTGTTGTGATAGGTATGGATGATATGATACTCTTTGACCAACAATTAAAATAAAAAAATAAATTTATAATTACCGTTATAATCTCCCATTACAACAACCTCCAACTAAACACAACGTTTTAATAAAAAAATTTCTTGTGACATAAAAACGCAAAATAACACTAAACATCCCACGCAAGAAACTTATGACACGTGTAAAGTGTGTGCACACTGCAAGCGAGGCGATATTTGAGACGAATTTATAAAACTACACTTATCGTTATTTACTGTTATGCATAATATTAACAACATATGCATATCATTGAAATATTTTATTCATACAATGTTTGTGCTAAAACCGTGAGTCATTTCGGATCATTTGTTTTTAGTAAACTAAAACAAAATTTTTATATTTATCTATACTAAAAGATTTACTTTTATACATTACAAATATTATAAATACAAATGTTTAGATTGATGGATTTGTTTGAAGTTATCACTGGAACGGCTCAACGGATCTTTGGCACAGATGTAGAACATAGTCTGGACGAACACATAGGTTATTTATAAGGTTTTTTTTTTATTTCGCGCGGAGTCTCGGCTACAGCTTGTGTATAATAAACTCAAAAACAACTAATTCGAATTCAAAAATTATTTTTCAATTAGAAAGCTACATTATCCCTAAGTAACATAGGCTACATTTATTACTATTTTATTTCATTCCACGCGGACGCTATTGCGGGCAAAAAAAGCTAGTCAGTGGCTTGTCTTCAATACTGATGTACAAGGCTAAAATGATAACGACAATGAAAATGTAGATTTAAATATAAAGCCTTCATATTAATTAGATAAGAACTACACAAAGCTAAGCCTCTTAAGCTATTTAATCAAAATCTTATACCACAATTAATTTCTCCAAATCTTACCGAGTCAAGGAGTTTCTACATAATATAATTGCAGACAAAAACAATGTACAAATTAATATTTTAATGTTGGTAGAAGCTTCAAGGCCGACAACATATCTTGCTTTGATTGCTTTTCCTCTGTTATGGCAGATGTCCATGGGCGTCGATGTACACCTTGGTGTTCCCGCTGCTCGTTTGCCTCCTTCTCTTATAAAAAAAAAACAATAATATCTGTTGTCAAAGAAATCATCACATAACATTTGATGATTGACGTGTTAGAGACTTAATTCTAATGTGAATAATTCTATACCACACTATTAAAGAAAGGATGGGAAGGAGAAATGTATTTAATACAGGAAAGGGAATGGATAAGTTGGAAAAATAAAGATATCATACAAATTCACATCCAATAAAACTAAAGGTAGTTATTCAACAACAATACATATTTAAGCCCAAAAAAATTAAAAACAGTTTCATTTTCATAAATATTATGACACTACCTGTAGCCCAGAACTACATTGAATAAAAAAACTTGAGAGGTGTAAAGGGACACCCGGATGGAACGAAGTTCCTTTCAATTAATTAGTGAAGGAACCAATGTTTGTTCTATGAATAAAAAACTTAAGTCTTCACAAGTACATTTTATTTCTATGAATTTTCGTTATATATTGTCACGTCGTTGCCATGGTGAAGTAGCGCCCATTCGTCGTTAACATACCTACTATAGCAAAAAGTGTCGTGACAACTTATCGTAAGAATTATTTCCGTCTAGCCCCCTTTCACAACGCGCGATAAGGAACTTCGTTCCAAAAAAACTTAATTATTAGCCATTGTGTTCTTCCAGACTATGATCTACATGTGTGACAAATTTCATCAAGATCAGTTGAGCGGTTCCAGAGATACCTACAAACAAACATCCATCCATCTAAATATTCACATTTATAATATTATAAATAAGAAATAAATACATAAACATATTGTTAATGCTTCAACATTCTTTATTTAAATTAAGGTGAATGTACTAATATAGATAAGAAGTACTAAACTAAATCTTATACTTATGTTGTTGTCTATAACATAGTGTAAAAATTCTTACATCATAATTTAATTAAAATATTTTAATTTGTTTTTTTTCAATTAAGGGGGTAATTTGGCTTGATGATATTTTTAAATGTAACTTCCAGTAAAACTATTGATTTTATCTTTATTTTTGTAAATTTTTAAAATTGTACCTGGTTTTAATGTATTTGCATAAACTAAAATGTTCACACACAAACACCTGATTTCATGCACGAATAAATTTCAAATTAATAACTAATAATGTAGTTTATAATAAAACCTAGTATTGATATACATACTCATTTATATCTCATAGAAGTCTGAAAATAGATATATGAAATATTATTTATTATATTTAATAAAAATTGACTTTTATGACACCAAAGGGTCCAAAGGGATCTTCATCCCCAAGGGGTCGATATCGAACTTAAAGCAGTGCTAATTCTCACTCTGTCTTCTTCTATTGACCTAAGTCATAATGAATAATAATAATAATAATTGATCTTAAAGTAGGTCATTTGGTAATAAACAGTTCATTTTGGAAAAGGGATCACTTGTCCAAAACAGTTTGGGAATCACTGCTCTACAGTTTTTGTCACAATAACTGAACTGTCACCAAACTCTAAACTGGATTTAAAATAAAAATTACAAACATATTGCATCGTCCGTAAAACCCTTTACTCAATACCGAAGTCGATTAACAACAAAAAAGCAGCTACATAATATGTTATAAAATATTTAATGAAACACAGACATGACTTATTTCCTTTAAATAAAACGGACATCGTACACAGCGTGTGATTTTTATTCATTTTCACAATAAAACAATCTCTTCATAAACATACCTAAAAGCGGCGTTCGCGGATCATCGCTGTCCATGTCTTAGGCAAGTCTGTATTCATAAACGTAAACGTAAACAGGTTCATTGTCGGGCTCAGTACAAAATAGTAGTATGTTACGTAGCATTAGAGCATTGCTATCGATTGTTATTACTTTGTTCTGTTATCATGATTATTATTTGTTTTTGCATAAAGTGGCAGAAACAGAAACTACCTATTTTATTTTACTGTCATTGTCAATCTGACACTGACATAAAGTTGTCAAAGGAAATTGGCAAATATGGCATAAATTAAAAGTTTTAATCTTTCTGCCACAGAAATCATAAAAATACTTTAGGCTTTTATTAAACCAAAATTGTAAGTTATTGCCAATTCATATTTTTTATCAGTTTTTATCACTATATGAATAAGTATAACATGTTTGATAACCATGATACAAGTTTATTTGGCAGTGGATGCCCACAGTTATGGCTTTTTTTTTTGAATATAGAACATGATGAATAGGAAAATGGTTAATTTAAATTTTTACATAAAACTTGACTTGTTCAATGTTCAAAATTAAAGTCTGATAACAAATAAGTAAACGAATTCAAAATCTGTGAAAAGTTTATGAATATAATGTAATATTTTTTTATTGCGTCTGTTTTCAGCGAATATAGCGATGTAGTTAAACAATGCTACATATATAACACAAAGACAACGTAGAACAACACAAGCACACAAAACCTGTGTCGTGTCTTTTCGCATAGCAAGAAGTATCGAGTCGTAGGACAACGAGTTAATATCCTGTGCAAGCGTTAGGGGAGGACACGGTTTTGCGACCACCCACGGAACTAGCCAGAAAGGTGCGCCACAGGTTTGCGAATTACACAGTCTCGCATAACTAAGTAACCCAAGAAGTAATGATAAAGAAGGCGTGATTTATACGGCGGTAATAAAGCTAGAACTGCATCATTTTACATGTACATATTTTTTGTTTAATGCAAAGCAATAATTAAAATACAGATATTAAAAAGACGCACAGATAATGAGACGTTCAAGCTAACGATCTTTAATTGGGCCGATTGCAAATCTGACGTGCGTGACAGATAACCTATTGAATATCACAAATGAGTGCAGACCGCTTACAAGCGGCTGATGCCGACTATAACATTCATATTTGGTTTACACGTGTTTAAAATAACTAATTGCCTAGTATATTTTTCCAGGCGTCGATAAAAATTTCGGAAAATATGCATTTTTCAATTGTAATTAAAATATAAAGATACTATTACGTCATTTTTATCAATTCTTATGAAAGTTTATTATAAGCACGAAAAAAATAAAGTAAACAATAGCAACATTGTTGCAATTAGATAACTTATTGTAGATAAATTTCGATGCGTTGTGCCTATTGTAAAAATAATAAGTTTTCTTCGATATCCTCTCCCCGCGTCATATTGTTTATTATAAATTAAACAGCATAAGACGTACTGTAACATTAATAGACCAATTTCCATTCATATTTAGTAACAGTGAGGGAAAACTGATTTTTGTTGACATGTAAGTCATTAAACAAAATATATAACAATATAATTAAATAAATAAATTTAATGACATGCGACACATATCGTATGTTTAGATAAATAATTTAAGTTGTAACGTAAACATGTGCATGTTAAAATTCCATGATTTTATAAAAACAAACGTCATTTACGGATCGACTTTTCGCCCGACTGGGAAATGTTTTTAACTAGTATGTACATAAATTTCCTGGTATGTATGTATGTTTACCAATGTAATCCTCTTACATCGCTTTGCAGTAAACTTCTAAAATAATTTCATCATACATATTGGTTGTTGACGAAATTTTATAGTAGTATTATATATATTTATAGGGTTGTCAACGAATAGTTATAGGAATAATCTAATTCTTCTAGCAATTAATATTTTTTTTACATGTTTTCCTTTTTTAAATCTTAATACATTATATACTTTTTATGTGCTTACGCAACAAACATTGATATGCTTCTGCAAAAACAAATATATTTAAGGCTTAATGATACCGAAATACCGATAAAAATGGAACTCGTTTATTTATAATTGAATTTTCACTATTTAAACACGTGTTGAAAAACATATTGGAGTCTATTTCTTAAAGAGAATTACTATAAAACGACGTTAGGAAAGTCTTTTATGTTTCTAAACATAAATAAACACACGCGCTCGCGGCACGCTGAGGTCGCACGGTGCAAGACGATCGGCTGTTGCATCATGCTGTCACCAATGCCAACCATTTCTAATGCTCACATCACGTGAATGTCTAATGATTTATAATCTTTATTAAAATAATTTTAAAAAGCAGTTTCTTGAATAACTGTATCCTTAAAACAATCCGGATCAATTGTCACCCTACTCTGCAAAATCGCTGATAGCACGAGGGCAAACGCAACGACATATTATGTTCATTTTACTAATATTATAAATGCAAAAGTTTAAAATGGATGGATGGATGTATGTTATTGTGTATCTCTAGAGAGATTAAACGGATCTCTCTGAAATTTACCATAAATGTATTACAACCTAGAAGAATACATAGGCTGAGTAATTAATTTTTGTTTTTTAAATCCGCGCGGACGAAGTCATTGGCAGCTAATATCTATATAATTCGCGGCAATTATCCTAATTACAGTCTAAAACTCTGTAAAACCTAATTCAATCAAAATAATCTAATTTAATCTATACCACAAACAAAAAATCCTTTAAAATAACTTGAAACATTCCGAGTACAAAACAAAAGCCTTCATAATTCTGTTAAAACCCGCGAGAAATAAACAACACTTGTTTATATCGCCGTCCCTTTCATCGGAAGCGTTCACGCAAATCGACAGACTAGTTTCATCATAGTCCATGTCCAATTTAACTTGATCTCCATACACACCTTTCTGTCATATTGCCGTTATGGAAGTTAAAGTTTTCAGATGTTTATTTATATTAGTTACAAGACCGATCTAGGACAATATAAAGTATTACGTAGTTCATTAAATTGCTTCACTATTTGCCAAATATAAAATAATAGACCTGTTTAAAATTATAATAGTAAAACACAAATATAATTATTAAAAATAATTAAAAACTTCATTAAAATACATTTACTTGAAAACTGTATAAATAAGAAGCCTTAAATCGATTTTTTTTTTCTAATTTTCGACGTAAAAAAACCAATGGCGTGTTGGACCTATGTAAAAAATATTTTGCCATTGGTAAAACTACGTTATCACTGAGTAACATAAGCTATATTTAGTAATAGATTTTTGGTTAATTCCTTGCGTACGAAGTAACGGTAAAAAGCTAGTTTGACATAAACATAATATATTTAATAATAAGAGGCAAGGCCAATCGTTATTGTACCCGAGCAAAGATATCGAGAAAATTTCTTTGTTTCATACAAAGCGCTTCTTTCAATCTTTTTTTTTAATCTAGTATAAAGTGCAATTTGTACAAAAATACAAACCGTTAAGAACACTAAATTACACTAGGTTTGAAACTTTTCTAGGGAAAAAACGAAGACTATAACCATCAAACACTGTTCTTTTTTCAAAACGGAAAAAAGTTTGTTTCGATGTGTGTTTTTTGTTTCCTTCCTTTAATTTTAATTAAAACTGGCATAATATAATACATTTTATAATGAAAAAACTAAAAAAAAAATAAAGCTGTCATAAATAACGCTTGCGTGTTTCTCGCGCGACATAAAACCGACGCGAAAGGAAACTTCGCGCCATTTACGTTGCGTCCGTCAACACAACAAAAACAACTTGATCTCATATTGTTTAATTGACATTTAGATATTATCCAAGTATTACTTTGCGTTCTAGTGAGGCAGTGAAGTGCAATTTTATTCATTTTTTTAAGAAAACCAGGAATTACCTTTTAAAGGTATGTTTCAATTGTAATATTTCTTTTAAATGTATATTTGAAGTAATAAAATAAGTTTTTAATTAAATTATATTTAATAGAATGAAAAGAAAAAATTATATTAAAATTAATGAATACAAATTCGAACTTTAGTTCTCGGGTATCGAACCACTGAGCTATTACCTACAAAAATGCATCTTTTGTGACTTATTGTTTCCGTTTCATCGACAATTTTGTGATAAGTGATACTCTAATTATTTTTGTACAACAACCGCTGTTTACCTTGAAAATTGTAAAAGCATTAAAATTCACAAAAGTTATTTATACAACGACACGACAAAAAAATCTTTTGAAACAATGATCGGATCTCGAATGTTGCACGGGTAGAGTAAGGGTCCCATATTGTATCCAGGGAAAAACCTACCAATAATATAAGCCAGATAAAAGAGCGCGCAAATCCGCCACAGTAGCAATAGCCTCGCCATTTTGAACATGACAGAACTCGTAGGATCTACGACAGTATTTCGGCAACTTTTCATAGTTGATTATATTAAGACTAGGGATTTTGTGTTTTTATTCGTTTGAAGGACATTTGGCTATAGCCATTTTAGTATTCTGCTAATTGTTTCAGGGTTAATTCGATGCGTTTCTAAAATAAATTTGAATACACATTTCTCCTTATTCTTACCAATTTATTCCAGAAAGTTTTATACCATAAATACTAACTAATCCACAGATATGAGTAATAATTAAAAAAGAAAAAAGTCTCGAGTGTCAATGATAAAAACAAATTTTATCTAAGCGTTGTGAATTCGCTATTGCAACATGTCATCGACCCGCCATCTGACCATTATGTATAGATCTGTCAGTCAGCGAGCATTCTTACGACAGATCCCTTTATCTGTACCAGTTTTACAGCTTTCAACTCCAGATCAAAGGTCAACACATTCTAGTCACTGTATTATAAAATTTAACTAAAAGTCTAGAAGCATCTTTAATTAACTTATTAAAATGTGACTCCTTGACATGAAGGTTAGAGATTTCCGATTTCCGAAATAGATTTGTATGGTTTAGTTTTCATGAGCAATACATGTATCCAAATAATCTTAATTCTAAACTTATTTACCTCATTAACGTTAAATAGTATTACCACTAATAATCCAATACTATACTAGTATTTAAATGATACTAAGACCGTGTAATAGTTGATAAATAAATGTAACGTAGTTGTGTCAAGGTTACTAATGATTTTATTGAGTGAGAATCAAACCTGGGATTCAAAAGTATAGTTTTGTACTGCGTAGATAATGACAATTGAACTTTATACAAAACGGGAAGCGATATAGACAGGTTCAAAACAAGACCTTTAAATGATAGGACTACTTTTATTGTTATAAAACCTTGATATTAACAAAACATTTAACTATGTAAATATTATAAACTAATTCATGTGTATCTAGATGATAAATGAATTTGTATTACTACTGTTATACTAAATTTAGTGGATGCACACATTATAAGGTTCATATTACGCTACGTTGACACCTAAAGACACTCAGTTATCGAGAATTTCCTCTTGTATTAAAACTTTTTTTTGGAATTCATAGAAATAAAATGTACTTCTTGTGAAGACTTAAGTTTTTTATTCATAGAATAAACATTGGTTCCTTCACTAATTAATCGAAAGGAACTTCGTTCCATCCGGGTGTCCCTTGACACCTCTCAAGTTTTTTTTTTTTAATTTTTCAATGGGATTGGCATAAGTTCATCTGGTCGTATTCGGATTTATCTGGATATGTAAATAATATAATACGAGTATTAAGTTTAGTATAACAAAACATATCATAAACAATAATTAATTTGATTCTTAAAATATTCTCACCTAATCTTACTAATATTATAATTGCGAATGTTTAGATGGATGGATCAACGGACGTCGATGAAATTTAACATAGATGTAGATCGTAGTCTGGATGAACACGTAGGCTACTTGTTATATTTTTTTTTTAATTCCGCGCGAAAGTAATCGCGGGCGATAGCTAGACTTAGAAATAAGTTGATGAGTCGGCTTTTTTGTTCAATATAATATCGTCGAGACTTTACAAAAAGATCACAAACAAAACTGACCAAGTGAAAGATATTCTATAGTGATATTTTGACTAAATGAATTCAAACAACGAAAAGAATGATCATTTATCGAACCTAAACCCCGCGAATCTTAGCTCATTGTCAAGTGGCCACTGTTGTCAACCACCGATAACCGTACACTACTAAACCAAGGTCAAAAAATATATTACTCTTTTAAGATTATTATGTACAAAGCAATCATTTTACAACAATGAGAAGAACACTTAAGATAAATTAAATAATTGGATAAATTATTTATTTTAATATTAAACCAGATAACCTCCAAAAGTACGTGATATCTAATAACTAAAATTTTAGGAACATTACTTTTAGAACTTTCTGGGTAATAAAATTAAAAGTTCTTCGTAACATGATTTTGTCAGATAAGAAAAAAAATCGCTTGCTGAAGGAGACCCTTTTTAACAACGCGGTATAAAAAACAACTGATGTGGTGTGACTTCCTCAGTGCAAACAACGTAATATAGATAAAGTCGGGGCAGGCGAGTCAGGGCTGCGAGATTAGCCCTTAACGGCACAAGTTCGACACCCGCAGTTATTGTTGGTTTTATTTACATTTGTTTTACCCTGGGTTTCTGAGACCAAAACAGTTTAAAATTTATCGTTATCTTTGTTTTGTCAAAGATAATGATAGTGTTGACGATATGTTTTATACAAACATTTTGGTCTCAGAAACACACGGTTAAACGCCTATCTCTATCCAATACTAAAATTCTAATTTCTGACAACGTTTTAAAAGTTAAAAAAAAATAATTTGCGTTAAAACTTTCTTATTTTATAATCCTGGCTCAACTTTAGGAGGAAATGGAGTTTTTAAAGTGACATAGTGCAAACAACCTATGCGTAAAATAAAACTTCCGAGATTTTTTAATAATCTTCAAGAATGAATCAAGAAGAGATAAGAAAATATTCCTTACCAAACAAGGCTCATGGTTGTTTCCTTTGTATGCAGATTCTTCCTAGAAATTATGCCTTATAGGCATTTTTATGTTTAAAAGGAATTAATCTACAAATGTTATTTGCAAGTAATATCTAAGTTATCTACATTTGTAACTAACTTAGTAAAGTTTTATTAATTTTTTTTGAAAATGAATATTTAGTTAGTTACCAGTAACTCACTAAAATTCTCATTCACACTAAGGTTTACATGTGTGAAGCAGATCAGTGAGCCGGCTCGCAGCTCAGCTCAATTTGTAACCTGCACAGAGTGATTTGCTTTTCGAGTCACCGAACAGGTCGCTGCTCTTTGGATTTCTTAGTTATAGTACATCGCGATGAGCCGTGATCTAATAATTTCGTTGTTAACGGATCAAGTTTAAGTGACCGGAACTTTTGAACCGATTCAAAGCAGATTTAGCCGTTCATGATTTGAAAGAGATTTTACACCAGTTTAATACGAAAAAAAACTTGAGAGGTGTCAAGGGACACCCGGATGGAACGAAGTTCCTTTCGATTAATTAGTGAAGGAACCAATGTTTATTCTATGAATAAAAAACTTAAGTCTTCACAAGAAGTACATTTTATTTCTATGAATTTTCGTTATATATTGTCACGTCGTTGCCATGGTGAAGTAGCGCTCATTCGTCGTTAACATACTTACTATAGCAAAAAGTGTCGTGACAACTTTTCGTAAGAATTTTTTCCGTCTAGCCCCCTTTCACAACGCGCGATAAGGAACTTCGTTCCAATAATTCAATTTCTAGATTAAATTCGAATTAACACCTTAGCTGCGGCAAGTAAAATCTTAAACCTTCGTCTGGTGCGGCGGCGGGCCAAAGTGTGCCCCCAATGATTTTTCCGCCAGTGCGTGGCAGGCCTTTCTCGACCCACCAGCATAAGGTTAGATTAAATCGCTATAACATTGCGAAAACATAATATAGGTGTGTACTTTTTGGACTGTTAGAATAACCTTGAACCCACCTTCTTTAGAGTTGATTCGCCCCGGGATCTGCCAAACAGGAAATGAGAAATGAACCAGGGAAAGTGGCGGGTCGATATCGACCAGCACCGCACTAGAAAGTATTTTTAGTAGTGATGGGAAAGACAAAAATAAGGAGATATCGAAAATAAAATAGAATTGTAGAAAAGAAATGAAAAATAGTTTATTTAATTATTTATTTATGCTTGTCTTTAAAACATTTCGCACAAAGATTTTGTGTGCACATCCTATTTTTTATTTTTCTTGAAGGAAAATATCTATTTTTTTCTTGAAGGAAAATATCTATTTTTTTTCTTGAAGGAAAATATTTCCTCACTGCTGTCACTATCACTTTTATCTGCCTCGCGAATTAGTTTATTTTCCAAAATTTGTATTTTTCTTTTGTTTCCTGCCATCGTGCGTCGTTAATTTTACGAAAAGAAAAAACGCGACGTACAGTTCAGTGAGATGGCTCAACACTAACTAGCGAAGCGGGGCGCTCCGTGCGGTATCGGGTCGCCAACCGCCTGTTGGGACGGCGGGCCGCGATAGACCCCTGCCGCACCGAGTTGATATTTTTCACCGTCAGTGCGTGGTAGGCCGATAAAGGCCTGCCGTGATTTTTTATGAGATAATCGTTCCGCACCAGTGAGAGGGACATAGTTTTCTTCGTCCGCACCAGCTGAAATTCCGCGGCAGGTCGATCTAGGCCTGATCCGCAGTGAACGTGTTAACAAACAACTTAAGCTTGTCAATTATAAGTCTCAATTACATATAGTTATGTAAGAAGCGGTTGAAACCAGGTCCAGCGTTATCTTTCGCTTTCGCCTCGCAATAAATGGGTTATATCTTATCACATGCAACACGTTCTCGCACAAAATCCATACTTTTAATTAGCAATCGGTTGTGAAATCTAAATTAACTTTTACTAACCTAACAATACTACATACATTGCTTTATGGGCTTAATTCCTATCAGAAATGTTTACTTGTAGACTTCTTACTTCCTCTATTTCTCCTGCTATTCAGTCTCCTTCAGTCTCTTGCTCTTTCCCTCTCTCTCCACTTTGTTCTTTGTATCTTTCTCTTGTATGTCTGTGCAAAAGAAGTACCAGGATATCATAACCCTCCTTGTATTCTACAGCAATGGCTCGAGTGTGCGTGATCGGTGCGGGAGCCGCGGGTTTGTGTGCGGCACGCCATCTGCTGGTGGAGCCGTGCGTGTCGCAAGTGGACGTGTTGGAGCAGGCCTCGCAACTCGGCGGTACCTGGGTTTACACAGAGACAGTGGGATACGATGACTTCGGTCTGCCAATACACACCAGCATGTACAAAAGTCTCAGGTAAGTTTCGTTCACACGATCACTGTAGGTTTTTTTACAACTTATTTTGCAAATAAGATCAGAGCTACTAACTATCAAGTATTGATTTAAAAATTCTGCTTTGTTTGACGAGAGCAAACAAGACTCAAATATTATATACATAACTAACAAGTTTGTACTGAAGTCTTTTATTATAAATTCTACGTTGAAGCTAATTTTAAAGCATTAAAATGAAAGCTTTATTCTCTGTGTTATCCACCCAACCAATAATGTTGAAACTAGATACAGGTCTAATACAGGAATTAACATAGCTTATAACTCTTTGATAACAATTGCACTCAGAGTTTAAAGGTCAACTGATCACGTAATTTCATTGCATTTCGTTTTATCAATGCAATTATTACGGTATACTATCAGACGCATACAAAGTTGTAACGGTTTTAGTGAAACAATACACGAATTGTGAGTGCGTTATGATTATAACGTTCTTACTTACTTTAAACTACCTTTAATTAACGTGTTTTTATTACTTTTCCATTCCCATCCTTTTCTTATATGGAAAGTCTTCTTCTTCTTCTTCTTGAAGTGCGTCTTCGACTAGCGAAGGTTGGCGATCATGGAAAGGATGGGAAGGGGCAAAAGGTGGATTTGACGGAGCAGTGGACGCATAGGAAAAGGAAATATTATCTTTCTGTACGTCTTCTCCTCCGTCGATTAAAAGTAGGCAATGCATCGGCCATTACAGATGTCTATGGGCAGCGGTTGCTTCGCTATTTAGGCGAATCAAATGGCCGCTGACAGAACGTATTTGTTTTTCATCTTTTAACTATTTAACATTACATCTTATCTTAATAATATTATAAATGCGAATGTTGAGATGGATGGATGTTAGTTTGAAGGTATCTTCGGAACGGCTAAACCGATCATGATGAAATTTGGCACAATAGTAGAACATAGTCTGAAAGAGCACATAGGCTACGTATTAAGTTTTTTTTTGTCTCCGCGCGGACGGAGTCGCTGGCGACAGCTAGTATGACATATATTTGCAGTCCATATTTCCTAGGTAAAGCAACATTTGATAAGAACCGGCGTAACCATATTGCCAGCGCTGGCAAAGGTTATCGAGAAATAATTAGTGCAATCCATCAATACGTACATAACAAATATTTATATTTTCTTATAAATTGGAACTTCTAGAGTTATCGGGGGATCTCATTGAGGATGCGGCATATTGATTATGGAGTAGTTCTTGTTTATTAAACATACTTCGTGTTTACTATGAGAAATCTAAAATAAAGGAGCTTATGTAACAATTAAACGACTATGGGTGATGACAATTAGTAACAGAAACCTAAAGTCAAAACTCCCCAAACTATGTAAACCTTTTTTAGTATCTCCATACATTAAAGATTAACATCTTTTGCTCACACAAAAAGATACTGAATTTTAACATGTGTTTTGATCTCCAGAACCAACCTGCCGAAGGAGATCATGGGTTTTCCAGACTTCCCTGTACCGGAGAGTGAAAAGTCCTACCTTCCCGCCAAGGACATGCTAGCCTTCCTGCAGCTCTACGCAGACAAACATAACGTCACGCCTTATATTAAAGTAAGACATTTTGAATTAATTACCAATCCATGATTTTTCTCGTAGACCACTATCAAAATTTTACTTGTCTTGGAGAAGCCCCTAAAGCTAACTGTTTTCTAAATCTTGTGATCATCCTCGGACTTCATAAGGTCCATCTGGACTATTTGCCACGTCACCGGTGAGGAATGTACACAAAAAAAAATCAAGATTTAACTGACTCAGTTACTTATTTTGATTACAGTTCAAACACCACGTGCAACTGGTGAAGCCCAAAGCGGGTCCTAATGGCGAGCTATGGGACGTTAGCTATAAGGACCTCAGCACTGGTGTTTCAGTGACACGCGAGTATGACTATGTGTTCGTGTGCAACGGACATTATAACACGCCCTTTATACCTAATATACCAGGACTTAAGGAATTCAAAGGTCAGTACTTTGCTGACTGTCTATTTCCTAGATGACAAGTACGACGTGGGGGTACTTCAAGAGTAGAATGAATAGACCACATCATCACTTCATCAGGTGGGATCGTGGTCAAGCACTAGCTTATTCGGTTAATAAATGAAGACACTTATGGTCGATATCTGCATTCGATCAGCAGTATTTTTGATATATTTTCTGTCCATCTTGTTGTTAATCGATTTAATCCCAATGGTACTCAAAAGTATGGTGATTTAGAATACGATTCTATAACTTTTGTTCTCCGTTACTAATTTATCAGATCAATATCGAATACTGATTTTAGTCGTATGTGAATGATTAGCGAAATTGTCCAAACCTACTATTTCTTTTACAGTCTATTAATTTATTGCGCGCTCAATTCTAACAATAGAGTCTGAGCAATGCTACGAATGCTGACATCATCTTACTGAAACCACAATAAAATATTTTTTAAATTAAAAATGATCAGGTGACGTGATGCACAGTCACGACTACCGAGTACCGGAGATCTTCACCGGCAAGCGCGTGTTGGTTGTGGGCGCTGGTCCTAGCGGTATGGATATCGCGCTGGAGGTGGCCGGAGTGGCGCATCGGGTACTCCTCAGCCACCACCTCAGTGAGAAGCCTCGCTCCGTTTTTCCTGACAACATGCTGCAGAAGCCAGATGTGGTCCAACTGGACGGGAATACTGCCATTTTCAAAGATGGCACAGAAGAAGAGGTGGACGTCGTATTTCTTTGTACCGGTAAGTAGTTTTTTTTTAAACTTTGAACAGCAGCAATCACAACAGAAAAGTAGATAACAAAAAGATTGAAGAGTTATAAAATTTAGTATCATGCGTTAGGTGGAATTTAGACTTATATCTATTTTACAATTTTCAGTTCTCTTCGATCCAGTTCTCTGGGGGGGGAGGCAGGCTGCCCCCCCCCAACCCAATCCCTTCCCCCTCCCTCCCACTACTTTCCCCCTCCCCCCTACCCTCCATCCTCTACCCCTGGCGTGACCCATATCTCGACTCACGTTGGAGGTCACTGTTTAATAAAGTCAATCGGTACAAACAAGAATGACTTATATTTTTGCTTACAACTTTATATCTTTATCACGATCTATCCGCGACTTCCAGTCTTTTATGAGATCCTAGTACTTCATTCATATTGTATATCCGACTGGGCACGGGCTAGCACTCAGAGTTCTTAAATGCTCCCTAAGGGAGACTCCTTAAGAGCTATGAATGCAGCAGTAAAATGTTTGTAGGGTATTTATACAACTTCCCGTTCCTGCACGAGTCGTGCGGTATCGTGGTGGAGGAGAACTGCGTGGAGCCGTTGTACAAACACCTGGTGAATGTACGTCACCCCTCCATGTGTCTCGTCGGTGTTCCGTACTACGTCTGCGCATTCTCTATGTTTGACTTACAGGTCTGTACGATGCTGATATCTTAATTTTTACTAATATTATAAATGCGAATGTTTAGATGGATGGATGTTTGAAGATATCTTGGAAACGGCTGAACGAATCGTGATGAAATTTGTCACATATGGAAAAGATAGTCTGGAAGAACATATAGGCAGTAGCCTATATGTTAATAAGTATATTAAGTTTTGTTTATTTCCGCATAGACGGAGTCGCGGGACAAAAGCTAGTTTATTATATCTGGAGTTTGGTGAAAAATAATCCACATGTCACATGACTTTCCTTCTAGCAGAATTTCTAGATTCTATTCATTCATTTATCTAGATTTTTAAAGATATAAATTTGGCAAGTTGGTTTTCTGTTCTTTAGATTAGTGAAAGTTAGTGTGAGAATCCCAAAAGTCAAAAGACCTCAGAGTAGAATGAAATGAGCCTCATTTGAGTAAGACTGGCAGCAAATATACTAGATGATGAATTTCGGAGTGAGAATTCTAACCTTTACCTCCTAGAAAATGGAGGTGATTGATAAATAAAGTTCAACGTTTATGTCAGGTACGGTATTACGTGCGGTCGATGAATGGCAGCTTCAGTCTCCCCAGCAGTGAGGAGATGCTGCACCACTGGGAGCAGGAGAAGCTGCAGCGCGCAGCTCGCGGGTACACGCGCAGACAAGCTCACATGATGGGCCCCGACCAGGTGAGATGTTGTTGAACTCTATGAGACACTCACCAAGTGAACACTAAATATGGTTTTATTAGGTCTTTTAATGCTTGCATTTCATTTCTCTTACATATAAATACTAATATTATAAATGGGAAAGTTTAGATAGATGGATGGATGTTTGTTAGAAGTTATCTATAGAACGGCTCAAAGGATCTTGATAAAATTTGGGACAAATGTAGAACATAGTCTGGAAGAACACATATACAACTTATTAGGTGTTTTTTTTAATACTGTGCAGACAAAATCGTGGGCAACAGCTAGTTGTCATATAAAGTGCGACAGTGTAAAGTGAATGTGACAGTTATTGTTAAATACAACAGAAATTCAGACTTTTGTGAGATTTTTGGTCCTTCTAGTTGGACAAGTTTAGTATTTTCTGAAATACTTGAATTAAGCCTAGTAAAATTACGCTTAGACAATTCGATGGCTCCTACGAATAAGGGCCAATGTACAAATTGACAACTTTACAGTAGAGGCTTTCAAAATTTCAACCATATAGGAAAAGAGGCCGCATACGCCCTTTTACTTCAGTAAAAAATCACATTTACACCTGTAAATGTTTGTGTTTAGTGCATGTTAACTAAATTAAGAGGTAGTTTTTAACATAAAAAAGTAAAAATCATTATTTTTTTACTTTGGTCCTTATACATAAGACCCAAGAAGAACTATTTTTGCCCTTTAACTACGACTAATAGATAACTCAGATTACGATATTGATCTTTATTTATAAACTTGTTCAACAAGATTTTACAGCAAAATAAAGTCAATAAAACTTTATTTACATTATAGAGCAATACCGTTTAAGGTAAAATGTTGCCAACAGCTTGTACTATTTCTATATAAATTAAACATTTTATTGATTTCCTTATTCCTGCATTCTGAGCATAAAAAAATAACTTACGCAAATTCAATTTTCCGGTAATTTTTTTTAAAGGATATTCTTGCATTGCGACAACCTTTGATTAGCTTGCGCGTGTATTTTTGTATAGACCCTTGTTTCACTAATGTAATTAATCAGATCAATGTAATGTGCGATTTAAGCACCACTTCCACTGGTAGTACGTCGCATGATTAGTCGCTTAGTGGAAAATGGGTTATATATTTAGTCGGGTTGTATTAGGGCGGGTACTACAGCGAGTTGTCGCTTGAGTCGGGCGCCGCGCCGCTGCCCGCCGTGCTCACGGCCGTGCACAACGACAGTAGCGGCAAGTTCCTGCACAATCTGCCCTCCTACAGGCGGGACAGATACCGTCTTATTGACGATAATAACTTCATATGCTATTAGATCCCTAGTAGACATTATATGGTTAATTAATCAGTCCTTGACTCTAAATATATATAGCAAAATCAACACTAAGCGCAGCCCTCAGTAACAGAAATTATATAAATGATAAGATTTATAAAATTTTCTTGTAATGAAACGAATAAAATGTATTCATTAATATTTTCGTATTCTTTTTATTACATTTTTTATTTAAAATAATAAAAAAAATAATTATAATAAAAATAACTAATTAATTCATTTTGTATCTTTAAAACCATTTTACCGTAAAGAAATTTACAAGATCAATAAGATATGTATTTGATTAAAAGTAACTAGTGTCTAACCGTGAGTTTCTGAGACCAAAAACTCCGTTTAAAACACATCGCAATCTCTATTTTGTCATCGATAAAGATAGGGACGATATGTTTTGTACATAGATTTCAGTCTCACAAACCCACAGTTAGTATTCTAATCTATATTTAAACTGCAACTTCGTCCGCGCGGAATAAAAAAAATGCACACAAGATAAAAAAAGTTCCTATGTCCGTCTCCTAGTTCTAAGCTACCTCCCCATTAATTTTCAGCTAAATCAGTTCGACCGATCTTGAGTTATAAATAGTGTAACTAACACGACTTTCTTTTACATATATAGATTATAGTTAATTTTTGTTTCAATCATTTCATTTCAAAATTTATTACTATTACATTTATCTTTTGACAGTTCATATAACTGTTACTAAGATAAATTATTTAAAAGGTATGTTGTTTACCTCGATATTCCAAGTTCCGTGAAATACGAGTATGAATATTGCGTATTCCTTGTCTATCAAAGTACCTTTACTTATCATAACCAGGAATTATTTTATTCCACTCGAATTACGTCAGTTTTTTAACCGTAGAATACGACTCTATTTTCAAAGATAGGGAGTAGAATTCTACAGTTATGTTACGACTGTAACTTAGGGTTAAATAAACCCTAATACTTTTTGTTAAACTGTGCCACTCAGAATAGTTTGATAACGCCTTTAGTGGCAATTACTTAATAGGGAAAATAAAAACAAGATAAGAAATAAATTTATTAAATAACAGGAACATATACAAAAAATATATGCTATCTTCATGTCACCAACAGATTATTAATTTCGTCAGTTTGTAATCAAACTAGGCATATTATTAGATATCAAAAATTCACTGCATATTTGAACTGCCCTAAAAAAAATCAAACCGACCGATTTTTTTTTTCGCCATATTAATTATCACATCACTAATATAATCGTTTCTACTACAGAAACACGTATAACAAAAACATATTGTTATCTCTGTTTATTTAACAAGAAAGAAAGGGATGACACTATGTTTTTCTGCAGGTGTTTCAACAGTGTAAACTCACGGATAGACATAAAACATCACATACCGCGTCCGCACTCTCTTAGCTCCGTCCAGTTTATGCAGTCCTAGTACATTGTGCGGGTTGCTAGTGACGTTATCGTTGCCCGTTCGCCTTGATCCGGACGATGACATTCCGATATCGCCTACAATTGCCCGTTTCTTTGATTAAATTATTCATAATAACTTTCTAGAGTTTTTTTTAGATATTTTAAGTGTTATTCACATTAGGACTTTCTGAAAAAAAATCTGCCGATTTAGTCGTAGGTTCGAATCCCTTCATTGGTTTATTGTCATGAACCCATCGTGAACCATAGTCTAGCGTAAAGTTTAGAATGGTTACTAGAAACGTTTTTTAAAAAGCTCCAGGAATGATGAAAAGTTTTGAACAGATGTTCCAGCACGAGAATCCCATGATTACTTTATTAGTCAAACTAGCTGTATCTCGCGACTCTGTCAGCGCGGAATTAAAAAAAAAGTTAAATAGTAGCCTATTTGTTCTTCCAGGCTATGTTCTACATCTATGCTGAATTTCAGCGATATCAGTTGAGCCGTTCTGATACCTTTTAACAATAATTATACAAACTTTCGTATTTATAAGTAAGATTAAGCTACCTTTATATTGCCCTTATTTATCAAAAGACATAGTTTTCTTCTTAAATCTGTTAACTTATTTCCAGGACCGTTACTACTCCTCGTTAGCATCAGAGGCGGGTACCAAGAACCTACCTCCAGTGGTGACGAAGATCCGTGAGGAGAGCTCTGTGCGGTTCCTCCACAACTTGCAGCACTACCGCCGCGATATCTACCGCATTATTGACGACAACTCCTACGAGCTGATCAGTGATGGCAAGAGACAAGTTCTTTGTTGACCCCAACGAGGTAAAACAGTTTAGTGTCGGTTTCCATTGATGAAACACAAGTACAAAAATTAACATCTCTCATTGTGAATATCTAACCGAGGGTCAATAAAACATATTGATATCCCTGTTTTCTTCAAAAATAATGACAGAGATAACGATATGTTTTATTGAGAGTTTGATCTCAGAAACCTACGGTAAATGGTCTGACATTTGTATACAAAATCTGCTGTTATATTCAAATATCTAGCGCAATGAGAGAGGCGCTGCTATCGCGGTTCTATTCTGTCTGAAAATATTTATAATAATAGATATAGTATAAAGGATGTTTTGATCTTTGAGGGCGCTAGTGAACTATCAAAATTTAGTTTGACTTATGACCTGGTCAGATATTCTTATCAATTTACACCAGGTATTCTCAAAGTGGTCAAAAAACTTAAAGCATTGCTAATTCTCACTCTGTCTTCTATTGACCTAAATCCGAATGAAAATAATAATAATAATTGATCTTAAAAGTAGGTAATTTGGTCATGTGGGGGTCTGAGGTAATGGTTCATTTTGAAAAAGGGGGTCACTTGTCCAAAATAATTTGGGGATCTCTAGTTTACATAATTTTTTTCTTTAAATGAATGTAAAGGTTAGCAATATTTTAATACGACTGTGGATGCTCTCATATTATCTTTGGTAGAGATAAAACTATTTTTTTGTATCTGTGTTTGGTTAATAGAAACAGTTAACTCTTAAGTTAGATTTTATTTAAGTTGCATATTGATATTTATAAAAAAAAAGAAAAAAAATGAAGCAACTTTTAGTGTACAGACGTAATTTATATATTATACAAATGCAAAGAATTTTTTAATTTGAAGTTTTGAAGATAGGCTTACTTTTATTGAAGTCGGTTTGCAAATACTATTAATTATTGAGGCTTTATTCAAATATTTTTTTCTAAGGGAATTGTGAAGTTTTGACTAACTTTTAGTCGAATTACTATTTAGTTTAAGATTAATGTATCTATTTAGTTTATTAATAGACATAATAATAAATTGAAATATATGGTTGTCTCTATTTTTTCAAAGAGATCGTAAGGGATGTCAATGTGTGTTAATTTAACTGTCATTGCAATCCACACTAAAGATATCAAATTATGTCACTTTACGTAGATTATATGTTCAAATATTCCTTTTATGAAAAAATGTAACATTCTGTATAATTAAATTCATTGACATTTGTACTATCAGCAATAAAAGTGTTACACAAATAAACTAATATTTTAATTCCCTTATTAAACTTGAGTATGACAACTCACTGCTCTATGTTATATGGAGTTGATAATTGTCTACGTGATTGTACAAGACTATAAAGGATGTTATAATATTCACAGGGGGAACACTTGAACATTTATTATCCCTTTGGTTATATCTGACGTGATGGGTCATAGTTACTGACAATGTATATTACTATATACTTACTTATAATTATAGTTAAACATAAATTTTTAAGTTACGTATGAATTATAGGAAAATATGTCAATTAAATTATATTTTAAAGTTATATAATTTGAAATAAAACACTAAATTCAGCCAAAAATATTTTTATTTAAGCGTATTTATAATATTTATATTATCAATGCTTGATATATTATTAATCTTTAAATCTAATAATTATTATTTATGGCTTTCCATCATTTAACGTTACTAATATTTTGACATCGGCTGAATAATTTCAGCCATTTTCGTACAAACCACAAACTTTGTACTTATATTCGCTTCGCATTAGATATTTCAAAATAAACACTACTTTATAATAATACAAAAATACCACTCTGAATATCGTTTAGAAATTTTTTGTAATTTTTTTTTCGTTTCGTATCTTGTGTCCAAATTTAATTTCAAGATTTAAAGTTTTTGATATAATATTTTTTTTTTGTATATAAAATTAAAAAGATCTTAAAACTAGAACTTATTGTAAACTTAATAATAAAGCAATTCGATAACAAAAAAAAAGTACAATGCGGGCAAAAAATGTTAGAGTACGGTACGTTAACTATTCACAACAGAAATGTACTTATAAAGTCAACTCACAATGTTTCCTATAAAAGTACATTCGGCGACAAAATATTGTAAGTACTTTCAAACACACAACGCATTATAAAAAAAACTTAAACAGTTTCATGGTTTTACGTCAAATTATTGTTTGTAGAAGAGTTTTTAAATCAAACGGATAAAAAAATATTTTTAGTATTTATACTACATATATCTGTCGCCGAGTGTACCTTTTTCCATGTACAGTCAGCAACATTCGAGTGCCGCGGGATCATTCCTTCAGTTTTCTAACAGACACTTTTGGCAACGCCTCGTACAAAACCTACCTATCCTTGTTCGACCTACCTATATCCCTGTCTTTTCAGTACCTTTATTTACATCCTGATATGAAAAACATTACCAGCAGGGTCCAATAGTACCCTGTAAATTATACGCTAAGAAGAATAATAATAATAAAGTAGAAAAAATGGCAACATTAGTGCACCGGCCGTCTTGTGTATATACAATCTTAACTACGCCGAAATAAACCAATAGTATCAAGCGTTCTAGCACCATTTCCATATAAATTTTATAACCTCAAATATAAAATTATCAACCGAAAATATAAGAAGAATCATCGAATAAAACAATAATATAACAAAACATTTGCCCCCCCTAAATAATTTGCATTTCAGAAAGCCAATTCCCTGCCCCATTTACACTGGTTAATTTGCAATTAATATACGGACTAGTCGAAACAGTATTGCAATGAAATAATCATATAACTACACAATTACAGTGTTAGAATTAAATATACAAGAAGTACTAAATCAACTACTTACTGACATTAAGATCTAGATTATAAAAAAATAAATCACATATCACCAACTCTCTCGATCACAACTCCACGTCTCGACAACATGAGCCAATGGAAACTGGCCCAACAACACAACAACCGCAATAACGCCCCCAATCATAACGTAACAAGGGTAACTATAACTTAAAGTACCTTAATGCCCCAGCTGGGACAATGTCGTAGTATTGAGCCTCACAATCTACAATTGTACTTTATAAACCTGTATGTGGGTCCTCGCTACACGGCTACGGGGAGTGGTGACTACCGCTACCCTAACACCGAGAGATAAGACAACACTACGTGAAAAGAGTGCCTTATACAGAACCTCAATATATTATACATTGGATTTCAACTGCAACTGTCTCTATTTTTTTTACAAAGAATGTAAGTCACAAATTCTTCAATCGAAACCCATTATAATATAAAATGTTTGTACATTTTTATAGATAAATGTGAATTTTATACCATCTCTAAACTATCGCTTCTGAAAACATTTTGTCAGTTCAATATAGAACAATATAAATACCTAAAGAGCTTAAATGTACTTTTTCAAAGTGTATATAATAAATGTAAGAATTGTAATCTCTCTGGGACCAACAATCCCATTATGAAATGTAACTAAAGTTTTATTTGTCAAAACTACACATAAAAATTTTGTTCAAGTAGAAAATATGTAGAAATATTTTCTGAATAAATGATAGTAACGACAAATACAAATACAAATCCCTACAATTTTAGTTGACCTGGTTAAAGTCCTTTCGTAGATTTTTGAGTGACATTTTTTCATAATGTTTTTTTTTTTGGATTGGATAAGTTTTTTAATAAAGTTACCTTAGTAAGGTTCTTTTGTACACGGTCAAAGTTTAGAAAAATTACAAAAACCATACACGTAAATTATGACCCGGTCAAGTAAAATTGCAAGTAAACATATGTGTCATATTTATTATATGACCTGCCTGTACCCGGTTAAGTAAGATTGCGAGTATCATGGTCTCACTTGTCATGTACCAGGCGCACATGAGACGTGCAGGACTATGGAGCGGGGTCATCAGCGAAGGGCACATCTGGCTGCATGGAGAGCGCGCGCTGCGTTGGCTCATAGCGACCGGCCAAGTAGTAGAGGTCGTTGTTGTCGTCGGCGGCGCGCGCCTCCGCAGCCATGCGCGCCTGGTACTGCGCCAGCGGTACCACCTCGCACTTGTGCGATATCGTCTGCACGTCGTTCTCGTCCGTGTGCGGGGACTCGAACAAACCGCCCTGTAAAATAAACACCAATAATAAATAAGGATAAAAGGATAAGGATAATAAGGATAAAAGGATTAAAAATATTAAAAACCATTTTCCCAATTCAAGTTAGGAGTAGAAATTAACTTGGATTATGTGGGTTTGTTTAAAACTTGGTTCTAACAACTATTTTTAACGGTATATTTTCGAAGCGTGTCCACCGGTAGGTCAAATGAGGCAACGCAGAAGTAATATTAGGAGCAATGAAAAGAATAATTTTCCATTGAAGATTGGGGAACCGGGAGAGCATAACAAGAAAGCGTGCGTACCGGGTATTTGAGTGGTCCGCGGCAACCGACGGTCTCCTCGGGGTGGTAGAACCACTCGACGCGCACGGCCATGGCGCCGCGAGCTTCCCACAGCGCCACTATACGTCCGATGTACGGCCGGTCCGCGCGCCCCGTGGACAGAAACACCGCCGCCTCACCCACCTGCATCACATCATTACTCACAATTAAAAACCAATTATAATGCGGAAGAGTACATTTTGGAGAGATTATGCATGAAATTTGTTCAGTTTAGTCTGTCCCTACTTGGTACAGTAGTGTGGCTCCCTTTTGCCACACTACTGTACCAAGTTTGTGCCTTGTATGATGTGCATGTTTTTTCTTTTTTGGTTTTACATATATTCTTTGTGTGGCAATAAATGTTTTTCTTCCTTTCTTTCGAAAATTGGTCTCAGTAACCCTAGTAGTATAAGATAGACGACACGCGACCACTTTTAAGTTTTTTTAACCACTTGTAACCGCTTACGGAGCTAGTTCAAGAGTACCAAGGCTACATAAGCTATAGGTGCACTCACATGGAGGGTCTCCTCGCCGCGCTGTATGGCGCGGTAGAAGAGCTTGCGGTGGCGGGGGCGCGCTGTTCGGCGGTAGGCGGGGCCGAGCCAGCGCCACAGCGCGCCGCCCGGCAGGAACGCGGCCATCTTGCTCACCCCGGCCCCGCCCCCGCCACCCCCGCCTCCCCCGCACGCCGCGCCGCTGTCCGTCGATGTGGACGATACCGTACGCTTCTTAGTTTTCTGCAATCCCAGTAATGACACTTTTAAAACATGACAGGATCCTTTTAAAAATCATTTAACAAAAAAGAATACAGGTTTAGGTGAGTTTAGGGGAAAATATATACCTTTTTTGAGGCATCCATAGAAGTAGACGGCACATCCACTTCCAGTCCAATTCCACTGTCTTTTAGATTATCTTTAACATCTTCGTCTTTCTTCAAAGTTATCCTCCCGAGATTGGTAAAGTCCAAAATGGCGTTCTTCACAAGAGTTTTCTTTGACAAAACTGCTTTCTTGATGACCGTCTTCATTTTCTCATCGGGAGACTTTTCGACCGCAATCAGAGTGGACAGCCTGTCATTGGAGTCTCCGGAGTCCTCGTTTGATTTAATAGAATCGACATAATCTGTGGAAGACTTCCTCTTGAGGTGATCGTCTCCCGACGAACTCGAATGTTCCTTGCAACTCGAATGATGTCTTTTCTTATGTTTCCTGTGATGTTTCTTATGATGTCTTCTGTGCTTGCAGTGCTCCTCGCAACACTTGTGTTTCTTCTTTTTCTTCTTCACGTATTCGGTGGAGTTAGGATCTTCTTCGCTGGAATGGAGTCGTTTGAGTTTTTCCTTTCGATGCTTTTTAAGTTTCTTTCTATCTCTGTGTCTGTCTTCTTCTTCTGCTTTGTCTTCTGTTACCGTCTGCGACGGGGGTGCCGGTTCAGTTTTAACTTCTGTACTAGTCGACGGGACGACTGCCTTTTTATCTTCTGTGACACTTGTGTTTCTTCTTCGCTTGCCGAGTGTGAATAGAGTGTTCTCGTACTCTGAAAGTTACGAAAGTAAAGTTACTGTAATGCGATGTTGCCGTGATGAAGTACCCTGAACATCAATCAAAATGGAAAGACAAAATATAAGTTTCGACTCACCAACAATGGGATAGTTTGGTTCGAGGAAGCGTATGTCCTCTAGTGCGATGCGGCCGGAGTCGCCGTCGTCAAACTCTACGGGCACGAGGTGGTCGTGGCGCGGGTCGGGCGAGGCCAGCGCCACAGTGCCCGGGTACAGGCAGCGGTACTGCTGCGACCAGTACGCGCACACCCGCGTGCCCGACCCCAGCTCAGACACAGAGCGTGGACTCACTTCCAGAATCTGAAAGTTTAGGGTGGGACTAAAGTTAGGTAATGCTAATCCCATTAGTCACAAACCATTAAATACAAAAAAGACATACTTGATACAACTGTAAATTATTAAATAGGGTCAAAAAATTCAAAAAGTTACTCACAGCATCTCTTAAAGTCTCTTCCCTGGATAAGATATGGGGCTTGTTGCCTCTCTCTCCATCCAGCGTGATGGCGTACACATCGGGCGCCTGCACCGCGCTCAGCTTGCCGGCGTAGAACAAGCCGCCCATGGCAGTCAGCACCCGCGGTGATGAGTCCAGCTTGTCCTCGGTGAGAGTGCAGCGCGACACCGCCGGCGCCTGCGCACTCTCCTCCTTCGAGCTCTCACTCGGCCTCTCTTTCGATTTGAGACTCTTTCTCCTCTTCTTCGCGCGACGCCGTTCTTTATCACTTTCGCTCGATGCGCTCACTCTTCGTATCGCCAGCTCTATTTCCGGTAAATCGTCTCTAGAATGTTTTCTGACAAGACGATCCACCTTTTCCCTGTTCTTCTGTCGCACCTCGTTCAGACTCTCCATCGAGGAGCTGGCGGATCTGTTTAAGGACCCATCCACCTCCTCCTCCTCGGAGTATACTTTAAGTATCGGTTCCGCTTTCAGCTTAGGTCGGACTTTACTCGTTCTGTTTTCGTCTCTAGAAGGTTCTCCTCTGCTGCACAAAATGCCGCCTTTTAGCTTTCCTTTCGCTAAGAGATAGCCAACTAAACTGCTCTTCGATTTCGGTTTCTTCGCGACTATAGTCTCCGTTGAATCCGGACTGGAAACCTTTCTAGGCCTGCCAACCTTTCTTTTCTTTGAAGAACCTCTGTCTGAATTGGGAGACAGTGCCGGCGTGGATGGCGTGGGCGGTGTGGAGAGCGCCGGAAGAGGCGGCGTCAGGGCGTTCAGCTGCGCTCTCTTCTCGTCGCACTGCCTCTGCAGCTCCTGCAGGCGTTCCCTCATGTCTTTTTCCATGGCGTTGACGAGAGCTTTGGCGGAGGGCACGGAAGACGAGTGAGTGCACGTCATCGAGCCGCACGGACAGGCCGTCACACGTCTCAGGCTCGCTTCCAACTCTCCGCCGCTACCTTTCCCCCCTTCTCTGTCCTTCTCCCGCTTGTGACGGCGCATCTTTTCCAACTTATGCCTTAACCTTTCTTCCCGGTCCCTACTCCTTTTTCTTCTCCTTTCACTCGAAGAGTCGTCCCTGTGTCTATTATGTTTGTCTTTTTTAATCAATTCTGAGGATCTCTCCAACGGCGGAGGACTCAGCAGCGGTTCAGTTTTTATAAACGGTCGAGTGGGCAGTTGGAGGACAGGCGGAGGACTTTCCTCAACTTCTTCCATAAACCTCTGTTCAGCCAACGCGCATAAAATATCTAACCCATCTAGGGAAGGTTTCGTCCGTTCACCGGCAATAGGTTCGGCGGCCGGGAATTCAAATCTCCTGTGCGGTTCGGCGTCGGTCCTGGGAGGTGATTTAGGTGAAGTTTTGATCATAATGTTCAACTTAGTCGTCGGCCTCGTATCGATAGTTAGAGGCGTCTGATCTAATGTCGGCATGCTGATGCCCGGTGTAGTTCTCTCGAACTGCTCGATGCTGTTGGATAAGAGCTCGAGGCCGCTGACGTCGACCAGCGGGCCGGCGGGCTGCACCGCCGGTACCGGTGAGCTGACCGACGTATCGATCACCAAGTCGTGAGAGCCGCCGCTACTCGAGTTGTCCATCGAGTCGTCTCTTTCTATCGCATCTATCGCTTTCTCGACCGCTCCTACGACCGTCGAATTGGCCAGCGCTTCGGAGGACGACTCTTCTGCACTGTCTATGGGTGGCGGCTGCAGCTGGTGGCCGTGCTCCTGCAGCTGGAGTGTCGACGATTCTTCCGGAAAGTGTGCAACTCCCACACACGCGATCTCTCTTTCATCTTCATCGGCGTGATTAGGAGAATCCTCGTAGTCATCAACGTGATCGGTTTGATTGGAGGCGTCCTTGTGCGCCGGACCCTCGGCCGCGTCGGGGGGCGGAGTGGGGGGCGCGGCGGGCGAGGTGGCCTGACTCCTGCACGCCTGCTCCGAAAACTCGGGCTGATAGTAAAGATGCGTGAGTATCGGCTGCTGCACCGGCTCCGGTGCAAACGTCGGCGGAGGCTTCTCCTGCGGCGGCTCAGGCTCGATCTTGATGAGCGCGTGCGGCGTGATAAGCGGCTGCATGATGGGCTTGCGTTTGTCCACAGTGTGGGCGGGGTGAGGTTGCGGTGCGGGCGCGGGGGCCAGCGTCACCAGCCGCGTGGAGTGTGTGTGCGTGTGCTGCAGCGTGGCGGTGGAGGCGAGCAGCTCGCCGGGCGCGTGCAGCAGCTGCAGGTGGTGCGGTGCGTGAGGCGCAGGCGGCAGCAGCAACGGCGCGGGCGGGTAGGGCACGCCGCCCCACACCACCGTGTGCGGCAGGTCGGGCGGCGCCGGCAACAGCAGCAGCGCGCCCGACGTGGGCTCGCGCACCAGCTGGTAGCCACCCACCGCGCCCACGCCGCCGCCCACACCGCCCACGGAGCTCACGCCCATGCCCATACCACCCACCATCATGCTCTCCATTGACACTTGAGCTGAAAAACAAGCATAACATCATTAAATAATTAAATAACCCTTCCACATGTAAACTAATTAAAAGCATATCAAACTGCGTCCCGACACCAAAACTAGAAACGAACGTGAGACGTTCCAAGATAATGAATGATTCATTGAGTTCAACTTCATTCAACATACATTAATGCACTTAATCCAATTAAGTTAAGGTGTAAATTTGCATATCAAGTGGTAAACAGCCGGTCATGTATGTATTCCTGGTACGGTGGACAGCGGGCGCATTTGTATGCCGCGTACGATGCTTCCGGCCGGGACCAGTGTGTACTTGCCCAGCGGTGGGAATAAAAAAGGCGCCTTTTTGTATAATTCGATTAAATAACCTAATGAAGATCCGTTCCCAGAAACAAACCGGTTTAACCGATGTACCGATGAATAATAAATTAACATTTAACAGCACGTCTCTTTAAGTACGATAGATTTTAATTCTTTACGTTCTAATTGCCACCCTCAGTGTAGATTACATTTGAAAGGTTTTGTTTAAGTAACTGTTATTCGATTTGACTTCGGCAGTGAAAACTTACTATCAACTTTTTTACAAGAGAAAAACAAAGTTCACAAGAAATGACTTCTTTGAACATTGTAAAAATATAATGAGACGTCCTTATAGTTTAAAAAACAATTATTCCAAAAAAAAAGGAAATTATTTGACTAATATGAGGAACAATTGAATAACTTATAATAAATCAACATTAAGTAATGCATAAATAATTAACTGAACGATATAAAAACACAATTTGAATACAATTTAAAATACGATAATCGTTTCTAACGACCGATTCATTGCACTCGAGTGTAATTCCTGGCACGTACGTAAGACAGAGACAGCTATATGTAATGTATGTGCGTGAGACAAGGATGGATAGTTGAATTAAAAAGACGTCTGAAAAGCAAATCGTTTTAATTTGAGGGTCGCAGGAACACGACCTGCACACTACCACCCTTCTAATAAACCTTTGTTTAATATATATATAATTATAATTTTAACGTAGCCCTTTTATATTGGCCAATAACATACAGTCAGTTCGTAGGTTCTACTTTCTTACTAATATTATAAACTTCTTTTACCCGCGACTCCGTCCGCGCGAAATAAAAAAATATAAAACGGGGTAAAATTATCCTATGTCCGTTTCCTGGTTCTAAGCTACCTGCCCAACAATTTTCAGCTAAATCAGTTCGACCGATCTTGAGTTATAAATAGTGTAACTAACACGACTTTCTTTTATATATAGGTATATAGATATAGATAGATGCGAATGTTTGTTTGAAGTTATCTCCGGAACTGCTCAAATTATCTTAAAGAAATTTGGCACAGATGTAGAACATAGTCTGGAAGAACACATAGGCTGATTTTTAAGTTTTTTTTAATACCGCGCGGACAAAGTCGCGGGCGACAGCTTAAATGTCTTCGAAATTTAAATAATTTTTTTGTAATTACGTTGATACTCTAATTGTCTGCATTGATGAAAGTTTCCTTTGTTATAAGTTGCCATAGTAACGGTATTTGTTTTGACAATACGAACTTGTGACCAATTATTTCTTAACTAAATTACGAGAAAGACACTAGTGTCAGCTATATTTGATAAAATGTTGACATTTAACAACATCAGATGATTGCTGTTTTTTTTTATTTAGGTAAAGGTTCCTTTTATGGAATTTGACTACAATCCACCAACAATCATACTTATTACTTTAAAGTTAAAAACTTTAGATGTACTTTTTTATATCATAAGGTGATAAAGGAGCTAACGGTCACCTGAATTTACCTAAATAGCAATGCGACATTCGCAATTGCAAATGTCTTTAATCGACAGAGGAGAGGACGCACAGAAAGAGGATATTTCGTCTTTGTATGCATCCCCTCATCCGTCAAATTCATTTCCTTCCCGACTTTTCTTTATAAGAAAAGGATAGGAAGGGAACGTGGAATAAAATTAGGACTCCCGCACCACACTCATCAGACGAAACGCGTAATTGCTTCCACTTTACGCCTGTCATCTGTGGGTACTTACTGTGAAAGATTAAATTTTTCATTTAATAGGTATATTTGTTAGATTTATTTAATCGTAGCTTTGTTTGACGCCTTTTTCCATATCTATATATATAAAAGAAAGTTGTGTTAGTTACACTATTTATAATTCAAGAACGGCTGAATCGATTTGACTGAAAATTGGTGGGCAGGTAGCTTAGAACCAGGAAACGGACATAGGATAATTTTTACCCCGTTTTCTATTTTTTTTAATTCCGCGGGAAAGAAGTCGCGGGCAAAAGCCAGTAAACTATAAACAAACTGTGTGCAAGAAGATTAACATTTAACTTTTCAGAAAAAGATCTTATATCTATTATCTAGCTTGCGTGAGTTCAATAAACAAGTCAAATATATTTAATGAATGCTCAATTACTCACTACTTACAAACAAAGTACTAAATCGTGCTTCATTGCATTCTCAAACCGCTACGATTCCTTTTTTTAACATGGCAACTATCGCGTGAGGTGTCAAATTCATTACCGTAAACCGTTAAGAGTGCGAGTAATCGGTAAAAAAAATTGCAAAAACTAATTCACAACACTAAAATTAAGAGGCGGGGCTCCCTGCGACCACCTGGGCGCGAACGCAGCGCTCTGATTGGTCGAGAGTTCGCGTGGGCGGAGTTAGAGAGGCGGAGCATTGTGGGCGGGACGTGTTGAGTAGTGATGCCCACTTGGCCTAAGTTATCGGTAAATGAGTTTTATGATTTTTTTTACGGTTTATTTTTTTCATTTGTGATGACGGATTATTTATGGCAGTTAGACGGCAGCCGGCGTTTGGAAGCCGTTAGTGCTTGAGTGTAATGTAGAAATGACAGATAGACCGAACACAAACGATTACTTGATTATTTTTTTAATAATTTGAACAGAATTGTTTTGTACTATTTGTACATTGTTTGTGACGATTTTGAATTTAAAGTTTTTACAGAATATTTGTTTTAGTTTCTTCTTTCGGTACGTAAATAAATAAGAAAATACACGATTGTATTAAATGAAAAAAAAAAAAAATTGCAAAAATTACAATTTTATGAAGTTAACATAGATTTTTTGTTTTCTTTAGGCATTTAATACAAATACTATTAATTGTAAACTTTTCGATTTGTATTTTCGAAGCATTATTTCTTGACTTGGAAATGACGTGACATGAATTATTGAGCATTTTTAATACAAAAAAAGACGTAACACGAAAATTGTAAATTGAAAATATTATTAAAGATGTAGTAGCACAATCTAATTAAAATCTAAATTAAGGAAAGTAGGTTTTCAGAGATAAGACCTATTCAAGAACGATTTCAGTTATCAGAATAAAATGACCAACTAGCTTTTGCTCGCGACTTAATTAAAAAAATAACTGTTTAAGTAGCCTATGTTTTCTACATCTGTGTCAAATTTCATCAAGATCCGTTGAGCAGTTCCGGAGATACCTTCAAACAAACATCCATCTAAACATTCGCATTTATAATATTAGTGATAAGTGTGGTAGATCCCGCAACAACAATATTTGTTGGGTGCACGAATTGGTCGAGTCGACCGGTGCAATACCACGACCACACAGAAGACAGACGTCAAGTGGAAGCAATTCCGCGTACAGTCTGATGATTGTGGTGTGGGAGGACTAATTTTAGTCCGCTTTCCCTTCCCATCATTTTCTTAACAGGAAAAGATGGGAAGGGGAAGTGGATTTGGCGGAAGAGGGGACGCATAGGAAGGAGAAATATCCTCTTTCTGTGCGTCCCCTTCTCCGTTAATCAAAGGTAGGCAACGCATCTGCATTTGCAGATGTCTATGGGCAACGGTCGCCTCGCTATTGTGGCGAATCCAGGTGGCCGTTTGCTCGTCTGCCACCTTGTGATATAAAAAAAAGTAAAATAGACTTGAAAAATCTTTAGGTTGCTTTATAGTTAAGTTTTGACTAGGTATAACAATTTTTTGACTTAATATATTAAACGCAGAATTAAATAACAAAAAAAATCAACAGGAAAAAGTTTGAAAGTTCCCAATAAAACCGGTTCCTTTTTAATCAGTGAAACCTATTTCTTTGATTGATAAATAGCGAGGCGACCGCTGCCCATAGACGTCGGCAATTGCAGATGCGTTGTCTACCTTTAATCGACAGAGGAGAGGACGCACAGAAAGAGGATATATCGTCTTTGTATGCGCATCCCCTCCTCCGTCAAATTCACTTCCTTCCCTACCTTTCCTTATCAGAAAAGAGTAGGAAGGAAAAGAGGGCTAAAATGAGGACTCCGGCACCACACTCATCAGACTGTACGCGGAGTTGCTTCCACTTCACGCCTGTGTTCTGTGTGGTCGTTGTATATCACCGGTTGACTTGGCGCATTCGTGCACCCTACAAATATTTTTACTGCCTTTGCTGTTGCCTACGAGTGTCTCCTACGTTAAAAATAGTAACTTAGTAAAGCAATTTTTACACAAGATAACTTTAAACATTGTTACAATTATGTAGAGCATAAAACAACTTAGAATAGACAACCAAAATACAAAATAATTATTTTACTTTAATTTCAAAAGAACACAAACATTTTGTAAAATGTCAAAATTGTAATACACCATTATTTACGTAGGAAATCAAGGGGAGGACTAGCCGATGATGAAGGGGGGGGGGCTAATATTAAAAAATCTTATTTTATTCCGAAGAGAATGCGTATCAAGATTTTTTATTGAAAAACTGAGTAAATTTTGAGTTAGGTATATACGTAGATTTGTAGGGATTATAGACACCTAAGTATTTCGTAGTAGTTTATATATTTATTTTTTTGTTTTATAAGAGAAGGTTACGATTTAATTTAATTTTTTGGATTCTGAAGGAAACAAGAGAGCAGCTGATCCCTCCATCCTCATCCATGGTAGGAGTCATCGAAATTTTTTACTTGGAAACTTTCCTAAGAGTTCCTAAAACCTGACAACATAGTCTGTAAACTGTTCAAGCCTGTTTTTAGAACGCTAAAGTATAAGTTATGAAAACAAAATTGCTTAAACTTAAAGTTTAGATGACTGAACCAGATGATCAAATTAAAAAAAACAACTTTGTCTATTCCTAAACGTGACTTAACAAGTCACTGATTGTAAATATAAAAACTGAAACTGTACTTATTATAAACTAGTTTTACGAAATGATTAAAAAAAAGTTGTTTTCTCCAGAGCAAGGCCGCTTTGATCAACGGTACACTACGTGCAAAATGTTAGCCGTATTACATCGCGGCATACAATGCGGCTCTCATTACATTGGCCATCTAACGTTTTATTTGAATTACCAGCGTATAAAGAACCCCCGTTATTCGGTATTAAGTATTTTATGAAGCTCAAATTACAATAGACGTACTCGGAATATTTTAGTACCAGTGTAATGTGAAATCCCGCGCTACGTCTTTACAAAGCGATAAGAGATCTTTTTATATTGGAATTTTATACAGCCATTGATAAAACCATCACAAGTGGAACTTGTTTAGCTGTTGATTTTTTTTTTTTTTTTTCAGTTTCGTAATGAATGATTTGTTTCTTTTTAAAACTTATTTGATTTTTTGTCGCTAATTTAATTTTGTATAGATCACGACATTAGCTGTTTTCCATTAAACGTTTTAATAATTATGAACCTACTCCGGTTCCCTATTGTTCGTGTTAAGATTAATTCTGTGGTAATATTAGGTCCTTACATATGAAATTGGTGTTTTGTATGGGAGGAACAAAAAGTCGAATATTTTTTAATACAATATATTTAATTATTCAAAGTATGAACCATTGTTTTCTATGCATTTTTGCCATCTCATAGGTAGTTCATTGATCCCTTTACTAAAAGAACCAGTCGGACGGGAATCAATAAAATCTTTGAAGGCGATTTGGACTGCCCCATCGGAGTTAAATTTTTTCCCTTGCAAGAAGTTATCCAAATTTCGAAAAAAATGGTAATCTGTTGGAGCAAGGTCCGGGGAGTACGGAGGATGTCTTAGACTTTCCAATTGAAGCTCTTCTAATTTAGTAGCCGTCTGTTGCGCAGTGTGTGGTCTAGCGTTGTCGTGAAGCAGCAGTGGCGTGGAGCGATTGACCAGCCTAAGTTGTTTAGCCGCTAGCTTTTCCATCATGGTTTGCAATTGCTGACAATAGACATCAGCCGTAATAGTCTGGCCAGATTTGAGAAAACTGTAATGAACAATACCGGCACTAGTCCACCAAACGCTTACAAGTAACTTTTTTGGGGTTAATTTTCGCTTGAGGCAGGATTTGGCTGGCTGGCCAGGATCCAACCATTGCGCTGAGCGCTTCCGATTATCGTAAAGAACCCATTTTTCATCACAGGTAATGATTCGGTTTAAAATACCTTCATTATTGTGCCGGTTTAGTAATGTAACGCAACAGTCGACGCGCGTTTGCCGGTTTGCTTCAGTCAATTCGTGAGGTACCCACCTTTCAAGCTTTTTAATCTTCCCAATTTGCTTCAAGTGAATTAAAACAGTTTTATCACTAACATCGCAGCCTGCAGCTAACTTGGACGTGGTTTGCGATGGATCCGCTTCCACAATAGCCTTCAACTCTTCATTATCAACTTGAGTCTCAGGCCGTCCACGGGGCTTGTTCTGCAGATCGAAATATCCAGAACGAAAACGTTGGCACCAAAAACGAACTGTGTTTTCTTTTGCAACACTACCGCTATACACATCATTCACCCTTCGAGTCGTTTCCGCAGCACTAGTGCAACGGCGGAACTCGTACTCGTAAATAATGCGATATTTTAAGTTTTCCATTTTGTGAAATGAGTGACGCAAACAGAAAAAAACAGAAGAAAAAAAACAAATGAATGACGGTCATCGAACCACAAATACATGAGTCTATAGCTGTACAAATTTGAATTTGGAATTCCTTACCAAAGAGGAGAAATTCGTGATTAAAGTGGCCAGTACGAAAAACGCCAATTTCATATGTAAGGACCTAATAAATTATTTTTTAATTTTAATTTGTTATCCAAAAATCATGTGGTTAAAAAGTGTCATTATAAATAAACTTTTTTTTTGTAATACGGTTTATAAAACTTAGGATAAACAAAAAAGCAGGCACAAAAAAAGCTGATTAAAAACAAAAAAAAGAAAAGCGCGCGAGAGAGGACGTAAGCGGCGAGTTGCAATGTGGGCACCAGAGCGACATGAACGCGAGGAGGTGCGCGGCGCCGTTGTGTTGGGTAATGCGGGGACGGCGGGGGGCGCGGCGGGCGGGCGCCGAGCGTCGGCGGCGCGCACTTGGCGCGCAACTACCAGGCTCGCATGCGTCGGGAGGGACTTACCTGGGTATTGCCAAAGCGGTGCGGGGGGTGCGGGAGCGGGCGCCGGCCACGCCAGCGGGGCGGGGCGCTCGTCGCACAGCACGTTGGCCACGCCCACCGTCATGGCCGCCTGCGCCGCGTCTGCGGTGTGAGAACAGAATGACGTGGCGCCTGCAATGTGTCGCACGTGTTACTCACAACCACTACCTCCCCTCTTATGATGTTTTGGTCCTAAAATGTCAATTACAATACAACGTGAAATTATAAAAAAAATAGTTATTTCCAATTCTACGATTTATAAAATTAACACAGCCAGCTAAAGTTAGCAAGCAAGCTTAGTTAAGTCAAGAAAAAACTATTCTTCATTCGCAACTTATTTTTATTATACAAGCATAATTTAAGTAAGATGATAATTACTTAATCTACAACTACTAAGCATATATCAAATACGAAACAACTTTATATATAGTCCTGTCTTATAAATAACATTTGCAATAAATACAAAAGACATAAAAAGCCTTCGTTTTGTGTTTGCAGATAAAACAGTAAACTCTGTAAAAGCAAATATCTCTATTTAAACTCAATAATTTTATCTAAATTCTACTTCGTTCTGTTCTATTCTATTCATAAGTCTACATAAATAGTGGGAAGTAACTTTTGTTGGTGTTTTGTTATCACATGTACAGTAAGAGCCAATCGCGGTGTTCCACTTACAGAAAAATTGCGTGAAATTCTACAACTTCATACAAAATAACACTTCACGTAGCAGTATGTTGTGCGAACGATTGCACAATAGTAAAAATCAATTAGTCGTGTATCACTGACAGACCTTTCATACGGATATATTTAAGAGCTGAGTCTTAATGGATATTGTGTCTGCGTCGTTATTTACGCAAAGTTCAAACGAATGTCGCTCAAGGTGGAATAGCGTCAGATTTCCCTATAGTACCTACATGCGTAAGGTCCATACTATCATATCATAATTTAGAAAGTATAGGGTTTCTTTTGAACATGAACGTATCTTAAACATTTAAGAATTATATTGACATGTAGGTACTGTAAATAGTCAGGTTATTCTTTCGAGGTAAAGATTCCGAAAAACAAAAAAAATAAATATTTTTCGCACAATTGAACCAAAACACCGAGAATAACGTCGATATTTTGTGACATAACTAATCGCGATCGCCTCTGTCAAAATTCTATAAAGATATCACGCATGAATCCACGTTCCCTTTCCACCCTTGTCTTATACGGAAAGAATAGAAAGGGAAGTCGATTTGATGGAGGAGGGGACGCATAGGAAGAGGATATAAGCACTTTCTGTGCGTTCCCTTATCTATCTTATAAAGGTAGACAACGCATCTGTAATTGCGGATGTCTATGGGTAGCGGCCGCTTCGCTATTTAAGCGTATTCAGCGATGAAACCGATCAATTTGTATGAAACGGAATACAAAAATGAATCCATCGTCCTCTAAAGAAAAAACGATGTTTTCGATTTATATATCGATCCTTAGAAATAGTTTGAGATCGAATATGGATTTCAATACCTAGGTATTACCAACGGTGGAACTGGTCCAACCAACCGTTGGTATGAGCTATATTGTGCTATGAGCTCCTAGTATTATCGCTCGTTTCTCTTTCTGTTGATGAGGTAACCAAATTTTCACAAGTATTTTTTTATTCCATTTGACCTTGTTTAGTTAGTGGTTTTGTGAAATTTTAAACTTTTTTTTAAGTTACCACATTCCTACTACATTCATTTTTAAGTTAATGTTTTGATTAGGCTTTATCTTTCTTTATTAACGTTGATATATTAGTCAAATCTCATTTGATACCCATGTTAGGGTCGATTTATAAATATTTGTCATCCTCTATTTGGCGACAATGACCATTTGGATTTTCCTGTGTACCGTACTCTGCTCTTCAAGCCATTTCATTTGATGTCCTTGTTGAGTGAGTGCTGCAAAAATATGTCATTCGCCATTTTTTCGCGGCGGCCATCTTGGATTTATAATGAAAAAAGAAAAAATCCATTGTCATCAGGACTAATGGTGTGTGCCGAATATCGGAAAAATGTAACAACAGGTCTAATTTAGGTGACAAGATTTAAAGCTACCTAATCCTAAATACGTGCCGTTCGCGTGACATCACTTTTATTTTTAAGCAAGGAAACTTTTTCACTACTGAAACAATCACTTAATGATCGTGCGTGATCGATGATATTGACGCGGCATCAGTTTATGACTCGAGAAATATTACGAAAGGAAGCACGTGTTAATAATACTAACCCATTCTTACACATTGTTTATTGTGCATCTCTCTTCTCCCGCATCATTCGTCATAATAGTGAAGAGCAAAAAAATACCTTGTATTTACTATGAAAGTATAAAATTTAATTGTAAACTCCGTAAGTAGGCTTTAAACTAAAACACTGCTTGAAATTACATATTACAATTACATATACGGAAATAATAAGAAAAAAAAAACATTACATTCCCTCTTTTTTTCCTTTTTGTAGAATGTAAATAAATTAATCTAACGGTTCAAATGTTTAATGAATAAAAAATGCCTAGAATAAAATCAAAATAATATTTAAATAGGTCTGGTCTATCTTCCCGTTATCTGTACTCTGTGTCGCGTCGCGTATCATTTGACCTTCACCGCGGCGTCGTCTGTCCGTTGCATTCCAAGCGTGCGCCGTCTCGCTCGCACTCGTAGCGGATCGTGACGCGGCGCCTCGATGTAACTCCTCCTAGTTTCTGATCGCCTAGTATCACGCGCGCTGAAGAAAAGGGTTTATCCGACGCCAAATGACCACCGGTGAGCCCCTAGGATTTTCCAGCCATACTAGTTTTCCGCCATTACAAAATAGAAAAAAGCTATGTAAAATAAAAAAGCTAAACTAATTCATGTTTTAAAGTTGAAAACATAATATTGAAAATAGCTGAAGCTAAGTAGATTTGCATTAGCTTCATTTATTTGCTTAACTAATCCATAGTAGTTTTGTTATTTTGATGATAATATAAAATCTAGGTCAAAGATAAAACGCTATCCTAGAATAGAGTCGCGTCGCTTCGCGTGATGCGACGACGTAGACTTTGCCGTGTAAATATAGACTCGGCCGGCCCCACGCACGCCAACATTTACTACGGCTGCCCTAGACAACAATTCTTGTATTCTCGTCATTTTTTCCTGGTCAACCTCAACTATTCCAGAATTATTTATTTTTTATTGTTTCATCCTATTTAAAAATTAAATTACCATAACTACAAATAAAATCATGCCAAAATTATGAAGTAAGAGATACGACTAAGTTTGCAGTTGAAACATACCTGCCAACAAACGCGCAAAAGTTAAATTTAATAAGTTCGTTTAAATAAAGTATGCTTAAATAATTTATGATATACTTTACAAGTACAACAATAAGCAAATTGATCACTATCTATAATTGTGAGTACACAAGACAAACAATGCTGACATGCGCGCGGTAATGGCGCACTCCACAAAACCTATTTTTATGCAAACAAAATATATGGGATAGCAAGATAGCGAACCCTTGTTTAAACACCCCTTACATAAAAACTTACATTTTAACTGTTACAAGGAAATTCGTATTTATTGACATTCAGTTAAAGCTCAATTTCTCTTGTTGCAAAAAACAGGGGTTCCTAATACATTTTGATGTCAATTTTAGGCGTGCATTTGGCAAATTGAAAAGTTTACGGTTGGTGCAAACGCTGCGTAAAGTGGTGAGCTCGCCACGTAATATATTTACGTGGCGAGCGTATTCATTAATGTTACGAATTACGTTATACTCATTATTTGTACTAGGAAAGAAAAAGCCAGATACTTTATGAATTCATTATTCCTTTTAAATACATAAATATAAAATTTTATTTTATTTACTTTTTTTTTAATTTGAAGTTTGAATCGTGCATAGTTGTTAATGGTGTGATTTTTCAAAAACAAGTTTTGACAGCTAAGTTTAAATCTAGAAACCTCTATCTTATCGTAAGTCGCATATCAATTATTTTTTCACCTTGGAAAAAACCAGTTCAACAGTGGTTCGGTGCACAAAAGTATAATTTACTAGGCATGTTAGTGTGGCGAATAACATTATATGAAGCCGTAGTCTTAACATTTACGACCGCACGATAGAGTGTAACGACGTCAAATTACACACTCCTACGACTTCAAATTACAAACACGCTGGCCAACATTCAAACATAGACTTGCGGACAATGTTAGTCTCGACTCTGTCTTTCAGAGAACACCATAGCATCTTCTGATGGCTCCTTCTCAAACTATCGTAACTTGATAATTAATAATTTTTGTTGTGGTGTAATCGTAATAATCTTTAAAAGTTTTGTCTTGCAAACTTTCTACAATTGTTTGTTTACGTAGGAGCTAACGCTTTCTTACAAACAAAATCCGCACCAAATAGAAACTCGATAGAACCGTCACGGGTTGTACCAGGGGCGCAGCGCCGGTGATCGGTGAGCATTCCCTCGGCCCTCGCCAGCCGGGGTCACGTGGCCCGGGGAGAATTTTGTCTTACGCTCTCTTGTTTAGGGTTGGCGATTTTGTTTGTAATAATTTTCTTTTATTGTAATCTTGCCGATATGTCTTACACACAAGAATTTATGTCACCTTTACGATATTTTTAAGCATTGGCTTTGCGTAGCAAACTTACAGGCAAATGTCAATATGTCATCCGCCATTTTTTATAATGGACATCTTGGATATAACATAGTGTTCTATATTCTACTAGTGAAGGCCTTTTATTCAATACACATGTGACGGCGACATGAGTTTTTGATGCTTTCATGATTTGATATTATTGTCTAATGTGGAAAAATCCAATTCAAAACATTAACTAAAACTTAAAAATTAATCACTAAAAATATGCACTATCTTAGGCACAGCCCTGTGAGTGTGTAAAGCGCGCCAAATGTTTACAGCGGTTGTAAGCGGGGATAGAATTGGCGGGACGTGATTAGAAATACTGCGACTGCCCACCCCTGGAGGATTGTTATGTTCGCTATGCAACTGCTAGTCGTTTCTGATTCATTAGTAACGCAGTAGCACCAATAACGCAGACTATTGAGGAATAAAATACCTCTGAAGATAGTGTTAAAGTTAAAATGCAACTAACGTTTGTTCGCTAATTTAGGTGTAACGCGTACAAAATCCACCTTCGGTCTTACATTTATTAAGAGCTCAATCAACGTACCAGAATTTATTTTGTAAACCGTTTTATTTTCCAATCAATATAAATTGAGTGTGTTATGTAGAGCCACTTTATGTGTGCTATTAGAATCATTATAGACTCGTCAGTCATCGTCAGATAGCGATATGGTGGATGCTTGTTAACTTTGGCCTGCGTATGCGTTCCCGGTTACTTTCGGTGGTGTACATTGTAAAATAAACTTTACCACATTGGTTTAAGGTACTAAATTGTATGTGTTGTTTCATTTTTTATAGACAGCGATAAACGAAGATTTTTATCGGCGGTTTCTTTTCTATTTCGAGACGAGAGATTGGTGAAGGGATTTTTTAAATTAAATAATTGAACTATGAAAGTGTAAAATGAAATCTTTGCCTCATCTCCCTAATAGTTTCAAACATCATTTTGTAGCACAAGTAAAACGAAATACAGAAGATTAACGGCGTAGGCGATTTGCCAAATATTTATTGGTAAGTAGGGTAAGTGTAAAGGGTAAAGAGTAAATACATTTACAAATAGTAATTATTTTCCACTCATAAGCACAAGATGACTTAACCACTTGACTGCATCATGCGGGCGGCCATACTTTGATAAGATCCGAAATTAAATGTGACCGTGCATTAATACCAGAACCGAAAATCAATAATAATATGTCGGTGGCAATGGCGACCCTCTTCAATATTTGAACGCAACAATAAACACATAATTATCTCCCCCCACAGGCAAAATGCATTCTATTGTGAATGTTGTAGAGTTGACATTCAAGTACCAGGGTATTATGAATTAGAGAAGCATTCAGTGTTGCTTAATAACAATGTGACGTATGTCAAATGACGGCGCAGCCGAAAATAGTTACTGCCAGTAGCGAAATAATGATGACAATCAAGTGCAATGCTTAAAGGAAATAACGTAAAAATAGAAATAAAAGTCGCAAGTGGTCGAAAACTTTAGGGGATTTTTGATGACAGATAATATAATAAATATTTTTGATTTGTCCACTATCAACTTGTACCACGGGAAAATAATAAATAACTTCGAAAATAGTTTCATTTTGGCCTTATACTCCTATAGATAGAATACCTACGTTGTGCGAGTAGTAATAGTAATTACATTTTTTCAACAAAGGTTTTTAGCAAAAAAAATAAAATAGAAAAAAACTTGTAACAAACAAAATTTTCGAAATAGGTAAACATAAATTAACCGATGTAAAATACATTTGCTTGACTACTAGAAAGTTTGCATGTCTGTACATCATAAAGTAGTACCAGGCACGCAGCAGGTGACTTACAAAAAACCTTTAAAAAACAATCCGAAGCGAAGTAAAAAGTGCGCGCGATATGAAAATTCATTGCGGCGTAAATTGCCACCGCTAGTTCTAATCAACGTGATTAAACTAATTAGTGCGTAATTAAACACTGCAAGTTTTGAACTCTGTATTTTGTATTGTGGATTTGTTTAAATTAAAACTCCTGACTGTTGTTTGCGAATCTGAAATATATCGGGAACCGTATTTTAATTAGGAATATCTAAACATTTATGGCAAGTTTATAAAATTATAAAGGAAAACTGATGTGCCAATTCCAATTTGTTTGTGGTAAAAACGCGTTTCCATCAAATGCCTAATGCTGGGCACAAAACATTCGCTTACTGAGTTCGTTAGTCGCGCTTCCTCAAGAAAAAAAGTTTGGAAAAAAAATCAATTTCGTTCTTAATTTTCAAATGAGTGTTTTCTTCCGTTACAACTTGTTTTTCTTTTGTATGATATACATTATGTAATTTAATTTAATAATTTCGCAGATCAAATGCTAATTGGATTTAATTTAAAACAAGTTTTATGATCAGTTTATAATTTGTTTTATAGTCAGCAGGTGAATCCAGGTTATTGAGTATTGTAAAATTAAACGACATTGCTTGTGATTCTTCATTTATGAATTATCCTTTTGTGTTTTTATTCTAAAATATTACTAAAGTAAGGCTGTAAAATGCAACATTTTAGTAAAACCCATTCTTCATCTTTGACTAGTCGCATTTCACTAAGTGAGAAGAAAACAATTGATGACTGTATTATTTTTCTACAATTACATTTATTTTCATTCATTCAAGCCCCTCATTGACATGAAATAGTTATTCAGTTTTCCAGTCACGGTGGACGTTGATTAATAATTCCAATCAGATACGCAAGTCGTGAAACTTGTTGTCATGTGTTAAAACTGGTTTTCTTATGTACTTAAAATTTATAAATAAGTGTAGTTTAAAAATATATTTACAAAGTTGGTCAAGTTGTTTTCTTCAATGCCACTACATCGAATATGTACCTTATTTTGTAAGCCGCAAAGCTCAAATTATGTTTGTTTATTTATGGAAGATTTACGTTTTCCAAGTTAACGGACTCGTAGTAAATACATGATAGTACTAGGCTAGCAGATCCGATAAGGAGTTGTACAATTGAAACTCAGACGTTCTTGCGCCGAGATATCGGTTTAAAAACAAATTGGATGCAAAAACAAATTTATTTACATTTCTTATGTTTCTGCGCATGGAATATGACTCGTGTGAAACTGAAAAACAAGGTCCTTAACGTCAGCTCACTTACATTGTAGAATTGGAAATACATATATTATGCAATATAACCAAGAAAAAAAAATTAAAATTTTGTAAAATAACTCACCAATGTCATGTAATCGCTGGTTGTCTTTCTGCGAGAGCGCAGCCAGTAGGCCCGCGTCGCCCACGCGCTGCCTCGCCACCGCTATACCCACGGGAATCGAACCTGTCACGAACACTAGGCGATTTATTCATCTTGCTAGAGTTACTTTACAGCCACAACAGCCAAAACGACCAGGCAATCAAAACCAGTTTAATAGCTACAATGCACTAGGAAATCATGAATGTTTTATTCCAACTACAACAGTGCTAGTGCGATCGTCAGTCCAACGCCACAGTCACAGTAGCAATTTAATAATGTTAACTAATTTATTTCGTAATTGAGTGTAATTTACACTTTTTTATAATATGAATTATGAATACGTTGAAATGCGTACACAAATTTGAAAATATTGAAATCATAGTACATACAACCTTCTTTTTTAAACAAGTTTTAAAATTGGTACTTTTTACGCCTACGTCCGACTCTTGCGATTACGTATTATTACTGCGCCACAGTTACCAGGCAAACATAAACATATGCGTTGTATATATGTAGAGATGTAGTAAGTACATGTTATTACCGTTGTTGAGCGAGGCGGGTATGGCGGGCATGGGCTGGTCGGGCTTAGTGCCGGGCGAGGCCTGCTCCAGCTTGACGGCGACCAGCTCCGACACGTGCATGTGGTGCGGCTCGCGCTTTACCTGCACGTGCACGTTCTGCCCAACGCCCAGCCACGTGACCGGGTTGGTGCGGCTGCACCCGCCTTCCGCTTGCACCACCTGAATACACCGCTCGCTGTTTATGTCGCCCTGGTACACGAGTTGCGACTTGTTTACATAACTTTTCCATTGTACGTTTTGACCACTGAACCTATAAATACTACGCAATTCGATACGGCTAAATTCATTTTAATTAACAATGTCCTTGATAATCTTTAATCGGCTTGTATGTGTTGTACATTAATTAAATTACCCAAGTTCGTATTATATGTTCTACTATATAATCGATTTTGTTTGCTGTTCAAAATAAACTATTTAAACAGTTCAAATTATTATTTTCTAGACTAACAAACAAAAAAGTGTAAAAAAAGGTAACCCAACGAACCTTTTTAGGTGAGTTGGTGAGGCAAGTATTGCAGGTGCGTTTTGCCTGCTCAGTCTTGATGGTGAGCGGCTGCAAGACGTGGCCGTCCGCCCGGTCACCAGGACAGCAGAGTTCTGGCAGGCACGCCTTGCCCAGCTTGCCATCTTCCATCTTGTTGCCCTCCCTATTTAACATACAAAGATTTAATAACTTGTCCATTTATGCAGTTCCTAGTACCCACACGTACAGATTTTTGACCACAGTTTTGGCTTTTGACAGTTTGTTCTAATTTTTTGAATATTAACAGTGCAATTATTTACTACAATTACAATTACAATTTAAAATGGTAAACCTAAAAATAACAACACTATTCCGCGATATAACGAATGCCGCGTATTTCCATTAAACCGTTAATAAAAGTTTATTCCGCAGGATAACCAGTGGTAGTTATTTGCATTAAGGAAAACAAGTATTATTTTTATAATAACTACGCACATAATCGACCTCACAGAAAATGCCACTTTAGATTTTGGATGCCATACAATAAAGATCTTTGGTCGAGACTAGATCAATTTGATTATGTTGTCACGACGTTAGTTACAAGAATACTTATGAACTGCCTATTCTGCCAATGTTTTTGCCGATATCAGATAACCTCTAGGAATTATATCGGGCGCAGGCGCCGGTGTCAAGATTCTCAGAAGACTGCGAAGTCTGTTGACGTTATGTTTTTTGATACGATAACGACTAACAATGATGCAATTGAAACTTTATACAGGTCAAAATAATGGACTTGGACACGTAACGGATTTGATTTGAGCCTTCCACGATATATACGTCTTGGTCTTTGCTTTTACAACTGCTGGGCTCATAAAATCAATGATAGTAACGGAACAACCAATCAAAAGTTGCTTTTTTATGCGAAATTCCATTTATACGCCTTAAATCGGAGATTGCAGTGGTTCATATATGAATTAATTTTTTTGCTTTTGCCATCGGCAAATCGTGAACACCACCCTTTGCTTAAGTAAATGTTGTCCTATGGTATGAAGGTATGTTGTGTGTACTGACTTGTCAATAAGTAGCCGCTGCGAACAGGCGAGCAGGTCGAGGGGCAGCGGGGAGTAGGGCGAGTGCGGCGGGGGTGTGGGCGCGCCCAGCGCCAGCGACCGCGACACCACGCTCTCAGAAACTGCGCACAAGTAACATAGCATCTTACTGACAAATTATCACCAAATACTTGAGTTGCCATTGATATATATATATATATATATGATAGGAGCGAACAGTAGCAATAGAACAGTAGGTACTAGGACCTTAGAAGTAATCAGTAGATGTAGAAATGTGTTTAGTTTGTAGCTAGGGCGCGAGCTCATAAGACGCGATCCAGCGTTGGAATTCCCGGGCTATACCGGGCCATCACATCCTACTTCTAGCGTTACTGTTGTTGTTTTTTATTCCTAAATAATAGTTGTACAATATACCTAACATTTTTTCCACATGTTCGGTGTAAGTTATTTAATGTCCGGAGAGCTTGTTAAATATTAAACCTTGGATCTAAAACCATCTGTAATAAGTTATAAGAAGCAAAGCAGTCGTACATCCATCGTCGGATTATGATCATTTGGTGCGGTGTCGCGGAGTGACGTCAAGTTAGGGCTGGCTCCTGCCGTTGAAACATAAATAGACGTAATGCCCGGGCAATGCACAGCGACGCAAGCAAGAAACTTTGTAACCATACTACATTTTGTAACCATACTATCGTATTTACAAAACCTTTATTGCATTCCTAATTTGCATTTAGAACTGTTTAATGGTCGCTAAGGGACTACCTTAGTGTAGATTTGATAAGACAAACTGACTTATTTCTAATAACTAATTTCAGTAGTTAGCAGGACAATCATGACTTCAGTTCGACATATTGTTGTTTCTATTTTTTTTAAAGAGAACGTAAAGGATGACAGTATTCCAAAACTCATGGTAAAGATTATTAACCTTAACAATCTTGATACTTGTATCAATGAGCTGCATTTAGTTTTTAAAATGATTGCTACTAAGAGATAATCAGGGGGTCCTTTGAAGTGTTGATTAGTGCAGTTCTCAGCTGAGGGTCGTCCCCTCCGCCCTCGCTATCGATTGAGGCGTTGCGAGGGGGGCAGATGTAATGTGTTAGTACGGTCACTCACAATCAATAACCAATATACTACCGCACTCAGAGATATGATGATATGGTCGCTAATATTATAGTTACTGTGTGAAATCTAACCAAGCTACTGTTTAACCGAGTTTTGAAATGCCAATAGCCTTATGGTTTAGGATGCGGATTTCCGATCACGTAGTCGAGAATACGAGTCCCGTCTTTTGACTATTATCATAAATCATAACTTAGTACAAACCAAAAGTTTAGTTGGCATGGTACAAGAAATATTAGTAAATTGAAAAAAATCTGCAAATATTTTGTAAAAAAATAAAAATTTGTAAATAAATGACGTTAAACCCCCCTCTCCTCACCACCAACTATTAAGTTATGATGGAAATTTTAAGAACTCAATACCTATAATTTTAGTCCTGGAGCGTTTTTTATAAGAATTAATACAATTTCTTACGTAAAATTACATTTACATTTGAAGCATAAACAGTTAATGAACTCAAAACTCTGCGAATTAATAACTTTTTACTGATCAAAAGCTTACGAGCACAGTCGGACAGATGGCGATGTGTGCACTCGGCTTGTAATGACAAAGCTGCTGTCGGCCACGCGTACCGCCATCGCCACCGGCTAGCTAGCTGCTCATAGATCAAAGGGATATGTTACCAGCGTGTTATGCTCTCCCGGTATAAAGAATCCTACACTTGTGTGTCGGTTTGTCGTTGTTTCGATGTAGGTTTATTAATAGAAAAAAAAACATCTAGTGTTTCTGGAATATTCTAGAAGCTTTATGGGAAACTTTACCTGATCTTAATCCAAGATGAAAGATGGGACGACAATCAAAGTCCTAATTAATATAAAGTGAAGAAATAAATAGAATTAATTAAGTGCAGAGGGAATTTTCTATCGTAAGTAAACAAAAAGCTCGCTAATCAATATTTAACCTATTTGTTCGAAGTTTACTCATAGGAATATTAGATTTAGGGCAGTTAGCCTAGGACGAATTTTTGTGACGATCGCCTTCGTATCGCCATCGTCGATTATGTCAAAATTAGTATGAGATTTTTGGTGTACTTTACGCCCGATAGGGGGCGCTGCACAAATTTTAATAAAAATTTTGTTGTTGGCGATTGACACAAAATATTCATGCTAGAGCCTAGCACTGTTATTGCTTGTACGTTCAAAATATCATAAAGGTACTATATCAACGTGTTACATGTCTAGATAACAAGTAGGAACAGAACGTCGTGCAAACATGTGCCACCCTCAGGAGCTCGAGGCGATGTCGGTTAATCTAATGCAACCAAAATTAAGGGGTTGCTAGGAATTTAATCCAAGCATCCTAATGTGTACTCGCCTTAATATATTGTCAGAGTAAACTTTACTATTTCAAACATTACTTTTATCTGCATTTATGATTTAATTTTTTTTTGTTACCATCCAAAATATTCGATCCTTGAGATCAATTCTAAAAACAACTAACGTATTATTTATATAAATAATTGATCATGTTTTTTTTCGATTTGTTGTCTTTAGATCGGTTTAATTGATTAAACATGTTATAAAAACCTATACCTAATACCGAAAACCTAACTAAACACCATCATCTCTCTGTACTTTCATACTCTATGTGGGGTCGGAATACCAGATTTTTCGTCTTCCAGATAGATCTATGTTCTATCTCAGTCTTCACTCGGTCATGTCAACTTACACGCAATCCATCCATTACTTCCTAGGCTTACCCCTAACAAGCTACCCCTCCACATTCATATTTGAAGCAAACAAACATCGAGATTGAATATTGATTGGTTTGCAAACCCTTATCATACATTTTGAGTTAGTCACGGTGGGCTATCTTTATATTTGGGATGCAAGTTGTTCACGGCTGTCGCTCAGGGCAGTGGCAGGCGTCACAATGTAACCCGGTTAAGCGGAACGTTATTCGGTTATCATTTTATTTGATTCCGACTCGACGTTCCTTCTCATTGTTTACGCCCGAGGACATTAATTGTTTCATCTCGTTGGATTATAAGCTGTATGTACTCTTAGATATTCTGTATCTGGTGTAATGATCTTTTTTTATTACAAAGGAAAGCTAGGGATAGGAAAAATTAACAAATTTTGAGTTATCTATGTGGATAAATAGGAATATGTAAATATCCTTAGTATTTCGAGGTAGTTTTATATCTATTTTTTCGATTCTCTAGAGAGGGGCAACTGCCTCTACTGCCTTTACCACCCGCCACGCCCATGCTTCTGCGTGTCGCTCAACCTAAGCCAAAAATTTGCGTTTTACTCTTTATTTTATGTTTTTTTAATTCACTCAATAAATACTAATTTCTTTACAAATTTCTAAGCAATGTTAAACAGAAGAAGAACTATAAATTTTGTTGTATTTTCACATTTGACGCGTCGTATTTATTTTTAATTTTAGTCTTGTAAAATTTAAGTTTTAAACATACGATAGTTTACATCGGAGCCATTGAAATATGGAAATTGTAAGCAAATGTTAAAATAGCTAACTATAATTTCTCTAAAGAACTTATAGCGATAGCTGTCTTTGCGATTATTAACTCAGTAAAGTTAATTTATTAGAAAGGTTATAACTATTTGGTAACCATATAAGTACAGTAAAATGTGTGTTATAGACAAGATGGGAGGTCGAAGGAAAAAAAATATTTCATATGTTATACGTAAAAGAACTTCAATAAGGCTATGTAATTTGTAAAGTGCAACCAATGCGATGTTAAGCCCACTGTATCCGGTATCAATCCCGTATCCGCCGCGGGTGATGGGCAAACAATAAGCCCGCATACACTCTCACACTCGGACAAACTTCTTGTCGTTGCTGCATCTCTACTTATCTCACTGATTATAAAGCCCTCATTTTACGGCTGAAATAGATATTTCGTCGTTCTTTGAGATCGATCGGTAAATTTTTAAATCCTATGTAAAACTGAGTATAAAAAATTTTTCAACCACGACCACTATTACGAGCTTAGATCGGTTAAAAACAAATGGATCAAAACTGGTAATTAAACATACCACAGATAATCAAAAATGGTTAAAGATAGTTCGTTATAACTAACGAACTGAATCAATATTATTAGGCTCTAGTTTTCCATTGATTGTTGTTTACACCTTTAGCATAGGAATCTTTACGTAAAAACTAGAAATTGACTAAATGTTAGCTTGATAAAAAAGTACTGACCTTTGTGAACGGTTTGTCTATTTGTTTGTGTGGGGAACAGCGAGTACAGCGGGAACCGGCTTACACCTGCTGATCATAACACGGTTATTCCACTCCAGTTATATTGCTCGGTACTTATGTAGTATTTCTTTGTTTTTTATGCTTAATATATAACTAATTTGTCCACTGATGTCTGTTGATCTACGGCCGAAATCAATATACGATCCTTGAAAGCGTTCAGTATAACTTTAATTAATTTTCATGCAACAGAATACAAAAATAACTAGATAGATAATGTTTTTTGTTTGCTTATCGATCGACTCTGATCAAATTTGAACCAAATGTATTGATTACGACCGTAGGTGTTACCCAATAGCAAAGTTAAAAACAATTAACCAATATCTCCAAATCAAGCCATTTAACATCTGAGATTCATATTAGTTCAAAATAAAACTGCATTTAGGTCATCACGGCTTAAACGCAAAGGTAAAATTGGTTTTTGAGAGCTTAACCACAAAATTGGGCTGACGTTCATATTAATTAAGTTAGGTGAGTACCAGGGGATCATACCTTGCTGGAGGTCAGCGGGCGGGCGGGAGCGGGCGCCCCCCGCCGCCCCGCCCAGCATCGCCCCCCGCGTGGGCCCACCTCACCGCCTGTGGACAAACATCATTTAATTAAAACACAGAAATTCTGCAATCATACAACTACACAAATACGTGTATGGATGGATGTTTCAATGATACATTTCTACAACAAGGTATCATACAAACAAAATATCTATCGGTTATAGATTTTTTGAACGTTGGTTTTGATATCCTATCCTATAAAGTCTCTCGTCTTTCTTGCTGTCGTAGGTGACATCTTAAAAAGATATCCCACATTGGCTAAACCCCCTTCTCCTGCCAGTATTGTCTTTTATCTAGGCTAAAGTTTATTGATAAAAACATAAGAAGCCAAGTCAATCACAAGTCAAGAATTGACATTTAAACATAGCGTAAAGGTTACTCGTCCCGTACATCCCGTAAGGTAGGCCTGGGGTCAAATTACTAAGCGCAGCTTATCAGCTTCTACAAGCAAAAGCTTTTAGTCCGAGCGCAATATTTCCTTCAATCAATGCAATGCTCACGGCGCGTACAGTGCGATGGAAAAGCACATTTTAATATTACTCTTCTATTAAAAAGCTATCATTAATATTTGTTTTACATTTCTCTCATAATTATTTGAGTAACTCCACTTAGCAAACTCTAAACGATACTGTGATCGTCTTCCCTACCACTTTCATTAAAAAAAAAACTTGAGAGGTGTCAAGGGACACCCGGATGGAACGAAGTTCCTTTCAATTAATTAGTGAAGGAATTGTAATAATTTTTTTTTTTTTAAGTCGCGACACCACACTGTTCAATGCGAAATAGAAATGAAAATATCTGGCTTGCTTTCTATAAGAGAGAGAGAGACAGACAGAGAAACATGCGACGCCGCACAGCTTACAATAGCTCACTATAGCAAAAAGTGTCGTGACAACTTTTCGTAAGAATTTTTTCCGTCTAGCCCCCTTTCACAACGCGCGATAAGGAACTTCGTTCCAAAAGGAATTGTAGTGTCCCCCCCTATCAATTTAATTCGTTTGAACTTACCTACTAGAGAAAATTATACAATTATCGTAAAAAATATTACTTACAACATGAAATAATATAATTAAGGTGTCACAATAAATTTGAACGTGACTGTTTTCAAGTCAAAATTATCGTAATACTGTTGAGACTAATTATATGAAATTATAGCGTAGGTGTGACACAAGCACGGCGAGGCAAAGCGCTCCGCAAAGGTCACGCTGTTATATTTCACTTCGTTACGATTAGCGTTTAAATGACTTGGTAGAATCCAATAACCGTTGAGACGTACCTATCAAAAAACATATGGCCTCAACCCTATGGTTCAAACACATTCTTGTATAACACGCAACATGAATTCAACTCTATTTGTTTTGGCATAAAGTTTAGAATAGAATTTCAGTACGTGTCTATACGTAGGCGGTTCATCGGAACAGACAGACAGACGAAAAAAAAGCTTATATTGTTCCGCGTGCTATTAACGAGTGAGAGATGTTAAGAATAAATTACGTTAACCCATTTCAAAAGTTTTTAGGGCTCGAGTTGTAAACGGGATTAGAGCCTTCGGGGAATTTCGATGTCGGGCTCAACTCAGAAATTAATCCGAAATAAATATAGAATTTACTTTTTTAAAGTTTCGTTTGAAAGCCAGATATTTTGCTGTGTAGTTTGACTGATGTGCTGTTTAGAGAAATATATTTTCATGTTACATTCGCATACCTAAAAATTAAAAACAATCTAGTTATAAATATAGCCTAGGAGATCCAGGGATAGTATAACTTTCCAACAGTGAAAGAATGTTTCAAATATTTTCAGTAGTTTCGAAGTACATATATTCAATACAAACAAACAAAGATTTGCAATGCTTAAGTAGAAAAATCACGTCTCGACGTTAGATGTATAGGTATTATACATCAATCATATGTTTATTGTATACTAGCTGTCGCCTGCGACTCCATCCGCGCAGAATTAAAAAAGACTTTTTTAGTAGCCTATATGTTCTTTCAGACCTTGCTACATCTTTGCCAAATTTCATCCATCCATCCACCCATCCAAATATTCGAATTTATAATATTAGTCTGATTAAACGTGTATTTGTGACCAATAAACAGTAAAATTGTATGCGAATTACTGGTAGAAAGTCATAACTTACTATTCTTACTTAATTATAAACACGTAAGTAACTCTATCTGTCCCGCTTTCACTCCAAAACTACTGAACCTATTTAAATGAAATTTTTTACACAGATAGTCTAGAGCTTGTTAAAAGACATAGGCTACTTTTTAATGTTAGTGTGGAAATTTTAATGGAAGGTTCGTCATTTTTACATTTAAAAGCTTGAAACTTATTATTTCGGCTGTTATTTTGATATTTCGGCTGTTATTTTGATATTATTTAATTAACTTAAGTCATTAAAAATGCTACCTGTATTTCACACGGACGAAGTCGCGGGCACAGTTAGTGTTTATATAAATTTAGATGGAAATCTTGTTATTTTTGTATTTGTTTATTCATAAAATAGCATTGTTTTGGAAACAATGGTCGATGTGAAACGCTTTTACTTTGTTGCGCTTTGTTTAGAATTTACAACAGAATAAAATAATACATTTCATAAATGTACATTTTATTATATTGTTTATTTCTTTTTTATGTATTTACAATTAAGAAAAATCTATGCAGTTACTATTTTCAGATTTTATCTTAACAAAAAATAACATTTAATATGGTCAAGTAAAAGTCAATTTTGCTTACTGATGTTAATTAGCGGGTTTATTTTCTTTAGTTTGTTATAATTTTTGAAATCAGTAAATCTTCTGATTCTTTTTAAATGTAAAAGCATTTATTCCTTCTCCATGAAAGCCTCATAATACTTTTTTTGTCAATCGAAACCTTGAGATAGATGAAGAAGAACAACTAAGAACAACATTACTGTTGAATGTAGAAACAAGTTTTTGTATAAAAAACGCACTTAGGTACTTTAAAGATTAAGTTATCCTTCTGTTAAAAACATTAATTATACAATTCAAGTAATATTAATAACTGCCTGTCGCCTGCGACTCTGTCCGCACGGAAAATAAATCTTAATTAGTAGCCCATGTGTTATGGCTATGTTCTACATCTATGTCAAATACCTTCAATCAAACATCCATCTATACATCTAAACATTCGCATTTATAATATTAGTAAGATTTTAAATAACCTACAGAGATTGCAAAACTCAGTATAATATTTGGAAGAGATATTTTATCCTGAAAATCGAAAAATTTCTAATAAAACGCAGACAGAATGCAATATATTTAGGCTATACTTGTTCCGGCACGCGACATCCCTCGATATTAAAAATGTCTCACTGTTACAACTACAAGAACTTTTATATATCATAAAAAACTTATATATAAAATTCTCGTGTTATGTTATCATACTACTCCGAAACGGCTTGACCGATTTTTATGAAATTTTATATGCGTATTTAGTAGGTCTTAGAATCGGCTACTATCTATTTTTCATATCCATATTCAGTTTTTTTTAACTGTGCGCGGGCGAAGTCGCGGGCAACAGCTAGTAATACATTAGATATAGTTGACTCAGCCGTTGTTGTGACAAATTAATGAACTTTACGAATTTTAAAATAACTTTAATGTATTTTTTTCATCGCGTGAAATACATTTATAAAAAAAATCCTTTATTTCTGTTTCTTCAAAGAAGGTGAGAGGGTTAATTCAACTGTACAAATTATGCGAATCTAAAATTTTTAAGAACTTTCTAAGATCTAAAACTAAATTTCACTTTAAATTAAATATGACATCGATAATGTACATAATATAAAAAGAAATAAAAAAAGGTTCATTGATAAAAGTTTCGCTTCGCAAAAGATCTGCAGACGCGATGTAACTTGCGGCCAAAGTCGGAAATTCAACTCACTTTTGACGTTCGACGAAAGCAGGAAATTATTTCACACTTTATAATATTTGTTTATTTGTTGTATTTGGAAAGCAACGAACTTTAAATGTTTGTAATAAACAATTTCTTGCAGCTTTTCTAGGAATTATCAACTTTGTATTGAACCAACTAATTTTTATAAAAAAAATGCTAGTAAGAGCAACATAAGCACGCTATACGCCCGCATTGTACCAATTAAGTTATTTCAAGTAATGAACAATTGCCGCGTAAATGTAAATTAAGTAGTTAAAATTGAAGGCGGGACAATTTCATACTGACAGGCGTCTCATCTTTTTCCACTCAGAGATGATTACATACAATCTCACGTAAAACCGGATGAACGAAAAGTTTTTTTTTTCATGTTTATCACAATTTGAGGATCCGTTTCCGTCGCAAGCTAACATAATAAATGACAATCGCATACAAAATCATTGAGTTCCATCCTGTTACATATAAGCAAAAAATTCAAGCTTTTAGACATTATGGCGAAGGATTTTTAGTTTATAAAATACAAAGCTTTGCGAGCTTCTTCGTGTGTCCAGAATTCTAGTAATAAATATAGCCTATGTTACTCAGTGATAATGTAGCTTTCTAATGGCAAAAGAATTTTTGAAATAGGTCTAGTAGTTTTGAAAATTTCATCACAAAGTAATTTAAATTAAAAAACGTTAGGTTAGAAAGTTACGTTAGTACCTACATTTAAATATTTTTAGTTGCAAAACGAGACGATTTATTTACAAAATGGCAGCCAACAGGAAAATTCCCTTAAAAAATTCTAATTGTTTTACGCAATTACAAAGAAAGAACATTTGAAACATTACCGTGATGAAACGTTTCCAAATCACTTGTATTATATTATTTTCTCTGTTCTTTTCAAAGCGATTGAGAGGGATAGTAACACTTTTTGTAAAGGCTGTGATAACCAGTTACAGAAAGATATGATAGTTTATTTGTTCCTTGGCACAAATGTGTCAAATCTTTATACATTTATGCGGACCAGCCGCGGCCAGTCGAATGCATGCATCACTAATGTAAGTTCAACAGCATTGTTCCACCAAAGATCGAAACAGAGTAAAGTGTGTTAAAGGATATGCGGAGGAAATTAAATTGAGCTAGAAGTTTTAACGCATTATGTTACACACTTATTACTGCTAATTTTAGTCCTCTTTCTAGAAGGGAAAGAATCTACTTCAGATTTAGCGAAAGAGGTGACGCAAAGGAAGGGCAAATATCCTCGTTCCGTTGATTAAAGGAAACGCATCTGTATTTACGGATGTCTATGGTCAATCTCGCTATTTCGAAGAATTCTGGTGACCATTTGTTTATAAAAAAAAACACAAATCCGACTCGAAGGACCATTTGATACACCTAGGAAGTATGTAGCGCTGTTCTCGCTTGAAATGATGCGAAGTCACAGTAACATAAAACAGTCAGAACACAACAGGAAGGAAAAATTAAGCAATGATAGAATTGCTATAGGTAACATAATTGATAAAATATCCAACAATACGTAGAATAGAATAAACGTTTTTTGCCTAACTAAACAAATACAAAAAAAAAATGGGAATGTGACAAAGGCCAGCTCTGGTGCAGGGACAGTCTTGGCCATCCCTGCGCTGGTTTTCCGCAGGCCGCTTTACTCTCACAATATTTGCACTTAGGTTATAGGGTAACTGAACCTAAGTACAACAACAGTTTTACAAATTAGAAATACAGAAGTAAAATAAGTAAGAAACATTGATAACTATAATAATCTGGCAAAACAAGAAATTTAATTCGTAATTGCTTCAACGACCTTTGAATACGTATCCACCTACGGATTTTTATGTAAATTTATTTCACATAGTAAGATTATGTAGGGCCTGGTATACCTTTGAAATCCTAGCATCAGCAGTATAAATCACTTTGTTAAGATAACGGCCCACTATTCTCATCTCTGTCGATCTCTAGCGGTCACGGAATGGACATATTTTATTGGAATGTCCTGAAAATTGAGGTTTGAATAACAATAAATCGTACCTTTCTGTCTTTTTTTTAGGATGGGTAGACGCTTTAGTGACTGTATTCGTATATACGATGTGAAATTGAACTTAAAAACGAAATGTTCCTTTAATGTCCGACTTCCTAGGAAACTATAAATACAGAGTGTTCCAATAATGCTAATTCCAGACAAAGTATTTGAAATTTTAGAGAAAATTTAAATATAATCAAAGATGTTTAATCAATCGCATCTTTAAACTGGAAATGAGTCTCGTAATGTTTAAAAGTGTTCAATTAATTTACAGTTCTCGTACATTTTAATTTGTAATGTTATAGTCGGAAATGAAAATCCCTTTTAATCTTTAATTTCCCTTCTATTATTACTTCCTTTTTCCTGCTTGTCTATTATCTATGTTAGTGAGAAGTAGACGATGTCACTGAAAATAAATAACTATCACTATGCCGATCGTTTTATATAGGTCTAGAAAAGAAAAAGATACTGTTATCTCTGTTCTTTTCAATAATAATGAGAGGGATGACATTTTATTGTATTTTTTTATCACAAGATCACATGCAAGCAAAATGCAATTAAAAACTCACTACTTGTGTATACCCATTTAATTATAATGATAACTTCCTTATGTAAAAACATAACTAATTTGATATATAGATCGTTAATAGATGCTTTAAGTATATCCCGAAGTTGCATAACTTGCCGACAAAGTTGCCAACATTCTGAAAGTTCTGAACTTAAGTTTACGACATTTTGCCAGACAAGTTTCGTAAACAAACTTAGTTGCACAAAGTGGTCGTACAAGTTTTCTTACTTTTTTATTTGTAATCAACACTTAAAGCTAACTTTTTATTTACTTTCGTCACAATTTATATTCATATAAATAGATATAAAAATTAATACGAACGCATAAAGCCAATTTATCTTTGAAATAAAACAGAAAAATATGCATTTCTATATGTTCCTTTCATTGAAACCCGCTGTTATAATGTTTATATTTTATATGTTATAGCTTGTAATATGACTATGTACCATGCTGAATAAATGATAGCACTCTGATCAGGATACCAATTAGGCAAGTTAATTTAATAAAGTACTGAGTCCCCGCAACGCGGAGCACGGGATGAGGGGCGCGGGCAGTGGATGGGCTTTAATTGGGCCAATTAATTTTTGTACATTAACAATGAAAGAGACACGCTTATATAATCTACCTATATATTTTATTTTATATAATCTGTAAGTCTCTATTGCCTTAAACCTGATTTACAACAATATTATGACCACTCTAATACTCTTTAAAAATAGAGTTAGAACTAATATTACACACGATTGACAACTGAAACTCTGGGCAAGTATTCCTTGTTTACGTATAGGAGATTCGGTGACGCAGTTGTTAAGCGCATGACCGGACCGGAGCATTCTTCTTGTCCATCTTGATGTCCAAATCGATCCCCCCATGTACCAATGTATTTTGCGATATCCGTATTTTATGTACATTTATCCGTTCTTATGATGGAGGAAAACTTTGTGATGCAACCAGTACATCGATGGGTCCTATGTATAAGGGCCAAAGTAACAAATTGATGATTTTTACTTTTTTGTGTTAAAAGCTACGTATTACTCGTAGTCTACTTAACAACATACACTAAATACAAATACACATTTACAGGTTTAAATTTTTTTTTTTTTGCTGAAATAAAAAGGCGTATACGGTCTATTTTCCTGTATGGTAGAAACTTTGAGAGCCTCTCCCGAAAAGTTGTCAATTTCTACATGACCCTTATTCGTAGGAGCCGTCGACATATCAGGGAAGAAATTGAATAAATATATGTGAAGTCAACCAATCTGCACTGGGTCAGCGTAATTGAATAAGTCATCCCTAACATAAATTAAAATCTGAGCCCTTCAGTAGGGACGTATAATGAGCTGATGACGTTGACGAAACTTGAAACAGATTAAAAAAAATTGTCCATTTTACAACTTAGATAACTTCGTTTGACTTCATCATATGGACATCAGAATGAAACATAGATTCAAGAGAACATTTTACACCGTTGTTGTATGCGAAACTAACGCAATAGCAACGTAGTAAAAAGCGTTCTCTAGCACGCCAGCGCCATCTGCGGCGCATTATTGCCTTGGTTATGTTTTTACGCGAACTGCGCCGTGTTATGAGTGTACATCATGCAAGTGCAATGGCTTTTTATTAGAAAAAAACAGAATGGTTCATACTCACACTACACACATAAATCTCTGTTAGTTTTAGACATACTACGAGCAAGTATAAAGAATTAAATTCGCTTACCACTTAGAATTGAATTAGTATTACATTATGCCACCATAACAGATATAAGAAATCACGTTTTGTTGCTGAAATATACTGAAATGGTATAGTTAAAAGATTTATTTCTGGTTATCAAAATATCTAAGCAATAACTTAAGCATCCAAGTAACGACCTTAGCTATGTACACATTTTAATTAAGCTCTTAGGGTGCCTCCACCCTATCGAGTCGGGAATCTGAGGGATGTAACTTTAATAGACGTTATAATCTATTTTTTATCATCCCTTAAAATAACAAACGCTAATGGAATGATATAGAACCTTATTTTAGTTAAATAAAGACAAAAAATATGTAAAGATTTGCTTAATCTCTTATCTAATTAAAAGGTAAGTGTGATCAAGTGCAGAAATAAAATACTATACTAAGCAAATGCAACCATTAAATGATTCTGAGTGGCGCTGATAAACTTTATACTAAATGTTAGCAACTGAACTTTAAAATTATTACGTATTTAGCAAGAGAACTAAAAAGTATTATAGTAAAGAAGAACACGACTATGCTCACATACACACGGATCGCAATTTTGTTTATGTTCCGTTTTTCTGCTACTTCTGCTCTATGCCGCCCTGGTACCCGCTGATATTATTTGTGACTGAAGCGGGGACGAACATTATGATAAAAAACTGACTGGGTAGACTGTGTTTTTTATCTCGAGTTAATTTCATAGAAGTACTAGCTATTACCCGCGACTCCGTCCGGAATTCCGGAATAGAAAATAGAAAACGGGGTAAAAATTATCTTATGTCCGTTTCCTGGTTCTAAGCTAACTGCCCACCAATTTTCAGTCAAATCGATTCAGCCGTTCTTGAGTTATAAATAGTGTAACTAACACGACTTTCTTTTATATATATAGATATATAGATTTAGCAAGAGAACCAAAAAGTATAGTAAAAAAACTCTTTCTCTTTACATCAATCAACATACATTTTGACACGTAAATAACGTGTTGTTTAAAATGCGTTTATTTCGCTTCCAGGCAACTTCGAGGTAACTTTGAAGTGATTACGATATAATCACATTACAATGATATTTTATTTTTCTTTTGTAATATTATTATTATTTATGCAAAAAATTCAATATTACGAACAAATTTAGCAAAAATTTAATGTCATTTTTGTTGACAAAATTCCATTTTATTTATAGCTTCACAGAACATTCTTGGTCCTCCTAGCATCGGAAAAATAATTAGTTCAAAAACTTATAAACCAATTTTTACATGATCTTCATTAAAATTAATTATTAATAATTAATAAGACCACTATTCATTCACAAATTATACTATTAGCATATTAAACTAAAAAAAATAATAAAAATAGGCTTAAAGTATTTTCCACTAGAAGTCACAGTATACGAGTCAACTGTCCCCAATCGTCAGTTAGGATAAGGCAAGCGTCGATCTCCGGCCGTTAGACAAAAAAAGCCAGCGAGGAACAAAAAAGAAAATCTCAGTAAATAAAAAAAATTATCGCGTCTTACGGAAGTGTGGGTTATGCTCCCAATATCGATACTTCTCAATATATCGTATCACTTGAACCAAGAAATGATCAGACAAATTTAAATTGGAAATACTTGAAGTGTATTTTGTATTTACTTTAAAACGTTACTTCAAAGTATTTCTAATTCAAAATATTGTCTTAACTTAATATCAAATAATAAATTCTTCAAATAGCCACCTAATAGTCGAAATCGTTATTCGAATCTTGGGTTCGATCTCGAAAATTGTTTTATTTTGTACAATACATGTTTGTCGGTTGCAATTGATAACTCACGCCTGTAACCCAGAGTGGTAGACAGAGATCACGGACCTCCATTTGACGCGATCCTGACACTCTCGCTTCTACATTCATACATCTACGCATTCACATCGTTTTCGAGTGCTCTTAATACCACCCTTCTTGAATACTTCAACGATCTAGTTAAGTTTGAATCAAATATATTAAACATGTTAATCAAAAATAACGCTGATTAGCAAAAATGGTTCATATTGCCTTCATGTTTACGTGAATATAGCATAATAAATGCGTCAATAATCAATATGAATTCAATCTTATTGATAGCACTAATTGACAATAATTACACTTTTGTATGCCGCCGATAAATGTTTAACGTTTGTTACAAAAATCAACCATTTCAGTGTAATTGAAGTAACATCAAGCTGACAATCATCATCATCATCTGGGGCGCTACAGCCGCGGGTGGGCCTGGGCCTGGTCAAGTAAATTCATCCACACTGGTCTACTTTGTGCTGTTTGCGTCCAGCTCTTAATGCCGATATTTTTAAGATCGCGTTCGACGTCATCCCGCCATCAACGAGCTGACAATACTACGGAGAAACTTTTAGTTGAACATTTAATAGTAAGTAAGCCCATTTTTAGTGTACATTAGTGATACTTAAACGAAAATAAGATATTGAAATAAGCATAAAACGATTCTAAATGTAAATAATGATTAAACAGTTTTTATGCGAAACTTTAGATTATTTTTTGTGATTGTCCGATTCAAAAAACTTTTCCTCCATTATGCAACAAATCATCTAATTTTATAAAAGCACTTTATAAAATAAAAATAAAAATAATATAAGAATGTCGACATATTAGTTATATATGCGCATCACTAGTGCCGTAGTTTTAGGTCGGGCGCTACCCGCACCGCTACCCGGTGCCCGCTAGCCGCTACCTGGCGTAGGTAGACGGTTCCGAGAAGCCTGACACCCGAGCTCCGATGTCTTCCTCGCTGTTCTATCGCCTATAATACCCATTTGCCAACAACATTCAACTGATACCAATTCTGTGGCTCGGTCGTGATATCAACTGTTTCTTGGATACTGTTTAACAGTACCCAAAGTAGTTTAATCGTCACACTAGGGTTACTCAAATAAAGCTGCATTTATGTGGTATTTAGCAAACGTATATTGTTTAGTTACTAAACAAATTGACTATAATTGTATACGTTATCTAAAATTTCGATTTCAAACCAAGTATAATGTGAGCGTAATCTGGTAGTAAATAACTCTTTGTCTTTATTCAGGGAAGAAATTCAAGGAGAACTTTAGTAAAAAAAGGCTCGTCAGTATGTTCAAGGATCGTAAGTTCCGTATTCCAGTAATTATACATGATAGGTAGGAGCGCGTGGCAACAGCCCTCTACCCCCCGCCCCCACCCCGGCGAGAACGGCTGCAAAACGAATTCGCATTTACGACACGCACCTCGTAATGTGCTAATAAGGCTGCGTTCACCTCTAATTACAACCAACGCAAACGCAAGCCAATTACGATGCAATCTCTTCGGAGAAACAAGTGAAATAAATGCGTGTTTCGCGTGCACTTCCCGCCAGCTTATGATAAATTGATTTTTTAATTGCGCATACTGCAAATTACATCTTAATTGTAAATACATTTTTGCCATAAAATTTGCTATACAATGATAAAAGACGAAAATTAGTTTTTTAGCCGACTTCAAAAAGAAGGAGGTTATCAATTCGACTGAATTTTTTTAAATACCAAGGCATAAATCCACAATGTTTTGGTTCCGCAAGTACTTATTTTGATGTTACCGAATTTTATCACGTGAAGGATAATTTTTTTACATCATGTCCGATAACAAAAGAGCTATTATACATGCTTCAAGTTTCTAGTAAGTCAAATAAAGTTACGACAAAATATATTACGCTACAGGTTTAAGTGAACATGGGAAAGCTGTAAGGGTTCAGAGGTCAACCTTCATTACCAATCAAGTTAGAATGCAGCAGACTACGAAATTATTCTCTCGTAACTTATTACACGGTTAAGTTACCTTTCTGATAATATAACTTAAATATTGCTTATACTAAAATGTTCTTTAAAACACTTAAAAAGTGTTTTTGTCAAATTTTACGTATTTATAAAGTTATTTAATCGTTTGCTTTAGAAAAGTTTTATATTACTAATATTATAAATGCGAATGTTTAGATGGATGGATGTGTGTTTGTTTGAAGATATCTCCGAAACGGCTCCACAAATCCTGACGAAAATTGGTACAGATGTAGAACATATTCTGTAAGAGCACATAGGCTTAATATTTCTTAATATTTTTTTTAATTCCTCGCGGATGGAGTCGCTGGCAACAGCTAGTAACTAATAAAACAAATTTGACAAAAAATTTCATCGTTTAGGTACTAGAAACGATTTACGGAATCATCAAATGTTTTAAAATTGAACCTTTAACAAAGTTATTATAGTTACTTTTTCCGTATTTTTAAAAATCGTGGTATTGTTGCGGCAAATTTGTTCATAATTTAAGAACTGTCGTAAACCAAACACTAATAATAAATTAAATTAAAACTAATCTAAAAGAGGATAGATACAATAAAGATCGGCAACCGCTAAAGGTTTCCCGCACGACTAAAAGCTTTACATCTTTACTTTCATCCCACCTCGTAAAAGCGATTGTCTACGATTCCCTTCTAACATATAAACCTTATCTTTATAGATATACAGTTTGAAATCGCGTGACAAAAGTAATGTAAAAGTTTTCTAGTCACCACCATAGACTTGTAATGCATTCTGTTTCATAGACACGCCGCGTGTTTGTTATTCAAACGTTTGCTGCAACAGCCGTGATCTTTTATATACAAAGGTCTATAGAGCAAGAATATGTAAACTAACTTTATGTGTCAGAAATTTTAATTTGGAAACGAATTTATAACAGATGCTCAGACAAAAGTTCTTTCTCTCGTTATCTATGAAAAATTAAAAATAACAATCTGTTTTTGTAGATGTTTTAAGCAGTGAAAACTGCGACAAGTCAATAAAACATCGGCGAAATATTACCAGGACTTCAGAAACATCCGGATGTAATTGTTAATAACACGTATGCGTAGACATCAGACGTTCTCCAACATATAATAACATAACATAGATTTATGTTATGTTATCGCCATTTTATAAACTCGATATATGAGAACATTAATTAAATTATTAAAAATGTTAATTTAATACACATATAATTATAAACAATAAAAAATGATCTAACGCTGGTTGTAAAAATACAGAAATTTATTGCGATTTTATTTTTATTTATTTTATTTAAAAATTTATGACACTTAATAGCCAGATAGCGCTGTAATTTTAGCTTAATTTTTCCTCTTCTTTTTATAGTAACTTGTACGCTAACGACATTGCGCACAATATTCTTGGAAATGTTTACAAAGTTACCGTTTTCTGTTAAACAATGCTTTGTATGTAAATTATGAGTAAAATCTACTTTTAAATATACTTCATTGAATGATATCTCTGACATATTTACTAACGTAATCCTTTCATGAAAATCTCAAGGAATTTAAATAATCTGTTTGCGACGTAATTCAATTTTTCTATAACTGCACTATAAATAGAAAGTAGTTTGATTGAAAAATAGGAAATATTAGCGTAATTTTAATAAATTAAATAAGTTTTCAAGAAATACATATATAAGAGATGATTTACGAGGAATACAAAGCTTATAACGCATCATTATTTAAAGTGGGGAAATGTGATTTGTTTTAAAAGATTTTTGGCACTTTGCCGAATGTAAGAAATAAAAATAACATACACAAAGAAAAGAAATTATTGTTTAAGGATCGGTGAATATAGCACTAATACTTGTAGCAACTTGTAACAAGTGCCATCGTATCGTCACTGAAAAATTTGTATTGAAATTTGTGCACAATATCGGACGTAAAGTGCACAAAATACCTCATACTAATTTTAACTGAATGTCCGAATTTTAATAGAAACCGTTTGTCGCAAATATTCGTGTTAGGTCCCTGAAAGAAACAACTTGTTAACAGAAATAATAACAAAAGATTGGAAAGCATTGTCAAACAAACTTGTCTTGCTTGCAAAGCTTGAAATAATAGGTAGAGCCAACAATATTTGTCAAGCCGGTCAAAAGCCACAGTCACGGTATTAGTAAAGAAAAGAAACAAATATTGAAAACAATATATTAAGTAATCTTATATATCGTGGTACATAGCTATATGTTGTTCGCAACACACGCAAGCAGGATACATATAAAACGTAACATAATATTTATGCAGCGAAATTTACTACATAAAATATATAAAGCTGTAATGATGCTCCAACGGTATATAAATAATTTTGCAAATATGCGCTACCGGAGCTTTTATGTAGATATAACATAGTTGATTGCGATTGCATCATCAGAGGTTAATTATATCAACTTATTTCAATGCAAAATTATTGATAACATACGAATTCAGAATAAAACATCGGAAAAAATAATATATTTATCTATATATATAAAAGAAAGTCGTGTAAGTTACACTATTTATAACTCAAGAACGGCTGAATCGATTTGACTGAAAATTGGTGGGCAGGTAGCTTAGAACCAGGAAACGGACATAGGATAATTTTTACCCCGTTTTCTATTTTTTTATTCCGCGCGGACGGAGTCGCGGGTAAAAGCTAGTTTTAAATATATGCGTGTTAAATCTTGAAGAATAAAAGTCAAAAGCTTTGTGTAAAGAAAGAAGTTTGCGCTGAAAGTGCATTTATTGTTAAAGAAGTTTGATTCTCTCGGATCCGGAACTCCTGGTTCTGATGTTAAATATGCACGCGGAAATTCTGTTTGCAAAATAAGTAGGTACTTCGGAATATTTCTAACTGGTAGGGAAAAAATTGAATTTATCTGTGCATATCTGCATAAATGAGTTTTATCGATGCTATATAAATATTGGAATTATCCACGATTACTTCGTAATGTAACAATTATTGTTGCATACCCTGTGACGCGCCATTCAGGCTTTTTGGGCATTAGGGCGCAGTTTTACTAGTCACTAGCTGTCGCTCACAGCATTAAAAAAAACTTAATAAGTAGCCTGTGTTCTTCAAGACAATGTTCTATATCTGTGCCGAATTTAATCAAGATCCGTTGAGCTATATCGAAGATACCTTCAAAAAACGACAATCCATCCATTCATCTAAACATTCGCAATTAATATGTAAGATTGCTAACATGCGTTTTGCACGAGATTTCTGGATCACGGATGCCATAGCACTAGCATGCGCGAACAGTTTTCATTAGTCGTTAGAGCCCGTATGTATTGGCGAAAATCCTTACTTTTACTTACTGCGCATTATCATAAACGGAGTCCCCGAATGACGCTTGCTTTACATCGACCAATCATTTTTATTAGTTGTTAGCCCGTCCGTATGTGGGGACTCCCCGCATATTGTATAACGAACGAATTATCGACTAATGAATTTGCTCACTTATTCAATTTGAAATTAATAAAAACTAGCTTTTACCCGCGACTCCGTCCGCGCGGAATAAAAAAAAAAAAAAAAAAACTGGGTAAAAATTATCCTATGTCCTATTCCTGGTTCTAAGCTACATGCCCACCAATTTTCAGTCAAATCGATTCAGCCGATCTTGAGTTATAAATGGTGTAACTAACACGACTTTCTTTTATATATATTGTTAGGACTGTTGAGGGTAGTCTCACAAAAGGTTTTATAAGGAAGCGTGCGCTGCTGCTCGAGGCAGTCTCTTTCCATCGGTCATTGCGGAACGTCTGACATTTTTGTTTGTTTACGTTCGGTTTGAGTTTATACTACAGCGAGGATTATTATGAAGTAGAGTTAAATTCATTATTTCGCTGTTAGTTTAATTCTTTTAAAATACTTTTGCATCAAATATCTTACATCAGAAGTGGGATAGGATCCACGTGATTCTATCCACTTTGCTCACTCTGTGTTTGTATTTGCATTTTCGTGAAAATAAATGCAAAGAGAAAAATGTCAGATCGTTACCGTGATAATCGTTGTAGTCGCAGTAAGTTGAGTCGATATCAAAGTCGTACCAGTGTTCGCGAAACAAGGGTAGCGTGGACCAAGCCGTTTATTCTGCATGGGAATATGTGGGCAGTGAGGCTCACGCGCTGTCTGTGTATTTCACAGCAGACAGGATTGTGGACGCGATCTATTCAATTTGTACTGCGGTAAGATCGAACCAATATTTTTATATTTCAAGTTTTGATGCCAAATAAGTCAACATCAGACTTCATTTAATTTAAACATGTGTTCTTTACTAAAGACTGAAATTGAATACCTCGATCAGTTTATTAGTGAGGGTCAGGTAAAGCCGAGTCGTGGCAAGATTTAACACGTTACATGCCAACATGATTTTTTCATTTTAAAGTGAACTTGTAAGGCTAGTCGGTTGCGCTGAGCGTGTTAAGCCATTACCTGAGTCAGACGTATGTCATTATGTCATAATAGTCATTGATGCCCTTTATTAGTTCAGTTTGCTTTGTCCATGTATTGTCGAGATGCTCTGCGTTGCGTAGACTGCGGGATACCCAACTGCAGAAGTGAGATTGTGAACGGAATGTGAGACGTTCTGTATCAGGAGATGCTTCTAGGGTATTTTCAGGACTGACAAACTGCGGGTTGCCATTAATATCATGTAGAGGACGGACTGCGGGACGCTTGCCCTACATGGTGCCACGGTGAGGGGAGTGGACTCCCGAGACATGCTCTGCTTTTTTTTTAACGGTGAGACATCTTATGTTCGTATGACACGCAAACGTCGTGCCTATGTTATACGAACGATTGTGTGATACTACTTGCGTATAATAAGCGAACGTCGTGCCTATGTTATGCACATGTAGATGACACATGATATGCGAACGTCGTGCCTATGTCATGTGCTGAAGTCATTTGTGTAGATGAACTATGCAAACGTCGTGCCTATGGTTCACTATGTTGTTGTAAATGAACTATGCAAACGTCGTGCCTATGGTTCACTATGTTGTTGTAAACGAACTATGCAAACGTCGTGCCTATGGTTCACTATGTTGTTGTAAACGAACTATGCAAACGTCGTGCCTATGGTTCACTATGTTGTTGTAAACGAACTATGCAAACGTCGTGCCTATGGTTCGCAAAGTTGCAAAGAAGTACAGGAGGACGAGGACGTCCTCCAGTCAGGAGAGGCCGTGTTAGGACTGTTGAGGGTAGTCTCACAAAAGGTTTTATAAGGAAGCGTGCGCTGCTGCTCGAGGCAGTCTCTTTCCATCGGTCATTGCGGAACGTCTGACATTTTTGTTTGTTTACGTTCGGTTTGAGTTTATACTACAGCGAGGATTATTATGAAGTAGAGTTAAATTCATTATTTCGCTGTTAGTTTAATTCTTTTAAAATACTTTTGCATCAAATATCTTACAATATAGATAAATACTGTATCTCAAACAGCAATTCGGATTTCAGAACCTGATCGAGATGCCCTGACTGAATAGGGCTAAATAAGAGTAGCTTCAGTATTCCAAGTATTACACAATGGTTTATAATTTTCTCGGTACCAGGCGGACATGAGTAAGAAGCGATGAGCGGAGAGCGATTACCAACGTTTAGATTTAAAGGAAACATGACGTAATAGCAATGATCTTATCAACTCAATATATATACAAACATGTCTCACCTGTCCGTCTGTATACGGGCGCATATCCTGTGTGGAACCTTCGATATGCTTTTATGTAAATGTCAAGGCTGTTTAACTAGAATGCAATTTCCAGTTAATTCCAGATATAAATTGTTTACTGCATTGACATTTGATTTGTTATTGCTGTTTATTTAAACTAGCTTTTTGTATCTGAATTTACAAAACTTTATAAGCCAACATGATGCAGTACCATATTTGTAGTACTGTGTAATACATTGTACTATATTTACTACTCGTTAAATATGTCGCATTGTAACGGAGACAGATTTGATAATTATTATAGGAAACGATAGATCACTTTTTTATTTTAATTTGACTCCTGGAAAGTGTTTCGTAGAATATAACAATTTTCAATTTGTCAAATTACGTTTAACAACTGATATCGTCCCATAGCTCAACACCGCATAAGTCATTTTTATCAACTTTACTACTTACTTACTATTTAGAAAAAAATCGGTGTTTTTTTTGTACTTTCTTAATAAATAAGCTTTTTAGCGATCAAGAAATAATTATTTCTTTAGTTTTTGTCGATTTTTTCTATTGTAACTTTTTTTACTCTCAATTATCATGTGATCAATGGTTAGACGAGTAATGAGCAGCTCCATCTAATGGCATTAAAATGTGAAAATCACCAATTTTAGACTTGAGCGGTGTTGAAGTTAAGGGACGTTATCTGTCCTCTGGTTGTCAGAATGTAGTTTAAACATACGAGGGCATAAAAATTGATTAATGTATCAAATAAAATATAAATTGGTGTAAATTAAATGAAACATGCTTTAGTAAACCTCAAGCGATGTAGGCCGGATATAAATTAAAATACATACTCACATATTATATACATATATGTACATAAGCGATAAATTAACATTACAAATTCACCGACACGGCGACGCATCCGCTCGCATACTCCGCCTAGTAAATATAAAACACGCAACGATATGTCCGTATTATCAGATTATCTCAACATTGTAATCGTGACTTGTATTGTTTTTATAATGCAAATAATGCGGTGGTTAGTTTTAATTATAAACATCGTGAGCGATACCTCGCTTCGTCTCCGGATATTACCTGCAATCAATAACATGCAATTAGATGTGGTATACTTTGAAATTATTATTATTATTTTTTAAATTACAAGGTGGTAAACGAGCAAGCGGCCACATGAATTCGCCGAAATGGTGAAGCGACCGCTGCCCATAGATATTCGCAAATGCAGATGCGTTGCCTGCAATGGAGGAGGAAACGCACAAAAAGAGAATATTAAACCTTCCTATACATCTCCTCTTCCATCAAATCCACCTCCCCTTCCCATCCTTTCCTTATAAGAATGCTGCTCATATCGATTAGATTATCAGTCATGAATCAAGATAACCAAACTAAAGTGACATAAAAATAATGACACCGTTGCTCTCCAGGCTGGAGGAAGGGGCAAGGGAAGAGAGGTAAACGTGCACGAACCGCCTCACTTACACAACCGGTTACAAATTATTGATGCAGTCTCAAAAGATATTTGTAAAAAAATTGTTTGATAACGGTTAAGATGAGCCAACAATCAATGTTCACATGATTTTGTGATTTTGTTTAAAGGCAAAGGTCATGGCTCTACCACGAATGTAATTAGCTTGTAAATAGAAAAGAACATGTAACCTCTATATCGACCAAATAAATTAGAGATGGCATTGGAACTATCTTACTAATATTATAAATGCGAAAGTTTAGATGGATGTTTATTTGAAGGTGTCTTCAGAAAGACTTAATGGATCTTGATGAAATTTGAACACACACATGTAGAACATAGTCTGGAAGAACACATAGACTACTTATTTTTTTTTAATTCCGCGTAGAGTCGCGGGTAAAAGTTAGTGATTTGTAAAAAGAACTTATTAAGGATAGAGGTTTCGTAGCCAGAGAGCATTAAAAGTGGATCCGTCAAAAGTTAGTGGAAATTAAAGCCATTTAAGAATCCAATATGTATATTCGAGATTAAAAATAATTAATTTCAAATTGACATCGTCAAATTGTAAAATACCTTCGCTATCTGTTTTCTGGAATACGTCAATACAAAAGTATTATTGCATTAGCGATAAGTATTTCTTGAAATTGTACATTTTCGGCATTGAGTAAAGTAAACTTGCTCTAAACTCAACAAATCGTTGTTATCAATCAATGTTTGATAACATAGCGATTGTGTATCACCGCACAGGATGTATCAGTTGTGTCCGCGGCAACTTGTGACGCTGTCATTAATGAGTCATCGACTTTACTTGTCACTATATAATTACTAGTTAGCGCCCGCGACTCCGTCCGCACTGGGCCCGAATGTATCTAAACTACCTAAACTAATTTAAGGAACTTAAACGGGCACAAGTTATACAAATTCTAATAAGTATGTTAGATCCTGTACACGGGTATCTGCCTTGCTGCAAAGCTATGCTTAGATTTAAATAAGAAAAACAAAGGATATGGGCCAGATAAACCGTGTATGGTATTTCTGAGTGCATTACGAGATTTACGTAGTGGCAAAGAGGTGGCGCTGTTACACAAGTAGTGACTCAGCTCCAACAATGAGCAACGCGTAATGACTCACGCTCTAAGACATAAATTCAATGCTAGTTTTACTCATTTTTAACAGGAGCAGTAAGTTTGTAGCTTATTGCTTGTTCCAATTGGAAATGGAAATTTTATAACAATGAGGTCTGAAACAGAGATGTATTTACGGTGAAACTCTTTAGTTTTCAAATATTTTCGGAAAAATATTATTTTCCCGTTGAAATTAACAATTCAGATTTATGGTATACAAAGTTGTATAGAAAGAAAGGAATGTTTATTATAGAACCGTTGTTATTTACTTAAGTCTTGTATTATTTTATAAGTAAGTTATGCAAACTGGCTTAGGAATTGCAACCGTCAGCTGACAAGGTCGTTCTGATCACTTTGATGTTGCTTCTAATAAATCAACACGTTAGTGGTAAGTGCGTAAATGTTACCTTGGAAAAGTTGTTGTCCAGCAAACGATAAACAATCCAAATACTATAAAGAAAATATTAAATGTAGCATTAACTAGCTAACAGGCTATGAGACAAAGAGCTGGGTACAAGATGGTGTCTGCCGTAGTCGCCGGCGCCTCCGTACAAAAATAAATAAAGTAGAGTTAATGCGTGTAATTGAATTTGCCACATGTTCGCGCGGCGTGTTTGTTTTTTGCTCGGGAATAGGCACGCCCCGGACACGGACGGATATGTTTTTCAACGCTCAGCCACGTTTAAAATCGATTCCAAACTTTCTAATATTATAAATGCGAAAGTTTAGATGGATGGATGTATGTTAGAAGGTATCTCTGGATCGACCTAACGGATTGGAAATATGGCGCAGATATAGAGCTTAATCTGGAAAAACACATAGGCTACTTATTAAGTTTTTTTTTAATCCCACGCAGACGGAGTCACGAGTGACAGCTAGTAGTTGTATATACTCTTTTTTGGATACATGTATGTGAAAATAGTAATTTATTTTACTTTTACGTTTTTGCTGAAAACTTTGAGATTTACAACAAGTTAGTTTGCTTTAAAAAGTTTTTTATTTCGTAACTCTAGCTTATTAAACTTTAGGAGAAAATGAAGCGTGAAAAGTGTGCTATTTAATTTTGATGTCGAGTATACGTATACTATGTCCACCATAGATAGTGCGTTGAATAAGCGTGTTACGCTTTCACACTAAGCATACTTTTAAACATCCTTTAGTTTCTATTAAACTAAGTAAATAGTAATTAGTAATCGTGTCGAGTATAATCTTACTAATATTATAAATGCGAATATTTAGATGGATGTATGTTTATTACAAGATATCTCCGGAACGGCTCATTAATTAAGGTTTCTTTTAAATTCTGCGCGGTCGTAGTCGCGGGAGACAGTAATAATAATAAAAATAATCACAACAACGGCATTAAATGCAGGATATCGTAATGCATATGATCGTATCATAAGCTCTATTTGAATAAAATAATTAACAATAAATCTCTGTGAACCGCCACCGGCGTAGTTTATAAATGCAATTAGATTAACAATTGCCGTTTCAAATTTATTCAAGGTGAGCCGTCCCTGTATTGAACAACTAGCTGTCGCCCGCGTCTCCGTCCACGCGGAATAAAAAAAACTTAATAAGTAGCTAATGTGTTTTTCCAGTCTATGTTCTATATCTGTGACAAATTTCACCAAGATCCGTTCCGGAGATACCTTCTCACAAACATACATCCATCCAAACATTCGTATTTATAATATTAGGTAGTAAGAGCAAAATATATAGTAAGATAATATATAGAAAATCATCATAAAAATATAAGGATAACTAGCTGTCGCCCGCGAATCCGTCCGCGCGCATTTAAAAAAATCTTAATAGGGGTATGAAAAATAGATAGTAGCCGATTCTCAGACCTACTGAATACGCATATAAAATTTGGTAAAAATCGGTAAAGCCGTTTCGGAGGAGTACGGTAACTAACATTGTGACATGGAAATTTTATATATAAGTATGAATGCCCGACAGGCAATCCATTGAGCGCTCGGTGGGGGAACAGGGGAGCTCTCGGGAACACTTTCCTTTTGATATCGGCCACTGACTTATCGACTACCTACCAACCATTGCTTATGCACTTGAAAAGGCGCTGTTTAGAAATGACGATAATGGTTTTGTAATATGAACGATTTCAAAGTCTGGAAACAGTTCGAATTTTGTATAACTTTTTTTTTATAAGAGAAGGGGGCAAACGAGCAGCGAGAACACCAAGGTGTTCATCGGCCGCCCATGGACATCTGCAATACCAGAGGAATCGCAAATGCGTTGCCGGCCTTTGAGATGCACAAAAAACTCAACTTAAAACGAAAATATACTGCATTGATCTTTATGGTGCAGTATGAATTAATCTTTCCTTTAATATATTTTAAATAAAAATAAACATTTGTATTTCGTATGTATGTTATCCATAATACTTTTTTTCATATATATTATTCCGTATGTTTTTGTATCATAAACTTATGATTGTATTTTGAACTTTATAGACTTATTAATTAGGCAATTACATTGGTAGATATCTACCGGAGTTAATTAAAAATATGGTTTTGGCGAGAATTTCGATGTTCGACGTTGATCCCTTTCCCTCTGAACGAGTTGAAGCGAGACGTACTCTCCTGTGCGAAGTAGAAAGGGAACTGAGGTGACACAACGAAGGTCGCAGGTGTAACTCCGGGGTTCAGCGCGCATGCGCAGAAACCTACCAATTACATCGATAACTTTTACCGCGAACTAACCACAAGTCTAACGATTTTGACCCTTATTGCATAGGACATAAGAGACTTAAAAATGTTTAGCAAGTGATTAAAATGATTGTACTACCCTTCGTAGATGCGCCATGCGAAATTCAGATAAGTGGCTGTTTGGTATTGTGATCGTGTGTTGAAATTGCAAAGCCGCACACCTATTGAGGTGTGTCGATGCATACGATTATAAACTCAATATCTTTGCGTTAACAATGAAATTCGCTTGCAGATGAGCGGCAGTCAAAAGATTACGAAGCTCAGAGGTGCGTAGTGCTCAGGCATCCAAATGCAATTTAGATGGTTTGCTATGTTCTGAGGAAACACGACTCAAACTGAATGTGTTGAAAGTGTAAGTGATGATACGAGCGGGGTTTTAGTTTACAAAGATATATATTTCCCGCCATTATACAGTGAAATTCAAAGTTTCAATTTCTCGAAGAATCACTACTATATAACCATTCTAACACCATTTGAGTTAATCTCTCCTGACGAAGATGACGGGAAATTTAGTTTTTTCTCTCAGATCGATGTTTCTTATTCTATCCTGCCGTGTCGCATGTGTCATACTCCTTTCCATGCTCTTTGGCACTTATCTAGCTTTTCTCGGAGTGTTTTCGTAAGTGACCATGTTTTACAGCCGTAAGTCAAGTATGGAAGAATGCAGGTGATAAAATTTTTGGATTACTTCTTTCAACGACCAGTATTTTTTCCAGCCTAGTGCAGTTCTCATGTTTATCTCACGGGAGGACTGTTCGTTTATAGAAATAACTTGACCCAGGTAAGTGTACTCATCCACATATTATTATTTTCATTTCAACTTTCTCGCTTTGATTGCTTAGACTTTGAATCATGTACGTCAAGTTAGCAACATACGTATGTCATATACGTATATAAGAGAGTGAATATGACAATATTCATGCAGAAAAATTGGTACAATCTGTGATTGAATGCAATACGTAGCTTTTGAAGTTTGTATCGATTTTTGCGCCCGTACGAATCATTTCCTAATTAACTCCTTACCAAAATTCCAATGCATTCGCATTCGAAAACTGATCTGTATTTCTTGAATAGAGATTTTTTAAGTACATTCTGGTTAATTTAAATTTAATAAGCTTGTTTATTTTATGAATTACTCTTATTATAAGATAATGTACAAAAAAAATTTAGTTTTTTCTAACTTACATAACAACCATTCTCTTAATGCATTATCCATACATCTAAATATGTTTGTATTTATTCACAGCACACATTAGTATGGAAATAACTGTATCTAAAGATTGCGCTGCGATTGTAAATAGAGCGTTAACGAGGCGTTACATCTCGATGTTTATGTCATAATATTACTGTGTAAAAATACAAATATGTTTTAATGGCAATAGAAACCTATACTTATACACTTAGGACCTTCGTACAACGTAAAACATCGAAACTAATATTATTTAGTTGCGTCGCGTCGCGAGAAATGCGTTGCGCGCGCTCCTTACACACAACGTTGAAAAGTCAACACGTATCGTCTATTTGGTCAGTCCAGGCATAGCGACTACATGTCAGCTGTATAGATTTGCATCGCCATCTTGGAAATGGTAGCTACTTTTGTTACGTCGATCTTGACAGATTGTGACCGGCTTTGGCGATGACACATAGAAATTTCGATGACGCTCACTGTGGACGAACCATGGCTTCATATTGGGTAAGTCGCTCAGCGACTTAACTCGCCGGGTACCGAATACTATTGCTTGTGTACGAAGAGCCTTAGAAACCCACTTACAAATCAACTCGGCATATTTTATTATAACTACCGATTTTTTTTTAAATATCTCTAGCTTTATATTATCTTTGCAGTTGTAGGTTTGGAAGTTTAAATTAGGTCTCAATGCATCGTTGTGGGTTAGAATATAAATCTAGGTCTTAATAGCCAAGTATTCACAGAAGCTCTCACTCCAGAACGATCTCAGTTTAGCAAGAAAATCCAATATAAGAAAACTTTGGGCGACTACTAAAACTTTGGAAATTATTCGCTGCGAGTTTCTATTTAAATTACCGCTAGTAAAACTTAATGGGGTTTCTCTCATTTTGTTTTTTCCTTTTTTTCAGATATTAAATTTTAATTGTTAGGTTGTTATTTATTATTTGATCAAGCTACGGATAATAAAAATATCATTGAAGTGTACAAATAGGTACGTCTTTATCAGACCAAATATTTAAATTCAAGATAATTGCTACATTATTCTTTATTTAAATACTATTAAAATCACAATCATCGCATAGTCAACGTAAGCTATAAGTTTAATAAAAAAAAATCAAATACAATTACAATGAACTGGGAAACAATTTGATACCGTAGGGACGTGTTACGTTCAAAGAACTGTGTACGTAGACCGATGTCGGCGTTGTCCCAGACTATGACGTCATCGCCGCTGAATTGTGACCTCAGCGATATCATCGACGCATATCTAACGCGCGGCCCACGCGCAAACACCACGCACGTGCAGAGTGACACGCCCGGTTTATACCCACGACAATACGCTCTCTGAGAAGTTGCAGTTGATGGACAGACTACTAGAGAATTTTATTTTTGTAAAAACCAAAATAAAATTTATATTGCTGTTATAGAATTAGTGCACAATATAGAGGACTTTCGGTTGCTATGACAACGGAATACTATAAAATAATATTATCATCACAATTTTCTTCAAATAGATATCGAATTGCAACTACTGTAGCAGACATAAATCGTTCCTACTTACAAATAAACGTAATAAACTTCTAGTTATAGTATCTGAGATCAACTTCGTGTCGTCAATATTGTAATGAGAGCGAATCGATTCCCGTCACGTAACCGCACTGTCTCCTCTGACATCAGCACTCTTTGCCAAGTAATCTCCATACAATGGTCGGGGGCAAAGCGCGGCCGATAGCAGAGCTTATGCTAGTTTCACATGAAGGCGAACAGCGAGACTGAGCAGTAATTTACTATTATTTTATCGCACACTTACTGTCAAAAAAGTACTGTTCTGAGTCTGCGTTTAGTACTGCACTATTCTACTGCTCTGCTTCACTGTTCTGCTCTCGTGTGAACCTAGCATTAGCGCAAAGCCGAGCCATCTCTGACGCAACCAAAGCCCCTAATTAAACGTTATTAGGTCTGTATTTCAACGATTATACGGGTGAGAATATTATTACGATAGTGGTATGAATACTCTGTTTTGTATTTAAAATAATCGGTGCCGTCACTGGACGATCAAACGTAAGTTAAACCGTACTTAATTAATTTATTAAAAATCATTGTTTGACCCAAATATATTAAAATATAATATACTATGTGTATATGTTACACTAGTGTTCGCCCTCGACTTTATTAACGCGAAATTAAAAAAAAAAACGGCCTATAACATCCTCGTGTGTATCAGTGTAGTGTACCTTCACGTTACACTCCCGTCAAAATCGGTTCAGCCATTTTGGAGATTACCAGAACAGACGTCGATCTGCGGATAGACATACAGACAGATTGAAATTTGAAAAAATTGGTTTTTCGTACATATCTTGTCTTTTGTTTTGACTACAATAGATACCGAAGATAAAACTTTCAAAAGATTGTAAAACTATTTTTTCATTCGTTCTTGAAGGATTCATCAAAGTCGATTTTGGAAAGAGGCTATACGCATAGTAAAAGAAACTTGGTAGCTCTTTTGTTGCGACGATCTCTGGTAATACAACAAACGCAGTAACGAGCGAAGCTAAGCTCCCACGAGGGCTCTTAAACTTAGTCTTAGGTGGTTCAAGCTAAGCACACTCGCCGCTGGCCACTTTCCTCAAAAAAAAGTTCAAAGTGTGAAATTGTGTGCATGTCACAAGGTAAAGAATGACGTTCTTTATTTACTGGACAGAGAAACTTTTGAATTATATTTGTGGTCATTAAATTCATTTGTAAATATCCAAAATTCCACTGTAAGATGTATATGAAGGGGCAGGAGGGCCTTCATCAGAAATTATATTGTGCGAGTATAAAAGCGGGTATGTCGGCAGGTGGGCGTGAACAGATTACGAGTCCTTGTTGCAATCGCAGTTGTTTAATAAGGGTTAAGTAACCAAAAATACACAGTGGAATGAACACTGTAGTGTCTAACCAACGCGACATCAACTTAATTAAGCGGTAGATTTAATTTGTTAATTAGATGCTAAGCGATTCGTCGCAAGCGTGGTGCGCGGGCGCCGTCTCGAACAACACTGTTCAATGGCCGCCCTCACAACCATCGACAGTGACGCTTCGCTCGGCTGAAAAAGTCAACCAGTCATTTGACTTTGGCGGATACGCCGTCACGGCCGGACTGACATTCGACCGTCCTCGGGCGATTCTCTGAAACAATGAACTGCAGTTGTACCTATTCCGTTCGGCATCCTGACGGACGACTCATTACAATCCTCATATGATACTTAAGACTTAAGGCGAGCGTCTCGTAACAATTAAGTCAGATGACACCGCCTTGTCACTCAACAGCATGTAGGTTAACTGTTCACAATCGGTACCATTGGACAGGTCAATCCTTTGGTGGATGTGACCCGGACGACAACATTCGTCTAACCACAATCTGCAGGGCATCCTGAACAAGTCGACCAACTTAAAGGGCTCTAACTCGGACGACAATAATCGTCTTACCACAATCTGCAAGGCATCCAGAACAAGTCGACCAACGTAAAAGGCTCTAACTCGGACGACAATAATCGTCTTACCACAATCTGCAAGGCATCCAGAACAAGTCGACCAACGTAAAAGGCTCTAACTCGGACGACAATAATCGTCTTACCACAATCTGCAAGGCATCCAGAACAAGTCGTCCAACATAAATGGCTCTGACTCGGACGACAATATTCGTCTTACAAAACAAAAGAACAGAGACAAGTCAATCTGATACTGACTCGGACAACATTTTTTTGTCTGACTATTTAACAATTTTTCTGCATCCGATTTTGGTGTTTCTTGCTCGATTCTAGCCCCATTCGATCATAACTCTAAATCGGAATGCTTCCATCACTGAATCGAGGTACCTACGTACCCCGTGAATGGCATCCACCACCCCTTACAGCCATCCCTATCCACACGGTCTGAATTTCTCTGATAAATATCAACAAACAACTCACCGCAGTGATACATACACAGTAATATCGCATATAAACTGTATTTCTGATATTAATGGAAATTGTTCACTCGCTTACCAACTGTTTCTCTGAATCATCGCTTACCAAGTGTATCTCTGAATTAAAACTGAATCGCGATCTCCGTCTGCCTTTTTATAGTATTCAGCCAAAGAGAGTAAAACATTACGCTCCATAATGAAAATATTCTAATGTTGACAGGAGAAAAATGTTACTAGTTCAAATACTTAGTTTCTTACCGAACTACGAGTAATTCGCGTGCGTTCGCGACACTGCCGCCCCTAGGCAAGGGACAACATCATGAATTAATGTTAAAGTGTAATGAAACAAAGTTTAAAATCACAGGAGTTTCTTAATGACTTTCTAATTGGACTGCTAATTTTGTTTATCAAGAACCAATTCTACTAAAATGTTTACACCACAGGTCAACTACTATGGCTGACTATTACTATGGCTGTTGTGAAATTAATTCTATTAAAAATATCCATACAACAGCACACCATGTTTTGAATTAACCAACACTTGTCAAGATTTGACCTTTGAACCTTGAATTCTTGTCTAACATTTTTGAACAAACAGATATTCAACATTATTGTTCTGACATCTTAATGGATTTATCAGATTTTACATTTGTGTTAAATCTACTGGCCTGGTAAACATGCTTTTCAATATCAACTAAAATTATCAAATGATAAAGAAACATAACATTAGGTTAAAAACATATTTCTTGGAAGCATCTTGATAGTCATAATAATGGCAAGGTTATCCCTGCAACCCTTTTATCAAGTCACCAATATTATGAGTATTGGCAACAAGTGTAACAACATAAATAATTATGTAAATCTTGATTCTCCAGTGCAAGGTGTGCAACTGCACATTAAATGTCATGTAGTTTATTCTATAACCACACAGTTGACTTAACAACAGATTGATATAAAGCAGTACAAATTACCAAAGAATGTAATTTTGTCTGATGATAATTTCAATGTACCTAATGAGCTTTCATTACTTTTAGGAGCTGATTTATATTTTAACATACTTTTGAATGGTAATATTAAATTGTATAATGGTCCTGTCTTACAAAATACACTCTTTGGATATGTGGTGGGAGACACTGACTCTAATAACTCATCAAGTAAAAATGAAGTTTAGTGTCAAATTTTGCTATTTGTAATTCTGAAAAACTAGAAAACATTATACAACAGTTTTGGTTGAATGAAAAGTGCCAGAGGTATCAATGTGTAATCAGGAATAAATACCAGCAAAAGATATTTCTTTTAAACACAAACTAAAACATCATCATTAGGTGACTATACTCATTAGACATGTACATTAAACTGTGACCTGTATCTTTACAAATTGGTTAAAGATATTCATTTGTACTTTAAGGCTATGATTTTCTAATAAGTAGTTATAGGTATAAAATGGATTGAGCTCACCATGTTTCCTATGTTATAGTCATCGTCTGATAGTCATCAACATGCTTTCTGTTTTCCTGCTTATTAAGGAGACTTACATGACAGGAGCGTCGTTTCAAGTTCGGTTGCTATTTACTCACAATTCTTCAACCAAAAGTAATTCCATGGAGTCGCTCAACATCTTTTAACATGTCTCTCATGTTTAGGGGTAACTAAAACTTATACAAAAGGTCCTATCCCACTTCTGATGAAGGGGCAGGAGGGCCTTCATCAGAAATTATATTGTGCGAGTATAAAAGCGGGTATGTCGGCAGGTGGGCGTGAACAGATTACGAGTCCTTGTTGCAATCGCAGTTGTTTAATAAGGGTTAAGTAACCAAAAATACACAGTGGAATGAACACTGTAGTGTCTAACCAACGCGACATCAACTTAATTAAGCGGTAGATTTAATTTGTTAATTAGATGCTAAGCGATTCGTCGCAAGCGTGGTGCGCGGGCGCCGTCTCGAACAACACTGTTCAATGGCCGCCCTCACAACCATCGACAGTGACGCTTCGCTCGGCTGAAAAAGTCAACCAGTCATTTGACTTTGGCGGATACGCCGTCATATATTTTTAATAATTATGCATGTTATGTCCATTTACGATCATATGACATATTTCTATTTAATAATAGATAATCTTACTAATATTATAAATGAGAATGTTTTGATGGATGGATGTTTTTTGAGGTTATCTCCAGAACGGCTGCATGCATCACGGCTGATGTAGAATATAGCTTGGAAGAACGCTTATTAAGTTTTTATTAACTCCACGCAGAAGAAGTCGCGGGCGACAGCTAGTATTTGATATACTGACATTATCACATAACTTAGAAATACCATGATAAATTGTTTTGCACGATACACTCAGAATACAATAGTTTCTTCGTGCATTTTGCTATTATCAACATACCTACTAGTTAAACGGTAGGCAACACATCTGCTAACGCTGTCTATGGACAACGTTAATTTCGCTATTATCGCGAAGTGGCAAGTGGCCACTTTTGTTATAAAAAATTCCTACTTCATACATTCTTAGCAAATTATTCTGTGCTCTTTGCACTTTATCAACAGTCCTATTAAAAATATCTTTTTTTTAATACTTCTCCTGCATAATTTTTAACATAAATAAATTAATACACTAGCTTATCCATTTCGTACTATATCAATCACATTTGCTTTGTCCTCTCTATCCATACAAAGCAATACAACAAAGAGCGAAATAGTACGACCAGTGTTCGTAATAAAAACTTAGTTTCCACGCCATGTTTTGACCATCAATTACACCGCAATTTGCATTTAACACGATCCAACAAAGGCCGCGCCAATACTAATGAATGCTCTTTTACTTATGTTCATAATGCGAATCTTCATATGCCTATCTCATATCTATAGCGTTTCCGCAACTCACGCGCGTCAAATAAATCAATGGCTTCAAATTCTGCAGAAAATTCTTATTTTCTGTTCTTATTTTTTGTTATTTTATCAGTAGATCTGTGTGAATATATTGTTATCACACAGAGAATAATAATTTTATTTATTATTCCAGTCCAGTCGCTCGATTATGTGAAGTCTCTAACAAAACAGTATTACACATTGAATTGAGATGGCGCCTACTTTTAATAAGATTAGCATTATGATAAATCAACTTCATTTAACAGGATAAAAAAAACTTAATAAGTAGTCTATGTGTTCTTCCTAACTATGTTCTACATCGATGCCAAATTTCAGCGAGATGCATGCAGCAGTTCTGGAGATACCTTGAAACAAACATCCATCCATCCATCTAAACATTCTCATTTATAATTTATTTTTTTATATTCATTTATTCACTTATTATCTATATAATACATTTTATAAAAAAAAATTAACAAAATATATTATATAAAAAATAGTATACCACCGGCTGCGGAATCCCATTACTCAAACAACCAGTGGTGAGGACTACAGAGACAGGAACCTCCTAACTATGCGCGCGGTTTCTAATCATAATAATAAGATTAATTATTTCATTTATAATATTAATAAGATTTTTTATTGTATAAAACAAACAAACAATTCGAAAAATAATAACGCAGATTCAGTACCTATTTACTAATCAAGCAAAGTAATTTAAAAATGATGTTCTGCTGACCGTAAAACACAAATGCAAGTAGACATGAAATACGATACCGTCAGCAAAGCACTGTCATGTGTCGGATATTGCGCAAGCGGGCGGGTCGGTCCGGCTCGAGGGACCGATCTCACGATAACTTACGTACAAAATTGGGTTAAAAACGTCGGAGCGACGCCCGCGATATTAGGCTATGTTCCCGAGGGATAGCGCTCGGTAAATTATGAACTAACGAGTCGACCAGATGCCCTCTTACTCCGGAATCATGTTGACAACCAGTGTAACCGGCTGATATTCGATTGATCACTACTGTTTAGAATAGGTAAAAAATTAGTGTACATTATAATTTTATTTCTTAACGCTTAAACATCGATCAATTAAAACAGCACAATTTAATTGTAAATGTATCTAAGTTAAAATATAATACAAATGACTATAACAGTTACTTCACATCAGTCAAGATAAGCCTTTGTTGTCAGACGTCATGTACAATATCAGCAAAATGACATTTCAATAGTGAGCTGACGTGACAAATGGAAACCTGATTCCACGCAGTGATCACTTTGGAGTCGTCGTGTAACACACAACGTCAACTAGCGCCTTCTAACGAACCCAAATCATACACGATGTGTGGTTATTCTGTCCTTTTATCGTTTCTTTTAGTACTAAGACGCGAACAACGAACACTAAGTGATAATTAGATATAACGCCAAGTTAAAACATACACCAGCTAAGTTTAGAATTTGTTTTCAATGTTATTTTGACGCTTGTAAAATTATTTTTTGTTTCACAAGAGAAATCAAGTGCATATTTAAAGTATATGTTTAAAATTGATTGAATTCTTACATAAATAATATGTTTTCTTAAGACATTACGAATTTTTTTTTATATTACAATGTGGCAAACGAGCAAGCTGCCACATGAATTTGCCAAAGTTTTTTTTTTTAATTTCACGCGGACGGAGTCGCGGGTGACAGCTAGTCTATTATAATTTTATCATTTAGAATCGCAGACATGACAAGAAACATGTGTATTTTCTTAGATAATAACACACTAAAAACATTCTCAAAGTCATTTCCAACATTGTTTGCTATGGGGGGTAGCAAATTACTAGCGGTTTCTTGCTAACAGCAATCCAGGCATATGTCCATCCACATATAATGTATGTATTAACTCTGATGACTACATGCATATCGCCTCGCCAGCCAATATGAGAGGTCGACGTTTTTACAACTTAGCGTTTTAGTGCCCACGGGGCTTGAAAACTTATTTACTGCTAATATTATACAAGACATAAGCGACAGCGATTAAGAACTGCTATTTTAGATGACATTTTAAATTATATAGAAGTAAATTATTCTGATTAAAAACGCTGGACTATATCTACACTAAGGGAGACTACTCAACGAATCTGAGTACGGCAGTAAAGTTTTTTATATTATAAGGAGGCAAACGAGCATGCGAACACCTGAATTCGCCGATATAGCAAATCGACCGTTGCCCACAGATCTACAATTGCAGATGAATTGCCAACCTTTAATCGACGGAGAAGGGTACACATAGAAAGAAGATATTTCCCCTACCAATCAAATCCACTTTCCCTTTCCGTTCTTTCATTATAAGGAAAGGTTGGGAAGGAACGAGGACTAAAATGAGACCTTCGGAACGCACACATATCAGACGACACGCGGCATTACTTCCACTTTACGCCTGTCATCTGTGTAGTCCTGGTATTGTAACTCCAGTTGTTACCGAGTTACTACTACTAATCGTTAACTTGAAGATTTAAATGGACGATGATTCACAAATCGCTAGTCTTTTGTAACTTGAAACACCTCAATATGTCCCCCAGGCCGCGCCCGCATCAGCGTTCACTGCCGTATACGTATAGACATACCTATTTATATATTATATTTTATATTACGTATAGTATAATCATTTAAAAATCGGAGTTTGATAGATTTCCTTGCGCCCCAGACTATCGGTTTTGATAATCGATGCCAATAATTTCTCAATAACAAAATTTTATACAAATTACTAGCTGACCCGGCAACGTTGTTTTGCCGTATGAATTATTTCTAGGGAATATCAAGTGTTGAAAATTTTTGTCGAAAAAATGTTAGGGGTGACAACCCTTATCACTTAGGGGTATGAAAAATAGATAGTAGCCGATTCTCAGGCCTACTGAATTTGAATGTAAAATTTCACAAAAATCGGTAAAGCCGTTTCGGAGGAGTACGGTAAAAAACATTGTGACACGAAAATTTTATATATATAAGACTAGCTGTCGCCCGCGACACCGTCCGCGCGCAATTAAAAAAAACTTAATAGCGATGTGAAAAATAGATAGAAGCCGATTCTCAGACCTATTGACTATATAAAATTTCATAACAATCACTGTAACACGAATTTTTTTATAAGAGATATTAATTCAATGTTTGAATAATTAAATTTATTCGTCTGTATTTACGTGGATATTGTACCTAAAATGTATCCCCGTTATTGAGATAACCAGATACTTTTAATTTAAATTAATTAGAACAATGTTTATTACGTGTTTCATTTAAATTAACATCAGATATACAATTTGCTCTCCCACCGTACAACGACATTTGCATAATAATTTACCATTCCTAATAAAAAGAACTTCCCTTTATCTTCATTATTTGGAGGGAGTTTATTTTTTTAATATTATGAAAAGAAAATCTAATGTTCAAGAGAAAAAATTGTATATTTTATAAACATATTGAATAGACACGATTTAGTTTAATTTTGAATCCAAAACATTAATAAAGAACAAAGTTTATTAACGATCCGAGTTCAAAAAACCTTAATTAATTATATCAATTTAAATAATTCGATACCTTTGAAATAAGATGCTAATCTTAAAAAAATGTTGTCTATAAAACAAGACGTACGAGTATGGTAACAGATGAAGCGACCGTGGTTCAGTTTCGGGTTATCTTAAAACGATCTGAATTTAAGAAATAACTTCGCCAATACAATCAACCGGTTAAAATGTCATTAGCAAATGATGGGCAATAATCAGCCGTAATAGCCGAGGAACTACTGTTTTTGTCACACAAACCGATACGTCGTTTTAACCGGTTGCTATTGTATGAGATAATTAACCGTTTAATTTCTAGCTTACAGTAAAGTTTATTGACGAGATTATTGACATAGTAAAAATATATTAAAAACTAATCTTACTAATTTAGTTTGGATGGATGCTTGTTTACAAAGGACCTTTGAGTCCCAGACCAGTGAATAAAAGCATATAAAAATTCTGTTACGTGATAAATAATTGTTAACTTCAAGTTATTGCGATAAAGAAATCCTACATCTATCACTTTTAGAAAATCATTAAAACTTGCATCCATATTAGCTTGTTAATTATTGAATATTTCACAAAATAATCATCAAGAGCTCGAACGTTAAAACCAGGAAAATCCGGTTATGATAACTGGTCATAAATAAACAATATAACGCATTCGTATCGCAATACTTTTAGTTTCGTAACGTATTTTTTAATGGAAATATTGTTACAAAACTAAACTTAAACAAAGCGAAAAATATCAACCAAATGACATGCAACAATCTTACTAATGTTATAAATGCGAATGGATGGATGGATGTTTGTTTGAAGGTATCTCCAGAACGGTATCACCGGATCTAGATGAAATTTGGCATAGATGTGGTGTCTGAAAGAACACATAGGCTACTTATCATGTTTTTTTTAATTCCACGCGGATGGAATCGAGGGCGACAGCTAGTCAATTATAAAGCAAACTTAAAGTTATCAATGACAGTAAAATCATAACTTAGATACTTTGTTAAATGTAGTTATTGTCAATTAACAAGCGAATTTGACTCTTATCACAATTGCAATTAGATTTATAGTTCCAAGTTTCAGTATGGATTTACAACTTGACGCGTGTGCCTAACCCAGACTTCCTGTGAGATAAGGTCCTGATGGATCACTTCCTACGGATAAGGGATGACGGCTCGATACCCAGTAATACACCACTAATAACCAAACTCACTGATCTTTATAAACTAATCATATTTTATATCAGAAGTCATACAAACATTAAGGTGAAAATCGAATTTACGAAAGACGTGAATAAACCTGTAAAAAAAGTGAATAGAGCTTTTTCTTCGAAGAATGACGATAAGAGTCTTATCTTAGCTATGTTTTTACAAAGCAGAAACAATTTAGTTACTATTTTTTTGTATAGTAAAACATATTGGAGTCAACAACAAAGTTGATAAATATGACCATTAAAATGTTATACTTTTTATGGAAAACGCTATTGTATTGCTATAATTATATCATATTGTTAGGTGAAAAACAAAAAGCCCATTATAAAAGTGTTTACCAGTTAACGTAAACAGCAATGACGCAATTCCGGTAGAAGTGACAACGGCCGTGCTTTTTCACTCTGTACAACCAATTCATATGAGATGTGAATCATTTTGTCACACTTTGTCTATTAATAAACTCTATTCTGATAGACATAGAGTTTAAATTTGCTTACTGAATTGATCACAATTTTTTTTTCTTAAATATGTACATGGCTTTATTTCCATAAATTTACGAAACAACTAAACTTATAAGCTATTCGATGAGCAATTATACTAATAAAATAAATGCGAATGTTTACATGTATGGATGTTTGTTTGAAGGTATCTCCGAAACGACTCAACGGATCTTGACGATATTTGGCACTTTAGAACATTAGTCTGAAAGAACACATAGGTTACTTATTACGTTTTTTATTTAATTCCGCGCGGATGGAATCGCGGGCGAAAGCTAGTAAAATATAATTTCTATAGTACCAATATTTGAGATTTTTTACGGGTTTCGGTATGTGACAAAGTCTAGTACTTAATACTCATAGCCTAGATCTCTTAAACGGAATTTGAATGTGTTGTAATCGTGTAATATTAGAACGTTAGCTATTTTGTAATTATTCAAAGACAAATTGAATTGATTGTTGAGGTGAGGTTAGTCAGCATTTTTGGTCGGTACCAAATGTGAGCGGCAAGGTCACTCCACACAATTACGACAGTAAATTTAACCCACTGATTAACTGTCGTCCTGAATCTCGTTTATATCTTTTATATAGTAGGTGATAAACGAGCAAGTTGGCAACTGATTTAGATAAAATAGTGAATTGACTACTGCCTATAGATCTTTGAAACGGGTTAAAAGGTTGCACATGTGTTTCCATTCTAATGAACTGAGTAGGTTAAGGAAAGCTTGTATATTTTATCAATATAAATAAAAATTAATGATTGTAAGTTTGTTTCGCGTTTTAAGCGTTCCTAAAGCAAAGGACTGATTGTTACATTTAATTAGGTTGCTCTAAGGCCAAAGAAGGATGGTGTCAAAAACTTCATATCAAACCATTTATCCATTCGGCTACAATGTGTCTCAAGGTCTATTAATTAAATTATTTGACAAGGAATTCCTGGTATTACATACATTATTATAGTGATTACAATTCATTCGGAACACATTATTATGTTTTGTGAAGATATTTTATAAAATAGTTACCATACTAATTCGATAGAGGGACGCGTCTTAAAATTATTTTTTTAAAACGATATTGTTTATCGAGTAGTTATATAATTTTCACTGATATCGCGTTTATTACTTGAAAGTAAGTTGATAATATATCGAAGTTTTTTAACAGAAATCATTTCCTAGCAAGTATCTCGTTTTTCGAGGATTTTATAGAAGCTCAGTGTGTGTCGCCGGCGCGGGGAGTGACGTCACGCGCCCGGGGGGCCGCCTGCCCGAACAGCTGATTGCCTGAACACCATAAAAAACCATACCGAACATACCACAGTCCGAATTTAACCTTAATGCTCAAGTTATACGAGCTATAACCACATTTCACCATACACGACCCCTCCTCCGCTGTGTTCAAACGATTTTATACTCTCAACTCGAGTGATATACTTAAAAATCGCCCGCGGCCCTCGCTAAGCATATATACGCAGTGTACAAAATAGAATTTTAATTATATTTTTTAATATTTTAGACTTTATTGCACAGTCAGAAGGTTAAAAATGAATCGCAGTGCGTAGTTAACGAGATAAAACCAAATGTGTTTTGTGCATTTGAGCCGTTCGGGGCCTGGTTCGCTTGCAGCGTCGCTACGCACCACAATAAATGAAAATATTCTGAGCTCGGCTCGACTCTGCGCTGCGTAATTATCTTTCGTTAATATTTGATAGGCGGCCATTACCTGCCTCGCTCTCGCATTGAATTGGGGATTATGTGAATGTGTCTGATTGAATGGGATTTAGATTATTATTACGCAAAACATATGCGTATTGGTTAAACAGAATTAATTCAAGACGCTTAGTAAACAATGGTTATGTTAGAAAATCACGAATTTTAAACCGAATTTAATTTAATTAGCTGACTAACAATTTAATCCGTTCTCATTAAATTTGAACAGTGTTGGTGAATAAGTCAGAATAAACCTGCGCAGGCTCCGAAGGCTCTCGAGGGTGCGCTTTGTTCCCAGAGGTTCGTTTAACCTCCTCGATAGCCCTTTGCCGCGCCCTCTCTGCTTCACAGCTGACTTTGATCTATGTGTATTGTTAATTAAAATACAGGGTTTACAACTACTCTAGGCTATGTCGGGTGTAATCCATTTTAATTAGTAATTATTCGTTAATAATTATAAGCACTAGAAAGTGCAAAACTGACACTAATAGCTACTAAAGATCATCAGATTGTACCTAGCCTTAACTTTTGGTAACTAGCAAACATCTTGTAAATGTGGTTACATGGAGTTGACGTCTTTTTTCCAAATGACTAGAGTGAATTTCAGATTTATCTGAGGCTGAATCATAGGTATTAACTGTTAACATTTAGTATGTCATACAATGTTCACAGTTAACTACTGTGTACCAAAGAGGCGTATCTGTTAACGAAGCGTGTCGATGTAACAAATTTATTGATTGCTGCGTAAAATTCAAAATGGTGGCCGGTTGTGACGCAATGACGATGCAAAAAGCTTTGCGAAAACCATGTTACCCGAATATTTGAATGATGAAATTCAAATTGTATTTTTCATCAGAAATATAACGAGTGATAACTACGAAGGTGATAGTAAACTTTGCAAATATCACATTGTAATCATTCTAACTATAATAATCCAAATATATAATTCTAATATTAAGAAGAAGAAAGATTTTATTGTTTGTTTGTCTGTAATAGGCTCTGAAAGTACTGAACTTATTTGAACAATTCGTATACTATTAGACTACACTATCCCTGGGTGACATAGGCTATATTTGATTTTTCCGCGCAGACGTTGTCGCTGGTAACTACTTCTTTAAAAATAAATCTTAAAACCACCATAATAAGTAGCCTATAAGTTCTTTCTATGTTCTACATCTGTCATATTTACAACACATAACTTGGGAGTATTAAAAATAGCAGAACATTCTCAGACTTACTGAATATGTATATAACATTTTATATAAATCGGTCAAGCCGTTTAGGAGGAGTATGGTAACTAACAGAGCTGGGTATTAACTCGTTAATCCGTTAATCGTTAATTAACGAAGTTAACATTTTGCTTAACGGTTAATCCGTTTTAAGTTAACTTCAAAAAGTGTTAACGCTTTTGTTAACTTCCGTTAAACTCAACTTCCGTTAATAAAAGTCCGTTAATCGTTAAATTTGGAGAAATTTGAAACTTGAAGACGTGCTGTCATTTTGTTTAAATTACGCACCACGCCACGCTCGTAAGTTCAGCTATGTTGGGCGACTGTCTACTCGAATGGTGAACGATCGAGTTGATAATTGATACATGTGAAGTGAAGGACAAAATGAAAAAAAGGTTCGAAATAGTATATTTCATTACGAGTATATAAAAGCACGAGTATGTAATAGCCCACATTCCGAACGCTTTTCGTCCCTGCAATACGCCACTTTTTGAGAAACTGTATTAAAAAACTTTTTTTACTCGTTCTTTAGCTTTTTCAAACTCGTGCGTTCTCTTTCACAACTGTCAAAATAATGTTTGCTATAAAGAAAAACCAACCACTAAGTTTTTACAAAAAAAAAATCATTGAAGTTATATGATTCATGCAAATATTTCTAAAAAGAAGCTCCTAATTTGTTACAATATCAAATTTAATGATTTGATTCAATGAATTAGGTTAGGTTTCATTTTATTTCATCTCATTAAATTTAATTTTCATTTCATATCAATAAAAATAATCTACTGAAGACTTGGTTGTTTGGGCATAGTTCCCTTTGCCTACCCAGAATGGGTGAAGAAAACAAAAAAAAATCTCTGTTTGTATTCTTTTACGGTTGGCGATATTTTCCAAACATTTTAGTTAGTTGAGTTTATTGTGTTTTTATTATTCTATTAAATTGCTTCATTTTTTCGCAACTGTATCAAAAATATTTGTTTAGTACACGTGAGAAACTGTCATTACAACTTGTTCCAACTGTCAACTTGTAGACATTTGTCGGAACTCTTTGCAATGACAGGCTTTCCGCACTCGTAATGAAATATACTATACTGCATTCATACTTGTCTCTAATACTAATGTGTTATAGAATATGTAGTCAAATTACTATTTTAAACAAGTGTCGCCACATAAGTGTAAAATTAGTATGTATAATTTTGGTATGGTTAACTGTTAACGATTAACTTTAACTTGCGTTAAACTTTCGAGAATTTAACGCTTTAACGATTAACGAAGTTAATTTTTTAATTAACGAATTAACGATTAACGAAGTTAACTTTTCGATTAACTGTGCCCACCTGTGGTAACTAACATTGTGACACTAGAACTTTATATTTAAGATTTATTAGTATGAAAAATCTACTAAAGAACTTCCTTAAGTATCAATTAATTAACAGTAAGGTAGCTACTCTCACTTCATTACTGTTATTGATTTAAATACAATAAGATTCACATTTTGTAACAACAACACTTGAGCTTGATTGTAATATATATTAGTCAAACTTCAGTGAGGCTTCATAAAATAATAAATAACATTAAATTGCACATCAATACACGTCGCAGTTCAAAGCTGTGCGGATACACTGCTCGTAAATCAATCTATAACACAATATATCTAAAGTAAGGATGTAAATTAAGGTTACACATTTACAATGTACTGTTTTGATTATTTACTAGTTTATAATTCAATGAGTCGTAATGAAAATATTCTTTAAAAAAAACCTGTCGTTTATTATTCCAGTTTATCTATGACCAGTAATGTTAGATTGTGTTGCCATCTAATTAAAACAACATTTCTGGATAAAAAGAATTTTTTATTAGATTTTTTTTAATTGCACATTGGAAAGAACTAAAATAATGTAAAGGTAATTCAGTGATGACTTCGTGTACTTAATTATTTTAAGTAAATAAACAGTAACCCGGTTGCAATTTTAGTATTGAATTATCATAGAAGGATTGCATACAGGTTTTAGAAAACTAAAAGTGCATCGTCTGGGAGAAAGTGGCATGTTGCGTCACGCAACTCCGGCCCCGGAATTGTTCACGCTCCACGTTGCTGCAACACAGCTAGTTGTACCCAGTTTACATTGTTTTAAAAAGTATAACAACAATTGGTAAAATGTAAAACTTACAAAATACTAACGAATTTAAAATCATTAGAACAATGAGGGACACGTTTAGATTAAGTAAGAGATTAACTTTCGCCTGCGACTTCTTCCGCGCGTTTTTATAAAAAAATACTTATTCAGTATAGCCTATCTGTCCATCCAGACAATTACATCAATTTCAAATTTCATTTAGATTCAAGACAAATTTCCATTCATCTAAACTTTCTCATTTATAAGATATAAACACAAAATACTCTAAGTGTGGAAATTTAATGGAAGGAAGGAAAAAAGATTGTTAGTCGACTCTTGTAATGTAACCTGTAGGTAGGTCCTGATTATGACTTCGTTAGTATGATTTAATAAAATAAAGTGACAAATTTTTAACATCATATTTTCACTTAGATTGTGGAGTACTTTAAGATGTAGTGGTCAAAAACAAGTGATCTTATCCGTTTACATCTTTGAAGAATAATGTTCAAGTTATAAATAATTATTTGTAACTCTAAATTGAAAGTTTTAGAAATAAAGATTAAACCTTTCAAGTGTATACCAGTTGAGTTGGAGTAGGAAATCGTTTGGAGCGATTGCAATCGGTCAAAGATCGGGTGTGAATAGTTTCGTTTAGGACGAGAGGCTATCGAGAGAGAGCACCCGCCCCTTACCACACCGCACGCCCCGCGGCGACCCATTCAATCGCTCACTATAGCTAACATCGATTTAGCGAGAGGGCTTTTTTATATTTTATTTGAAGCGGTCCCGAACAGAATATAACAAACCGACTAGTTTTAATTTGAAACTGCAACTTTTTGTGTAGATACTGGCTTCATCATCAATTTATAAAGCTAACTAGTTTAGTTGAACCACAGTTCTGTGACTACAGTTCACGGGTATGTATGGATCTTAATGTTTTTGACGCTAAGTTAACAAAAACTTATATACTACGATAAGCTGTAAAGCGATTTCACAGTTAAAGTTTTCAGTCGCACTAATGTGTCTATTGCAACCACCCTAATACCTACTACAAACTTTACACGGATGGTTACTTATTGTGGTAGCTTATTACATTTTTACACACATAACAGTCGAAGTACAAGTTGAATTTCTTTGTCTAACATTGGGTTTTTGACATATTATTATATCTATTTTATCAAAGATAATAACAGGGATATGTTTACAGAGATTTTTGTCTCAGAAACCCGCGGTAAATGTTATTCGTGTAACTGGCAATCAATAACCGGAACCGACGCGACGGCCAAAGCTCGTGAATAGGCACAGGGCGATAAAGTAGCGGGCCGCAATGTCGGCACGTCTGAGCAGCTCTGGCCTCGTATCTCATATCCTATAGCTGCGTAAATCCCAACGGGCGGACAGTTTTCGTCCAACGCCCGATCGTAATTAACTAAGAAGTAAATAGCAATGTTAAAATATAGTATGACGTTATTTATTCGTCCTTTTGGCTATTATTGAAGTTACCAGCTGACACGCGGCTACTGCATGATCTAGTCGAATGACTGTCATACATACTATATTTTTAATACTGCACACAAAAAGTTTTCACAAAAAATAAAATTTGATAATTTTGTGGTACCGGAGGCCTAATTTTAGTCCTTTTTCCCTTCCCACCATTTTCTTATTAGGAAAGGATGGGAAGGGGAAGTGGATTTGACGGAAGAGGGGACGTATAGGAAGGAGAAATATCCTCTTTCTGTGATAGAACAAAACCCAATTTTTTAGCCGACTTCAAAAAGAAGGAGGTTATCAATTCGACTGTTTTTTTATGTGTGTTACTGCGAATCTCAGCCTCTGGTGGTCCGATTTTGATAAAAAATATTTTAATCGAAAGGAAGTGCTTGCAGATGGGTCCCATTTTTTTGTTTTTTTTTTTAAATAACTAGAAGACTAGTAGATTTTATATTATTTAAAAGTGCTATTTTGATCATATAAAGAGTGTAAACTAATACCGGTATAAGTCACAGGCGTGTAGAGTCTTTACGATATTCATTATAAAATATGTTAATTCGTTCATTAAGTATTTTATTAGAATTATCTAACTTGTTCTATACAATAATTTATTTGTAATCTTTTCTTGAAACTCGAGTATTTTTCAAAGCTCTAACACTTTACGGTAGAATTCAATGTAAATGAATGGATGGATGTTTGTTATAAGATCTTCAGAACGACTAGGATGAAATTTAACATAGATCTAGAACATACTCTGAAAGAACTAATAGGTTTTAATTCGGGCTACTGCCAATCTAGTAATAAAAACTATGTAATCCGACGATATTAAAGAAAAATAATCTTCCAAATCAACTAAGTGTCTAGTTTCGGCGCCTATTCAATGCAAACATCTTTATCGTCTTAGTATAATATAATTTCAGAATGTTAATTATTACTTAATATTACAGTGGGTTTCCACTGGCGAAACATCTTACTAATATTATAAATGCGAATGGTTAGATAGATGAATGGATGGATGTTTGTTCGAAGGTATCTTTAGAACGGCTCAACGTATCTCGATGAAATTTGGCATAAACATAGAACATATACACGCGGACGGAGTCGCGGGCGACAGCTAGTTTTAACATAAACACACTGCTATCTCAATGTCTACAAATAGAACGAGAGGGATGTCAACATATTTTATACATATGTTTGTCACTAGCAACCCACGCTTAGCTTGACATTAGACCAATGGCGTCATCATTTCGTACCTAAAAGCGACGTACAATGAAATATAGCCGTTACGAGGATTTTCCGGACCGTTTCTAATATCTGTTTGAGGGACTTCAAACGCAAAGTAAATGGTAGACTATTAAAATTGAAATTATTACGATTTGTTTGATATTTAAATAGTTAGCTGGCTTAATTAGCAGTTAAAATATGAGATAAAGATAACATAAGCAATTTAGCTAAGTCTATACCTACTAGGTTTGGTTTCGTTTGCAAACTGTCATGATTATGTGTATGACTGCCACAACAGTTTTTGTCATTTGAACCAGCGATGTAGTTAAATACATTAAGTACCATTTAGAAGTTTTTGCTCACCTTTTTGGAACGAAGTTCCTTATCGCGCGTTGTGAAAGGGGGCTAGACGGAAAAAAATCTTACGAAAAGTTGTCACGACACTTTTTGCTATATCACGTGTGTGTCCCTTGACACCTTTCAAGTTTTTTTTTTTATATCATAAGGTGGCAAACAAGCAAGTGGTCACCTGAGTCCGCCTAAATAGCAAAGCGACTGCTGTCCATAGACATCCGCAATTGCAAATGCGTTGCCTATATTTAATCGACAGAGGAGGGGACGCACAGAAAGAGGATATATCCTCTTCCTATGTGTTGCGTTCCTCCTCCATTAAACCTACTTCCCCTTCCTATCCTTTCCTTATAAGAAAAGAGTGGGAAGAGAACGTGGATTAAAATTAGGCCTCCGACACCATCTCATCATACTGTACGCGGAGTTGCTTCCACTTCACACCTGTCTTCTGTGTGGTCGTGGTATTTCACCGGTCGACTTGGCCCATTCGTACACCTAACAAATATTGTTGTTTCGGAATCTATCACTTGAATAATATTTACTCGGGTTATTGTAACGAAAAGTTTTTAAAGCCACAATTCATATGGAAAACATTGCCACTATTAAAAATAAAAAAACAGAAATGTATTAATTATAATATAATATACCTATACGATTGCTCATAACAAGAGCATCCAGTTGGAAAATATTCCGTTTGAAGAACACAATTTTAAAAACATGTTCGTGTTCAAACTCGTTTTTAACGAGCCTTATTATTCAAAAAACGGTATAAATGTATGGTTTAATGTTATTGCCTTAGTTTGTTTGCATATTTTAACAGTTTTCTTTGTGTACGGTGTCTTATTTTGCCTAACTATGTTTCTGAATTATTTTTTTTGTGAGAATTTATAAAATATAATTAGTTTCATTCATCAGAAACAGAAATTGGCTGAAATGTTTTTCAATGTAACATCCTATTCATCTTTTTTCACAATACAATATTAAATTTCTCTCATTATCTCCGGACACGTCTTCAAATGTTCAGGATCATAAATAGCTAAAAGAAATATTTATAATGTGGAACTGTAATTAACATCAATCAAGTACTAATCAATTCAGGTGGCTTCTTGCTTGTTTCATTATCATCATCATCAGCTCACTATACGTCTCTACCGTGGGGCTCAGAGCCCACCCTACTTTAGGGATGACTAGACGATAGTCAACCACACTGGCCAAGTGTGGGTTGGTTGACTTCACTCGTATCTTTGAATTTTTTCTCAGATATGTGCAGGTTGCATCAAGATATTTTCCTTCACCGTAAGAACGTCGGATCAATGTAAATATGTAAATTGAAACTCGAAAAACACATTGATACATGGGTTCGAACCCAGGAACTGCAAATTGAAAATCAAGTGCTTAACCCCTAAGCCACCGACGCTTCAAACAATTAAAACATTAGTAATTATAGCGTTTAATATATAAATCTCAATATAGAATAGATCTGAGTTAACATTTATAAAGCACGTGTAAGTTTAAACACTCATTATGTTGTATGTAACATATTACGTGACTTTAGATATAATAACATACTAAAGGCTTACGTAACAGATCATTACATCTTACTAATGTTATAAATGCGAAACTTTAGATGGATGGATGTTTGTTTGGAGGTATCTCTAGAACTATTCAACGGATCTTGATGAAACTTGGCACATATGTAGTATAGTCTGGAAGAAAACATAGGCTACTACGTGTTTTTATTCCGCGCGGACGGAGTCGCGGGCGAAAGCTAGCATTTATATAAGTAAGAAAAGATTCAATTTGTGTCTTCTTTACGAAAAATTCTGCTTTTCCATTGCTATTGTAAAACTTAAATGTGTTAAATCTGAAACTATACTTAGTACTTACTTACTATTTAGTTACTTCTTACTGATATTATAAATGCGACAATTTATATCGATGGATGGATGTTTGTTAGATGATATATTCAGAACAGCCGCATGGATCTCGCTGCAATTTGGCATACATAAAACATAGTCTGGAAGAACACATACCTAGGCTACAAACCAACATTTTTTTAAATTCCGCACAAACGTATCGCAAGCTACAAGTTATATTACAATTATACTAGTAGTTATTATAGTAAGTACTTCATCAATTTGTTATTAGGAAAAGTTGCAGTACCTACACCAGGAACTCATAAATCACATGCAATACGCAAAGACGCACACACAGACATTAGTTAGTAAAAACAAAATTATTCATCCATTCATGAGTAATACAAGAAAAATAAATTCAAAAAAAAGTAATTTTGAATGGTTCGTGTATTTACTTTAAATGTTAATCTTTATTTTTATAATACAGATACTTTATTAAAAGCGTTTACCTATTTTTACATCGACTATTATTAAAAAGAAAATTTGTTTTTGAAGATGTGTTCCGGCAGTGGGAACTCAAGATTGGTATTTTCACACAATAGGTATATTTGTCGTCTGTCTGATGAAGCAAACGACTGAATCATAGACCTTTCAGTGACTGTAGGTCAATGTGCAATTGGGGACGTAACGGCCTAAAGCGTTCCCTCGCCGAACAACTGTGTCAAGTAACTCTTTATAAAGATTTAGGCTAAATGCTTTCAGCTCACACCACAAATAGTAACTATGAGACAGAGAAATTGACGTTTGAAATATATTTGTAAATGTGGGTTTCTAAGAATAAAATCTCTGTATAAAACATATCGTCATCCCTCTTATTATATTTGTCAAAACAAAGATAATATGTTTTAAACTGATATTGTGGTCTCAGAAACCCACGGTAAGAAACTAATTTCGATACTAGTTATCGCACATACGTTATCCGCGTGGAGATAAAAAAACTGTGTCTATGCGCTATTCCAGGCCGTTATCTAATTGTTACCAATTTCATCCAGATACATTCTGACATTTTGAAATAATGTATTAATTAACATCTGTTTATCCATCCAAACTTTCGCATTTATTAGTAAGAACTAGATATTGTCCGTGACTTTGTCCGCGTCGAATTAAAAAAAAACTTGTTTCTACATTGTATACTAGCTTTAGCCCGCGACTCCGTCCGCGCGGAATTTTAAAAAACTTGATCAGTAGCCTATGTATTCCTTCAGACTATTTTCTACATCTGTGCTAAGTTTCATCAAGATCTGTTGAACCGTTCCGTAGATATCTTCAAACAAACATCCATCCATCCATCTATTCATCCAAAGATTCGCATTTATAATATTAGTAAGATATGTATTGTGACTATGTTCTATGAGTATATCTGTGTCAAATTTCATCAAGATCCGTTAAGCCGTTTTAGTGATACGTACTAAACATCCGTCCATCCAAACATACACATTTATAAAATCAGCAAGAAGAAGTTAAAATACTATGATTGAGAAAAATCCAGATTAAATTTATATAAAGTTACAATTTAGTTATCTTTATGAAAATGCTTTCAGATTTATTTTTAATTTTCCTTACACAAATTAAACTTCTAAATGGAAACAATGCAAAGATTACATTAAAACATCTTTGCTTTAGAAGAGATTTACTTGACTTTAAGAAAGTGATCAGTGAAAATAATTACTTAACAGACAAGCGCTACCTTTCTGTTTACCCTCATTATATTTACTATTAGAAAATACCTAACCTTTGTATAATTCTAAAGAATGTTTAATATTAAATTTTTGCCTCTTATATTCAGCCGTCTGATCTCCCCTTCGTCTGGAATTTCGTCTGGTACGCCATTACTAGTCTTGATATTTAAATATGTTTATTTATTTTGGTAATAAACGAAATAAATGAAACTTTTTTTTACTTAATGTTTGATTTGGTGATTATTTATATATTATTTAAAATTTAAACGGGAAATATAATAATTTCGACAGTGCACACTTTTGACTTAAAAATATCGCCGTTATTTTTTTTTACATCAAAAAGAGGACAAACGTATTATATGATGTAAGGTTAGTATTTTTTTACTCAAAACTCTAAAGTAATAGGTATGTAACTATGAATAAACTGGTATAATACCTAGGTACACTCTAATACCTAGGTACTATAATTAAGTGAGAATGGACTTGATCATCAGCATATTACAAAATACAACAACAGCAGTAATCTATAAAACAAAACAACTATATTTTTTGTGTATGGGTTTGTTAACTTATCATTCATATGTTTGAGTAATTCTAAGTATGTTAAGTTACTGGCTGTCTCCAGTAGTTATTTCACTTGTTTTGACTATCGTTCTTCTTTCTGATCGGCTCCTTATGGTGGTAACGTAATGTTAAATAGTCTAAAGTCATCTTGAATGTTTGAGCTTTAGTTATTCAAATATAATTATATAAATCCGACTGATGTTTCCTGGGATAAATTTTGAACATGGTGTTTCAAATTTTCTTATAATATATTAATATTTTTAACAGTATTTATAAATTAATTGGTGTTTTTTCTGCAAGTCTCAAGAGAATTTTGTTCTCTTTATATGAAGGAAAAAAGTTTCTATTGACGAAAAGGATTTATATTCTACATCATAAAGAAACAAGGATATACTCTAATTATTTTAAACGATTACAGATAACAAATAATTAACTAACTACTACTTTTAGGATACCCGAAAATAAAATTTTCATTAACTTATCAAATTTGTTTTTATTGTTAACAAAACTAAATATATTTTATTTTTAAATTTGTAATTATTTCTGTTTTATATTTATTCAAACAAATGTATAGTTACTTAAATTAAGTTTTTAACGTTTCATAGACTTATAGACTTCGCCGGTACAGTTAGGCCTACTCCCAATACGGGAATAAAAAGCGCACACAAAGCAGCGCTTAAGCGCTTTCAAAACGTGTTAAAATTACAGTATTACATACAAATAATTACTTTACCTTATTGACCGTTTGATATCCACAATCCACGATGAAAATCCAATTATAGGAAATCACAAAAAATCACAAAATCACCGACACTTATTTCCAATACTTCGTCTCGTCAATTACACCACAGTAAATTTTAAACTACTTTTTCAAGTAAAACCGACGTGTGTTTTAACACTTCACAAAAATTACACAATTTTTGCAGTAAAAAGATAATTCAACGCTTTTTTTTGTAAAGTTGATGAATGATTTTAATGTTTAGGGCATCACTGTTCTTATACGAAAGGAATATTTCAGTATAATTCCGTTACTGTGTAGCAAATATCGTTGTTTAGGGGAGGCGACGAGTCTCTTCCGCATCCCAAAAACAGCTGTTCGGTAGCTTCGACGTTAGAAAATCAATAAGAATCACATGGGGAACCAGTACAACCACCATACCACTACACACCACAAAATTTCTTCACCATTCAATGAACTGATTCAAATTTACAATGCATCACTGTCAATGCAAATGCTATGTAATGTTGTATTTGTTAAAGTTTATTAATTGTTAGCTATAAATAAGGAAAGGAATGGTTTAAATGTGATGAACGAATGTTTTTCGAGCACTGAATTGGTAGTGTTTATTGTTCTCCGAGCACATTAGAGAGTGAGGAATGGATCGCACGCGGGCGCGCTCGGCCGGCGACTGGCGATCGCGGTGCGGGGCGCGGGGGTGCAGGCGGGCGGGAGGCGGGAAGCGGGCGGGCGCGCGCCGAGGAATGCTATTGTAGGCGAACTTGCCCGCCACTTTTTTCTCTCAGTTCTGGTCAAACAAGTTTCGAATACAACCTGCATTGTAAGGATTCCGCCATACTTCCACATCCACACAGCCAACGGTCTTTCTAAACTTGGAGGAGCGTAAGGTCTCGATTATTCTCAGCTCAGCAATCTATGTCAGGATTTCTAAGTTACGACTGCTTTCAACTAAAATAACTTAAAAACTAACTTTTTACGTTTCCACATAAGTAGTATTAAAAAACGTTACAATTTTTAAAATCATTAATCTTGTCACTATTTAAAACTGATTTACTTTCTGGGTTCCAAACATTTTAGAAATTTCGATCTGTATACTTGCATAAAATTGGTTAAAGAAAGGAACACAAAAATTAATTCTGAATGAAAAGGAATTAAAGCAATAGACAGTTTTTAACCTTTCCCTCGTGCAAGCAGTCATGGTATTTATAAGATATCAAATAGAACCACAAAGAACGATCATCGTCACAGATTAAATTACGAGTGCGAGTTAGTAAAGTGGAACTTTTCTTAGAACAGCTATAAAAAGCTGCGATGTCAATCTGCTCGGTGACGTCACCAAGTGTTGCCAACACAAAAATACATCAATAGTCAAAAAAAATACGTTAATACGATCGAGGTAATAACAATCAAAATGACAAATAGCACTACCTTAGTAGAGGTACACGTTACACATATATATTGGAAGGTCACTTAAGTTATGTTTGATAGCAAAAAAAGCTCGATACTCTTTTAGATCCTGTACAAAAATTTTAATTGGTTATACTGATATATGTAATGCGTACCAAAAATTATCCATGATGATTGGATTCATAATCATCAGCTCTACGTCCCCACTGAGGGGCTAGGACCCTACCTAAAAGTAGGGGTGACTAGACCACAGTCAACCACGCTGGCCCAGTGTGTGTTATCTTCACACATATCTTTGAATTTCTTCTCCTTTCTTTTCCTTCGCCGTAAAAACGTTGGATAAATGTACATATGTAAAATGAAAAGGGAAAAACACATTGATACATGACAGGATTCGAACCTAGGACTTGCAGATTACAAGTCCTTAACCCTTGAGCCACAGCGCTCTTACTAGATCTCTTGATAACAAAAAAATGTTGAATACTTTACTATAGCATATTTCCGTACAACAAATCGTAAAGATGAATTTACTATGTCCTCAAGGATAGATGTTTAATAACTTTCCAATTTATTTCTCTACGTGCAATTTAAGAAAGGGAAATGACTACGTGAAATATAAATTGATTGTCGATATCAACAGCAAGAAAGGTGTAGTATATTTTTAATGTAGTTAACTTTAGTTTAAATAAAGACGTACGAATTAATATTTCGTAATTCAGAGGAGCGAGTTTTCGAATCAACATTTTTCTTGAACTTCTTCTCAGCCACGTAACGCCCACTGCTGGGCATAGGCCTCCCCCAAAGATCTCCACCATGATCTGTCCTGTGAAATCCGCATCCAGGATACTCCCGCAACCTTGGTCATATCATCGGTCCGTCTTGCAGGATGCCTGCCCATGCTGCGTCGAACTATCTGCACTAATCCCAGCCTCTATACCCTCTATCTTACAATTTCAAAATTACTTTTTAAATTATGAATAACCGCTTTCTAGAGTGATTAGTTTACCTAGATCAAGTCTTCATTTAGAATAGACTATAGATACTTGGAAATACACTTGATACGGTACTGGCATAATGATTGAATAACTTTCCAGTTGCCAGAGCATGTATTTCTACACTAATGTTGCGATAACTTCTGGAAGTATTAATTAGTCAAGTGATTAACTATCATTTATGAGACCATAATCTCTGTATAAAACATCGAGAGATAGCAATATTTTTTAAGACTTTGGTCTCAGGAACTCACGGATAATATATATCTAAAGTTTATTCCAATATTTTTCTTATTAATTCACTTTTAGACATTTGGTAAAATATTAAACTGGTCATTAATAACAATCGTCTTCAGATAAGCTTATGTTAGAAAATTATAGAGATAAAGACATAGTGACAAAGACTTGCAACATTTGTTCTAATGCGAGAGTTCTTTGCAGTAATGTTGGTGTTGCAATGGATTAGGCAAGATATATGCGAAATTCAAAAAGGTCAAATATTTGATACCATTCCAAAGTGCAGTGCAGTGTGAAGATAGTGCAGTGAGAAGCAATACAAAACATCTTAAATATAACCAAAGGTAATATAATTGAACGTTAAGATAATAAAAGAAAATTAATCCTTTTTCAAAATGAAATGTAATTTAACTATAATAATACGGAAGGTTTACTCATACTCGTAGTAATCCTTAGAAAAGTTCTCTCAAATGGTATTAATTAGAGATAAGTTTGGGACAGACAGGCAAAGTCCTGAAGGCCTCTGGAATTCCAATATTCAAGGTTAGAAGGAACTCCAAACTAAGTATTTGAAGAGCGATAACCGCGCGCCATCCACTGCGATACCCTCGCTCTAGACAGAGACGACATAATTAACAGTCCCGGAAACCAGAAAGAGATGCATTGATATATTTTATTTATTACCATATCAAGTTTCGTCGTTGTGTGAGAGAGATAAATATATTTCTAGTGATGCACGCTCAGGAGTTTATTTTTATTTTTTATTGTCTATTATTTTTGTGGCCAGTATTTAAATGGTATAATTAAAAAATAGTTTTAAAATCTTTAAACGTGCAACTTATAATTTCTGTTTATAGATATTTCGTAACAAGCTCAAATTTCTCTAGCGTTTTATTTTTTCAAACTAAGCACATTCGTGTGGCGGGTTAAGTACAAAGTTACACAAAGTTATTCTGAACCAACAATGACTGTTGTTACTCGTTGGGCGGTAAGAAAAACTATTCAGCCGGTATTTATAAATATTCATTGTTGTGAATACATTTGCAACATAAAGTTTAAAGAAAGATACAATTATGTACCCTTTTATAATTATGTAAAACATGTGATAATAAAGTGCAATAAATTTCTTAAAGCAATTAAAACTCACAATTAGGCAATAATTCTATGGAGTTATCAAAATCAACTTTCTTTGTAATATTAATATGAAAAGAAAGCTTAACTATTAGTTGAATAGATGCTCACAGAGTAACTATTTTGTTTTTTTTTAATTTTAAAAACCGATTCAGTTAATTTTTTTTATATATCATAAGGTGGCCTGAATTCGCTAACATGACGAAGTGACCGCTGGCCATAAACATTAGCGATTGCAGATACGTTGGTTATCTTTAACTGGCAGATAAGGAAAAGCACAGAAAGTGATGAGATCTGAACTCACGGTCTTATTCAGCAATCCGGATTGATCATTGGGATATTGATGTTTCTTAAATTGGTATAATTCATTTCCGGGTTTGATTCTTACCAGTTCCATCTATTTTCCATCACAAATGACTATCTATATATAAAATAGGTTAGACAATTTTAGCACCTATATTGGATTCTGTCAAATAAATAATTTCAAGTGTATGCGTTAACTAATGAATTTAGATACAGATAATAGTGTAAACAGTGTTGAAGTGTTCGCGTCCGGCCCCGGGAACAGTTCCCGGTAACAGCTTGTTGACATGCTATTCTTTGGAACTAAATAACCGGTTGTTTGAAATGCCATCGCCATCTCCGGCCACACTAACAAGCCGAACTGGCGGTGAAGAACAATCTATCGTCAACGCAAATTTTTATTGCCCTCTATACCAATAGCAATCTAATTGTCTATTTAGATGTTAATAATCTCTGACATGGAATAAATAGACTATAAAATTTTTCAAGTTGTATTTACTCTGTCATGGTTTTAGAACTTTAATTTTTTTTGTATTTTCATTTAATTTAACTTTATAATCAGTTCCTATCAACTCATTAGTACCGTCATTTTTCCTTATTTATTTCAAACTAGCTGTCACCCGCGACTCTGCGCAGAATTAAAAAAAGGCGTAGTAAGTAATTTATTTGTTCTTCCAAACTATACTCTACATCTAAGCCAAATATCATCAAGATCCGTTGAGCCGTTCCGGAGCTACCTTCAAACAAACATCCATCCATCCATCCAAACATTCGCATTTATAAAATTAGTAAGATTTTTAAAATTTAACAGTATCATTTTAGCTTACCTATCTTAGCCCTAGCCACAACAATATCATCTAGAATAAAAACTAAAATCGCTACCATTTTGAATTTTACAGTATTATGTGCTTTTAAAATATATTCTAGTTTACACAGTATAAATATGAAAAGTTCTAACAACTTGTTATCAAAAGTTCAGCTGTATACATCTGTCTTACACATAGCCATTCACAAAATTATGTTTAGATAAAGTCTCAGTATCCCAGTTATCATTAGATGCTGTCCCTCGGGAGATAACATCCAGCCGTAAAAGCTTATCTTTATACTTCTGTTCTGATTACATTATTATCAGGAACATGATCACTTTATCTAAATATAAACTGATGGCTTTTTGTAATATTATATTGAATGGGTACAATACATTAGTATCTTAAGTCCTAGCTTGTATTTTTACTGAATCAAACCAAACAGTTGAATTATACATCTAATCAGCTGATGTATCATCGAAGCTGACTTTAAGAAACGTAGTCAGTGTATAAGATCAGAGAGTTAATTTTTGTTTTTAAACTCTATCGGTCGTCGGATAGGACAATAATTGACTACATGCGTTTTACATGTTACAAACTTAGGTTGAAATTGTATGCAATTTAAAAAACATACTTAAAGACCACTATCTTAAATCCTGAGCGTTATATAATTATTACCCGTTGTGCACCCTGTATATGACGGTATGAGCGATCTCACTTAGTTGCTGTTTAAAAAAATTAATCTAAACTTACCTTCAGTTATATTTCATAGCGTAGTACCAAAGTGTCTGGACAAACCCACGATGGGTTTATAGACACTTTTAATATAACTTTGTATTTTGTACCCTGTTTAATATAAATAAATAAAAAAAAAAAAATTGTAGTATTTCTCAATATTGACTCTGGAAAGAAAATTATTTAATTAATTCTGTGTTAAATTTTGTTCGTTTTTTTTTTTATAGTCTCTAATTATTAATTAATTTTATTCATGAAGTCCTAGATTTAAACACATGACAATTGCTCTGTAAGTACCAACTATTGTATACTGAAATTGAGTCGGAAGCACAATGAGCGACCATCTATTGCCGAATACAAAGAGAAGACAAATCAAGAATCGCCTCTGGCTGTGACCGAAGTTGTGTCAGGGGCTTCCCCTCTTGTAAATATAACAATGAATGCTCATTTAATTATCCCCAGTCAGGGGAAGAAATGATAAAGTTCAGCTCCTTTTTTGTCTCAGAAAAATGGTCAGGGTGGTTTACAAAAAATGTCCTTTGTCGAAATTCCTAGACGTGAATAGAAAAAGGATTCTCACAGAATAATTATTTATTAATTATTACCATCTTGATTAATTGGTCACTGTTAGTTCCTTGAAGTTTTAGCCTAAAATTAAGTCTTTGTTTTGCGCTCTAAACCTATTTAGGATTTTAAAAAAAAATTAAGTTAAAAAGGTTCACAAAGTGTGAATCAACTTTATGTAATTTCATGAATAGAAATAATAATAAGCTCATTTTGTAAATATTTTTCTAATGAATCACATATTGAAATGCGCTAAGTTGGCTCTTTAATATTCCTCCAATTGTATCAATTTGTTACGGGTATTACAAAAACACGTTTGAAGCCCACACAACTTGGTCGATATGATATCGTTTAGTTGCATTCGTTATTGCCTAAAGTAAAATCAACATGCAACTGCTTTATAAGAGAAATATTTCAAAGGTAAATTTGTAAATAAAAAATCATTTAAAATTAGTCAAAAAAGATTCTACAATTTGTTGCAAGTAGTTCATTAGTGAAAAGACAGTTCGAAAAACGGTCTAACTAAAAACCGATAATGAAAAAATCTTTCGTCAATTTACGGTAATTAAGCTCGTAGTGCTTCACTATTACGAGTGGAGTGAAACCTGTCTCTGTCGCGCGGGAGAGGGATCGATTCCCGCGGCGCGGCGGCGGCGTGCGGTGCCAGCGCGCGTGATGCCCGCGCGGCGTTGCCAGCCCGCGCCTGTTTTGTTTGGGTTGCTGCGCCCCCCCCCTGCCCCCCCGCTTCCCTGTCCGCCCGCAACCCGCGCTCACAGGGCCCGCGCCGCCGCCAAACCTCGCGTAAAAACTTTCGATTAGTGTTGCACCTTGTTGACGCCAAACTTTTAGTATTAATAGGAAAAAGACCTAAAAAGAATAGGAAATTTTCAAAGATAAAGTAGGATTGACGGTGCTTGAACGAAATGCATACAATTCACATACATTTTGTAAAAGTAATGTCGGCACTTTTTGAATTACTGTTGCGTATAAAACATAGCTGCTTTCAGTTTGTCTCCAACTTCAGACATTTTTTTATAAGATTAATTTCATGAAAATTTTAGTTTTCTCTCGATACCTTAATTCACATCACTAGTAAAGAGCTCAAGAACTGTTAATACGTGTGAAGTTACGATTGGGAGGGACTTGTTGGCGGAAAAATCAGAGTTTGTCTGCCCGTGTGCTAGACGCGACGTGTGTAGCCACAGGTGACTGCTAAGTTAATAAATTTCGACTTGTCTCAGCTCACTCCTAAATCGGGAGTGTGTGAACTCGAGCCCTCGCTATATTAAATTCTTATTTTATTTATGGCATACTTTTCTCGGTGAACAATTTTCTTGAGGTGGTATTTATGATATGATTTCTTTTGTAATGTAATCAAATTTATGCATTATTACAGAAGCTCAACGATTTAAAGATAATAACGACAACATTTTGTATAGTTCGAATTCATTGTAGGAGAATAAACTTTATATTTTTTTTTTTCTAAAATGTCGCAATAATAATAGAAATCCACAACATCAGATAAAACTTCTAGTAATACTTATATTTGTTCAATTCATTCTCAAACAATAGGTATCTCTGGTAGCCAGTATAGGTAGCCGGACTCAGTGGAAACGTGGCCTACGTAGCTCAAGTCGCGGCTATAGTCAAACAAAATTAGTAACGGCGTCTCTATTCAGACGACCTTTATGACTTTATGTAATTATTGTTAGACATTGAACGTACTGTTGTTGTTATTGTATAATACTATATTTTTAGTAGGTAATGGTGTTTGTATTGAACACTACAGTAGACGACTCGTGTAGATTCAGCACAAAACGAATAATATTGGTTACCCAATAGGTACTTACGTATAAAATATACTACAAACAACACAGAATAGAGACAGCAATCACATGGATTCGTGTATCTCAGCCTTATATTCGTCATAGGAGAAGTACAAGTATAGTCAATTCCAGACTCTAAAGAGTTTGCTACTACGATTGCTAACGTTTAACTTAGACTCAACAAGACACTTGAGTGTTCAGATTTGTACTAATCCAATCTCCCTTTGCTGAGTTTGCCTGTGTCAAGTTTTCGTTGAAATAATATTTGGAGTCACAAGCAATATTGCTAGAGATTTGTATAATCATAGCATCTTTTTAAGGATAAAAACCCTCATAATCTTGGCAAATAGAGGAGTGTGTTCGAGACGTTTACATATTCGTTTCGCGAAACTTGTTAGTACAGCCGGCTGTGTGGACACCTTGTGTATTTGCCTGCCATTTGTATTATTGCATCTAACTATTCGTGTAGGCCAGAGACTCCTAAAGTGGTCTCTGTTGACCTAGGTCAGAATGAAATATAATAATAATTGATTTTAAAAGTAGGTAATTTGGCCATGGTCTGAGGTAACAGTTAATCTTAGAAAAGGGGTCACTTGTCCAAAATAGTTTGGGGGTCCCTGATGTAGATCGCCACTTTATATTTTTTTATATTTAAACACAACAATTTATTTATTAAGCAAGAAGTTCAACTTTTCAATAAAACATTAACATCATTTTAAGCGTATTTTTATTAACAAATTGGAAGATTATTAAAACATGGAATGTAATTTTTTTTAATAAATACAACAATTTTTAGATTACCTCTAACTATCCCACAAATACTTGTGAATACTCACTGTAGAAAAACTGTCAAAAACGACATCATTGCCTCCCATTTTTTTTATAAAAAAGATAAGTTTATATATCAACAAATGTTTCGGTGGTGGAAAATCGGTAAACTGCACCAATCTTAAACAGTTCTTAATTCTTTAACTTTATGTTGCCAGTCGTTTGGGCAGTGATCTCCTCGATTAAAAGTTCCTGTATTTTATTTCTGACTATTAATTTCCTTACTGGTTCTAAATTTTTGAAGAACGGCGTGAGCGATTTGAGGAACATTTCATCGAAGTCGTCAGAGGTACTGCATCGTTTCTTAGGCGGCGACGGGTCGTAATCTGAAACGAAGACTTCTTCCTGTTCCATCTGCACTGGCTCACACTTCACCATAACTTCACCCTCCTCAATTGTAGCTTCATCATCGCTGTTGGCGAAGCTTCGCGACGCCGCTTCTTCGCTGCTATAGGCTCTGTTGCGCGTCGAAACAGCTTTGTTAAGGAACCACATTTTTTGGAAATGCTGCCATCCACCCTTGTACTCCCGGACGTCCTTTATGTTGCCCATCCTTAACATTCTTATAAAGAAATCCCGCAAGCTTTTCCATTTTAGTCGGAGCGTGTCCACTATAAATAATGAAAATACGTTTTAATACGAATTTATAATTAGTTTTAGTTCCAAACAACATTCATAGATGGCATTGGTACTGTTTTTAAGCTAGTGTAATCTTAAACAAAACCAAGTTGAGAGTTCACAATATTACCGGTAGATGTCACTATTTTGATATGTCACCTGGAATATCCATATCGTTGCTGATCTCTTGCCAAGCTGCAATCATTTTGTGTCTATCATTGTAGTGTTCGTAGTCGACATCCCAAAGGCATGGTCGGCTCTCGATTCGTTCAATAAACCTGGTAACAGTTTGTGCGTTAAAGTTTATTTTCCGTTTGGCCATGTTGTCAATGTCGCGCGTCCAATGCACACCGCTCGCCGCGCGTCGGGGCGTCACTTGCAATGCGCGCGTCTACTTCGCCCGCGTCAACTGACAAAACTCCGCCATTGCTGGTGATGTTATGCTTGGGAATTAAAATAGCTTAAGTTGATATTTTTTTGGAAACTTCAATACAATGTGTAAAGAAATATTTTCATGTTAAATTTAATTTGATTTAATAATTTGTATTATTTTAATATTTTATTTCATTAATAACAACAATTGTTAGTACAGATTCTATTATATTGCTATTTTAACTAACAGTTTTTATTTTAATTCATTTTTTTAATTTAACTTCAATATTCATATAGAACAGATAACAAAATGTAATGTATTTTATGGTCAAGGTCATTATTTCGCTCAGTTTTTTATTTAATCGACAATCACCTCAAGCAAAGTAAAAAAGATTAATTGAATTTGGATGGAAATAGGGAAAAATATATATGCTGGCAACATTATCACGCGATGTGGACTTATACTGCGTGCTGGAGCGTGTAGTCGCGTTCGCGCGTAAAAGCAGCGTTGCCATGTTATGCCTAGTACTGTCTGTATTATTAAATTACGCAAATCAGTTCATTGTAGTTTTTGATTCCAAAAAATATATTATTTACAGGATGTGCGACACTGAACAATCTTACTAGTTTTATAGATTTACTAATATTTATAGTTACATAATTTTCAATTTCCAATTTTAGTGAATTTGAACAGCCAGGTTTTAATGTGAAGAATTTATACAGTGATATCTAATTCCATTACACTGATCGCTATAAATTGATGGGTCATTGCTAGTAAATGACAGTTTTTGCTTCGTACTAAATGGGTACTAAACGCGCCTATTGAAGTTCCTGATAGTAAATTCTTTTTTTTTTTTTAATTTGAATCTACACAACCGCTACCGATTGCAGCCGTCAGCGCCTAAGAAGCGAAAATCAAATAGGCACAAAGTACAATAGTTTATAGCCTGTCTACGTACATCTTTGTTAAATGTTCATTGATTGATTAATAGATGGCGCAATTTGTTATCAATCCCAAATGTACAGAAATTAATTTTAAAAGGTTTAATTATTTACTAACAAATATTGTTAAACATTTTGAAATATTTAGATTATTAAGAGCGTCGGTGGCTCAGGGGTTAAGCACTTGACTTGCAATCTGCAGGTCCAGGGTTCGAATCCCGCCATGTACCAATGTGTTTTTCGATTTTCGATTTACATATGTACATTTATCCGACGTTCTTACGGTGAAGGAAAACATCTTGTGCAACCTGCACATATCTGAGAAGAAATTCAATGATATGTGTGAAGTCAACCAACCCGCACTTGGCCAGCGTGGTTGACTATGGCCTAGTCACCCCCTACATTGGGGTAGGCTCCGAGCCCCTCGGTGGGGACGTATAGTGAGCTGATGATGATTTTGAAATAATATTTTATCTAAATTAAATGACTATAAATAGATAAATGAATAATTTCGTATAAATGGGTATAAAAGGAAAGGAAATAAAAGCACATTAGATCCGTTCACATTTTATTTAGAGTCATCGGTATAAAATATATGAGATATAAAACAGCACAGTCGTAATTTAAATTAAAAGTATATCAATATCCAAATATAAAACACGTCAATATTTAAAATTATATTACGGTAGAGACTAAATGTAGTGTTGCCGCATGGGTCCAGATATGTTCCCGATTGTGCGAACTTACGAACTGCGTGCCACTACATCTGTGTCGATCACTACGATTGGATCACTTTCCTTACATGTCTTATCGTATCACGAGTCACAAAACGCTATTTTTTTGAACTCGTAGGACCCGAAGATTGAACGAGTCTTTTGATTTTGATCCCCACACCAATAGGTCATGAGAAATAATCGATCGACACAAATGTATTGCGCGCGAGGTCCCGGCTCCGGCCACACGTAACATCTACACAACTTAACCGAAGTCTATGAACGTACAAGGGATGATAGTTGAGTACATGGATATGGAAATGGAAATGTAACGTATTCACTGTGATATCCAAACAGCGCGCAATTTTTAAATCAAGAACGCCTCGCGAACGATCAAATTTTGTCTCGTAAAAACCTTCCCAAACTTCAGTAAAATCGACCATACATAATTATAAGCCTTACATTTATTATTTATCACAGTGAATAGAGCTTAGGCTTTAGGTAGGGTGACAGACGACCTAGGGGAGGCCTAAAGGGCCTCTCTTCAGGTACTAACAAAAAAATCCTTTGAATCTTAACCACATACCATTTAAATTTATTCGTTAATACATCTATGTCTAAACATTTAGTACAATGCGATTGAATACACATAATCGATTGGCGATTTCGAAGCGTACAAAGCCACGGAATGTCGGATACTCCTCTCGGCGAAGAATACAATAATACATAAAATACACGGCCACAAAACTACCACAACTAACAATAAATAGAAATCCCGGATACAAGCTTTGTTTGACAGATGCTACACTTAATATAAGGATTGAAACTGACGTCAATTCCTTGCTAAATCCCTGAATTAATGTCAGAAATGAGTATATTTTTATTTATTTAATATTTATGCGATTTATAGAAAATATTCTCTAAACTGCTAACTAAAGACGGTACTTTAACATTGGCTCAATGTACCTTTGGCACGGAAATATTAAAAAAAGCTACAATGCAACATATTGACATTGTCATTATGAATATAATTCGGCTAAATTAACTCGATAATTATGGCAACACTGAGTCGATGACGTCAGTGACAACACGTCGAAAATCTTTGGCAAAACTAACAAGATATTGATAAGCATTTAATGGTTATTGTTATTATTATTTACTTATTCTATAACACTGAAGGATTAACTTGTAATATACACTGAAGAAAACAGTTTTACGATGATTAAATAAGAAACAAAGCAATAAGTACTTTAAAATTAAATAATATAATGTTGGGTTACTATACGCAGAATTAAAGTTTTTTTTAATATTCATTTGATTAAAATAATGTTTGAAGTATATTACGGTAATAAACTATGGCAATAACTTATATAAATTAACAAATTATACACTAATTTTGACAAGAAGTTTTCGAGATCCGTAAGTTTATGGCCCTAATTGGACCCGGGTTACAATGAAATGACTAGAAAAACAATGTTGTGTCTATGCCAAGTTCAGGAAACTGTGGAGTCCAAAAACTGCTACGAAAAAGAAAATGTTGGTATTTTAATTTAGAACACTTTTCAGTCTCTTAGGATAAAAATCGTTATATTTATCAAAAATCAAAAGATATTTATCAAAATACAAACGGAATTCAATGTATGTATGGAGAATGGATATTTTATAGGAAATGTTAGTTGAATTTGATATTTGAACGCTTGCTCTAAAACATTATTAAGTAAAACATCGATTTACAACACCTACTTATACGTAAAAATCTAATTTAAAGATCCTATAAACATTGATAAATTCACAAACATCTAAATATCGGTCAAAACAAGAATTTCTCTTGTTTAAATACCAGCTCGAAAGAGAGTTATTGAAGATATTTGAAAATTATTAACAGTTTAATTAACCACATAGCTTACTAACTAAAATACCTTCTGAACAATATACTAATAAAATATTAATCAATGTATCCGAACGGATTTTTTTTAAATCTCTTAAAAATAACGTAACAACGAATTCACAATTCATAGATCATTAAAGGAAAGTAAATAGTATAAAGAAAAAAAAGATAGAAATATACACAAACTTAATATAAAGTAAATCACAATATTTGTAAGCTCAAACACCAGAGCTGGGCATTAACTCGTTAATCCGTTAATCGTTAATTAACGAAGTTAACATTTTCCTTAACGGATTAACTTTTAAGTTAACTTCAAAAAGTGTTAACGCTTTTGTTAACTTCCGTTAAACTCAACTTCCGTTAATATAAGTCCGTTAATCGTTAAATTAGAAACTTGGGGACGTGCTGTCATTTTGTTTAAAGTACGTGCCACGCCACGCTCGTAAGTTCAGCTATGTTGGGCGACTGTCTTGACTTGAATGGTAAACGAACAGGTTGATAATTGATATATGTGAAGTTCACGTGGAAGTGTGATGCATCAGAGCGTCCGGGAAAGACGTGAACAACAGGACAAAATCAATAGAAGGTTCGAAATAGTATATTTCATTACGAGTATAAAAAAGCAAGAATATATAATAGCCCACATTCCGAACGCTCTTCGTTCCTGCAATACCCTCCAATCCCTTTTTTTTTAATTTATTTATTTATTTTATTTTTGAGCAACTTTATTAAAAAAATTTTTTACTCGTGCTTTTTCTTTAGCTTTTCCAAACTCGTGCGTTCTCTTTCCCAACTGTCAAAATAATTTCTATTAAAAAGAAAAAACCAACCACGAAGTTTTTACAAAAAAAAATCATTGAAGTTTTTATGATTCATGCAAATATTGCTTATAAGAAGCTCCTAATTTATTACAATATCAGATTTAATGATTTTATTCAATGAATTAGGTTAGGTTTCATTTTATTTCATCTCATTAAATTTCATTTTCATTTCATATCAATAAAAATAATCTACTGAAAACTTGGCCGTTGGGCATAGTTCACTTTGCCTACCCAGAAGTAGGTAGGTGAAGAAAACAAAAAAAATCTCTTTGTATTCTTTTACGGTTGGCGCCATTTTTCAAACATTTTAGTTATTTGAGTTTATTGTGTTTTTATTATTCTATTAAATTGCTTCATTTTTTCACAACTGTATTAAAAAATAGTTGTTCAGTGCATGTGCGGAACTGTCATTAGAACTTGTTCCAACTGTCAACCCTCACCTTCGGCTGCGCCTCGGCTTGGGTAGACATTTGTCGGAACTCTTTGCAATGACAGGCTTTCCGCACTCGTAATGAAATATACTATAATGCATTCATATTTGTCTCTAATACTAATGTGTTATAGAATATATAGTCAAACTAGCTGTGCCCGCGACTTCGTCCGCGTGAAATTCTGTCTTCGGATAGAATTTTTTAAGGCTAATTATTTTACTTAACCGACGTGCTATGATTTGATGTATGGATGTAGAAGAACATAGAGAGAGGTGTGCCAGGACCGTGCCAAATCTCTAAAATATTCCCAAACAAAATTTCATTCCCTATTTTTATTTAGCACACTTGAGGGTAACATTTCTTCAAACGTTGAATTTCATATTTATTTACATCAAATTAGAAGCCTTGAAATTAAGATTCAAGCTTCTAACTGTAAAAATGACGATAATTCCATACAAACTTTCACCCCCACTTTCAACCCCTTATAAACCCTTTTTCGCGTTAAAATGTGCCCTATGTCCTTCCTCAGGCTCTAGACTAAAAATTGGTAAGGGTGGTAGCAAAACATATCAAACAAAACATTCACCAAAACCTCACATATTGCCAAAAAAAAATTTCATCCCCTATTGTTATTTAGCACCCTTGGGGGTAAAATTTTTACAAAAAAATTATTTCATATTTATTCATATCAAATTAGCTGCCTTAAAAATAAGTTTCAAGCTTCTAACTGCAAAAATGACGATAATTCCATACAAACTTTCACCCCCACTTTCAACCCCTTACAACCCCTTTTTCGCGTTAAAATATAGCCTATGTCCTTTCTCAGGCTCTAGACTATCTGTGTACCAAATTTCATTTAAATCGGTTCAGTAGTTTTGGCGTGAAAGCGAGACAGACAGACAGACAGACAGACAGACAGAGTTACTTTCACATTTATAATATTAGTAAGGATTACTATTTTAAACAACTGTCGCCACAAAAGTGTGAAATTAGTATGTAAAATTTTGGTATGGTTAACTGTTAACGATTAACTTTAACTTGCGTTAAATTTTCGAGAATTTGACGCTTTAACGATTAACGAAGTTAATTTTTTAATTAACGAATTAACGATTAACGAAGTTAACTTTTCGATTAACTGTGCCCACCTGTGTCAAACACCAATTACGTTCGAAGTGACATGGTCTCATACATGTGTTGTCTTAACTCTATAAATGTATTTGATATAAGTTATATTATGCTATAAAATAAATATTATTTTTTGTAAATATAGCTTGTTAATAAACCATATTGGAAATGAAATATCGTCAAATGTCTAATCTGTGAGACATATTTTTCTATTGTTTTTTTTTTTAATTTTATAAACCCTATAAAAGTTATAGCTTTCTGAATATTTAAATAATTTCGTTAAAATACGACTATTCCTTAACTTTGGTCGTTTTCCGTAATTTTATTTATTTTTAATATAATCTTCATACGTACAATATTGTCTAGTATATTTTTATTATTAAAATACTTAACAGAAAAGTGAAAAAATTTCCCACATGATTTAAGAATTTTTATTACGATTTCGTTTTATTTATAGATTTTATAGTTTCATATTGATTTTTATTCACAGATTAAACAAAAGACGATTTCCAAAGCGTGTAAAATGAACGTTAAATTTAAAATTCAACGTTCATTGGACACTTATCCAAACGGACGGCGAAGCATGGAATTAAAAATGGCGACTTTAAATAAATTGCTAAAATTTCGTAAGCGTGGTCCGGGAACAGATATAGAATATTAATTTTTAAATACTTAATTGCCAATATATCAAAGCAAATATAAATCGGGATTTATTTTTAATTGTAAATATCTCAAAAATATATTTAAAGTAACGTCACAAAATATAGTACAGTTGGAACATTTTGGATGAATTTTGAGTTTAATGAGTACGTATAACAAAACTGATTAAAATCAGCGAGTTATAAAAAAAGATAACCTAAAAAAATGACATGTAAAGGACATTACATTGAATCAAATATACTTAGAATTTAAAATGGTAAAATTTTAAAGAAATGCTTGATTAGTTCCAAGTATATATTGAATAATAGATTTAAACACTTAAAGAGAGATAAAATAGATTAATTTGTATGATGTAATGATTACATATATAGTAGACACTTATTATGATCTATATTTAGACATGTAAAATACACATACGTCGTGATATATTTAAGTTATTTTTCCAACGCACAAAAATAGATAGAACATACAGTTATGGTAACACGTAGAGTGCTAGTTCAGAGTATACATTCAAAACATCGAGTACAATATGAATGAGCGAAGTATTTCAATATTAGACTAGCTTATACCAACTTTGTATATTTATTTTTTAAATGCCTCTTGTACACATATTTAGAGTATTCCTCTGTATGCCTCTTTGATATTGTTACTCTATGATCATTGGTCTGACTGACAGATATGTCAAATGTCATTTCGCTCGTTTGTTCTTGTTTGTTTTTTGACAGTTTTAAATGCATCTAGATCTCTTAATATTGATGTGCAAAAGACATTCTGTAGTGATAGTATCATTGATATGGAGAAGACAGTACCTCAGCCTACATTCGCTCGAGAAAAACATTCAGATAATAGACATCGAGCACACGTTACTATATACAATAAAACATCAAATCTTGGGCTAAGTAGTTGCCCAACGACGGGCCACAAGTATCCGCATTCAATATTAACATTAAACAGCGGTACGACATGTATTATATCGAATTAAGTTAATCGATAGACAAAGATTTAAGTGTCGCTGGCCGCCGACGGTTGTTTAGCTAGGTCGAGGTCGCGGCCGACACTTGCCTGAGTCTTGAGTTTTGGCTTCTCGTTCGCCGTCTTGTGATCAGCTTTGTGGTCGTTGTGGCCGGTCTTTTGGTCGTTGTGGCCGGTCTTATGGTCATTGTGTCCGGTCTTGTTGTCATTGTGGCCAGTCTTATGGTTAACTTGTCCGGTCTTGTGATCGACGTGGCCATGCCTATCGGCGACGCCGTTCTGGTGCGCGCCCTGCTCCGAGACATCGTCTTCTTCTTCGAATTGACGTTTATACCAATGTATACCGGCACATCTGGAACATGTCAATTATTCATTGTTAAATAATTAACAACTAAGATTCCAATGCTATACATAGCTAAGTTTAGTTTTAGGTATGACAAATTCCATTTATTTTTGTTACACAGAAAAACTGTTTTAGTTTTTACATTGCGTATAACCTTCAATTGCAAATGTCAAAATTCAAAAGACAACGAAGGCCTTCGCTATTGGCTGAACATTGCCGTTACCATGGCAACCTTGCTCCGTATGTCTCGTTCTTGCATAACATTTTTTTATTAACTCACTGTCTGTATTTAATGGCGTCAAAACATATAGTCAAAACAAACAAAGTGCGTCGTAAGTATAGGGTTTTTTACTACAAAAATAAATATTCAAAAATATGCCTTCATTGCTACGATTCAGTGTTATAAAAGTGTATGTTTATGCTTTACTATAATAGCATAAAGTATAGAATTGTGAAAACATTTACATATCATGCTAACAAATTCTTCTGGGGAGTTAATATCAAAATGTATCAAAGTCCGGGCAGAAGTCAAACAAACGAGAAACTGACGAGTGACATGTCTTTGTTCTTACAGATGTATTAGAGAAAATCAGATGTTTTGTGAACTAAAATCATTTCAAAATGATAACTATTTTGTTATTGTTTGGCTCAGCTGCCGTATATACAGGAGGATGTCCGGAGATCCGGAGATTGTGGAAAATCTAAGACAAGAAAACAGTATTGAAAATAAAAAAAACATTCTGCTTTTCAAGACAATATATAATATATAGCTTTTACCCGCGACTTTGTCCGCGCGGAATATAAAAAAATGCACACAAGATAAAAAAAAGTTCCTATGTCCGTCTCCTAGTTCTAAGCTACCTCCCCACCAATTTTCAGTCAAATCGATTCAGCCGTTCTTGAGTTATAAATAGTGTAACTAACACGACTTTCTTTTATATATATATATATATATATATATATATAGATGATAGAGATAAAAGTGTTATAAAAATAGCCTCATTGCGCTCAGGTGGCTCGTGCGGTGTCAATAGCGGTAACTAAAGCGATCTTAATATATATAGCCTATTAAAATAATGATAAAAATCTATTAGAAAACAAGTATAAATGCACTATCAAATGTAGCCTAAAACCCTCTCCCTTAATTGCACTATTAAAATGTAAAATAAAAATAATTCTTTAAATACGTTTGACACTTTTTAAAATAAGGGCACAAACATACTTTGCCCTTATTACGTTTTTATAGACGAGAAGTTTTATTTCAGTAGATATTTTATTGTACAGGTTAGTGTGTGTACGTGTTTGAATGTATGTTGTGAGCATACCGCAGCAGGGAGAGGGAGACTGCGAGTGCGAGCATGGTGCCGCCGGTGCCCATGAGCGAGTAGCGATGCTGCGCGGCCTCGGCGCGCGGCGACAGCTGCACCAGACCCACCACCAGAAACACGATGCCTAGCAGCGAGCAGCACACCACGCCGTACAGCGCCGTCAGCTATTCAATCAATTAAAGCCGTTTACACACTAGACGCATTACGTAGTACTGAATCGTCAATGTTATGTATTTATCTGCCACGGACTATAATCTGGCTCGTTGTAAGCCCCAACGTGAAAACATACTGAAATATTTATCAGTGACTACGCCTTGTGCGATAGTCCTATAGTGTCAACAAAAGATGACAACAAATTCCGCCATTTTGTGCGTACTAATCATACTGTTCTTTTCTTGATGGTAATTAGGTCATAGTAATTGTTACCTTGAGGATCTTGTATAGCTCGGCGCGAACGCAGGGTCCCCCCACCTCGGCGTCGTCATCGCGGCCAGGCAGCGTGCTGGCGCGACGGCCGGCCCGCTTCTCCGCGCGCCGCCGCTCGTGCCGCACAGCTACTGCGGGCATTGCGCCGATCATCTTCGCTGTAATATGCACTTTATCAACCTCTCACTAACAACCTGAAGTAACAGCCCGAGCCGAGGCTCCTGAGGGGGCCCTCGAGCCTAATTATTCTTAAACGAGGTTTAGGCTAAGCGCCATCTGCGCCCGGCCTAGAAAATGCCTTCTCAAGGCAAACAGTGACTACTCAGTCACAAAAAAAAAACACTAACAACCATAAAGCTTAACCTTAACTTCAGAGACGTTCGTACTGCATGACTCTAGAGTTAGAAAAGTGATTGGTAGTTATAGAGTTACTCTAAATAAAATGTGTGGCTAAGAGATTAGGTACTCAAGTCTTTAGAATGAAGGTCTTGTCCCCCGAACTGCAAATAATACGACATTGACAAAGATGGTTGTTCTCAATTTTCCATTATTTGTTACTAACATAGCTTATTGGATCATAGTATATCCCGCATCTACTACTAATCTAGGTCAACATAAAAACAAATATAATGTCATATTAAAAAAAGAAAAATGAGAATGAGTGTACAAGCGAAGGCTCCTTTGGGACGTTGTTGTCTCTTTACGACACAGGATTCTATTTGCATTTAAAATGCTCGCTTTTGTATTACGTATCCACTCTCACAGTGACGTCATATCATACGAGTGAATCGCTTGAAAGACATACATATTTACATATTAAATAAAACTCTCTCCTTTTTTACTGGACAAGTATTCTTGTCTGTACTTACTCTCATAGAAGTTAGCTTTGTTTTTGTGTACTTACATCGCTGATTATCTCTTGGCTGTAATAAAGACTGGAGCATATCTGAAAGAAACAAGAAAAAAAATTACATTTATTAATAAAGTGTTAAAAATGAAGAAAAGCATAAGTCGTGAAATTTAATCATTTGACGAAGACCCGAGGCAATGTCAGTTCTCACCTTTATGTTATCCCCATCCATATACTTTATTTATCACCAGGTATTAACTTCAAACTTTCGTGGTTTTTACTAATATACTGTTCGTAAGAAACGGGATTCTTACTGTAGGCTGTTTGAGCTCTCGATATTTCGACACAGTTGCATGCGCCATGTTCACGGGTTGACTACAAACAGCCTCATCGTGGTAAGAATCCCGTTTCTTACGAACAGTATACCAGGTATTAAGTTTATCTTTTGAGCAAATAATCTTCCAAATCTTAACATGTAACGAACCTTTTCATATTAAAAACAAATTGATAAAAGGCTATGAACAGTAACGTCCATGTCTATTACTTTACCTAACAACTTAAAATACGTTCAAATATATTATAAAATGTATTCCTTTACAAGTAGAACATCAACAGCGAGTTAATATAAATATTACATTACAGAGTTATAAACAAAATTTCCTACAAACTGAAAGACACGACGCAAACATTTCATTTTCCATTTGTATTGCCAAAATCTTATCGATATAAATGCATTATTACTTTATACGATATGAGATATGTTTATACAAGTTATATGCGCCTTTACGTCATATTTGTTTATTATTTTTGCTCTAATTTCACAGAAGTAATGTAACAACTTGGAATAGACACTATTAGCCTGTTAATTGTAACAAGTTTTATACAATTCTTTTTCGTAGTGTTATAACGATACATTGAGTGCTTTTGTATCTTTAAATTAATATATGAAGAAATAGCTGTCGCCTGCAACTTCGTCCGCCCTGAATTAAAAAAAAGGTAGTCTATGTGTTCTACCAGACTATGTTCTACATCTGTGCCGAATTTCATCAAGATCTGTTGAGACGTTCCGGAGATACCTACAAACAAACATCCATCTATCCATCTAAACTTTCGCATTTATAATATTAGTAAGATAAGATGTAATTTAAATTGTCAACATATTTCAATGGAGTCGACGAAAAGAGTTTAATTTTTCTAAATATCTTTTAAGAGATGTAATTCTTTTTTAGTCGACTTCAAAAAGAAGGAGGTTATCAATTCGACTGTATTTTTTTTTATGTGTGTTACATAGGATCGATTTGAAAGAGTTGTGATATAGATTTAAGGGAACATTGCAGCATTCGAGGCACGAACATAATCCACGTTTTATGAAACGCAAATATCTGTCGCCGGGTTTCGATCGATGTTGTTCGCTCAAATTGAAGTCTGAGCGGAATTTCATATTGCCAGTCGCACGTGTGTACACCACCTACAAACACACCAAATTAAAATTTCCTACCGAATACTAACATTCTCTTAATAGTTTCTGAAAGGAATATCACAGGTAACACTATGAAATAAATTTTGTGTCAACATAAGATTGTTAAGTGGGAAAAGTTTAGTTTAGATGAATTTGCTTATAAGTGTCTAAAAATAACAAAACAAAAATCTCCAATATTTATGTTTCTAAATAACGTTTTATTTGTTTATTTCTTTGGTATGAAAGTTCGACTTGTAACATAATTTTCGAGAAATGCTTTCAGAAAAGCTAAATTGAATTTATGTTATCAACGTCTCGAGGGATTCCGGAACCGCTCGGATATTTGTAATTGAGACTTATTGCTGTTATTTATCTACTTAATTTAATTTATTAACACAACGCAAATATATATATATATTTAATGTATACAGGTACAGTAGATACTATACAGATTTCTTTGCATTGTTTAGAAAATACGAGTAACTATATCTGCAATTATTTGTTTAATTCAGTTTATTTAAATTGGTGTGGTTTATGATAGTTATCTAAGGAAATAAAAAACTGCTGCTTTGGAACAGAAGTTTAAAACCATGTTTTCAAAGTAGTAAGTATTTTGATAACTTTCGTTCTATTTAAATGGATAAAATAGTCCTCTAAGGTAATGATGTGACAATTTAAATACGCTGTAAAGAAGAGCAATAATGGAAACCTATCATCAAAAACTATAAATCACTGAATTCTTCAATAGTCTCACCGTGAGTTCCTGAGTACAAAATCAATATATAAAACATATCGTCATCTACAATATGTTTTAAGCGAAAACTTTGGTCTAAGAAACCAACGGTAAGACAGTGACTAATACTTTTGCATAAACAAAAAAAATTTAAAAATAGAATTCTATAGAAATTCCGTTCAAATGTTAACAGCGTTCACAATATCAGACTTAGCTTTTCCACTTTGTCCGAGTGTCGCCGCTAGGGGGCTGGCGCGGCGCCAAAGAGCATCATTGAGCACCACTCGTAGCAGCTAGACCGACAAGCGACACTAACTTCCTCTCAGATTTATAGCAGGCTATATTTTTTTACGTGTATGGAATGACGAGTAGATACCGAAATCAATATTCAATAACTTAATAGGAAACGGAGAATGTACAAAAATTTTATCGCCCTCTAAACAAAAGATCTCTTTTTACACTGTTATTGCTATATTTAGATGATTAAAATTTGAAGTAAACAGATTATGTCAATTTAAATTATAGTTACTGCGGAGAATCAAAATTTTTTTATAAGAAAGGGGCAAACGAGCAGTTGGAACACTAAGGTGTTCATCGACGCCCATGGACATGTGCAATACCAGAGGAATCGCAGATGCGTTGCCGGTCTTTGAGATGGTAATTCGCTTTGAAAATTTTGTTAGTTTCACTAAAATTTGAAAGTTCTCAGTAAACTTGCAGCGCTGAATTGAAACCCACTAGACCTTTAAACTGATACAAAAATTCAGTTAATTGTCCAAAAAGTCTGGTTTGCAATTTCTGCCTACACTTTTTACCTAGCGGGTGATTGTGTTATTATGTATTATTTATATACATTATTATTAAGTTATTAGTTTAGAAATAAAATTCTTTTGTTTATTTATTGTTTACTATAATATTAAGTGTAATAAATTGAGTAAAAATAAATACATGACTAGACTAAATTTGGATTGAATGCAGTGAATGTTAACGTTTTTTTCATTTACTTAAGCTCGCTCTTTATGTACATTTTGTTTTTCTTTGTTAATAAAGAGTTAATATAGAGCTTGTATATATAACAATGTTTATAAACTCAACAGAATAAATCAGTTTGTTTAGTGCTAGTTGATGTCGGTTTTGCTCTCGTAATTTCATTATAAAAATTTCTTAGGCAAACATTTTTATTATTATTAAACGAAACATTCACTAAGTGCTTTAGAATTAAAATATAAATATTACAAAAGGTGGTAAATATAACTACACAGATTATCAATAGAAATTTGTTTGATTAACTGTGGGTTTTTGAGACCAATATCTCCGTTTAAAACATATTATTATCTCTGTTTTTTTCAATATGACATAGAACAGGGTTATAGGGATGACGATATGTTTGGTCTCAGAAACCCATGGTAACAAAAACTTTGTTTATAACATGTTGTTTGAATCTTTTAAAGAGTACTACGTTGATTTTCAATGCCGAAACTTCTGTATAAAAAGTTTTCATTCTCTTTACAGATACTCAGATTACAATAAAATATTGTAGAGTTGTTTAAGCAATGGAACACTTCACTGATAATATTGAAATTAACTAAATATTAATTTTAAAAAATTGTCAGATATTTTTTTCGTAATTGGTATTTGTTTAGTTTTATGGAAAATATTATCACGAAAATGACAGAACTAACAATAATATTAGTGCAAGTACAAAGTCTTTGAAAATGGCGCAAAAGCGTTTACATATAAAACTTTCACGACATCGAAATTGCATAAAAAAATCACAACAAATACGATTGAGCTTTTCACAACATCAAAACTGTAATAAAAATTGTGAACTACAGTGAAATAAATGACTACAGACAATATTTAGCTAAAGTGTATATGAAATCACAAGATTAGGTAGACAATATTACCACTTATTTACTTTAAATATATAGATTATATAGATATATAAGCCTAACAGCATGAAGCGTGCTTTAGGCAATAAATACATAATTATTTAAAGATATTGCACATTTAAAATTATACCAACATAATAAAACTTATAAAAACATACGAATAAATATATCTTAAAATTAAAAAAAAGAATCGTTATAAAGACAACATATATTATAGTATTTGATAGGAACTTCAGAAAGAATATAGAAAATGAAATAAATTTATAACCAAATATTTTAATTAATTAAATTATTAATGTGCAATATTATTTTAATAAATATAATTTTCTAATAAATATTTTTGATGCAGGTCTCCCTCAAGTATCAGAATATTAGGTCAATTTTTCTGTCTAATGGACTTTGACTATATATGGGACTCTTGCGGAACCAAGGGTTCTTTCCAAACCTATCAAGATTCTTACGTATCTTTAAGCAAACTTTACTATTTTTATTTACATGTTGCGGATTTTGGTTATGTAATTTTTTTTTTGTTTTTTTCATAAATATCGACCAAAAGAAGTGATAAGGCTTCTCCCAATAATTACCCTGAATCATTATCTCAACATTAATCAGATCCATCTTGTTAGAGGCCTACATCAATATGTTGTTACTTTAGAACTTCATTTCGATTATCATCTATATAAAATGTGATAAAGTTATAAATTGCTGAGAAATACGTGATTATTTACACGTGATCCTTAAAAATAGAATATATTAAATTGAATTATATTTATTTATACTATCAAAAATATCTAGATATAAAAGTATAGGCACGAGAAATTTCATAATTAATATTATGTGCAACGACTGTTATAATACCGCTAGTTACAATAGTGCAGACTTATATTATGGCTTTAGTTAAAAATCTTGATAATCGGAGCAACTAACTGCTTTTGTAGGGTAATTTAAAATTTGACAATGTACAATATTTTCATCTTTTAGTATGTATTATTTGGATTGTTTAATTAATATTTTTGATTGGGAAAAAGATTTATCAAATCTGAGTAAATTTTATGTAGGAAACAGTTAGTTGTTCTGGTCACTTACGAGAGATTACAAACGCTAACGGATGCGCTGAGTGATTTTACAACATGGCACAAAACATACCCTTCCTCATTCGGATATTTGTTTTAAAATCAGTTCAGAAATTTGTTAAACAGATTATAGAAATTAGAAATACATTTTAATATTTAATTTAATATTAAATCTACATATATTTTGTGTTTATTATAATTAATTAAAACTGTGCATTAAATTTTACATAATAAATATTATATTTATATACGATTAAAAATTTTATATTACCAAGAATAAGAAAACTACTTGAAATTGACAAAAAGAAATCCAAATATTAAAATTTAATACGTACTAATATTACCATTTTAAATAACATCTATTATTTTAGCAAATTAGCTCAGGATTTTTTGTGCAAAATACAAAAGTTCTTAAAGAATTTTAATACGTAAATGAACCTTTAAAATTACTAAGACAAAATATATTAAAAATGAAAGAAGGAAAGAAAATAAAATGAAGGTACAGAATTACTCATGGTCGTCTAGTAGTCACTAAGGCCTAACCTACAATAAGGTATGAACCTTTAGTGAAATTTTCCTCCATTAACTCTCGTAACAACATTTACTCAGAAGCTAGCTCGCATTAGAAACGTAGAGATGTGGTATTTTATGTATTAGAAAAATATTATTTTATTTATTCTGTTGACATTTAACATTTTTTTTCTGTTTGATTAACATGATAAGATTAGATTATGTGATAAGTTTACACATTTCTTTTCATTAAAGGCTTCGGAAACAATACCGGTTGCCATGGTAACAATATTTGTTTTGTCAATATCAACTTTTTCATTCATATTATCTCCGTTCGCGCGGAGTAAAAAAAAACTTATTTAGTAGCCTATGTGTTCTTCCAGACTATGTTCTACATCTATACCAAATTTCATCAAGATCCGTTGAGCCGTTTCCGAGAAACAAACATTCATCCATCCATCCAAACATTTGCATTTATATTATCAAGTAAGATTATCAAAATTATTTTACGTGGAATCAAACAAATATTTTCGTAACTATGGGGGGTATAAAATACAGAAAAACTTTACTAAAATTTTACATTCTGTTTTATATCTTTTACTCGACTTTTACTCAATAGTTAAAAATATAAAAATTATGTCTCATTTGACTATATTTTGGTATCTAAATATTTTTCTAACACATAATACATTAAAAAAATACATATTACATAAAATATAGTTGGTACACATCAAGTAAACATTGTCATTAATTTTAATTTGAAAATATTTTCTTGAAGTATATGGTGCAGTTATATACTAAGTTATATATAAAGGATAAAGTTTTAAGGCATTTTACAAACAGACTTAGCGCCAGTTTGACGTTTCGGTGTGACCAAAGACGTTAAAGTATCAATAGACAGGACATTACGAATCAAATCGAACACTAACAAAACTGTATTATTGAGACAGTTTCTTAGTTTCACATCTGTGACTGTGACATATAGCCCTATTGACATTTATACTTCAAGTATTTGTAAGAAGTGTTTGTAATGTCCGCTCTATAGCTACTATTATATTTAAATCTCTATGGGCGAGACATTGTTATATTGATTTTTGATGAAAATAATCCAAACTATGAAATTGTACAATTAAAAAAAACATTTAACATTACAAAAAATATAAATAATTTAGAATAAGATAAATGTATTAACAGTTTAAATTAAATAATAGCAAGTTAAAGTTTGTAGAATCAGTCCGCACAAATGGACACAACTGTTACATTTAGTTATTTCAGTAATTTTTATGTCTTAAATTTTTTATTATATTTAAATAGATAAATTAATCCTTCGTGTTTTAAAATCACACATCAAAATTTCGGAATGTCGGTAACGTGATAACTAAAAATGAATTTTCACAGCCAATATACAATCATTGAAAATGAGATCACTGGAATATATTGCAGTCTTTGTAAAGAAATTTAGTATTATATATAATAAATACAATGTATAGTAATCAAACATGTGTTTGTTCGTAAAGACAAATGAACAATTATGTATACAACTGTGTTGTAAGTGTCGTGTAATATAAAAATGGTTGATGATAGCTAAACCTAATAATAAGATAAACAAAGTATATATAACAATCAGTCTCAAGCAAATGTATACAGAATGTATCAAATAAATATGTAATCACGTAGACATACAAATATATATTGCACTTTTAAAAGAAAATGTTTGACGACGACCTAAAATAAACTAAGATAAATAAGAATGAAGAGACTAGCTACAGATTGTGTTTACATTCGACTTCTCAGTACAAAGGGCTATTACATCAAAAACTTACGGCTACAATCTACTTAGATTTGGTCCGTCTGTTAAAATATTAGAATAGGGAGGCGACCAAAAAAAGTTAAAGTACTAAAGAAGCCTATTAGAAGAAGATTTTATAGCGAAATTAAAATCAAATTTTCTACGATTTGCTAATCTGCTTAGAAAAGTGTCTTTGGATTTACTATATTCACATTCATTTTATAATTTATTCTAAAGTGGAATTAACGCTTCATTAAAACCGAAGTGTAATAGGTTAAGCAGGCTACAGTGATGGTGCATGAGGCGCTAGGCAGGCGGGGCGGGGGCTAGCGAGGGGCGAGCGGGGTGGGCCTACATCCGCGACATGATCATGTAGCGGGGGTCGGCAAGCAACTCCCGCGTGTCAGAGGGTGAGCCGGGGCTGAGACTGGCGGCGGCGGAGGCTTGCGAGCACGAGTCGCGGGTGTAGCCGCGACGACGCTCCGCCTCCGATGCCAGCGAAGTCTCCTCCTCTGCAATCTGCTCGAGCGGCTGCGGCAGGTCACCGTTGCCCGCCAGCGCGTTTACGAAGCCGTGCGCCGGCGGCTCCACGTATGTCTCGGTGTGCGCGACGTCGGGCACGGGCAGCACCTCGGAGGCGCGCGCGCGCCGCGCGTGTTTGGTGTGCATACCGCCCGTCTCTGCGTCGCGCTCGAGCCGGTGGCCGGAGCGCGAGCGCGTCAGCTGCTTCTGCACGTAGTCCTCGAGCGCCTCCTCCTCGCTCTTGGTGAGGTACTTGTGCAGCGCGATCAGGAAAATGCCGATTCCGAGCGCGAACAGGCCCGAGCAGACGAGCTCGTTGAACCAGCTGACTGAGCCGATGCTGCTCCAGGCGGTGACGTCATCGGGCAGCCACCCGGATGCGACGAGGAACACGCCCAGAACGAGGAATACGACGCCGAGGTGTAGCATGCCCACCGAGGAGACTACCTCGTTGTCGGCCGTGCCGGCGCGGCGTCGGCGGCGGCGCTCCAGGCTACCGGTGGAGCAGTGCGGCGAGGTGAGGCCGGACTCGGTGGACTGCAGCGAGTAGCGGCGCTCGCGGGCGCGCTGCTGCTCGGCGCGGCGCCGACGCTCTCGGCGGATGGCCAGGGCGGAGTGCAGGCCCACCGCGTGCATCCTGCAAGCACGGGCCGGGTGAGCGGGCGGCGGCGCGGGGCCGGGCCGCCGCCGCCCGCCTGCCCCGCGCCCCGCTCGCCGCGCCGCTCAGCGTACAACGCGCATCATAACCAGAAAAATACTTGTGAAAATGTTGAGACGTTCTGATAATGTATTTCTTAAAAAAATTATTGTACACTTTCTACCAAAATCACAAAACACTTCTAAAGTTCAAAGCAACAATAAAACAAAGCAAAGATATTGATCTTTGTGACGTCATTATTCAGTTTCACAAATAGGTATTTTTCTGTTTATTTTGCAGTACATTGCACACTTTCCTCCGTTCGTGCAAACATTATACTCTTGTCTATTCTATCTAATTCTTAGACTAAGCATCTTTATAAACAAGTTATTTAGATTTAAATGTATGAATAACCAAGCTTAATTATATAGAAATTAATATTTTTACATAGAAATATATATCTTTATGCAATAATAATTTTAAAAAGTTTCTATAATTTAAATATATATCTAGAAAGATAAAATGCAATATCGCACATGAATACTAAACTATGTAATGTATTGATGGTGAGGCAGAAAAAGCAAGCTAATGTCAGACAATAATATTGATTCGAATAACTTTGAAGACTATGTAGGTTTAGTGGGTTCAGATTAGTGATGCAACGGATGTCTGTTTCCGTTTCCGCAAGTGCGGAAGTTCCGCGTGCTTTTCAACATCCGTTTCTGCTTCTGTTTCCGCAACTTTTATAACGGAGATAAAACGGAACTTTACGACGGCTGAGAGATCCAAATGCGCGTCGCGAGACGCGCAGTCCGCACGCGGGCTTTCGGCACTTGTCGCATTTGTTTGTTTACGTACTTTTTCGTGAATTTAAGCGCGTAATATTTTCTGCTGCTGTTTGAAACAATCAGTTTCTCTTGCTGGAGTTAACTGTCTAGTTGTTGTCCATATAAAATTTGACAACTGGTAAATACTTACGAGTTATTAAATGTACTTTTGAATAAGTGATAACCATGTAATATATCATCATCATTATTATCATCAGCTCACTATACATCCCCACTGAGGGGCTCGCAGCCAACCCCAAATTAGGGGTGACTAGGCCATAGTCAACCACACAGGCCCAGAGTGGGTCGACTTCACACATATCATTAAATTTTTTCTCAGATATGTGCAGGCAGCATCACTATGTTTTCCTTCACCATAAGAACGTCGGATAAATGTACATATGTAAATCGAAAAACACATTGGTACATGGCGGGATTCGAACCCAGGAGAGATTGCAAGTCAAGTGCCACGAGCCACCGACACCTAATAATTATATCTTTTTCCTAATCTAGATTTGGTGTATTTGATACTTAGCACATTCACTGTTTACAAAATAAAAAAAGGTAACAGCTGGGAGCCAAAACTTTTTATGGTGAATTTTTATTTAGTATCTGGGAATGTTTGAACATATATATAAATTAATAATGTTATTATAATTATTTCAATAACAAAAACACATTTTTTGCATTTGAGCGCTAGGGATGGCAATGGTTTAGTTCACTAATATGTAGATATTTGTTCCACGATCGCATTTGCTTCAAACGCCGTCGGCTTACTGGCTACTACAAAGTGAACGGGCCTCTCGCTCGGATCCGAGGGTGAGGCGCCGCTACTAATAGCTCTGCCCACTCGGATCCGAGTGGTCAGCAGTGAATGTATTAATCAAGAAATATATTTGTAAAATGGTTTTAATATTTAAAAGCCTCCGTTTGTCAACACGTATTTTAACTTTTGCAGCACAGTAAAAATACATACATTGAAGGCTAAAGGACACCGATATCCAATGCCTCAATAAATTAAAAACGAATACAAACTGTTTTTACCAAATAAAAAAAAAAATTGTAAATATTTTTTTTTTCATTATTATTTACACTTCTGTTTCCGCATCCGTTTCCGTTTCCGCTTCTGCTAAAATTTATTTTTGACATCTGTTTCCGTTTCTGGTTCCGCTAAGACACTTCCGTTGCATCACTAGTTCAGATCACCGGCCTGACCTGCCTAGACTTAAGTGCTCTTATATATTTTTGATTAATTATTCATTAAACGCGATGTCCTAGTATCAAGAACTGTTAGTCATATATTTACTTGACACGGATCTAAAACTTCGCGTAATAACCCTCGATGTAGGTTAAACTATTTTCTACGTGTAGTACATAAAACTGTTTAATGTTAAACACTACAATTTAAGTATACATTATACAATTTATTATGATTGTTTTTGGTCTAATTTAGTTTTTAATTGTTTCGTATGTCATTTTGTATAAATAACTAGCCGTCGCCTGTAAATTCCATCCGCGCGGAATTAAAAAAAAAACTAAATTAGTAGCCTATGTGTTCTTACAGAAAATGATATACATCTATGCCAAATTTCATCGAGATCCGTTCAGTGGTTCCGGAGATACCTTCAAACAAACATCCATCCATCTAAACATTGGCAATGATAATATTAGTAAGATTTATGATTCGATTCATGATTTGCCCACCCAGAGGGCGCCGCCCTATGCGCTGGACTGACCAAGTATGCACCGCACTCGACTCCAGCATACATGTTGATATTGCCATCCACAGCGCCGAAAACCGCACAGAATGGAGAACCACCCTTCGCGAGATGATCAAGAGGAGAGGTCGCGACCCTCAGGAGTGAGGAAACGATGCACAGAGAGAGAGAGTCATATTATAATTTATCGAAGTTCCCGACCGTTCAGTGACATGCACAAATTATGTATTGCATAAACTGCATTTAGAAAAATGTAGTTGTCATGTTGTGCTACGCGCTACAATGTGATTTCGGTCAATGTTGATCATTGGCCAACTAGGGTTATCGATAACGATATATTTCAAAATATGTTAAATCTCCTCCAATTGGACTGAAGCCAACACAAACGCAGAGTGCAGCGACATCTGGCGAGCGCACCTGGCATTCGTATGTACGAATTTATGTTGACCTGGTGGTCGACCGCGGCTTCGTCTGTGCAGAATTAAAAAATGGTAGCGTCTATAGACAGACAGACAGACAAAAATTTGGAAAATTGTTTTTTCTTTATTAGCAACGCAAATACATCGCGTGTACGAAATATGCTTTTTTTTTGTTATTAAATACAGACGCTACAATTTTATTGATATGTATCAAATGTATAAAATACTATCAATGAACGGGTCAACAAACTTTATTTTCATTGATGAAAACATTTTTGTGGCTTTGTCAGTTAACCTGTTTAGATGAACAAGAAATAACGTCATTCATAGGTTTTCAAGTCTTTTTTTTTCTATTCTTTAAGATTCTATTACACAGTAACTCTTAATCTATACATATTAATAAAATTGGAATGTCTGTATTTAATATCGAGAAAAAAATCATATTTCGTATAACTGTTGCCGATAACAGAAAACCTGTATTTAAAATGTTTGTGCTAGTGTTTGTCTTTATGTAATGTCTGTCCATAATGCGGCGTTTGTTCCGGGTAATCTTCGAAACGGCTGGATGGATATTGACAGGAAGATATTTTTAAGTCTCAGGCGACCTCTAGTGATAAAATAAAATTTAGTATCAATCGCTTAACATTAATACGTTGCTGGCACAATTGTGTGTTTTTGTTTCTGTGAATTTGTTTTACAAGAACACATTCACGAAATCGTACATTATACACCTTGAAGAAAAATGTTTGGAAGTCGTTCATTTTATTGAGCAATAAAATGATGTTCAGAGCGCTGGGGTAGAGGCCAACAGAACGTATTGAGTCACGCGGCCCAGTTACACGAGATGGGGCTATTGGGACATATTATACGGTTAAACTTTTACAATCGAAACGTGAATATAATCTCAGGTGAAAAGGTGTCTCGGTTATACAAGAATATTGATGAAAAAAGGACTTCTGGCTTAACTCCAATAAGGTACACCACACTAGACATATCAGTATGCGACGTGGAAAGTTTGTCTCACGTTGAGTTTTTGCAAGATGGTCGCGGTTTTGAAAAAGCTAAGCTTTATTTTACCTACTTAACAAGGAAAGATAAAAGAAATTGAATATAGAAAACACCAAAAAAATTCATTGAAAAATACCGCAATGAGTCTATTCACTCAATAAAAGTTATATCATATTGTACATGAACACTAACGCTGGTAACTTCTTTTTATATTCTTCTAGTTGGCAAAGGAACCCGCGACTACTTGAGTTCACCGAAATAGCAAAGGGACCGCTGCTCGTAGAGATATGCAATTGCAGATGCTTTGCCTATCTTTCTTTAATCGACGGAGCAGGAGACACACAGAAATAGGCTATTTTCACATGGCGTCCGGAATGCAGACTGAGGCGAAACACGGAATTTCTTTCACTCGCCGCCCGTCTTCTGTGTGGTTTTGATATTGCAAGGGCGAGCCGGTACATTCGTGCACCCAACAAATATTGTTGTTGCGGGCTCTACCATTCTTGATTTTTTTTACTTCGAATATGAACTAGATTTATAACCAAGGGCATAATACCTTGTCAGGTCCAGTCTCTATCTATTTATGTTTGTAATGAGTGGAAACCTGAGCAGTATGTATCAAATGCAATGGGATTTTATCAACCTCTGTGCGGCTTCTCGGGTAACATTAATTAAGCTAGTTTGAACCGCTAATAGCCGGGAACTAGTTGTGAGACTCTTTTTCCACTGGCGACTAGCCGTATTTACAATACATTTTTCACTAGCGTAACGGGACAGCCATAGATATATCAGTCGCTCTAATAAAGATAACGTCTAAAAACCAGTACTTATTAAGTCAAGTCAATTAAGTCTTATTACCGCACTCAGAGTGGGAAGGGATCTCTCTAAGTGTAGATATAGTATACATCTACACTGAGTGAGTAAATTCATACAAACTAATTGGAAACACTAGTACATTTAGCATAATTTCGCAGTGAACGATGATGTCTTGTACCGAAAATTTAATATAGGAAAGAAGCTTTCCGTGTAGTTTGTTGATTTGAATTGATAACGAAACACGAGACGAGCTAATGTTTAAATTGCAAATTCCTTCATACATAGAGTTCTAGTCACTGAACTCGTATTATTTTGATTAATAATATATGCAAGGAATATTTAACTCGCTCCTTTATTTTCCTATACTACACAACGTGATGAGAATAAGTTGGAAATTATTCACTCGTATTATTCATAGTATTTACAAAATAACAGGTAACTTTAAAATAAATGTAACAAAAAATCATTGTGTTCAAGTTTTTGTACATTTTTTTACATTTTTTAAGTAGAGACTTGAATTTCAAATTACAGAACGACCGTCTGAAATTATTCCCTTTTAATACTTACCTGGCATAAATCCAACATTAAGAGTTAATCTGTGAACTGCAAAACTACCAACATTCATTCCTCTACGACATAACATGCAGACATCAACACGCACGGGGCAAACATTTACATATATTTAGTACCTGTTTCCACATAGCGACTAGCCGAGCGACTCTGATCAAGCTATCATTTCGTACAACAGTCGCGGTCGCACCACCAGAACATACAACATACAAATCACAGTTGCGTCCGGCTAGCCGCTTAATGATTTCAACTTAATTGACTACCATTATCAACGGTATCGGTACTGACATAAAACACCTTCTAATACGAAATAACATAATTTCCTATCATGGCGTTCATTTTATCCAATACGGGCAATTACTCACGGCCTCGTCCGTGCGGAATTAAGAAAAAATCTAGTCATAAATATAGCCTATGGCACGCGGGGATAGTGTAGCTTGCTGACAGTGAAAGAATTTTTCAAATCGGTTCAGTAGTTTCCGAGCTTATTCAATACAAACAAACAATCAAATATTTCGTCTTTGCAATATTAGTATAAATTTACCACGTAACAGAAATTTATTTAAATATTCCGTAGTAGTAGCCTTGGAAAGCTACAAGTGTTTTCGCACAGGCACTTGAGTTAATGTAACACATCCCAACTGATTGAAAATGATTACCAATGAGGGTTCCACATCGTCTGTACTCGGAGAGATGGTCTGATATAAATTATCTCTACATCTACATCAGTTACAGACTTTACATAATCTTAGTTTCTTTTCTTTGCTCTTAAAATCACAAATAAAATTGATTCAATTTGTATTTTATTCGTATATTAATGTTTTCCTTTTTACTACAACAATAAAAGCGTTACTATTCAACACAAAACTACACAAAAACAAACATGCAAATTGTTTCAATGTTTATAAATTTGTCGACTATTACGTCATTCCATATCCGGACGTAGATGTAAATATTCCAGCGAACTTATCGATTGCGCGTAATACATTGCTCGTCCGACCTTATGTATGTAAAAATAACCTGATAAGAATGGCAAAGACGGACCTCTAATAGACCACGTGCGTCATCCGAAAGCTAACAGGATAAAGGTTCGTTTGATAACATTGTTTTAGTTTATTTGTTTCGTGATAATGAAATAGTCTGGAAGAACACATAGGTAACTTATGAAGTTTTTTAATACCGCGCAGACAGAGTTATACTCTGTTCCTCAAAGATAGATATAATTTTTAATTAACTGTTCGCGTTCGAGATGCGGGCAACCCTACGAGCGGTGCGGAGCGGCGTGCGGGGGCAAAAACGTCACATTCAAATTCTCGACCGGCTGCCGATGCATACGCCCACCGAATAATTTGTGTTTTTATCAACTTTGTTACCTTCCTTAATAAACCATTAAAACCAATCAAGTGTGTTTGGCCTAAACAATTAACAAACAAAAAGATCGTTCCCAGTTATTTGTCTAATTGTAGTGGGTGTGGATAGATAGAAACGTTCTGAATTAATTAAATATGTCCCTTGTGACTGGATAATCGATTGAAGGTAATAATGGAATTTGTTCGAGCAAAGCAACATCAATTCTAAGAGTAAAGAAAGTTCAATATCTTATAGAAAACATTGCTACATGCAAAGAATTATATATAGAAACGAAATTGAGAAAAGAAACAATTTAATTTTACATCACAAACTAGCTTTCCACATCTAACCTCCTTCATGTGAAGTTATTAAGTCAGAAACACCCAAACTGTAATACCATACTCATTGCTTTTTCGTATTATGTTTGTGGGAAATGTGACATCGACCAGTTTCGTAACGAGATCCCGGCTTATGTTCATCCGTGTGAGAAATAGATTCGCAATCTTTACCTAGTAGAATGCGGGTTTTACTTTCGCTTGCGCTAAACATAACTTTGTTGGTTTTACGGATAATTTTATAATATATCGATATTAAGACCCCTGTGATAGACACATTAGGGTTCAAATGTTATTGTTTTGGAATTCTGGGCCTTACCATAAAAAAACTTACTGTATTACTCCAAAAAATACTGTTAGAACTTTTGACTGCCGCTGATTCGATATTATTGACGTCAACGCGTGTTGTTGTTATCAACGTCGCGTATGTTTCACCATAAATACGTATTACCACAGTGTTTAAATGGCGTGCTTACGTTATGTACTTCTGTGCTCTTCTTGCCTCTTTATAACAAACAAAAGCCTACGCATAATCACCTTATGCGTAACGAAGTGTGAAAAGGAATGCAAAAGTAAGACCATAGTGTATTCTAGTTGAAAAGAGATCACTTTGTTAAGGTCTGAGTACGGTTGTACATTGCGGCTCAGTGTACAGTGTATTGTACAATGTGGCGTATTGTACACTCGAGACAGCTTGAGTTGAGTCGACAACTGTGGAGATAAGACCGACGGAAACATCGCCACATCCACATTTAAAAGCCGGCGCATTTATATATCGGCGTGACCATCTTATAAAAATATCTCACTGTTGAAATTAATTAAATAACTCTTGTAAATACGTTCTTACAATCGATTAATTGATTAAAAAACTTCATTTATTGTAATTTTTAGATTAATTTACAAACGATTACTAAATTCAAACACTTTATTGTAAGTCTCATGAGGGTATAAATAAGAATGTTCCGGCGGCACAGAGTCAGTCTCAGTACGACCGCCGGAGTATTCAGAGCTCTTTAAGGAGGCAAAAACTCTGCTGAGAAATATAAGGATATTCATCAAAGGCTGCGTTTCATTTAAGGATGGGCAATGCTAAAAATGATGTTAGTGGTGCTACCACCACTGACGTTGTGTGTTTCTCAAACACTTCGGGCGGTGCTCATCCGACATCAGAAGTGGGATTACAAGAGCTTTCAGCCCACGAATTCACTTCGGTAGCTCATCCGCCGCCTGATGAAGTAGAACAAAATTCTCAGCGATGATGGAGATGATGCAGAAGATGTCCGAACGGCGCTCCACCCGCAGAAACAAAAATCAAGATCAATGATATCTACCTCCCATCGTTTGATCCGGATACAAACGTCGGTGTACGAGAGTGGTGCCAGCACATAGATCAGGTAATCAAAGCTTATAACCTTAATGATTTAGACATCCGGATGAAGGTGTGTAGCCTGTTGAAAGGACGCGCCAAAATGTGGCTAGATGATTGGATGGTGACCACTTTTAAATGGGAGAACAGTTGACCGTATCGGCGGAGAATGAATCTAACCCAAGAAGGTGATACTGTTTCAAATCAACCTCTTCCATCAACCTCTCGAGAAATACGTATGCTGATCATCAAAATAAAATTGTAAGTACACATTTTATTACTATTAAACTACTACCATAAAGACCCTACGAGACCCTACGAGACCCTACGAGAACCTACGAGAATCTACGACACTCTACGAGACCCTCCGAGACATCTATGAAAAATCTACGAGACCAATGTTCAGAACATTCATAGTCATAACATTCATGATTGTTTGTTTAGTAATTAATTCGCAACATACACTGTTGATTAACAATAGGTTACTGATTAGTGACAAGTTGCTTACAGATAGCGAACTCAGAGAAATACTCTTCAATGATTACAGGTGAACAAACAGGTTTCTACGAGGCTGGTGCAGAGCGCGCACCGCCTGTCAGCATGGCCGTATCGGCGTGACCATCTTATAAAAATATCTCACTGTTGAAATTAATTAAATAACTCTTGTAAATACGTTCTTACAATCGATTAATTGATTAAAAAACTTCATTTATTGTAATTTTTAGATTAATTTACAAACGATTACTAAATTCAAACACTTTATTGTAAGTCTCATGAGGGTATAAATAAGAATGTTCCGGCGGCACAGAGTCAGTCTCAGTACGACCGCCGGAGTATTCAGAGCTCTTTAAGGAGGCAAAAACTCTGCTGAGAAATATAAGGATATTCATCAAAGGCTGCGTTTCATTTAAGGATGGGCAATGCTAAAAATGATGTTAGTGGTGCTACCACCACTGACGTTGTGTGTTTCTCAAACACTTCGGGCGGTGCTCATCCGACATATATATTTAAACGGTGAATTTTCTTTATATAAATAATATATTCAGCAACTTTATACATTTGCATTTTTATGCTTACTCTATGTAATAGTATTTTTGTATTTGAAACGGATCTTGTTTTAACGAAGGCGTTTGATACATTAATCACTTGTCAATTCAAAAGCAATAGATCTGAAGAAAACTTTTATATTCATGGATTGATTGACGGTTATAAATATAGCTCGAATACGTTAACATAACAAGATATGTACGTCCTTTTAATATGTAGTCATACGATGGAATGAAAAGGAATATCACTTACTAAAGCATATTGGGAAAATTTAATATTAAAAATGCAGATTTTTAAAGTGTTTAAACCTTAAGTGGAAAGTTTATTATTGTGAATATTACGATTACACTTTTCTTATATCATTGTTATAATACTACCCCTCCCCCCTTTTTTTCCAGAGAGTATTTATTTGGGATTCTCTTCCTTATTAGAAGCATACCCACTAAACCTCTCTGTTTCTCCAACGCATCGGGACGAGACCACGGGCAAGCTTTCGCTTTCGCAGCTCCCTCGCAGTCCATAGTGTCCCTACTGGAACCAAGTTTTGTATGCAGCCTCGGTTACTGCTGCTATTGCTCATGATATTTGTGTCTTCTCATCAACTGTCCTTACGCTACTTGACAATATAATTTTTTTACACTAAAAATTACAGCGAATTTTTTTTACTTGATAATGTGTTCCTTTTAACTTTACTTGTATAAGTACTGTGTATAAAAATATGAATCATTATTACTAATTGGAAGTCTCTAATCTCTGTCATGACCTCTGGTTTACGAACGTGAGTTTTTTTTGTAAAGAAATTTTAAAACAAACCTTATGAATTAGGCTTTTGTTTTACCAGTATTCAGTAAGCAAAGGTTTGGTTAATATAAAACAAATGCACTACGTCAGAATATTAGACAAAAATGAAATGTGTTAAATAGTCACGTAAATCTGTCTTACATCAGATATCACTTGGAAATCTGCCAATTCTCACACAAAGAAAAGCTAATGTGATTATCACTTTGTCAACAATATGTCTTTCTGAATATACAAAAGAAGTAAAGCAAAAGCCTTAAAGATCCCTTTTAAAATTAATTTGTATTTACTAAATACATACGTAAGTTATGAATTAAATTGGTGAAATAAATGTTACTAGAAAGTGACCACTAACGTCCAAATGCAACAATCGATCCTCACCTTTATTTATACCCCCGAATACAAAATTAGTACACTTTCTAACCGATGGATCAGTTTTATCTATTACTAATGCTATTTAATTTTTCTGTATTCACGTCACAAATAAATAACGCTTATAAAAATGTTTCATATATTGCCTTGTATTAATAAGGTATTACATCTTTAAGTCCGTAATGTTCTTGGCAGTTTAAAGGTTTCAGCACAATGTTTTCTGTACGGCAAAAGATATTAATTTATTAAATACTTGCAGTATATTGCGAGCGCTCGCCGCAATTCAACTAATTATGTCAGGTGCTGCGGCTACTTAACTCTGCAAATTTAATCCAGGTCGCTAATAAGTTACACTGCGCTAAGACCTTTTTCCCCTAGCGCGTCTAGCCCATTGCGCCTTCTCAAATGTTAGTGCAGCCGCGACTGTAAAATAGCAGTAATGAGGTTAGTCGCGCTTGAAGAAAAAAGTTCTAAGTGGAAAACTGATGCAGGCTATAAAGTTCTATGAAAAACAAGCGTACGCGCGCAGAAAGTAGGCAGCGGATAAAATGCTTCAAAGTTTTCCGGACGCCATTTTTATTTATCTTGTTTACGTTAGCCTCAGTTTATTGTTTTCATAGCGACTGTTATATTACTTTTTTATAATGAACGAAGTTTTTTAACTAGGCTTACAACTTATCAATTAATTTAAATTCCGCTCGTTTGATTTGAAATAAGTTTCGATAATAAGTTAATTAGACGGACAAAGCATGGCAGGCAGCTTTCGATTATCATTTTTTATTTTTAAAAGTTATATTTCTTTGCTTGATGCTAAAATCATGTTTCTGAGTTCATGTATACATACTACCAAAGAGGCTTAAACAATGGCAAGGCTTAGGACGGCCTTACATACGAGTGGCCGGCCCTGATAAGCTTCCTATTCTACATGAAAGCTCTTTTCATTTCAATAAAGTGACCGTGTTATTAAAGGAAAATGTAACTTTAATCTTAAACAAAGAACGAATCAATTTGACAAACAGAAATGTCATGACTAGACTTTATACTAGTAAAAAAATGGTTATTGTGAGAAAACTATAAAAGATAGATATATGCTATCGCGGACTTTTATTTAGCACATTTAAAGAGCTACAATTCGCCATACATCATTTTGATGTAGGTCTTATAGTTTAGCCTACGTAAGCGCTGAAAGCAAAAATGTCCCTAATTTTCGCAACAAATTTTGAAGCTATATTCAAAATCTACTAGTCTTCTAGTTATTTAAAAAAAAAAAACAAAAAAATGGGACCCATCTGCAAGCACTTCCTTTCGATTAAAATATTTTTTATCAAAATCGGACCACCAGGGGCGGAGATTCGCGGTAACACACATAAAAAAAAAAAAATTCAGTCGAATTGATAACCTCCTTCTTTTTGAAGTCGGCTAAAAAGTAACTTGCGTTCAATTTCGGCCTAAATTCGCCTTTGCTTAAATCATATTAACATTGTGTACGCATTTAATATTACTTACTCTATAACTATTTTTATATAGAAACAAGATTTGTTTATATACTCTGAAATTATACTATGTACTGGACTCATATTTATAATTATTTGTCGGAAAGATATCTTTTTGAATCGTAGTAACTTTACCTACTATGGATTTTTGCTAAATCGTGTAATAACTTAAGGAGTCATTTATTTATAGTCAAAAGAACTTAGTGTTAGATTCATTAGTAGTTAGTATATAAATAAAAACGTTTATATACTTACTAACTTACCTTTATTTAAAGTCATTAAAACTGTTTAATATTAATATCAATTTTTAGAATACCACACAAAAACAAAAACATACTCACTGGCATCTGTTTTTTCACTTCACGAACTGAAAAAAAGTAAAAAAGAAAAATAAATGAAACTGCAAAATAAACAGAAAGCAACAGATTCAAAATTTGGTTCAATTAAAAATATCTTTGTAATAAATTAAAAATTACTGATATATCACAAATGTTTGGTTAATTGAGGTGACGTAAGCAAAGAATTTGCGGTTGTTACGTAACAGTGAATGACTTGTATGTAATTTAGTTCTGGAACAATGTTCGTTACTCAGTTGTAAGCGGGGAGTCGCGAGGAGGGAGGAGAGGGGGGAGGAGAGTGAGTCACGCGCCAGTTTTAAACCCTTTGCCCACACAAATAGTGTACTACCGTGTTACTTACCGTACGTGTACGTGTACGTGATTGACGTGCACATTGGTATAAATACAGAGTACAGAATAGGAATCCATATGTTCTCAATTTTAGGAGTACGTTATTACATTAAATTAGATTCTGGAACCGAATTAAACAAAACTGATTTTGATTTTTTAAATAAACTAAAAAGGGTGACAATACCGAAGTGAGCAAAGGCAATGATTCTGTCAGATTAAAATTCTCAAGAAAAAAAAAATTAAATGCATAATCTGATTATAAAATCACTAAGTTTATAATCAGTTGGTGACTAATAGAGAGTTATTCTCCTATAATCCATTCAGAAAGAAATCTAATATTATATAAATGTCTGACAGTTTGTCTGGCGCAGAATGAATCATCGCCGTGTGGAACGACTGTTATTGAATGACAAAGAAAATCTCCGCGAACTGGGAACCGACTGTCAACGGTATGCTTGAAGTTTATATAATCTGATGAGACAAAATTTAAAGCTAAATATATTTTATATTTTTATAGCAGCGTATCTCGGGACCCCGACTGGCCGCCGACCTATCGGCCGACCTAGATACCGCTGGCGTGACGCTGTAGAGCTAGACCTGATGGAGCTACGAGCGCTGGACTGGCAGGAGAAGGCACAGGACAGACAAGTCTGGCGATCTCTTGTGTCGGAGGCCAAGACCCACTTTGGGTCGCTGCGCCAGCGGAGTAAGTAAGTAAGTAAAGCTCAAGATGTCGTTTCATGATATTTTATGCTTATTTGTCTGTTATTTGGCCATTAAGTGTCATGACCAAAATGTAAATCGTTCAGAATTTAGTCACTTCCCTTATTATATTTATGAAAATTAATAGCAAATGCAAACCAGGGCCTATTGCTGCCGAAAACTTTAAGTCAAATGAGCATCTTGATTGAGAGGAAGACAACATTTTACACTTGAGCTTTTAGTGACAGAAATATACTTGCAGTTAAACTCAATATAAAACAACATGTAGCAAACACTTATCACAAGTGGACGACAACTGACAGCGCTCAATCTCTGCAAATATAATATTATCTATATTGATATTGATTCAGTCACGGCTCTCCTGATACCGCGCTGTGACATCAAATTACTTGTATAACCATAACTTTGACAGGTAAATTCGACAGTTTTTTTTTTATATCATAAGGTGGCAAACAAGCAAACTGCCACCAATACGCCTAAAAAGCAAAGCATTCGCTGCCCATAGACATCCACAATTGCAGATGCATTGCCTACCTTTAATTGACAGAGGAGGGGACGCACAGAAAGAGGATATATTCTCTTGCTATGCGTCCGTCCCTACATAAAATCCACTTCCCCTCCCACCTTATTCTTATAAGGAAAGCATGGAAGGGAACGTGGACTAAAATAACGCCTTCCCGTGCGTTTGCACGTGGAAATCCCATGGTTGAGGTATTAATGTGTAAGAGGATTATTGATTTAATATATGTGAAGTGAATCATATCCGAAAACATTAAATTTAGTTACCAACTAGCATTTTGGAGTTAATTGAGAATCACCCATAAAAAAAAACAATGTTCAATGTATAAATACTTGATTGTTAAGCCGTTTATATATTAGTTAATGATAATGTCACGTCTCACGAAAGTTTAAATAATTTAATGTTACATATGTAACTAGCGATTAATGAAGTATACAAAATTCGCCATTGTTCTGCCATTAACGTAATACTTTAGTTACGAAAGGATGAGAACTGGGTCAAGAATCATTACTTGTAGCCTGGATTTTTATAATCTGGTAAAAGCAACTAAAAGTTAAATTTCCTACATTATCCAATTTTTAAATTTTATCGATAACCGGATATTGTGTTACAAAATGTAAAACGGATTTTGTTTTGCCGTTAAATAGGATATTTGTAGATTATGATGACGTTTAGTTAGCTCGTAAATCATATGTTTGTGTACGTACGGACTTAACGAAACGTGTAATGGCTACTCGGGCTGCTGTATCCGTTGGTTTGCGTAACTGTTACAAATTACATAAATAAATGATTTAAACTTAACTAAGGCGAAACCGTGGCCTAAATTATGAGTATATATGATAAAATAAGAATTTTTTTTTTTTTCAAATAAATTTTAAAATATCATTATTTAAATCTAAATGGAATGGAGGAAATTTATACAAACGTAAACTATTTATGTTGAAATGTTATTTTCAAAAAATGTTTTAATTTTAGAATGAGTACTGAAATTTAAGATTCAAGAATACATTTTTAAATTATATGCGATTAACGAATGTTTTATAAAGTATTTTTATAAATATGTACGGTCGTAATAAAAAAGCTTGGATATAAAGTAAGCATATTGGTAACAAAGAATAATAACTCATGAATATTTTATGACTTGTTTATATTTTTGAAGATAATACTTTAGAATTTGTTACAATAAATTTCTAAATAAGAAAAACTATAGTGTTTTTCTTTTGCACGGAGCAAAGTCTGGGCGGTGCGCTAGTATTATCAATTTTAGTTTATTTTCAGTGCATTTCGAGGCATTACAGACGTTGCTTTGAAAAACAGATTTATTAATGTTCGTAATGAAATCCTTAGCGCAGACGATCGTTGCAATTATTTTCATTTTCAATCTTATTTCTCAGCAATCGAATCTATCAACGTATATTTAAAGAATAATAAATAGGCATGTGAACTTCAGGGGGTTTATCACGAAAATTTGCGAGAAAGTATTACGATGACGTGACGTTACGAACACTTTCACGCAAAATTTCGTGCTAGGCCCTCAGAATTAACTTATAAGGTACTTATCGTTTCTAAAATTGTGTAACAAAATCAAAACTACAACAACTTTCTTACTAATAACTTTCTAGCAATTGTAAAAATAATGTACTAAAGAGCTAAGTAAAGAGTTAAACGGCAATCAAAGTTGTCTAATGATCGCTAAGGAAGCCCTTCAGGATTCAATTTGAGAAATCTACACTAAGAAGCTCCCTTAGTGGGGTTATTCCGTTTAACAACTGGAACAATTGTAAATGTGCGAGTTGCCGTGAAGTAGGTCATTGCACCTCGACCGACGTGACGCGGACTGGAGAGCGCTGCGACACTTTGCTATAATGCATTGTACTCAACATTTGCTGAAATGATGGGAAAAACATATTTCAATGGTAGAATTATCTTAGGGTGTATGGTAAGTCGTTGCACTAAATTGTATCACAATCTTTATTACAACTAGCTGTCGATTCCGTCAATGCGGAAATTAAAAAAAAAACTTAAATAAGTAGCCTATGTGTTCTTCCAGACTATATTCTACATCTATGCCAAATTCCAACAAGATCTGTTGAGCTGTTCTGAAGATACCTTCAAATATCCATCCATCATCCATAAAAACATTCACATTTATAATATTAGTAAGATTTGATTTCAATTAGTATTTCAATATTTGTTTTCAAGATTTACAAATAAACACCTATGTGTTCCTGTGAGCTGTTCTCCCTTGATGATTGCGTATCATTTCAGTGAATTAAACATACATTCAGAACAAATAAACAAATATGAATCAAATCTGAAAATACTTTCATCTGAACAAAATAATTTTAAACAAACATCTCTAGAATACTCAAATAATAATCTCAGCAGTTAATCCCAGTGGCAACGACCTCGAAACAGAACCATTTTATACAGTAGAAATAAACAAAAGAATAATTTCGGAACTATATTCCATATGTCGACAGCATTCAGCGCGAATAACGCGACGTCCGTGTGTTCTTGACGTCTTGATGGCTACCTTAACAACATTTTATAAATGAGTGTTTATAAAAACATTATAAAGATCAACGGTGAGTCCGAAACGTTACGGATTTATTTATTTACACAGCGCTAATTGATTTAAGCATTCACTTCATTGCTGCCAATAAAATACGATATATATTTTTAGTTAAATGTTCTAAACGTTTAATTTGAAATTATGAGAAAATGCGAATAATTTTATAATGGTTTATTTTGAATACAATGACAAAAGACGTAAAATTGTAAAGTATAGAAAGATGCCAACTTCACGCTTAAGTTTTGTTTTTTTAATTTGTCTATTTTTCCTTCACACGTCTGATGTAACTTTACGATTTGTTTAAACTATTGCGGCAGTTAAAACTGAAATGTTTGTACATGAGACCATCTCGTTCATTGAAAGTGAATGTCTTTTATTGTACAGACAACCGGACGGTACGATCAGACATTAATACAAAATTTACGGCTATGATTTCCGGCGCGCGCGCTAGATGGCGTTTTGATAACAAACGAACGACGATATTGTGGGTAGTTTTATTTTGTTTACGTTTTGGTTCTTTTGAAAGTTTTAATGCGACTATGAGAATGTAGGTGTAGCAAGATTTACCAGAAAATAGGTGTCTCTTACTCATCAGTTTTACGTTACGTAAAGACGTAGAATCAAGTACACAATGTTTTGAGAGCCATTTAAAACGAACAACTAATTCTGTTTTTAGGCACATAATTATAACTACGCAAAGAGATACGGCATACGTAAATTATTGTTTGTTACAAGAATGTGAATTTCTTTGTTCAAACTGTAAAGTGACCCTAACCAAAGTGATATAAAATTAAGCTACTCATATATTTTAATTCTTTTATAAACTAAGATTGTTCCGTAGATAAGCTTACGTAACGATCATAGCCTACGTTTGTCTTACTTAGATTAGTAAAAATAACACAAAAAAGGATTTTAAAATGTAAATTATGTAATATGTAAATGTAAATTTTAATATGTACGATATTGAAAAAGATTTCTAGAGTTTATTTATCTTTCTTTGTAATTAACTAAATTTGTTTTTATTGGAAGGCTTATGGGGCGATATGGTCGCATTGCGACAAAGCCTCTTAAATTATTAAATAAAAAAAAATAAAAAAAATTTGTTTTTACGTGTAACGTCATCGACAGTATTTACAGTATATTACGATACCTGCGTGAACTTGTAGCTCATGTTGTTTGCAATAAAACGTTACGGCCGCAATAAAATGTTTATTGAACGTATTGATTTCTATTTGTACATGCAATAAAATTAATACGTAAATTAAAATTCAAATGGAAAAACGCACGGGAATGTTGATGTTGCCTGGTCTCTTTGTATCTAGCTATAAGTATAGTTTAAAATCCATATTTTTTTACTAAATGTGCTGAAGAGCTTTTCGTCAGCTTCTCAGCTTGTTAACTTTAAATAATCGTCTATTTTAATAAATAGCTGATAAGTATTTCCTGGAATTAGCATGTTTAAACAACTTGTCAGCTTCATAAATCGGAAGAATTTGTTTGTTTTTATATTTTATATACAGAAAACTAACACATAACGTCATCGTAAGTGTTATAATTTTATATGTCGCTAAGGAACATGTTTCCATAACCCTTCGATCAAGAAATTATGTCTAGTCGTAACATCTTGTAGTTTTCCAATAGAGTTAGTCACATATCAAAGAGCTTATTCGCTTCTTATTCACTGTAAGCTATGACCTCCTGGTAGATATTTTAGGTATTACAAGATGAGCTTCAAATCGTTTATTATGACAACGGTAGCCAGCGCCTTTATCTGTGATTACAGGCACAATAAAGCCGGTCGAGCTGACGAAGCGACGAGCGCATTTCAATGGCGAGTCAACAAACAGACGAACCGATGGCCAAGTATTTATAGATTTTGTTTGCACTGGACGCTTCCTTTCCTACCAACGTACGGTTTGTCTCTGTTGTTTTACTACTGGATTATTTTACAATGCAAAATTTTCATCTACTTCTATAATTTTTTCTTTTATCTGTGGCAATCATATATCCGAAACACGTGTTCAAAAACATACAGTATAAACGCATGATAGAATGTTTTCATACAAGTATTTTAGTATTGAAAACTCTCCATAAATAAAATAAAACACTAACTGTTTAGTAGAATATAATATTACTAAATTATGTTACTAATTTGTTTAGTTTCATGATAAAAAATACTAATAACAGTAACCATTTCATTAATGAAAAAAATGTATAAAAATATCTGAAACTACACAAATAGAACTCACATTCTCGTTAAAATTCTATTCTATTTAAATAAACAACCGTCATATTTAAAAACAAAATAAAAACCAACAAAAGAGTCTAAGCACATCACTAGTTTGGCGTGGCGACGTGTGGGCTAGGCATTGTCCGCGCTGTCATCTGTCATATTGCCAAATGATGTATCATCCGTTTCGTAACTATTCTGCGAATTATACGTGTCTGAATAATTTGTAACCACATTGTATACGTTAGATTTATTTACAAAACACTTTGATTCAAATAAAATAAGGAAACGACGAGGAATATCGTAAGCATGTGAGTTTCTTAAAATTGCAACAAAACGAAAAGGAAAAAGCTTGTTATGAGACATAAGTGCATCGGAATGTAAAGGTATTTTTTTTATATTCTGCTCATTTGTGCGTACCTTCCTCCGTCCTCCTATTGCGGATGTCTATGGGCGGCGGTGGCTTCGCTATATCGGCGAATTCATGATATAAAAAAAAAAAATAATGGGATCTTGGGATAATTTGAAAATTCCCTACATGATTATTCACCAACTGACGAGATCTAAAACGAGAACATTTGAAATTGTTAAATTTCAACAAAGCGTTGTTTGCTTGGTGGGCGAACAACGCGGGTTGTCTGAGATCCAGGGCTGCCACAAATTCCCCAGTGCTATTAATTCGTAAAAGGAGTATTTTAAAAATGTCCACTCCGTGCCTCAAAGCAATTACTGTGTAATGTAAAAAAGTGACTTACGTTAAAATGTTCTAGAACATTTACTATACAGGATGTCTATAAGAATACTATTACAAATCTATATATAAAATTAGAGTACGTATGTAACAAGAAAATTAATTTTTAAATAATTTTCTATTTCTGTCTGTCCGCAAGTCCGTATTTGTGCTGGGTAATCTCTGAAACTGTCGAATCGATTTTGTAACGCCTTTTACTGTAGGTCTTGAGTATTCTACGCTAATGAATTTGCGGAAAGCGTATTGTATCTAATCTTCTATATATATAAAAGAAAGTCGTGTTAGTTACACTATTTATAACTCAAGATCGGTCGAACTGATTTAGCTGAAAATTGACGGGGAGGTAGCTTAGAACTAGGAGACGGACATAGGAACTTTTTTATCTCGTGTGCATTTTTTTTATTCCGCGCGGACGAAGTCGCGGGTAAAAGCTAGTTATACATATTTCTACTTATATCTTTTCATATAAAATTATAATTGCTTGGTTTTTCTATTTAGCTTTTATAATTGTCTTGGTGAGAGTTAGACATATGGAGTAAAGGACAGTAAAATCAATATATGTATTTAATTTTATGTCAGTTTAATATTTATTTCCATCATATATATTATTTAATGTACTATGTTAGGTTTATCGATACAATGTAATATGTTTTATATGTTATATACTATGTAGTTAGCCCTTTAAAATCGGTTTTTGCGTAGAGATTAGAGAAAGGGGCTCTTTGTTCTGTAAGCATTGACTTTTTAATGAGCCCTTCAAAGTCTGTAGACTAGTAAATAATGTTTTACCTTTTATCTAAAATGCTGGATGAAAATTTAATTTTTTAACATCAACAAAAATAAAGTTAAACAAAAAAGTAAAGGAAAATTGTATTGTCAACTTCACTTAGTGTCGACCTAGAATCATAGTCTTAGGACGTAGCGATTAAGAGTTTTTTTTTTTTTAAATTTAGGTGCCTAAAGCAATAAAGACAAATTGAAAACTTAGCCACGGATACTGACGACATACATATTATGTAGTTTTACGTAGGAACTATTCAAACATAATAATATAAAGAGTTTAGTGCGCGATGTCGTGCGGATGTCTGGCGCCTTGTTACCAGCAATTATCTTGCCAGTAAATTACATACATTTAAAGGTCAAGTTCATACCCATATTTAATATTATCTAGACTTTACAATACATGTATAAATATAGACTTAAAAGTAGAAGCAAATTAACTTAAGATACTGAGACATTGTGTTCGTTATCCATTAAATATTAAAAAGCTATTATAAGCAGAATATTCTACATTTTTGCTGGTTTAAGAATAATTTCGTTCTCATATATTTTTCTATAACATTACTCAGTTTTCATGTTTTGAGTATATAATTATCTACTCAGCTATAACAGTTATGACTGCAATAAACAATAATGGGGGTAGGTAGAGTCATAAATGCTGACGTGTGATACTTGAAAATTCAGTCAGGTTCATACCATTAGTAGATTGCGATAGCATATATGTTGATGTGACGTCATATTTTATGAAATATTTGAAATATTCATCGATGTATTGCTTATTTATTGATACAATATTTGCAAAAAGGTCACTAAGTTTTGTAACACCTTTAAAGTAAAAAAAAAAAACAATAATTAATTTATCATAGGATTAGTAATCTTTGCCGATTGAAGAAGGTAAGAAACAAAAAATAAATAAAAAAAAAAAAAAAAAGAACTGTCACACCGAACGTAAATTTTCCTTTAACCGGTTCTCTTCATCCTTTGCCAAATATAAATGAGTAATTTCAATGAAAGACACTACCAGTGATGACGTAAAAGTGTATAATTATTAGTGCTTAAATTTTATATCGACTTATACCTACAAAATAATAATCACAAAGTCATTAAAATAAACGATCATAGAACTTAAGTTAGCTACGAGTAGTTAAATAAACGACAAACCATTAGCAATGACGTCAGTCATATTTGAAAAACGTCACGTAGTTATCGTAAATACTTCTGAGACTTTATTTGGTCTGGACAATTCAATTTGTAGAGATAATAAGCGGTGTTATCGGCGAAGTGGTGCGGCCTATTTTTTCTGGCCTGACAATTTTTCGACGTTGAGGATGATTGTACTTAATAGCGTACCATTATTCTTCAATTTTTATAAAGTACTAGCTGTCGCCCGCGACTCCGTCCGCGCACAGTTAAAGACAAAAAAAACTAAATGGTTATGAAAAATAGATGTAGAAATAGAGGAGTTCAAGTTCGAACCCCGTGACGCGAGAATTTCATATATAAGATTTTCAGTCAACAAAACATTTTTTCATCTTGAAAAGTATACCGTTCCTTTTAATAGTAAAATTTTGAATATCATCTAAAATAATAAAAGGATTGTTGATGAATAAAAAAAAAAATAAAATTAGAACTATTAAGAAATGAAAATGCAAGTAAAAAAGAAACACAACGACATAATTCGGTGTTTGGAATTTGAATCTACACTTCCAAGGCCCTTATCTGATAGTTGAAGGGCGAGGGACGGCCCTTTGGGATCGAAAGGACGACAAGATTTATGAGGCAGATAAATATCATATATTTTGACGAAGGACGAAGATGATATTCTGAAAGCTGGATACGTTTGCCAAATATGATACAAAATATCAGTGGTGTTAAGATATTCTTTAAGAATCGAGAGTTCCGTGCATTTTCAATGTCCAAACATTTACAAAACATATTGTTATCCCTCTCCATTCTTCTCACAAAATAGAAATAGTTATATGTTTTAGTATACATGTTTCAGCAGTGGAAACCCTCTACAGAAAGATATTGAACAATAAAACGTCAAGTAGTCAATTATTTTGGCGTCAACAATTGAATTATTGGAAAGGAATTATTAACTCGTATCAGCAATAATTTCGATTGGAAATGTATCAAACAAGAGAGCTAACAATAGCTCAGTCAGTCGAGCAAATAAGCGCTGAACGAATGAACGTTCAGTATTGAGCGAGTGAACGCTGAGCGAGTGAGAACTGAGCGTTGAGCAAACACTCCACAGTCCGCCGCTCATTTTTTCGAGTGGCACATTAGTTAATGGGCTCCACTCGACTGCGACTGTTAATGATACAACTGCATCATATGTTACTCGTAAGATTGTACAATGTTTAATGCTTTTAATCCATTTTAAATGTACGATAAAACGCCGCAAGTTTTTTTTATGATAACAAAATTTGCTATGTCGGTGACTAAAATTTAATACGTTCGGAAATCTATCTGTAAAATAAATCAATATTGATTTAATTCCGAGCTGTGCCCGCGACATCGTCCGCGTGAAATACTGTATTCGGGTAGCATTTTTAATGACTTGTGAAGTGTGAAAGCGAGACAGACAGTCAGAGTTACATATTATAGAGTTATAGAGAAATATTTGCAGAAAAATTACAGTTGTGTAGTAATGGAAAACTTTTTCACTTATATCGAAATCTTCTCATAAAGTAATTGAACCGAACTTTAGGGAACATAAAAGCGTCGTTCATGTCAATGTCAGGTAAAAGCAAACATAATTTGCGTATTAACGATGATTTAATGGCCCTCTCATGGCGCCCTCTGTCGCTGAGATCTGTATAATGATTTAATTTAAATGGCTATGATTCAATAGCTATCGATTTTAGTATGATATTGAAGCTTCAATGAGCATTAGAGATAAATTAAGACTGCAAATTATATTCGAGGTAAGGATACCTCATGTTAATTTGGATTTTATTGCAATGTAAAATAAGATGGTGTATAAACACCTAGCCATATTGCCCGGAACTCCGTCTGCACAGAATTAAATGCGCGACTAAATATGAAAATCAAACGTATCGCACGAGAATCGCACACATTTTCTGTATTATAGGTAGCTTAAGTATTCTTCCAGGTTGTGTTCTGTATACATATCAAAATTCCTAGTGATTCGTTTCTCTTTTCGTAATTATTACACGAATAAGTAGTAAAAAGTTAAAGTAAGAAACAAATAGAAGTTATTATAAATTTAATGACAAGTATAATTTGGAAGAAGCAACATTTCCGTCCGACGAATAACAAAGGCCTCATAAAAATATGCAAATATCGACATTGCCTCCGATGATACGATAAAAATGCAAATTCTTTCTACATGGAAAATTTCTTTGAACATCATGTCTTACTTGGGAGAAGTACTTTTTTTAATTTATTAACATACTAGCTGTCGCCCGAGACCACGTACGTGTGGAATTAAAAAAATAATTAGTAGCCCATGTGTTCTTCCAGGCTATGTTCTACACCTGTGCCAAATTTCATCGAGATGCGTTGAGTCGTTCTAGCTCTAACAAACATCTCTAGATAGCTTTTAAACATCCATCCATCCGTCCATCTAAACATTCGCATTTATAATATTAGTAAGATATGATTACAATACGTGTTTCATGAAGAAATAAAATAGTATACAAATGTTTTAATATTATTGTTAGAACGCTAAAAGAGTGCTAAACGTTTGACGTTATATCGATGTCGAAACGCTTCACAATGACGCCACACAAAATTTATGAAAGTATAAACGTCAGAGCGTTACCACACAAACTTTTTGAATCAGCTCCGACGAATAAATCCAGACTCATTCAGCGTCGCATATTAGCTTAATAAAAAATAATGTACGACTGCAATGTCCTTATTATGTTTAAGTACAGACTTCAGCCGGTTGCCAGATATGAAAGGCCTCAATCATTTACATCGGTACCGGATGTACTGGCGCCGGAATTTATTAGACTGGAACCCAGCAGGAAATATATCTGAAGAAATTTTACATTGACAGGCGAAAGCGGGAGCGATGTAGCTTAAATGCTGGTGACTTTTAGCGGCTGCTAACTCACAGATTGCCAACTATGATGGTTAATAAAAACCCTTTTGAAATGTCTCTCTGAAGGATAAATAAGTCTAGTTTTTTTGTTACTTTTAAGTGAACATAAGTAAATCATACACTAAAATATTATTTTCAGTAGGTATTGTATATGTCATACCGCTACAGCGTCCGCTATCGCCTGTGTACTATAATCAAAGCTTGTAGGGAAGGGCGTTAAAAGCGTAGTGCGCAATTCCTACGGCGTAGCGGCTACGACACAGTTAAGTCCAACTGTTTGTTGAGTCATTGGCTAAGTATATGACGCAGTTAGCTTGAATGGCACAGTATTGACCTTTAGTGTTTTAACTTATTAATATTTTGTAACATAACACAGAAATTAGTACCATTATGTTACTAGAGGCTCCTTAGTTTTGCATCGTATAAGTTATATATAGTTTCATAAGAAGGCCTTTCTTAAGTTTCGTCTAAATTATTGCAGAATTATTTTGTAATAATTAGGTAATATAATAAGAGAATTCGCGTCATAGTCAAAAATTAAAATAATTTGACTATACACATCTAACCATATAACTGAAAATTTACTACAATTTACACATTGCTTGTGTGTTTTAAATTAATTATTGAAACCGAAATATTTAAATTTGGTAATATTTTTAGAAGAATTTATATCAATTCAATAAACCAAAAACTACCTTTTATTGCAACATTTTTTTAATAAAAGTTGTGTATAAAGTATTATAGGGAAATTTGATATATTGAATCATTTTGCGCGGAACGTGAGTGCCATATTTGTACTAAAACGCGGGTTTATTATGTGACGAAAGCTTAACGCCCTACTGACTTATTAGGCAAGGAGCGTATTTTGTGCGCACAGAATTTCGCACGCTTTGGTTGCTCTAAGAGTGGGATTACTAACTGCGAATATAATTAATGTATATTTTATTCAACTTGTACTCTTTTTCCTTACAATATAATTTTTAATCTTGAAGAAAAATCAGTGTAAAACTCATGCATAAAAATACGATTTATTTTCTAAAAGCAAATGGCGGAGCAACACAATGCGATCGCAGCAAAAAGTTCTGTTTTTAACAAAATAAACAAGCTCCGTTGTAAAGAAACCATTCATTTGACACAAGCGCGTCATCTCTAGACGGTTGAAGAGATAATAAAAAGGCGGGAAAACAAAAGCGCCCAGCCAAGATGGCGAAATTATAATGGCCGACCCTTTTTATGGCTTTTCAGAAAAGTCAAAGAAACCGACGCTTTCCGCTTATAAAATGGTTGTAAATTCCTTACGAAAATGTTCCATTTTCAAACATTTCATTGCAATACTTCTGTAAAGGTATACAAGTAATTATTTTACGAGTTTGTTTTCGTAGTTATTTGTTTCACATTTTATTAGGTTAACTGTCGAAATGTTCGAGTTTTCCGCATACATTATTAGATAGATAAAACAAATCGTAAATTTACATTCATACATGTCTTGGCTTAATTAATTTTTATTCGTTTGTTTTTCTTCAATACAATTTCAAGTGTACGAAGTTTATTAATAACTATGTTCGTAGAAAATAGAAAATGTTTTAAAAATGATCATTTAGTCAGTAGTTTTTCGTTCAGAGAATTTAAAATCCAATTAAATTAAATAAGATTTCTTTTATTCTTTGTATTTGTTCATTTAAGATGGACTACATTAATCAATATTGAAATATTTGTTACAAAACGAGCATTTGCATCTAAAAATCATATTGCAAATTGTAGATTATAAGTTTTTAAATCATAGTGAATTTAAAACTGCAACTTTATCCAGACTGTATAGACAAAACCTTGTTAAATTTATTTTTCCAAAAGCAAATTTTAACGTAAATGGAGTATTGAATTGGATTTTATTTGAAAAAATAATATCAAAGGTTTTTCATATTTAAAACATGTTTATACATCTTAAATTGCTACACGCAGAGTTGTTAAGTGGTGCCCATAGTTTAGATTTATAATGATAAATCTACACTGACAGTTTTCTTTAGTGATCAATTCTGAGTGCGATTGTAAAACCAACTTGTCGACTATTCTCCAGACATAGTGGCAACTAATGTTCGTGGTTGTACACTCATTGTACACAGTATACATGTGTGTACATGATGTACACGATGTACACAGCTCGCTGAGTCAACGTACGTGATGTTGCACGTTTTACAATAAACAATCGAAAATATTTACGCAGTACTGCAATATGTTTGTTTCGCATTATTTGAAGTACTGGCAATAATTCAGGAATATCTAAACTGCAGCTTTCTACGTTGCAACTTAGTTCATAGAAAACGTGAAGAACCATTGATTTGCGGTAATTTTCAACGTAGATAAAATTGGCCATATAGGAACAGCATACGCCTTACTTTCTTATCTCTTGGTCACTCTTAAACACGCAAAAGATGAATTTATTTATTGCGCATATAACGCATGTTATTTATGTTTATCCTACATCCGGAATATTACATACTATAGCAGGATATCATATCGATGAGATGTAGATATTGTTTCGCGAAAGGATGCTGCGTAGTAGGTACATAAGGTTTCAGATTTCTGTTTAGAAATGTTGTAACGATTCGGAATGTTGTTGACATTCCATCAGAGTCACTTAAATATTCCTTAAAAATGTACCTGTAGTAAATATATATTCTTGCAATAATAAGGGACATTGAAAAGTTATTTTCAATACAAGTAATTATTTATAGGCACCGATATTGATAGGTATAATGATAAAAAAGAATTGGAAATTTCAATTGAATGTTTCGATGAGCCAATTGTTTTTGTAAGCCAACGAAACTAAAATCAATTTTGTACTTTAATTAGAAGCAAATCCTTTGTTCAACTCTCAGTAAGTAGATACCTACCTAAGCAGACTTCGTTGTAAGAACGTGTCTAGAATTCGCGAAAACTTGAAATTGCGACGCAATACTAAAGATCGATGAAGAACTTTATAAGAACCATTAAAATAGACTGAAAAAGTTGATAGTTCAAATCTGGTGATTAATAACGTTATTTCTAAGTTACATATAAAATAAGTTGAATTATTGTTTGTACATAACTTTATTGTAAAATATTGCTAATTTTTCAATAAAACAATTCATCAACTGGTAAGAAATAGAACAATTGAGTCAGGCAACAAACAGTTAATGTTACGTCCGCTTCAAAATTAGCTGAAGCAAAATGAAAACTATTTGGATAAGGCTAATGGCTGCATTATAAATAAGACGTTGAAACTACTCGTGAAATAAACTATCCACATACTGGGTTAATGATATCAAAATAGACGTTAAAAGAACAAACAATAAAACAATCACGTCGAAAAAAACACCTTATTCTTTTTAGCGTAAGATATTTTCAGCGAAGAAGAATGTTGTAAAACGCGTGAACTTTACGTCGAAAAGCATGTAAACTAAATAATGACAAACAAACAGACACGCGCTAAAATAAACATGAAGCTATACATTTACATATATATAAATCGTAAATTCACCTGAAAATGTGGTTCTCACTGCGGCCAGCTTCGCACCGGCTGCATGACGGGATTAACAAGGCGCGGGCCGCAACGGGCAGCTGTCAGATATACACACGACTGCACTTAAACGCGGGCGTAACGCGACTGGGACTGTCAGTGGGAATGGGATAGCCTCGCCCCAATCGATAGGACGTTCTCCCGCGCCCGCCGCCCGCCCACACCCCGCATTCGCCCTCCACTCACCGACCATACAACAGGTTGCGTGCGTGCGCCGACCACCGGCCAGTAAACACCCATCGATGCAAGACCGATGCAATTCCTTAGAAGTTTTCCACGATGAGAAAATTACAGCACGTCTCGTAGGAATTGTAGGGCACGTTACTTATATGTTGTAACTATATAAGACGCCGACGGAAAAGTACTGAAGTGATATACTAGCCCCAGCGACCGACGATGACCCCAAAAGGTCGTCTGGAATCAGTGATTGCTCTCTTATTGTCTATACAGTAATCGTTAAATGAGCTGTTTTCAATTAATTTAATTAGTTTCTATTCATTTTTCATGAAACTAGTATACAGAAGACTTCAGTTGAGAATTTTTTACACATCATCATCATTTTATACAATCAAATTAGTCGGCTACAATTTCAGATTTTCTAACTTTAAGATTCTACTCCAATCGGTATTCTCAAACAATCGACGTTGATCTCGATTTTCGAACATTTTCAAATCTACGTAATATAATTTTATTCGTGTAATTTATATATTTAAATTGGTAGAAAATTAATTTAAAGCGAAAAAAGTGTACATATCTAAAAAAATAAATTAAAAAAAAATTACAGCATATACTCTCTCTATTTTGGAAATAAAATATTTATTTATGGGTTTCTTTTTAAACTTCTTCAAATTTATTTATATAAAATTTATTTTTTTATTTATACATAAATTTCTCATGCATTTGTTACAATAGTCTGTGTTACACATTCCTGTCAGATTAAGCTGTAACATATTCAGAATTCTAAGCATGCAACGCTGAGACAGATTGCATGAATATTGCCCAGTAATCCATGTTATAACTTAGTTATAAGATTGCCTGTTGTAAGTGTTATAAATAACTAGGTTTTGCCTGCGACTTCATCTGCGCCGAATATAAAAAAAGACAGTGGCCTACGCATTCTTCCAGACATTGTTCTACATATATACCAAATTTCGTTTTGGAGGTACTTTCTAACATACATCCATCCATCCATCTAAGCATTCATATATATAATGAAAAGATTATTTACATTTTTACCCGAACGGCCTTTTTGGATAAAAAAAAAGGTTAATATAATATGGTCGCAATTCACACTCCCCTAAGTCAATTAACGTAGGTTTGGTAAAATTAAATGGAATAAACGTTTTATAAACGCATGACAGCGTCGGAATAAAGTTGACCTATTTAGCATTCGTACATTTCATTTACCTTACAGTCTCGAGCTTTTGTGGTTTCACATTTCAGTATTAATTAGCCGCCTGAAACAGGACTGAATTTAGAAGCCGCCATCTTTGAAATTACGGAATACTTTGAAAGAGTGAATGGAATCTTTTATCTTTTATTTGATCTTTTTTTTTAAATTTTGAGTACTAAACCAAAGATGAGTCAATTAATTTTTTACCCAGAATAAAGTTTCTTGAAATGTTATTTATTTATGATTAAGGCGGGTGCGATTATTTTTCTTTCCGTCTCATCTGATATTTATTTTAACATTTATTTTTCACAATTAAAATTATTTTCCGAAACCTAATTGCCTTGATTTTAAAAACAATCAAGGTATCTGAGAAAAAAATTACACGTCATAAGTTGCATTATATAATTTATATCACATACTTTACTTTTGAAAAGTGTCAAGACTTCTTGATCAATTACTGAGACATCTTTTCATAATTTAACTTAAGACGGCGGCGTTGAGTAATAAAGTGGTTATATTATAAATAACATTAACATACTTTTATACAGTAAAAATAGAAATTTTCGTGAAAATACATAATTAAAAATAAGTACCACCGAATGGCTTCTGAACGTCATAAAATGTTTAATTAAATGCAAAATAATATGACATGCTATTCCTTCGTATTGAAGTAATACTACAAAACAGAAACATTGGAGGTGCTGGGATTTGAACCCAGGACTTTCAGCATGCGAAGCAGACACTCTACCACTGAGTTACACCCCCTTCACTGAGTATAACAAACTATTAAGTCACGTTGATGCGAGAATCTGCAATTTACGGATCGGTACATGAGTGATTAACATTGACAAAGTAGCTCGGTCTAAGTAGTTATTAAAGTATTAAATTTACGTATACAACAATGAAATGCCATTAAATGTTCATCTTACAACAACTTGTTTCCAACTAAAGGGTCAAGCAGAAATCTTGAACAGAAATGGAACAAGACGTCCCAAGTTTTACAAAGTTTCTGTTATACTTTCAAATGGGTTATTACGAACTCTGTCTGTTGATCGCATTTATATACTTTGTTTCGAAAATAAAATTCAAAAATAACAAAAAACGACGATGTTAAATTTGCTAAGATATACAAAGACTAGCATATAGAACTTAAACATGTAAAATAATGAAATCATATATATAAAATTCTCGTGTCACAATGTTAGTTACCATACTCCTCCGAAACGCCTTAACCGATTTTTATTAAATTTTGTATGCATATTTAGTAGGTCGGAAAATCGGCTACTATCTATTTTTCTATGCCCTTATTAAGTTTTTTTTAACTGCGCGCGGACAGAGTCGCGGATAACAGCTAGAAGGTGTATATTATAACTACTAAGAGTAGGTTTTCACTGTCAACCAACTTGTAAAACATAATTTTTTCTCTCATTCAGTTTGAAAAAAATATAGACATAGTTACACAGTAAATTCTGACTCCATTGGGATTTATTTTCTATGTGAAAAGTAACTCGCTTTTATTGCTTATTGAAATATAAGCACTGTTTCAGTTATCTAAGGTCGATATTCCCTTGATCTTGTTAATCACATAGTTGTCGTATTCCACACAGTTGGCTGACGATTCATGTATATGCATGGATTCTCTTTGACAGGCGCTCGTATCGACTGCCTTCAAAGGGTTGTGCACTCAAACAACTCATTACATGGACTAAAGCAATATTAGTTAAGGCATTAAAAAGGATTACTTTAAATTAAGTAGGTACTAATCTGTACAGTATATTTCTTTTTACTTAAGATGTAAAAATGGAAAGCGTGAATTTAGGATATAATGATTTTTAAATCTGCAAATCATTCAGAACTATCCAGATCTTTATATTTAAATATTTGATGATATTTTTTTTATATTACACGGTGGCAAACAAGCAAGCGACCACATGAATTCGCCGAAATGGCGAAGCGACCGCTGCCCATAGACATTCGCAATTGCAGATGGGTTGCCTACCTTCAATCGACGAAGGAAGAGAACATTTAACTTTCCTATGCTTAGCTCATCCAACAAATCCACCTCCCCTTCCCATCCTTTCCTTATAAGAAAAGGGGTAGGAAGGGAAAGAGGACTAAAATTAGGCCTTAGTTATTAGTAGGTAAGTAAAACTATAAAACTTGTTTATTACATCTATCAAAAGAAGTCTTTTCTTAAAAATTATCTTCAAACTCTATTCAGTTTTCACATCATTCATTCTGATTTAAATTATAAATCAATAATGCAATAAATGATAAGATCATGATACGTAGAGCAACAGAAAACAAGATCATAATGTGATGTTTATTGGCAACAGTTGCCAAACTTTTGATGGCCACTCATCTAAAGTCACGTAAGCGCTTACTTCAGTTCAGGAGCACTTATGGTCAAGTTACGATGGATGTCCGTGGAATAAGTTGCATTTTACTTCTTTTCCGGGTTGAAATTAACTATTTTGATAAATATTAAACACACTCACGTCTCTTTTTAATGTTTATGTGCAGTACAAGTGGCACGCGAACCTAATACCTTATAATTTAACCCTAATACCTACCATGTGCCATCATTATTATAACTTACAACCTCAATAATTTAGTTAGGTTAACAATATTATAAGTAGTTAGTCTAATCTGGCATAATTAATCAACACATTTTTTAGTTTAAACTTTAAAGTAAGCACTAAAAGTACAAAGTTGTTTGTAACGAGATAGAACTGATTGTTGCGGCAACACCGGCCCCGGGGTTGAGTGGCCAATGCGCACCGCGAAACCTTTTTTGTACATTTATTTTTCTTTCTTTTTTTTATTCTTGACATTATTCATTTCAATCAATAAAAAAACTTGAGAGGTGTCAAGGGACACCCGGATGGAACGAAGTTCCTTTCAATTAATTAGTGAAGGAACCAATGTTTATTCTATGAATAAAAAACTTAAGTCTTCACAAGAAGTACATTTTATTTCTATGAATTTTCGTTATATATTGTCACGTCGTTGCCATGGTGAAGTAGCGCTCATTCGTCGTTAACATACTTACTATAGCAAAAAGTGTCGTGACAACTTTTCATAAGAATTTTTTCCGTCTAGCCCCCTTTCACAACGCGCGATAAGGAACTTCGTTCCAAAAACAGTCTTATAAAAAAGTTCTTTTTTTTAATGTGAATATATAAATATAGCTATCGAAGATTTCAGCTTATAAACACTGATACCCAGAGTAGTTATAACTTTGTAGACAACAACTAACTAACTATTGAACTTCGACGACTATAAGTTAGTTAGTCATCTTTTATTCCAATCAGAGAAGAAGCAATCTTCTTTTAATCTACTTTATTAGATTTCGGTTCCCCCGTGTTCGTCAGTCTGAGTGCAATTAATATCAATTTCCGCGACAGAGCTGTCACAAGTACAATGAACTTGGGATGTAAGTAAATTACTCAATCGGATTAAAATACATAATATTTGTAATAATTTTTAGCGAGATTTGAGTCAGAAACGCAGAAAAAGATATCTATTTGTGATATAGACTGGCTAAAGTAAACATTATAACTATCAATTTATTATAATTTCGAGCAATAAAATTTTTTCGCGATTTAAAGGAATACGGAAAGTCCTTGATAAGAGAAAAAATGAAGGTTCCTTATAATAAAAGCGGTCCTTAAACGTCGCTTAAACGACACTTCCGCTAAACAGCCCTTAAATCTTTACAGGTGCCATCAATTTAAATAAGTAAAGAGCAGCCGTAATAAAATAATTTCTGGCATTTTTATAATATTATAGACCTATTGAAATCTAATATAAATTAAAAAATAAATTCAAGGAAATTGGGTATTGGTGGACTAGGTAAATGAAACTAAAATTTTCTTGATGTCATTTATTCTACACATCTGATAAACTGTGTTCGTATGAAACAAGTTCTTTAAAAAATAAACATTTAATTATCCTATTATCCACATGGAGGTTTGCAACAAAGCGCTAATACTGCAGTAACTTTATATCTTGTCGCATCAACTTACTTTCTTCCGTGTGAACAGCGCTGTGAACTTACCCGCCTCGTATGTCGGCATAAACGGTAAATATGATGTCCATTTCCATCTGAAAGTTTTGATAATTTTACATAAATATTAGGTTTTTTAATTTAAGGTGCCAAACAATCATGTGACCACCTAAATTTGCCGAAATAGTGAAGCGAGCGTTGCCCATAAACATTCACAATTGCAGATGCGTTGTCTACGTAATCAACGGAAGAGGGGACGCATATTAAGGGGAAATATTGTCTCTCTACTCATACACTTTCCCTTCCCATCATTTATAAGAAAGGGGTGGGAAGAGAACTTGGACTAAAATTAGGCTTTCGGGTTAAATGTACTTAGTGTAAATTGGCACGTAATAAATATAAGGCTGAGTAAAGTACTGCAGTGCTGTGTACCTGCGCACGAGCGCCATGCCGACGGGGAAGTCGTAGGTGTCACCGAGCTCACTGGCGCCTGCCGCCTCCAGGGACATCTCCTTAGCCCAAGCCTTCAGCCCGCGCTCCTCTTCCGTCCCTAAAAATGCCATAAATACAAAATTAATGTCATAACTTAAAAGATAAAGTATCAAGTAACCAAAAGAAGTAGTCAAACAAACCAGGTATCAAATTATCGAGTAGACATCCAACAATCCCGCCAACCAGAATAGAAGTGGACAGCAATACTTGCAGCACCGCGTCCAGCGCCTCCACGCCAGTGTTAATGATGCCGCTGTGAGCAGACATCCAGCGCGTCAACACCAGCGGGAAAAACAGGCTGAACCCGATGATGTACAGGTTGCGAGAGCTATTCAGATCCACGTACTGCAGCGCCGACAGACCTGGTAATGCAGACAGTTAGGTATGAAGCAAAAAATTGAACACCGTATGACAGAACTTGCCTGATCGGAAAACTATTTTGACTTTGCAGAAGATAAGCGAAAAACGTTACTAGTTTGGTATTTCTTTTAAAAAGCTATAGGAGTAGTAGTAGTTCTCACCAAAAGCAGAGATCATGCCGAACATAACGCAGAAGAGGCCGCCGACGACTGGCTGCGGGATGATGATGAAGACGGCGCACAGCTTGCCCACTAGCCCCTGCACCACCATCAGCGCCGCCGCCCACTGCACCACGCGCCGCGAACCCACCTAAATGACACAAAGAATTTTTCTTTTAGATAAAGACTCACGGAGTTTTTTATTATTGTATTTAATACCTTTAATCTTTTTTAATCTGTCAAGCAGTTAACAACTTGCTTACTTTAGTAACTCCGATAGCGCCGACGTTTTCGCCGAATGTATTAGTACCATTCCCGGAGCCCCAGAGCCCGGCCAGCATGGTGCCCAGTCCCTCTGTGCCCAGTCCGCGGTTGATGGCGTGCAGAGGAGGTGGGGGAGCCGCTGCATATGTACAAAAATACTAATAATCCATGGTTCTTTCAAACAGATGAACTAAAAATATTAGTTAATGATGATCGGGTAAAAATTTAAGCTCACACAATTTTTTAGAATACCCAATACTATGTATATGTACAAACATCGCATCCTCTCATAAATTCGACCAAGGTTTAGACCTAAGTTTACTCATTTTTAAAAATTATATAATTTCTAACGGAATTTCGTCTCTGATACGTAGATAGATAGTGAATGTTATAGAATACGGTCTCGTCTGTTTATTCAGTATACTGACCGCACATCCTGGCGGTTGTGGGGTAATAGCTGATGGACTCTACAGTGCAGGCCAGCACGCCTGCCAACATTCCCAACACGCCCGCAACGCTCACTGTCGGCCGACCCCACTGACCTGAGGTAAAACAGAACAGTAATGCCACTTATACTTATTAAAAACTAGCTTTTTCCCGCGACTCCGTCCGCGCAGAATAAAAAAAAAAAAAAAAACGGGGTAAAATTATCCTATGTCCTATTCCTGGTTCTAAGCTACGTGCCCACCAATTTTCAGTCAAATCGATTCAGCCTTTCTTGAGTTATAAATGGTGTAACTAACACAACTTTCTTTTATATATATAGATATAGATTTATAATTGTGATGTGATGTAAATGTATCCATAATTAAATAGTGTGGTACATTACCGTTTCAACCTCTGAAAGACCAAGTTTTTTTTTGTGGTATTGCAAATGCACCTATCCAATGGTGACAGTCTTACAGCTTTAGTATGCAGAACAAAATATATGGACGCACCTGGATATGGTATCCTGAACCAGGGCGCATCTCGTATAATGTTGAGTTTGAGGTCAGTACGCGCGGGGTGTCCGGCCGGGAACACGTCCGTAGCCGTCAGCACCCCGCACACCGACCACATCAGTACTATAGTCAGCAACACCTAAAAGCATAACTTAAAAATGTTGCTCAAAATTTACAAAAACTACATAATATTTTATAATTCCTAAATCTAAATAGTCTAGCAATTGAAATCCAGTGAATAAAGGAAAAACGGAACGTATCTCTGAACAAAAAAGATAGTTGTATATGCAAGACAGAGATAAAGACATTATCCATGTCATAAAGAGAATTTTGCTCTTGTGTAAAATTGTTTAAAAATTTGTTTTAGATATATTTAAAATGACATTATTGTTTCGATTTTACTGTTTATACCCAATAAGCATCAATCGATTATAAACAATTAGTAAATCAACTCACTGGGAACAATTTAAAAAGTGGGAACCAGATGACACTGAGTCCGGAGCCGCGCTTGTAGGAGAGCGTAGGTATTTTGACGTCGGTCATGCACTGCGAGAATATCGTCAGCAGTGTGAACGTTCTGCAACAAACAACAAGTTAAAAACTATTATTACTATAATAAAGTTATATTTGGTACCGAATTTAATACCAGTTGTTGTCCCTAAACTTACATTTACTTGATAAAAAACACAAAGAATATCCTATTTACCGATACTGTATATTGTAAAGGTAATCGCACACTCGTAAACTCCTCGCCAACTCCGCATCGCCCGCCTCGCGATTCCTCGCCGTCGGCTCAATACCCGATTGCCAAGGATAAAGATATAAATTTGTTTGCAAAACGATAATATGTCCTTCTCGATTGCATGGGTTGAAAGCGCGCGGTCGGCAAGGCGACGCCCCGGTTTGGACGCGGCGATTGCGATGCGGCACAGTGCCGGATGGGTAAGGAGTTAAATGCGCTATCACCTTTAATTTAGAATTGTATTATTTCTAAATTATTAATTCTAAAGATAATACAATTTGTTAGCTAAAAGTCTTTCAAGAACAAATTACTTTAAAACTTTAACGTGAAATTACAGTTTTTCTGTTTCATATACAAGCATGTATTTTTCAGTGGAAACCCATCTTTATGAATGCACAAACGTGGTACGGAATTGTATTATCCGACTGAAAGCACACAGACCGATAAGGCTCGGACATCCGTAGAGCGTTGGTTTCCATTGGGAAGCCTTTGCCGTGTCATTGTCAACACACAAAGGGTAGAGTAGGCAGGACAAATCATGACAATGCTTAGTGACAAGGGTTGTAGTGTAAGACAGAATATTGCATAAAATTGTACAAAAATTATTTATATTAGTTGTACTTAATGTCATGTGTAAAAGTAAAAGCTGTATACTTTATTTTATGGATATTTCGATCGTATAAAGCATTTAAAAAAAAAGTGAGGGGGAAAAGTTGCTTCTATTATTAGAATAGACATGTAGTTTGTTTGAACAAGTCTACAGACTAGGCGCTGTATTCAAAATAGAAGCATTTTTTCCGGCAGACTTTTCCAGCAACTTATTTCTTTATACTGTGCATTTTGTTTAACCTACTTGTCTGCTCTACATTCTAAAGGTTGTCATTGTTTAAGAACAATTTTACTGTCGTGTTATATTGTTTTTTTTTTAAAATATAATAGAGACAAACGATTAAGCGGCCAACAGAATTTGCCGAAATGGTGAAGCGACCGCTGCACATAGACATCCGCAATTGCAGAAGTGTTGCCTACCTTTAATCGATGGAGAAGGAGACGCACAGAAAGAGAATATTTCCCCTTCCTATGCATACCCTCCTCCGTCAAATTAATTATAATAAAATCTCATATCTTTAAACTATTTAATTTACAATAACATGTAACTAGGTGAAGTTCTTTCTACAATTTTAAATCTTACTGTTTATCATGGTATATTGTTCGAGATTTAATTTGGCACGTCAGAAACAACGGTATTATTTTGCTCAACGTGCCAACTGTAGTATCGCACATAGGCATACTATAGCGGGAATTCCTTCGTTGCAGATAAAAGCATTGTTTGGGCACAAAGCTATACCGACACAGATGTGACACAGCCACAGCCACGTTTGAAAGGAATTCAGTGGACGGAGAGATGGGAAATTCATAATTCCCAGTCACAATGTGTTCTTTGACGAAAAACAAGCTGTATTTCGAGCTTTGTAACATCGATTACGGGTGTTTCCCGTTGGGCCGAATTATTGGTAGACCGATCGGCCTAACAGGAAACATACGCGTTTACCTATACAGTCATTGTAAATTTAGTAACTTGTAGTATTTAGTTACTCGTAAAATGAAAGTGGACTAAAGTTTATGGCTTTAACCAACGGGGGTGTAACTCAGCGGTGGAGTGTCTGCTTCGCATGCTGAAAGTCCTGGGTTCAAATACCAGCACCTCCAAATATGACTATATTTATAGTCGGTACAATATTTTATAACTAAAATATGCAAGTATGTTATCTAAAATGTCTAATTTATTTGGCTAGATTAGTCGACAGTGGAAAATATCTTTGACCTAAAAACCCCAATAAAGTTTTAAATGAAGTCTTAGGTAAATATGATTACTTTTTTTAAGAAAAATCGCAAAACAGAATCAGTGAAATAAGATAATATTTTATCAAAGAAAACTCAGATGAAAAAGTTTTTAATATCTCTGCGTTGTTTTAAACGTTTATGACAAAGTTCGAATAAACTAAACGAGACAAACATTTCTTGGATTAAATGCTTTTAATCCAATGTTTGAAACGGGAGAAGACAATTGAACTTCAAAAAGTGTCAAAAGTTTTAGAACAATCTTGAAGTGTCAGAAGCACAACTTCCTATGTAATTAAAAATCTTGCTTTTAATTTTATTTAATTTTACTTTAACCTAACCAAACGAGCTGTTGCATATGGTTTTGCATGAGTTAATTTCAAACATAAGTGATAATAACCATTTTGTTAGGTAGGATTAACTAGAGATTAAGTTGTAACAATTGACTATTCTTTTAAAAACCAGACATAAGTACTGCAAGTAATTTTCTACACAAGTTAAATAGATATTTTTCCGCCTCATTAAAGTATTTCAAATAGTTTTCCGGATGAAGCTAAAATAAATGAAATCTAATAATGTTATCGCTCCGGCTACCTATTGCCAGGGCAACAGCATTTCCAGGTTAAATCGGGGCTGTATATAGGTCACTATGCAAAATCCAATAAAGCTCGCACGGGCGCATCCGGGATGCAGATGGAATCGATACAGCGCGGACTTGTTGCGAGGTCGCCGACCCGGTTGCCATGACAACACCTACTTCACCCGGCCTATGAGCCCCTGGTACTTCTTGACTTGAAGAGATATTTTAAGACAGTGCATAATAAGTAGGGAAATTTTCTCCCGTTTAAAACTACTGAAGGCAACCATCGTTCACATGGCAGATAAATTTACTGAGTAAATCAACTGCAAGATCAAACTTAATGTTGTTATTTAGAGAAGAAAATAAAATATAGGTACAAAAAGAATGCTTTGACGTTAGCCAAACTATTTTAAGTATTTTTTGCTAGAATGTTGTAGTACATTGATCTTATTTACGAACTAATTTTTAAATAGCTTTCATTAAGGTTCATTAGTAGGGCTATAACATAACATGTAACTTTAAAAAATAAATTGTTTCACTTAAATAATAAAAGGTTGCGAGGGAATATTATTTTATAGCAGCAAGATCCTTTTAATATATTATAACATAAAATTAGATCAAAGAAGGCAAGTTATAAAATAGAAAAATAAATTTTTTAATAGGTCATGTATATATATACATATAATGGGTAATGAAATCAATAAAGCTACGGCAGGCGGTCGTTGACCTCCCGACCTTTCCGCCCGTGTACTATGCGCGTCAAAAATAAGACTCTATCCCAGTTTTCACCTGTATACATCAATACTAGCTTTACCTTTTTTTCCTAAACAAAACATGTCTATTAAAAAGTGTATAAGTAGATATAATTGTGTGGATAATGTAATAAACATTTATTTTTAATTTTCCCCAGTAAGTAGTTTTGACATTGGTTGAGTAATGGATTGGTAGCCACGACTTAGTGTTTCAAAACTCGTATTTTATTCACAGTGTAAATAAGTACTTAAGCCCTTCGTACACAAGGCTATCGTATTTGTCGTAAACATCGCGTAGCGCGCAGTCCCTATGCAACGTTTCATCGACGCGAGTCATTTATTCACCATGGCTGACACCAATTTACAAAATATCCACTGTATAGATTTACTCCGATATCTTGAAATTTGACTAATAGCTAGCAAGCAGGTTGCGGCGACGAAAGAACAAAATGTCGGCGACGCGTGCCTGTGTGACATTGTACTGTTTAGAGATGAAAAACACAAGATATCGTAGGTTTACGTAGCCTTGTACGACGGGCAGTTTTACTATAGCAAACTGTAAACTTACGAAAGTAGGTTTTTTTTCTTATGTCAGTTCATTAATTTCTAAAGTTATGCTTATGGATTTAATTATTATTTCAAAATGCAAGTGCCCTCTCTCGCAATCATTGTCACATTTTGAAACCAACTGTAGCATATCGCAATTTAATAACATTACTTCAAAATATAAAAGTTAATCTTCTGTTGTTTGTTTTACACCATTTTATTTAACTCACATCTTACTTATAATTTACATATATTTTTGAGAGAACATTATATCTATGTATTAAGTTAGGTTTAAGTCCTCGTTGATGATTGTAGGTAAATCAGCTACAGTAAATTAAGGGTAACTATGTCCACATATCATAACCTAGGGTCTTGATAACCAGATTGGCTAAGGTCAGTGCCGTCACCGGCCTGATATTGTTAACTCCCGCCCGCCCCGCCGCCCCACCGCCCTGCGCAGCCCCGCCGCCCCGCGCACAAGGCGGGAGCAATAACCTCCAGTGACCCCAACTGAGCAAGCTTTTAGTGTAAATTACTAGTAAAGCTCCAATATTAGTTTAATTCGTTTTAATACAGCTTTTAATTAATTAATAATTTCAACGCTTTTAACTATATTACGTGACCATGGCTATTTATGATTACGAAAAATTATCAAATAAATAATGTTATGAATCGTTATGTATCCTTATCTATGGGTAATTAGCAACGTTTACCCTGCGGCGATGCCCCACTGCTGGGCGGCGGCCTCTGCGGCGTGGTCAAACAGCGTGAGACCCACTAGCGCCACCGTGGGAGCTATCGTCAACGGCGTCACAAACCGCAGCAACGATCCAATGATACCGAAGTAACCTGCACACATTACAATGAACATCTACCTATATATGTAAAACCCCCTTTCCACTAAAACGGTTTGCTGCGCGCAAGTGGAAAAGGGGTCTATGATCATATTCCACTTTAAATAAGTATTTACATCTTTACTTTCGTATATCTTTTATTCAACCAGGCCATATAATATGATCATAAAAATACGGCCACAAATAATAAATTGGAGCTAGATCGTTTACTAGAATCGTTAATTGATCACTAAGAGAGAACCTCAGTGAAGATTTCTCACGCTGAAGTTACAGTAAGGGCACTTAACGTTAGTGTCAACGTAACAAATATAGGTTTACCACAAAACAGTTGAAACAGCGCCGAAACGGCGATAGCGCCGGACAGTTCGCACATCCTGGAGGTCCAGACGTGTCTTCTCTCCAGTTCAGTCATGGCTTCCAGCTGGTGCGGTTCCGGGCAGCGCCACGCCGGCAGCCCCAGGATGGCCAGCGTCGGTACCAGGAACGAGATCGTGCCACCTTGCACTATAGGCAGCCGGCATCCGAATGTGCATTGCAGCCATGTTATTAGACCTGTATAAAATATATACATATGCTTTAAAATTAACTTATGATAGAATTCAATATACCTTGTCATCATCATCATCATCTCCCTGGCCTTTTCCCACTCACGTAGGGTCGGCACACAAGGTTTGACAAACCTTAAAGTTTTGGCTTAATTTTTTACGGCCGGCCGCCTGCCTGTCGCCAACCCTAATATACCTTGTCATTTGGGTTGTAACTCAGCTGTTGAATGCCTGTTTCGAATGCTTAAATTCCTGGGTTCAAATTTCAGCACCTCCACAATACACCGTTTAAATTTGTATGTTATTTATTTTCTTTTATTTTCAAAGTTATTAATTAGATTAATACTGGTTATTGATAAGATAACCTAAAAACTCAAATGTTATCAAATAAATATAAATTTAAATGTAGTTTATCTTTGGAAGATAGAAAATAACGACAATACTAGACACAAATCTATTTATTTCCTTTGTTACTCTTCGTACCGTACAGATAAAAAAATAATTCGAACAGCACTTAGTTAATTACCTATTGTTGAGTTGATAAAAGGATTTCTTGTGTTCTATTAAAACATTATTTAACTGATAACTGATAAGTTGGTGAACGAACTAGGAAACACGTGTATTGGCTTTATTGTGAACTAGTGGTTGCCCGTGGTTTCGGCACTGTAGAGTTAAAAAAATAGAGGTTAAAAAATAGTGTATAAAACTTTATTTGTTTGATTTAGCATACAGTCACTTCAAATTTATTAATAATATATAGATTTTAATACGATGCGTAATAAAATAAACGCAGTTGTAAACGAAAATAAAATAAAAAGTTGTAAATAAAATAAACTTTCCACTATCGAAACAACAATTTAATAACGTATTGCATTATCTCTTTCATCCGTGCAAAAAGTAAATTTTGGAGGTGCTGGGATTTGAACCCAGGACTTTCAGCATGCGAAGCAGACACTCTACCACTGAGTTACACCCCCTGTGAAAGCTACTCTTAAATTATGCTATCTATTTTTATGGAATAAATTAATTATTAGAACGATAAAAATCATTGAACATTTTAACCGCCTCCAATACAATCATTTGCGCAACTATTTCTCCAGAAAACTAAACCTTCATTACATACACTTAAGTTTTCTATTCGGTTAATAGTTTCACTACGTTGCTAATTACATTTTATTAATATTATTTTTGGATAATTAATATTTGAATTTATTTAAATTAAAACTAACAGCAACAATTGATGGGAAAGCAATAAGTAGGTTGATTCCACGTTATCTCAAACTAGTCTTGTTAAGAAGTGAAAGTTGTTCTCAACTTTAAGTTTTTAATACCTTCAATTAGATACTGTCGTCATAGGCGGTGTAACTCAGTGGTAGAGTGTCTGCTTCGCATGCTGAAAGTCCTGGGTTCAAATCCCAGCACTTCCAAACCTAATTTTTATATTTCTCACAACCCTATTCATTTTTTTTAATAAATTTTCAACATTTATGCCTAGGCAGTGAAAAAGAAGATTTTCACATAAAAAGAGTTTTTCAATATAAGTACCATTTGAACATTCCAAATTTATAATTATTATTAAACATAATTATCTTCTACAATAAACAGTAAAACGTTGATAACATTTCCCGTGGGAGACCTCGGCTAACTCGGCTCTGCCTGCATTATGTTATTAAAGGAATAACACAACATTATTTTTATGACAAACTAGCGGTCGCCCGCGACTTCTTCAACGAAGAAAAAAGTACCCTCTAATATGCCCGCGTATATCAACTAGATATTTTTATTCGATATTACATACAGACACTTCAATTTTATTAATATACATGGATACAATATTTATACATATAGTTATTGAACTAGTATTTAACTACATATTTTCAATTTCAATTAGTACATTTTGGGAACAAACAAAATCACGTTTTCCATTTATATTATGTAAATCCCTTGTCAGTCAGTGCGACTAATTAAACTAGAGGACACCATTTCTACTGGGCATTAAATTGATTATGATTTTGCACATTGTAAAGAGATTCGAAAAGTGAAGTGATTTTTAATCTTATATATAAAATTCTCGTGTCACAGTTTTCGTTCCCGTACTCCTCCGAAACGGCTTGACCGATTCTCATGAAACTTTGTGGGCATATTCAGTAGATCTGAGAATCGGCCAACATCTATTTTTCATACCCCCCCCCCATTTTTTAACTGCGCGCGGACGGAGTCGCAGGCGACAGCTAGTAATATATATGATGAAGGAAGATAATTTGTAGTCGACTCAGTCCTGCGTAACCAGTCTTGATAAGTGATAACGTGATTATAGTTTTAACAGCCTTTGATAAGGTATCTTGTTTTGTAAACATAGGATAAAAGCAAGCCTTTATACGCTGATCTGAAGTTATTTACCAACATACAAATCTGTACATTATTCTTAAATACCTCTGTGGTTAAAAACTCTAATTACAGTGACATTTATTGCAGCACCCAGAGTCATTTACTGGTTACATAATGGTGGCCATTAAGACTCTGAGTACGGCAGTATGTGTTCACAAAACAAAATGATCACTTGAAGATTTTAAATGTCCCATAAATATATGACCTTTAAATTGCGAAACACTACAACATAGAAAAATACACGCACTATATTTTTTATATAAGAGTTTTGGTAATGTAAACCCTGTAAGTTAGTCCATCGAACTATGTCTAGATAAAAAATAATCTAAGTATGTCTATAAATGTATTATACATACATACTTACCGGTGACAAAAATCATAGTAGAGATGATGTTGGAGCGGTCGGGATCAGTCTCCTCCATGCAGAGCGCCGGGCAGAGGATGAACGGGATTGCCACAATCGCTCCGATCATTGTCAGGTAATGCTGTATATAAGTTATCGTTTCACATGTCACTACTTTTATCTGTCTGTCATACTTAGCCTGAATCAGTTTACTGCTAGACTTAGGCTTTACTCGATGTCTTCTGGTATATTTACTCGCTTTTCACGTATCATGTTTATTGGTTCATTAGCCGTCGCACGAGTTTCCATCGGAACGGAATTAAATAAAAACTTAATTAGTAGCCTCTGTGTTCCTTGTAATTATGTTCTATGTGATATGTTTACTACTGTTCTTGAGATAAGAAGAACGAAAATACAATGTCTATTAAAATTAGCAATGTCTAGTGTTTTACAGACTTCAAAGATTAGGCCTGAAGTGTTTATATTTTTTTCTTTGTTACCTCAGAACTTTATTCCTGGTGGTGCGATTTTGATATTTTTATTCGAAAGCTATTGCCTGCAGGATGGGTTAGCATTAGTTACCTGCAGCGCCATGAAGATGCAGAGGTACCAGGGCGGTGTGTCATCGATGCCATACGACACGTTACCTTTGCGCTCCTCGCCTTCCTTCCCAGGCAGCACATCCTCCCCATTCTGAACACAACATAAAAAAAACATATGTACTTATTGTAATAATAATAGGAAATATAATAAATTATTTATATTTCCCTCAAAAATAGATCAAAGAATAGACACATCAACATTTCATAACAAGTGTCGGCGGAATTTCACAGTAATTTTAAACATATATCTTATTCTTATATACAAAGTAATAAATAACTATATTAAAATAAATCATTATCTACTTGAAGTCACGAATCAACTAATCCACTGTTGACTTTGTAATTTATGAAGGAGTCATAAGTTTAAATCAAAGACGAGCATATTTAATGTTATCTGAAAAAAAGACTAATTAAAACATATTGGCATCTTAGATTTCGTTATGGTGTTTTAAATTGACGACAGCCCCACCTAGATAAATGAAGAGCAAATATTTAATGAGTGCTATTTTGAATTATAGTCAAATCTCCGCATACGCAGGTGTCCCGTAATGATGCCGAAAAAGCTACCTAATAATTCGACATGAATACGGAATTTACTTACAATTTTTTGCCCCCGATGTTTGAAACTGCGATTACGAGTAGTAGCGGATGGCGAATAAGGAGATTTGACTGTATTTTTTACATTTGTGCAACATTGAAATACAACACTATAGCAGCATGACTAGTAATTAAGTAAAAACAATAACAATATGATGATTAACATAACGTTGTTTTATACGAATAAAGATTTTGTATGAACTTGTATGTTACCGTTGACTCAACAAAAAAGGTATATGGAAAAAAATATCACATTTTAATAGTATTTATACAACACACAATACAACAATATACAACATGATTGCCAAAGCGATCACGACAACTGTCTGTATGAAAATGTTACAATAACATAGTACTATTTAAAATGTTACATTTTAGTACTTATTTTAAATAATAACTTAATAAAACTAAGTAGTAATAAAGATCACGATTCAGTCAAGTGCTGGAATTCCGAAGGTCGTATCACTTAAGTTATTCAAGCGATAATGTTAACATTATATATTATAGGTTATGTGTCAATTGTAACTGTTACGTATATGTATTTCCGTCCATTTTATAAATCACCACGTGTCATATAAATACCGATTTATATATAGTTATGATATAATAATACAAATAGTAAATAGTGTTTTTGATCAACTTTATCGCTAATGAAAATTATGTGATTTTTAAATACTAAATACATTGCTCTACCGCTCTGTGTTCATATTTTAGAGGCACAAATAAATAAAAAAAAACGCACCATAACGGGAAGCGCATTTGCCAGATGTGGGGACATACAGGAAATGGAAATAACCTTATCTATATATCCTCTCTGTTCATTGAAGGCAACATTTTAAATTGTTGCAAGTAATCGCTATTCCAGCGAAATATTATGACCACGTGGTCGTTTACAATATTCAACTATGAACTACAATATATGTATACTACAGAATATAACCTAAAAATGTATGTCGTTATTTCTTACCGTGTTAATAACTGAGTACACACACTTTACAGACATTGCTATATGTTACAGGAGAGCATTTGATTTTAACTAAGTTCTATACTGTTTCACTTCAAATGCATATGTTTCATATATGGAATTTTGCTAACTCAACCAAACCAATATATGTGCTGAATCTATGCTAAGTCTAAATAAACAAGCGAACATGATATATTCGATAAAATATATATGTTATTTTTTATCAAAGCGTGATTAGAAATCAGAGTGAAAGAACTTACCTTTCACTCCTATTTCTAATCACGCTTGAAAAAAAACTTAAATATTCATACAATAGAGTTTTCGATTGTATGGAAGTAATGCATCGTAGATTTTATTTATATGTATTTTTTTAACGAATTTTAGTGCTTGATATTGAAGAAGGTATTCTAAAACTGGGTATCGAGGGCACAATGAAACATGACATATTATTAAAAACTAGCTTTTACCCGCGAACCCGTCCGCGCGGAATAAAAAATAGATAACGGGGTAAAAATTATCCTATGTCCGTTTCCTGGTTCTAAGCTGCCCACCTAACCTGCCCACCAATTTTCAGTCAAATCGATTCAGCCGTTCTTGAGTTATAAATAGTGTAACTAACACGACTTTCTTTTATATATATAGATTTCTTTCTGTTTGCTTGCTTTTCTGTTTTTTATTAAAATATAATCATTCTTCAACTTGTATCGTCGTTTTATAATTTACAGAGATTAATTTGGTTTGTTCATTTGATAAAGATAAAGTTATGCAAGGCTTTTACGCATTGACTGCCTCACTCTGCGTCGTTATTCTCAAGTATTCTCTCTGTGTAGATATTCCACGTTTCATCGGATTAGTATGTGAGTTGGAGGCTTCATTTTCTTCCTCTTTCCCTTCTCAACCTTTTTTGGGAATGGGAATAGTAGGTGGATTAAACGGTGGACGCAAAGGAAGGGTAAATATTCTCTTTCTGTGCGTTCCCTCTCTGTTGATTAGAAGTAGGCAACGCATCTGCAAATGCGGATGTCTATGGGCAGCGAATACTTCGCTATTTTGACGAATTTAGGTGGCTGCTTGCTTGTTTGCCGTCTTATAAAAAAAAAACTTATGCTAAATCTTTACTTAGGCCCTTCAAAGATCTTTTACTTAACAGTCAGCCCAACCGTCTCTGACTTGAGCGTCAGTTAGAGATACGGACTACCGATCTTGTGGTCGTGAGTTCGAATCCGCCATTTATTTTAACATAAGCTTATTTGGAATGGATAAGTCATATAAGTTTTTTTTTATTTCCATTTTTGAAAAGAACCTACAGTTTTGTTTTACTACCACACAATGGAATCGGTTTATCTCAAATTTCATGACAGTTACTGATAAATATTATAAGGTTACTTACCAAATCACTTAAAACATGGTCTAGGCCTATGGTTATATTATTGTGGACCATTTTGGAAACTGAAACAAATAATTAAAGCAAATGAATCGAATCTGTAATGATTGATGTCATATTTTTTTTATATATAAAAATTTATTAGGAGATTTTTAAAATTTACAAGCGGTTATTTATATTTATATTTTCTTATATTTTCAAGAATCATGATGAAGATATAATAACAAAGTTCAACAAATTACAAGCAATTGAGAGAACACTCGCATTAAGTAACGCTTACGCAAGTCAATTGAACTTCTAACAGTAACATTATTTAATGTAAAATAATAACTAAATAACTCTTATTACATTCTGAGATTCTTGAAGATGATAAATAAAACATCAAGTAAAGTGGGTAGCCAGAATATTTAACCTTATTTTAAACGACATCTACAGTCCATTTTTTTTGCACATTTTATGTCAAACGCTCGTAGTATTTTTTACATATTATATCCCTTAATTCTGTTTTTTTTTATTTACAAAAAAATGTTATCATGGAGGTAGGTGTATTACAGAACTTTAGTTAAAATCTTAGTTAGTTAAACGTAACCGTACTTATTTAAAGTAAAAATTCAAAGTACCACAAATTATAATTTTAATTCCGTTCACTGTCATACATTGTTTTTATTTTAAACTGTATTTATATTTCTAGCCAAAAAAAAACTATCCTAAATAATAAAAAAAAATACAGTCGAATTCATAACCTCCTTCTTTTTAAAGTCGGCTAAAAAGGAACTAGAAATCATAACTCACCTTATTCCTCAGATCATATGTGATTTAAAAAAATAATTAACCCATTCACAGTTAATATTGTCACAATGAAACTTGCGTACCCATCGATATATAAAAGTTTGTATCACGTAATATCGCGAGATCTGTCTGTCGCGCTTCGAGCTGTACTGTTTATTGACGGCTGCTAATAAATACCTCGTTTAAAACCAGTGACGTATTACTTCAGTCAGTTCTTTGTTTCTAACAATTATTTATAGCATGCCTCGTTGTTTATCTAACTTTTTACCCGAAACAAATTACTTGATTTGATGTAGCACAGTAATTCCTAAAGTGGTTGAGGTGGTCCACGAAATATCCGGCTGGGGTGTATTCTGGCTTCAAATAAAATTGAAGATCCACACGTTGGAGGAGAAATGCAGCAGCCGGCAGAGGTTCGCTGAAACTAGTATAAATAAAAAGGGTATACGAGAAACAAGGTTGCTAATTTGTGATTTAACAGAAGTGTATTTTCTTAAGTTGCCGTAAAAACCAACTTTCATGATTGTAAGTGATAGATACCATCACGTACAACGTGTTTAAAACTATTTTTACCTATTTGTATGTTTGATGAATATGAGCATCTTTATATTTTCCTCAGCCGCTGTACAGGGCCGGTTTTACCATTTCCAGCGCCCTCGGCAACATTTTTTTTGGTGTTGGGGGAAAACTAATTACGTTAAACTAAACGTAATTACGCTAAACTAATACGGTAGGGTATCTTGTTAGGCACCTGCGGTACCCTTCGCACCGCAGGCGCCAGAGCCGGATATAAAGAGGCGCTTATACTAGGCGCCCTGGGAGAGCGCCCCACCTCGCCCTACCCTATCCTATGGCCTCAATTGCCGCTGTAATCTTATAAGAGTCTGAATATTTTCGTCGAACGATGGGACGAATAAACAAGGTCATGTTTGTTGTAATATTTAGCATATCTCGTGTCTCGAGCGACGTAAGTTTCCATTGCCACATCATGTAAATATAAATATATTGTCGTCTTTCTTTCTACTAGTCTTCTAGTTATTTTAAAAAAATGGGACCCATCTGCAAGCACTTCCTTTCGATTTAAATAATTTTTATAAAAATCGGACCATCAGAGGCGGAGTTTCGCAGTCGAATTGATAACCTCCTTCTTTTTGAAGTCGACTAAAAAGAGGAGACAATATGTTATTGTATACATGTTTCTGTAATGAAAACTCGATGTAATATTTGTTCATTTACTAAGTGTTAAAATCAGTTTACAACTTCGTGATTATGTCGTAAAACATAAATGGATACATAATACGGATATATAAGAATGATTTTTTTATGTCAATAATGCTGGCTACATTTACAACTATACTAGGAAAAGATAAAGATTTATTTTATTTACATTTTATTTAAAAAAATAAAAAGTGACCTACAATTATACTAACATCTTTCGAAAATGTTTTAATTTTTTTAGTTACTGAGGTTAAAGAATCATTTTTTCCTTAATATAAATGTAACAATACTTACTTATGGATAATATTTACACAAAATATTCACAAAATATGACGACGTGAGTAACGAAACTTAGAAACAACAAAGATCATTCTCGAATTGCCTCTCGGAGATATGAACACTAGACGTTGCACATTAAGTATGTGTCCTTCTTGAATAGTTTACTGTTTTAGTTTTTAATTTAAATTTTTTATAGTTTAATTTAATTACATTTTTATTTAAATCACTTCATCTATTTCTTTTTTTTCGTAGTATTTTAATTAAATTTTTACCATACTAAAATATTTGTCTAATAACTGTAATAAAAAATAAAGTCAGCCCTTTGATCTGTATAAGGACCGCCTCTAGCAATGAAAGCCTTTTCACCATATTCTTCCATATCATCCTGTCTTAATTATCTAGTCTAGCATTGACTAGCATTTTTAATTATGTCGTCGCACCTTAAATGTGGTTCAAGTTTTCTATTTTCACCACTAGCGAAATTATAGACGTTACATTTTGTGGCACAACAATGCCTCCGCCAGGAGAGCATAGTCTAACCAGTGTCTTCTCGAAGCTGCTCTAAAAAGCTTCGAGCTTCTTTTGATAGGAGATGATTAGTTGATCTTGGTAGTTACACGACCTTTAATTTTTTTTTATTAGAAATAAAAAACAACTAAGGCGAAAAAAAAAACATTTTTAAGTTCGGTATTTCATTTATTTGTATACAATACTTAGCCTATACTCAACTTGAGTCGTTATCTGTTTTTACAATAGCCAGTATTAATAAAAATATGCATCAAAGATATGATTTAAAAAAGATAATAAGCTCTCAGAGTTTTTGAAAGGCAACAAATTGCCAAATATAAAGATAGGATTTTAGAAAAAAAAATTCAATGAATATGGCACTATTTTAAGTACGTCTTAATTTTAAAGTGATTTCTTTACAAGAAACCAAAAAAAAAACATGTATTTACTGATGACGCCTACATTTATTCCTAGGTTACATAAAATCAGCGCTGCTTCTTAAACAATTAAAAACATATACATACTTTGTTATTTGATTTGAATGCCAATTAAATATGGAAACAACAATTCATTACATTTTGATATATATTTTTTAACAAATACAAAAGGAAAAAAAAAAACAATAAAAATCATATTTACTTTTGTGCGCTAATTTTGAGCAAAAACTTGAATTAACGTATTTAACCTAACATACTTAAATTGGTTAAAAAAAAAAACTTACGAATGTAAAAAAATAATTTAACTTAAACTGTTAAATTTAAACTACATTACCTAAACAATAAAAGTAAAAAAATTTTAACTTTACAATGGCAACATTTAAAGATCATATTTAGGGCATGACAGTGCCCCCACCGAAGCAAACACTACCGAGCATCCTAATCACAAATTAAAAAAAATTTACGTTTTGGAGATTTAGCCTCAATACAGTATATAAATATACAACACACAATAATACTATATTATGTACTTTAAATTATTTAAATAACTTCCTACAAATAATATTGCAAACGATACAATCCTGAACTACCATATGTCGGTGACAAGGAAGTCGAACTCCTTCAAAATCTGCAAATAAAATGGAAATGCAATAAAAAAATTACTTTATCTTGTCTAATAAATATAGCAACCCTTATTTAATCTTATACTTAAGTATCAAAATTAAATTAAACTAGAAAATTAAATCAATATACGTGCAAATCAGCTCATAGACTTGAACTGTTGAGCTGTGGATCATAAACTGAATTGGCAGTATGCGGCTTACTGTGATATGCTATAACTAGGCCAATAATTATGAACCAGCCATCAAATCATAGAATGACTTGGCTTGTTAAAACAGACCACACAAACTACATGTCATAATGCCTGGAAATTCGTAGCTCAAAACAAAAATCGTAACTACACAAGTACAAATTGAGATGAGCTGCAAATCAGTTCCCTAAATGACTTCATAAATGCCAACCATGAGCTGATCTGCAGGTCATAAAGTATAGTTCATTTACCGTAACTAGCAATCTTTAATACTATATCAACGAAATCAGACGGATTGTAATCAAGGTGAAAAGGTAAGCAGAATCATCTAGTTTAAGTTTACATGTGAATATTTAAAAAAAATCTTACCATTGTTTGCTTTTATTTTTTCGTAAGTTTCTTCAGTTAATTGTTGCATTTTTTCTTTAAATTTACTTCTTTCCAAGTACTTCTTATAATATAACTCTGCCATAGATGATGGTTGATAAGCATCACTCTTTGGTTCAGACTTGGGACTATCATTACTATCTCTTATAGTTAACTCGGGAGACTTTTTCTTGAATACAAAAGCACTGGCTTCTGTAATCAAACCTTTTACGGATATATCACATTTGTTATTTGCTTCCAATACTTCTGGACTAGATTCAGATTTTAAAACAAAATCTTCCGGTTTTAATAGTTTAACATGCTGTTCATTTTTATATTCAATTTCATTATCCTCAAGACTCATCAAATTACATTCATTAGAAATGCCCTCTAAAATTGATTCGATGGTAACATTTCTCTGCTTTTTTTTATTTAACAACTTTTCGATGTCATTACTATCTTTAGTAACATTTGCATTTGCTTGAGTATTATTCTTTTGAGCAACATTTGTAAATTTGCTTATTTCTATTACATCTGTGTCTTGTGAAATTTCTGTGTGTGTATTTCCACCTTTCACCTGGAATATCAGAGATAAAGAAATTGCTTTTACATAGCATTTATATTTAAACATTATATTCAAATCTACTATAATTGAGTTATGAAATAATTAAAGTAGAAGGTCATACAATATTTGCTATATGAAGCCAATGCACCTGCAAATGTGAATGTCTATGAGCTGCGGCCATATATACATTATTTAATCACCAGAACTAATATACTATGCTGTATACTAATATACAAGTGTAATGTACTTGCCAGATGTAACATTTGTTGTATGAACTCTAAATTAGGTCCACTCTGGAAGTCTTGATCACAACTGACATTGTTTTCTAATTCTTCTGAACACCGGAAAATATTAAGTTGGTGTTAAATGAACATACATATCCTACAGATTAAATGCACATACAAAAAAAAATTAAAAGCTATCACAAACTTTACGGGTTAATAAAAAGTATAGATAGCACAGTTTAGAATTTAGTTTTACCTTCAAAAACGTAATTTTCTGGAGTCTTTGTGTTAAGTACATTGTAAATGTTTATCGGTTTGTTTCTTTCTTGATCATTGTATATACCGTCAATTTTATTTTCATCAGTCCAATGAGAATCCATCGCACTGTTAAAATAAGAATTAATAATATAAACAAAACAATGTTTTATGTTTTGTTATTTCAATCATAATTTGACTCTAAACGCTAAGGTTGACATATGAATGACAGAATGTTGACATTGAGCAAGTAGTGTAAAAAATGTGCAAATCTTGATTTCATCTATTGCTGTATTACCGAAGATTTATTTGGTCCTATAGGATTTCATTAAAACTGTTTTTATAACCAATGTATATCATTCCTAAAAAAATTGATTGTAATGTACAAGTTCAAGCGTCAGTGGTGTCATGACACCAATATCATTTTCCAATCATTGACAAAAGTAGAAACGGAAAGCTAGAACATGGCAATATTAATTCCAATGCCTGAAATTTGATACATATACATACATACATTTAGTTTAGTATCCGACGGACGCGCTCTTACGGTGAAGGAAAACATCGTGAAGCAAAACCTGCACATACGTACATACACATACATACATATATACGTATGTATGGGCACTAAAGGTGGTGGCAAGGGTTAATAAATTTAAAAAAAGCACTAAAACGCTGGTACAATTGGGTAAAAACTCGGAGACGTAAATATTGTATAAGAATAATAAAGAGTCCTGTAATGCCGTGTAAACATGATGACAGTAGCGCATGCTTTGCATGGCCCGTATGGCAGTTTATGCCAGTTGTATAGCAGCACTGATTTTGTGCGCTACTATCCTAGTATACAGTATACAGGCATAATGTGAACCGGCATATGTAAATTGTACGTAATGCAAAATATTGAATTACATACATTGTTTTAAAATAATGAAACACATTGAATATTCAAAATTATTTATTCAATTCAGACTTAATAGACATTTGTTATTCCCGCAAGAGCAATATTAAAAATATGTGAAAACACATAGTGATAATATCCATTGTCAGACCTATTTATACTCTCCCTTACATATTTCATCTCTAGAGCACCATTTGCTTACTTACTCCTGCCTACAAAACTACATATTTACAATAACATTATGAATGAACCTTAAAAACTACTTTTAAAGAGTACCCATAAATTATTTGGATTAGTAAGTAAAAGAAAATCTGAACTGGCATGATTTTCAAATACCCACCCATATATTCCCGAACAGTATTTGTTTAGGTGACATGTATGTTATTTATTGATCATCATCATCATCATCAACAGCCTTTATCTGCCCACTGCTGGGCATAGGCCTTTCCCAATTCCTTCCACAGTACGCGGTCCTCCGCCTTTCGCATCCACATTTATTGATACTCTTACATTATTTTTTTTGTCTTCCAAAGACAATAAAATACTTCAAATTAATCAATATTTTAACCTATAGCATCCCATGCATATTACTTTGGTCACAATTTTTTAGACACCCTTAAAAGTTTTTAAAACCACGAAAGCACATTTTGAAATTGTAATTTTCCTAACATTTAATTTCCAAAACTTTCCGTTTTACATTTAATTTTCATCAAATAACCGAATAGTCATAATTTCTCCACCATGGGGACCAAAAATATGAATTAATGGATATGGAAATGTTGCCATAATGAGCAATTAGTTATGTATGGACATCACAAGGTTGCTTTTAATATTATATTTATAAAATATAAATATATCACTGCACATTTCACATTACCCATTGATGCCTTTACATATAAATAATACTTATATATAAAAATTTTAAGCTCGTCCTTGGTTACTTAATCTTGAGCTAAAACGTAGATAGAAGTTTCAAAAATTGAACATATCTTACAAGTACAAGTAGTTTTAGGAAGTCTCTATAGTAAAAAAACTAATTTTCTTAAATAAAACTTGCTACCTTATCAATATTAAACATCACATTGTGAAATTGTCATTGGTAGCTACGTAACAGACTAATGAAGTTCGTCTTGATGTTATTTTCTAACCTATGTCTTTCATATAGTATTTATTATCTTACCTTTGAAAACGCATATGCGAGGGAGTATAAGATGATGGAATATTCTGACAGTAACTTACGGTTGTATATTTTATTGACTAGTTGGCATGTTGATGTCTGCGACGTCCATGACTCTTTGTGTTAGAGCCGGCTTGCAGATTCCTTCGTCTAATATCTTCATCCTTTGCTTTCAGATCTCTCTCGAGTCGAGACCACATATCGAGGTTCCGCTCCTCTTTAGCTTTGACCCGCATCTTGTATGTCTCTGTCAGTTTCTCGGCGTACTCTGTAGGTACATATGACGGAGAGTTACTTGAGGTCTTCTCCGACACATCAGATGTTGGAGTTATTGGTTTAACATTTTCCTTCTTTTTAAATGTGACCGGGCCCAAGAACAAAGCTTTGGTAAGGGTTTTCGGTTTTTCATCCATATTTAACCAACTTTTCACTTTTGCAACTGAATTATCAACTTCCTGCTTCATATTTTCATCCTCTCTTGTTTCACACTCATTTACAATTTTCTTTGGAGGATTCGTTGAAGATGTTTGTGAAGCATCATTGCCTTTTGTGTCATCTACATAAGGCTTCTCAAAATGTTGAGGTGTGAGTAGTTTTGGCTGTTTTTCACTGACACCACTGGTTTCCGGAGGATCTGAGTAAAGCTTCAAGAGTGAAGCAATTGCAATATTTCTTTCACTTTTCATTTTGATACTAATATTTTCATTAGTTGGGCTAATTATTTTATTTTTTAGCTTCTCAATTTGTTTAATATGTTCACTGGTATTAGATGATGTTTCACCTTTTTTAATTCCATTTTTATTAACTGCTTCAACATTTTCTGGTTGTTTGTCATCATCTGATTTCTTCGGATTAAATTCCGGTACATTAGGGTTTAGTTTTGATATAATAACTGTATTATTATTATCCTGTACTGTGCATTTATTTTCTTTACTGTCATCAAAATCGTCAACCTGGAGACAAGTAGATTTTGATTATGGAAAACATTTCTTACCATATCATTATATACTAGTAAAACTAAAGGACAACTAAGGCTTTAAATGCTGAGAAACATTTTGGAACACGCTTTTTCTATTCAGATATACTACATACTTAGCTTTCTTAAATTCTGGGAACTATGATTAAAAAATATATGCAATGATTACCATTCGTAACATTTCTGTTATTCCCGCCAAATCGGGCCCATGCTCCTTGTCATCTTGTGCAAGTCCTTGCTTTAATCTTAACAATAATTCATCATCATCTACAACAAGTTATGTATACAATTACATTTAGAAGGGTAAAAACTAGGCCCATGGTTGTGTGTGTTCACAACACTCATTTATATTTTCATCAATAGCAACACTTAGTTTCTCTTTATTGTTCTATTAACATTAGAAATTATAAACCATAGTTTAATGTGATAATATTAAACACATTCATATACTCCAACCTTTGCAATCAAAATGCTGACGTGAATATAAAGTACTGGCATTATTGCTTTGTCAATGTTTTTCACAAGGACAATATAAATACGTCACACCAATTGGCCTACTTAGTTTTTTTTACCGGACAAAGGCTTAAAGTAGTAGACCACAATACTAAGAAAATAGAAGAAGAAACATGAGTTACCTTCAGTCGTCGTGCAAATAGGCGGCGGTTGCTCACCAACCACAATATGCTGTTCGTCGATATCTTTGAACCTACCTCCCATCGCTTGAGCAAGGTCTTTAAGTACATCTTTCTTGGAATACCAACTCATTTTAACCCCTTGACTTGACGTTATCTGAAAAAAGCAATCATATGCAAAACAGTACTTATTCAAAACAAGCACCAAATTCAACAGCGAACACAATTATACTTATATAACATTTATACTTACTTCTACTAAAAGATAAATGTAAAGCAACTATTTTCATGGAAATGTTGGACGAATAAACGTCACTACACGTAAACATCAGGATTCAGGATTCAACATGTTTCATGTTTCATGTGTTTTATGCTGCTGTGCTATATATGCGAGTGCGGTGCCTTGCAGTGTGACCAGATTTAAATCGAACATTTTGCCAGTTACTCGTCTAAATTCTGCTAATGGTTTTTGTAAATAATTTTAAAGTTATGCTAATTAGATTGCAATTTGTACGAAGATTTAAAAGAAAAACGGCAATTTAAGACTTGATTTATTGATTGTTTGCTTTAGTTTATATCTTATATTTATTATTCTTTGTCAAATGAATTTAGTCTTCAAATGACCTACTGCTACATTTGCAATTCTACATGACAATGTAGAACAAACAGTTTAACAGAGTTCTTCTCCTTTTATGTAAAAATTGTCTTATCTTATTGTAAAAAGGGTCTGTTGAAATATAAATAAATAAAGTCAAAGATTATTTAACGATGATTTCTGCAACACAGATTTTTTACTGTCATCATTAGAAATGAAATGACATTGACATTGACATAACTGGACAGGTATACTGAAGCAAGACAAGGACAAGGTGTATAAATTGCCAAAACTAAAACTTCAATACTCGTACTAAATAATAAATACATTTTTATTTAGCTATAAAAGTTTTACAGCAGTAGTTTCATTTCTTTAACTGAATATTTATCACATTACAAATACCTAAATAGGCATAAAAGATTCTCCTGTAATTTTTTCAAAGTTTAGTGTGAATTGTTATTAAATTAAATGGCTGATGAAAAACCAAGTGATGATGTACCCCAGACAGAATTATCTAGTGGGGTAGAAAACCTTAAAATTGAAAACGGACAAAAAGAAAATGGTGATACGAATAAAACAGATAAAGTGAAAGGTAAACAGTTTTGAATTGCTTTTGTTACCTATTTTTTTTTTAATGGGCGGCGCTATGCCGCCCTCTCGTTCCCCTAACATGTTTTTTGGTCATCATGGACCTTGGGTACAACCACTTCTTTATTTCGTTATTTCAAATTAATAAAAACCAAAACATTACAAAATTTTTTCATACAGCTATTGTCACAAAATATTATATACTAGTTTAAAAAGTCAAATTAAATGTACATAATAAAATAAATAAATAATTAAAATACTACACTATGTTTTATTTCTATTTATCACAGTCTTGGCCAAGGATCCACCTTTGTTTTGTTACCTATTTCAAGACATACTCTAATTAAAATATTTCTATTTAGTTCATTAATATTACCAAGTAATTCCCATCGTAGCTTTTGATGATAGGAAATTACAAAAATCATATTTAATTTTATTTCAGTTGATATCTTACTGAAGGCGACAGGAGATGCCCCTATCATGAAGAAAAAGAAATGGGCTGTAGATGCTGAAAAACCTATAGGATGGATCATAGAATTTGTGAAGAAATATCTTAAACTGGAGCCAGATGAGAAACTGGTAAATAAACAATATTATATACAAAAATAATAATTATAAAGATACATCTATATCTTATATATATAAAAGAAAGTTGTGTTAGTTACACTATTTGTAACTCAAGAACGGCTGAATCGATTTGACTGAAAATTGGTGGGCAGGTAGCTTAGAACCAGGAAACGAACATAGGATAATTTTTACCCCGTTTTCTATTTTTTATTCCGCGCGGACGGAGTCGCGGGTAAAAGCTAGTAATTAATAAATAAATTGAAAAATGTCTAGTAGCTTTATCTACTATTAATAGTGTATTTGTAAGAAAATATTTCATTCTAATATATTATGTGTTTTTGGTTAAAGTTAATTATTTTTATTTCAGTTCTTGTATGTGAATCAAACATTTGCACCATCACCGGACCAGATAATCAAGAATCTTTATGAATGTTTTGGGACGGATGGTAAATTGGTGCTCCATTACTGCAAGAGTCAAGCTTGGGGCTGACGATAGAAAAAAAGTTGTGGCTGGTTCCCTCGTCATAACATCAGTTCTTGTGTTCTTATGCATTTTCTGATATGAAACAACCAAAAATTAATATGTTTGTAAATAAATCCAAAGAAATTTATATTTTTTTTGTACTTAGATGAAAAGATATATTAAAACTGAAGCTTTATTTGAATATGAAGAGCTTCTAATGGTTTTAATTTAGCTCGTAATGTAACTGTGTGTTTATTAAAAAAAATTTTTTTTTTGCTTTGGTGTATTATTTTTCTAATAATATATTTTTTTTAATTCCGCGCGGACAAAATCGCGGGCAACTGCTCTGTATTATATTCCTGCATTTAAACAGGAATAATTAAGTAATTTTTCTGTATTAAAAATGTGATAAGTTTAATATGCTGGCAACACTTAGAGTATCCCTTCATTTTGGATAAAGTATTTTGATAACAAGAGGGCCAGAATTTCAATATTAAATTAAATCTAAACTTTATTGCCCTTGTGTAAGGCTCAAATTCAACAATTTTTTATTTTTTCAGTCCCAACTTAATCTCTTTATTCTGTGGTATGCAGATGAAACTTAAAATAAAAAAAACTGAATAAAAATAAATTTAATATAAAAGACTAGATGTATTTGTTCCAGTACTATGTTACATATATAATTTTATTTTCTGTCTCCACTTCCACTGATGTAGTCCTTGCTTGTAGTCCTTGTGGGGAGATTATCTGTAATTAAAAAAGTTTTTTAATAAAATTAAAAAAATATGTTTCTACTTACTGGTGGTAAAAATGATTTATTTTATTAAATATATTTACCAATGGCTACATCTATAAGTTTTTGCCTTTGAAATTGTAGTAAATCGAATTGATTCATTCATATTGTGGTTCTGTGCTACTGTGAAACCAAACCAAAAGTCTGGCTAATAAACTTTATTGTTATATTTTGATATGTCTCTCAAAGAAGTTAATTTTTCCACAAGTCGTACACATATGAAATACAAAAATATAATCTTAATATATATTTAGTAATTAGGGGCTTTGGATTTCGCATAAATGGTGGGTATTTTGCGTTTTTGAATACTGCAGCCAGTCCAGCTCTCAAGAACCCCAGCACCGCGTAGGCAAAGTATTACCTGGTGGTCTACAACACTTCTTTGTTTCTGCCTTGACGGGTGACGTCACTTTGGAGCCCTGGGGCTGCGTGACGTCACACGGGCAGCACGAGTGCACGCTGCTCCGGGATGTGTTCATAGCTTCTATTTTTTCATCCTTTATAATTAAGAGCGAAAAAATCATTACATGTAATAATGTAACAAAAACTTGTAATTAGATCAAACAATATTAATAAACAAAATAACAAAAGTTTATTTGGTATCCGGTTTGAAGGACCATTTACAAATCGCAGTCCCAGATTTTGTATTAAAATTTTTTAAATGTTTTGATATACTGTACCAATTGTGATTAAATCTTTTACTCACCTTAGAAGGCGCGGCTGGAACTTTGAACTGTCGTTCAGTCGCAGGTTTCTTGGTTGTCTTATCCTCGAGAGGCAAATGTAGTTCTTGTTGGAGTGTCTTTGGGGATTGAATTGGCTTCTGGGTAGCCGATGGTGGTTTCTCTTTTGATAGATATTGCTATACATATATAAACAGCAATTTAAATAAAAAGAAAATAGATATTAAGTTATTTAGTCAATGGATTTCTAAAGAAAAAATTCTTCTATAGCCGAGCACGGTGTAAATTGACTTACTGGTACCAAGGTATCGAGATATTTCGCAATCCACTCAAGTACGATTAACAACCTCGTGGAGGAGGAAGCACATTAAGACTACCGACACAGTCAGCCCAAAGCCATACAGTTTGTAGGAAGCCTGACTATGTTTTGTAGTACGACATACATCGGGCACGTTCCAGACGACGAGTCCGCCGGCGGCGCACGCGCTGACCACGTAGCGCGAGTCGGGGCTGAAGCGGCAGCAGGTGACTGCGGCCGCGTGACCCAGACCCATGTGTGTGTATATGCCCTCCTGGTACTTCCACAGCTGTGTAACAAAAGAACAAGTTCAAGTATTTATTTTGCATGGTATCCTTTGCATCAAAAAGATTTAACACGTTAAAAATGTTCTTAGTAGGAGTGGTCATAAAAAAGGCTGAAGCCGCTTTCAAAATTAACGGGCTTATTTACTTATCTCGGTAGAGCCCTGAATCTCTGCCTCTCTCTAAGGCGTTTTAACAGTGCGACGTGGGTAAACCGTTGAACTAAACAGAGGTAAAACAATTTAAAGACACATACTTTAACCATTTGATCGTTTCCACCGGTCACAAAGAGCTCCCCGTCCTTCGTGATGTGTAGCCCGTTGATGGCTCCTACTTTACTGGCCTCTAGCTGTTGAAAAGTAAAGATAATTACAAAATTAGAATAAGAACTTCAGTAGAAGAGTTAAAAGAAGCATTCAGTAGTTGTCCTCATAGTGACATGAGTGGCACTCGTTCCGCGAGATGTATGTGTTACCTCCCTGGCGAGGTTCCCGCTGGCCGTCTCCCAGTAGGCGACGCGGCGGTCAGTGCCGCCGGTGAGCAGCTGGCAGCCGCGCGGCTCGTAGCAGATACACATGAACAACGTGTTCGCGTACATCACCTGGCGGCGCGATAGCGAACTGCGGATATTTTATTTATCTGATCTGAACTGCTAAACGAAAACACAACTGCTGCACGCGACTTAAGTACAAGCAAAAGAAGTAAGATGAGCGTTAGTTACATGAGGTCCCATATGATGGCGGAGCCGTCAGTGCCCGCGCTGACGGCCTCCGTATCGTTGGGGGACACCTGTATGGCGGACACGGGGCTCTTGTGCTCCTTCAGCACCTTCTTGAGGGACTGGCACTCCGGGCGGATGTCCCACACGCGCACCTACGACCACGTACACTATCACATTATAAATCAACAAGTTAATATTAAAGCATTCCCCGATATTTACATGCTAAGTAATTATTATTTAAATTCAAACGAGTAGTAAATCACTTATATTATAGACTTCAGCGAAACTTTCGTTATTATCGTCAGGACATGGCAACACAGGGCTCAAAGTTTCTAATTTCTCCCTTAAGATGCACGGCATAAGTACTAAAGAACGTCACCTGCCCCTCGCAGCCTCCGGAGATGAGGGTCCGTCCATCGGAGGTCATGTCTATGGCGGATGTGCCCTTGTTGTGCGTGTTGAAGATGCAATAAATCAGCCGGCCAGTCAGCGGGGTGAACGCACGGATGTTTCCGTCGTTCCACGCTGCACAAACTATACTCTTTGGCACTGTCTATGGCAGGTCACTTCCAAGACTTAATTAAAAGATTTTTTTTACAAACTGCTCTACGCAGAAATAATTGTTAACAAATGTTAGGTAGTAGTAGGTGGGTAGGTAGGTAGTAAACTAGATTTCTAGAAGAGGAGAAATACTATAGGAGTATGTTACAGCATTAAAATTATTAACCCGACACAATGGACTTTCCGTCGCCGGAGAAGAGCACGGCGGAGCAGGAGAAGTTGGGCAGGGCGATGCGCAGCAGCTCGCGCGCCGTCTGCAGGCACCACACGCGCACGCTGCCCGCGCCCGCCGTCGCGAACACGCCCGACATGCCCCTGCAGTGCCATGACGTCACATCATATTAGTACATTAACACCCCGTAACCCACCAGCGCGCAGCGTCACTCTGACCGAGCACATTTATATTGCCGTGGCCGTAAATACGATTATATCTTAGGAGACCTGGGGAAAGCGATATCATTGATGGCGCAACGATGGCAGGTGACGACCAGCGTGAGGGTGAAGGTGGCCATGTCGATGGAGAAGATCTCGCTGGTGCGAGTGCCCAGTAGCAGCAGGCGCTGCCCGCCGCGCCGCTGCGGCGACTCCAGCAGCTCCATCGACGTGATGCAGCCCGGCACCTTCACGGTCCTCAGCTGCAAATGGCCCACCAATGTCATTTCAGAGATTTATAAACTTTTTTTTCTTCTATAAATGATATGTATTCTAACAGCTTTGAAATGTGGCTTGTTGGGCGCGGCGACCTTCGCCTTCGGGAAGTCCCCCTTCCAGTTGATCTCGTCCAGCACGTCCACGGTGCCGTCACCCGCACCCACTATCAGGCACCCGTCGTCCATTATGAGTATTGCTTCTATACCTGTTAGATAGCCCATTGTTTAACGATAGATTATCCAGATCTTTAAAAGTCCAGCTTATAATGATTGATTTTGATTCCGAGAGTATTTTTCAGATGTCTTACCCTGGCTGTAGCAAATGGTTTCCGGGGCCTTGTTCTTCTTCCATTGCCCACACTTGGCGAGGCAGCCGATCAGGCTGGGCTTGCAGTTCGTCACCGACGCGCTAGGGTCCGCGGGGAAATTGATTGAGAACTTTATCATGTCGCCCGTCCTAACAAACAAATTATTAATTTAGTTTTGGAGTGGTTCGATTTGTGCCAGATCATGTCAGCTGCGTACAGGCATTTGTTCAGTGTGCGATGTGCGCTGTACTTACGTGGTACCAGCGTAACCATAGGCGTCGTCCTTGCTGATGGCGATGCAGCGCACGCTGCGCCGCAGCTTGCCCAGCGACACGTCCAACACTTCCAGTGTCTTGCTCTCTGCGCGTACGTTCCACACGCGCAAGTTGGCTGGCACACAAACGTTCATACTAAAACATCTGTAATGTTCTGATTAAAAACTGATGAAACAATATGTGTTGTGAATGTGTAGGCATTGGAAAAATATTGTTATAAGCATAAAATACGACCAATAATCCATTGATTCTGTACTTGATTTTAGTGATTACGTACACTTCATGCAGAAATGTTGTGGTAATTTGGTACTTATATATTAAATCAGCATGTCTTACAATCGCCACCGGTGACGAAGGCGCTGTGCCTCAGGTTGAGGGGCGCGAGGGTGACGGCGTCGCCCGTGGTGAGCTTTGAGGCGGCCGTCGTGGCCGTGGCGGAGCCGCCCGCGCAGTCCCACAGCACCACGCAGCCGTCATCGCGCCCACCCAGCGAGATCATGTAGCGCTCGTCTGATGAAAACGACAGCGCCTCCACACGCACCTGCTCGAATAACTAATAGTATGCGGAGCAAATACCAAAGTTTCAGTTATCATTGCCATTTTCAGTCAAAAAATGTTTGTTTAACCTTATGTAATTCGTGGCTGCCAATCATAATTCTCTTTTTGAAATCCCAAATCTTGGCGGATGCTTTGAAGCCGATGTGGTTAATTTGTCCGGAGCCAACGTAAGTTCCCTTGGGAGAGACAGCCACTGTTGACACGCTGTTGGTGTGTCCGCTGAGGAAGTGCATCTTCTTGTTCTTCCATTCTTGAATGCAGACCTTGTTGCCCATGGGGTATACGATATGATCTCCATCAGGGTGGACTTTTAGCCCTTTTATTGCTGATCCTGAAAGTTTTTAAACGTTGTTAAGTAATTTTACTACGTTTTTCGACCATTCTTAAAGTATTGGTTTCTGCTTGCTTTCTTAAATTCACGGTGACAAAAGGTTAACACCTTTACTTCACGCACTAAGTTAAATGGAATATAGCCACACAACCATGCCACAATAATTTTTCATTTTTTCATTTTTTAAACCAAACCTCGAGAAGGGTTGTGGGAATTGGGAACCCATTAATATTGTGAATCGACTTTTCACCACGGAACAAGAGGTACCCGTGCCTAGAACGTGGATCTGTTCTTGATGGATGGATTTTCACATGTTTGCTTATAAAAAAACAGGAATTTTACGTTAGAATTTTTATACCGTCGAATCCTATAATAGCGTAAGGTTCTAAAGTCTTCACGTCCATTATCACCAATTCAGTCTTATAATTTGTATATTTTATAAAAATAAAGATTTTTAAACTATAAACAACAGTGCTTTTATTAAAAGTTTTTGTTTGTTGTCAAGTTGTTAATTGCTGTTACAATTTACGGTTGCTACGCAACGTTGGGTTGTCTCTAGTTTACCCTGGGTTTCCACTGCCGAAAAACTCGTAAAAATATCTCATTCCTATTGTTCTTTTTGAATCTTTGGAAGACACAGATAGAGATAACATATTTTTGATCAGGAAAAGAGTAAGGGTTAGTTTCTACTGTTGACATACTTATTTAAAAAAATATTTTCAAGTCCTAAATACTTTTTGGAAAATTAAACATTATGGTGACATTCGATTGCCATGCCAACATTGAACATTTATCGTTTGCGCGTAAGCTATTTGGTAAAGTATTATATTACCAGAGCTGGGCATTAACTCGTTAATCCGTTAATCGTTAATTAACGAAGTTAACATTTTGCTTAACGGATTAACTTTTAAGTTAACTTCAAAAAGTGTTAACGCTTTTGTTAACTTCCGTTAAACTCAACTTCCGTTAATAAAAGTCCGTTAATAGTTAAATTAGAAACTTGGAGACGTTCTGTCATTTTGTTTAAATTACGTGCCTCGCCACCCTCGTAAGTTCAACTATGTTGGGCGACTGTCGGCGACTTGAATGGTGAACGAATGAGTTGATAATTGATATATGTGAAGTTCGCGTGCAAGTGTGATGCATCAGAGCGTCCGGGAAAGACGTGACCAACAGGACAAAATTAAAAGAAGGTTCGAAATAGTATATTTCATTACGAGTATATAAAAGCAAGAGTATGTAATAGCCCACATCCCGAACGCTCTTCGTCCCTGCAATACGCCACTTTTTGAGTAGCTGTATTAAAACACTTTTTTACTCGTGCTTTTTCTTTAGCTTTCCCAAACTCGTGCGTTCTCTTTCCCAACTGTCAAAATAATGTCTGTTAAAAAATACAGTCGAATTTATAACCTCCTTCTTTTTGAAGTCGGCTAAAAAGAAAACCCAACCACGAAGTTTTTACAAAAAAAAAGCATTGAAGTTTTTACAAATAAAATCATTGAAGTTTTTACGATTCATGCAAATATTTCTAAAAAGAAGCTCCTAATTTGTTACAATATCAGATTTAATGATTTGATTCAATGAATTAGGTTAGTTTTCATTTTATTTCATCTCCCTTAATTTCATTTTCATTTCATATCAATAAAAATAATCTACTGAAGACTTGGCTGTTCGGGCATAGTTCCCTTTGCCTACCCAGAATGGGTGAAGAAAACAAAAAAAATCACTGTTTGTATTCTTTTACGGTTGGCGCCATTTTCCAAACATTTTAGTTAGTTGAGTTTATTGTGTTTTTATTATTCTCTTAAATTGCTTCATTTTTTCGCAACTGTATCAAAAATAGTTTTTTAGTACACGTGCGAAACTGTCATTACAACTTGTTCCAACTGTCAACCCTCACCTTCGGCTGCGCCTCGGCTCGGGTAGACATTTGTCGGAACTCTTTGCAATGACAGGCTTTCCGCGCTCGTAATGAAATATACTATAATGCATTCATACTTGTCTCTAATACTAATGTGTACATTCTATAAATGTATAGTCAAATTACTATTTTAAACAAGTGTCGCTACATAAGTGTGAAATTAGTATGTATAATTTTGGTATGGTTAACTGTTAACGATTAACTTTAACTTGCGTTAAATTTTCGGGAATTTCACGATTAACGAAGTTAATTTTTTAATTAACGAAGTAACGATTAACGAAGTTAACTTTTCGATTAACTGTGCCCACCTGTGTATATTACTATGGATTATATTTTACATTTTTTTTTGCTTTTATTATTTTCTAAAAGATGACGTTAGAAAAACAGAAATACCAAAGAAATAAAATATTCTTTTATTTGCATAAAACAGAATATTCACATCTAGAAATAAATTGAAATTAGCGCGCCAAAACCAATATCTGAATGAGTAAGTTTCTTAGTAGTGTACCACAAAGCTATAAAAATTATGAGATAGTATAGGTACTAGGAAGTAGTTACATACTCTGGTACAGGTAGTGATTTTACTAGAAGTATGTGTATATGTTGGTGCATCCTTTTAGGGAACGTACCCATACTACGTGACCCGTTTAGGGGGGGGGGGGCGGAGTCTTTAAAATACTACGGTCAGTCACGGGAGGGGGGGGGGTGGTTCAACTTTTTGTCACGTAGTCGATTTTAATGAGAGAAATCTCGTATTTTTTCGACCTATATTCGAATATAGCGCGGTGTTTAGCGCTTTGTAAACTCACAGTTGGTGCATGGTGGTGCAGTGGACAACCTGTCTCGCGTGCGACCTCTGCGGATTCTATCCAGGAGGCTACAAGAAGTTTTATGTGTTTTGGAAGTCGTCTTTATTGCAGTCTTATGCAATAAAGACGAGTATGAGTCAAATTATTTTTTTTTTCAATTTTTGCCTGTGAAATGATTAAAAATCATAATTATGAATTACTACGTGAAAACTAAAGGGGGAGGGGGGGGTCTTGGCATATACTACGAATGGTCACCGAGGGGAGGGGGACGAAAAATTTTAAAAAATAGGTCACGTAGTATGGGTATGTTCCCTTACCTCTCAGTATAGACACAGAAGGTAATCACTCCCTATCCTCCGTGTACCTGGGATATAAACAACAGCCATAAAAATAGTTGGTGAAGTATAGGATATAAATCACAGATAGGGGGAGTTAAAACAGCCTTTGTTCTAGTTCAGATTCATGGGTTTAGGCACACTAGGAATGACTGAGGGAATTAGGTATACATTTTGAAATTTACTTTATTAAAGAAAATAAAAGGGGAATTTTGTTCAATACTTTTATTAAATATACATTATTCTAAGATACATATTTAACAATACTAAAATTATCTTAATTGTCGTCCAGCATTCCTATCAAAACCTAAAGAAATTTCAACATATACCAACTGCTTGTTTTTCAGTGAAACTGAAAAATTCCAAAATATTTATGAAAACATACTTTTTCTCACATAACTATCTACTATAAACTATACATATTTTACTTCACTTTATTTCACAATTCTTATAAAATAAATTTAAAAGTCAAATTTGTAATAAAAGATGACATTCCTTAGATAGAGATGTATGGAAGAGTAGTACATATTGTGCCGACCCTCCATAGGGATAATGGCAGGTTGTTGATGATGATTCCTTTTACTTTAATTCGGTATTGGATTGAAACCAGCAAAACATTAAAGTAGACACACAAGTGATGTAGAAATTGTATTTTCTATCTTCTTCCAAAACACTTCTTCTGTACAGCTTTAGCCTTTTCATCAACCTGTTCTTTGGCTACCTCACTTAACCTTTTTATTTCATTAATCATGTATTGCTTGACAACTGATAAAAATTCTGATAGCTGAAAATATATTTTTGATTTACAAAATAAAACTTATATTGTCCATTAATTTGAATGTGCACAAAAATATAGTTTAAAGATAATTAAATCTCCCTTATTCTTTACTTGTATGATTAAAGATTATGACTAATATAGTATGAACTACATTAAAAATATGTATACTATCGCAACATTCCACAGGAAAATGGGTGAGACAATGTTTGTTATATGAAGGGGAACCAGAGGGATTGAAAATGTGAGATTCGCAGCTGTAGTATAAAAGTATCAATTAGAAGTAATCAACTAGTATTTTCATTTAGAAATGGAAAACTACATTTAGGAGAATTTGTTTACAGATTGTGGTGTATAATAGCATCTTAGGTAATTTACTTTCTCTTTAATTTTTGACCTGAATCTAAATTTATAAAATTTATTAATAAGCCGGTATTCATAGACATAATTTGAACATACCAGAAGGTCGTTTTCGTTTTTTCCAAGTTGTACATAGGCACATTTGCCTGCATGACTTTTATGCTCTGCCCACGGATCATCATCAGCTTCCCAGCCGTCGAGCTCCTTACCACAAAGGAAGCATTTTGCTGCATCAAGATCATCAGTGCCAGTTGCCACTGAGTAAAATCCAGCCTCGGCCATATTGCGAACGTTGCATTTATTTTTATCGGAAAATGGCCAATTCTTAAAAGTTTTCTCCCTCTCTTCGATTAAAAATAACGGCCGTATTTCCATAATAAAGAACAATCTCCTAAAAATAATGATAATAAACTTTTCAATAAATTCAGCAAACTTAAATACTGCAAAACAAAACAAATCCGTTGGAATTATTCAAATCAAATTTTGACATGTGTCAAATTATAAATGTCTATTATCTTTTGAAGACTGGCAAACAGGCAAACAAAACTATTTCTTTTTTAATTTATTAAGGCATTGGATATCGGTGTCCTTTAAACTCTATTATTAATTTATATTATAGTGTTAACCTTGGAAATACAACAACGTCCCACAAAACTGTTTAAAAAAATTTGATTGCAGGATCAAAAATTATTTTTAAATAAATAAAAATAAATAAGTTAATTGAATTTAAATTAAAGTAAATTTTAGGAAAATATAAATTAAATGAATAATGAGAAAAGAAATTTTATGGTAATGAATGTAATGTATTAAATAATTTTTGAGCTTTTTTTTAAATACTACTATACTACTACTCTTTTATCAAGTTGCAACACTGAAAGTAGCCGCATGTTCTTTGCTTTCTCTGCTTGTTTGTGGTTCCTACAGAGTATATTCTGTTTCTGTGGTTTCTGTATCTTTCTTATATACTCTTTGCCATATCCGACCTTCTTTCTTTTCCATTTCGTTGGCCAATCGCATTCCAGGAAAGTTCGCTTTTAGTTGAGAATTCGTGAATTCAGCACCTATCATAAAGTGTTCTTTACTTCGTTCGTAGTAATTGATAATCGAATGAGTGTTGGTGAAATAATTTATTTTTTGGTTATCAAGCAACGTATACCTTGCAATTTTAAACAATACACATTTGCCTTAATATTAATATAATACACTAAGTCATAAAACAAAACGCTGTTCTTCCAAAACGTAAAGAATCGAATCAAGTGCCTGTAACATTTACACGCTTTTGTTTTTATTAACTTAGCTATTAAATCGTTATTATCGAGTATTTCGTGTTTTCGTGCAGAACTTGCAATGGTCCGAGCTGTTTTCTAGCATTGTCCAGGCCGATACAACTTTTTGGTAAGTATTTTTTTAATTACATGTGTAATGGTCTCTTACTGTGTTCTAAAAATAAAAAGAAAAGTTTAATTAGTTACTGACTGTATAAATTATGTTATATAAGGAAAAAATATTTATGCGTCATAATTACATTTTTTTCTGTAAAGAAGTAAAACTTTGTTTTAATTATAAATTTGTATATACATAGATGCACAATTCCGGAGAATTTCAAATTTGTGATCATAAAATGGTACAACCATTTAGTACAGATTTCATAGATCAGACATCAGCCTGGAAAACGTTTAAACTAAGATCTAAGACCAAATTACATAGTTAAACTCAATTAATTAAAAAAAGACTTGAAGAAATTGAAGACTACATTTTTTTTTATTTTACTTTATTGGGAGTCTATGTGTTCTTCCAGACTTTGCTCTACATCTATGCCAAATTTCATCAAGATGCGTAGAGACGTACCTTCACACATCCATCCATCAGAAAATTTGCATTGAAAAAATTAGTAACATTCCTATGTTATAATGTAATTTTACTTAGGAAAAATACATTTAATAAAAATATATATAACCAAATATATAAATAGCTATTTCCTTTCTGAATCCGAAAGAATTTTTTTAGCGTTATTCAAACCTTCATATTCATTTACTTAATGGACCAGCTCAACTAGTCTAATACCATGACCACACACAACAGGCATAAAGTATAAGTATTTTTTTGTTTTGTCTGATGAGTGAGGCATTGAATGTCCAATGACATCGGAGACTTGTTACTGCATAAAAAAACAATGTACATGACTAATTCATAACAATGTATAATTTCTCATAGCTGCATAGTGTTGTGTTATATTACATCATAAGAGCGTTGGTGGCTCAGGGGTTAAGCACTTGACTTGAAATCTGCAGATCTTGACTTCAAATCCTGCCATTTACCAATGTGTTTCTCTTGATTTACTGCGAAGGAAAACATAGTGATGCTGCACATATCTGAGAAGAAATTCAATGATATGTGTGAAGTCAACCCGCACTTGGCCAGCGTGGTTGACTATGGCCTAGTCACCGCTAACTTAGGGTAGGCTCCGAGCCCCTCAGTGGGGACATATAGTGAGCTGATGATGACATAAAATCTTGTTAATTACCTTACATTTTACTGCTACTGTATTTATTTCTGTGATATTATAAAAAAAAACATTTTCAGTGGTACATTTGTGTATTGTAAGGATGTTTTATGTTAACTCTATACTTTAGTTCCTGTAATGTTTGCTTACCGTTGGTTTCTAAAACAAACTAGCTGTTGCCTGCAACTCCATCTGCATAGAACTTAATAAGTAGCCTACATGTTTGTCCACTCAATGTTCTACATCTCTGCCAAATAAATTACAGCAAGATCAACTGAGCCTGGAGATACCTATCTCCAGAACGGCTCCAACAAACATCCATCCATTCATCTAAACTTTCAGATTTATAAAATTAGTAAGATGAACCATTGTTTTATATATTAGAAATTATTATTATAGAATTATTTAGAAAGTCGTGTTAGTTACACTATTTATAGCTTAAGAAGGGCTAAATCGATTTGACTGAAAATTGGTGGGCAGGTAGCTTAGAACCAGGAAACGGACATAGGATAATTTTTACCCCGTTTTCTATTTTTTATTCCGCGCGGACGGAGTCGCGGGTAAAAGCTAGTTTACATTAATTAGAAGTAGATATTTTTAAATTATTATCTTAATGGATTAAAATAAATAATTGAATATTTACTAGTGGCAATACTGATTAAAGCCCTTAATTCATTTTGATACTATATATGTCAGCAGTCGTGTCAATTGTTTTCTGTTGTAAATTGAAGAGTGCAGAGAGTTTTATTGTCACAGAAAGTAGTAAAACGACAAAGATTTGCGTCACAAGGTTACGTAAATCTTTGTGACTTTTCAAAGGGTATACAACAGCCTCTTGAATCTATATATAGGCGAGTGGTGGGTCAAACGAGCTTCAAGTATCTGAAAAATTATACACTAGTCTAGGGATTTTCCATAAAGAAGTACTTCATCATACTTATGATAGATGTGTTTAAGACAAGTTTGTAATATCAGACAACTTTGAAATAGAAGTTGTATTAAACAATTAAAGAATATTTTAAAACGATACATAGATAAAAACCTGCGTGTTGACGTTAGAACTCTGGAGTTACATTGTTCCGTTTTGCACATATTCAGATCAGTAATAGCACGTCCGTTGTGGAACCAAAATTCAATTTAGGTCGAGAGCTTTGATTGGTTTCAATTAACGCTCTATCGAAATATCGCAGTTTATTGACACGTGTCCGAAGCACACCTCAATATAACACGTGTAGAATAATCCTTGTACCAATCTCTACGTTTTTGAATATAAATAAAATTATTATATTCTCTACAAAAATTATATTCATCGTCACAAGGCAATCCTATATCTACATACATTGCACTATAGGTAGAATATAGCAACTAGAGGTATTTTAATGAGTAAATCCTTTCATATATCAAGCAGCGACAGCTATATAGAATAAAATATAAAAATGGGTCAAATATAAAGTACAGATAATCCTGGATAGAAAGGCTGCAGACAAATTCGATCGATGTTGTCGCACTGCGCATTAACGATGCTTTAACACGATCACACAATTGAGATGTCATTATGACCAGAAAACATACTACTTACAGGTATCTTACTAATATTATAAATGCGAATGTTTTTATGGATGGATGTTTGTTTGAAGGTATCTCCGAAACGGTTCAACGGATCTTGACGAAATTTGGCACAGATGCAGAACATAGTATGGAGGAACACATAGGCTAATTATTACGTTTTTTTTATTCCGCACAGACGGAGTCATGAGCGACAGCTAGTATGTTATCGGTAAAATACTCATCATAGTAAAAAGTAACCTTATTTTCTCATAATTGATACATAAATTTAAGTATATGTTGGTAAGAATTGCGAGATGCGTTGGGTGGTACAATGAATTGTCATAATGGGTTGATTTGTTTACAATACTTCTGGTACATTCCAGGCGATTGAGCACGCGTTCACCAATTGCCCTTAATTATAATTCATGTAATAGTTATTGGAAGGTCGCTTTCGTATCTTGAAGGTTTGAATCTTACGAAGCTAATAAGTTACTATTGTGTGTTATTCGTTTTTGTTATAAGTTAGTTTTTCTGTTGATTCTTAAATTAATTTTTAGGATTTAATAATAATAAAAAAGTCAGAAAATAATTTACAGCAATAAATTATAATTAAATATGACATGCAATTTGGAATAAAAATATTATTAACTACAGTATTCATAAATAGTGTTTGTTGCCTCAAATTGCGGGTATATAGGACAGTTATTTTCAGATGTTCTTGGAAGTCAATGGCTGCGACTTTCAGTCTTAACAGTTACCGTATTAATTCTTGAATCGTCTCGATGATAGTGGATTAATTTGAAGACAGCAAAACGTCTATGGTACAAGCTTCATCTTTTTCATTTAAACTGCTCAAAGTTGATTAATAGTTACTTATACATATTTAGTGTTGATTTCTCATACAAAATCTACTCGTAAGTCTTTTTCAACAATTTCTTCAAATAAGTACTCCTAGTTGAGAAAACATGCCGTCAGAACTTTTTGTTTCTAAAGTCGATTCAGAAAGTTTTCTGAACTTTTCTGCCAATACCAACTTTACCAGTTAATTAAAATTCAACAGTTTATTTGGTTTCTTAGTTAATTACTAAAGTTAATAAGTTTTAGATTAATTTTTGGTTATTAGTTTGTCTTGAAGATTTTTTTGATTTTAAAATAATTTATTTATCCCGTTGTCACGTCTAAATTTTCTTTATTGTTTTTTAATGTAGTCATTGTAGGATTGCGTAGTTTAACTTAAGGTTCGTAAGAAACGTAATACGGGTTTTTCGAGCTCATCGTCATCGTTACAGGCTGATTACACTGATGCGGCAGGTGTGAAAAAATTTATAGACAACCATATTGGTATTTTTTCTGCAACTGCGACCACTTCTATTGGTCATGTTCTGACAACATTGGTTACTTTGTTTAGTTATAGTTATGAGATTTACATTGTGCATGATAATGATCCTTATGCCTATAAGACGGTTAACTGGATTACTAGAGCGAGGCCCGATGGCACACCATTGAGGTCGGCTTGATTGTAGCGCTGGTGGAAAATATTTCACTGTCAAAGTTAAGTAGAAATTATTACTGCTAATGTAGCTGCTTCTGTTTTACTCTCTACTGTACCACTACTGACACATCTGTACAGTCATGTCATCCTAGCCCGGGAGCCAGGTGCATTTTCGGTCAATTATTTCCTCTCGAGCGAAACTTAGTAAAATGCATAAGGGACTTATTATGACTAAACATGGCTTGCAAAAAAAAAAATTTTTTTTCTCCATGTTTCAGTGGGAGGCTGCCACTGCCCACCCCACCCACGTAGTCGCAGCTGACGGTCGCGAGTATTCATAGTATAAGTCCCTTATGCATTTTACGAATTTTCGATTGGGAGGGACTTGGTCATGAAAATCTGTCGCTGGCTCCCGGACCATCCCTTTTATTCTTTTTAAAAAGATACAGTATATGTTTTTATACAAGTGTTTTGACAAGGAAACCTACTGTTATCTTTAAACGAAAGAGCAGTAGTGATATTTTTGTTTAAAATTACCAGCTTTTCAAATGATAGGTAGATATTAATATAAACGTATTTTGCTAACGTTAACATCATAAAAGATAAGTAAATACTGTAAGCATAACCTTTCTACTTTATTAAACAATCTGAACGATGTAATGAAATGAAAGTTGACGTGTCTACGAGGGAAGTGGAATGGATAAATTGCTGCCACCCCACGGCATCTATGCGGCCCTTTGTACGTGACCGTAGCAGATGCTAGCTAGTCTAGACATTGTGTGACGTAAGGATACCCAATGTATTGTCTCATGAGACTTAAGTTTATTGAATAAATTAGAATAATGCATGAATATCCGCTACATGAAAATATATTCACCATATTTGATATTTATGCAGTCAAAAATGTAAATAAGATCTGTGTATTACGTGATGATATTTCAGTAGGTACCTATTAAATTCTAGTTGTAACTAGAAGATATTTAATATTGTAGTCGTTTCGTGGAGTATCTCTCGATATTAATGAGTTGAGAATAGAGTTGTTAGAAAGTAATAACAGATAGCACGCGACCTCGGCCTCGTCTCGTCGGCAACACAGTTTGCAAACACGTGCACTGTTGAAGAACACAATTATAAGTATTTTTAATGAAAAAATATAGAATGTTACATTTACAAAATTCGTAAATAAACTAATTAACTAATGAGATTAGTTTGTCAAAATATATTTGCAATAATGCTAAATTAACACGTTTTACAAGCATACCCGTAGGTACAAAATTATATTGTTTTAACACAACACATCTCTTCAAACAGATTTAATTTTGTCTTTTTTCTTTTCCTATGTCCTTAAAAAAATCTTAACACACTTCAGATACGCGTGAATATAACATGTGTGCTCGTAAACAATCTGCTGTTGCGTAGAGTATTAACATTGTTTGCGCTTTGATCCTCTCACGCGGCCACGTGTCTATGTCTCGCATGCGTCTTACATAACACGCGGAGAAGTAGTACATATGTACTAGCTTAGACAAAAAATATTGTAGATTATTTATCATTTATTAAAGGGGCTTTGTCGTAATGCATATATTGCAGTTACGAACAAGTGCGAATTCGAACATCTCATTACCATATTATCGTTCCTTCACCTTAGCTTTCCTTTTTAAAAACGTTACACGTATTTTTTTTAGTAATATATATGAATTTAGTAATTATATTGCTTGGTCATTTAGTAATAAATAATTGGTATAGTTATTTATCACTAGTTGTCGCCCGTGACTCCGTCCGCGCGGATTTACAAAAAAATCTTTGTAAGTAGCCTATGAGTTCTTTCAAATTATGTTCTACATCTGTACCAAATTTCATCAAGATCCTTTATAGCCGATCCGGAGAAACCTTGAAACAAACATCCATCCATCCATCTAAACATTCGCATTTATAAATATTTGTAAGATTTTGTGGCGATCAAATTTTACTTACGGAAAGTTACATAACACTTGTGTACTCGGTTACCAGGATACCATAAGAATGCATGCGGTGAGTTGTGATTAAACTGCGGTAGCCGCTATCCAATACGGGCGATGACGTCGTGCGCACGCTGGGGGGCCTTAGTGACGCTCTGATAAACACCAAAGGGATGTGACTTATCGATACATTGTGGTTTATCTATAACAAAAACTTGCTAAGATTTATTGATATTCATAGATGCATAATAATTTTAGAAATTATTCTTGACTCCAAATACTTTATTAAATAATTTCATTTTAAACCGCGCAACATATAACAATTTTAAAAAAGCCGTTGTATGTTTAGTTTAAAAAATTTAAAGCCTCACTTCAGTCAGCTATTCAGATTAAAAAAAAACGCGGAATGTTTAAGAATTTTTTATAAGCTACCGAGGCGGTTAGTGCTTTAAGACAAAGCCTGCTAAAGTGATAATAAAGATTAATATAACTAGCAGCCAGGTTTCAGGTAGCCTACTTTAATATTTCATCCATTTTACTCTCTTCGGGTTTCATTCCATTATATTGCTAAGGCCGTCTTTAGCTCCGATTTCAATGTAGCTACATTTATAATGAAAAGTGAGACATTTTTTCTCATATTTTTTGTATTTCGTCTAAAGTTTTAAGTTCTTGGTAATCTGAGCCATGTTTATTCAATGTCATCATTAACGTATGTCATGAAGGGTCTCATTTAAGATGTCAACATTTAAAGGCGTAATAAAATTAACGTTATAAAATGAGTAGGTACTGGACGCTTTCTAGGATCATTGCCTTGTGTCGCTCAAGTTGGCGTCCTTCAAATATCTCTGCAATGTCCTTGTCTCACACGACCTCCAACTTATTCAGACCTCAAGCCCAATCTGAACTACGGTCGACTACAATAAGCGAAATTAAACCTTATTCCATTACAATAGAAGGTATACGAATGTTGTTGAATGTTTGAAAGGGCTGTCGCTTTCAGTAAAATGACTAATCATATTTGTAAAGTTTCGCTTGATATAAGTGAAGGTAATTAATATCGTCTACTTGTCACGTTTAATTCGCTCGCTTAGTAATTTTGTTAATTGCTTTAAATTTCAATACAAGTAGCAACTTCAAAAAGGTGAACTGAACTACAAAATTGCTACGTTTAAGAAGCACAGTTTTTAGTAAATTGAGATGGATTTTAGTCAATTTTAATCCAGAACTGGCGTATTTAAAGTTATTTTTAAAACGAAAAAGAATTTAAAGCAAGTCGCATGGGAATTAATAGCCTAGTTCTACAGCTAGGGTAAATGCAAGACAAGTTGGCGGTAACCAGGTCAAGTGCCGTGTGATAGGTTTAGGATGTTTTTTAATACAACGGCTCGCTATATTTGAAGTCATGAAGTTGTTACTGCTTTTTATTTTAGTGAGTCTTTGAAACAAGTGAATCTTACTAATAAATACGAATGTTTGGATGGATGGATGTTTGTTAAAAGGTATCTCCAGAACGGCTCAACAGATCTCTATGAACTTTGGCATAGCCTGGAAGAACACATAGCCTACTTATTAAGTTTATTTTTTCAATTCCGCAAGAACGGAGTCGTGTGCGATAGCTAGTACTTGATATTTTGATTGAAAATAAACGTGTGAATTATTTTTTGTTTGATTATTGCAGACTTGTAGACAGTAAAATTCATGAAGTTTTTATCAGAGATAAGAACGTTATCAAAATATTCTTGGTTTGATTAAAACATATCCATCGTTTTTCTTTTTGTCATACAAGAAAATAAAAATCGGTACAGAATATTTATTGTGTAATCCAGAAAGTTGTGTAATTGTTCAGCTTAAGCGTCATTTAGACGTAAACATGAAAGTGACAGCTGCGCTAATGCCCACGCTTGCAGATTTACAACAGCCGACTGAATGAACGGACAATATCCAGTCCAGCTTACCTTTTTTTGCATTTTCAAGGAATAGATTATGTAAAAGTATTAAAACTTTTTAGTAGAACTACCTTGAAATTTAATTGTAATTATGCATTTATGCCGCATGCTGCCTGCAAATGTAACAAGATAATGACAACAATTATTACCATTTTAAAATTAAAATAAAAAGTGTAATAAAAAATATGAAATATTCATTAAATGGTTTAAAATCTGAATTAAAAATACCGTGGTTACGAAACAGTAATCATTTTCAGCAGTTAGTACATAACAAGGGCTCGCATAAATTATTTTACCTGTGTACGATTCAAAATCTAGTATAAATAGGCACGATTATTTATAACTATTCGCAGGCCAATATAGTGATACGCGCAGCTAGCCACAGCATACGCAATGCAGAATCCCCACTCCACTGCAGATCGCGTTGCGTATAAACGTTTACACGTGGTATTTTACGCGTTGAGAGCGTCATGGGCGTATATAGGATGTTTTCGAAAGTTTTTAAATGCAAATACGAATTATATACATATTTGGTTTTTAAACCTGAGACTATAGCAACATAATTTCTGATTAATTAATGGTTCAATATTATGTTTCGAATGTGTCAAATAAGGTTTTTTTATCGGTTTCGAAGCGAATTCAGTAATCAAGGTTCGTTAGAGTATCCTTTAGCAAATAAAGCTTAATGTTTGTTTAAACAAGGGTCAATGACGAACCTCTGTAATGTCCGCTAAGTTCGTTGGAATCTCGATTGTCACAAAAAAGTGAAATAAACATTAATTTCTACTAAATTAAAATAATATAGAAATACAGTTGATACTGATACAATACTGATTATCTGAACAAAAAAAAAGAGATATGGAATGGTTTTAACTTTAATAGAGTGAAAGCCTAATTCTATATATCTAAAAGTGTATTAAGTTGTAATAAGTTACGTATGATATGATAACTTAAACAAAAGGTAATTGTTTAAGGCTGTATTGTTTTCTTTTTCGGATGGACAGCGTTTTTTCTGTCTTACAATGGTTAAATTATAAAGATTCATTATTTGTTGACCGTATTTTATTAATGCCATAATAAAACTGGTATTATAAAAACTAAATATTCTTTTTTGTCTGTCTGTGCACTGCTTATGAAACTATTGAGTTTTATTTTGTCCTAAAATATTAAAAATATAATAATCACGGTACATCGCGATAATTCAAGTTATATCTGATAGCATAGATAATCAATATATAAATTTGATTCAAAGTTTCCTTTATATTAATAACGAGTTTTATTCAATAAAATAGTAAAATCTTACTGATATTATAAATGCGAATGTTTAGATGGTTGTTTGTTTGAAGGTATCTATGGAACGGCTGAACGGATCTTGATGTAATTTGGCACTGATGTTGAACATAGTCTGGAAGAACACATAGGCTACTTACTAGTTGTTTTTAATTCCGCGCGGACGGAGTCGCAGCGATAGCCTAGTAATAATATAATAACAATATATGCAATAATGGATAGTTGACATTTTTATTTGTTACTAGTATCTGCAAACATTTTGATGATGCATTCGTATTCCTCCTTGAAACAGATAAAAAATAATATTCTGAGAATGTTTGAGTTGTTTACGTAACCCTGTCGATATTGGTCTGCACCAATCGGTTGTTACGATAACTGATAAATTTATTCAATTAAATCACAGTTTATTTCTTTAAATTCTATCTTTGATTACTATATTACGACAATGACTAAGTTTTGTATAAATTGGGTTACTGAGATTATGGTTTTTTAATACCTTTTCGATTAACAAAGAGACGAACTAATTACACGAGCGTTGTCCAATTTATTTATTTAATTATTCTACTTATAAATCCAAAAGACAGACACGTTTTATTATTCTATTTGATAAATCCAATTTAGTCTTGTTAAAATTACAATTTTTATTTAGCACGATTTCGTCTCAAAGTCTCTTAATTTTGTGTTGAACGTGCAGTCCAAGTTATGCTGGTCTGTCTTGAGTTGTCATACAAATTCCATCAGCGTCGGACCCCGGAGACGTATCTGTTTGTCGATTAGGGTCACGTCTTTATGTAACTAACTCCATTTGAACTTGGGACGTGACGTCACAATGTTGTTAAAATTTCACGCCGTCCGATTTATTTTCAGATACAAATATGATTGATTTTGGGGACAAGTAACTTCTTGTTTGTTTTTGTGTTATTTTAGTACCTTGTCCAAAATTATAACTTTGCTAATAATTCTTGAAGCCCACCCATTCACTTGAAGATATTTTTTCTTTGAAGTTTAAATACAGTGATTTAGATTGCCACTTAGTTTTTGAAATGTCTATACTTATGGTTCTAAATATTATATTAACACTAAGTGATAACTTAACTTGTGCTTATGTTCTAAAATCAATTTTAACTAATATAATGCTTTCAAGCGATCCATAGCCAAAATATTTTCGGTTCACATTGTGATAAGTACTTAGCATCGTATTGACCGAGGTTGCCTTAATAGATAATCTTTTATCTGCCTATTAAATAATGACTCGACTCAGCGGTCGGCGACCACTGGCCGGCCCCTCAGTTGAGCGACGAACGCGCGTTCGAACATGTCGCTATGTCGTTTGTTTGCATCTACAGATTGACATGCTGATTTTTTAATCTGTGACAATCGATAGAGTTAGGCAGTGTATATTCTGTGGCAATAAAAGTAGCGCTAATATAATGACCAGTGTTATTTTTTGAAATTTAAAAATAGTGTAATAAGTGGTTGTGTTATCAAAATTGAGGTGGATAGTGCGTTGATTGTGAGTGAGCTTGTATTTTGGCGATATTTGAGGAATGCAGTGAAATCGGCTGCGGTTTGTTTTGGCAGGGGTGAGGCGCGAGCTGCCAACATGCCTCGTTTCAAGGTGCTCACTGTTATTGTTTACATTGGCTCTCGTTAATACGTAAACTACTTTTGGGTGTTGACAAATAACATAGTAGCGTCTTAATTAGAGTTGCCGAGCTGAATAACTAACGTAACCAACAGTACTTAAGCTAGATGTTCAGCCAGAAGGAAAGTGCTGAACATAATCATTACCTTCCTGTCAACTAGGAAAAAATATAGGACAATATGATGGCAATAAAAACATTATTATGGTTGCTGTTGGATTTACTTTGAACCGTATGAATTCGTTCATAGGATTTATTATTGAAAAGGTCATCGTTAATTTGTGAAGAGTTTCCGTACAATTCTGTGCGGTGTTGATGTATGGTAGGATGACACCCATTGTTTGTTTCTGTGAAATGTCACCGGTGTCAGTATCCAACCGCCTAGGCATTGTGTAAATCATAGCTTCCGATCGTAGGTCAATAATGGATATGAAGTACTGTGTAATTTGTTCCTTTAAAGTACTGATGTTTTACTTGGTTATTCTCTTTCTTAGTACTGTGTATAATTTAATAGCTACACTATCTCGACCACGTGTTAACTAGTTATATTATGTTATTATTAGTTGAACAACAAAGTATATATTGAAAATCTTACTGAAGTCACGTACGTTATTTTATCAGTTATGTTAAAGGCAAAAAGACAGCTACGGTTAGTAAATTATAAAAAAAACTAGCAATCAATGAACCTATATGTTTGTAGTGTTTGCTATAATCGCTGTGTCGTGCTCTTGAGGCATCAGAAAAGAACACCATTATCACTTATAAGAGAAGTTCTGGTGTATAATTTTTGAATAGATAAAAAAAATGTCCTTCTATTTATCCCCTTTTCTGACTTCATACATCTTCACCGAGTGACTGTAGCTCACCCCGGAGCGTGGAGTGAGATTCTCTTTTCTACTTTTTTTTTCTATATAAAGTCTTCCATAAGTCAATGGTACCGTGACCCATGACCCCTGGGCCCAGTGATAATACGCTATCGGTCCGTTACCCGCGATAGATACAATTCTATAAATAATTGTTTATTTTAACAATTAACTAATTTGTACTCGTACAACAACGTAATGATTCGTTTAAGACTAGTTATTTATGGTTAAGACACGTGTTAACTTGAAGCTATGTTTTTAATGTGAACAAACAGCGCTTGTCCATAATCCCATCTGATGCTAAGCGGTGATGTTACGTGTTAACTTGAAGCTATGTTTTTTACTATGAACAAACAGCGCTTGTCCATAATCCCATCTGATGCTAAGCGGTGATGTTATCGAAAAATTATACACGTTAGATTATTAAAGACTATTCACTCTATTCTAACTACTGTTGGTTTTGTATTAATGTTTTTTGTTATAATTTCATCAGAAGAGCAGGTTCCTCTTAATAAATTAGTTTTTTTTGTGACTGAGTAGTCACTAACTTGAAGAGGCAACAGCTTCATCGGGCTTGAGGTGGCCGGGCGCAGATGGCACTTAGCCTAAACCTTGTTTAAGAGGCTAGGCTCGAGGGCTCCCTCATGGGCCTCGGCTGGGGTTTTTACTTCGTTATTATTACCGGATTGGAGAGTTTAGTGTGTATATTACTTTGAATGCTATATATTGTAAGATAAATACGATGTGTGAAGGAAGAACAATTTCCTAAATATTTCTCAAAGTTAAAAATTGTATTTTTATTTAATTTTTCAATGTTATTAGACCAAACAACGTTGTACAATCTAGCTGATCTAATTTCCTATGTCTTATGGATAATTACAGTTTGACATTTCGCCTACGTAAGTGAATCATTCACAATGATCTTAAATGTCATATTTTACGTAATAAGTTTAGTGTTGCCATGTACACTTTGTTACATAAGTATGGGCAACATGAATAATATATTATTAGCGCTGGGTAACCACGGTCACAAAGTCTTGTCTTATAATCCATTAAGTAAATGGAATCTGAACAACGACGCTGGCATTTTGCCAGATTAGTTAAAAACCTTATGCTAGGTTAACACGAGGGTAGTATAGTAGTGAGACAGAACAGTAGTACAAAATAGTACTGCTGTTTGACCGCACTCGCTTTAGATAGACCAGTAATGTTTTCGCAATAAGTGTACGTTCAGACGATAGTAGTACTGCACAGTTCACTGCTCTGCCTTCGTGTGAAACTAACATTACATTTGAATATAGACTACATGTCTGCGAATTGCGCCTCGTTTCGTTTAAACTTTCAAAAGCCTTTGAATAATAAACGTAAATGTGTTAATGTAAGCTTACATGAATAGAGCTTTTTTACGTGAAAGCTTTCAATTTTTGTACTAAGTCCATGTAACTGTAACTTATTCATTAGTATTATTTTAGCGTTATTCAAACTGGATTTTTTTTAATGTATTTCTAAAATATCAATGTTACGTAAAAGGTAATTTGTTTTAAAATAGCCCACAGCAGTAAGAAAATATGATCGATTCATAGAGCAAATTATTCAGTTGAAGCGTTAAGTAGAAGTAAGACAATTGAATGACGGGTGACATCCGGCAAGGAGTTAACTGAATGATGACCGGCGAACGTGCGCCCGCTGGCGCCGGCGTTTGTTCAAAGAGGGAACGAATGACTTAATCACTAAATGGTCTTTTTAGGTCCCAGAGGTCGATTATCGTATCAACTATTTGAATTTTTGATCTAGTATGTAACGAAATGTCTGCAACAATCTTAAGTCGATAAACTAGAATATGACACATATCTTTATCATATTGGATAAGAAAGTATGGTCAAACTGCATGTGATGTAGAAAATGTATGGAAGAGAATGAACAATGTAGTTTTATCTTCATTCTGTGTTGTTGAGAATAGTAAAGGACTGTGCCAAATTTCATCAAGACCCGTTGAGCCGTTCCAGAGATACCTTCAAACAAACATCCATCCGTCCGTCCATCTATCCAAACATTCGCATTTATAATATTAGTACGATAATTATATTCCAGTTTAATAAATCTTGCAGAAAATATTTAAGGCAATTGGTCAGTATGTATTTTTTGAAAAATGAATTACGCGAAAGGAAAAAAAATTGCCAATTGACCATTTTCTGCCAACAGATGACGTATGGAATATTTAAAACGTGGAATATTCCAGAATATTCAAAGTTTAAAATAAACATCGTAAACACCTACTTACGTATGATGTTTACGACGTACTTTTAGTCCTGTCTGGTTTTTTTTACCAGAATTATACAACCCTGTATAAACAACTTTGAGGAACCTACTTAAAATTTGTTGTATATCGACTCACTAACACAGAAACGGTATTAAACTTTATTACTTCTGTAGAGAAAAAATAAATACGTTTTTCGTTAGGCAATCATAAATAAAGACAAACCTGGAAATTGAATCTCTTGAACTTTTAACTAAATGTTTAGTGATTAATAATCAAACTTTATTCAGAAAATTTTCTACAAAATGTTATTCATCTACGTTGTATTTTAATTAGGAAATTTTCACAAGTCTGGTGCGGTCCTGTTGCCAAACATTGGAATTATTTATACACTGTGACGTAGAGACGAGTCGCAGTCTGGCGGCCGGCCAGTGTCGGACACTCCCGGACACCCATTAATTTCCCTGTCCATATGCGCCTCACATGTTTGGTAGTTTTTCTCGATTCCCCAGATATTTGGCATTGGCTTCATACATCTCAAGTTAATTTGGACTCGATCGTAAACGTTCATAAATAGGTGAAGTCTCAAACATTTGGTACCTATGCGTATTGCAGATGTATGTCATTTGTTTTTGTGGTATTTTATAACAGCGACTACGGAATACTATATACAGAAACATATACCAGTCTTTTAAATTAAATACACAGATAGATGTTTATCTCATTATAAAAAAAAATGGATCATGCACTTTAAAATAAATAAAATTCCTATCAATTTTGACAGCTAAAAATACTTTTATTAATAGGAATCCTTGTTTATCAGGAGGATATTTATCTATACTTTTGATGCTATCAATTTCTCGTTTCTAATCTCATTGATATTATCACTACTACTGATAAGAAAACAACGTAGAAAATGTGAGATCTCGTCATAAAATCATATAGAAATATAGTAGCTGGGTTTATGTAATCCCTACAGTTGTTACAAACTAAGATGTCTGTCTCACTAGGAAGTGTGATTTAAATGTTTCATTATAGATTAGAGGACATTTTGATAATGTTATCTGCGTTTTATTTGGCTAGTTTTATCGCTTCGCTGAACCAATATTTCTGCCATCATTTGATTAAATTATTTTATACCAGGAATGTAGTCCCTATTTTAACTTATAGCGGCTTGCACGTTTGCCGTGTTTGCGCTAGAAAAAAAGGCGAATTTTGGATGATTTGCATACTAACTGTATTATAAAAAGAATAAATTAACAATCATTTCATTTGATTGAGTAAACAAATATTATTAAAAAAATTAGCGACATAAATTGTGGACGAATGTAATGCACGTTGTTGTCTTACGGAAATGTTTCCAGATATTGTCACTAGCTCTTGGTGACTCGGCCTCGGTCGCGAGGTTGTCTTTGACCTCGTTTTTATAAATTTCGTACTAAATACTTATATTAATATTACGACATGGCATGGATTATTTTTTAAATCAGCGATTCATGACGAAATATCCTGCTTTTAGTCTGATCATTGAAACTGCATGCCAAATTTTTTTTCTATGGTAAACTCATACCTATTGTTAGTAACATATTCTTACTAAAATATTGTCTCATTTCAAAGAGACAATGACGTGATTTATCACTTTGTTTTCTTGCATAAAAGTGTTGCGATAATGTAAACCCAGAGTCAATTAGACAACCTCAAAGTATCAAAAACAATCGAGAAACATGTCACTCACAACCCTGAGTTGTGTTCCTGAGTGCAAAACTTGTTCGTTATCTGTGTGCTGTACAAATACGTGCCCCATCCTCGTCCCGTATTAAATGATTTCCCTCGGGAGTTCCAGTGGGAATGGCTGCTTTTTATATCATGCCCCCAAGGAACTACAAACCCTCTACCAACTTCGTATTTTTAAATTCAGCTTTATCACACAATATGCAACACATTTTTATTTAGAATAACATGAAATAGGCTGAAACATTTTTCGTCTTGAGATAATGATCAAACCCCTTTTCCTTTCTGTTACCTACGAACGTGCAACAAACCTCCCTTGTCTTCCACCTCGTTTGTGTACACCTAGTATAGATTTCAGTCTCTTATCCATTCACTTAGTTTAACTGCTAATATTAAACGTACCTGAAGTTAATGTTGGGTAATTTTTTGCGGTAATAGTTACCATTAATTTTTTAGACTTGTGAATAATTTGGTAATGAGAGCTGCTTTGTGTTTTGTTCGCTCAAAATACCCTATTGTACTCTGAGTACATATAAATTTCCACTTACCTGCTATTGATTTTTAAATGCTAGATCACAAACTATCGGAGTATAAGGCTTTAATACTGCTTACGTCATTTTTCGAGGACATCGCTCTTCTAATGCATGAATGTTTCTGTTGTTGTTTTAAAGTTTTACTTTTAATTATTATTTGTGATCTCTCTTCATTGAAAAATATCGATTTGATAGGTAATGAATATATTTTAACTTAACCTTTTGAATGTTATCCTCTCGCCAGTGGAACGGATAAGTTGGAACATAACAGCACTGATTAAGTCAAAACATTGTCGGTTATTGCCACTTGTGACGCGGTGTGGCAAGATTGGCATTCTACTATTGATAGCCCAGTCAAAGTTCCCGGCTTATTGTAATCTCATCAACGTACATCTGGTATTCTGCGACGTTTTAACACTACGTACATCCTCTTAGTAATGCCGCGCATCCTCTTCTTCTAATGTGCTGGTATAAATTGTTTCCTGTTATGTCTATTTTTAGCAATTTTGCATTTCGTATTAGAGTTTTTCTGTAGGCATTCGTCAATAATTCGAGTGAATAGGGGATCGTCACATTCACACTGAATTGGTTCACATTGAATAAATGTATTCAAAACAATTATTGACGTTGTACGTAGCGATGTGTTAGAGATTCCATATGATGATTAAAATTCAGATTTGAATAACAATAATATAATTAGAGAATCTTTAAATATTTTTTTAAATTAACAACTGTTTTTTTATGGATTGCAGCATGAGGTCGCGGCGGCGCTGTGGTGTCCGCATGGAAGGCAGGCGGACCGGTGAGACCGCGCCGCACAAGCAGGCGCAGCACCGCCGCGTCCGGCGCGCCCCGCCGGCATGGATCGCGCGCGCCGCCCGTCGCCGCCGGAGCCCGCGCACCATCGGCCGCTCCAAGGAGGACCCGGCCAAACCCAGACAGAGGCCCCGCCAGCGGAGGCCTTAAGCGAACCAGAGACTTTGCGGCTCGCCCCGCGCGCGCTCGCCTCCATACCGGAGAGCGAACCTTTGCTTACTTGCGTAAATGTCGTCAGTGAAAATGTGCCGAGGAGACCTGTAGGTCGGTTACATGTGCAGTTTGACGCGCAGTCGCCGCTCGCCGCCGGCTCCGTGTCCGGCTCGAGCTCGAGCTCGAGCTCCGACGATGAGGAGCTATCAATCGCCGAGGCGCGGCCCCCGGACGGCGGCTGGGGCTGGGTCGTCGTCTTCGCCTCCTTTATGGTTAACCTTATCGCCGATGGAATCACGTTTAGCTTCGGAGTATTCTACCCGCATTTCTTGGAGTACTTCGGCGAGGGTAAAGGCAAGACGGCTTTGATCGCAGGAATATTTATGGCGATGCCCCTCCTGTCGGGCCCGATTTCCAGTTTTTTGACGGATAGATATGGATGTCGTCGAATGACTATTTTTGGGGCTATTTTGGCATCCATTGGATTTGTTATATCAGCGTTCGTTGATAATGTGGAGACGCTTTTCCTCACTTTCGGCATCATGGCCGGCTTCGGACTGAGTTTGTGCTACGTGGCGGCGGTCGTTATCGTGGCCTATTATTTTGAGAAAAAGCGTTCTTTAGCTACCGGTATATCGGTGTGCGGCAGTGGAATTGGAACGTTTATCTTTGCACCCCTGACGCACATCTTGCTGGAGGAGTACGGGTGGCGCGGCACCACTTTGATACTGGCCGGTTTCTTTCTCAACATGGCCGTATGCGGTCTGCTATTCCGCGATTTGCCATGGACCGCAACGATGAACGAAGAAAGAGCAAAGGAGAGGAAACGAAAGAGGGAACGAAAACGTAATAAACGCCTAGCGGCTTCGGCCGATAGCATTTCGGATAGCAAGAGCAGCGCCAGTGGCTCGATTAAAGTAGTCGAGTCCGGAGATATAGAGACGGTGTCGTCTCCGATTGTACCACAATTTAGTTCCCTAGTGGATCTGCCGACGTTCATGACGGGCGGGGAAGGCGTGTCTCTCGAAGTGTTCGAAATGATGTCCAACAAAGGCAGAGCGTACGCGATTATGGCTCAGAATTACCCAGGCATGATGTTACCTTCGAGGAGCTTCAGCGATAGCGGAAGGCTGCACGAGCAGTCCCCACCGCGAGCTTTGACGTCACCGGGCACCGCGTCGCCGGGCGCCCTGTCCCCGGCGACGCCACCGCCTCCGCAGGAGAACACCAGCAATTCTGTGCACCTCGGAGACAAAGCGGCCGTGGCTCTCTGGCTGCGACGACAAGCGGGCGGCAGCACTAAAAAACCTCCGGCGTTTTTGAAAGACTTGAGAATACATCGGCATTCCTTAACGTACAGGGGTGCGATGTTGAACATAAGCCGATACCGGCTGCGAGCTTCATCGTGTCCTAACATCTTCAGGAACTCTATGACCACCATTGCCAAAGAAAAGGTGAGTGTGTGCATTTTATTGAATTTTAATGGGTGTAAGCCATTTTGAACCGTAAACATTTTAGATTATAACTACGAATAAATTGACGTTTCGTCTTCACCTCTAGAAATCAGGATTAATAGCTTTCAGTAAAGTTGCATATGGCATGGCAGTTTTTATTTAAACAAAGACAATATAGCAACCGTGTACCACACAACACAAATGTGAATAAGTAAAAGTTTAAATCTATATTAAGTAAGAAAAATTGCCATATTCATTCAAGAATAGTAGTAGTTCAAGAATGTTTTTCCATGTTCTTAATGTCTTGTGATTTATTCATACGATAGTATTGGTTGCGAAGGCAATTGAAGTCATTGTTGTCAATCTTTAGAGGGTCATGAAGTGAACTACATTGGCTTAAGTGATTGCTAATCAACCTATTCAGATGCATCGAGACCTCGCGTTCTATCATTCAATACAGTGGGCCTAATACGAATATTTGTCACAATCGCCATCGATATAATGTGTATTAAAATTTGTGCCCATATCGGACGTAAGGTACACAAAATATCTCATACTAATTTTGACATAATTGACGTGACGATACGAAGGCGATTTCGGCAAATATTCGTGCTAGGTCCACTTATCTATATGTAAAATAGAAACGTATCTTTTCATTTCTTTTGTCTTTCTCTAGTAGCACAGTTGAAACAAAACAATTTCTATTGGATAAAAGACAAAAGATAATTATAATAACGACTGTTTTGTTTATTGCTTCTGTTTTGTTTGCGTCGCAACCATTGTATGGAAATCATAAGCACTGAATAGCTGATGCTCGTACAATGGTTTTTTACTGATTAACGCAAACAATCGTGTTATTTCAGTAACAAGTGCACTGTTTTCGTAGTAATTCTATTCATATAACTAATAATAGATTCGTCAAACTAATTACTTGAATTCTATGTATGGAGATAGTTGCTATAAACCATTGGTACGGAACAGTTCTTAGTATATAGTTTATTTACAGCAAAAATTAATCTAGTATGAAATTTAAACCTATAAAAGTTTTTCGATTGCCCTCTAAACAATAGATTATGTTTTTCGATTGTATTTTATTCAATACTAGCTTTTACCCGCGACTCCGTCCGCACGGAATAAAAAAAAATAATAGAAAACGGGGTAAAAATTATCCTATGTCCTATTCCTGGTTCTAAGCTACCTGCCCACCAATTTTCAGTCAAATCGATTCAGCCGTTCTTGAGTTATAAATGGTGTAACTAACACGACTTTCTTTTATATATATAGATATATAGAAGATTTATGAATATGAATTAAGAAACAATTGGGTTAAAAATATTTAATTACCGCGATTAGGCAGAAATGATTAGAGATCTATTAATTAAAAAAAAGAAACATTAAGGATAATTTGTGAAGCTTTTTTATCTTAATTTTCCAGGTTCAATGGTACGCTGGTCTGTGGGATTTCTGGGACTTGATAGTGGACGTGCTTGACTTCTCGCACTTTAGGAACCCGGCGTTCCTCGTGTTCACGCTATCCAACTTCCTGCTTTACATGTGGTACGATGTGCCTTATGTTTACATCGCTGACAGCGGCATCAGTCTCGGCTTCAACGAGTCGCAAGCCTCCATGCTCATCTCTATTATAGGAATACTTAATATGTTCGGAGAGGTCAGTATAGTTATCATTTTACACAGCCCAAAAACATGTACACTTAGTTGCATAAATATGCAGATCTGTGGGATTGTAGCCATTTTAACATTATTATTTAGTTTGTAGAAATATAAGAAAAAACTGTCATTGTTAATATCAAAGTATAAAAATGATTTATGAAATAAAACTTAGATATTTTCGTGTTAAGTAAATGTCTTTTAGGGTTTTAAAATAATAATAATAAACATTAAATGTCGTTTCTTTTTGCAACAGAAGGAACTCAGTTGAGGTTTATTATATCGTAAGTCAATAATGAATACGAAAACTTTATATGTTATATAACAGAAATTGTATTCTTTTTTGCCACAACTTGATTAGTGAATTTTTCAATTGTATCTTTACATAGACATTATTACGACATTTGAAGATACATATCTTCAAATGTCACTTTGCATTTCTTACCGTAAGTTTCTGAAACTAAAATCTCTATTTAACACATATTTTGGGCTCAGAAATCCATGGTTATATGTTATCATACATGTTATCAATATGTTTAAAGAATTGTGTTAGGAAAAGAGATTAACACTGAAGATGTTGTCATTTTTATTTGGCGTCATAAGTATTCCTAATGCTCAATTAGGCAATTGAAGATAACAGGCATCTTTGACCTCATGTCCAGAGATCATTGCTCTACAAAAATTATTTCTTACAACTTTACGTTATCTTATTGCTTTATCAAAAACTTCATACTGTTGAGAATATAAAATGACATTAATTCTGTATTTGTAAAGGATATTAAATTTTTATTGCGTTATTAAACATTACCAGAGCTTCCAGAAACTTCCGTAATTATATTGACATGGCTTTTGTACACTATTATGAAGTATTAGGATGATTGAATTGAAAATCATCTAATATGTTAATGATATAAATAATATAAATAGCGCCAGTTAATGTCACTCTGTCGGTCTGTCCACAAGACCGCGTTTATTTCTAGTAATCTCTGAAACGGCTGGACCGCTAGTGATTCAATAGTTTGTTTTCCCTCTCCTTCCTGTGTTGAAATGAGTTAACGAGAGTGCGCGGGCGCGGCACAGATCCTGCTGGGCTGGGTGGGGGACTGGGAGTGCGTGGACGCGAGCGCGGTGTACGCGTGCTGCATGCTGGCGTGCGGCGCGGCCACCGCGGCCATGCCGCTGCTGCGCGGGTACGTGTCTCTGGCCGCAGCCGCGGGCGCGTTCGGGGCCGCCATCGCCGCCAACTACTCCCTCACCTCCATCATCCTCGTGGAGCAGATCACGCTCGAGAAGTTCACCAACGCGTACGGTCTGCTGCTGCTCATACAGGGCGTCGCCAATCTCGCCGGACCGCCTCTCGCAGGTTGCTCACATTTACACTATTCATTTCTGTGCATGTCCTCTGTTGCGGCCTCGGGGTTTCTTCGCGCCTCCTTATATTTATTAACTTTTCTGATTTTTAAAATTTACTTTTTGAAATGCATTAAGTCTTGACGTTTTGGTTTTATCTTACATCTTGTACATTTATATATAACTATCTTGTTACTGTTTGTTATAAAATTCATAGTGAAAAATATATCAGTTCGTAAATATTGATATCATCGCGCATTATTCATTGATCCGACTCGAAGGACCAATGGATGATGCGTGAATTACAATAAACAAGACCCTCCTCGATCTATTAGAGATAGGCGAGGCATATGCAATTGCGGATGATTGTGTGTAATATAAATTTTTATTTTTATTATAATTGACATGTGTATCATAATTTACTATGATGTTTCAGGTTGGATCTACGACATGACGAACTCGTACGACCTGTCGTTCTACTTGGCGGGGGTGTTCATTGCGCTGTCGGGGGTGGTGTTCATCATCCTGCCGATCTACAACCGCGTCAAGCGCTACCACCAGCAGCGCAACACCTCCGCCTCCGCCTCCGCCTCCGTCTGCAGCGAGGAGCCCAACATCGCCAACGGACACCTCAAAGTAAATGGTAAGCTCCTCGTATGATATCACACTGGATAAAACATTATATTCATATCGGAATTTTAATTTTCACTAAGGGACTTTCTAAGTCATCTTTAAATTGACTCTGAGTGTGGAAGTTAATCGCTTTTAACTGTTTAACAATTGTGTTAAATTGACTATTTAAATATATAGGAATGACAGTATGTTTTTATACAAGTGTTTCAACAGTGGAAATTCACAGTTAAACTTGTTATGTACAAAATATGCGATATTTACTAAAATACTTTTAGTATATTATACGGTAGAGGAGTAGAAATAGTAATTGATTGTAGAAAACTTGATTGAAAACTTAGGGAAGAAAATTGAAACGAAATCGATTGGAGTTTAAATTTTACTATCTTTTATAATATTGAAAATCTTCAGTAAAACTTTTTACTAAAATAAACAGTAGTGAGATATATTGAGTAGTTTTCTTCTTAAGTAAATTAACTAATAAAGATTTCTCGTGTGAAAAATAACTATAAAACTTTTTTTATTCATTATAAGATTTATCTTATTTATTAAGATTCTTACAGTATTTTTTAATAAATAATTACACATACTGCATAAGTTCACTGCAAACTAAATCTAGATTTTTATAAACTAAAAGAAACTCTTTTTCTGTTAATACATATTTCTGAATGTTCAATTATTATAACCTAAAAATTACATTATAACCTTAAATTTGTCATCTAGTAGGGTTATTGGAATTTAATTATTTGATTTTTTTTATTAACTAATCATAGTTTTTGAGGTTGATGACGTTTTAAATTTATTATGACATTAAATTGGATAGAAATAAAAAATGTAGTCGATAGAAGTGAAAAATATAATGGATAGAAGTGGAAAATGTTGTAGTGGATAGAAATGGATAATGGCAAGCAATTGACTAACGCGTGAATGATTACTATTATAATTTGAAATAATCATTTGTATTTGAATAATATTTCTTTACACGATTTGATAGAAATTGTTGTAGATTGTGATTTTTTGTAATTTATGATCGAAACAAAAAATATATAATTGAAAAAACTAAAAGATAATGCAGATTTAGTGAAAAAATATCCTTGTTTTTGTATAAATATACAAATTACGAGTGAATTTCTGTAAAAAAATCTGCCAACATATGAATTGAATTGTGAACATACATACATATTACGATTGGTAAAAAACAGAATCAACCTCAAAGACTATTTCCTTATTACAAATGAGGGAAATATGAATAATGATTTTTTTCCAAGTAATGATAAATAATGATTTAATATAACGTCAACAATGATACAAATGATAAAGTTAGACTTTTTGTTAGATATTTGAACGTATTTATAAAAAGTTTGCGTGTAATTGATTGAACATTATATTAGAGTATTTAAAAATTAATAAATAAGCGAAAGTTAAGTTGCAAATACAATGTACTTGTGGAACTTTGTTTTGTAATTTTATAATTATTACAAATTATAAATCAGAAACGTTTTTTTAAATCGAATAAATAATGAATGTTTTAATTAATTTTTTTAATATTTAAAAAAAATATTTTTGATGTCGTGTTAAAAAATATCGTGCAAGTAAAATTACTTACCAAAATGTCATAGCTTTTTTTTAAAAAATAATTTTAGATTATCATTATTTTTAAGGTACGTTATAATAAAAATATCTTGAGGTCTTTTTCAATTAATTTAGTTTAAGAATCATGATTAGATTTTAAGTAGGAAATTTTTTTTTATAGATTTTTAATATGTTACGGCTTTAAACTTTAGTTGTAGTTACAGTAGAGTTATTTTGACAGCTATTATTTTTGTAATTTTGCATGTTTTGTTGAAATTATTTGCAATTGTCGAATTTAATTTAATATAACAAATTAACTTTACAAAGGGAATTGATTAATATATGAATAAGTAATTTAAAAAATGTACTCGTATTGACAGAAATCATGTGTTTTCAAAATGAAAAGCAATATTAATAATATTTTTCTATAAATAGACCAGATCTTGAAAATAGTTTTTTTGTGATAATAGTAAGATAGTAGTAGAATGTAAGTCAGGGATTCTCAAACTGGTCGATATCGAACTTAAAGCTAATTCTCACTCTGTCTTCTATTGACCTAAATCAGAATGAAAATAATAATAATAGATCTTAAAAGTAGGTAATTTGGTCATGTGGGGGGTTTGAGGTAACAGTTCATATTGGAAAAGGGGGTCACTTGTACAAAATAGTTTGGGGGTCCCTGATGTAAGTTGTTAGAATAAGCGTATTGTAAACGCTACAGTTATTTTCTTGCCAAAAATTAAATACCTTCATTAATCTATCTTAAAAAATTGTAATTTGCACATTTTATTAGTAAAAAAAATCACTTCACTGGATTTTTTTTGTAACTTTTTTATGATTGATATAAATTTTTTTAAGTAGTTTGGAAAAGTGGCTATTTCTTTCATACATACATACATTTATGTGTGAAAATATTTCATACGTTAAACTAATCACTTATTTATTTCCAAGCCTAAAGTGTATTTGCATTTCATTTTTCACAAAAAAAAAGAAAATCAGATAATTAAAATATAAAATAAAGTCGCATAAATTCTTTCATGTTTATTTAAAAATCATCTGATTTTATGAAACGGGTACATAAATGTATTATGTATATGTAATTTGCATGACTCTATGTTGTCTATGTCCGTAGTAAATATTTTTGATTTTATTTATTTTTTGTTTTATTTGTACCGCAAATTGAAATAATATCCAACATCCATTTCCCTTTACCTATACTATAATTTAGCAATAGAAATAATGTTGTAATGACTTTATTCACGACCTCTACCAGAATTACGAAAGCGAACCGAAACTAAAGCGAATTTAATTGTAATATGAATTTAATAAAAGATTGGTTTATTCCAGCGTACAGTTTAGCAACTAAACCAGTGTTTCTCAAAGTGGGCGAGACCGCCCCCTTGGGGGCTTTGAAACTTAGGAGGGGGCGATAAGGGGCCCAAAAAATGGGGGGCATTGAAATTAATTAAAGTAATGAAATTGTGGTTTTTAAGTTTAAGGGCTGAATAAAAATTAGGGGGCTCTGAAATATAATTGATTTTCAAAGGGGGTGGTGAAAGAAAATAAGTTTGACAATCACTGAACTAAACTAACATGAAATAATATACTAATAAAGGAAATTAGGTATTTCTGTTTCGTTTCGTAATCGTTTCGCTTTCGTATCTGTGAGGTGTTAATACACAGTGCCTAGATTAACCATGCTAGCCATGTTAAAAAACAAAAATAAAATTGTGATATAAATTAAGAATTCGATATTCTAAAATCTTCCTAAAATTAATCTAGAATTTTAAAATTTTGCATTCATGTGCAATGATAAGGATTAAAAACTCCCAACTTTGATTCTTCATTACTTCAAGTTACATTTATTAAGGTAATATTAAGATTGGAAAATATTAAATTCTTGTAATATAGTTTTTTTTTTAATTTCGATGAAATTAATATAGTCAAACATAAACTGCTACGGATTTTTTTACCAATATAATATTTTTTTCTCTGGCAACATTAATTATCACATAATACGTTATCTGTATTATCTTACACTAATTCTAAATTTCTATATCCATATCTACTAAATTGTCTTTCTTAATGTCATCTATTTCTTGAAAAAAAAAAAATGCAATAAATAATTTTTAAAAGACTAAAACACCATTTTAATGTTAGAGTAAAAGTCGTAAGTTGAACATTTTACATTTAAATAATTTCAATATTAAAAATTTAGCAATCGCTAGTATATTTACAATTATTAGTAGTAATTAATAATAAACTTGTTAATCACATTTCACATTTAATGTTTTCTAGTAATTTACACAAATGTTGCCATAATGAAATGTATCTATTTATACCATTGTAGTTATTGTAAGCTTTTATAAATGAAAATACCTCAGTACATAGCGTTATATATACATAGTTATAAATTGCATTATTTAATATATATCTTAGAGAGTGGTTCTATATACATACCTCATTACATACATATATATTATGTAAAGCTCCGATGATGAGAAGTTTGTGAATTTTAGACTAGTTTTATTGAATAAAGAGACCATTTTAGCTTGATTAGTGTTTTATTGATACTCCTATATATTTATATTATTTGAAAATAATCTGAACCAAAACGCGTTTTGATGAAGACTCCCATTAGATGTTGGGAAGGGAATGAGACTGGAATTGGAGGCACACTCATCAGACGAAACGCGGAATGACTTCTACTTCACGTCTGACTTCTGTGTGGTCGTGTCTTCGGTCGGGATAATTTACCTATAAAATTTTATTTTACTAATGCTTACATAAAGCGTCGGTGGCTCAGGGGTTAAGCACTTGACTTGCAATCTGCAGGTCCTTGGTTCGAATTCCGACATGTACAAATGTATTTTTCGATTTACATATGTACATTTATCCGATGTTCTTACGATGACGGAAAACATCGTGATGCTGCACATATCTGAGAAGATATTCAATGATATGTGTGAAGTCAACCCGCACTTGGCCAGCGTGGTTGACTATGGCCTAGTCTCCCTTAACTTAGGGTAGGCTCCGAGCTCCTCAATGGGGACGTATAGTGAGCTGATGATGATGAATGGTTACATAATAATATTATTTTAAATCTCTATTTCCTTTTGCATTAGAAAAGGTCCTTTGTTGTTTTAAGACCCTTTAAATGCAATGATAATGAAATATAGGCGTCGGTAGCGGACAGCGCCCCATGCCTCGGGCCGGTTTATATCCGGAGTTATGCTGAGCGGTAAGCTCACAACAAAATAATGGTTTTGTTACTGAAAAAATGATAAGATAACATTGCAAAATGGATTCTATAATTTATAATCTGAATGTCTCTGCAAATTTTAACGTAACATATTTACTAGCCGTTGGTTTTTGAGACTAAAATGTCTTTAAAACCAAACAAATCGTGACAAAACAAAGATAACAATATGTTTTAAACAGGGATTTTGGTCTTGAAAACCCACGTTAAGGCGACAAGAAAATAATAATTTTAGTACTTTATTGAAAAGGTTTAAAAAAAATATATTTGATCATAGCAAAAATCTGTGTATTTAATTCGTTCCTGTTAATTTGTATCTTATTATTGAAATATAAATCTGTTAATTAAATTCAAGCGATAATATTAAACAACGCTAATCTGCTTACAAAAACATAACTCGCTAACAATCAACGTTAGGCGTTTAAAAATATAATGAAACGTTTTAACATTTAATATTAAAGATGAAATCTGGCTGGCGCTCGATTCCAACGCGAACGATGCCCGAAACGTATACGTTATTTATTCATGTGAAAGTTGAATTACTGCAGAGCGCGAGTTATACTTCCCCCGGGACAATACGTGCTTGTATCGCTTGCTCCGGGAGTCGGGAGCGATCAGATGTACATGATACAATATCCAGGGGTGACTTTCATCTTGAGCAGATAATAACAAAGACAGAAAGATATTACTAACATAGTTCTTATTTTAAAAGGTATTCGTAAAATTTGTACCGTGATATTTTAGCATTGTTTAAAATAACCGATAAAGATATTCAAAGTGTAATAAAAGATGTTTCCATTTCTAGCTATGAAAACTGAAATTATTCTCTAATATTTTTCAATACAATTGCTCACTGAATTACAATTGTTAAGTTGAAGATTGAAAAACTTTTCATAAAATCAAAGTTTCTATATCGTAGAATAAGAATAAAAATATAATAAAATTGAACCGGGAACCTGGAGTGTTGCCAGGATCGCAATGGAACAAGTTATCAAAAGATTTCGCCCACTTTAAAAACTTCCGGAGGAAATCTATGCACCGCGGTGAAATAAATAAATAATTTTCAGAACAAAATCCCGTTTCAAAAGTTGTAAAGACATTCAGCTGACTACCATTATAATTTTAAAGTGTGTCGTGTAACAGCATTGGAGTAACTTGCTTGTATGCAGGTAGTATTGTGGTGTCGGAAAATTCTACCTATGGTTTAGAAAGACGACTTCTTCACGGGCGAACCGTTTGAGTTAGTCTTGTTTTGAGACAATATTGTAAAGTAACAATAGATTCAATATATAGAACTGAGAAACTGCGTTTTTTAATATAAAAAAATCAGTGCCTGTCAAGGTTTAAAAAGGTTACCCGGAAAGTATAAAGTATAACGAAATATGTTATGCAATATTTTATTATATACTAGCTTTTACCCGCGACTCCGTCCGCGCGGAATAAAAAATAGAAAACGGGGTAAAAATTATCCTATGTCCTTTTCTTGGTTCTAAGCTACCTGCCCACCAATTTTCAGTCAAATCGATTCAGCCGTTCTTGAGTTATAAATAGTGTAACTAACACGACTTTCTTTTATATATATATATATATATATATAAAGACAAAGTATATATTACAAGATATACTACATTGACACAATATATTTTCTTATCGACATGCTTCATATTAATGTTTTGAATGTCCTACCTTCTGGAGGGTCGTATCGACTCGGGGACTATTTGGAGCACAATTCTCCGAGACCTGAACAAACACTGATACATGTGACTTATTTTCATGCCTCATAACTTTCATATGATATAAAAAACTAACGTTTGACCGCTATAAATATTATGTATCAATATTTTTCTTATTACATTGAAATCAAGAATAAGTCTGAAAGTTATTTGTTAGTTTTAACGATAGTGAACCACCGAAAATAAGCGAAATTGTTTCTAATATTTTCAAAGCTTATTTGCTATAAAACTATTAAATAGAATTTAATTTATATTTCCAATTGTTACAATATTTATAAACATCGTAGAAAATGTTTTCATCTCGAACGTTAGTCCCGTTTTTCCCGGAATTAAACCAATACTGATTGAACCCGTGGTCACGTGAGCGGAATGCGGCTTTGTCTCCTTGTATTATTAGCAACGCGTTTATAAAAATTTCAAACTTATGAGGTAAACACAGCATTATTTTTACAGTATAGTCTTTTAAATAAAGTTTATTTCTTAACGGAAATATTTAATTATTCCTACCAATGCAAAATTAATGTCGCTCGATGTAAGAATTGTTTTTTATTTTTTATTTTGAAAATATTAATATAACTATAAACTTTTATAATCGTATGTAAATTCTAAACGTTTTGGTGAAAGATTAACAATGGAAACTTTATTACGCCGAATTCATCTTAAATAACATATCATTTAAAAGCCGTAGCTGAAATTGTATTAGTTTAGCGTCACATTAACTTAATAAAATGACATTTGAATTTGTTGCACTCCGCCAGAAGCAGTGCGCGTTGCCAACAAAACGCAAAATATGACGTCAATGTGTTAAGTTTAAATTAGGGAAGCGACGTTTATAGTTGTAGGACAGTGTTGGCTTGTGTGAATTATTGTAGCAATTAACATATTCACACAAAAGCGCTGTTGTGTATTGTTAAGTTTAGAGTCACTAAAGTCTGAAGTTAGTTCCAGCTTGTCATTTAAGTTCACGAATTATTTATCTAGAATATTTTTAATTAAAAGCATAAGACTCTTACAGCCCTTAGGCAAGGTCTTCGTAGCTTCTTTAGAAAGTTGTCGATTAAAGATAGTCTACTAATGCAGATTCAATGTGTTATTATAACTTGCAAATATATTAGTCCTGTAGAAAATTAGTTTTACAACACAGTCGTGAGCCTGTAATCCAGAGGGGTAGGCAGAGGTCACGCACCTCCATTTGGTGCGGCCAAATGAACCTCCGCAATCCACTTTTCGCCATTTCGGGAGACGGAACGTGACGGGTGGCGTTAGTTTTACAATCATGTTAATAACCGATTGGTATCTAAGTTTATTAATGATTTGAGCCACGTCAGTTTTATTCTGCTGTTGATCACAATATTAATTATAGGTCCTCACGGAAAATAGAATATGATGTCTATTCTTATTCTGTGAGCGACGTTAAGCCAAAATGGCGCCTTAGATGTGTTTTTATATACTTCAGGAGCAACTCTAAACAACATCCATGTTAAGTATTTTATTTAACAGTGAAATGTTGTAAATATGTGAAATTGTCGCTCGAATAGTTTTAATCTGTTTAGAATTATTTGAGTCGTTGTAGGAGCGTCGGCTCGTTCCCTTACTTTTATAGCATTTATTACCACTAAGGACGGATTTGTCTCCGACTACCAGTGTTGATTAAACTAATGTCTTACTTATTTTGTCTGTTTTGATTTTGAGGTTATTCGTTTTATGAACGTGATGATTGTGTTAAATTATTTAATTGACACCAATATGTATTTGCAATTTAATTAACCGTTAATTTAAATGATTATGTGTATATAAGAACACTATTGCTATCTGTATTTTGTCAAAGAGAAGGAAAGGGATGTGCATATTGTTGTTATGCAGGTGTTACGATAGTGGAAACTCAACGAATAACATTTCATTTTGGTTAATCTGACACTTTTCAAATATTAATTTAGCAAAGTTATAAATTAAATAGGTTAAATTTTATAGGATAATCTAGAACGGCTGATCCGATATTGATGGGACTTTAACGGAAAGGTAGCTGATGCACGCGGGCATAATATAAGAGGCTTTTTTAAAATTCTACGTTAACAGTCACGGGCGACCGCTAATCTTTTAGAAAATACGATAGAAAACAAACAAGTATTCTCTTTTCTATACCCTTTTAGTCATTTAAATACGTAGACTAAACGATTTTAGCGAAATAGTTGTAGCATTTATATCTAACAACTAACTCAATTACGCTCTCAGAATAATATACAAACAATTTTGTAACTAAGTAAGAGATATGCAAAACTCTTCAAGAGATTATTTGGCTAGCTCCATTATACAGCATTGAAAACTATTGTAACTCATTTAAATATAATAAAGCTCTAGAATTTAAATTTAGCAAAAACTTAGCTAAACTAATAAAGATAAGTTAGTTTCGGTATTTTAGTATTACTTTATAGTCTGAATATTAAAATTATTAAATTATCATTGTGAAATATTCAATTAAAGTTATTTGACTTTAGCATAACTTTGTTTTAGATTGTTACTAGCTGTCGCCCGCGACTCCGTTCGCGCGCAGTTAAAAAAAAATGAAAAATAGATGTTGGCTGATTCTCAGACCTACAGAATATGCTCACAAAATTTCATGAGAATCGGTCAAGCCGTTTCGGAGGAGTACGGGAACGAAAACTGTGACACGAGAATTTTATATATTAGATACAAAGATGACGGATTACAATTTTAATGTTTTTAAATTCGAATTTATTAATTTTCAAAATAAAATAATAAATGATTTTGCAAAAAAAAAATACTTTACCTTTTTATACGTTATAATTACGTACATTGTTAACAATTAATACTATCTTAAAAATAAAATTGTGTTTTAAATTATAAATACATGATATGAACCATCATCAGAATATATCCACAATTTTGAACTCAATAATTTCAACATTCAAGAGTTGCAATTTGATTGACCTTAATACGATACCAAGCATTTCCAATTAAATAATTAAAAACACTTAACATGTATCCATGACCTTTCCACAAGTTTCGTATGATACCCATTATACGAGTTTCGCTTTTTAATTAAGCTTTGTTACGAATAACAATAAAGTTTTGCACCTCCGTCTATTCACTTGACACTTTCGTTTGTGATAAATAAATGTTTACTTTACTTTAATAAAAAGATTAATATTACAGTTGATCTAATTATGATTTTTGATCATTATAAACACCGAGATAAAACCTAGGGCTTACATCTTTTCAACGGACAATTTAACAGTTCCAAGACCGTGCCAAATTGAACTTAATAAACCAATCAACCTCTTTATATTATGCTCTTATTTGATTAATTAATTATCTATTTATAAATTCACTCAGTATGTAAATGTAAACGTGTGAAGCTGTAACCGCATTCTTAGCTGCTGCATTATTCATGAAGCGTTTGATTCGTAATGCCGCGCAAACAGCGCAGCTTAGCGCGACTCAGCGCGGCTCAGCGCGTATCAACAAAAGATCGCGGTTCAAAACTCTTCGACTATGTTTCTCAAGAGTATGTTTCGCGACTTTATACGCGACCTGAATCTTAGAACAGTTTTTAGTTCATTCAGTGTCGTCAAGTGGTCACTAAGGGCGATGTTTAGCGTAGCGTTTTTATTTTATAAGTTGGAAAACAGGCAAGCGGTTACCTGATTTCGTCGATATGGCGAAGCGACCGCTACCCAGAGACATCCGCAATTGCATATGTGTTGCCCACCTTAATGGACGGAGGTGGGGATGCACAAAGAGTTAATAAGAACGAACACTCGTCAGACAAAACGCGGAATTACTTCCACTTCACGTCTGTCTTCTGTGTGGTCGTGGTATATCACCGGGCGAGCCAGCTCATTCGTGCAACAGATGTTGTTACTTGCGTATACCACTGTTGTAGCACCTCTTTTATTCTTAGCTAGAGGTAATTTATATAAATAATTTTCAAACACGAAAAGAAAATCCCTCGTCGTTGCTATTGCACATATTTTAATATTCAACAAACTTTTAATGCCTACAATATTACTATATATTTCAGTATTTAAAAGTTACGGCAATTCTCGAGGGATGCATAAAGAGGTGAGTTTGTTCGGGATTTATAATAGTAGCGGATGAAAACGACACAAGAGAGACTGTTGGTACAAAAATTTGGCGTAGCCTTTCATTTGCTAAATACATATTTTATAAAAGACTAGCGACCCGCCCCGGCTTCGCACGGGTGCATTGCAAAATATACCTACTACAGAATAAATGCACAATTTATTTAAGGTACTTAAATGGATAAGGATTAATGCTGTATTGTTTAAAATCACTTCGTAAAAGAATAAAAATGGTTATGCTGGGTTATCCCTAAGAGATAGACATATACCATCGCGGACTTTTTTGTTGAACTTTTTAAAAAACGTGCTTATTTACGACATCACATTAGAAAACTTTAAATTTATCAGTGTTTCTCTACTATATTATGCATTTATTATACATACAAACCTTCCTTAAGAATCACTCTATCTATTAAAAAAAACCGCGTCAAAATCCGTTGCGTAGTTTTAAAGATCTAAGCATACATACGGACATACAGCGAAAGCGACTTTGTTTTATACTATGTATTGATATTTATAATATTATATCGGTATGAAACTGTGGTTAATATTAACAAAATTTCATTAAATTACAGCTATGTGTCAAGACTAAAGTCTTTGAGTAGCTTGACTTGTAAGCAAATGCCTTAAAAAGGAGCACTCCACGTGTTTTAGTCCACGTTCCCTTCCCACCATTTTCTTATAACCTAATGATGGAAAGGGGCAGTGGATTAGGCGGAGGAGGGAACGCATAGGAAGGGGAAATATTCGAAGCTTCTGGCCGGATTCCGGTGGCCGCTTGCTTATGTTTACCACCTTAAAATATTAAAAAAAATCTAAGAAAGACATACTTGTTGACCATAGGTTCAAAGTAATATCACATGTTACTATACATACTTGTATACTTACTAGTACTTCCTGTAAATTTTAAGTTAACGTAATTAGCAAGATTTTTTTAACTTAATTTAAACTGTTTGATATTGGTTTTCGACAAATAACACGTGCGTTAAACAAATAGCAGTGGCAAACATGAAACGCAAACTGCAAGAGTTTAAATTTTAAATAAATTCAAACAGAGCGACAACGCGCTGCAAAAGTTGTTGTGTAAATACGAGGGTGTGTTGTGAGCGCTGCAAAACGCTGCAAAACCCACACAGAGTGAATGTAACTGGTTATGATTCAATATGCTCTTACTAACATATTCTGGTACCGCTTTTGTGATTCAACCGAAAAAGTATTGTCTATTTATTATGAAATATGACATAATATTGTAGCAGAGTAAAACTTTAATTGTTAAATGTCTTTTTTGTAGTTATTTTCTTGTGATCCTGACTGTAAGAGGTTGTTTTGAAATAAATAAATACATAATTTTTTTTAACCTTAAATCTCGCGTTAAAAAAGCGTTTAAATAGAACAAATGCATTCCATGTATCTGTTCATTCCGCAGTGTTTTTACCGTTTTTTTAACACGAAGCGTTGCATTTTGAGTTCTGGGCGAACGGAACAAGACTAATTTTAAAGGGTTCGTCGCTCGAGAGCCACCAACGCCGAATTTTAACGCGGCGTTTAAAAAGCGCCCGTTAGAATGAGCGCTAATTACGTAGTTTCTGAGTTTTTACATTAAAAGAATAAGTGAATTTGTTCTTGTTATTATAACTTACTTACTCAATCAAACGAAATACGACTTGAATAAATTTGTAGGCGTACTTTAATCAACCGAACACTTTTAGGCGCTCTGTGCAGAGCTGGCACAAGTTTGTGTTCATTCATGAATTATGCTCCAAATGTTTGTAATTTATTCATACGAGGTCTGAGTTACAGCAGTCGGGGGTCGATTTATATACGGCACAGTGCTGCGCCGGATCACACCGATAAAATTGATTAATCTTGATTTATATATTTATTCTGAAGAATATTTTCATACTTAATCTATAGATGAGTTTTGATCAAATTTTGTTTAGTCCGTTTCCTACACCTTTATAACGCCATCTTAAACGATGTTATTTTTATGAGTATTTTAATATTTAATTAAGCGTCATATTTACTACTATAATAAATAATTACAAATAGATTTATGATATTGCTGACTTATTAAACCCGAATATCAATATGCCAGTTGATTTCTTATTGGACTAGTAAATAAGATAAGGCGAACGTATTCGGCTCACGTATCTCGTAGTTTTAATCAAAGGCAATAACGCGTGGACTCCCGGCGCCGCTTGCTCGCAGACCTCAATTACATGGCTGAATATTCAAATAGAAAATTTATTCTTGTTCTATATTAAAAGAAGAAAACGTTTTTATTTAAACACATTTTTATGCTGTTTAAAACACTGCAGTTACTTTGATATAACAATGTTTTCTTAAGAAGGAATTTTAGTATTATTTTATTAATATAAGCAACAAATACGAATGCACTAAATTATTTCTCAAATAAAAAAGGGGCAAATTTAGAAGAGCACAGATTTAATTAAAAAAAGACTATCAAAAAGCAGAGGAAACATGTATTATTCAAACATTTGTAACAGATACTGATACGTGCTGCGCAATCAGTTATACAGTTACTGAGTTGTGTACGAATGGGGCTGTGAATTTATAATTACTGCCCGCGCCCTCCCCCGGGCCCCCCTAACCCCCCGCGGCACCATCACACCTACAAATCAAAACTTTGCAATTACATCGCGCCGCCTCACCTTTAGTATGAATATGCAAGTGAATTTGAAAATTATAGAAGCAATTTACACGTTTGCTTACAGCAGCTATTATAAGCGTATATATTTCCAGTATAATAATAGGTTGGGTTACATTTAATTTTTGCCGTAGCATTTACTATTTTTCATTTATCAAAGAATTTGTTAGCTTGGAGTAATATATATTTACGAACGACGAGGACGCAAAGTACTGGAATGACGACTACGGTCAGGTCAACGCAGCGTGTGCAGGTCTCCCGTAAGATGGACCGATGATTTGCGGGAGTATCCTGGATGCAGGTAGCACAGGACTAATCAACGTGACGATTATTGGGGGAGGTTTATGTCCAGCAGTGGGCGTCACATAGCTGAAAAGAAAAGGAAGTATAGCTATTTGCTTTGCAACTTTTCTAAAAGGTCACAAAAAACCATTTCTCTCTATCTTATCGATTTGACTGCTGATAAAAGCTTTTAACCAGATTTTCATAAGCTACGTAGATCTTGTGACGTTGTAGCGCAAAATACGTAGCGTAAATGTCATAGATCTCCGTAGATGAAGCTACACGTAAGTTGTTAGCTTATCGTAGCTTTATCTAAGAGCTATGGTTAAGTTTGTTTTGCTGAAGGTTTAATCAAAACTATCAAATTTAAATTACAGCAAAAGCATTCGGGATGTTGTCGCGTTTGTTTTGCAGAGTGTCGGCGTTGGCTCGTTTACGAAACAACTTTAGTGAGGTTTGCGTTTTCAATGTTTATATTTGTCCAAAGCACGTTCACTGTTAATGTTTCCACTATTGGATTTGCTACAAAAGTTTCTCCTTTACAAGTAAACGTTTTTAACTGAAACGATTTTTGTGTTCATTGTATTATTTGTAAAGTTATGTTTATAAATATTCCAAAAACAGCGATTTAATGCTTAGTGCGGAATTAATAACATAAAAAATATGCAATAAAAAAATTTACATGTTGAAAACATAAACCACTAGTTGTCGCCCGCAATACCGTCCGCGTGGAATTAAAAAAAAACTTAATAAGTAGCCTATGTTCTAACATAGTCTGTATCAATATCCGTTGGGGCGTTCCGGAGATACCTTCAAACAAACATCCATCCATCCATCTAAACATTCCCATATATAATACATATTAGTAAGATAGATAGCATTTGAACCCTTGAACGTTAAATAAAATTTGTAACGGCCTACGCTTGCCGCTACTGTGTTGTAAGCTATGCACGTCGCTGATAACAGTTACTCAATTTACATCAGATTTATGAGTCAATTACGCACAAAATTAGATCGAGCTCGTAATAACTATTAATTTATTATTTACAACAAATAACTTGTATACTGCTATGCTGTTAACCCAAATATATTGTATAAAAAGCCAAATAATATCAAATTTAATAAAAACGAAAGGTAAATAACTTTATTACTTTGTAGACTTCAATACCGTAATCCGAATTTAGTAATTCACTTTAAGATAAAGTAACGATAAGGTGTAAATTATAAATGTAAATTAAATTCGAGTAACTTTATTGAATTCGACTGAGCATAAATCTGTGAATTTCTGTGAAGGAATTATTTCTCACTGAGATATACTCCTTGAAATAAAGGATATTTGTATCATTTTCATTTGGAAATAAAAAGTTTAACTTAATTTACATAACACTAACGAGCAATTAGACTTTACTCAAATAAATACAAAGATCTTATCTCTAATAGTAGCGGTCAAGCGTATACAATAAACATCGTAGCTGTATGTAGTGTTAACTGTTCGTCCCTTTTCTACACAAAATGCTTTTGGCAACGCGTTCGATCGTTTAACCGCCATTTTTGGAGTCCGTTCAAATTACGCTCAACCTCCCTAATAAATAAAGATGTGGTTGACCGTTATTTATTTTTTATATATTTTTTTGCAACGGAATACTTTTATTGCGTATTAACTAGTCTAAATTAATTTTATTATATATATAAAATGTACATGTTTTGAACAATAAAAAAACTTTCTTTTAAAGGCAGACGTTGACCGCAAAGACAAAGAACAAAGGCAAAGGCGGAGATATTAAAAAAAAAACAGGACATGGAAATTTATGAGATCCACATCGCAATGTTAGTTCATATACTGCAAAGAATTTAATCATAGGGGAAGCAAATTCTTTTTCATTAAATGCCTGCCGCAGTTATAGCTAGTTTTGTTAATAAAATTTTTAGTAACAAGTATTTGTTATGGACTCTCGTGGTATTAATAATTATTTTAAATGAATACAAGACTGCAAGTGAAGTAGAAATTGTTGGGAACGGTTTCAGTCAGCTCGAGTATTAAATTGGAGTTCGCCCAAATGCTGTTGTTCCTTTGGAAGATTCCTTTTAAGAAAATATTGTACGTTGGGAGAAAAACTTAAATAACGTAGCCTGTATTGATTGTAAGCTATTGTAACTTTAATTTAATATGGGTATATGACATTGCCTGTAAATTTTTCGATATATGTTTTGCATTCACAGTGGTTAGTATTTGATTAATATGAAATTATTTAAGGTTTTGGTTAAAATTTTATATGCGAAATCTAAAATATGTTAGTGCAAGTAATGAATACAACCTTTAGTATCTAATATAAATTCTATCTAGATATTTTATTTGTATTTTTTTGCGTTGTGTACCAGCTTTGCAGGTGGTCGGAAGCTTTTAGAGAATTACTGAGTGAAATTCAATTCCCAGGCCATTAGGAGAGTGCGCTGTAGTTTTTTATTGTTCGAGAAACAAGACATTACAAATTGTATTCTATGATAAAACTGTTATTTCTCTTTTAAGCCTCAACTTGTTATTCAGTCGAAAAAATAGTGAAAGAAGTTGAGATAAGAAAATATCGTTCACAACTTATTGATAATTTGAATTTTTTGGTCTAAAAGGAAATCTTTTAATTGTCATATCAATCAAGGTAACTTATCTCACCGTTGGTTTCCGATACCAAAATCTCTGTATAAAACATATCCTTGTCATTGAAAAAACAGAGATGGTATTTGCGAAAGAAAAGAAATGCGATGAAGATTTCATACATCAGAATAACACAGAACATGTATTTATTGCGTTTCTTTTGGAAAGCTAGTCATATTATTCAAGTAATTTGGATACTTCAATCTGACAAATAAAGAGATGAACATCAGTCTTAGTTAATGTGAGTTAAATCCTGTAATCCAGCTATTTGTTTGTAGGCTATCACATCGCTCTTCCGCGCCGCCCTGAGCTCCTCATTTATATCAAACGTCCTTCACAATTACAATACAAGTATTCAAGGTTATTTAACAATTTTACTTTTTTATAACATTAGGTACCAAAGGAGTGACTCGCCTAAACTAATATATAAACGGTTAAAACACTCACGTATATTTCTGCGGCGACGGAACTGACTATTCAGTGAGCGACGGGCCGCGTTCACTCACCTTGATGAAGGGCCTCCGATTGGCTCGAAACTAGTCGGTGCCGACACCGGACAAATAATAACTCACGTTGATTTAGCCGTTTATAAATTAGTTTATGGTAATGTCTCTAGAAAGTTTGATTAACTTAATGAGTGAGCCACCTGATATTGATTTAGCGACGTGGTCATTTTCCACAGACTTCTGCATGTTAGAAACTTGCAGATTGCTCCTTCGTCAAAACCTCTTGTTTGTTAAATTAAAAAAGTTCTGCGAAAAAGATGAAAAATAAAATGCTGATATAACAGAGATTCAGGAATGCAAACACAAATAATACTAAAACTATGGTAGCCAAGGGTTGTAATACAAATTATTTGGTACGGTTGAGAACACTTAATTGTTAGGTCCTCGAGGAGTGAGTCGGAGTGGGGGAGTGGAGACGTACTGGGGTAGGGAAGGGGAGGGGAGATCGTCTGGTCGCGACAGAATATAATTACTCTTTTCACAACAGAACGTGAGTTAAACCTTAACTATCCACTTTGTAATATTATTTGAACGATTAAAACTTATTACATTGACTTCAGAGTTAAATTTCTATAGAAATGAAATTGGTTGAAGAATTTTGTTTAATTTTTACTTCATATATCAATAATGTCACATCTAAACTAATTTGTTTGCCTCATTTAGAACTTGTCCATTGCCAAATTATTGAAAATTCGATTTTAAAAGTACGCTAAGAACAAGTAATGCTATTCTAGTTAAAGACGCTACAACTTAGGGTCCTTCAATAAGCGAGCGTATCACCATCTCAAAGGCCGGCAACGCATCTGCAATTCCTCTCGTATTGCAGATGTCCATGGGCGTCGATTAACACCTTGGTGTTCCCGCTGCTCGTTTGCCCCCTTCTCTTATAAAAAAAAAGAATCAGTATTTTTAACTAATCATTCACAGCACTGACCGTAGATTTCTGAGATAAAAATCTCCGTTTAAAACATATTGCTATCACTGTTTTCTTAAAGAGATAGAGATATGCTTTATACAGAGATTTTGGTTTCACAAACCTACGGTCAATGTCAATAGGTTATACATGAACCATTGTTGCTTTGATGTAAAAAAGGGGCTAAATAAACCAAGTTTATCAAGTTTAATAACAGTAGAAGAACGTTTTACTGAAATACAATAATTGAGTAAGAAGCAAATGGCGTTATGTCGGAATAATTCCCGCTGTTTAGGAGATTTAGATTAGCTCGCGGCCATTACAGTGTTGCGTTTCAGAACATAAACTGAGCTTCTATTGTCTAAGCCAATTAAAATATTTTAATGTACAATAACAAATATTTTGAGTGCATTTTAAGTAGTCTTACTCATAAATGTTACTATTTTAAAAAGCGCCAAGAGCCATTGAAATGTTGCATGTTTCGTGCAATAACTGCGCGTTTACACTATTAAAAAACTTGTATAAAATCACATAATTAAAAAAAATATGAAGATAGCAATAATATAACTACAAGTAAGTTTTGTTGCATAAGAAATTCAGGGTTAAAAATAAAAGCCTATGAAAGTTGACGGAAATAAATGTATACCCTTCAGATAAATGAACGGTTCATTGCAAGTAATACAGTGGTGTCTTAAGTTTCACCTTTACTGGTTTATATTCAAGTCGTTCTTGAACGTAGAGCTCCGAGTGCGGTCTCGCACAAGTGGCCATAATGAATTTTAATGAAATTTAAAGCAGCCTGCGCCAAATAGCTTTTTTATATACATATCAACTAAAATGTTTTCTAAGGTGAGATATAATTAAATCCGAATTAAAGTTAAAACTTAGCTTTAAGTAATTATCAGATAAAATTTAAGTTTGATTTACCTTAATACTTATTTAAACTTTAAGTAAAGTTGTCACAATTTTTTTAAAGAATACATTATAAGAAAATTCAATCCTTTTCAAAAAACAAAATAAAAATACAAGCAGAGTAATCTCTAATACGAATAATTCAGTGACAACCCTATTGCTCTACTTGATACCGTGCTTTGTAAGTTGGAGTGTTTCTCCAAATTAGAAGGAAACCCCGCAAATTTGCTCTTCACCTCGTAGCGTTAATTACTGGCACCGGCTTTCACAGCGCAACCTTTAGTTTTGTTGTTAGTCCTGTATGTTGATTTAGTTGAAAATTTACCTACGTATTTGTTACCTAAATGCTAAGCCAATTTGATGCCTGTTAAACTTAATTAGAAAATTAATTTGAGTTTAGAAAGATAAAGTTTCTTGTTATGATTTAATATATAATTAAATATTACGAATGGTTCATTATTAATTTACAAATTAATTTATACTAATGGATGTTGTGAGCAATAGCACTTGACTTGATTGCAGGTCCTGGGTTCGAATCCCGCCATGTACCAATGTGTTTTTCAAGTTTAGATTTACATGTGTACAATTATCCGACGTTCTTACGGTGAAGGAAAACATCGTGATGCAACCTGCACATATCTGAGAAGAAATTCAATGATATGAGTGAAGTCAACCCGCACTTGGCCAGCGTGGTTGACTATGACCTAGTCACCCCTAACTTAGGGTAGGCTCCGAGCCCCTCAGTGGGGACGTATAGTGAGCTGATGATGATGAAGAAGGTATCAAACAATATATTATTTTAATCCCCTTTTACTAACATTTAAATTCACATTTATGTTTGTTAAATTTAACAAAAAAGTATTTTATGTAACTTAAAACTTACTTCTTGATTCTAAATTGTTCTGTTTTAAAGTAAATGCATTTTCTTTTCGGATTTCTAAAATATTATTTGAATAGGTATAAATAATTTTTTATTAGAAAAGTTTTAAAATATGGAAAGGGAAATGAACGGTACCAGATACGATCGTATGGAACAGATGTGTTCTGATTACTTTTGATAAAACGACTCATTGAATCTTTTATACTTTAGAATGGGCCATTGGAAAAGTTTAGAGAAATCAAGGATATTGAAATGTTATGAAATGAATGGTTATTTTCACATGTTTATAAATCAAGTAACATGATTTGAATATTTTTTTATTATCATCAATTTAGTTATTAATTCTAACTCTAAAAGTATATAAAATATACATATTACATATATATTACAGTCAGTAACTTTCTTTATTTTAAATCGAGTTAAATTTAAAAAAGGTTTCTCAAATGTTAATTCTTGCTCGTTCAAATTGCAGTCACGCCACTCGAATTTTCTCACTTTACGTTAAGTGGAGGTAAATTATATCGGACAAACGACGCCTACTTTATTATTGAGGTTGAATGAAAAATACTACATTTTTTCAACTTAAAACCGTACAAATTTTGATGAATTAAAGAAGTTTTTTTTCATCGTGTATCAATATGTTAAATTTTATTCCTATGTCATAGGATATATTACCAACCATACATTCTCTTATTTATATACATTATGTGAATGTTTGAGAGTGCCAACATAACATTGTGTCAATGTATTTCAGTCTTGAAAATCTTGCAAGACTCTATTTACTACTTAATGCTAAAAGTAAATAATGCAAAGATAATAGTGGTGTGTAATGCTTTAAAATACAACACTGGTTGAATAAAACGAATAAATCCGTTGGGTGTTGCTGTACCGGGCCGCAGTATGATGGTAATTTCACGCGGGCAGTGAGGCAGAACAGTATACAGTGCAGTACTGCTATTGTCTGAACGAGCTCTCTTACAATACTATTTTGACAAAAAGTGTGCGTTCAAATAATTGTAGCAGTGCTCTGCCTCACTACGCTACCCTCGTGTGAAACTGGCATAACTCGTACCGCGATAACAGCCCGCTGACAGCAGGTTTAGTTATGTTCTGCTTTTGTAAATTAAGGTTTTCACCTAATTCTATTATCCTATATTTATATAAACGACCAAGTTTACTTTATGTTTTACAAATGAAAATAGTTTAATTAATATAATTACTGTAGGAAGGATATTTTTTTTACAATGACAGATATAAGATGAACAAATGTACGAATTTAAAACTGTGTAGTAATAGGTGAAAAATCACGTTACAATTAAAAATAATGAATCATTTTGAAAAGGCACCTAGTATTGAAAATAACATTGCTTTTAGAATTCAAATTGAAGCGTTTAGGAACAATTAAGAAGCAATAGAATGATAAGTACTACTCGTACTCTCATGAATGTATCGCATTTCTCTACCATCTCTCTCCAGAGTGATTGTATATCCGGGCTACATTGGGGAGCGGGTGCACAAATCAGCGCGGCTCGCAGACAATCGGCGGTCGGTCCAGTTATTGGCCTATCGAACGCTTCACCAGATAAGCTTGATTAACTGTTACAACTACAATTCACATTGTTCCTACAATTTATATCACAATGTTTTGTAATATTGATTGTCTCATTTCAATTCCCTTGAATACAACTTAATCATTGTTAAGTTATTTTTAATTAATACGTGAAGTAAAAATGAAGCTACTTAATCGTAAAAAATTCTAATTATGGTTGAATTTCGAACAATGAGCGACCAGAAAGAGTAAAATGGAATATTTCTATATGTCTCATTCATCTGTGCATTTTATTATAAATTCTTTAGTTCTATAGACATATTCGTTAAGTAAGTAAACATTGCATGGTTTAATGTTAACCAAAACGATATAAATTGACTCGTATTCACCGACTGCAACGGACAGGTTGCTGTACTGTCGATTCTTTAACTCTTATCGTGTTTGAAACACCTGCTTTATATCTGACATACTGCAGATACTAAATAAATTGTTCAGTGTTCTTGATAAAAGCTGAAGCATTTTGCAGTGTGCTAAACAAAACAGCAACTGGTTCGGGCAAAAAGGTAATGTTTTATTTAAACGATTAAGTTATCATCAAAATGGAAGTTTGATAAACATATTTCCTAATAAATTAACATAAAGAGAAAATACAGAAGAATAGTCTCAAAGTTTAAAAGGCTTTATCTGATCTGATATGTTCTGTTAATCTTGTTTTTATGTTACATATGAGGGCGTCAATTCTTCTTAATTTGTTTGTTTGTGTGAGGACACATTCAAGAATTGGCAGCGGTCAAAGTAATGAACAACAGCTGTCTTGAGCCAACACAATAACATCACGTCTAAGTTTGCTGTTGATTCTTGTTCGCGAGTAATTTTGTTAAATAATACATTTTTAATTCATAAAATTATAAAAAGAAGTTTTAACGTTTTTTCCTATTGTAGATAAGTCATATACAACTATGTCGTTCATTTAAATTACGTCATTACTATTGATATCGTGTTTCTTCTCTAAGGTGGTCATACAGAAGAATCCATTTAATTTTAAGATATTCACAAGTTGGGTTGGCGACGGGCAGGCGGCCGGCCGTAAAAAGTGAAGCCAAATCTTTAAGGTTTATAAAACCTTGTGTGCCAAACCCATGTGAGTGGGAAAAGGAGATGATGACCATTATAACATGTTTCTACTGCAAAGGTCAAAGTTATTATAATGCCTTCACATATAAATTTAACACAAACAGCTAACTAGCCCTTTTAAAATGTTATAAATAAATATCACATACAATACATTAGTTTCTTGTGTTGTATAGTTAAGTTTACATTACTTGTCACAGTTGTGAATGAGTTTTGTATGGCTGCAGTAGAACGATCTGTTGTGCAGAAGACACTGCGCTTGTGTAACTGCAACTTTAATCATAAATCCGTGTAAACTTTGCATATGACATGTGTTGCTGTTCCACGGTACATTGATCAAGTACAAGACAGGGGAATGTAAACAATTAGGAACATTTAGCGATGTACAAGTTGTGATCTGTACAATAGATGTGAATAAATTTTTTCTAAAGTTTTTAGCTTTACTTTAAAAACTACTTTAGTATGTTTGCCGCAGTTATTTAATGATAAAATCTACCCTAATTAAGGTCTTAAATAACTGATAAGTTTTTCTAAGGGAAGTAGTTAATGGTTTAATAAATAAATGGATTGATTTCGAAAAAGGTTTAAAAATAAAATGTTCGTAAATGTTTATTATTTGACAAACAAGAGTGTCAGATAAAGGTCTATTAAACGTCTCGTAACAAAGGGAAAAGGTATATCGTTTCAGCTGCCAAATAAAACTACGAACTCGGAACATTATTAAGTTCGGATGTTCTGAGATATTTCGATATCGTGATAAGACAGGTTACAGAGAGAAGGACATTTATTTTATCATTGTCATACTTTATTTATATTCTTTGTTGTAATATTTCTTGTAAGATTGTTACATCAATATTCTGTCAGATAACATAAACTAATTAAAGTAATTTATACTTCGTACTTAGGTGTAGTAATCGACAACTCAGATATTCAAAAAAAATTAATTATAGGAAATTAATGAGTGTTCGAGTTGTTGTGTGAGAGTTTTCTAGTAATGTATTCTACATTTAATAAAATTTCAACACGAAATAATAGAAAAAAAAACTACGTTTTGGAATTCTTTTAAAATAATATTAAAAGTTCTTCTACTGTAGTTCGGTAGCTCAGTGGTTAAGTACTTGACTTGTAATTTACAGGACCTGAGTTCAAATCCCGCCATGTAATAATGTGTTTTCGATTTGCATATGTACTCGTACATCTATCCGACGTTCTTACGGTGAAGAAACTGATGCAGAGTGGTTGACTATGGCATTGTCACTCCTAACTTCAGGTAGTCTCCGAGCTCCTAAGTGGGGACGTGTGTAAGCTGATGATGATGTTACTTCAACGTTCGAATATACTTGGAAGTTATTATAAACTATGTCGTCAGTAAATAGTTAACTTTTGAACGGACAATACAAGCGGTAAATTCAAAGCATTGTTACATGAAGGAAACATATTAAACTTATTAAAGTTACAAACTTTAACATCAAGTTTAACGTCATGTTACTAATAGCGCCCTCTACTCGTAGATGTGGTGAGTCTAGTGATGCTCTTTTTAACAATCCAATAAATGTAATAGTGTATTTTGTTTAACGCAGTTATATGTTTATTGTTCCCGGACCTCTTCTATTTCATTATATATAATTTCGATTACTTCGAAGCTCGTATCCCTCTTCTCATAAAAAGGTAAATTAAATTCCTTTTGTATATTACTTTTAGCGAACCTTTCAACAATTTGCATACGATACTGAAGAGATCTGTCCGAATAAATATAAATATTTCAACCAATTTGTTTCGCTTTTAAATGTTTAATTCTAATACGTTGATAGGTATTTATTTATATGCTTATATAAAATAACTCTACTAAATAACTTCGTATGCAAAATAACACACATCATAAGGAGTTCATGCATTGTATGTGTAAGGATTTTATTGCTGAAAAACATGCATTTACAAAAAAAATGTCTCTAATATTTCAAAGTGAAAAAGAATCATTACTAATTTTAATACAGACAGTGTAAACTTACGTTTTGTGGAAGGTATTTTGTGTATTAACACAAGGTAACATAGTACCACTTATATCTGTCGCAGAGATTAATGCGCATGATGAAGGCGCTGCAGGTTGCCCGCAGCACCTGCTGTATTGTTATGTCTGCTCTTGATGCATTGTCATTGTACACTGATACACTGTTAAAGCTTGATAATATTGTTCGTGTAATCAGCTATATATTAAGATAATATACATAAGTAACTTAAGTATGTAAAATTGAAAGTGAAAAATTAATAGAAATTCATTTGTACCTTATTGGAACGAAGTTCCTTATCGCGCGTTGTGGAAGGGGGGCTAGACGGAAAAAATTCTTACGAAAAGTTGTCACGACACTTTTTGCTATAGTAACCATGGCAACGACGTGACAATATATAACAAAAAATCATAGAAATAAAATGTACTTCTTGTGAAGACTTAAGTTTTTTATTTATAGAATAAACATTGGTTCCTTCACTAATTAATTGAAAAGAAACTTCGTTCCATCAATAAGTAGTAAGTAAGGAACGAGAGAATGCTTCTTTTATTATAGTTAAAAAATATTTGTATGTTCGCTCATATAACATGTAAATTTGTATTGCAATTCATCGTACAATAATTACTATAACAACAAACTGTGCTAGTTCAAGTAGAATAGAGTGTTCGTCGATTGGCCCGCGGTTCGTACTGGCAGCTAATTAGCGAAAGTTTCTCGCGAACTCAAACCTTCATTGCTACGGATAAACTTAGTTACGATGTCTGCCGTGTCTAATACAACTGCTTTCTTAAGATAAAGCAACTTTTTAGTAAGTCAATAAGTAAAAAAAAAAGTTTGTATATTTTTTATAATATTCATGCACAAGGTTTGTTTTAGTTAGACAACTCAAGTTACTTATTAAATTTTAAGCTAAATTAAAAGTTGTTTAATAAAAGACTAACTAAGTTTTGTTTTTCTTTCGATGATAATTTTAGCCTAAGTAAACAAGTACGTTTTATCCCTACTCAGCGTATCTAACGAAGGAAAATTTCTAGAAATTAAAGGAAGGATTAAATAATATCTTATGAGTATTTGTTCAATCTTTAACGATACAATGTAGATTGTATATTTTAAGTAATTATTGCTTTATTTTGTGTCCTTTAGGGACACACGCAAAAAGTAAAAGACGAAAGGTGGACAAAAGTAATAACTAACTGGTTCCTCATCGAAGACAAAAGAAGAAAGGGTCGTCCACATTTAAGGTGGTGCGACGATATCATAAAAATTGCTGGTAACGGCTGGACCAGACTAACATCGGACAGGAAGTCATGGAAGAATCTGGAGGAGGCTTTCACCGCTTTAGGCGGCCCTTACACAGAAGATAAGGAGAAAACTCACACTAACCATATCAATTTTAAATAATAAGTTTAGCATATACGGAAACTAACAAAACTAACGCATTTCTCATTGGTAGTAAATATTAGGTTTAATAATATGTAATTATAATATGTAACTGTGTTAAGGGAAAATAAAGCTATCTTTATAGGGAACGTATCTTGAACCATCACATTATTGAGTCACTACTACAGCAACATTGCTTGCTTCAGTGTTGCCGAATTTTTTGAAGGCACGAAGGAATATTTCTCAGGATTGTGCAGAAGCTCAGAGCAATAGATTCTGATGCGTTTCAGACAATCGCACTCGAGGATAGCGACTGAGGGCATTTAACTCACATAACCCTCTTTCCCCAAAAAGGCATGGGTATCTTTTGAAGATTATCGCAGAAGAGATCCCGATACCAAACAAAGGGCATAGGTTAATTTATTTTTACGACACGTATATTGTGACAAACATCAATAAAGATTTCGTACCTTCGTAACGATTAACACAGATAAACCTGTTTATATAAATAATACATGGAAGGACATTAGGCAGCGTGGCTCGCATGTTATGCTAGCTACACACGAGGGCAGAACAGTGACAAAGAAGAGTACTGCAATTGTTGGAATTCAAGCCGAGGCTAAACAGTACTATCTTGGTAGTAAGTGTGCGTTTATACAAAAACAGTACCGCACTGTTTTACTGCTCTACCTCACGGTTTTGCTCTTGTGTGAAACTACATTTATCACAAGGTAGAGGCGACACGTCTGTAATGCTGATAGCGAATGTTCAGCAAGAAATATTAGCCGCCGCTACCTACATACGTAATGTTGCCTGGCTAAGGATTTAGCTGGAATTAGCGGATATAAACTTACTCACTTATATTTGTTTTTAGAACTGAAACTAGCGAGCTATTCGAATTTTGGTCATCCCAATATATTGTTTGTGAATTTAGAAATAATTCTAGTAACATTTTCTTTTTAAACGACTTCAAAACATTATGACACACTATGTTAATATTACATATTATGTTTTTAACACAGACTTCCGATTTTGATGAAAATACGATTTTTTTTTAAATCATATAACTTCTTACCTTCTTTAAAAAAAATTACAACGTCTTCAATTTCACGTTAAGAACGAAGTTAATATTAAAAAATGAATTAATTATAGAAGCTAAAATTATAAACATGAGCTTTTAGCATAAGGTATTTAGTTAATTCGTGTCAAGGGGTACTCGGGATCTGAACTGAACACCTCGCGCTGCGCTTTCCGTTTCATAACATTTGTGGAGTTTACAAAGTAATTAACGGTCCCAGTGAACGGTTTATTTTCAAACTTTGAACCGTACAACTTTCAGTAAAATGCCTTTTGATTGAGGTAAATATAGAAAATCTTATTTATTTGAGACATTCAGATAAAAATAGCTGCTATAGTTGTGAGTTTTCACTATATAACTATCTGTATAGAAACATGTTGCAAAAACAATAATAAACACATAATACATATATATTTTTGTACGAGTGTTTGCGTTTCCATTGCGCGCATGATTAGTGAATTTAGTTTTAACGTGAGATTAATTTATTATTTTCAATCGAATCTTTATATTTCTGTTTGCAAAATTATGTATTCGCCGTAAATTTAATACGACTAATTTTGTATTGAATTACTTATATGTTATGGTCAGTGAATATAAGATATAGGTGAATAAATAAAACTAAATGCAGCCAAAGGAAAATTCAACACACGATTTTGAAATATCGTTTGATCGTAGCTACATGCCAATGAAGCGTTGAGACGGCTCACGCGTCGCGCTCACAAGAAATGCGGACTAATATATTTTATACAGCTTTTCCTCGAAAGATCTTTCTAAGCGAGAAACTTATATGAAATTGACTTCATCTTTGCTAATTTGAAAATTATATAATTCGACAAGTGAGGTATTCTGTCTGATTTTAATGTTATTCATCGATTGTTGGAAATTTAGATAAATATCCGCAGGGATAAAGTAGCATTTTTATAGGTTTACATAGGCCAGCAATTTTTTCAGATTTACATTATATATATATGTGAATCTTGAATCTTCAAATAAAAATGTATCTGAGAGAAAAGAGGTCCTCTTTTCCTTACACATATAAAAATTGTATCAAATCAGTCGTATGTAACTAAAAAGGTATTTCCTCGATGTTAAAAGGAAATATTTCAATGAATGTCCAATGCTATTACTTAATTACAGCTTCAAAGAGATGACATCTTTGTACGGAAACATTTTATCAGTGAAGGGAATTGGCAAATTATTTATAAATCACACTAATATGTTCAGTAAATAGAAAACTTTTTTTGGCAAGGTTACATTCGTAGGTGACTTAATTATAAGAATAACCATTTGAAAGCTTAAATCGTTTCATTTCTTACAAAAACACATCTTTCAATAACAGTCAATCTTTGGCTCTTGTAAAATTATACAAAGCTTATATAGACTTGATTTTAAATTCTCATTTTAAAATTTAATAATAGATCATTATGAAAATTTTTAATTTAAATCCAATATAATTAAAAACAAAAATACCTTACTATGTCATATACTTCAAAGTGTTCGGACTTCGTAGCTTGCTGTAGCTGCACTAAATTAACAGGAAAACATACAAGTTTGCAGTTGGCAACTTAGAATTAATTACTAAAACATTGTTGCAATGCATCACATTCCATTGTTAGCTATACTCGATCATTCTGATGTGAAAATTTAATGAGCTCGTATCATATAGGTTGTATTGCAAACTGTTATTTGTAGTCATCTACTTATCATAGAAGGAAAAAAGAGAGTGACTGTGTTAAAGAAGTATTATTGAAGATGAAAAAGACAGTAGGAGAAGGATAGAGATAAAATAATCTGAGAAGAAACAATTAATGAACATAGAAGAAGCTTCGCGTTTAAGGTTTTAATAATGATAGTTTAAGAATTATGGCGTTAGATAAAAACTAACATAAATATTTTGGTAGTTTTCTCCTACATTATACCAAGCAGTTTACATTGGATTATACCGCGCTTTAACTACTTTATAAACGGCTTATACTCATAGATACAGTCTTTATTCATAGAGACGGAAATAGCTCATGAAAAATATAACCACTTAAAAAGAAATAGTTTGAAGTCGGGCAATACGTTGTGCGGTCAAGATAAGATCCAATAAATTGTGACTTAAACGTTTTCGAGAATTTATTGCGCTCGTTGTCTTGACAAAGTGCCACCGATTGACTGCTGTGACGTGATTTAATTAACCTACTATTCAGGTGTGCGATATATTGAACTTGTATAGAGCAGATTAATGTTATACTAAAGAATGGCGGTAATTAAGAGTTCTCGAATTCGACGAGCACGTTATATAGAAATGAGAATAGTGTGTCAGGGTTGTTGAATGATATATATCTGCATTCCTATTTAAATAGACATCTGAGCTTTATAAATTTTTATTTACCTTCTTTTTTTTGTACAGTTCTACTTTTCTTGTATCAATGATTCATTCATTCTTCCGTAACTTGATTTGGTTTGCTCGACCTACTTGTCTGTTCTACCGATCTTTTATTAGTTTATTTTTTCATTTTTAAGTTCATTCATTAAACACTCAATTATTTTGCCTTCGGTAATTGAATAATTTATATTTGGAGGTTATTCAAGTTGTGAATAATTTAGATTCGTTTACCAAAGCTTCTCTGACATGACTACTGACGTAGAGGATAATCTGTAGGCAGCTGTTACTGAACAGGGAGCAGTAGGGATTTGTGTTCCCTCAGTCTCTTATCAGCCGCAACTCGCGCCGACTGACGCGTGAAACGAGACATCAACACTTTGAATTTTTCAATGTGAATAGTAAAGCTGGGCTTAAACTTTGCGCCTCTATGTTTTTTTGACTTTCAGTTTACATTATCTAAAGATACTACGAAGAAAATTCTAGTCACGAGTCGTACCATTTTACAATTTAGATTTGAGTTAATTTGTATTTTGTCAGTTGGGATACTTACTTCTTTGTTACGTATTTCTTATTTAATTAGCTTTGATTTTCCAAATACTATTTGCTTAACGTAATAAAAAAATAAACAACGTTAAGCACTGTGACCTCAATTTGATTGAAGGGAACTTAATTCATTCAAATTTTTCAGTAATATTCGATTTTAAACCAACTCTTAGAAACGTTGCCTTAAATCAGAAGTGGAGAAAACTAAAGTTTTCTGCACTCACTTTTTCTAGAGACTTATTGAGCAAGGGAATACGTTTAAAGCTTTTTCATTTCTATTTAATATTTATGTCGCATATAATTTTAAACTTTTACTGCCATCAGTTGCTTCACTAATCAAATATACAAAATATGAACTTATGAATAATTTGCATGCAAACAAAGTTAGAAAATCTTCCAACAATGGTTAATACAACATCGTTACCAATACGACTGGGGGCTGCATACTTCTGACTCCTGACAACCGACTGCTGATGTATCGACAGTTTTCAGCCACAACTGGAGCGATTTAACCGCGCTCTGTTTTATTACAATTACAAAAATAATTGCATTTCATAATTATGTTCATGATTCCTACTTTTAGATTAAGACGTCTACAACTGGCATAAATAAGATATGACAATCATGAATATGGTGCACAATATGGAGAACGAATTTGACATTAGCCAAAATTAAAAGTTTTAGAATCATGCATGTCAAACATTTACTTCTTTTCTACAATGCAATACTTCTAATTAATATAATAATACGTACAAAAATCCATTATAATAAGGTACAAAATTTGAATATTATGCACAATAAGCTCGGTCCCTCTCAGTTAGCAAGCGGTGCGTTAAATTTTTACATTTAAACATCTCTGCTGCAAGCGACACCATGAAATTAAATTTGTCCACAACACCACTTGTATGAGTCCGACTACGAAGCTTTTTTGAGCGCAGCAATATGCCGGCAACTCACTAAATGTACAAGAATTAAATTGCTCAGATAATTATATTAAATATAACAACAGGAAATGATGCAATATATTTTATTACAGTTTGAATGTGTTGGGAACTGATTAAATATTTACGATCTGATATATTTATCACAATGGATTTAACATAAAAATATACAATTAAATAAATGCGAATAAGATGACATAAAAACAAAAACGTCAAAACTGAATAGATGTCAAGAAGATTTTTAAAAATATGAAAATTTAATAAATATAGTCCAAGGAAGTTGAAAAAGGCGGGATGTAACTCTGAGGCCGCAACAGAGTTAACAAACAAAACGGTATTTTTCATATTGAAATTAAAGGTCTTAAAACTTAGTGCACGCACATTTTTCGTCTAAATATTTGTATATCTCTGTTGTATAAGTTAAATATACAATCTTTCCACTACGGTATGTTACTTTAAATCTTAACTAGTTGTCGCCCTCGTCTCCGTCCGCGCGATATTAAAATATACTTAATTTGGCTATGTGTTCTACCGTACTATGTTCGTAATTTGTACTTTAAAAAACATTTGAAACTTGTACATTGTACATTTGAACATTGTACATTTGTACATTGTACATTGTTCATTTTACTTGTACATTTGAAACTTTAAATGCATCACATTTTTTAAATTATAATTTTATTTGCACGAAATTAAATATCAAGTTGTACGTTTATATGAGAATCGTTTGCAATTGCTTGTAGTTGAATTACCACCGTTGAGTGAGCGGCACACGGCACATGACAACTGGCATACGGCATAGAGTGTTTCGTCGCAATCAGAAATGATATCTGCCGCGAAATTTAATTCAGCACAGTCGCTTGCAGCTAGCCTCCAGTTAAATACAAACATCAAATAATGATTCCAAATATTGTGCAACGAATATGTTTCTGTATACATATGTACATACAAATGGTTCTTATCATTAACTCAGATAAATGTTTGATATTTAATAGAGATAAATATTTATCAATAAAATGTATTCAAAATTAGATACATACTAGCTGTCGCCTGCGACTCCGTCCGCGCGCAGTTAAAAAAAAATGAAAAATAGATGTTGGCCGATTCTCAGACCTACTGAATATGCTCACAAAATTTCATGAGAATCGGTCAAGCCGTTTCGGAGGAGTACGGGAACGAAAACTGTGACACGAGAATTTTATATATAAGATTTTACAGTGGTTGATGTTTATTTACTACAGATTTCAGTGGACGTGCTGTAACAGCTCTTATAGTGGCAAATTCCTAGACAATATTTGATCTTAGGTGGGCAGCGAAATTAATTCTTTGACTGTACATGTAACAAATTATAAGCTAGTTAGTATACTAATTTATTACATAACATGTTATGTATTTGTTTACATGTTAATGCTAATTAGCGTCACCTCAAAGGGTCAGCGCCATCTGTCGTATCGATACCTGACTAATTGTCCTGTTGACATTGATATAAATTAATTATTATACCACAACGTTACATAATTATTCATCATCAACCTGTCCTTATCCCTATGGAGAGTCGGCACAGTATATACTACTCCTCTATACATCTCTATCAGCTGTCATATTCGAATTTACCCCCTTCTTACACATATCCTCTTTCACACAATCTATCCATACTTTCTTTGGTCTTCCTCTACCTTTATAGCCATCCACATTCAATCTTATTACTTTTTTGTTTATGTGATCATCATCCCTCCGCATAACATGTCCAAACCACGCTAACCTCCTGCTTCTCAATTTCTCGATGATCGGCGCTACTTTCAAACTTCCTCAAATATACACATTCTTAACTTTATCTTTTCTTGTCGGTGTGACTCATCCATCTTAGCATATGCATCTCAGCTACATGCAATCTTCTTTCATCCGAAACTTTGGTGGCCCAACATTCAGTTCCGTACAATACGACAGATCTTACGATAGACTTGTAGATCTGTACTTTAAGCTTGAGTGGCATTCTTGGATTACAAGTCACACCGGTGACCATAATTACATTACAATACAATTTTTGATGAAATATGAATAGATATTATTATAAATAATTTAGGCTATTTCCATATAATGGATATTATTACCTAGATATGTCTGTTTTTTTATATCATAAGGTGGCAAACGAGCAAGCGAACATCTGATTCGCTGAAATAGCATAGCGACCGCTGCCCATAGACATCTGTTATTGCATATGCGTTGCCTACCTTTAATTAACCGAGGAGGGGAAGTATAGAAATTGAATATTTCCTCTTCCTATGTGTCCCTTCCTACGACAAATTCCCATCCTCTCTTTCATAAGAAAAGGGAAAGCGATGTGGACTGAAATAAGGCCTCCAGCACCACACTCATCAGATGAAACGCGGAATTGCTTTCACTTCACGCCTGTCTTTTGTGTGGTCGTGGTTCACCGGTCGAGCCGGCCTATTCGTGCAACCAATGTTGTTGTTGCTGGCGTCTACCACTGTTAGAAAGACTTTATCTGTATACAGAAGACTATGTTATGTAGAAAAGTTTGTGATGTAATGTTAATTTTTTGTAGATTATAAGTTTGGCAACTGTTTGAACCCTAAACAGAATATCTAACATTATTTATCTTTGAGTTAAAATGTCATGAATAAAATACACAAAACAATGTTTCTAATTTCACATATAAATGTTGAACATTGGAAGTTCACTTTGTATCAGAGAAGAAACTTCGCCTCATAAATCCAAATAAACTTTGGCACATGTCACGTGCGGCTTCACGGCGATGCTTCAGTTCTCGTTGATTAAACACACGCCGAGTCGAACTTTTGAACGTATACAAATGTTAGATGTGTCGTTAACGTCGAGGTTTACGACAGGATTACGTGATGAAGCTTTGCAGCTAACGATTTAGAAGCCAGGTTGGAGTGAAAATCAAAATTTACTTTCACAGTGGTTGTCAACTGTTTGAGCGTTTGATTGAAGCAGTAAGACTTTGTACGAAGCCTTTATTGATAGGCAAGAAAGCTTCATTTCATTTTCATCATCTTCTCGGGTTTTTGTTATTCTAAAACAAAATGGAAACGAAAGAAAAATATACATGTTCCATATTCTTTTATGACGAATTGCTATTAAAATCGTTCAGTTGATAAATGAAAAAAAAGCTTTGATATGTTTATTAAGAGTGTGCGGACTTTATTCTGAGTACGTAATTTCGTTCCCCTCACAACATGTCACATGACAAATTACGAGTATCTCAGAGAGACATGGAGGCGGCCGGTACATTTATCTTTTGATTGTCTATGCTCAATTTCATGTAATTTCTCGACTGACGGCACAAATATTGTTTGTTCGACATTCGTATTTACTTTTAGAGTTATGCAGGTCATTACAATGTTTGTTTGTTGTTGTTATAAAATCTAATATATAAAATTCTCGTGTCACAGTTTTCGTTGCCATACTCCTCCGAAACGGCTTGACCGATTCTCATGAAATTTTGTGAGCATATTCAGTAGGTCTGAGAATCGGCCAACATCTATTTTTCATACCCCCCCCCCCCCATTTTTTAACTGCGCGCGGACGGAGTCGCGGGCGACAGCTAGTACTTTTATGTTATTAAATATTTGTATTTTGATAGAAAAAAAATGTCACATCATTACTTTAAGAAAAAGATTCAGTGCCTATATAGAGGTAAATTTAATCTTACTAATATTATAAAGGCAAATGTTTTAATGGATGGATGTTTGTTTGAAGTTATCTCCGGAACGGCTTAACAAATCTTGATGAAATTTGGCACAGATGTATGGTCTGTAAGAACACATAGGCTACTTTTACTTTTTTTTAGCTAGTTAGCTTAGTAGCTAGCTCGTATTTTATAGCTATTAAATAACTAAGTAAGGTTAGTAAAACTAAGTTATATTTAAGTTTTTCAGTAAGTTGAATACAAGCGCGAAGTTCCCGCGGGAGACGGCATCTGAAAATTGCCTGTAAAACTTAAATTGTTTATACAAACTAGTTTTCAGGCGATAGTCGCGCTAGTAAAATATTTTTTAGACTTTTTTTTCTGTTCTAGTTTTACAAATTATTTTATGTGCGCTTGTTTTACTCAGTCTTTAGTTATAATCAATAATGACTGTGCTTGAGTTTTATCAAATTTTAGTTTATTGGTAGGTATAGTTGCCCTAAAATAGTAAATATTATTAAATCTGTTGTGGAATATTTTATTCACAGATTTAAAGCCACTTTGAAATGAAATTAAACAAATAATAAAAAAAGTTGCACGCCCGTAACATTTTCGTGATATTTTATTTATTTCATCGTTTGTATAATGAAACGTCAACATTGCTAATTGATTTCACACCAATTAAGTTTTCGTTATGTTCAATAATTTTTTTATGATTGGAAAGCTTTTTTTAAACATAGCAATATCATAATGTACATAGATAAGATAATATATTTTTTCTCTGACATATTACAGAGGACATTATCATCATTTTTTTTTTTAATATAATAATATATGAGTTTTAAAAAGGAATGCATGCATTTGGATGAAATTCAGTACAGAATTCTGTATGGAAAAACGCAGAGACAATTAATTAGATTGTTTCAATTCCACACAACATCTATGTATACATTTAACATTTCAAATAAAAAAGTTTATATAACATTTCGTAGTGCAAAGTTACTTGCCCAAATTGAATACGGCAGCCGCAAAACACTTGGCCGCGGTAACTAGGAACGTAGAGCTTCACACTAGCCTCTTAAGTTGTTAGTAGGGATGGAAACTAAGTTAGAAAGTACCAACTCGTGTCTAATACAACTGTTTTCGTATTAAACCCGGTCTTACAATGAAGTGGTGGGAAAAAAACTTTTATTATGAACTTCGTAAGTCAAGATCGAAAACAATAGTAAAAGCGTTGTTACATATTTACAACATATTATAAAAAAAAATACTGACACTTTCTTCTCTAAGAAATTATTATATAATTTTCTAAAATACCAAGACTTGAAGTATAAAAGAAGTGAATGCACTACGATAAGTAATGTTTAGTTAATTTTAAAGTAGAATTATTATTACATATTAAAATAGGGATCATTATGAAATCCCGCGATGAAATTGCTGCATATTTATGAGGCAATAGTGAATGCAATGAAAATGCAAATAATTTAACAGCCGGATGCTTGGTGAGTTGCTGAAGCATTCCTTGTTACATATCCCGCACTAAAATATCAGCTCCCTCGCAATATTCATAGTACAGCCTACATTCTCTTAGTAGTACAAATTGTCAGTAGAGGTAAATAGGTATGGGAGAGACATTAAATCTTTGTAGGTTAAGACATCTCTATAGGATTAAATTAATCATTTTTTAATTTTAATTATGATGTAACTACCTATATATATTGTTATCTCTTTTTTTCTGAGAGAATAAGAAGGTGACATCAGATAACAAAAGACATACGATAGTATCTAGAATTACATCACTATTATTTATACTTAATAATTACTACAGAATATTATTTTTGGCGGAAAGTTTTTGATTCATAAAAATTAACAAATTTGATGATTATAGTATTAATTTAGTTATAAATACCTAAGCGATGTTTAAAGTAAATAATGAAAATAACTTGTGTAGCTAAACCGCTCTAAAGCTGCCTTTATGTACGACCTCCACAGAGTTCCGTGTGTCCACCTCGTAAACTGGATTTACGTCTTGAACTTTACCTCGAGTGGAGTTACTTACCATTTACAAATTTGAAATTAAGCAATTTTGTACTCTAATACCAACATGGTCAGTGGAAATTACATTGTTACGTTACTTTATACTAAAGCCTGGAAATAAATTATCATGTTTTTACAAAGATGCCTAAAGAGAGAAATCTCTATTGATATCTAAAAGTTAGAAAGTTGTAGAAGCATCATCTTTAAAGAAAAGAGGTACAGAAAAATGTTATTTCACTTTTCTGTAAGTTCAATCTCTCGTCAAATGCACTCTCTCTTTTCACACTATCTCTGCTCTATAATGATCTTTTATAAATATTTAACATGGACTTTTATCATCCAGATTGAAGAAATAATCAAGAATGCGTGAATTTATGAATGTAGAAGAAGTGAGAGAAGTGTGTCAGGAACGCGACAAATAGAGGTCCGCTGTCGACCTCTTCGTGTTACGGGCGTGAGTTATATTAATATTATATATAGCGGTGCTAAAATAAGATATAAATTAAAATATTAGATTAAATATAATACATAAAAACTAAAATATATCATTAAAAGGTGTCCCTTTAGGCAAGGTTCCGAAGATACTGGCAGCGTTCCCCCTTTGAATGGCAAGACTTATTCTTTGTCCGAGGTAGCTGCCAGCTCTTCGGTCTCCTGTGATGTCGACTAACCTTTTTGATGTTTCCTTAAAAAGACTTTTAGCGCTAGGACCCCACGGACCAAGGGTCTCGACACCGAATGGGACAAATTCATATTCGGAGCCGAGACCCCTGTATTTGTTAGCCTTAGCCTTTTCAGCCGCTTCACAAGCCGCACCAGCTCTGTTGTTGGTTCCATGAAGATGGGATGGGGCCAGCGTGTCTGAACAGGTAGCATCCCATACCAGCACCCGACCCATCTTCCATGGAATCAAACTCATACCGTCCGGCCTCTTGCCATCGTCTCTTGCAATACCAGTTGGTTCTAGTAGACTTGGTACGTTGACGGTGGCAAGAGACCGGCGTATGATATCGTTGAGTGCTGCATGTCTTGAGAAGCGGCCTGCACTTTTTTGGCATGACAGTCCGTGATGTCCTAGAATGTCGACATCACTGCCACAGGGACATTTATGAGAAATGCAGACCGGAACCCCGAGCCGTAGACAGGTTGCGATTCGGAGCGTGTCAGGGTCAAGAAATGTTCCTGTATTTGTTGACGGGTACGCGTGAAGCCAGTAGCCGGCCTCATGCGTACCCACAGCCAAAAGCCTAGCACGCGCCGAATCTGTACTACAGCTCAAAAGATTGTCGTAAGTCAGTTTGCAGTTTAAGTCGTCCCAGCTCCTCTGTGACTTTGGAGAAACTGGAAAATTTTGACCTGGGCATGCAATTAAAAAAGCGTTTCTAGCTTCTTCCAAGCCAGCAATCTCAAAGTTTGAAGGGGGTGCCCTTAAAATTTTACTTATGAGATTTGCTGAACTATGGACAGAAGATAGAAAGGCTGGTAAAGCGACACTGGAAATTTTGCGAATCCCTAAACCACCAAAACGGATGGGTAGGGATGCTTGGGTCCAAGATTGCTCGTTCAGCTGCATATTAAGGATTGATTCTATACTAATTTTGATTAAGTCGTCTAAATGTGTCAAAAGATCTGGGTGATTCCAAAAAGAGCAGCAACGGAGCACATAAGTAAGTTTCGGCACGAAAAGGCAGAATTTTAAGATGCAAAGTGCATAATGTGGACTAATTTCAAGGAGACGGTCAGCGGCTGTTTTAAATTTAGCAATTGAATTATTAATATATTCAGAAAAAGAGTCATCAAAAATTGGAGAACCTAAAAGGTAAAGGGAATCACTGTTAACTATTTTAATATTTGGAGCCAAAATATTAAATTTTTGTTTTACGTCATTTAAATTTAAGTTGGAGTTATTTATAAAAAGTTCGCATTTGCTAAAATTTAGCTCCAAACCAATGGCTTCAAAATTATTTTTGATTAAAAAAAGGTCCGAAAACACAGTATCCACATCACCTCCTAGGGTTCCGTCGTCCAAATACCAAACGTTGAATTTAGAATTTAATTTTTTGATTATCGGATTTATAGCCAAACTAAAAATTGCAGGCCCAAGGGGATCACCCTGTTGACAACCTACTTCCGAAGACAGTTCATTAGAACGATATAGCAATTTCGTTGGGTTCGCGTAACTGAGAAGAAGATAATTGTATATTTCCGGTAAATGATGTTTTATTTCCGTCAACAAGGTATCCCTATTTACCGAATTGAAAGCATTTTTGACATCAATTTTGAGCAACACGTCAGGCTGTCCATAAGTTAAGAAAGAGCGTAACGCATGGACGGCTGCCTCACACCCTCCTTTTACACCAAAGCCTAACTGTACAGGCTCAAATTCCGAATTTAATTTTGGTAAAATATGTCGAACAGCAATTTTGGAGGCCAGACGTCGTAGTGTTGATCCAACAGCAATTGGTCTCACCCCTCCGTCCTTTTTGGTGAGGGCAATGAGGTTCGCGCCGAAAAGAATGGGAACAATTTCTGGATTGACATGACCGGAATACATAAAATTGGTTAATTTAGTGATCGAATTTACAAGTCGCTCGCCTGCATCACCCACAGAACGCGATGTTAAGTCTTTCAAATGTTGGGGTGAGATTCCATCCAAACCTGCAGCCGAACCTGGTTTAAAAGATAAAATGGCATCCGTAACATCTTTGTTTTGAATTTGAAGGCATGCTTGCCCTGCTGTTGGTGGGTCGAGAAAATATGGGATTATTGGAGCTGGAGGATGTTTCGTCTGTAAGGCCTGAAGGGTGTCTGGGGTATCTGGTGATAGCACGTCATTGGAGAACAAAAGGCGAGCGGCACCTTTGAGATCTCCGTCACTGATTTTGTTTTCTATGAGTTTATTGCGATTGCGAAGGGCATCATGTTTGATTATAGTTGCGGGAGAAGGCGTGGAGCTTACAGTACAGTTATTCTTGATTTTTTGTGTCAAAGATATATTCGGTTCATCAGTATTTATTATGTGTAGCGTGCTGTATGAAAATAAAAAAAGGTTCTGCCAGTCTTGAGTACAATTTTTTAAGTAACATTTCTGGATTAGTTGTGATAAATGTGTAGCAACGGTTATTCGTGCTCCTCGAGGGATTCTTTTGACTATGGGTATGGTATTTTTCAAGTGGCTAAGATATATGTGGAAAGGAGTTAGATCGTTGGCTACATAAGCAGGCGCACTCGGAATAATGGGATGGATGTCTAAAGGTGAACTGTTTTGGCTAATACATATTCTGTGTGTTTTTGTTTTGTGTATTTTGAGGCCTTTCAAAGATTTGAAAGATTTGTTGCATTGTGTACATGAATGGGTTGTGTTCGACGTGCCATCACAAGATTGGGTCACGGACTGCATTCACAATTAAATAAAATAACAAAAAAGAATACCTTAAAACAAATTTAAAAAATAAAGTAACTAAAAATGTATATCGAAATTAACGTATTTGAAGTTTATTTGTTAATATCTTCCTTTTTGTTGCTTCTTATAAATAGTTAAATGTTTCTCGTTTTTTTTGCCTTCCTTGTATGTTTATTATTTTGCAGTATGCAAGTCCAATGAGCAATAAGAACTATTATATTTGATAATGTCGTTGATATTATTAACGTAGTTATGTTTCTTTGTCATAAATCCACATGCAATAATTAGTTTCTTGGATAATATTCACAGTTTTCTTCTTCTTATTATGCTTGTCAATGATTATATAAAAGTCTATAGTCTTCACGTACACTTTTATTTCAACTTTGAATTCTTTTGTGCGTCACACTTGCGGCACTTTGTTCCTTTATCATTTTCTGCACTGTTTCCAATATTTTACACATTCGAATACAGTTTAAAATGGTTTTTGTGATTTTTAAAGATTTTACAATTTTTGATAAATTACATGTTGACATTTGACATTTGACTTTTTTTTTTTTTTTTTTTTTTTTTTTTTTTTTTTTTTTTTTTTTTTTTTTTTTTTTTTTTTTTTTTTTATCGTGAGTTATGTTGTTGTTTGTTGCATTAATACTTATAAGTGACAGCGATGCAATTGATTATCTGCGAATGGAATTTTTACGTTCATTGAACTAATTATTCGTTATCAGTATTATATATATGTTAACGACGTTATGTACTTATTTCTCTAATTACATGACATGACACATGACAAATTGAATTAATTAATTCATTCTTATTAATTAAGAGTCTTTTAAATAAATTAATTCGGTCAAATTGATTAAAGTTTCACTTAACCTATAAAGCGTAAACACACGCAAATCTTACGGAGTTACAGTCTCCAGAATAGTCAAATAGAACCAATAGATTTAGACCGCAGCATTCGTTATCATGAATTTTATTATAGTTTGGTTGTTATACAAAAAGCTTTGTAAATAAATTGCAAATATTAGCAAAGCAATATTCCCGAAATGGAACAATACTATTTAGATTGCGGCGTACGGTCAAGATAACAGCCAATGAATTGTGACGCTGTTGGTTGTTACTCTTGCTGCGACACTCCCCGCACATATTACAACACAACACAACACTCTGCGACCTCTACATTTTATTGTATGTTTGTAATATTGTAATAGATTTTTTGACGATGATAAAAGTAGAGCAGCGATAGCGACCACGTAACATCAATTTATTTTGACTTTGGGATCATTGGGAACATTCCGTAGCATAAGGTTTAAACGCGCTTGCTCCATTACATTACGCTACGAAAACCTACTTCACACTTTTTTATAGAGCATAATAAAAATTGTGAGACGCGACAAAATGTTTTAAAACAAAGAAGTTAAGCAACTATAATTTGTAATCAAGTTCTAACTTCATCCAACTGTACCTATCTGATAAATACGGGGAGTAACGGGGTAAACAACGCATGCTTAGTGCAGACTACTTTATTTACGTAACAGTTACGTATAGGTCGGGCGCAGCCGTGCGTTCCATTTCAGGCATGGTGCTTGCGCATACATAACTTCAATTCATCTTAAATTGTAACTCCATGGGAGCAGTGCGTGATGACAAAGGCTAAATCTATTATTCATATATTCTCAACCTTTCATTTAATCGAAGTACACATATTTCATGTTTTTTCACTTGGATTGCTGCGCTCAGCCAAAGCAATTAAAAGCCTATTTAACTTAGATTATAAAGTTAACACTTTTAAGTTGGTCACATTTGTAAATAGACAAAGATCGTAAACGGAAAGATGTACATAAAAATCATAAATGAAAATTAAACGGATTTACATGAAGAAGTTAACTTACGTGGAAATGTTCACAAAGAATTTATTCATAAAAGGAGCTTTGTGTGCATTCCTTTGTTTAATATTAAAACAGAAACGTTATTTATTGAAGAAATATTTTTGTTGATATTTCCTTGAAACTACCTTTTAACCAAATTATTGAAACTGTTTTTACAAAGTAAGTAGGAGAACTGTTTCATCTCAAAGTTTTTTTTCGTTAGAAAATTTATTTTACGAAATTTTAGTTCCCTGATAAGATTTTGTTTTGGCAAGCGACTTGTTATACATATGTTGATTTCCATAATATTATTTAGCAGCCACTGCTAATTAATTAATATTATTATTATTAATTAATTAGCAGTGGCCAAATAGTTAACACAAGTGTTTATATTGTTTAACGTTTTAGCGGAGTACGCGAGTCGTCTATTCGATTCAGTCAGTACAAGCATAGCCTTTACTTGTCAAATGTAGAGATTTGCTGTGTCATCTTAAAATTGCAGCGACTTTGGTCATGACGAACTTAACAAACAGGTTGTTAGTGACTGTGTTTGACGATGACGGATGGAAATGTTCATGATTTTGTATTGCGTGAGTCACTTTGTGACAAAAATTGTAGGGTTTCGAAGATTAACGTTTTCTTAATAATTGAATTTCACTTTACACACACACACACAAAAACATTGCCATTCGGTCGATTAGACAAAAGCCAGCGAATTTATTTACTGTTAATTAACGTTCTTTATCATTTTAACTTAATTGGTATTGTTTGTTAATTTAAAATGATACTGGGAGCATTTCAAGTATAAAACAAGCGTAAACAAATAAAATAATACAGTTGTTAACTGAACATCGCCAGTGAAATTATTAAGGTATATTTATTTAATTTTCCAATGACATTTTTTTTAAATCATTCAATTTTATTCGTCCTTTGCAACTTAATTATGGCAGATTTTAACATCTTTTTTACAGGCCATAATGAAGATTATCATAGTAACAATTCTGCTCGCCGCCGTCATCAACGAGGGCGTGAGTCAAATTTTATTAGAGTATTTTTTATTAAGTGTAACTTTAAAAAAAAAACTAAAACTAACCAAAAATTTCTTTTTTCAATATTTTTAAAGACAAATATTACAAATATGTTTATATGGAAAATAATTACTAAGAGTATGTAAAAAACGATTACGCCAAAAAAGGTTGAAGTAACTACCAATTAATTCTATCTCCTTTATCACCGCGGCTAACCGAGGTATAAAATACCACGGTTTAAAGCCTGTGTAGAGGTTAGTGTTTGTTCCCATTTTTAAGAACTGTCCTAACGGATGAACGTGAAAGTGCACCGTCGGAAAATTAACGAAATGGATAGTAAGTGTTGATAGTCCTTAGTTTTATTTAGAATAGTATAAATAAAATTGACTTTTCCACAAAAAAAAAAAAAAAAAATATATATATATATATATATATGTATACATTAAATTTCATTTTGTTTTTAAATTAGTTTTAAAACACGGAATCCGATTAAATAAATATCCATCCGTGACCTCACTTGACCTGTTGTTTTTTTTTAAAAAGTGGCTTCTATCACTGTCGTTTTATTTACTTTTTTTTCTATCATTATCCTATTTTTCTATACTTAAGACAATTGTTACGTTTCCTACGTTTTGTTGTACAAAAATTAATTAAAAAATACCTTAGCGTTAAATGTTTGATTCGAACACAATGACAGTTGTAAAATTATTGTTTCAGAGTTTCCAGTTAACAGGTCCTGGTATGTACTAGTCGTAAAGTTACACTATTTTGATATTTTTGTTGTATTAATGTACATTTAATACCTATATCCTTTTCTCGCAGTTACGGACCTACTTGATAACACGTTGCAAGGTAAGCACAAATCCAACGACTAACATTTCAATTATAAATAATAAATACCATAGTAAATGTCTGTTCTCTAATCTCATTAATACGTGTTATACCACCAGGTACCGCAGACGCTGTTGATGCTTTACTTCCTCCAGGTACTTTTTTAAATTTCTTTTACAAAAACCAACATCGTTAGTGTTAAATTTATCAGATGGTTATTTTCCGGTCACTACATCCGCTGGCATTAAATGGTTGATTCCATTATTTTGGAGAACAAAATCGTTATGACAATAGATCAGATTTTCAGCATCAGAGCTATCCTCTTTTATAGGGATTGAGTGAATTAGGGCAGTTTTCCATAATCCTGCGAGGGTAAAAAAATGTCAGTTAGACGTCCTACAATTTCAAATTTAAACAATGGCTATACATGCTGTGTTTTGAATTTTTATCTATATATCTATCTATAAGTAGCTGTCGCCCGCGACTCCGTCCGCACGCAGTTAAAAAAAAATTAAAAATAGATGTTGGCCGATTCTCAGACCTACTGAATATGCTCACAAAATTTCATGAGAATCGGTCAAGCCGTTTCGGAGGAGTACGGGAACGAAAACTGTGACACAAGAATTTTATATATTAGATGTACATGTGTTTATTTTTGTAGATGCTGTCCCTGGTGTCAGCCTTGGTGGTGAGTGCTTTTTCATTTTAGGATCTTTCATTCGTTCCTTCAGTTATTTCAAAAATTGCTTATCAGGAAAGCAAGATTTTACTTCCATTACTATTATAACTTATAACGTTGTAAAGGATATAATTATTTTAGGCCCACAAAGTATATTGGTGAATAACATTGAAATATTTTTCAATTTATTCAATATACAAGTACATAAGCTAACCAAAAAATATTAATTTTGCGGTAATTATGCTTCTCATAAGTATGTTACAGCGATGAAATTTAAAATAATAGTAACTGTCGTGATTTATATTGCAGTTCAATCCATTCAGACTTTGCTAATGTTTGCTAATAATGTTGATACGTCTGTTAATTTTGTACTTTAAGTAATGATATGGAAAATGACATAAAGAAAAATAGACATGACAGCTCTACTGTATTGTACTGTACAAAGAAAACCGTATCAATTTTTTACTATTAAGAGGAGGGCGCTATTGAGCTGTCACAATTTAGTTTGACTTAACCCACCGGTTCAGGTAGGAATGAAATAAAACGAACATTTGCGCTAGTCTTAAGGAATTTCGAATACGGAAAAAATAATGTGTGTTGTCAACATAAAAATTATGAATACTTTGGTTGTCTTTAATTCCAAATAATGTTTCTTTATAAATAAATATATTTTAAAATGCTTAAACCTCACAACTATTACTTGTTTCTGTCCGCAGATACTATTCGAGGACTTACACCATAACTTCTTATAATAAACTGAATTGGTAAGAAATGCAACTTTATTGTATCTCTCTGACAGTGATAGACCCCCAACAACAATATTTGTTGGGTGCACGAATGCGCCAAGTCGACCGGTGAAATACGATCACACAGAAGACAGGCGTGAAGTGGAAGTAATTCCGCGTTTTTCTGATGAGTGTGGTGCCGCAGGCCTAATTTTAGTCCTTTTTCCCACCCTTTTCCTATTAGGAAAGGATGGGAAGGGGAAGTGGATTTGGCGGAATAGGGGACGCATAGGAAGGGGAAATATCCTCTTTCTGTGCGTAACCTTCTCCCTTGATTAAAGGTAGGCAACGCATCTGTATTTGCGGATGTCTATGGGCAAGGGTCGTCTCGCTATTTTGGCGAATTCAGGTGGCCGTTTGCTCGTTTGCCACCTTTTGATGTAAAAAAACAGAAAATCTCTAAACCGTAATTAATATTAAAGATTAAAGAGAAGACAGAATATAAATAATTTTCAAATAAATTAATAAATAGGTTTTGTTGTTAATGTTTAATCGTTTAAAACTTAAAATAAAAAACATTAAGGTAAAAAAGATTTTAAATGATTACTTAATTTGTTACAGGAATAACATCAGTACTTCCATCAACATATTTTATTTATTAGTATGACTTGTCTACTATTTAATCTTTAAGTATAGTAAAATGTAAAAAAAAACACACGAATAACTACTGCGTGTTTTTTTAGCGTACTTTTAACGATAATATTTATTTATTACATGTAACATTAGATGTATACAAAATTATTTGTATTTTATAATTTTTAGCCGACTTCAAAAAGAAGGAGGTTATCAATTCGACTGTATTTTTTTAAAGTTCTTATTTATGTGTTTCATATTTGTTTGTGTAAAATTATAATTTAAGTATAATGTATTGCAATTAACAAACTAGAATTACTTTTTTGCAAAAAATGTACAACTGCAAAACATGTATATTGTTGAATGGATTAATTAATTTTCTGTTTTAAATATTTGAATAAAGGTTGATGGTTTACGATAGGGTAAAATTACTATTTGTATGTACTAAAGATAAACAAATCCACTAGTTAGTAACCAGTGATTACAAATTTGAATGTACGTAAAGTGAAACGGTCTGATTGATTACGTCATCATAATCATCATCAAGTTGTCCTTGTCCCTACAAAATGTCGGCACTGTTACTTTTCGATACATTTCTACAAACTTCATATATGAATTCTCTTTCATATATCCTCTTACACATAATCCATTCAATCTTTCTGTATTTTTTTATACTATAAAATGGCAAACGAGCAGGTGGCCACCTGATTCGCCGTAATAGCGAAGTGATCGCTGCCCACAGACATCCGCAATTGCAGATGCGCAACCTCCTTCCACTGCCCTTTTTCACGCTTGTCATGTAAGAAAGAGGACTAAAATTAGGCTTCCGGCACACACTCATAAGACGAAACGCGGAATTGCTTTCACTTAACGCTTATCTTCTGTGTGGTCGTGGTAATTCACCGGTCTACCTATAAATATAAAAGAAATCTATCTATATATATAAAAGAAAGTCGTGTTAGTTACACTATTTATAACTCAAGAACGGCTGAATCGATTTGACTGAAAATTGGTGGGCAGGTAGCTTAGAACCAGGAAACGAACATAGGATAATTTTTATCCCGTTTTCTATTTCTTTTTCCGCGCGGACGGAGTCGCGGGTAAAAGCTAGTCTTATCTATATATATAAAAGAAAGTTGTGTTAGTTACACCATTTATAACTCAAGAACGGCTGAATCGATTTGACTGAAAATTGGTGGGCAGGTAGCTTAGAACCAGGAAACGGACATAGAATAATTTTTAACCCGTTTTCTATTTTTTTTTCCGCGCGGACGGAGTCGCGGGAAAAAGCTAGTATATATATAAAAGAAAGTCGTGTTAGTTACACTATTTATAACTCAAGAACGGCTGAATCGATTTGACTGAAAATTGGTGGGCAGGTAGCTTAGAACCAGGAAACGGACATAGGATAATTTTTACCCCGTTTTCTATTTTTTATTCCGCGCGGACGGAGTCGCGGGTAAAAGCTAGTATTTATATAAATTAACTAATAAATTCTTAAGATAAAGCAACTATGATTGTAACAATAATATGAAGGTAGTTTTCGTATCCAAATGGTGACAACACTGAAGCTTTTTAAGATGTGTTGTAATTTGCATTTCCATGAAATGTTTGTTGACATTTTTTAGTACAATATTGTTTGCATTTTCATCACTCTGACAATATGCTGTAATAGTAAAGTACATTTGTAGCAAATGCTTTACGAGAATAGTAAAATTTATCACAACAAGAAGAAAACTCACAAACACGTACAGAATTATTGATATATTACATATTACTTTTCCAAATTAGAAGTAAGTAAATTATAATGGATTATTGTAATATTTCTTTTGACTATTGAGGTTTATTTAAAACTATTTCTTTTTAATGTCACCGCAAAATGTTCAGTGCCTGTTACATAACAAGCTGTAACAGTGCGAGCCAAGCCACGTTCGCCGCAAGTGGGACCGAATTATTTAACTGTGGACAATACCAGCTACGCTTTCAAATATATACGATTACTAACACACTTGATTTAGATAAATATTATAAATTCTAACATTCAATATATTAAGACATGTAAAGTTTTTTCGCTTAGAAAGCTTAAACAAATGGAATGAAATAATCTTAATCTTATCTTACTAATATAGTAAATGCGAATGTTTAGATGTATGTTTGTTAGAAGGTGTCTCCGGATGAAATTTGGCAAAGATGTAATACGTAGTTGGGAAGATCACATAGGCTACTTATTTTTTTTTTAATTCTGTACGGACGGAGTCACGGGCGACAGCTAGTCTTAAATACGTGTATGAATTGATACTACCTTCCTACAGTCCAGATATCACTTTAATTTGGCACTGTATTCCGTATGAAAATTTTCTTAGTTCTTTGAGTTTTTTTACAGGAGTATCGGTGTTGGTTACATACACAAGAGGATCAAGGACCGAAGTGTCTCAATTTCAGCAGAATAAGCTACTTACGTACGATACATGTTCTATAAATCAGCTTATATCATGCACTATGCTGTGTGAATATTCATGTCGTTATGTCTCCATCTCGCAGTGTTACTGCGCGGAGATTGGTGCACATTATTCACAGCTCGTGATTAAGTCGTGTTACATCGATGCAGTGCTTTGTTTATTCTGTATAGTGCTAGGATAATGTATCATAATACTGTTATGAGGGGTTTCTAATGGATTAGTGAGGCAGGCGAAATGAGTAATGTAATCATACTTTCAGGTGTTGGAAACATTTTTATCTGAAGACAGAAATCAGCGCAGAATTTAAAAAAGTACCCTATAATATGCCAACGGGCATCAGCTACCTTCCAGTCAAAATCGTTCCAGTCGACCGGAGTTAGACATACAGATAGACTAACATTCTTTTTTTTTTTCGTTATTAACAACGCCAATACATCACGTATACGAAATATAATTTTTTTTCTTCTATATTATATACAGACAGTCCAATCTTATTAATAAATATAGATGTACACTACAAAGTTTAAACCGTGTAATGTTTTCGTCGTACTCAGTATTAGATACAAAGATGGTCAAAACATTTCACCCAATCCGGTAATAATAACGAAGTAACAGCCCGAGCCGAGGCTCCTGAGGGAGCCCTCGAGCCTAGTTACTCTTAAACGAGGTTTAGGATAAGCGCCATCTGCGCCCGGCCACCTCAAGCCCGGTGAAGCAGCAGTCACAAAAAAAACCATTTCAGTCGAGAATTTGGCATTAGCATAGACATATTTAGGTACCATATATTTTATTTAATAAATATTATATATTGCATTTTAGTTTATTAAATGTACTTAACATTCTGAATCCTGAATATTTTGGTTTTAAGCAGCTTATTTTTTTGTTAAATAACATAATAATTTTGAGAAATATGAAAATATGAAAACCCAGCGCCGAAAATGTTATTAAATTCAACCTTTTCCACGAGGTCGCTTCAATCTTAAATAATAAAATACCTTTTGCTGGAATTAATTAAGGCTAGATTGTGGTACAAAATTTATAAGAGACCGCTTGCTGATATTTCATAAAGAGATTTCGGGTCAACAGTACTTAAGCTAGGCTCTGGCCTTTGACCTTTAAGATACAGGATCTGTAAGCGCACACATTGCCCACTTTCAAATAAAAACAGACAATTCTAAACTTGCTCGTCTTCATTGTTCGTTTTATGTAACTATATAAATTTTTGACTTAGTTGCATAAGTGTCAGCTTGATAAGTCTTAGTAAGTTATATCATCTCTTTAGTCAAAGGCTTTGTCTATTACATAGTCATGTAGTGTAATGTGGTATAGACCTACGATTATTTTTTTTACATTATAAGTTGGCAAACGAACGATGGGCCACCGGAATTCGTCGGAAAAGTGAAGCGACCGCCGCCCATAGTTATCTGCAATTGCATATGAGTTGCCTACCTATCAACAGAGGAAGGGACGCATAAAATGAGATAATTACCCATTCCTATGCATCGCCTACTTCGACAAATCCACTTCCCCTACCCATCCTTTCCATATAAGAAAAGGGTGGGAAGGACCAATAATAGGCCTCCGGCACCATACTCATCAGACGAAACGCGGAATTTCTTCGACATCTGTGTGGTCGTGGTATTTCAACAGGCGAGCCGACCCATTTGTGCAACAGATGTTGTTGCTGGCGTCTATCACTGTCTACCTACCCCTACCTACGATTATTCTGTGCTCTAAGGCATAAGTCTGGCGAAGTATCTTAGTTAGATTTGATAAAGGAAAGAATGATGTTTTATACCTATAATTTTTACTAATAGCATGCGAGTCCTATTGAGCTATGCTCATAAATATTTTCGTACATTTTTTTAGGGGTTTACACCGCTAAAACATCCATATAAAACTTATTGTTGTCTCTATTTTTTCATCGAGAAAGAGAGTGATGATTGTTTTTGAATATAAGTGTTTCGGTAGTGTAAACATACGTTTAAGTGTAACCTAAATTCGTTACGATTGTAAACAAAGACAAAAGAGCATTAAAGGTTTCTAGTATTAAATCCTCTCGGGTTTCAATCTTAAGACAAAGACAAATTGCAATTTAAACTAATATTAATGTTTTTAAAGTACACTCTAACGTTGGATACTTAGAGACAGCCTTTGTGAAGTAAAACGGAAAACACTTAGACTGGCTGCACGCTCCATTAACTTTACTGAAACTAGCTATCGGAGAACTTCCGCTCCCCCGCAAAGACCCCTCAGAGAAGTTCTATTGACTTAAAATATCGGGGGCTGTCTTAAAAATACTATTTTTAAGAAGACAATAGCCAAATGTTCTTGCTGTTGAAATAATTTAAATTATCTAGAAGCATCTTGGAGGGAAGGACTGGCTACTGAAATGACGAACGACAGATCTGAAGAAAGAAAAATGTTGCGTCGACCATAAGATGGTATAAAGACAGGAATATCATGAACCAATAGTATGTAATTCAAACAGATTGATTTATTTTTAATAAATAAATTATATCGTACGAAATTATAAAGGGTATACAATATTGATCGCATACGAGTTGAAATTCAATTCTAGTACTTAGCCTCTTACGACCAATAAAACTGATAGAACGCTATAAAACTGAAGCAGACCCACGTGAGGGACATAAACGATACCAGACTACAGCGTATCCAGGTATAGTACGATCCAAACTTTATGACCGCTCGCAATTATAGACGAAGTAGTGAGTTTTAGCTATTGGCAACGTAAAGGGAAGGGTGGGGTACAGAATAGCCACCATAAAGTTTGAATTTTATAATACATAATATATATCCTAAGATCACCAACAAAAAGTTTCATATTGATGTCAAGAATTAGTTGCAAGTTGAGTTTACTTATTTTTTAAACTCACCATAGATATTTACTTAACCAATTTTCTTTTCCTCAAAGAGAGTTAAGGTGAGTGCACTTTTTTATCGGTCACATCTATACAAATATTATATTTTTAACAAAGTTAGCAAAGCATGATAATCGTCAATATGGTTGCTTTGATGAAAACATAATAGAAAACAATATTAAACCCAAAACAATGAAAGTTATGTTTTATTCCCTCCTGTACCCGTTACCTTTGTTAAATTTGTGCAGATTTCACGCTCCTTTAAATATATGGGCTGTGTAAATTGAAATGTTTAAACACGGGTGTATTTTTTTATAATTTACTATTCTATTCTATATATTTCTACTATTTACTATATTATGAAATATTCGTTTTTGGTTGTCGTTAATTGTAAAACAATATGTTTACATTTTAAACTTACACGTTTAATGCATATTTCTGATATAAAATCTACATTAAGTGAAGTAAATGCTTCCTTAGTGATCTATAAAAACTCTTAATGATCTTCTTTAATGATGTTAGATCTTTGCTTTAACTAAATAACATATTGAAAAGGAACATCTTTTATCTAAAAAAGACTGCAGCCCAGTACTATTCATATTTGAGAATAACTTTCCCATTTCGCGATAGAATGAAAAAGCAAATCATCACATCCAACAATTCCCATTTGATGGCACGTAGCAGTTAATCAAGCTTATCCGTGGCGCGGCGATACGGTGCAGCACTGACCAGCCAGCAATTGTCTCTGAACCGCTGCTGATTTATGCATGGACTGCAAATGAAGCCCGGATACATTTGCACTGCGGGGAATTGTTTCCTAATATCTAATACTTCGCTATTAATAATAGATAGACAGTAAAATAAAAAAATAACAGAACATGTAATTCTTGTTGGTTCCAAATAAGATTTAATTTTGCGCTAGAATAGATATAGCGATAGTCGAATTGATTCAAACCCACAACCATGTGATACGATGCCAGCAATCTTAACCATCGGCGCTTTACTATATACGTAAAGGGTCTCTATTAAAAACCAGTTAACGAATCTTCGTGCGGTAATTGGAATTATAACAATTTGAGGAACGGTCACGACGCTATTTTAACGATATCAGGTGTCTACTTGCTTATTTGCCATCTTACTTCTTATCTTACTTCTTACTTTATACTGATATTATAAATGCGAATATTTGGTTGGATGGATGGATTTATGGAAGTTTGTTTGAAGGTATCTCTGGAAGGGCTTAACGGATCTTGATGAAATAGTTCAGAGATGTAGAACATAGTCTGGAAGAATACATAGTCTCTAATTTAGTTTTTTTTTATTCCGCGCGGACGAAGACATGTGCGACAACTAGTATGCAATATAAAAATGTCATCTTTTTAACTATGTAGGATATATATAAAGATAAAAAGTAATAATACTGGCTGGATCCTTTACAAAAATAAATTATGACGGTATGTGAAAGAAGCGAAGCGTTTAAAATTAAAAAAAATACATAATATGGAATGTTTGTCGGCGCCTCGTAGATCTTTCTATTAAATATGTAGTTTTTCTATTTAACCTTTTTTCTTTGTTTTAATTAGAACAATAATTAATTTAGCAGTTTGTTATAATACAATAATTGTTAGGATTATCCTTTGTTCAATATACGTAATCTCATTTTGCCAGCTATTGCCTTCTCAAGTAGCGATAACCTCGGCTTTGTGGTTTACGGTTATTGGAAATTTGTTTGATTTGATTTAATGTTTATATTCACTTATAGTATTAGAAGCTTTAAGTATAATTGAAGTATCTTCGTTTCGATTCATTATAATAAGATTATCATCGTAATTTAAAAAGAAATTGAATGCTGTGGGTGATAAAAATCATATTTCATTGCGGCTCGTAATTTACACGTAGGTATCTTGCTCATAGATTTTCAATCGCACTCAAATTACAACGCGCAAAATTTTAGGATGGCTTAATTTTACATAGAAGTATATAAAAGGTTATTTTTTAGTAGTTTTCTTTATACTTATGCAGTGTGTTTATTAGAAACAAAAGCTGCAATAACGCGAGATGGTTACGAGCTTTCGCTGCAAGAGCCTCTGAGCTTCTCTCGAGAGCTTTGGCCCGCGATGACGTCATAACAATACCATTTGCATAATTTGTTGTATTACGAGTACAACTGCTAAGTTAAGTGTATGTTTGTATTTTATTTGTAAATATGAGATTCCTTCGTACATTAATTGTGACTGTAAAGTTCAGTGACCAGTAAATGTAAAATATTTTTCGGATCCAGTGTACTACTGTTTCAATACAAAGATTTCATCAAATATCGAGCTTCTTTGACCTTGTTCAGCTATAACAAAATTTGAAACAATATTTTCTACGTTCATACACAGAAAGGTTTTATTTTAATAGGTTTATTTGGAGACATATTTACTAAAGAGCTGCTTACGTAACTACACGAGTAACGTCCTGAGTTGCAGTTACTGTATTACTTTGATTGACGAATTAAAAATGAGAAAATAACTATTATGGAAAAAGGATAGAATAGCGACAAGTTTTGATTGCTTGCCGGAAAAAATAGTGGTCGATCCCTTTGGGAACGAGAGGTCAGAGCGCGAATAAAAAAAGCAAATCACAGGACCTTTTGAAACGACATTGGTAATTTCTTATTTCATCCCCTCAGTCGCCACACAGCTCGTAAAATTTGATCGCATTCTTATGCCTAGGGAAGCAAGATAATAAATAAATCGAATTTTTGTTAAAAGAAAAAAATAATTTATATTATTACTCTTTAAATTAACCGCCAGAGAAATAAAACATTAAGTTAAAAAGAGAATGAGAGAAACATTCTTTTGTCTTGAATATAATGAAATACATAAAGTTTAAAAAAAGCCAACATCACGCGGTGTTCCCAGGCGGTCACCCATCCAAGTACTGACCGCGCCCGACGTTGCTTAACTTCGGTGATCGGACGAGAACCGGTGTTTTCAACGTGGTATGGACGTTGGCGACCGCTGTAGCATATTTATAGAAAAAGATTTAGTTGAGATATAATTAAGTTTATGTATATAAAGAATTTAAAAAAATCTTAAATTTGTCTGTAATTGCATTTATTTAAAGGTAAATAGAAAAAAAACACTTCTGGATATTTTATGCAAAAAAAAAAAATGAGTAAGAAAGCAACGAAAAGCCAACATCACGCGGTGTTCCCAGGCGGTCACCCATCCAAGTACTGACCGCGCCCGACGTTGCTTAACTTCGGTGATCGGACGAGAACCGGTGTTTTCAACGTGGTATGGACGTTGGCGACCGCTGTAGCATATTTATAGAAAAAGATTTAGTTGAGATATAATTAAGTTTATGTATATAAAGAATTTAAAAAAATCTTAAATTTGTCTGTAATTGCATTTATTTAAAGGTAAATAGAAAAAAAACACTTCTGGATATTTTATGCAAAAAAAAAAAATGAGTAAGAAAGCAACGAAAAGCCAACATCACGCGGTGTTCCCAGGCGGTCACCCATCCAAGTACTGACCGCGCCCGACGTTGCTTAACTTCGGTGATCGGACGAGAACCGGTGTTTTCAACGTGGTATGGACGTTGGCGACCGCTGTAGCATATTTATAGAAAAAGATTTAGTTGAGATATAATTAAGTTTATGTATATAAAGAATTTAAAAAAATCTTAAATTTGTCTGTAATTGCATTTATTTAAAGGTAAATAGAAAAAAAACACTTCTGGATATTTTATGCAAAAAAAAAAATGAGTAAGAAAGCAACGAAAAGCCAACATCACGCGGTGTTCCCAGGCGGTCACCCATCCAAGTACTGACCGCGCCCGACGTTGCTTAACTTCGGTGATCGGACGAGAACCGGTGTTTTCAACGTGGTATGGACGTTGGCGACCGCTGTAGCATATTTATAGAAAAAGATTTAGTTGAGATATAATTAAGTTTATGTATATAAAGAATTTAAAAAAATCTTAAATTTGTCTGTAATTGCATTTATTTAAAGGTAAATAGAAAAAAAACACTTCTGGATATTTTATGCAAAAAAAAAAAATGAGTAAGAAAGCAACGAAAAGCCAACATCACGCGGTGTTCCCAGGCGGTCACCCATCCAAGTACTGACCGCGCCCGACGTTGCTTAACTTCGGTGATCGGACGAGAACCGGTGTTTTCAACGTGGTATGGACGTTGGCGACCGCTGTAGCATATTTATAGAAAAAGATTTAGTTGAGATATAATTAAGTTTATGTATATAAAGAATTTAAAAAAATCTTAAATTTGTCTGTAATTGCATTTATTTAAAGGTAAATAGAAAAAAAACACTTCTGGATATTTTATGCAAAAAAAAAAAATGAGTAAGAAAGCAACGAAAAGCCAACATCACGCGGTGTTCCCAGGCGGTCACCCATCCAAGTACTGACCGCGCCCGACGTTGCTTAACTTCGGTGATCGGACGAGAACCGGTGTATTCAACGTGGTATGGACGTTGGCGACTGCTGTAGCATATTTATCGAAAAACATTTCGTTGGGTGAATATTACCATTTTGTGTACTAAATAGTTTGAAAAATTAAAGTTTGTCTGCCTGTATTAAAATATCTGCATAAATCAACAATTTAGACTGTTTTTTCCTATGATACTGTGAGGAAAAGTAGAACCTAAAGACTTCTCACTCAAAATAAGAACTGATTTAAGCTACAGAAGATTATAATGAATTGGATCCTAGTGTCAGTCGGGCAAAAAGCTTTTTAATTAACTTTTACGCAACAAAATGTATTGCCCGTAGAAAACAACTTTTCATGTGAAATGATGGGGGGCTATTATGAGAATTTAGGTCGGACCGAGCGCTACGAGGCACGTCGTTAAGCGGAGCGGACTCTGCGAAAAAAACCTAATGTAGGTACGCAACCAAAAGCGTCTCACAATCTCACATTTTAATGCTTCGTACTCTTTAATTAACAGACGCAATGGCTATAAGAGTAAATCAGTGGTTAAAATTTAGATTAACATACGACACGATCCTCAAAAATCTTGTATTTTCAGCTTAACCCTTTTACTACGCCTGGGCCTACTAACTTCTACTTGGCAACGTTAAAAACTAGCATTTACATGTTTTTCTTTTCGTAATGGGTAAGTTTTCTTTTAGGTATGAACTAAATAAGATAAAAGAAAATTATTAGTCTGTCCGATATGTTCCTTCCGATTTTCGATAGGTAGTTCAGAAGGGCCTTGAACATATTATAATTATTGAAAACACATGACATCTTTACATATTCTACAATAATATGGTACATATTATTATTAATTTAGGCATTTAGGCATTTTTGCTTTTTTTTCTTAAAGGGCAAATATGCGACAAGCGAAAAATATGGTAAAAACTTTCGCAAAACTTGCCATACTGAGAATAATTTCTCCTCTTTGGTTGAGATGAAACTGATTTAGATATTTGTTTTGATTTTTTAATATAATTTTAAAAATGTACACCAAAATTTAAGCGAATTTCGTTTCAAGTGTCTTAAAAAATTGCCACGAACTTATCGGACAACCCAATATAATATAAGGAATCCAACATGTATCAGAATTGGCGAAGTTTGACGAAGATGTTTTTATGACCTCGTCTATATTTAACTTTATAGGAAAAAGGGTTTTTATCGATGAAAAGCCTAGAATAAGATTTGTATGTAGAAAAAGTACAATGTTTTGGTAATAAAAGATTTTACACACAAGATAAAGTAATACTAAATCTGACAAAGTATATCCTTTTTGACACCCTCATTACTCCTAACTCGTGACGTGACGTCACACATAAACGTAGACGGCGTTTATGTTGATATAGACGTAGAGGTGGATGTAAGCTCAGGCGTAGGCGTTGTCGTAGACGTATACGTAATAACTAACTAGGGTGACGCAGAGACCCAAAGTGGGCCTTGGCCTCCGACAACAAAAGTCTCCACTTTCTCCGATCCCCCGCCGTCCCGGCCCAATCTCGGACCTGTAGGTCCCGAAGATCTCTATCTACCTCATCCATCCAGCGATATCTGGGACGGCCAACTGGACGCCGACCACTCGGTCGTCCCATATATGCGCGTTTGACACCACGACCATCATCCATTCTAACGTATACGTAATATTGCAAGTAAATATGAAATTACGTCAAAAATTTCAAAAATAATTTTTAAATTGTTTTAAACTAGCAGATATAGTTTGGTAGCATAAGATGCCATGTTTTGATATATTCATAAGCAATTTCCCCGCACGTTCATCGACACCGGATCTCTAATGGTCGCATTTACGACCCGCTCTGTATTAAAATTTACTGCAAATAGACAAACAGGGGTCGACGCTAACATATTTATTATTTAACAAAGAAACATTCGTACACTATACCTTAATATGTAACTAGATTAAAGATTACTTTCAGAAATTGTTATATATTTAAGTTTTGTGAAAATTTAAGTACCCTATTATGTATTGATGTACAATAATTCACAAATACTAGACTTTTGATATAAAAAAAATAATTACAAGAAAAATGTTATATAAAGAGATTTAATTTCAATTTCTTTGCGCAGGTGATACTCAGACATCGTTAAGAACACCACTTTACAATGCTATTCACGCGAATGTATCCACAAAACAGTTTAATGTGAGAGTTACCTCGGATACTGGCCACTAAGTGTTACTTGAGAACCTCCAGGTAAAAGGAATCTTTGGCAACAATAGCCTTACGCATTATCCTCGAGCACTGAATTATACAATACTATTGTAACATAAAGACTTCAATACACCACAAAATATCAGTAAGACGATTTATCTTGATAAAGTATTTAGGTTTTATAGTGAAATAGGGTTGTCATAATGGTTTGTCTGTCACATTTGTGACCTTAGAGCCCAACCATAATCGATCTTCCTTTATATGTGAGAGAGAGTATAAAAATTGATCGCCCGGTATTCTAGTTACTCTGTTGTCAGAAGTGACAGTATTTACACATATTTTTGTCACTGTTTTTTCTAAGAAAATGTGAGGGATCACACGCAATTGAAACCCACAGAAAAATCGGACAAAGAAGCAATGGAATAGAAATGTTAATTATTAATAAATTAGAACAAAAATGATCGAGATCGATTATTGAAACGTAAAAGATCATAAATAATTAAAAAATAATTTATTAAATTCATAATAAAAATAGAATTCTTTCTTCATAAGTCTTTAACAAATCATTCAGTTGCCTTAAATAAAATGGATCGTTTTAAGTAAAATGAGTGAAATTAAAATAAGCCTTTTATCAATAAAGGAATGTCATTCACAAAGCCGCTCCATTATTTACACAGTATTATGATAATAACAAAGACCTTTGATACAAATGAAACTGTAAGCCTCAAAAACAGACATTAATTGAAGGATTTTCTTGCTTTTCATCCTTATATCTTCGTATAAAGGTACCATTACATGAACTTCAATAAGAAAAAATTAAAAAACTGTCAATAAAATGTTGCACGTATCTAGGTTTTTTTTATTCATGGCTAGCAAAGCCTGATCTACAATATTCCAAAAAGTATGCATTTTTGTGGTACACTTTGCTAAGAAACTATTAATGTTTCAGATTTGTTCTTGGATACACACACACACACGCACATACACACACACACACTCACTCCGCTGGCACAGCGACCCAAAGTGGGTTTTGACCTCCGACACAAGAGATCGCCAGATTAATTAAAGTAATTTCAATTTATTTGTAGATATGGTATCGATATAATAATTATTTGAGATGTAATTTTGTTATTTATTAGTATTTTATTGTATTCCTAACGCAATCTTTTCAACTGGACTGTTGAAACATATTCAATATAAATGACAAGGTAAAAAACCACATGAGTCATCCTGAAGTACCGTTTTTGCTAGTATTAGATGAAATGCTAAATTTTCGAATAATTTTTGATTTTGGGCACTTTAAGTTTGGTTGCAATATTATTTCTTGATTTAATAGTAGTTTGAATTCTTATACGTAATAACTTAGTTACTTTATACGAGTACACTAGTTTATAACTAGGGTTTAAAAGTTTCAGTAAATAAAATGGATTTTCTACTTCCAGCATTAAATAAGTTAAAATATGAGCACGTTAAACGACAGTTATTTGAACTTCAACTATCAGCCATTAAAGTTTGCAAAGTTACGCCATTTTTTATTTTGAAAAGAGCAACGAAGTGAGAAAAGATTTGTTAGTTGTTTGCGACTCGTTCTTCTGAGTTACATCTCACTTGTATTCTGAATACAAAAGTGGAAACAGCACGGAAATAATATGGCTTATTTTCTTTACATTAGAATTGTATTTTTTTATAGAAATAGCAGTGAAGGTGTAAGGTTCACCAGTTGTTAAGTAAGTGATCACTTACTGCAAACGTTTGCGCTACTTTAATAGGGATACATTTTTATCTTACTAATAATATTAATGCGAATGTTTAGATGGATGTTTGTTTGTAGGTATCTCCGGAACGGCTCAACGGTTTTTTATGAAATTTGGCATGGATATAGAACTTAGTTTGGAAGAACATATAGACTACTAGTTAAGTTTTTTTTTAATTCCGCGCGGACGGAGTCGCGGGCGACAGCTAGTAATTTGTAAATGCCGGCACCGCATCTGCAATTCCTCTGGTGTTGCGGATGTTCATTCGTGTCGTTGAACACCTCGGTGTTCCCTCCACTCATTTGCCCCCTTCTCTTATATAAAAAAATAATTTTCTGATCACTTTCAAAATATCGCGTTAACTTGTTTTAAAGCTGTATTACTACTGCTTTGAATTTGACTTATGACTTTATATTCCAATACTGATTACACAAGTATTCGCATGTGAAATGAAAGGTTTAATGATAAATTTTGCATCTTCAGTCAAGTAAATAGCAAAATAATAAAAATAAAAAAATAATATTTCCTTAATTTGTTAACGGATTACTTTTTTAAAGTTAATTTTATTTATTTTATTCCTAAATTATGAATACTTAATCTGTTGCATCACCGCCTTTTTATGTCTGATACAACAATCATAACGTCGTGTAATAAATCCCAATTTATTAAACTAAAAAACCTAAATATTCCATTAAGATACTAAAAACTATCATACTAAAAAATGGTAGGCCGCGAGCACGAAATTAGTGACGAGCTGGGCAAATGCTACAGCGCAGCGGTGAGATCTGAACAAAAGTACCGCATCGCTTGCGCTTGTTTCGTGCGCGTTGCTACGCTCGTTGCGCCGCCGTCCCGTGGTATTGGAGACGAAAAATAATTTTCGTTAGTGCGAAACCTTGCTTGGAAACCTCCCAAACGTTTTTCTATTTTTGAGTGTCTCTTTATAAAGAGATCGTTTTTAAAGTGGCATGTTTTTAAATAATCATTTATGTTTTATTTAATTCAATAAGTTATTAAAATAGAATTATACAAATTGCACTTATTGCACTTTCAATTTTAATCTGTTTGTCTTTTTTAAATAGATTTTCATCAAAATTATAGCATAGTGTGACGTCATAACTCAGTACACAACGCAATAAATTCCCGATTAGACTCACTGTAATTGAAGAGATAAAGTCGTCAGTTAAGTTTATGTTAAGTTACGCGGCTGTTGAATTAAACTTTGAGCTGACGTTACCACGATGACGGTTTTATATTAGTTTGATGGCTCTGCAAGTTTTACGAGTAGATCTTACTGTTATTAAATGTATCACAATTGATTAATTTACCGTTTAATTTATACTAAACTAGGGATAAAATGTAGACGGTAAAACAATCTACTATCTATCTAAAAAAATATATTTTTGTCACCGGTGCACAGGCGGCGTATACCATTTGCCGGTAACTATACAAATCTATGTAATGTGTAATTGAGTAGATGGCGTTAGTGTAGCGAGGATTCATACAGCAGTATGAGCAGATGGCGCTAGTGTAGCGTACACATAAACCGGGCGGTCGTCTGAGCCAGTTATTGGCGGATGCCGCTCAGCTTGATTAACTGTGGTCGATTGCATGTGATTGTACCTTTGAACTATTTATGTGGCAAAAGGTAATAACGAAACAGAGTAAACAAGGCTTTGGGTGTAATATAATTATAATAAATATTAGTATTGTGTTAGAATAAGTTTAAAAAAAGTTTATTTTTGTTGACCAACCTTTTTTTTTAAATTCTAAAGTAATTTTGTTCATGTTCATAAAGTTTTCTGTAATTGTAAGTAACATCGAGTTAACACTTTCATAATTCACATGTAATTATTACATTCAATTGTAATATAATTTCAAGAGTTTGATGGAAACAAGAATGTGCTTTGAGTTGAGAAGTTGTAGTGACAAAGGAGGATGTGTTTGCGTCGTGTACTGAACTAATTACATATTCATGGCTACAATCGCAAGAAAGTTGGAATTGATTATGAAGTATCCGGAATACGAAGCATACGTTTTAATTAGTTAATTTGTAAATTATCTCGATGTTGTTTTAGGTGAATTCTGTTTGTATCCTTACAAATGCAAGAAAATTTATTGGTTCTGAATCTTTTGGTTGTTATTTTTATAACCTAAGTTAATAGACTTATTGCCCCGCAGTGAGTTATGATACTCGGTGTAATGAAGCTTCCAACTTATATATCTCTGGGAATAGTTTCGCATAACTTTAACTTAGTTGCAAAATTGTTTGCGTACTCACTTGTGGGAATGTATAATTGAGTCAGAGAAGTCACGAGTACACAAAGGTTTCATACTTTAGAGTATTTAGTACAATAAAAGAAAGGTCTAAGTCCCTCAAGACTCATTCAATTTACTCATGATGTGAAATTACTTTTAAAGCTTTCAAGAAACATGTTTCTTGAAATATCTTCAGTAAAACTCTGAGATTTTATATTACTCTTGATTCCGAGAAATTTCTTCATCGTTTACTTTTCCAACTGCAATAGGGAATTGGAAATCTCTTTTCTATCGAAGTAAATTTTACTTTTAGTAAATAGATGTGTTCACTGGAATTTTAATTTTAAAATGAGATATAGGATGTGTTTTATCTGTTTACGTTTCCACTTTTACGTTTCGTTTCACGTTTTAGAAAATCCTGTTGAATTTTGTTTCAACATCATTTATAGGTTTGGTATAAACTATTCTATTTATGTATAAATATAAACAATATGACAGGCACCCATCAGAACTGAAATCACAAACGAAATCTGAACAGGAAGCAAATTACTAGCCGTCGAAGTCCAAACATAAATCCATCTGAAACGAACCAATTTCAGATAAAAGCATGTTTGTAATTTATTTCACTTTGACGGCAACATGTTCATTAAATGAATGGACGGATTAAGTTATTCGAAGTTTGCCAAATAAAATGTTGCAACAATACTATGGCTTTTACACACTCAATTCTTATTGCTTAAGAGATAAAGAAACACTGATTTAAAGTCGCGGTATATCGGTAAACTTATTTCATCAAAAACAGTTGCAAAATTGGTGTACATCCCCAAAATTTGATATTATTGTAACAAAAGTTTATGACACATTGTATTTTCTTCACCCTTCCCAATTAATAAACACTCCTTTAATAAATTCATAAGATTGAAAGCTTCTAAAAATATTAAATGTGCTTAGTAATTTTTTTGCTCAATTACTCAAATGTAATTTAAATCTCTGAAGTGAGTGTTGAGGCTTTAAGGCGATGTGAGGCGTCGTAAGGCGGTGAAGCGATGTAATGTGGTGAGGCGATGTAAGGCGGCGTGAGGCAGTGAGGCACGCGCACATTCTATATAGCTGATTGAACTAGAAAACACGTGTTTCGAAAACATATCGTTTTATTATCATTCGAAACATGCGCTCAGACATTGCACACAATGATTGAATGAAATGAAATCTATCTTTAATAGTTTCAATTTATTGAATTTTAATAAAATCTTTTATAAAATAAAATTGTGCTCAAGTAATGGACGATGGACGAATTAAAAGAAATCTGTTAAGACACACGCATAACACTTAACTTTTATCTTTTGCCTCTAATTTATTCATCACTTTAATTTATTTATCCAAAAATCATTGTGTTGATGTGCAACATCAGGTGGGATCATGCTAAAGCGCTAGCGCTAAGCGCTTTTATTTGTAATTTAAATATATATATATATATATATATATATGCCATAAAATGTATTTAAGATATACAAAGCGAGTTGTATGGATTGTGTTTGCGTTTGCGGGTCGCGTCACTATCGGTGTTCGTTCGTCGTCGCGCGGTCGAGATAGAATCCAATAAAATAAATAGTGCAGCGGTTTCCACTGCTCAGTCGCGTATTTCGTGACCATTGCCGCACATAAAACTCTCTTGGCTGCCCATTCACACGCTTGATTGCCAATTTTTGAACCCCATTCAAATTGTAACTATATTCTGTAACAAAAAAAAAAACAATTTAAATCTTACTAATATTATAAATGTGAATGTTCAGATGGATGGATGTTTGCTTGAAGGTATCTCCGGAACGGCTCAATGGATCTTGCTGAAATTTGGTATAGATGTAGAAGAAGAGTATATAGTCTGGAAGAACACATAAGCTATTTAATATTTATTTTTAATTTGGCGCGGACTGAAGTTAAAAAAACATAAAAGTTTCTTGGATCAGTGGTTTATTTAGTTATAGCGATGTGTATTAAAGTAAGTTTGTAGATAAACTGTAGCTAATCCCCGCTATTGTACGACCTTCAGTTAGTTTCGTGCGTCCAGCTCGTAAACAGGATTTACGTCTCAAACCTAATTCTAATGGTGGAACTAAGCAGGGATTCCGACGCTAATTCTAGATACAAATGAACTATGCAGTTATATTCTAGCTATATAATCGTAGTAAGGACTTTTTAGATGACGCAGGTACAATTAACACTGATTATTATTACTGTGGATTTCATCTCTCCTTCGCATTGAAAAAATAGAGAAGATTACGTTTTATTACAAATGTTATAGGAGTAAAATTACACGGTTAATTCAACGCAAGTTAATACAACTTGTGTTTGAATATCCTTAAAATGTGTTAAATCTTTTGGATTCATCATCATCAGCTCACTATACGTCCCCACTGAGGGGCTCGGAGCCTACCCCGATTTAGGGGTGACTAGGCCATACTCAACCACGCTGGCCAAGTGCTGGTTGGTTGACTTCACACATATCATTGAATTTCTTCTCAGATATGTGCAGGTTGCATCACGATGTTTTCCTTTACCGTAAAAATGTCGGATAAATGTATATATGTAAATCGTAAATCGTAAATGTATATATATGTAATGCAATCCTGTATGAAAACATTGTTTTGTTATTTGTTATTCGAACACTGGACTAATAAACTATATGAGCTTGTTGTGCATGTTTTGTTGCATTTACACTGAATTTGTATTTAGCGCCAGAATTTCAAATACCAAAATTAATATGTATGGAAGCTGTTTTGCAACAAAATGATAATAGTTTCGAATGCAAATCTGTTTACAGTAAAGATTTGTCATTGTCAGGCATTTTATAAAAATATATTTTTCAGTGATAGGTAGCAAAGTTTTAACAAAAATAAACCAAGACTATTTTCACTTTAGCTCTATATTGAAAATAAATTTGGCACGTACTAGAAATAATATACCGGACAAATAAAAGTTTCTCAAGGGATGTACTGTATTTGAAAAAGTTCGCGCCTTGCCAAATCGTGATATTGGCGAAGGCGGAACAGAAATCTAGCAAATATGAGAAAGTTTCTCACAGCTCGGCGCGGCGTGGCGTTCAGCTGACGATTTTTATTGGCTCGAATTTCAAATGCCTCTGTGATATGGCAGCGTGGAAATTCTCTAACGCTTATTCAGGAATAAATTTCAACCAAATCCGCAGACTAACTATAGATTTAAAAAGTCAGATTTTTTAACAATTGATATAAAATAAAGAACGTAGAAGGATGGAGTGAAACGAAACAAAAATTCCCTTATCCATTCATTAATTCGAACAAATAATTATTGAAAAAAAAAAAAAAATATTCAAAGTGAATTGATTCAAAACGTGCGAAAATTCTTACTCAAAAACTTTTATTTGTACATTCACTATAACAAATATTCTTATTGCTAAGTTGAATTAAAATTAAAATTATGTTTTGTTTATGAATGTCAGATAATATATTTAGGAAATTAAAAATTATGAAATAGAAATATCTATCGTTACAGATTGTTATTTAAAAATATAACGTCGATGTTATCGTGGAAGAGAAAGTCTAGTAAAAGATCCATTAGGTGCATGATAAAAAAACAAACAAAAAGTCAAAGCAAACGGCAGGTACGCTCGCCGCGGATAATTACAGAGCAAGCAACAAAAGACTTGGGGCTATTACGTAACACGCTAGAGTTTCCATTATGTTTTCAAACTCAAAAGGCTAATGTGTTGTTTGAATTATAGTTACCTTAAAATGTGGTTTCACTTACTAAGCTTTTATGACGAGAAATAAACAATTACAAATGGTAAAGTTTTTTAACAACGCGAAAAACTTTTGATGCATCATTTTAAGTCACTAATTTATAGAATTTACTCGGCATGTCAAGATTACTCATGAGTTGTGTACAAAAATAACTGTAATAATTAGAAAAGTTACACGAGCATATTCTACTACGTTAAATATAAACAATAAATTTGCGTCTATTGACCTATGTTTTCAATGCAAATTGGCAAATGATAAATTTATAGCCGCCACGCATCCCCTCGGTCGTTCTGCGGCTGTAAATTTGACCAATAAACGATGGAGCAGATCGTAACAGACACAAATATTTAATGTTATAGCGCACTAAAAGACCTCGCAAGCTCGTTATGTACTCTGCTATATTCTCCTCATCCTTACTGATATTACGGTATAATTTTATTAATTACCAATTTCGGTAATATCGCCCGGTTCATGAAAATATTTAAAGAGAAAATTTTAGGCAATAATTACATTTATGTATTTTATTAGCGGCCAGTATAGAGTTTAAACATTAATAAATTTGGTCAAGTCAGTCAGAGATAATTTAGCTTTCTAATTGTGAGACAATTTTTGACATTTGTCTTTGTGCTTCAGGCAATTTAAAAATGGTTGTCGTAGTTGGATCAAAGATTAAAGTTGCGTGAATATTAATATTCGATTCGTACGAATCTAATCGAATATATTTTGATTTTTTTAATTATTTTCGAAATTCGAATTTTCGAATTAATTTCGAATTTTGATTGTTTCGTTTTGTAAGTTCGAATTAATCTCACACAACTATCAAAGATGATTTAAATACAAAGCTATTTTAAGTACTTAAAGTCCATTAAATTGTTGAAATCATAGGTCACTGCCCGTCTGCAGGTTAAGCGGACTGAATAATACAGAGGAATAAATTCCGACTAAACACGTACCAGACAAAGTTAACTCGCCCCCAAAGGGATGTTGGGGTAAATAAATTAAAAATTACTTTTGTTTCATGATACATAAATTTGTCGTTTATAAAATTATAACGAAAAGGTCGTATGTTTTATACAAGCGTCTATTACTAAAACTAATGCTACTGACAAATGCTAAATAGTTTGAATAAAGACAAACTTTAATCTAGCTGTAGTCCGCGACTCCGTGTACGCAGAGTTAAAAAAAAACTTAATTAGCAGCCTTTGTGTTCTACCAGACTATGTTCTATATCTATGTCAAATTTCAGCGAGATTCCTTTAGGAGTTCTAAAGATATCTTCTAAGAAATATTCATCCATCTATCAATCTATAACCTCAAAATATGATTTATCTTTCAATAAAAAATTCGTTCATCTTTAATATCCCACATTATTCCTGAGAACTTAGGATTTTAAATAGTCATAAAATGTTTAAAAATATAAATCTACCTAGGCGTAGCTGGGAGGGGCTTTTAATATTAAACTAAAATGAAAGATTCCTAAATAAAGTAATTAAAACAGTGAATATATTTATGTTCAAAAATAAACTGCAGTGAAGGCAAAAGTTATTTACCGATAACTCGGTTGACAGAACCGCGCGTGAAAAGAATATGAAATACATCGACAGCAAAGAAATGAAGGGTTGCGAGGCCATGAATAATTTACAAGACCTTTGTCGCACTACATCGATAATAAACATGTTATTTCGAAGCTAGAGGAATGAAGAATATTGTAAGTTTTTACTTTTAGAACTCAAAAGGTAACATGAAAAAATTAAGACATTAAAAAAGATACATCTTTTTTCTAATATCTAATTAGTGTTATACACTTGTCTAACAAAACACCTAGCTATGTTGTTCTTAGTTACATCGAAAACCGATATAAGTAATTCGAAATACCAGAAAATGTGTTTCTCAATACAAATTTAATCTATTTAGAATTACGTGTCGCGTTGGCTCGTTTCCTCACCTTAATAGCATTTTTATTCTCACAAAGGACGGAGTTGGCTCTGACTGCCTGTGTAAATCTCGCTAATGTCTTATTTATTCTACCAACTTACACACATCAGATCTTACAGAACGTGCGTAAATTCTTTTCATATTATTTATCATTCTTTAATTATATAGTATAATATATTTAACTAGTTGGTACATACACGATTTTAAATAGTGTTTTTATAATCTAAACTAGCTGTTGCCCGCGACTCAGTCCGCACGTAATTAATTTCAAGAATTAAATCTATTTAACTATAAATGTAAAATTGTTTGATATATAGAATCCTAGTAAATAATAACGTGAGTTTTATTTGAGACCATCAGTAAAAGCATCTTGTTGTCAGAAGAATAAAACTCTGACAAGCTTTTAAGTAAGATTGGTTTACTTTTGGATATATTTATGGTTCGATTGTTTCAGTGGTAGTTATCTACTTTGGTTTGATATCCGTTGTTACAATTGTATTATTATTTGTTACGAGGTAAAGATATAAAGTTTTTGATATTATTTATTGAGATATGAAAGTGACGAATATCTTCTTACTAAGATTATAAATGCGAATGTTTGGATGGATGGATAAATAGATGTTTGTTTGAATGTATCTCCAGAACGACTCAATGGATCTCGATAAAATTTGGTATAGATGAAGAACATAGTCTAGAAGAATATATAGGCTTATTATGTTTGTCTTTAAATTCCGCGCGGACGGAGTTGCGGACGACAATTAGTATAGATATTAAAAAAAATTATCTGTTATTTACAGAAACAGCACAGCATACGTAGTATATGTATAATAATTATGTTTTACACACAATTGAAATTAATGTACTGGCGTTTTGGAAACACTCCGCTAACATTTGTAAAGCGTATATAAATCGAGCTTAAGAAAATCGTCTCCTGTGATCTGCTATAATGTTAGGAACCTCTGTAAAACATCCCACAAGTGTATGTTTAAATTATACATTGTCATTAGATAATAAACGTTTATAATTTCAAACAGAAATGGCGCCATCTGCATAATAAGTTTAGCGAGTTCCGTTTGAATTGAGCTTTGAATTATTAATTAGTCGGCGCTGAGGTACCCCCGCCCCACCCCAGAAGTCTCCTTCATCACCCACCTAATGAAATTAGGATCGTAATTAAAATTTCCGAACAACATCTCGCCTCAGGGCGTCGACTTCTCGCCGCGAATGTTAACTAGATTTGCTAATGTGATGATCCTGTTTTAATTTCACCTTAATCTACAAAAAGCCTCGCGATCTGAATTCGCTATTGATTCAGTCAGTCAAGACTGTGTCAGTACGTCGGATTTTTAAATAAATGTCCTTTGTCCACTTAACAAATTGATGTTAAGCGGTGATCTCGTCAAAAAATGGAATCTGCTAGTTTAGTAAGTGCCTATTTATAATACTATATTGAAGATAAGTACTTTAATTTCGGACAGAAACATTCTTAGCCTTCTAGTGCCTCGCAAAATGTTCATAAAAAACTAATATAAAACAAACTTAGGGGTAATAAAAACAAACGTTACTTTTGCTCCTCGCAATAAATTACATTTTACAAAAGACGGATTTTAATATAGACATTTAAATAATTGAAAAACGTAAAAGAAATTTTGGGTAAAAAATACAACATGAATGAAATTTGTGATTTGCATAATATATAAAATTGCCGATTGAAATAAAAGCGCAACGTAATCACGCTGTAGCCTATATTCAGCTCTAATTGGCAGTCGGGCCATTTTTAAGTTTGCATTCAATAGAATATGCATTAACTGCAATTTCGAATTCATTCCGTTTTAAATTTCCATTTATTTGTTTGGCTATAGATTTATTAAAAAGCTGTGAACATTATTTGCAAAGAACGATAAAGATTTATAAAGTTTCATAGGTAGAAACAAAAAGATTTTACTCAGATAACGTATTTTTTAACTATTTTCAATGTGTATTTTCCTTCCAGAGAACTGTTATATATACGCGAGTAATGAAAATAAGAAACAATTTGGAAAGCTTTTAAAAGCTCTTATGTTACCATGAACTGTATTCAACGTCATCACAATATTGAAATAAAACGAGGGCTCGAGATACAGGTTTTACAGATTATTCCAAACTATGCGGTGAACTAAATCCATTCCTTACATTTCATGAACGACCTTAAACTTTTATACTTAAAGTTAATTTGTAATTGAAAGAGACATCATAACAGCTTGTAAACGGAGCTATTAATGATTGTGGCATTCGGTATTTGTCACCACGGATGTGCTAATTACCATGTATCCAGCTAAATATTTAATGTTTGAATGGTGTAATTTATTCACACGAACGCTTAATTGAAGATCCGAGCTTGATTTTGTATCTCCTCACGGAGTTACGTCGAATGAAACAACATTTAAAAATATCTATGTATTCATTTTAATGAATTGATGATTGAAGTGTTTTATAAATCAAATTTTAAACTGCCAATAATACTTTTTGCATTGTTCCATCAAGTTCAAAACAACTTATGAATCTGACATTATCTTAGGAACGGATCTACTGTGTAAATAAAGATTGAGAGCAATATTTGATTTGATTATCCGCCGTAGTTTTGGTTAATATTTTTAAGACATTTCAAATTCAAACGATCAAAAGACCGCATAAACAATCGTTTAGAGTGCGATTGAATAATTTTTGCACACCGTTTCCTACGAATTAATTATTATAACTTTCGGATCGACCTCAAGGATCGAATAAATCTCCATCAATAATTTTATAACAATAAAAATTCTATTCTTTGATTTATTATGTTCGAATTTATAGCAATTTCTTTTGTTATCTTTCTCGTAAGCAAAACTTTATGGAGTAATACGATTCGTCGCGCGATTCGACACGACTCGGCTTGAGATCGGGGAATCAGTTCAATATTGCCTTTGATTGAAACTATGTTATACGTGATCTGGATACGCTGTGTGCTCTATTCACTGATTCTCTAAGAAGTAAATTGTTATTACAATATATTTATGTTGATTCAGTTACGCAGCAGTTAGTTCGACTTAATACGAGGATTGATGTTCAAAACATATTTTTTTTATATCATAAGGTGGCAAAAGAGCAAACGGCCACCTGGATTCATCCGCAAATGCAGATGCGTTACCTACCTTTAATCAACGGAGAAGGGGACGTATAAAAAGAAGATATTTCTCCTTTCTTAATAAGAGAAGGGTGGGAAGGGAAAGAGGAGGGAAGGATATACGTAGTTTTATATTATTTGTACGAAATTGTGATCTGAAAGATTGAAGCCATTGTGGTAGAATTATATTATAGATTGCAAAATCCATCCAATCAGCTTGTGGTCACTAGACGTAGCTCACAATACTTTTACCATTAGCATCAAATTACGTTTGTGGATTGGCCATTGCTTTAATATTTTGATTAATTTGTCTGTTATTTTATTACAATTGAAAAAAAGTATACGTAAATATATGTAATATGAATAATTACTTTATTACTTTGCTTATAAGGTTCATATTTAGTTAGCAATTTAAACAGAACATAATCTGTCCGCTCATCAATATCAGTAAATTAACAAAGTTTGTAGCAAACAGTTTTGGGGCCGACTGTTATAATCAACAAAGTTCCTAAGACCAGCTCACTAATCCTTTCTTTGAAGTAATGAACTTAGCTATTTCATACCAATCTTGTATCAGTTCTTGCCTTTAATAATATTATGCTTCTTCTTCTTCTTCTCAGCCACGTAACGCCCACTGCTGGGCATAGGCCTCCTCCAAAGATCGCCACGACGATCGGTCCTGCGCAACCCTCATTCAGGATATTCCTGTAACCTTGACCAGATCATCGGTCCATTTTGCGGGAGGACGGCCCTGTCCGTGGCCGCCATTTCAGTACTTTGCGGCTCCATCGGCCGTCCGTTATTTATGCTTAAGATAATATATTCGTTTCTTTAATGGGATCTACGTCGCTATTAAAATAATTATAAACGAATTTCTAAGACTGCAAGGAAATTCAATTCATGGGTCTTAATTTTGAGCCAATACACATAATTTTCTTCAGCAGAAATTTTCAACAGCGAAATTTGCTTTACTGCTTAAACTTATGTTAGCAAAACATTTCGCAAAAAATTAAAGTTAGTTTTCAATTTCAGCTGCCAGTTTCAAGTATAATAAATACTTTTTGCCATCAAAGGATTTTTTTTGACTGTCAATTCGTCGTGTATTTTAATTTTCTTTGAAGTAAACGTCTTAGAACGTACAGTATACAAGGGAAGCATACTCATTTTTGGAGTACACTAACATGAAATCCACTACCAGTACTACGTAGCATTTCTGCGAGGATTCGATTATAAATTGTGTAAATCTCCAAGAGTTTTAATTGACACAGAATATATATATAAGTACTATAATTTTTGTAAAGCTTTTACTCTTTATTAAATGAAGAGCAGGTCATTTAAAATACTCGTATATTTATATCCGATTGTTAATTTGAACTCATAGCTTCAGAAATGAAAATGTAACATCTAAATTATGCAAAATAAACAAGAAAACTCGGAGATAAGAGAAAAGGTAAGTTAATGGAGCGTTTGAGGATGATTAGGCACGCATCGTACCTTCGCGTGTATGTTTAAATATTCAAAAGGTTCCTCTCAGAGGTCGAAAGTGAAAAATCAACAAAAATATTCGCATACTGTCGAAAGTGTTTGTTTAAACTGCGATTTTGATAAACCTTTCAGTATAGTAGCTAAAATTGATGGAGGTCATGTCAATAAATAACTATCTAAAGCTACAATTTATTAATGATTAATTTTAGACCTTTAAATTTCTCAAGTTGTTATCATGTTTTAACTTATACTTCGTCAAAGGAATATTTAAGTATAGCTGATTTAAGTTAAGCTTAGAATTTAGGTAATAATACATAGATGAAACCTTTACGTTTGTGCTTTAAGTTATTCACAACGTGAAAAGCTCTACTTATAACGTCATTTTTCTTCGGGTAAGTGCGAGGTGAAAAAACCTTAATGTTACTATAGGACGTATTATTACAGACGATTTATTATCTAGACATGATACTTTACTAGACTTATGATAAAGAATATATTCAAAGATAAGTTTTTATTTATTGCTTTTTAATCTATCAACGGCCATTGAATTAATTCATAAAACCGTAAAGTATGTATGTAATGTTGTGAATTTGTGTGTAATGTTCACGGCGACCACGGGACCAATTCAGGTGGTTTACCCTTCCTTACCTTTTGCTAATCATTTTAATATTCAAATGCTTGTTTGTACTTGTACATCTTATTATAAAATACAAAATTATTAATTCGTATATAACCCTTTTATGAAGTAACTAACGACCCAAACTTTGCACCGAAAATCAACATTTACGTATATCAAAATATACTAATATTTAAAGCTAAAACGAAAAAAAAGTTATGACTTCCTAAAACTTTCTTGCTTATCAATCTATCTTTTATTTTGTCTATATGTAACTTAAACAAAAAAGTAGATTTTGAGTTTATCGTCTATATATGATTCATAAAATACCATTAATAAGATAGCCGTTTTAAAATGACAATTGAGATTTGTATTATTTCTAGTGTATCAAGGACAGATATCCAAATTTAATGCCACAAAGGCATTACGTGGCCGCGGGCAATAGCAAATAGTTCTGTTATCGTATAAAATGCCAAAGTCACTCAAGTGAACTGCACACTTTGCACGTTTACTCAATTTAAAACCGTCTTTGATACTATTGCACGGTTTTTCTTATTTCAAAATGTGTATACATTTTTAAAAGCAAAATTATTATCCAAATTCTATAGACGTTAAATGTGATGTTTTATTTTAATTATTATTAATATAAAGCTTAATTACGTTGTTAAACTAGAACAGAAATTAAATTTAAAAAATACAATTTGCTTAAAACACTTTAAAATATTCGAAGCAAGGAGCGTAAAAAGGTTAGATGCGATATATTCTTGTCCCGTACGTCGAAGATTCAATCAGAGTTCGACATTGATCTGACCCGCAATAGCTGCGTGCCCTCTATTACGGACATAGTCTTATACAAAAATATTGAGACAGGTGTAAGCTCTGATTTTATGATCACAACGTAAAGAAAAAATATATTTAAATTTGGAATTCTAGCATCTACTACAAATTCTTTATTGCTAACAATGACGAGGATCTTGTTCACATATTGTTGACACTATTGTAATTTAGTTTTACAACCGGGTCACATAATTCTGTAGGTCTATACATATAAATAAGAAATCTTTTTTTGATCTACATGTAACTTTTTCTTTTATATCAACGTTAAAGATTTTTTCACAGTAATATCGAGACCATGATTCACAAGGTGACCTCGAAGACCGTTTATTAGACGGGTATAAAGTAAAATTACCGCCTTGTATCAGAAATATCCCCCACGTGTGTTATTTCTACACGTTATTTTGCGAGCAGAGCCAACGGGGGTTAAGTTATGACTCGCTTAGCGGGGGTCTATTATGAATCTCACGTAATAAAAGCACATATACCATATTTTTTACAAAGTACAATCACGGCAAATATTTTCAATAATTTTTCTCATAGCATTGGGGAAACGTAACTATATTATATATAATAAAACGATATCATGACTTTGAAATACGTTCTTCAATATTATCCCCGAGTTTTAATATAGAAGACAAGTATTAAATAATATATGTGCGATGTACCCAGTTTGTAGGCTACCTTTTTCAGACGGTATCATTATGTCGCGTTCGCTGTAGCCTTCACTTGTGATAAACACACGGTTGAATAATACACGCGGCTCGACAACGCCCTTTATGTTTTATTTATATCATCAAAGGCTAATCTTGTCTTTATCTTATACGATACTTTATAGCTTGTTCGGACATTTAATATTTTTACTAGACGTCAGACTAGTCAGTTTGACTAATGTCAGAATGCCTTGTGCGCCTTATGAGTGATATGAACGTTAAACGATAATATTCTACATTTATGTTTGAAGTTAAACTATAAAGGAATTTAATTAACCTTTAACGGTCTCAAGTGTGGGGTTGTAAGTAATCAAAATGATTTATAAAGGGATCGGGACAGCCGTGCGCAAAATGTACTGCTATGTATCGACACAACTGCTCCTACAAAACATTTACGAGTAAGTTGCCTTTTGGGATACGATCTCATTTTATTGTCGAATTATTCAACTAGTTACTTTTTAAATAACATTATGAAATAAAAGCAATAATTTAAGGTGGAATAGAATCATAAAACAAACTTAAGGTGACGGGATAATATTAAAACAAATGAAAGTTCAAAAACAAATGAATTTTTAAATGATCTGTCTTAATTTGTGACGTCAATTAGCAGTGTTGACAATTCACTCGATCGATACGATACACACCATATACGATAGGGTTGGGAAGGGACTAAAACTAGGCCCCCTAGCTCGCACACTCATCAGACGAAACAAGGATTTGCTTCCACTTCACGCTTTTCTTCTGTGTGGTGTCTACCATTCAAAATTAATGTTTTTAGATTTTGGCCGTCATATTTCTATACTTCATTTCGCTCTTTTATAAAAAGGACGACAAAGCGCAGATTAAAGGTTAATACATAAAAATAAAATAATTAAAGATCAAAAGCAAAATAGCAAAAGAAAATCTTGTCAGAAAAAAACACACAAAAGAAAATGTTGAAATTCTGAAATTAGGAGCGTAGCTTTTTAAAAGTTATTACACTTTTGTCTTTGCGAATGCGGAACCGTTTCACAAGAATAAAATGACAACTTAAAGTAAAATTAATTTAAAATGCATGAGAATAAAAAATCTTTGTTCTTTTTATAACGTTCTTTAATTTATTTTTATTGTTTTTAGTTTTCTTTTAACTTTTTTTTATTAAAGTGAATTTGTAAAGAAGAATAATTAATGTGAAGAAGTTTTGTAATTCAAATGAGATTTATCATATTTTGTTTCAAAATTATTTTTAAATGTTTTTTATTTTACATTTTAATAAAATTTAATATTAAATTAAAACAATACACCACAGCAAAGTAGAAATAATTATTTAAGATTGTTATTAAATGAACATATAATTTAACAAAGACATATATATAAGTTAATATTTTCTACATTTGATAAATTTTATTTGTTATTCATTTAGATCAATCCATGCGTGTATAAATTATTTTTGTACGTTTTAAACGAACAATGAAAAAGCGGGCTTGAAAAGATTTCGGACTCGGAAATTTCCTATTGAAAATATAATTTGCGTTGAAAGGTTAGCATAATATTGCTGAATTTGAGAAGCGGAGCGCTGTTATTTTTACATAAAGAAACTTTCTTTTGGTCTTGCTGAACATCTATTGACATAAGGAGGTTTGAATTCATTTTTCATTCATATTTATTTATCCATTTATATTATATACGTAAAAAGTACTCGTATAAAGATACTGTAGGTGCGTCAGCCTTTAGAGGACGTAGTTTTAGTGAGAGTAGTGAGTTTTCTATAATTTTAATAGCTTTTTTTCTTTACTTTAATCAGTAAGTGGATTTAAAAATATACAATATATCGTGGTAAATTGAGTAATCACAAAAATTTTAGAAATACGTATAAGTTTAAATTGGTCGTTTTTAATCTTTTTTCTCTTAATTTGAAAAAAATAAAATTGTTCTTTTTTTTTCTTTATTATAGGGGTTTTCAATAACAGTATATGTTATTGCAATTTTGTCCAAACATGACAATGATGTACGGTATGTCAACAGCTTTATGCTATTCCGTATACAATTGACCCACAAATAAATCTTCGTAATAACGTATAAGCGTCCATTGTGGCGTTATCATCCAGCAAATTACATGAGATTCGGCGACAATCCAAAGATAAATGTCTCCGCCGGCCTCCCTCTTTCTTGAGATAATTTTGTCAGTCGACATACGAGCGTAGCAAATTACAACTAACTCGTAATAAAGCTGGTAAAACTTCTGCCAACTGAATTGTTTGTATTATACATAAAATACAAATTTATCTTATTTAATGTAGTTATTTTTTTACTCAGTAATTTCTCCGTTTTGCATAAAGAAATGATGCATACTGATTAGGTTGAAATAGCTGCTGTAGTTGACAGTAATTGAACTTACATCTCATTGTAATTTACATAATCTATATATCTATATATATATATATATATATATAAAAGAAAGTCGTGTTAGTTACACTATTTATAACTCAAGAACGGCTGAATCGATTTGACTGAAAAAAATTGGTGGACAGGTAGCTTAGAACCAGGAAACGGACATAGGATAATTTTTACCCGTTTTCTATTTTTTATTCCGCACGGACGGAGTCGCGGGTAAAAGCTGGTTTTATATAAAAAACATTTTTTTAACTAAGATTTATGAATTAAATATCAAGTCATAGAAGCATATTTCAAAGGCAAAAGCGTATTTGTGTTTTCTTAAACGTAATCGTATTTGAATTTAGAACACGGTTTTGTTTTCTGAACAGTAATCATAAAAATAATAGAGACTTAAACAAAAGCTTTCATTTGCAATACACGACTGGCTCGTGTCAAGGTAAGGAGGTCGTTTTAAACGACTGGGTTCAATCGAGATGCGGTCGTTTCAAACGACTGGGGTCAACCGGGAGTTGTTTCAAACGGTTAGCAACTGCGGATGGAACCTAATGGCTTACACGATTTGAGATAACAATAATGAAGGTAGAAACCAGCATTGTATTGATGTTGACTTCAATTATAATAAAGGTTTTGGGATCTAAAATTTAAACTAATTAAATTAAAAAAAAAATGGAACAACATGCAAAAAGTTTATCAACAATTTATTTGTGAATAAACAGTGTTGATAATTATTACAATTTATGAAAACTAAGTTAAATTTACAGTTCTTGTTGATCCTAATTTTTTTAAACTTTGTAATCGCATAAAATGTAAGTTCTATCTCTTAAAAGATTAATCGTCAATAAGCTTTAAAAGAAATAATTTTTACATATACTTAATAATAACAATGACAAAACATATTAATATAATAACTACAGAAAGTATTCAATTTAAGAAATTATAACGTTCATATGGACGATAATACAAAGTTAGACAATATAGGGTACGTATGTTTCTGCAACTGAAATTTCAATTCGAGCCTCGAGTCCCTTACGAGCAATAAAACTGATTGAATCCGCAATAAAACGGGAGCAGACCCACTCCACACCGATATACACCCGCTCCTCGACAATCCTCACGTTTACGATCAAGTTTTAACATAACTACTTCTCTTTATAATTACTTTTATAATAACGAATGTTTTAATTAACTATCTCTATAATTGGTAAGATCTTTTGTTTGTTTGTTTCTTTCTTTCTTTCTTATCATTATCTCACAAATAATACAAAAAAAGAAATCGATTGAATTCATCCACGTCTCGTTTCACCGGCTCTATAGTAAGTTACTTTCTATAGAACAACAGAACGAATCAAAATACATATGCGAATTCCACAAATACACGGTAGTCTACTAAAATACGTTTTAACGAGGAAAGATAACGAGATAAGATTCTATCCAATGAGGTTCTCATCGTGCCCTGTTTGCTCTGACAAACAAACAAATTAACCGACTACATAATAGACATGTTGAATAATATATTACTTGATGCAGGAAACTTCAAGTATAGTGTATCTTGTTGACTTCTACAGTTGTAAGCAAAATTGGCTCAGTTTTATTGAAGGAAAAGATTACGAAACAATGATTTTATTTATGCTACAAAAAACAGGAGAAGATGGATAACTTACAGAAGCTTATATATCACTATCTATAATTTTTTTTTCTACCAAAAACGGACAATTATAGTTCACATAGTTTAAAAGAGATTCACCATATCAATCTTTGTTTTATAAAATGTGTGTGTGTTTTATTATAAACACTAGCTGTCGCCCGCTACTCCGTCCGTGCGGATTATCATCAAGATTGAGCCGTTTCGGAGAAATCTTCTAACAAACATCCATCCATCTAAATTTTCGCATTTATAATATTAGTAAGAAGTAAGATTTATATAAATAAGTAATGTCATCAGACTTGGCTATTTGAAATAAATTTTAATAAACATATAGTCGTAAAAGGCGTCGTAGAATACTGAAATGGCTATGAATATGTTAACGCATGGCCCTTCCTTTGATTTATTTAAGGGTTAGTTTATTCAATTCAAATTTTCTATGTACCTTTTCGTAACAAAATATTATGAGATTGTTTGATGTTAGTTTTCCTGATATTCCACATAAAATATGTTTAATTTACATTAACTTAAAAAAAATCGTAATATTTATCAAACAAATTATTGTTTCCTCCAGTGCTTTATAGAAAAAACTAGCTGTCCGCGCGCAGTTAAAAAAAAAAAAAACTAAATGGGGGGTTATGAAAAATAGATGTTTGCCGATTCTCAGACCTACTGAATATGCTCACAAAATTTCATGAGAATCGGTCAAGCCGTTTCGGAGGAGTTCAAGTTCGAACCCCGTGACACGAGAATTTTATATATAAGATTTTAAATTTGTATTACTAACTTCCTTTGACAAACTAAGGAAGTGTCTAAACTTTTATGAAAACGTGAAAGTAATATCTTAGGATTTTAGAATTTATTTCAAACTGCTACACTTCATTCGTTATAAAATTGAATTTATAATAATCTTACTAATATTATAAATGCTAATGTTTAGATGGATGGATGAATGTTTGTTAGAAGGTATCTTCAGAACTGCTGCATAGATCTCGCTAAAAATTGGCATAGATGTAGAACATAGCTTAAAACAATTAGGATACTAATTAAGTTTTTTTTTGTAATTCCGCGCAGACGGAGTCGCAGGCGACAGCTAGTTATGTTATAAAACAAACAATTCTATTTTCATAATAACCGAATGTGTAAGTAAATAAAATTTGAAAGCCGATAATTGTGTGAATTCAACCATGAAATCCCACTGCCGAAATCCTTGTGTCATAACATGTTTTTTAAAGAAAATAAGAGAATCTTTATACAAGTGTCTCGAAAGTGGAAACTCATGATAAGAAACAATGCAGTGCATCGCCTATCGAAATGCTTTGTCATTAAAAACATAATAAATTATTATTATTTACTTGGTAGAGAAAATATCTTCAAACATATCGTCAACTGCTGTATAATAACATAATCCATATAAATATCAAACTATCAGCACAACATAGTTGTTAACAACTTACGTTAGTTTTAATACAGTCGCAAAGTTAAAATGCAAATGGCATGGTTATTACACAGACATTAGCCGAGCTCCTCCGGGGACGTGTTGGAGAGCATGAACCGAAACTTCATTAAGCTGTTGTTGTTTTTGCATTTTTATAAACATATATGAATGCAAATTACTTTTATATAAATAGAAAATAGCTGTCGCCAGCGACTCTGTTCGCGTGGAATTAAAAACACTTAATAACCTATGTGTTCTTCCAGACTATGTTCTATATCTGTGCCAAATTTCATTAAGATCCGTTTATCCGTTCCGGAGAAACCTTCAAACAAACATCCATCCATCCACCTATGCATACATCTATCTAAACATTCGCATTTACAATATTGGTAAGATAAGGAAACAAGTATCTTTTCATATACATGAAAGTCATTATTGATAGTCCCATTTGACTTGATCTGGTTTATTTAAAAGTTATAACGAGTACATCGACTTAAAATATCAGTTACAGGTTAATCTTATGTCATATCGTTTTAGATGAAGTATTTTTTCACTATATCCCATTTTAAATACGAAAATACTACGACCAACTTCCAAATACATAGAAATATCTTCTAAATATCAGTTAATTTTTTTTAGAAACTTATATTGTGATAATGTATTTTATGACCTTATAAGTAGCCACCAGAGATTTTCGCCTTCTGTTATAAATATTTACTTACGCATTGATAGTCAATTTCTACCAATGTTTAACGTACATTGCTGGTTTGTTTAATTTTCATTAATCGTATTTGGTGCTAATGCCGCAATGTATATTATAAGTTTCCATTCTCTGAAATTACGTCAAATTTTATGGTGAAGGCTATCAAGATAAGATCTAAGGAATTGATACAGCGGTCGAGGTCTTTTATATCTTTTGCGGCCACAGACTGGACGTAAAATGTTATTATTCGACGTTTCGACTCGTTTTCGACTATTCTATCCCAATAGACCTATACACATTGCTTCCAATTCTACACATATCTCTCAATTCTTTGGATAATATTATAAAAATATTTTCTACGAAGTATTACTCACATTTATTCACTAGTGTAAGTACAGTAAGCTTATTTTATCGGGTTTATATGAAAGTAATGTAACTTTTAAATTGTAATCTAGTATGGAAAAAATAATAAAATAAATTAAGTGATTGGATAAGGTTTCTTTTGGCTTTCTTTTTCATGTAATAAAAGTAATTTAAACAGCTTTTAGATTCTTCGTTTTTACCCTGACACTAGGTCAGACGATAATCAACCGAAATCAACAAACGTATCTGCAATCCACGTTCCACTGTTAATCAGGCTTAGCGATTGAAGCGCTTGGAGCGCTGGAAACCAATAATTGGCCGCTTAGCGATCGCCACTGAGCCACCGGGCTTCTAGTAATTTACAGGCGAACAATGGGTAATGAATCCCCGGCACAAACTTTTATTGGAAACTACTAATTACAAATAGGTGTGTTAAAAAGCGACACACACTGTTGTAATTGAAAAAGGGACAGCCTAAGTACATCGATTTATGTAGTAACTCTTCTATAACTAATCAATGAAATTTCTAATTAATTCTATTATGAAAACCAAAATAAATACGACATTCGACGTAAAAGATAGTAATTAAAGGTGTGTAAAATATATTGAACAATGAATTGACCTTAAAGAGAATTTATTCATCGAAACGTTTCAGAAAACGAATTTTACATTCTGAGCAACTGTTCAAATATTCATACAGAGTGTTCGTACATCAGACCGCATGATTGCATACTCTGCAGAATAATTTTTCAGCCACAATACACTTTTGTCGCATGCAACGTGTTATTTTTAAAATTCTGATAAAACACTGTTTTACAGACCGTAAAGCGAATCTATTGAAAACTCGAACAATATATATTTTCACCAGTTTTCGTAAACATCAAGCCCGGTTCAGTTGCGACTGAGTAAACCTTATAACGTAAAGAATAGTAAACATCGCTTTTTTACTATAGAAATCATTCCATGAATCCAACGTACAAAAATAAATATAGACAACAGTTAGGTTATAAGTTAGGTATGTTCTAAATTACCTTAAATTAAGATACAAAGTAAAAAGAAAATTAATTTTCTTGTCAAGACGGGATTCTTATAAGGAAGAGATGGGAAGGTGAACTGGTTTAGACAGAGGAGGGGGGATGTTTACGAAGGGAAAGTATCATTTTTTGGGTCCTCTTCTCTGTTGTTTGAAGTTAAACAATCCGTAATAGTAAGTAATTGCGGATGTCAATACTATATGTGACAGCGTGTTGCCATTTCGGCGAATTCAGGTTGGCCGATTGCTCGTTTGTCATCTTGTAATATAAAAAAGTAGCCATAGTCGGTGCAAACAAGGAAGTGTTTTATACTTAACTAGCTTTTACCCGCGACTCCGTCCGCGCAGAATAAAAAAAAAAAAAAAAAACGGGGTAAAAATTATCCTATGTCCTATTCCTGGTTCTAAGCTACCTGCCCACCAATTTTCAGTCAAATCGATTCAGCCGTTCTTGAGTTATAAATGGTGTAACTAACACAACTTTCTTTTATATATATAAGATTTAAAGTATAAAGATTGTGATATAGTGAGTACTTTTGAGTACAGGTGTTTTATAAATAAATCTTCCGTTTAAAAATTCTTGCACACGCCGACTTTATTACTTCTTATAGTGGTAAGAAGACATGAACAGCTTTGACCGTTAGAACTCTGTTCATGCTATATTCCTGTTAATGTAGTTTCAGTATATTAATTGACAAGGTTGTATAAAATCTGACGAATAATGACAAATAGTTAAATCATAGTAAGAATAAAAAGTGATTTAAAAATTGACTTTTTGTCTGCACATCTAAGTGATTATTCTCAATTCACCTACGGCGGTGAGTCTCTTAATATCCACCATTTTGTAACTGTTTGAACGATGAATAAAAATGAGATTACTGGCATATGAAATGAGCTGGCGGCAAACAAACTTCGTCTTTCAGGTACTTACAAAGTTTAACGTCAAATGTATTAACTTCCTATCAAGTTCTTTTTTTAAATTTATATCTGATGATGTTTTTTGTAACTAATACATTAAAATGATGTCGGTAAAATAATGTAGTAATAAAATTTTGACACAAATTATTTTTTCGAATACATAATGCATGTATTTAGTTTTTAGTTATTATTATTTAATAATACTTAATTATATGGTCATATCTATATATCTCAAACTACGTATATACTCCACATTAAGGGACTTCTCTCATTGACCATTTTACGAGGGTGGCAGTTAGTCGGTAGGACATTTCAATTATACCATAATTCACGCTTGTAACCCAAAGGGGAAGGCAGAGATCACTGACCTCAATTTGGTGTCGCCATATTAACCTCCGCAATCCACTTTTTGCCATTTCAGAAGAGGAAACGTGACGGGTGGTGAGCATCACGATTTTTTCCTTTACCGTACGAACGTCGGATAAATGTTCATATGTAAATCGAAAATCGAAAAACACATTGGTATATGACGGGATTCCAAGGACCTGCAGAAGTTAAGTACATAACCCCTGAGCCATCGACGCTCTTTCTTAGTTATATTAAAAGTATATAATATGTATTCTCATATATGCTATTAAATAACGATTTCAAATAAAATATGACAGTATTATATAAAACAATGTTCTCCGCGAAATAAAATAAGCTCTTTGATGAGCAAATTACAAAAGCTGTCCGACTCCATTAGGGTAATTGCTGTCGTAAAAATGTGCTTTGAACTTTTTAGAAACATTTTATAATGAAAGTTTATCGCGTCTCTCAACCCCCAGAGCTTAGCTCGTTATGGCTTTTGCTCTTTAAACATTCTTTTATTGTTTGCAATAAAATTATTTTCCGTAATAGTGGAAAATAAAAGCAAATTTTTTACCTGTTTGCAGATTTGTAAAATTACTTTATCATTTCACGCAGAATCGTTGATTGGTCATTAAAGTGCCTTAGATATACAACTTCTCATACTACTACTATACATTGAGGGAGAGCGCTTAACGTCTCTGAGTAGTATTAGTAAACATTAAATTAGGATTGTAAAATAGTCAGAATCTAAGTAGATTATTCAGAATTTTCTTCGTGGTGTGATAAGAACAAAACTTAAATACTAAAGTAACACTAATGTATTAAATTTTACCTAAACGTTAAAGTTGATAAAACTTTGTAGACTTCGTACAAACTTTTAATAATGTGGATTAAACTTAGCGCGTATGCTTTGTATGCTACGAGTAAAGTATGTTATTTGCATGATTTTTTAATTCAGATAGACATTAAAACTAGGATATATAAGATTTACTCATAGTATTTCAATTTCATAAGAGAAGGGAGCGACCGAGCGACGGGAAGAACCGAGATGATCAACGACACCCATGGACTGTTTAATTTTATAAGAAATCTGGAGGCCTAATCCTTTTCTTAAAAAGGATGGGAAGAGGAAGCGGATTTGACGAAAGAGTGGACGCATTAGAAGGGGAAAATCTTTTTGTGCATGCCATCCTCCGTCAATTATGAGGTAGGCAACGAATCTGCAATTGTTCATGTCTGCAATTGTGGTCGCTTGCCCGTTTGACACCTATTCATATAAGAAAAACTTCGACTTATTTTTCAAACTATAGCCTATTCGATGTTAGTCACTTTCTCTATAGCTCTAGATTTAACATTTTGAGAGATGATGTAGTAGTGTAGTAGATGATATTTGATGAGATGGTATATTTAGGGTATATTTCAAGGACTTCACCGTACGCGCTGCACACACAAAAAGCATACACTAACTTGACGTTGACAATAGTTTGTTCCTAACTAAATTAAATTTAAGTAAAATTGACAACGTACATATATATTTATTATATGACGTTGTTAAAAACGTATGCCGGAGATGCGATAATGGCAGGAATTACCTGACGTAAGCAACATATGTTATCTACTTGCGAACAGAATTGCTGCGGCTTAATATGTTTCAACCAAAAGTATGTTGTAATAAAAAATAATAAAGGGAATACGAAATTTAATATTTTTGAAGCAATATTTAGCTAGGGATTATATTGAATGTTCGTTTAATTTTTTACCTTAGGGTAAATTGTACATCTACCAACTGTTTTTTCCAATTAATTGGGTGATAAGTATCAACTTATTCGAAACATCTTTTATGGGACTGAAACGTTTTGGGGTTTTTTGTGGCTATAAAAATCAGCTGACGACAAGCCAATTAGTATTAGTAACACAATACTTTATTTTTATTTATTTACATTGAATTTCTATTTCTCAGCCAATTTTCTTTGTAGCAAATATATTTGAAATGCAATGAAGTGTTCCGTTTCGCAGCGATTTATTGAAGAGATTTTCAACAGTGAGTTCTTTGACAAACTAACTGAAAGGATGCAAACTTTCATAAAAACGTGACAGGAATTTCCGCCAGTTGCAGAATTTATTTCAATTCAAATACAGGGAATTGCATTTCCTATCTTCTAGAATGTCAAATATCTTCTAAATTTTCTAAATATAAAATTAGCACAGAAGTATGGATAGCAAGAAGATATTCATAATAATGAAAAGAGATTTTTGCAGATGTTTCATTTTACTTAAATAATCATCCACTGTAGCTCTATTGTTGGACTCAGGAAATGTAAAAAAAACCACCAGATATATTTTTTCTTTGCTCATATAGGTATATCCTACGTAATATCGTAACATTGACAATATTTTTTGTTCTTCTTATGGTATACGTTATACAAATAACTTGCACACTAACTAGAAAGAAATTTATAAGAGTTAATTGTAACTTCAAAAAATCGGAAACTATTGAATTATCACGCCGATTACGATTTGTAGGATATTTAGAGATCACAAACTACATTATGAAATAAAACATTGTTAATGTGAACCAGATGGTGGTAGCGTTGCTCTGCTCGTAAAGACTGGGCATTCTGCCAATTGTTGTGATACACTTTTTTACATTTTACCTTTAAATCATAAAAATTGAACAAACTAAAAAAAAATAACTGTATTTGAAATGAACGTGTCACTTATATATGCATGCGACGGTTAAATTCAAAATATATGTTTTTTATTAAATGTCTAAAAATTAACAAAATTTTTGGACATTTCCACACACATAGAAAATACGAATAAAATCGTTAAAGTAACTTTAGAGATTTGTAAGCAGATATGTGGACTTCAGTAAAGTCAATACGAGTTATTGAATATTGTTAGTTGTTCGACAACATGGCCGCTCCATATCGCTTGAACGAATGAAGCGTTAAGTCTCATGAATAATATAATAAGCTTACATAGCGTTATCTTGCGCGATCAAAGCGTCCAACTCCAAATGTAAATATTTCGCTTTGTTTAAACGTCGCATTCAAGATTACTTGAGAATAATAAGCAATTTGATCTGACATTTGGACATCTATTTCTATATTTTCTTTAAAAAAAAATATTTTAGGAGTCGATGAACTTTTAAACGTCTTTATGGTTTATTCTTAACGAGATAAGATGCTTTGAAGCTAGTTAAAATTAACATGTTTTTTATTTTACATTTTTTAAAGTGCAATTCAAAAGGGGCTACGACATTGGAATTAATTCGAACAGATATGATAGGTCTTACCATAAAAAAGTTAGACAGTGTTTCGAATACATTTTAGCGTTGACATACGTCAACCCTTTCACAAAACATATCACCACGTCGACGTCAATAATATCAAACAGCAGCGGTCAAAAGGATAAAAGACGTGTTTATCTAAATAGAGTCTATCCGTATTTTTTGGAATAAGACAATTAATTTTTAATCACCCCAATTTTCACATTCTGTTTTAAAGCATTTTATATAATTTATTCTTTGATAATATGCTTATACTGACTACGTTGTAATAAACATAATATATAGGTATACGTTGTTATTGTAAAGTAATTCTAACTATTTGAATAAGCGGCATCAATCATTGTATCTGACGGCTATTGACCGCGCCCCTTGATCCATCTTGCTGACAAATTGACATGTAATTTACGTATGCTATGAATCTTCATACATTACTCTAATATATTGATCACTGTACGCTCTATTATTGTTGGTTTCTGAGTCCAAAATCCCTGTATAAAACATATTGTTATCACTGTTTTGTCAAAGATAATGAGAGGGTTGACGATATGTTTTATACAGGGATGTTGGTCTTAGAATCCAACGATTAGTACTTTAACACTAACGTAAGTATGACATGTTACTGCTGAGTTCTACATGTCAACCAATCCGCACTTGGCCAGCGTGGTTGACTATGGCCTAGTCACCCATAACTTGGGGTAGGCTCCGAGCCCCGCAGTGGGGATGTATAGTGAGCTGATGATGATGAGTTATCCATAAGTATAGATACTTGTATTCGATTGTGTTCCTTTTTATATTTGTGTTTGAAAATAAATTACCTAAGTCCCATTTGGAAAGCTGACAGATATATATAAATAATTTTTCTATTTTGTCATCAGGTTTTTTAATTATATTACTAAAAAATGTTTTAACATTATTTGTAAAACGTTTGACAGGAAAAATAATGACAACTTCTTTTTAAAAGAAATATTTTATTCAAACGGATATCGGTAGTTATAACCTGAACATAGCTTGAAGAGCTGTAATCATAGCTTCAATACGTGCTCTGGCGACAAAACCTCCCGCGGCCGCTCTTTGTCCTACTTCTGAAGGTAAATTCTAGTTTCATACGAAGGCAGAGCGGTAAAACATAGAATAAGATCGTGCAGTAGTGCTATTTGTACGCACACTTACTCTTAAAATACTACTGCTCTGCCTCAATGTTTCACCCTAGTGTAAGACTGGCATAAATGCGAAACTGAAAAAAGCATGTGGTGCCGGGATTGCTTCGTGAAAGGAAAAAACTGAAGCTTTTTCCTTTTAAAGGCTCTCCTTGTTTGTGAAACAAATGCGTCTTAGCGAAATTAAACGTATGAAGGAATGAAAACACAACTCTTAAATACAGACTTCATTATGAAGATAAACTAACCTGAAATATTTACATCTATCAGCTGTTTCATATCAAAATTCTTCAACTACTTTGCTTAAGATGACTTTGCTTAAATATACATAAAATAATTCAAAGTATTATGTCTCGTTTCACGCGTCAGTCGGCGCGAGTTGCGGCAGATAAGAGACTGAGAGAACACAAACCCTGTTCAGTAACAGATGACTACAGATTATACTGTAGCTCAGTATGTAATTCTCTATATCATAAATTATCAAGACTCGAATGTATTAAATAACAAGTACATTTTACATAATATATTACACTAACACCAATGATCATGTATTGCTAAACTTCACATTCAAATGGTACCAATTTTTTTTAAACGATATTGGCGCTTTCAGCCTTATACGAATTATTATATCCTCATTCAGTTCTTAGATAGTATGGTAATCATACTTTATTAGTAAAATTCGTATAAACGAGACTAAAGTTCGTTAGTTGATTGTAGATTCGCCATCAAACAGATCGAAGTTAATCGATCGGCCAACACTTTGTCAAGACAACGAGGGCAATAAATTCTCGAAAACGTTTAAGTCACAATTTATTGGATCTTATCTTGACCGCACAACGTATTGCCCGACTTCAAACTACTTCCTTTTAAGTGGCTATATTTTTCAAGAGCAGTCCGCTTCCATCAAGTAATGAAATACGTATATCCAGATGAAAAGAAACCGTTCATACACTCTGTTAGAATTCATCAACAAGATAGCAGTGTACCCACAAATAACATCGAGAGAAAATCATTTATAATTTATGAGTACATTTGAACTTGCTGAATCAGAAGAAAACAGAATTTTAAGATATATTGATGAATGAAAGAGAAATGAAAAGATATCATACTCCAAAAACAATGTACGACTTCCTAGAGTTCTAAATTCTCAAACATTTACGCTGTAAGTACTTAATTAATAAGACAAATACATTTAATTCATGACAAAATCAACATCCATTTCACCGACAGTGCTCCGCAGCGCCCTCTCCCGCCGCGGCGTGTGAACCTCGCCGACAGTAATTAACGCTACAAGGTGGATGCAAATTTGCACGGCTTCCTTGTACTTAGAGGCACCTAACCTAAGTTGAGAGCAAATTAATGGGATGCTTTCACCCTCAATTGTTCTATTTCATTCTAACTATAATGGATACGAGACTAGTTTTTAATAAATTTTTAATCGTAAATAAAATACAGGATACCGAAATATGAACTTTCAATATAATTTCTTTAAGAAGTCATTTCCAAAAAGCAGTTTTTTCGATAAGACAATGTTCAAAGTTAATGTTGTAAATAAAGCAATTTATTGCAGCGCATGAAAATCCCTCTACAATATTATATCGGATATAAAATATAAAAGCGAACAATACAAAATATGTAATAAAGAACAAAGGAATTATTCATCTGAAACGTATCAATATTAAATTTATCGCGAAACAGAAATGACAACAATAACCATTGTTTTGTATATACTTTATCATATAATAACTGAAGGTTTGTTTATAAAGTACTCATTTGACACTACAGCTTTCTCTTCCCTCTTCCCGTTCGAAAAGAAAGAAGCAGACCTAAAACAAGTTGGAAGGATGTGGTCAGATCAAGATATAATAAAGGGTAGATCAAAGTGGAAGAAATTATTAAAGAAAGCTAACCTCATTACCATAAGGGATACAAGTTAAGAAGAGAAAGAGAGAGAGAGAGAGAGAGAGTGTGTTTTGAGTTTACAAGTCTTTTGAGTCTAAACAAAATTGAAATTTCTACTTCTATTTTAGTATGTGTCATTGAAAAACTATTTTCCAAAATATAATTTTTAATATGTGACAATTTTTCTCAAGACTTATAGGTTATGTTGTAAATTGAGTAAACGTGCAAAGTGTGCAGTTCGGTTGAGCGAATTTGGCGTAAATTTGTGCTATAAGAGAACTATTTGGGTATTGCCCGCGGCCACGTAATGCCTTTGCTACAATAAATTGTGATCGCTCTCTCTGATACTTTAAAAATAAACGACATCCCAGCCCGCGATATCATTTAAATTTATGACAACAAGAGTCATATTTTATAAATGAATGATTTTATGTAATCTCTGAAAGACGAATGTAATATTTAAAATTTTGTAAATATTTTGCTAAAAACTCTTTATTTAATATGTAATAAATCTCAAAATGTATAATAATCTAAGTGCTCAGAAGAATTGTTTGGAACAATTCCTGTCACCGAGTTTCGCCAACGGACGACAAGACAGACTGCCAGGTTCCATCCACACCATCTCGATGGCTGGCAATCCACAACCGTGCGGTTTTCGCGTAGATTTCTACCGCGTACTGTCGCGTTCTGGAATGGTCTGTCCTCGGCGGTATTTCCAAACCGCTACGACTTAAGGTCCTTCAAGAAGCGAGCGTATCACCATCTCAAAGGCCGGCAACGCATCTGAGATTCCTCTGGTATTGCAGATGTCCATGGGAGTCGATGAACACCTTGGTGTTCCCGCTGCTCGTTTGCCCCCTTCTCTTATAAAAAAAAATCAGAACTAGTTAATATTTTAAGAGATTTAATTATTTGTTAGTCCTCTCATACTCAAAAGTTAATCTGATGAAATGCGATGCTCGATTGTCTTCCGTCATTTAATTTATTGTGCATTCTGTGATTAGGTCTGGTCTTCCAGACTAAACTCATAGTAATCCGAGAGGAATTGAAAGCATGGACAATAATTTTTCTAACAAATGTTTCGTCAATAGAAACACACGGAGAGCATCAGCTATTTGCACATACTCGTAGGTAATACATCAAAGCAGACGCATCTAAGTGGCTCTGGGTTTGCAAATGGTTATTGATGACTTGAAATTATTTTACTATCAAACTATTTGCGTTTTGATTTAGACGTGAATCCAAAATTAATGTCAATGCAATAATTGGGTTGCAAAATAAATTTATGGAACTATACTTATGTATTTTTCAACAAGTTTCTAAAAATTAACGGTTAAATTTTGAACTTCAACAACTAATCTACATTCTAAGTTCCATATTATTTAATAAATATTGCCGTATTCACTAAAAACAGGGTTGGGTTGTTTGAATAATTACTTTGGGAATCATTAGTTTTATTTTATATGTGGGAATATGTTACAAAAATATCTTTATTAATGAAACTATGTTAATGTTTTACACATTTAATGAATATTTTAGTAAATGTGCAAAGAATATTACTATTAATGCAGCAATATTACCGCACGGGCAGATCTAAATTTGCTTAATAGCCAAATGAACGTCACTATAACGTGCACACTATTTGGAAAATGATTATTGCATTTACTTAAAATGTTTGTAAGCTATATATGTATTTTTATTTGCAGATTTTACTTCACTGTTATTAAAAGATAATTAGAACAGAAAAGCAATTTAACTTTTTTACTTCTATGTAATATCCCACACTAACTACCGCTTAATCATTTAATAGATAATTAAACAAACCCTTAGTATAGATTTCTTGTAAGGGCATTACTTAGTGACCGCTTAACGACTTTGAATGTGGAAGACATCTTTTAACTTTTAAAAGTACATTTTCTTGGTGTACATTACAGTAATTTAGAATTCTATAATCCACATAAAATATGCGTAATATCAAAATTAAAACTACTCTTAGTTATTTTATGAAGCCAAACAAGTCATTTGCTTGCGTTTGTAGCTGGGGGGGCCTTTGTGAAAGAACGATAACAGTTAAAATAACGTTGACCGTTACGTTATATCGGTCGTTTCGTTTTTTTCGCTCGATTTACTGTCGCCTGTGTCATGCAAATGAGACCTTTGAAGCCGAAGTAGTAATGGTTCATTGAGCATTGCGTATTGCAAAGAGAAGTATTTTATAAAATTATTAATAATTAAACACAAGAGAGCATAATTACGAAGTACAAGTTAATTTAATTTAATTTCAGTGAAAATGATTTCTGCCCGACTGAAAGAAGAGTAATGAGTATATATCATATATCATCAGCTCACTATACGTCCCCACCGAGGGGCTCGGTGTCTACCTAATATTAGGGGTGACTAGGTCATAGTCAACCACGCTGGCCAAGTGCGGGTTGGTTGACTTCACACATATCATTGAATTTCTTCTCAGATATGTGCAGGTTGCATCACGATGTTTTCCTTCACCGTAAGAACGTCGGATAAATATACATATGTAAATCGAAAATCGAAAAACACATGGTACATGGCGGGATTCGAATTCAGGACCTGCAGTTTGCAAGTCAAGTGCTTAACCCCTGAGCCACCGACGCTCTAAGACTAATGAGTTGACGCTCTAAGAGAAGAGTAATGAGTAATTTTGTGAAATGATTAACTTAGTAGCTTGATCGATAGTGAGATGTTAATCGTTTGCCAATTTTCCTCTGAATGTAACATAGATAATAAAGTCAGAAATATTTTTTTCCATTTCCATCATTGCTTGTATTTTACCTTTCTTGACAATGATTCATCATCATCAGCTCACAATACGTTCCCACTGAGGGGCTCTACCCTATGTCAGGGGTGACTAGGCCATAGTTAACTACGCTGGCACAGAGCTGGATGTTTTTTTTTTCTTCGTAAGAACGTCGGATAAATGTGAAACTGACTTTATGCATATTAAAGGCCATTTTAATAAGTAAAATCTATAATAATGTGGAAAAATTCGTAATATTGTCTCGTATTGTAACAATAACAAAATATCCAGAACACTTGAAGCAATATCGGCGACAACAGCACTCATAGCATTCCATGTGATTGTCTTTTCAAGAAGCAATACTGTATTTGTGGCGTGCGCTGCTGTAAGATTAAGTTTATTGATTTTTTTAACTTTTCTTTATTGAAACTACTAACTAAATTCATACTACTACGAACGTATATTTCATCTTTTGCCAATTGATTAAAAAATTAAAAAATATCTGAGTGGAATAATGTTAATGTCAGTTTTTAGCCTAAAAATATTAGTTAAAGAAATATTTAATATAGTATAAATAAAAAAATAAAATACAGTTTATTAACCAAAAACAAAACAAATTACACTTATAAAGATATCAATTAGAGAGAAAAAAATAGATGGGAATTGGCTTAGCCGATGCTGCCTCCAGCTATGTATTGATGTATTGTCGCCAGTTCTCCTATTCTATCTATTATTTAAAAACTTTGCTTTTACTGATGTAAGAAATACTCATCTGTACATAATAGTAATACATTCTTAACTACGTCAATAAAACTTTGTTTTGTCTGTGCAACGAAGAGGTCAACAAAGAATAGCGTTGCTGCCATGAAAATTAAAACAGCGCCATGTTTAAACTGTGTAACTCTGGAGCTGGTATTTATGTTACATTGCGCTCATTGTAACATCTTTTTGTAGAAAATTGCTCATGTTGTAACATTAATTCCATTTGTTGAAGGAATGTTTAAATTTGTAACAAACCACACCAAAATATTTCGTATCCTTTTTAAACTTTCGTAAATTAAAATAGAGTTTTATTTTATTTAATATAAATATTTTATTAAATTATAAGGGGGTAAACGAACAGTGCGACCTTTAATGAGATCAACGACGACCATGGATAGTCGACACAAGAGGAATCGTGCCGGCCTTGAAGTGTAGTTTAAGATAACATAAATTATATTTACCTCTAAATGCCTTATAAGTAGTACTAGGTCGTCATAACTATTCAATGTGCAGTCGAACCTGGATATCTAAGAGTCTAAAGGACCGCGATATTTCTCTCGTTTATAAAGGTTTCTCTCTAACCCGAGTTTCTCTCTTAAAGAGAGCCTTCGGACCGGATAATGACTCTCGCTTTTAAAGGTTTCTCACTTATCTAGGGCTGATTGTATTATGTTTTTTGCTCGCTAAGTTTCGATATCTCGGCGTAAACAAGAAATATAACTTACACTGTAACTTGAACTGTCAACATACTCTCCGGACTTGTGCTTTATCTAACTTTATTATTTACTGTACAGTTCGGGAAAATGAAAATAAAAAATTGACAAAAAAGAAAGCAACATTTCACATCTTTCATCTCAAAATTTAAAACGAATTTAAAATCAGCCTCGCCGTTAAAACACAAAATGTACATTATTTTAATGTTAATTTTGCTTAATGCAAAATTACGTTTCGTGCCAAAAAGCAGTTTTCGTCGAGATTTATTGTACGGTGTCTCCGAGCGAAATTTAATTTCGCGCCGTCACCCGCACACATCAAAAGATCTGTTCATAAAAATAGTTATATAGCAGTTCCACGCTGTTATATTGCAAACTGACAACTATAACTTATTCGTTTATGTCATAAAATTAAGAATTCTGATAGAATTGAATTTATTTATACATGTGACATAAAAAATAACTGACATAGAAATTGACCATGATGTGATAAGATCATGTGGAGTAAGATAGTCGTAATGGCACATTTTATATTTAGTTTCACAATGTGGTCTCGTATAGTAACTGTGGACTGTCGAGTTGCTACGGAGTAATCAAGTATTTCATTTGAAGTTACCTTTCTCCAAGTATGACAGAATATTTTCAGATAGAATAGAAGGATAATAAAATAGATGTCGACATTTTCTCTTAGATGCATGATGAACAGTTAAAATGAATTCTTATAGTTCTAAAGACTTCTATCTCGTCGAGTCGCCACGGCGATGCACTTTAACTTTATATTCCTGATGTAGTGTCTGTCTGATCATAAATTCTTTTTATGATCTCTTTTATTTATGTCAGATTAGAGAAATGTTCTTGGTAGATGTTTAATATTTAAAATATACTATAAAATTCTTCAGTTAAAGTGCGAAGTAAATTTTCAAGTGAAATATTTTTGAAAGATGAAAGATACGTGAACTGAATAGAGAGATAAAATTGTGCAGATGCTACATATGTTTAAATGTATGTATATATATATTTGACTACATTATTTACATTTATTTTTGTAATGACAAAAATATTCTCTTGAGAAGTGTGTTAACACGCACAATTGGGGTAAAGTTTACCACTTAGATAAAAAAAAAATTCTTCATTTGCAATAATTGATATCATAAAATATTGTATCTCTAAATTTTATTTTTGACATTCCTTTGTTTCTTTATTTCATGTTTTCATTGTGAAACAAAATTTTCAAAGAAATTTCTTGTTGTTCGATTCAAAGTCAGTCACAGAAGTTAGAATGTAACACGTTACGTCTAACATTGCAGGTGTCACTCTGTGTCCCGCTCACGCTGACCTGAATAGAACTCTATTCTTCTATAAATATAGAGAAGCGTTAAAAATATCCGACATATTTCACCCAGTCCACTTTACTTGAAAGTGGTTTGTAGCAGAATATAACATTTCCTTTCAGTTTGACTTGTTGTAGAAATGTAATGTGAATCATAAAGTTTTCGTGGCAAAGACTGATGCCAAGAATTAATTATTTGACAGGAAATAATACTTTTCTGACTTGACTGAGTCTTGACAAAGTGACCGTAATATGCAAGTCGCGAACGTGGCATTGAGGTGGTGAGTCATTTTATTTTTTATAATTAGTTACATGCGACCTACAGTATCAGGAAAATTAGACATTATGCTATCGAACCCGTAATTTATATTTATATTTCTGCCTTTTTTTGGTAGTATATCTGCATATATCAGCATCATATCTGAATTAACTACCATATTACGCGCAACCTCTCTCACACAATCTATACCTTCTTCGGATTGCCAAACCAGTTATCCATATATCCAAGTAAATTAGGCTTAACCTCGTTTATGTTTGTTATATTTTTTTCCGTTGAAACAAAATCTTCAATATAATTTATCTGAACATAAACGTATCAGTGGCTGCGTAGTCGTATATCTGCTGCGAGTACTCGAAGCTGTTGCTCCCTTATGATCCATTAAGCTGATAGAAAGTGCAATAAAACTGTATTGCCTGCTCAAGACCGCAATAAAGGCATATTGTGTGGATGTTACGTTCAACGTTAACCATATTATAGTATACATTACTTTAAGGAAAATAAAAATTGTATTCCGTTTTAACACTAACCTTTTTTGATAAATATATTTATAGATGTTTGTAATTAAAGGAAATGTAGGAGTAGATGGAATACTTTTGCCTTATTTTTTGCCATTGAATTAAACATTTTGATCAATCATAATAAAAAATCACGGAATGAACATGGCGGTGAATTTAATAAGATGAGGTCACATTACTTTGAAACATATTCTCTCACGACAACGCCTATGTTTTTGATTAGAATAATTTAAGTTGCATGTTTACACGACATACAAATTACGTAAGCACTAAGTTGTAATGCGTTTTTACTTAGCACGCTATGAGGTTATCCTCGAGAGGTTCAAACGAAGGTAAAATGATAATGCATTTCTGTTCAATTAATTAACTTAACTGACTTACAGTGGGTTTCTGAGACCAAATCTTCATTTAAAACATATTAATATCTCCGTTTTGTCAGAGATAATGATAAGGATGGCAATATGTTTTATACAGAGATTTTGGTGACAGATGCCCACGGTAAACTGAAATTTTTTATTTGACTATGCTCTACATCTATGCCAAATTTCATCAAGATCCGTTGAGCCGTTCTGGAGATACCTTCGAACAAACATCCATCCATCCATCTAAACATTCGCATTTATAATATTAGTAAGATTTTACATTATTTTTTATGTATTGTAGTATTTAATAGTATGTATATTTTAGCAATTATAAACTCGTACATGCAAATTTGTATGAGCTCAGGTCACGGTAGTATATTTCAACTTTAACTTTATATTCCTGTTGCAAACTTGTTGAAAATTCTTTCTTAAATCTCTATTTCGGTCGCGTTAGAAATATCTTCTCGGTACTGCTATAATATTAAAAGTATAAAAATCTTAAGTTACTACGCAGACGAAATTTCGTGAGAAGTATTTTTAACTGAGACATGTAAGTTTAGTACGTGACTAGATTTACGTTACGTAAGCCGTTTTCGATATCAACTTATATTAATGTTATTGACATTTATTCCTGGGATAATTCCTATATAGTAGTTTTAAGTGTTAAGTAAAGTTACTAAATAAAGTATTGATATAGTGGAAAGATTTATATTTTCGTTTGTAACGAATAAACTCGAAAACTGAAGTTACATAGCCTATATTTAACATTTTTTTATATTTAAAAATATATAATCGCGTGTAACCACAACAGATTGTTAGTATTATATAAGTTAGGTGGGAAGAGATAAAAAATATTCGGTCTCAAGAGTCGAGTTTTTATCTCTGACAATGTCTGTTACAAGCGTCAAGTGACGCAGCTCACACAATGCCCACTCTGACCCAAATTTTCATTCAAAGCGCGTATCATTCACTGCGAAATGATGCCTTTATAATAGACATTGTCACCCAAAAAATTTTATATTTCTTAGAATTTTTACCCTTCATAAAGTTGCAACGAGCTGTTATTAGAGTAAATTACGGGATTTATATGATAATTATTATTTAAATGACATTGTATTCCGGCAAAGTTTTCAATTCCTTTACCCAAAAAAAAAAAAAACTATGTTTCGAATTCGATTATTAATAAATAGGAAATAAGCTTTTACACATAAACTAAATTCATATATATGTTTAGAATCCAGCGAAACATTGAAATGATAGTTAAGCGTAGGCCGAGTCGAGTGTAATTACACTCAACTACACAACGGACAAAGTTCGATTCATTGTTATTACTGTTATTTGTTTATCGAGCCGTGTCGCTTCGCTACGCCGCTGCTACGCGGCTACGCTACGCCGCTACACATTAACTAATATTACTGAAAACAGTTTAGTTCAATTTACGAATGTGTTTCCTACTAATGACATTGCTAAAATGCGTAAAAAGATATATGTTTTATTATATATAGTTTAATGTACTAGCTTTTGCCGATTCCGACCGCGCGGAATTAAAAAAACAACTTTTATATCACGTCCTACGGAAACAGCTTAAAAATATCTTATGTCCATATCCTGGTTCTAAGCTATCTTCCCACCAATTTTCAGCCAAATCGATTCTGCCTTTCTGCCTTTTGATTCTGATTATACTCGTATATAGAATAATTGACGACATTTCTTATTCGTCATAACAGTAAATAAGTTGACAAGGTTTACTATAATTATTTTTGTAAATAATTAATTTTTTATGAGCGATGACTTAATTTAGAAGGGAGTTACGATTCTAATTGATGTATGATCTGGAGAACGAAAAAAAAGTGCGCCGACAGCACATAGAGTGTTAAAAGTATACTATTTTTGTAAATAAATATTTCATTGTTACTTTCATTGTTATTCTTGTATAATTTAGTGTTTATAATTTATATCCATTTAAGAAACAAAAGTATTTGTTTGTGTGAAGCGAAGCGGCATTATTTCGGACTTTTACTAACAGCTCTTGTGGCATTTTATTACTTCCTTCGCAGATGCATCGCCGCGCTTTAACAACCTCGTTTCTAAACCTTTTGCAATTTTATTTTTAAAGTCACTTTACATTGGATGAAAACTTTTACAAGACGGTAACTAGGAAACTATTTAATTTGAAATTTTGAACTATAGCATTCTTATGACATACGGCTTATAAGGAATCTACGTGTATTTTATGTACTCCTTAGTTTCCATACATTATTTGACGATGTATTCTTTTTTACACTGTATTCTACATCTTTAAAATAATACGATATTTACTGAACTAACTCTGTTTTGAAGAATTATTGAATAAATGACATAAATACATACAAACAGCAATCTCGATACAACTTTATTAATATTTTACGTCGCTTAGCTTCGAAACAAAAGAAAGTTTCTTGTGTGTTTTTTGAGACATTTAACAAAATGTCTTTTGAATTTTGTGATTTATGGAAATATGCTTAAGAATTAGAAATGTTTTACAATTCATATGAAAAAAAATAACATTTTGATATTTATTTAATGAAAGAGTTATATATGCTGCGTTACGTTACGTTTTATAAGTAAGAACAAATATAAAGAAATGAATACTTATTGTAAGTGAAAGTGAAGAAGAAAATCTCACGTTTTGTGTGAAAATTAACGTCGAGCCGTAACTGTTCGCAGTTGGATATTCTCGCGCCTGTAACGAACAGATTCTTCCATAAAAACGGACCGTTCTCTGCCAAAAAGGATTTCCACTTTTTATTATGGCGCCCGAAAAAATCATTACCAAAATATAAAGAGAAGTTTATAGCACTTTAAATGCTGATGTACCAGACGGAAGCTTTATACTGTTATCTAATTCCAGTAAAACATTTTACTTTTCACGTTAAATAACGAATTTATTTTACTCGTTTCTAAGCTATTTATATTTTTTCCTCAATAAGTTTTTTTATATCATAAGGTGGGAGCAAGTGGTAACCTAAATTCGCCGAAATAGCGAAGCGATGATTGCTCTTACACATCCGCAATTGCAGATGTGTTGCTTACCTTTAATCGACAGAGGTGGAGAGGCACTTAAAGAGAATATTTCCCCTTCCTATACGTCCCCTCCTCCTTCAATTCCACTTCCCCTTCCAGTCCTTATCTTATAAGAAAAGGATGAGAAGGGAAAGGTGCCTAAAATTAGGCCTCCGGCACGCTCGTCAGACAAATTGCGAGATTGCTTCTACTTAACGTCTATCTTCTGTGTGTTCGTGGTATTTCAGCGGGCGAGCCGGCTCATTCGAGCAACAGATGTTGCAGTTGTAGTTGTGTACCTCTTTTAAACAATACTTATTATTACCTATATTTATTCTTATTCTTCTTATCATCATAACAGTGTCTTAAATAACTACAGAACTGCAGTTCTTGTTCTGTTTGGTTATTTGGTAAAAATGATGTATTTAGATATTTGTTTTATTTTATAGGAATCTAATAAAAATGTATAGTTTAATAAAGATTACGACAGAATGTTGAACAAAAATGTTCCGTACATTTCGTAAATCTATAAAACATTGACTCAAAAACAATATAGTGATATTATTAAAAAGTACACTAGGGTTCTGAGATAATTGTACTTTGTTAGGAGCACTATTTAAAGCTGGCTGGAAATTACAAAGCGCAATGTATTAAGCCGTGTTTTAATGAATGTTCGGGAACTTTCGATGCGCTTCGACGGAAAGGGAAATAGGGGCGACTGTAAAACAAACACAATTCCTTTTATAAACATTCTTTTGTAGATCGTTTTATTTTATTACTAAAGGTTTATTTGAAAGGGATGTAAAAATGTATAAGGTCAGGTTTCTTATTTGCAAGGCTTGATTTTAAAAAGAAAGTTACTCCTTTTGGGTTTTCTGCGCTTTACTTATAATATTACTTGTTGCTAAATTACCGCTGCTCGTGAATTAAATTCTATCTATCTATTCAGCCCCGTAACGCCCACTGCTGGGCATAGGCCACCCCCAAAGATCGCCACGCTGATCGGTCCTGAGCAACCCTCATCCAGGATACTCCCGCAACCTTGATCAGATCATCGCTCCATCTTGCGGGAGACCTGTTACATATTACAAATAAATTAATTAATAAACTGTAAAAAAATCTATATATATAAAAAAAGTCGTGTTACTTACACTATTTATAACTGAAGATCGGTCGAACTGATTTAGCTGAAAATTGATGGGGAGGTAGCATAGAACTAGGAGACGTACATATGAACTTTTTTTAATCTTGTGTGCATTTTTTTATTCCGTGCGAACGAAGTCGCGGGTAAAAGTTAGTTTAGTATATTTTAGAGTTGGTTTGATACTATCTGTAGTGTTTGTGTCTATGGAATAGATACAATTCACTGTCTCATGTACCACACTGGAAGGCACAGCTGTCTCTGAGTAGTTGAGTGACGAACGCGGTACGAAGCGGACGTGCGCCTGCGCTCCAGTGTGGTAGTGGTGAGCCAGTGTCTGTCCTTAATCATCTTTAGGGACCCTATGGTCCTACAAATGGCGACGAGGTGAAAAAAAATAAAAAAAAAATAAATAGAAAATTGGTAACTATGTCCGTATTTTGCGCCCTAAGTAATAAAATACTTGTGTGTAAATTAAAACATTGCCAATCCAATCAAATCAAGATATTTAATTTTATGCCTAAAAGTAGAGTACAATTATTATAGATTTCATAATAGAAGAAAGATGACAATATGATACGGGGAACATTAGTTTACAGTATTATCCGATTTTATAAGTTGTATACGTGTAAAATAGTAATGATGATTTATTGCAAGCATGCGATATCACTTCCGCCGTCGTTATCTATTTATTACGATGAGTAGGAATATTTGTCTATTAAAGTTTAGTTCACAAAAATATTTATTGTCAATAATATTTACAAATTATTACAGCTAACTGTAAAAAATTAATTGTAAAAAAAAGCGATTGAAATTATTGTAAATTATTATACCTTCGAGTACTTACAATATCAATCTTCATAAGTGTAAGGAACGTCAATAAAAGGCGGGGTCAACGGGTGGCCTGATTTATTTGTAAAGATGTTTTAAATCTGTTATATTAATCTACTCACTATTTGGTCATCAAATATTCTCTTTAACGAGACACATCAAATGCTACAATAAGTATCAACTGACACGTTTTCTTTTGTTCAGAAATAATTATTTTTCTGGCAAAGGTATTTGTGAATCTTCTTCAACGAATCGTTCTAGGATCTAAGACAGTGTCATACGAAATATGGGTCTATTATCTATTAACTGCAACTAAGTACTTCACGTAAAATGACAGGTACAGGCCGTATTTTGAAAATCGGCTATCATTTTAACTAAAATAATACAGATATGTAGTGCTCCGGATTTCCATTAAATTGGAGATATATCTTCGTCTATTTTGGATATCCATTAAATTGGATATATAAATGCGTAAATAGGTAAACCTAATAAGGTACCTTTGGAGTATTTAAAACACATACACATTTATAATTGAGATTTCTATTAAATTGGAGATATTCTAAACTATTTTATTACATTGTACAAAATGAAATTCATTAGATTGAATTTAATGTGTTTCGGACTTCTTTTAAATAAGAAGCATTAGTAAAAAACAAAAGGACTTTCATTAAATTGAAGGTATTTTAGATTTTAGATTTAGATCGAACATTTTCAGTAGGAAGCAGCTGATATTGCAACGACTGCTAAAAAGAGAGGTACAATATTACAATAGCAAAGATAATTTGTTTGTTTACAACAAAAAAAAAGTATACGCTAAAACGAGAAAAAATGAAGAAAGAGATAGAATAATTGTGTTAGTGTAATTATGATTTTTGCGTATATCGAAAGATTGTTTTAAAATTAATCGAATGTCGTTGAAAATAAGTCAAAACATATTCTTACTAATTGACTATAACGATTTTATAGGTGATAAGAAAGATAGAAGACATCACCCGCAATCGGTTGTTTCCGTTATGTCGTGGTCGTGTGACGTATACTCTGTACACTGAGAGCAATTTAACTTTATTTATCATATAACATTAGATCCGACGATATATCATTAGATGCTCTAGCAACTTCTAAGTTATCGATGGCATCTCAGTTGTATAGTTTGATGCGTTGAGATGTATCACTGGATTGGTTATATAGTTTATTTATCAATGTTACAATAAGTTCCCTCTGATGTTAAGAAGTTTTATTGATAAACCTATATTAATAAATAAAAAAGTAGTTAATACTAAAGTTTGTTCGTGGGTCCTTAGCAAAAAATATATATATTACCAAATTATACGTAAAATTAAATGTTCAATTGTGGGAGCATGAGCAAATGAATATACGGGTGCAAATAGTAACAGATACATGTAAATACTGCACAAAAGTTTTGATTATTTTCTTTTGAATATTACCAGGTCTCACAGTTTAATAGAAAATTTGTGTTGTCTAAATTTAGTTAACTCTCTAATTCCGTGACGTCGGAATGTCGATAAAAAAAATGACTGAAAAGGTCATTTGTCGATCATTGTCAGTGTAGTATACAAGTGTGTGTAACTAGTTTTTTTTTTTTTTTTTTTTTTTTTTATAGAGGGAAAAAATGCCTTGGGGCACCGTCAGACATGGGAGCTAGATGCCTGGTGTGTCGGGCTCAGGCTCATTAGTGTTCACCTAACCTAACATGAGTCCCGTTACCGACTAAAACAACCCTCTCTATGGACTTTTTGGTACCCCTCCGGGACTACCTTCCGGTATTACTTCGGAGGGGTGGTCTCAGCAATCATGCTTTCCCTTCTAGCTCTCTGCGCTTTTTAGCTCCTTGAGTCCATTGCGTTGGCTTTTCGCCGTATTTGCTCAGCCCGCCGTACCTTCTTTAGTACTGAGGCGGCGTATTCGCTAACTTTATTCCATGCTTCTTCTGTTGCAAGCATGTTATCCACCAAATTTGCGACCGTAGTAGGTCCGATACTGTTCTCGAGTTCTTCGCGCTCCTTGGAGTATGCCGGGCAGACAAAGAACACGTGCTCTGCATCCTCTGGTTCGCCGCACCCGTGTGGACAATCCGGGAGAATTTCGTGCCCAAAACGGTGTAGGTACGCACGGTAACATCCATGGCCCGTCAGCATTTGGGTGAGGTAGAAGTTCGTTTCCCCATGCCTGCGGTTTATCCATTTTTCGACTTGTCCAATTAGTTTGTGAGTCCATCGGCCCTTTATTGAGTGATCCCACTCCTGCTGCCATTTGGTAATGATCTGTCTTCTGACTAGACATCGCGATTTTTTCCGCGTTGCGCTCGGATCACTTCTTCTGTCAAACAACAGTTTTCTCTCTTCTGCAAGTAGATGCACGGGTATAGCGCCGGCGATTACACAGGCTGCATCTAACGATACAGTGCGAAACGCGCTGATGATTCTGATCAAACTTACCCGATACACTGACTCCATCTTTTTCCTATTTATTTTGTTACTTAGAGCGTCCGCCCAAATGGGAGCCCCATACAACAAAACGGAATTACTTACCGACATCAACAGGTTCCTCTTCTTTTGCCGTGGGCCACCCACGTTAGGCATGAGCCTGGCGAGTGCCATGGTAACCTTCGATGTCTTCACGGCTGCTTGCTCCACGTGGTGGTTAAAGTTTAGCCTGAAATCTAGGTACACTCCAAGATACCTAATTTGTGTTTTAGATGTGATGCAACTTGATCCCACGGCTAGCGTGATCCTTTCTACGTTCTTCCGACTCGTGACCAGCATTGCCTCTGTCTTGTGCTCTGCTAGCTTCAGCCCGGTCGATGTCATCCACGTTTGTATGCGGCGGTACGTTTCTTCGAATATTCTGCGTATCTCTTCTGTGTGCTTCGCGACTATTGAGATCATCGCGTCGTCTGCGAAGGCAGTGAGTTCAGCTCCAGCAGGTAGTGTGAGATTCAGCAGTCCGTCATACATAATGTTCCACAAAAGCGGTCCGAGCACGGAGCCCTGTGGTACACCAGCCGTAATTTTGTACTTTTCCGGTCCATCATCCGTGTCGTAGTGAAGGACCCTGTTACTAAGGTAGCTACGTATTATCTTCCTGAGGTACATCGGTACTTCCAATCTATCCATAGCCTTGCAGATGATGTCCCATCTTGCCGAGTTGAAGGCATTTTGGATGTCGAGAGCTACCAACAGGCAGTACTTTTTGCCCCCACCTTTCCAGCGATGGCCCCTGGTGGCGTTTTTGGCGATGTTTACTACTCGTTCTACCGCGTCCAGGGTAGAGCGGGCTTTTCTAAAACCGTACTGGTTGTTGTGGATGGCGTTTCCGATTGCGGCTTCCATTCTATTGTGGATTATTCTCTCCAGAACTTTCCCCGCTGTGTCCAGCATGCATAGAGGACGATAAGACTTTGGGTCTTCCGGGTTTTTATTGCCCTTGGGTAAAAGTACTAATCGCTGTCTCTTCCAGATTTTGGGGAAAGTACCTTCCTGGAGGCACTTGTTAAATACCTCCTGAAACCCATTTTGCTCTCCCTTCATTGCCGCCTTCAGAGCTACGTTAGGGATGCGATCCATACCCGGTGCCTTCTTATTCTTTATTGCGTTGTATGCGCCTACGAATTCCTCGTTCGTGATCGCAGGGACTTCGGCGGCGTTTGCGGGTATTTCGTAGTCCAGCTCTTCTTGTTGTGGGAATAATGTGGTGACAATGCTTCTTAGTAGTTTTGTTTCACGGGGTTGTTGTGTAGTCCTTAGTTTCTTCATGACAACCATGTACGGTCTACCCCAGGGGTCATTGTTGACTTCTTCCAGTAGTTCAGCCCAAGTTTCTCCTTTTCGTTTTTTAATCGCCTTTTTCAATTTAGTTCGAAGGTCTTTGTAGGTAGCCTGCAACGCGGGAAATGAATTTTTCTTTCTTGCCTGTTGTGCTAACCTTCGGGCCTTCATGCATTGTTCTCTGATTTCTCTGATATTATCGCTCCACCAGTGGACCGGATCTCTTTTGTTTTTTCTGTGACCGGTTCTTACCATTGCACAATCACACGCCCTAGCCAGCTTTGTCATGATGTTCTCTGCCATCTCCTCTGCGGTGTTACCTTCAATCTTACTGTTCCACTCTAATGCGGCGTGAAATGTGTCCGCGTCGAAGGTATTCGTTTTCCAACCTACGAGGGGAGCCGCAAGCTTCCGTCGGCGGACATTGTTGTGATCGGGGATACTCCACGTAATTGCACAATGGTCGCTGTGTGTGTAGATATCCGTTACCTGCCATTTTGTGTCCCGCTTTGCTATGCTGCTGCTTGCGAAGGTCAGGTCAATAAAGGACCTTGCTTCACCTTTGATAAAAGTGGGTGACTTACCGTCGTTCAATAGTGTCAGGTCCCATCCAGCTGCGGTCTCTAGGAGCGTTTGGCCTCTCTTATCCGTTCTGCTACTCCCCCACTCGGTTGCCCAAGCGTTAAAATCCCCTGCAATGACCCGTGGGTTCATATTTCTAGAGGCATTAGTGAGGTTTGCTAGCATGTTCTCGAATTTGTCCTGGCTCCAGCTTGGTGGGGCGTAGCAGCTATAGAAGTGTATGCCATTCACTTTGGCACCGATGACTCCTTCTTCTTGGACCTTCAGGATTTTTTGCGTCGGGTACATGCCGCAGGACCATATAGCGGCTTTATTTGCAGTGTCTGATATCCAACCGGGTTGTTCAATGCTGCGGTAGGGTTCCGATATTATTGCCAGGTCAATGCCTTCCTCACGTACTATTTGCGTGAGTAGGTCTTGGGCAATCTTGCAATGATTTAGATTTACTTGGACGATCTTAATCTTTGCTTCTTAATGATCTCCTGAAGTGCTTTCTTGTATGCAGCGCATTCGCGGCTGCCGGCAATGTGTTTGTTTGCCTCTCCCTTACCTTTGTCGCTGCAGAGTACGCAATAGGCCTCTCGTGTGCACTTGTCGATTTTGTGACCCTCACCACCGCACTTGACGCAGCAGGAGGACCTGTTGACGGGACTCCTACACATTTTGGCCAAATGGCCGTAGTTCCAACACTTATAACATTTAAGTGGTTTAGCTACTTCACGAATACGGCATATTACCCATCCAACGCGAACCTTCCCTGCTTCGAGAATTTTGTTGGCCAGCTCCATTGGTAATACTACCAAAGCTGTTTGCATGCCACCATACGTTTTCTTGACGGATTTAATGGCATTTATGTCTACAGTTTCGCCTTTTCCCAGTACGCTTTGTAAGGCATCCCTAATTTCTTCCCTTGTAGTGATTTCGTCAAGGTCCTTCACGATGATAGTTTTCTCTGGGATTCTACTTTTGACCAGAGCTTCTTCACCCAGCACCGTTTTTATGGCGTTGCAGTACTGTTCGGTTTTTCCCGTACCATGTTTGTTAATTACAAAAATCATGTCTCCGCCGGCAGTCCTGCGGATTTTTGCGACATGGTCTCCTACACCTTTGAGGGTTTCATCCTTTTTTATTCTACTCAGTATTTCAGCGTACGTCAGCGTGCCCTTCTTTTGTATCACAAAGGCTTCTGGGAGCTTGGGGTTACGGGGCTGCTTTTTCCTTCTCGTGACCTTTTCCCATTTCTCATTGGGGTCGCTTGCATCGTCTCGTTGTTTATCCAGCACTGCCATGTTACTACTTACTTTTTTGTTTGGTAGTGGCTTAGGTGTGTCTTGCTTTATTGGATCATTCATGATTTTCCGCTTTACCCTACGGGGTGAACTTACTACTGGCTCCGGTGTTAAGTCCTTTCTCTTTCTGTGCACTGGAGTGCCGTCTGACCGTGTAATATTTTCCTTCCACGCTTGTGGTTGCGCTTTGGGAGAAGTCTGGGTCATTGTTGAGGTCAAATTACGCGATTGCTCTTCTCCTTCTTTAAGGTTGTGTAACCTATTGTACGTAGTACTAAGGTCGTTTACCTTTCTTTTTATATCCCCGTGGACATTGTGTCTCGGTGTTACGAAATCAAGCAGGTCTTCGATTTGTTTACCGAGTTTCTCTAAGAGTTTCTTCCTGGAGACGTATTCTTCTTCACCAAGGCTGATTATCTTTGTTTGTGACTTACCTAGAGTCCTTTTTAGTTGGTCGGCTACTTGGTGTTCCTTTTTCTTTGTGGGCGGGGTCCTTTTTAGCCCCTTCTTCACAAATGGGTTAGTAATCTCCTCAGATTTTTCTTCTTGTTTTCTTTCTTCTGGTCTTCTTTCTTCTGTTCTTCCTTCTTGTTTCTTCTCGCTTGAAACGGGTTGCAAAATTTTGCCCCCCCCAGAATACGTGGGGCAGCACGGGCTGAGAGGTAGTGAAGTGTTCCCACATCCTCCCGTCCCGTGGAGGGATTCTCCGCGTTCTACGGTACCCTCCTGGGGTAGTTTGTTTTTAAATCTTGCTTCCATTTTCGTGCTGTTTCACCTCCATTCCAGACCTTTTTGAGATTGAATTATCCCACGGCTTGCTGTAGCCTCTCATTCGGCATGGAATCTCCGCCATGCGTCGGTGTAACTAGTGCACGCTGTCATGTGTATTGTACAGGCAGTAGTACATCGGCCCAATCGTCTAAGTTTTATTTGAATTTAAAATATAACTAAACTATAGATAGGTTTAGCGTTCGTCCGTGATTTCGTAAGCGCGGAAAAAATATAGCCTAGGTTCTATTGATAGTCTCGACAAAATCGGTCCATGCGATTCGGAGATTATTCATATGCCCATTTGCCTGATTGTCCCTTATAATATAAACAAAAATTAACTTTAACTGTCAACTTTAACTTGCGTTAAATTTTTATTAATTAAAGGCTGTAACGATTAACGAAGTTACATTTTATTTAACGAATTAAAGATTAACGAAGTTAACTTTTGCTTAACTGTGCCCACCTGTGACCAGGACCATAACAGGTTCACAAATTATTAACATCCTGAAGGAACTCTTTAGTCGACTGGGTTATCCACATTCAATCACTGCAGATTGTAAATGAGCTAGCAGTTTGTAAATGAAGAGTTTAAAACTTTTTGTGAAGATTGCAACGTTAAACTTTTTAGTACTGTTCCATATTGGCCGCAAATGAATGGGGAAGTTGAGCTTCAAAATAGGGATATCTTAAAGTACCTTAGAATAAGTGCAAGCGAAAAAAGAGACACGAATATAAGAGAAACATTATATTAGTATTTTATGATGTATAACTCTACTCCTCACTCAGTAACAGGAAAGACCCCTTCAGAACTTTTCTTTAAACGAAAGAATAGGGATAAGATTCGATGCTACATGATATTATTATTAATTTATTATTATTATTCGGGTTAGTTTCAACATACAAAATTTTTCAATTATTTAATTCAATATTCTATTTTGACATTAAGCTTGAGTGTTGTTGATACGCCGGCTTGATAATACATCATGGCGTCGGTCGGAACGCTGAGTGATTAGTGAATTGATACATACTTAAACCAATGATCTTATGACTTATGATAACATTGATACTTAGTAAAGCAACAACTGCAATTAAAAAAAAAAGAAAAGAAAAGGAAATGGATTAGCTAAGTGTACATTTGATTAACACATAATTATCGTGATTAAGTAGTAAATACTTTATTGGCATGGCCGTTTGGTTTATATGAAATTTATGCATAATAATGGATATTATTATGCAAAAGAATAATAAAAAAAAAATTATTATATTTCATCTTAATTTAAGGTTAATCTATATACTTTTCTTCGTACTATTCATGGCGATCATAGTATATCTCCGAGGGGGAGTTCATTGCAGCCACTGATAGTGATAATGTTGTTTCACACTTTTGTTGTTTTGTTTTGTATTACAAAATATATCTAAATTATACGTAAAATGTTTGTTAGAAACAAGACCTACCGTTCTCCTATATCAGTTGTTAATTATTGCAGATATCCATTAAGTTGGTTGTACAGTCACATGCACGGAAATGTAAACATTGTTCTTGTTATGACGACATGACTTCTGATGGCGTTGTTCGATGAGTACATCATTTAATCAGATGATGTAAATTTCTTTTAATTTAATTAATTTTTATGACTACCATTAGGTTTAGGTTAAAGATGTTTATTTCTCATTTGAAAAAAAAAAACAAACACAATGCTTCACTTACAATGAAAAAAAAAAAAAAGAGGAGTAGATATGTTCGGAACCGTACCGCCGTGCGTAAACAACTTCTGTAAATCCGTGCTCGTAATTTTATTTTAAAAAATAGTTATGAGTAATTGCACTTATTTAAAGTAATAGTTATAGTTTTTCTGTGCGTTGTAAGGAAGGTGTAAGTTTTGCTATAAACAAATGTTTTGTGAAGTTTTAAATGTTATTAAACTATGCTGAACAATTATTGATATACCCGAAAAATAAATATGTATATCATACAGGCTTGCGGGTTAATACGTAATATAGATACAGAATACAGGATCAATATAAAGCAAAATAAACCTTAACACAATTATAGAAGAGAATCTAACTTGACAGAAATGACAAAGTTATATATGTAGATAACATTGAGAGATTATTACAGTTCAGCGATGATATATGATTTAAGTTTATTTTTGAAAGCATTAATACTGTTACAATTCTTTATCTCGTCTGACAGTTGTTAAACATTTGAACGCCTTCGAACGAAATAGTTTTATTCCATAGATAGTTCGCGGAGTAATAAATTTTAATTTGTGTTTGTTACGTCAGTTATGTTGTTCTCTTTTTTCGAGTTTAATGTTAGACTTAATATTTTTATTTGTTATGTTCATTATGAGAGTACAAGTCTTAAATTTAAACATTTTAGTGACATTAAGTAATTTTGTTTGTTATAAAGTTCATTAGTTGGAGTTCGGTAATCAAAAAATTAAATTGGTGGTAATGATTTTCAGTAGATGTGAATACATTAAATTGGATTAATACAGTGTCAATGAACACAGAGAATTCCATTCAATTGGAATTGAGGTTACCATTAAATTGGAAACACTTAGGTTACCATTAAATTGGAAACACTTAGGTTACCGTTAAATTGGAAACACTTAGGTTACCATTAAATTGGAAACACTTAGGTTACCATTAAATTGGAAACACTTAGATTACCATTAAATTGGAAACACTTAGATTACCATTAAATTGGAAACAGTTAGGTTACCATTAAATTGGAAACACTTAGGTTACCATTAAATTGGAAACAGTTAGGTTACCATTAAATTGGAAACACTTAGGTTACCATTAAATTGGAAACACTTAGGTTACCATTTAATTGGAAACACTTAGGTTACCATTAAATTGGAAACACTTAGATTACCATTAAATTGGAAATAGTTAGATTACCATTAAATTGGAAACAGTTAGATTACCATTTAATTGGAAACAGTTAGGTTACCATTAAATTGGAAACACTTAGATTACCATTAAATTGGAAACAGTTAGGTTACCATTAAATTGGAAACACTTAGATTACCATTAAATTGGAAACACTTAGATTACCATTGAATTGGAAACACTTAGATTACCATTTAATTGGAAACACTTAGATTACCATTAAATTGGAAACAGTTAGGTAACCATTAAATTGGAAACACTTAGATTACCATTAAATTGGAAACACTTAGATTACCATTAAATTGGAAACACTTAGATTACCATTAAATTGGAAACACTTCGGTTACCATTAAATTGGAAACACTTCGGTTACCATTAAATTGGAAACACTTCGGTTACCATTAAATTGGAAACACTTCGGTTACCATTAAATTGGAAACACTTCGGTTACCATTAAATTGGAAACACTTCGGTTACCATTAAATTGGAAACACTTCGGTTACCATTAAATTGGAAACACTTCGGTTACCATTAAATTGGAAACACTTCGGTTACCATTAAATTGGAAACACTTCGGTTACCATTAAATTGGAAACACTTCGGTTACCATTAAATTGGAAACACTTCGGTTACCATTAAATTGGAAACACTTCGGTTACCATTAAATTGGAAACACTTCGGTTACCATTAAATTGGAAACACTTCGGTTACCATTAAATTGGAACACTTCTATTGCTGACTACAGAGAATTCCATTCAATTGGAATTGAGGTTGCCCCAGAGGACTCGAAATTTATGTTAAAGAATTAGATAGGACAAACAAACTTGCAAGTACATTTATCTCTACGCCTCATGTAGTCGGAAAAACTACATGTCACGGTAAGGAATGAAGAAACTGGACAAATACTAAGAATGAACGTTACACATCTAAAAAGAGTGGAAGGGGAATGGAAATCTAATGGAAATTTAAATGAAGATACATCAAACATTAATGAATGAAACAATCTGGTTGGAAATTATTAATTTATAATTACAGTAAAAAAATATATATAAGATGTTTATTGAGTTGAAAATAATAATAAAATAAAACTTGTTAACAAGGAAGGGATGTAGTGTTTGTGTCTATGGAATAGATACAATTCACTGTCTCATGTACCACACTGGAAGGCACAGCTGTCTCTGAGTAGTTGAGTGACGAACGCGGTACGAAGCGGACGTGCGCCTGCGCTCCAGTGTGGTAGTGGTGAGCCAGTGTCTGTCCTTAATCATCTTTAGGGACCCTATGGTCCTACACTATCCAACTCCAAATGTAACTAACATCTGTTGAAGAAAATCTCATCACGCCCGTGTTTGTCGATATTAATAATGTTATAGGTAATTCTGTTATGAAATCATTGATAACGACAGTTATTTAATACACGCGGTGAGCCATGAAACAGAAGATATGAGTGAGCTCTGAGTGAACACAGACTAAAAGTATCGTTATATGAATTATATATTGTTCGGTTTTTGTCTTGTAAATAACTACAGTTTAAACTCTTTATAACGTTATCCTTTATAACAATAAACTCCCTGTAAAGTTGAAGTAAGTCCAACTTAGTTGGTTTGCGTTAAAACCCACATATTGAAACACTCTTTATAGCGATACGCCATTCTCTATTACGAAGAAATGTGTTCATATTTGTAGACAGTAAATATTTACCATCGGTATTATTGTTTATGTTATGTTATCTTGTTAATGTGGTTGTTTTTTTGTTCACTCCATATAACGATAACTCTCTATAACGACAAAAAATGCTCAGAGTTTACACTGTATTTATTATTTGAATTAAAAATGGTACGATCATTAATATTGTATTTTAATTTATTATTTCCGTAATTTATCAATACTATATAATGCGATCTGACTTTGTTGTCAAATTTATTCTAAAAAAATCATTATTCTTTATTTACGTAAAATGTAATTTTCAACTTTCTCTCTGGATAATTAACTTCGACTGACGATTTCGTTGTTTCTAAATTTATTTAAAATTCATAACATTTCTCTGGAAATTTCAAGAGTTTTCATTTTAACTAATTTAATTCGAATTTTCTATCTATTTATTTTACATATTATTTTATTTTAAAAATTAAAAATAACAACGGTCGTTAAACTCAAATTTGGAATGAAAAATTAAAAAATAAGTAATTCAATGATAAAATTATTAAACCTCTCAAGTCAAATTCCAAAAGAATATCGATATTTAAATGAAAATAATAAATTTTATTACTGTATTAAGGAGTTGAATGCTACACTGGAAACAATTTCAACGATTGTATTTTTTACCAAGAATGCGGACGGGTCGTAGTTTAAAAGTTTGGTGACAAATTACCGTAAGCATTAGGGTGGCCGGCTAGACATTTATCTTTGGATTGTCTGCCTTTATTTGTGTTATTTGGTGCAAAGACTACAATAATAATAAATTCTGGTACAAATAAATATGTCACTAGTTCAGCTATACGAACATAATTGTCTAGACACATTTAATTTGTGTAGTTGTTCTTGCAATACGGAAAAAAATTGTAGAAAAAGTAACTAGAAGAAATAAAGGCTGCTAGACCCTAAACTAGATAAGATAGAATTGTATAATTCTGCGTATTTATCATAAGTAAACTGTGTTGTTGTTTCAAGCAGGATGATATTTTACTTGAAAATTGTTGGTTTTTTGTTGGAGCACTTGCAGCTTTTAAACGAAACCTGTTTATGAACGTGAATTTAACTTATATCTAAAAATTAATTTAACAAAATAATAGATGATTCGAATTTTTGAACTCGAACTGCGTTTGACTTAGAAAAATCTAAGATGAAGTTTCATTGCTGTGGTCTTTTTATAATTTAGTAAAACTGAAGAATAATATAAAACTTTTGCGACATTTTAACGTAACTATAACAAGATAAAAATATACATACATGTATTCAACTAAAAAATGACATCTCACAAATTGAACACAAGTTATACAGATGATATTATGAACCCTGACTTCATCCCAATACATTCAGCGTTGGCCGCACGTTTTGTGACAAATTGCCGAAGGAAATAAAGACGCGGCCGTGGCGCAGTCCGTCACCACATTGTCAAGATTTATTTCCTAAGAATGTGTTGGATTAATATAATTCGTCATCTTTTTTATTACATTTAGACCTTCCTTCAGTAAAATGCGGTTTAAGTACTTATATCTAGCATTCTGTGTACCGTTTATTGAACCTAAATACAAAACTCTTGGTAGCTTCATAAGAGTGGTAGACAGTCTATTATATTGTATGTAAGACCATTTAATCACTAAGCTACAAGCACTCAGAAGTTGAAACTTGAAACATAAATTTGTATTTGTAAACAACATTTAGAAAGCAAATTGCCTGAGGAACTTTTCTGTTATCGTCCTTATACTGTCTTACAAAGTTAATGAGCTTTACGAGTCGGAAACAAAATGTTTTGTTTTGTTGTCTGTACTAGAACATGTGAAGTAAAAGTATTTTCTTTAAGGTAGTTAGATGAAACAAAGCTTAGAAGACAAAACGAAACTGTTAATTTATTCTATAGGTATAAATTGTTTTACACTTTTACTATGCCGGTAGTTAAGGTCATACATATTTAAGGGTTCTCACACCAGTTTCATAATGACATTGAAGTCCTTAATACCAATCGTTGGCGGTCAAAGGGTCAAAATACGTATTTAACTAGTGTCTTACTGTATGTTTTGGTGTAATACTTTTTTTTATATATTAAAGGAGGCAAACAAGCCAGCAATTTTTGGATGCGTTGCTTATCATTAATCGAAAGAGGAGGAGACGCACAGAAAGATAATATTTCCCCTTCCTATGCGTCCTTCTCCATCAAATCCACTTCTCCTTCCTATCATATATTTGAGTAAAAAGGGCAGCAGACCAGTAAATCCGGTTTAATTTGAATTCGTGCGGCACGTGCGTTACATTGACCACTAAGCACGCTACTTTAGAAAACAACCCGTGCGAATGTAACCACTAACCGTCAACCGCATTGAGGTGCCCAGTTTTAACGCACATTCAACGCTTCTGTTTTGTGAACGTATTCAAATGTAAAGGTGACATTAAAGATAGTGTAAAGTGACTCTTGCAACTCATACAAGTGCATACATAATAACATTTCTATAAAAAAAATAAGAATTTAAATAGCTCGCTATATTTTATTCATTTATTAGATAATTAAAAGTAAAGCTTTTTGTAAATATTAGAAAAATAACAGCAAAGTCTTAGTCTGAAATGTTTTCGGATGAAATTTTTACATATAGATCTGTTTTGTATGCTAAACTAACGAGCGAACCAACAAAATTTAAATTGAAAACTCGCAGTATGATAATGAATTTAACTAAAACAGTCCTAATTAAAATGTGGCACAATAATATAAATTATATTGGATTTTATATTACAAAAATGTTTTTAAAATACATCGTTAATAAGATGGAACAAATAACCGAACCTATTCCATTGGACATCTTAAATTCAATCTCATCAAAACACTTCCAAATACCTAACCTAACTAAAAATGTCATAATTTAAAGATTAATATATGTAATAAAAGTACCATTATTTATTTGTCCTGAATAAGATGAATGAAAAGAGCTGTTATCCTTTACATAATAACTGGAGCAATTTGAAGGTCATCATAGTCATTGTTAGCCTTCAATAGGCTCTCTCGCGACCGCTAGAGGGCGGAAGTTCGCCTCGTTAGCTCGCTTCTTTAACTTAATCGAGCGTAGGGTCCGATTAAGTGTTTTCGGTTAAGGTTTAAAGGGTGCTTTCAGGCTCTTAGTGTACATCAAAAGAGCATGATTTTCAAGATATTTATTCAAGTGATACTTTCCTATATATAATGTTTAATGAAGGATTGTTGAAAAAGTACTCCATGGATTAGACTCAATTATACTTAGGAGACCGTGGAACCGTTTGTCTATGTGGACATTGGTCGCTTCGCCATTTCGAATTCAGTTGAGTGCTTGCTTGTTTGCCACATTATAATTTAAAAAAAAATATTAAGTTTGTTTGGTGTGGTTACTTAAGGATTTTGTTAAAACACAATTTTGTATAATTCGAGATTGGAATACATAATCCACAGCAAACAAGCAGGTCTAAACATCTAATCCTTACTCTATAGGATCATAATACTACATAATTAAAATATAGACTAATCTTCAAGCCCTAGAATTAAAGAAAATTCAAAATAGATGACTGTTTTCCCTGACCTCGTTAGAGACTAAATATTAGGAAGGTAGCACTTTCAGAAAACTTCAACTTGAACATTAGACTTAATCATTTACTTTCTTTATCTAATAACCAGCTTTTACCCGCGACTCCGTCCGCGCGGAATAAAAAATAAATAGAAAACGGGGTAAAAATTATCCTATGTCCGTTTCCTGGTTCTAAGCTACCTGCCCACCAATTTTCAGTCAAATCGATTCAGCCGTTCTTGAGTTACAAATAGTGTAACTAACACGACTTTCTTTTATATATATAAGACTAGCTTTTACCCGCGACTCCGTCCGCGCGGAATAAAAAATAGAAAACGGGGTAAAAATTATCCTATGTCCGTTTCCTGGTTCTAAGCTATCTGCCCACCAATTTTCAGTCAAATCGATTCAGCCGTTCTTGAGTTATAAATGGTGTAACTAACACAACTTTCTTTTATATATATAAGTATATAGATAAGTAATTTTATTAGCTTAATTATTTATCAATAAATTGTTCGCAAATCACAATACTTTTCCATTCCAAATGATTTCTTATCTTTATAAAAACTAATAACGAGTATTTTTTTTTATTTGTTGTACATAAATAAAGATTTATCTTATTTCTTGTTTCTAAAGTGATATCTAATAATAGAATCTTACTTTCCCCAAATTGAATGTCTTGAATTTACATTTTAAATTGAAACGTAATCGTAGTCTCCATCAGTAGGCCCTAATAAAAGAAATCCGGAGGCGAAATAGACGTATAAAACAATTAGAGGCCAACAAGTCTTTGTAGATATTTTATTCACTAAAATTAAATATAAAATTTAAATAATAGTGATTAGTATTTATTTCACAGACTTTACCACTTTAATACTCCATTGAAAAAAAGACGAATTGACTGAAAACTTATTCTTCAAAGTTAAGAAATTAATTTAAAGTTACAATCATCATCTCACTATACGCCCCATATGAGATGCTCGTAGGCTAACCTAAGTTAGAGTTATGGCATAGTCAACTCTAACTTAGGTTATTCGACCCCGCTGGACAAGTGCGCGTTGGTTGACTTCACATATAGTTTTTTTTTTTTTATTTCTGCGTAGATTTTACAGGTATACGACGCTTTTCTTCAACGTAAGAACTTAGGATAAAAGTATATTATATTCTGTATATATTATGTAAATAGAAAATCGAAAAACACATTTTTATATGGCGGGAAACTAACCCAGGACCTGCAGATTTTAAGTTAACAATTAAGCAAATAAGCAATTTCATAGACTTTTAATTTCGCTAATGATGGTTATATGTTTCGTTGTTTTATCAAGATTAGAAATTAAACTATAATTAATTTAATATAACAAGCGTAATATAATTTCATCAAAGCTTAGTGTTTCAAAGACTGATTACATATTTCTTAATTATTAAAGCTAAGAAATTCTGAACATAAAATTAATTTTTCTTTTTATGAATTATAAAAAGAAAGAATTGATTACATCAAAAGTTCTTTATTAAAACAACATAAAAGAAATGATTACGTTGTAATTATTTTCAGGATTAAATAAGTATTTCGAATTTTTAGTTGTGACGTTCTCTTGTTATGAATTTCTTTCGGTGGTTTTATCAAAGTATTGAGAAAGTGGAGTTTTTTCATTTGTATCTGCAGCTGTGTCGTGTAATACTTACGTACTTGGGCTATTGAAGTTATATCTATTCTGCCACTGAAGTTATACGAAGAAGGTTTTATGTACGTTTTTTTTTTAAAATAACATATGGTTACGTTACGATTAATAAAATATTAAAGCAGTTTATTTTGACTAGTATCGAAAAATGTAACTGTTTATTGATGAGTTGGAATTTTTATGAAGATTACTATAATCGTTACAGGTTTTAACATTAAACAGTTTAGTACTTAATGATAAAATTTGATTCAAAGTTCAAACTGTATTCGTTATTATTAAGAGAGAGATAGATAAAAAGCTCTTACGATGTCATGTACTTTTGAGTAAAAATAAAATGAAATGTGTTTTTAATCTACACATTAGCGAAATTTGAATTTTAAATATGTTGTACATTTATTCATGAGGTATTTCACGTACATTTTGTATGGTTGCGGGCATTTTCACGCAACACCTCGGAATAAGTACAATCATAAACACAATACTATAAATTGTGAAGTCATTTTTTAAATAATTATATCTATATATATGTTGATAAAATTGGAGTGTCTGTATGTTATGTCTCTATAAAAAAATTATGTTTCGGACACATGATTTATTTGCGTAGCTGTTAACAAAACCAATTTAAAAATGTTTTGTCTGTCTGTCGGTCCACAAGGCTGCGTTTGTTCCAGGTAATCTACGGAACTTGAACGGGAAGGTAGCTAATGCACGCGGGCTGATGCATATTGTAGAAAACTTTATTTTTAAATTTTGCGTTGATGATGTTGCGGGCGATCGCTAGTTTAACATAAATGTACCATGATGAATCAAAAACTATGTAAAATGTTTTATCTTAAACGTTATTTTCAATCCTAATTACTTACTTACTCCTGTGGCGCAGCGACCCAAAGTGATTCTTTCCGACACACGAGATCGTCCATCTCCTATAAAATATCTAATAGTTTAAAAATTTAACAAACAGTATAAAATAAATATGCTGTAATTTTCTAAACAATTGCATAAGAAAGTAGAGCTTAAGTGTGTACGTAAGACCCGTGCTCGCATAACTTCTTGCGATAAGTTTGTTGCCGACTGTACGCTTTGCACACACTTCATTATACCTTATCTTTGTTTTGTTTGAATATGTTTTAAGATTCACAAAACAACATAAAATAATCAAAATATACAAGTTTTAGAACTTAAGTTACCGTGAGATCTGGTCACTGAGGACAAATGACCGCTGTCACGTCATTTTGATCTCGGACAGAAATATTCTCGTGACGGTGCCGGTGACAGTGACGGTGTTGTTGGAAAAACGCTCTATGTATATTCATAAATAAATTATTTTTAAATCAAAGAGGTGACTAAATTATAAAGTACAGTAGAAAAATGGTATTTGTCCTGAGTTGAAGCTTATAAATATTATAATAACAACTTACTTCATTATATTATGTAGAAAAGCTTTTACAATGACATTTTATGTCAATTACTTTAAAAGTGCTGAACGAACGAGCCCGTACAATAGATAATGAAGACTCGATGATTTCGCAGAAAAAACGAGATCGTGTTTTTGTAAAGCTCACATTACAGTATCTCTAATGAAAGCGTGACCTGAAAAAAATAACATTAAAAATAGAATGTACAAAATTTTTAAGAAAATACATATGTCTCCTTAAAAATAAAATTTTCGTGTCACAATGTTAGTTACAATATTCCTCCGAAACGGCTTGACCGATTTTAATGAAATTTTATATGCATATTCTGTAGGTCTTAGAATCGGCTACTATCTATTTTTCATACCCCTAAGTGATAAGGATTGTAACTTTTACACAAATGTAGAACATAGTCTGAAAGAACATGTAGGCTATTTATAAAGTTTTTAACTACATGCGGACGGAGTCGCGGCCGACAGCTAGTAATAATGTAAAATGCTACTCTAAAAGCAATCACAATTCTTTATTATCTCATATACAGTAATTAACAACATAAAGATTAGCAATTCATATTTTTAAATTAAATAAATAGTGACGTTAGAGTTATTTTAACCAAAAAAAATTGAATAAACATTTTTGTCTACGAATTTTTTGCGACAAATTCGTTAGAGTTTTTCGTACATTCGTAACAAATTCGTGTCCGCCGCTGATTCCTATCGCACTGAGATCAGTCGCAGGGATAAAATAAATGGATCTCGGAATAGGGACAGGCCTACGGAAGTCATGGAAATAGGGTATTCTGTGTTTAGAGGACTCGCTTACGAAATAAATTTTTATTTTTCTAATATTTATATTAGTACACATAAACTTGGTATGAAAGAGGAAATGTTCTCGTCTTTCGTTTAAAAATGAAATCTCTAAACATTGATTTCATCACTAACAAAAATCACTGGCCACTAATACGACCTCTGGTCATTAATCAAAGTGTAAAAGGTCCTTCTATAAAAATTTCTTCAATATCTAACTCATAATTCAAGTTAACAGACTAATTAGAAGGGTCATGTACAAGAAACATAAAAATATAGTCAGTCACATTGGTTATTTTCGTCAAAGGAAAATGGGCAGTTGAGCGCAGACGTCAGAGTTACAGCAAAGGAAATTATGACGCGGTCCCTTTTATGGGTCAGCCATAACAAGTTATCACAATATTTCTTCCTCAGTTGTGCTCATAAAATTCTGACCCATTGAATGTCCCGTTGCAGATGTAACATCAGGTGCTTTTCATTCATTTTCTTATTATATTTAACTAGCTGTTGCCCGCGACTCTATCAGCGCGGAAGTAAAAATAATAATAATTATTATATATGTATTTTTTTTCTGGAAATGTATATTGTAACAGACCGCATTTTGACGAATTAGGTTTTATTCGATACGTATTTTTTCGGTATGTTAAGGTGTACTGGCAGTCGAGTTTATCATGTTTTTTTTTTTTAAATTTAATATCAACTTAATGTTTTATTAGTATTTATAATTTTACACTCTAATATTTTATGAATACAGCAATAAGCTTTCTAGGAAAACATATTGTATGGTAGTGCGCTAGGCTTCGGCATTCTGTTGGGAAATTATGTGCCGCCGCTCCCAAGCCTGCTTTATTACCTAATGTACTTAGAAAATTAGTTTCCGAGAGTATGATTAATTGTAGGCCGCAAATACACAGTGAGTTGTGCATTAAAATTATATACAGTTATATAATCACCTTTTGGGTTTCCGTGGTATCATTGAGATTCCGTGAATACAGTAAAAAGTTTTAGGTTCATCTGTGGCTAGTACAGTTTGCAATGTATATAATATGTTGATATGTTCTTTCGTTTATTTCATTAAATATATTATCAAATAAATTAAAAACATTCATCAAACTTATTTCCTACATTTTACATATTACTGTAAAGTACATTTAACTTGTTGTGAATTTTATATAAAAGAAAAAGAACACTTAAAAATCTTCTATAAAAAAATCGAGTTAAACATTAACAATATAAAAAGAAAATAAATCTGGTGTAGATTTCAAAAGCGTAGCGACAAGCTGCCAACCTTGTTCTATTCTAAGCGAGTCTTTGTCTACGGAACACTATTGTGACCTTACTGAATGCCTCTTATAATGTTTATTTTAAGAAAAATCGTTTAATTTTATACAATAGCCCTTTATTTCCCCGTAGACGATGTCAATCTTATTTTGTAGAATGTTTTATAATTATTACTGTTGCTTCAAAATTATGTAAAAAAAAAAACGACCATCGTGATCACTTTTTTTAGATACTTACGAGTACATTGCTAACAGAATGTATCGACTTTAAGTAAAAAATAAATTTGATTATGGTGTTTGACGAGCCCTTCCTATTGTGTGGTTCATTGCAACCCGGATTATTTAGACGGTAGGCGAAATAATTACATTTTATTACAAAGAGTATAAAAAATAGACCATGCTCAGTTCATATGTTAGAAAAAGTAATTATGAATCCAGTTTATATGTTATACTATAATTTTTAATAAAAGAGACAGTGGCGCCATCTAGTGTACGTTAACTATTCCACCCACCGCGGGCTGGCGGCCGTTCAATGCACAATGAAATATTAACACGACGCGCACATGCTGTAACTGCATAATTAATTAATTAACTATGTAATTAATGTTGTACATAGTAATTTTACATAGCTTACAAAACATCTAAACTGTAGATTATTTTGTTGTTAATAAGTAGTGTTTGTCTTTTTGTACTTTCTTAACTTTAAAAAGGTAAAAACGCTTTTAAAAGATAATAATTTGTCGTAATTTATTATACTCGTATGTTTATTTCATTCGTAATTTTATGTTCTTATGTAATATAATCTCTGCACTTAATGTTGGATTTTTTCCGTGGAGATTTGCCGGCGTAGCGATTCCGTAACGTGAAAACGATAGCAAGCATCTGCTCGAAAATTATACGTTCATTCTGAAATAGTGTGCCTGAGTGTTGCGGTGAAAAACGGCAGTTTTTGTTGAAAACCAACGGAAAATGTCGCTTTAAAAATTGTTTTATAAAACCATTTATTTTGATGGACTATAAAAGAATTCTATATAATTTTAAATAAACAAAAATTAAATAACATTTTGGACACTCAATACATTTTATAATCATTTAATAAAATATTATACTAAGTATAAAGTCCCAAATAATATTCAGGGTTTTAAAGAGTGGAATTTATAAAAAAAAATATATCATACATTGTAAAAATACGTAATTCTTATAAAGCATGTCTTAACTTTTAACAGAATTTGCTCCGAGCAAATGTAAATAAAGTCACGGATCGGGATTCAATTCAAATAAGAAAATGTCTGTTGGAAGATAATTTAAGTTAATCCTATTTCTTGGAATGTTTGTTTGCGAGTATTTTTGTTTACTTTATCAGTTACATTAATTTGTATACTTTGAATTACATGCTCATTATAATAAATTGCTCATATAACTTTTAACGTATTCTACTTTCGTAGATTTAGAAATGAACATTACAATTGAAAAAAAAAATGAAAACTGTTATTATTATTTTTCATGTTTTATTACTTAAGATGATACTAGTTATTGCTTGCGACTTCGTCTGCGCAGAATTTATAAAAAAATAATGAAAAGTATGTCATGTGTTACTCGAGAGTATGTTATCTATATCTGCCAAAATTCAATAAGATGTGTGAGTTATCGAATAAATCAAATATATTCCACGAGAACATTACACATATCCGGCACCATAGTCTATAATATTTTTCCAGGTTGTGTTCTATATATATACTAACAATTCCATCTAACTGTAATATCTACTACATCTCGTTGTAAACTCGACGACTTCCCGCGCTATTTTCTCTTTTCACTTATCTTTTTCCACAATTAAAAAGGCAAAGATTCTTAGTGGCCAGTATACGACCTCTTTGGCAGAATATTTAATACTGCACTTAACAAATAACGTTAGTTAGAATTAGAAGGACAATTTTATTTTTAAAATAATTGAGTGAAATGTACAAACAAGTTTTTTTTTAATATCATGTTCATAGAGTCTATAGTTAGTACACGTACTAATAGTATTAAAATAAGATATAATATGGAAACAATTACCTAACACACAACTCACGACTGTAACCCAGAGAGGTAGAGATCACGGACCTCCATTTGGTGTGGCCTAATGAACCCCCGCAATCCACTTTTCGCCATTTCGGGAGACGGAACGTGACGGGTGGCGAGCCGCGTTGCCGTCTTTTTCTCTCGGGACTTCACACATATGTGTATTACGAACGTCGGATAGATGTACATATGTAAATATAAAATCGGAAAACACATTGGTACATGGCCGGATTCGAACCCAGCACCTGTACCTGAACCCAGCAGATTGCAATTCATGTTCTTAACCCCTAAGCCAAAGCCGCTCACATTTACTTACACGATATTAAATGTGATAATCAATGTCCATGACTGGACTAATACGAACCTCGGTCACACAAATACTTTTATTTTATTACCAAAGTTATCTCAACAATCTATTCGCTTTTATAGCTGAGGCGGGCAAATAAAAACTGTTCATTAAACCTATAAAATTAATGCCGCTAACTGATTACGTTTATTTACTTGAATTAACGACATTTACTCAAATTTAGTAAAATTTAATATTCATTTAAATTTTAACATTACAATAACAATATTATTAGCAATTAGATATACATCTATTATTGTTATTACTTTTTATTTACTGGATTGATGAAAAATGTACTTATCTTAAAGTGTTTTATGGATATTTAGGCGGTGAAACCTTACAGTAAGACAATTACAGCAACATTCGTGCTACGCTGCATTCCGTCTTTAAGACATTATCTGGGATGATCCGGATTTAATGCGGATTAGAGAACTTGGAAGGAGGTTTTATATGTATATAGCAATAGATATCAGGTTGCAATTGAGCTTGTTATTGAAGATTTACAGAAGGCTTCTTTACAAGAGTATCTTAATTAATACTATTTAAAGAAAGATAAATGAAAACTCATTGTTATCAGTCTATGCCTTAAAATGGAGTCGACCTTCCTCGTCCCAAAGAAGTTCCCAAAAATAATATCCCAAAGGAGTTTCCAAGAATTATTCTGTAAGGAGTTTTTTTATTGACAATCGTCAAACCAATGGTTTTTAGGCTGTTAAATGGATGGATGAAAAGAGATGTGAATGTTAAAATGAATGTATGGGGCTAGGAAGAGATGAATGGATTGAGTTAAAGGAATGATCAAGAAGGGAAGGACGATAGATAAGGACAAGGAGATGATGAATCATTAAACCACTGGTAGAGGGTCTTCCGCGTCTCTCGTCGGTATGCTTACGGATAATTTGGCTAAAGTGGGAAAGATCTATGGGTAAAATTCTGTAAAAGCCTGGAATAATATTTCAGTTGCTATAACCAACTACACATATAAAATACAGCTCATTTAAATGTCATCCGTACATTAGCTGCGAATGTTTCACTACTGGCTGGTTAATTACCGCGTCTGTTGTAAAATTTAGAGACAGCGGAGCGTAAACAGTGACAAGAAATAATATTTTATTTAGGCGAGCTGAGCTCAATTTTGAAATGGAAACATTTGCATGATAATCTAAATTTCACTACAGTTTTGCGTTTTTGGGTAATTCTTAAATGTTGCAGTGGTAGTGTTGTATTGTAAGAGTGAGTTTTCACTACTGAAATACATCTATAAAAATATTTTCTCTTATTATCATTGAAAAAAAAAACCAAAAGAAAAATGGAATGTTTTAAGATGAGTGTTTCGGCAATAAAATACATTAATAGTGTCGAAAGATTATTTCTACTTTATTATAACGAACGGACGTAACTAATCTAGGAACGGCTAAAACACTCACGTACATATGTCCGGTGTCGGCACCGACTAGTTCCGAGCCCATCGGGGGCCCTTCATCAGGGTGAGTGGGACTGGGATTATTTCACGGACGCGGCCCGTCACTCACTGACGTAGTTAAAAATCGATCATTATTCTTTAAATCGATCGACATTTCTTCGTTTCATCGTAAACCTTCGAAAGTGGTGTCTATACAAAGATTTCGTATCCTACCAAAATATTTCAAAAGTTTGACCTGCACTAGTAATTTAATGAAATAGGACATCAAAGCATTTTGTATTTACAGAATATACAGTTTAATTCAGTTATTATTTTAAGGAGTATAATATATTTTCCAGCAACACTGAACACAAAGTTAAAATATTCACAAAATATCCCACACTAGGTGAGTGAGGCAAGTCACAACAAACACTGAATATGATTAGCTGACCCAAAAGTTTGAACAAAGTAAATATTGAAATCTTACTCAACTAACTGAGAAAGGGTATAATATTCATTCCGCATATAAAAGAACCGGACATAAATAAATAAACTTTAATTCATACGATGAAGGTAAACATCGAGATGTAACCTGCATATATCTGAGAACTCGCACTGGGCCAGCGTTGTTGACTATGTCCTAGTCACCCCTAACTCAGGTCACGCTCTTAGCCCCTCATTGGGAACATATAATGAGCTGGTGATAAAATTTATAAGTCTTTGTTATACCAATAACGATGCAACTAAACAAATAAATTAAATGAAGCAAAATTAATTTTAACTTTGACTTTTAAAAATAAGCACTAAAATATTTATAACTACACTAAACATTTTTTTTGATGATTGTACGAAAGTATTTAAAATTATATAATTTCCTAGGAATCCTTAATAAACAAGTTAAATTTTTTCTCGTACTAAAACTAATCAAAAAGCATTCAAGAAAAAATTGCAACATAATATTATGTCACGTAACATAAAACGTCAACTAAAATTGTGTATATTTGCGAACATGCCTCAGGGGTTCCATTATATGTCACTTGTTTAGATAACAAAATGCCACATTAAAATGAAACAAGCGTGATAAGGAAATTCTTGACAAAAAACGCTTTTAATTTCCTTTAGAAGTGTCGAATCTTTTTAAATAACACTGACTTATAAATATTTTAACCTTTTTATTTAATCAAACTTTATAAGCTTTGAACCCGTAAATTAGTCCAAAAAAAAAGTCCAAAAAAAGAAATGTTTTTAAGAAAAAAATCTTATTCAATAATTAAGCGAATCCAAATTTAATATCACATAAATGAAATACGAGTAGATTCCTCATTAAATTTAATAATTTAAATGATACTCACTTGTAAATATTAATTGTTTGTATTAAAATATCTCTCACGGATTTATCAATATTTCATTAAATAAATGAAGCACACGAAATGCGCGGGAAGTGGAAATGCTTAACGAGATGTGTCCGGTGTCAGGGGGACAGGGTAGAGGCAGGGGAATGGAGGCTATATGTTTAACGCGACGGCTTTAAATGTGATCCAGGACAATCGACGAATTTATTCGTAATAAATACTGGATATTTTGTATTGTTGGAAAAGTATGAATTACGTTCGTAACAATGAAAAATATTTATTGAAATAATCGGATACAAATTTTATGGATATCGTTTTAAAATATTTATTATGAAATGATACAAGGTAATTGTTGTCATAAATTCGAATTAAATATTTGTGTCTACAAAATGAATTCTAACTTATGAATTCTTTATAAATTATATTATTTATTTAAATAGTAACAGTATTAATAACAGTATGCAATTTATTAGTATTTTTTAATCGATTAATTAACCCTGTCAGTGAGTTCGTTAAGTATGTAGATATCATATTTGTATTGTATGTGTTAAAATAATAAAGAGATCAATTTGCTAAAATATAGTATTATTCGGAAACTTCTAAAATTCATTCTCTAAACTTCGAATATAAGTCTAATCAAATTTGTCTATAAAATACAAGTTTGTACTAAGTTGAGTGCATAGTTCTAAGTTGAAGTTAGTGAACGTTTGCAGTCCCACCGGTGCGGTGAGAGAGAGTCCGACGGTAATTGGATAGATCATAAATTTTCAGGAAAGTATATGGAACTTGTTACTGAGTTCCAGTTTGTGTGAAACTCGACAACTATGAGGATAAACAGAAAGTTAATAATTTTCGTACAACTGCAGGATTATATAAAAGATTTTAGCCAATACTCTGTCATGTTTGAATTTTAACTAGAAATGAAATAGTTATGGAAGATTTCTTGTCTTTAAAAATTCGTAAACCAGTCCTATTCGTAAAAAAACACATAATTTAATTAATACAGTTCTATTTAATTTCGGAAAAATTTATATCCAGTTACATTATACATTTCGTATTAGATTTATGTCGTCATATCAAAATTACAATTGTCATAAACAAATTTGGAATTCATCTTCTATTTAACGAAGTTAAGCTTGTTAAAAACTTTTATTTCATAGTAGTATAAACTACACAACCTCTCTCGGGATCACCTTTAACTTTCAACTTAAGAGAATACTTAAAGCTTGGGTTTGACAAGTCTGACCCTTTTTACGATACCGTAAATAATAGTATCAAATAAATTTTATACTTACGACGAGGCAGAGTATATAAACTTTAACGACTGTTATTACAGAGGGAAATGATAAGCTGTTTGGTTAATTTACAAAAATTAATTCAAAGAAAAAATACCTCTTAAATTTATTTAATAAAACTCATTGTATAATTTTTAAACTATTAGTATTTTGGTTTGAAAACCTAGGTTTGGTTGTAGTCTTATCGCTTTTTATCTACAGTGATAAACTATTTATATAACACAATAGGACAAGGTTTTCTGTGTTTTACGTTTTCTAGTGTAAAGATGTAGGTTGAAAAGAAAAAGTCCGTTCATTGTTGACATTAAGATTCTGTTATTTATTTCTGTACAATACATTTATTAATTACACATATAAAATTTATGATTTTTTTTATCTATAAGACGTTACTTGTATTAACTTCTGCTGAATAGTTATAACTTAATTTACATAATTTAAATTATTATAATTAAAAATAATAAAAAAAAACAGCAGTATTCAAATTTTATAGCTAAAATAAGTATATTTGTATAGAAGAATTATAAAAACCAATTCATTGATTGGAATGTTTTTTTTGACAATAAATTTAACAAGGAAAATATCTTAATTAAAAAATGCTAAATGATATTTTTTTTAATATTTAAATACATTTTTCTTTCTCGAGTGACTTAAATTTTAGTATAAAATTACTCGTTATTTGAACTTCTTAAAATAATTTATTTACAATATTGGCACATCTGCTGAAATTGAATTAACTAATTGGAGAAATTGAACACATAATTGGATGAAATAAAATAAATATCAATTTGTAAATAATAAATATTACTAGTATAATAAATAGTACTCCCCCGTAAATATAAGAAAATCTTAAAAGCCAACCAAATTACAAATTACCAAATTATTAATATATTTATCTAATTCATGTTTTAATTGCTAAAATTCTTACTGAAATAACTTAATATAAACAAAATTACTTTAATATTGCGTAGTTTCTATAAGTCTTACAATTTAATAATAATTTCACTACAATTTGTTAAGTAAAGTAAAAATAATAACCCAAAGAATTAATATAAAATTAAACGCTATGTTACTTCGTGTCATAAACTAAAATGTTGTCTCGAATAATTTATTTCTTTATTTTTATATTTACGGGCGGGCGGTGTACGGATCAGATAAAGTAGAGACATTGTAGAGATAACTCTACTCCCTTGAAATTAAAGCAAGCGGGAGAAATTTATTACATTTTTTTTTATTTACATTTATAATATTAATTTACCTATTTACAATGACAATTAGGCACTGATAAATAATGATCGCGCAGATTTATTTACAGATTATAAATGGTACAATAATTACTTATGAATTTGGATAATTAAATTATTGAATTAAAAAAATATTTTCTTATCTGTTTTACTGCCCGATCTTACCATCACATTTAGGGAGTTACTTAAACAGTCTCTTAGCATAGATTTCTTATATAAATCTACACTAAGTGTCTCCCTTTAACTACCCTTAGTGTGACAGTTATTAATTAAACATCTATAATATAACTTTCCCTGTCCTTTGTAACTTTTGTGACATTAATTTATATTCGTCTCACTTTATTCCCTAAACAGCTCCAAATTTCATTTGAGTAACAAAGGCACTTGTCTCCCGAGCAGAAGTAATAATGTCCAAACAAACATCTCCCTCTGATACCTCACAGAAGCGCCCTCTGCCACCGCATCTGCCGAAATGATTGCCAAATGTAATTACTGTTCACTATATTTTTTCGAAATAAATAAAACCTCTCATCAGTAACAATCACATGATTGCTTTTTAAAATAAGACATAAGGAGAAGCAATTTTTTTTGTTTTCATAGTGTTTGATAAATTGGAGTGTAATTTTCAAAAGTATCAGTATAATAGTTTAAAAGTTAGTTTTCACAAAGTTTAATAGATAGGTTTTAAAATTGTGTTATGTAGGTTGTAGCACTGTACTTACTATTTTTACTAAACATATAGGATGATATGTGCGGGCGTGCCGCGACGTATAGGCGCACGGCCATGCTACGCACATGCGGCGGTCGCGTGGGTAACGTGGCCCGGCATCGCAACGACAGGTAGCCCCGCGGCGTGGCGTAGTCCTCGGGGAACACGTGTAGCGTGCGCCACGACGCACGTAACCCGTCCCCGTCAGCCCCGGACACGTGTGTTACGCCCGTTATCAACGGGTCCTAAACAAACACAAGTTATTTGACCCCCTTAAAAATTATTGTACATATACTTAATTTTCGAAAACTAAAATTCTCTCTATGTAAAGATGTAGTTATTTTATTTTCTTCGCACACATATGTTTTATCCTCTCCGGGCGTAAACTGTGAAAGTAACAACATCTATGACAGCGCTGAAATTTCATCCCTTTTCCACCCCAAAACATAAAGGATAAGCTTGGAATTGCTTTTCTTATTTAATTTTAGGCGGCTCTCTGACAACAAAGTACTAGTTAAGATTAGATAAAACTTCGAAAGAAATACCAGACTTAATTATATTTTATATAAGATTCATCTTTTTAAAAATACTACGTAATAAAAATGATATTATCAAATGCTTTAAGATTTGATGTATGACAGGTTTAAAAAAAATATAATTTACAGTAAATATTTCACATTTGACATATTACAATTTTAGCTTCATATTAAGAGAATCGTTTAAAACATAGATTGAGGTCGATTAGTGACTGAACCGTTGTTGTGAAAATATCATGATTTTGTTCGATTTGTTTTATAACATCATTAGTGTTTAAAAAGTAAAAGAGTTTATTGACGCAACATTGTAATGATGTTCGATTGACATTATTACAATAAAAATGTAATCGAAATTGGAAAAAAGGTGTTTACTAGGGTAGTTCCAATTTCAAAAAAATTAAATAATATTTTATGTCCGTCGTTACAAGGTTTCGTTGTTCGGATTTTGGTGAAGTGTCAAATGAGACCTATTTAATTAGCCCATCTTTAGATTCTATTGTTTTGTTTATTTCTTATTTTTTCCCTAATTAGTAGGAGAGTTCTATTTCAATTTGACCTTTAGCATTTCTAGTCGAAAGCACAAAACAGAAGTATAGGTACTCGTACTAACCCACTTTAGCAAATGCTGTTTTCATGTTCTGCGATCGATAGTTTTAGCCTAGTTCTAGATATTGATAGGATTATATTAAATTGTAGGCGGTGGTTATTGTCAACCTAATAATAGACTCGGCTTTTTACTTTATAATTGAATCTATATTTTAGAAGTTAGAAGCCATTAGTAGCGTTAATTAAGCAATCATTAAAATACGAGCTTCGTTTTACTATTTGAATTGAGTTATTTCATTTAATAGTTTTAGAAACAGACGGTGTAATAAAAGTTGTTCACAGAATTTAAATTTTTGGACACATTTAAAATTACAGTTAAATTTAACTTATTGTTTTATGCTATGGCATTAGTTAACTTAGACGTAATACAAGCTAAAGCTAAAAAAAAGTTTCGAACCTCCTGCGGCTCGGAGTCGACAAACCAGTCGATCTCTGCAGCCGGCAGTGAGTAGTCGGAGGTGCAGTTGACGAGAGCAGTCTCCCCCGCTTGCACCAGCGTTGGTAGCCCAGTGATCAAAGGGTCGTACTCCGGCAGCACTGGAAACAATAAACTACGTCACACCTCAATCTAAACATCTCCGATCAAAATGGTTAATCAGTTATGGTTAAGCCTGGTTAACAATCGGGCATGTTACTGAGGCTAAATTAGTAGCTATCATAAAATTTATTCTCGACTTGAAGATTTAGAATTGTTGTACGATTATTGCAATACATTGGGTCCGATTGTTTTAACTAGTTTAATGTAATAGATTGTTACCGGCTAATGTCATGTTGGCGGATCGCTTGTCAACAGCGAAGCGTGGCCCCTCGCTGGAGACCTCACAGGTGTAGCGTGCGCCGCCGCGCTCCGGTCGTACCGACACCACGCACGCGCTCAGCGAACACGAACTGTTGCTGATAGTCACCTCGCTGTTGTTGAACGCACGACTTTCCAGCTACATCAATCATACGATGAGTCATTTACATTAAATTTCCGCTGCCGAAATTCTTGTAAAAACATATAAAAAACAAATAATAACAATATAAAATGAATTTCTGGACTTAACTATAGTACAGTATTCAATGAAAGTAAAATACGTAATTCTCTAAAGTTATATAACGAACTCTTATAGAACTTGTAACTAGAGTTTGTGAACCTTTTTAAAAGTCTGTATAAGTTAAAATGACATACAAAATTCCTTCATATTCATGAAGCTATGTCGTATGAAGGTAGTGTTGGCTCACCTCTTGTGGGGTGTATCTGAATATCTCGTTGTTGTCTCGGTACCACTTGACGGAGTGCAGCGGCGGGTCGTGCGGCTGACGCGCGTAATGGCAGCGCAGCTCAGCCTCGCGCCGCGGGTCAGCCCACAGCGGCACCTCAAGCAGCGTGATCGTGTGTGGCACGCTGCGTGCTATACATATATACGTATCGTAAAATATATACGTCTCTTAAAGGTCGCTTAAGGTCAACTTCTGAATGTACGAGTTACCGTAGGTTTCTGACACCAAAATCTCTGTTTAAAATAATTTGTTATCTCAGTTTTGTCAAAGATAATGACAGGGACGATACGTTTTTACGTCTCAGAAACCAATGGTTAGAGATGTGAATGTATCACCATTAATTTCTATTGCTAAAATACTTATACTCATAGAACAAAATGTAGTTAATTCTGTTTTCTTAGAGAGAATAACAGTGCTGAAATACACTTTGTACAAATGTTTGACTCTGGAAACTTGCTGACAAATATTCCTACTTAGTTACATGAATGTGTGCAACACAATTGTACCTTGACTTCAACAAATAGCCATCCTGTAATATGTTTAAATGTATTTAACGAAAAAATTGAACGAATTGTTTGATTTAATTTTTATTTCCGTCTTGCTACAAATTCAATTAATCATTCCACACAAGGAAATAAACTTACTACAAATGAATGAGCTTTCGTGCTGTTGTAGGACGGATTAATTTCAAAATAGCACGAAAACTATACAAAAAAGACCAGTGTTTCTTTGATTTATCGTAATTTACTAATAACATGTTTATACTTTCATATCTATTAGTTATTTTTTTTTTAATAAACATAATATAACTAGCTTTTTCCCGCGACTCCGTCCGCGCGGAATAAAGAAAAAAATAAGTAGAAAACGGGGTAAAAATTATCCTATGTCCGTTTCCTGGTTCTAAGCTACCTGCCCACCAATTTTCAGCTAAATCAGTTCGACCAATCTTGAGTTATAAATAGTGTAACTAACACGACTTTCTTTTATATATATAGATTACAGAGTTATTTACTTTATCAATAGCAACAATATAAGAAGAAAACATTTGATTGATCTGAATTATTTGAAAACATGGCAAGAAGCAAGTGGCATTTATAACACAAAATTTATTACTTTCAAATAGTCAACAGCGTTACGTTTTATTTAAATAGCCTTATTTGCTTACTAACAACAAAAGACGACAGAATGAAATGATATCGCTAAATCTCTTCCAAGAGATATTTCATTATTTGAATTGAACTCCAATCCGTAACGTTATTTACCTTTGCTCGCAGCTAAATCCCTAAAAGCCTTCGAGCAAAATATCCTATTGTACAGTTTCTTGGTACAATTTAAATCAATGTTAATTACTGAAATTATTTATCATCGTTTTAACATTTTAAATCATTAACCAAAATAAAGAAGTTACACATTTCAGTTAAAAATAAATTATCTTTAAAAAAACTAGTTTACGATTTGTTTTCGTAATAATTATTAAGTAGAAGTATTTAAGGATTGTGTGCCATGTAGTATGGAGATAATAGCTTTTCCCTCAGAGTTAAATTTAAAATCATATATTTCTTCTGACATCATTAACTTGTGTCGTGGGTGCGTAATTAAATGACCTTTCAACAATAAATGCGACACTGACCTCTTTATATACGAGTAGTATGACATTTTAATTCAGTTAACTGGTTATTTAACTTATTTCACTAGGAAAATGCTTTTCAATTTTGGAACGAAGTTCCTTATCGCGCGTTGTGAAAAGGGGCTAGACGGAAAAAATTCTTACGAAAAGTTGTCACGACACTTTTTGATAGACGAATGAGCGCTACTTCACCATGGCAACGACATGAAAATTCATAGAAATAAAATGTACTTTTTGTGAAGACTTAAGTTTTTTATTCATAGAATAAACATTGGTTCCTTCACTAATTAATTGAAAGGAACTTCGTTCCATCCGGGTGTCCCTTGACACCTCTCAAGTTTTTTATTTCACTAAATAAACGAAACATTGGCATTATTGAAATTATTTACTACTATTTCTTTAACCATAACCTAAGCTTGTGCTACTCGTATTTAGGGAATAGTCGAATAGCAGATTGGAACTCTCGACCACGTTTGGTTGACCTGTACCTTTTACCACTAAGCATCTTATTTCAAAGTAATGTCTGAAATGTTTTGATGATGAATGGATAGCTATAGTTTAAAAACTTTTATAACAAGCCAAATATAACAAATGAACAAAATAAACTTTTGTTTATGTTCAAAGTTTTAAATAATCTATCCTTTTTCATTAAAAGAGTAAAATAATAAAAGTAACATTTCATTCCAGATTAAAAAAATAAAAAATAAAAGAGAACGTTAATACCGAAATAGAATTATAATTTAAAGCTTTCCGAATCTCCGTAAAAAGCGAATGCAAATGTTTTGTTTATTTAAAAAAAAACGCTTTACTATTCTTCGTATAAATAATTAAAATAGATTGAAAAGGAATACATTTTTTGATCAAGTGTTTTAATCAATTTTTCGATGAAATGTTTATTATTTGTTTGTGACTTCAACAAATCCAAGCAATCGGCTATTTAAATCAAAAATAAAATTTCCAAGATATTTTTAATTATTAACTATAATATTTCAGTTACTGTCATAAGTATGATATAATATTGGGGTCATATTGTACCATCTTTGTATAATACGACCTTACAACGGTCGTTGTTGGTTCAACAATGTTTGTTCATAAAATAAAAGTTTGCACCAACTTTACAGCATTGTTCCTCCATGCTAAAATAGCTCAGTCAATGTTTGCTGTCGGTGCTCCGCGCGGTCCCAAAATAATTAGACAAGTCATAAGTTTTAAATGAAGTGTACACGGAACTTATTTCTGTACGAAAGTACTGCGTCAAAGTTTTAGTTTTAATTTTACTTAGTATTATAGAGCTAGTTATGAAACTGACATAATATGCTACATGTAGATGGTTTGAAATCATGACACTTGTCGCATTTCTACCAGAATATTTATTTGGTAACTGGCAGCAGAGAATAATATTCGCTTTATTTTTTATATTGTATGGTAGCAAGCGAACAAGTGGCCACCTGAAACCGCCGAAAAAACGAAGCGACCTCTGCCCATAGACATTGCAGATGCATTGCCTACCTTTAAACAACGTAGAAGGGGACGCACAAAAAGAGTATATTTCCCCTTCCTATGCGTAACCTCTTGTGCCGAAATCACTTACCTTTCCCTTTCGTTCCTTTAAAAAAAAAGATGTGCACGGAAATTAGGGCTACGGTACGCATACTCACCGGACGAAACACGGAATTATTTCCCCTTCACGCCTGTCTTTAAGCCGCTGTATATTTAATATAAAATAATTTTCGTATCATTCTCAAGTATCGGATATTGACATCAGCGGTTATATTAAACTGTTCATATTCCGCAATATAACAGTATCGATATCATTTCTGTGTAAGCGTTAATTTCGTATCATCAGTGTCAAAGGAGTTATACAGCTTTGTGACTAAGCCTACTTCAGAAGTTTGTTGCTAAGTCGACGTAACCTTATACATAAGATACAAAGTTACAGGATCAAAAGACGAATCGATATTCACATAATATTATGTAACAATAATTAATATTATATACCTATTTTAGCATATTTATTTTATTACCCTATTACCTTCCATGTATAACCTTCTACGAATGAAATTAGGTTTTTCGTATTACGTAATATCGAACGCGATTGTTTTGCGATGCGAGGTCCCTGGTGTTGGTATGTTTTAAACATTCTTAATTTACGGTCCCATAGAGGGCGCTGTACTCTCGGCATATGATTAGGTAAAGATAAGTTTTAAGTGAAGCAAATATGGAACTCCCAGAGAATTCGCAATGCGGGTAAAACTTTGTCCTAGCTAAATGAGAAAATCTCACAACATGCTTAAGATTAATTTCGGAAATATTTTTGTATGTATTTTAGAGGACAAATTACGAATACATCCTACTAATATACTATAACAGATAAAAAAGTTAGCGTAGAATTTCACTGCCGTTATACTCATATTTATACATATTGTCATCCCTTTTAATCTTTTTGACAAAACAGAGACGACAATGTATTAAAACAAGTGTCTAATTCTACGCTTAAAGTAAATAAGTAAGATTTTAAAGATTTTAATTTAAATATCATTAAGACTGAAACTGCGTTAAGTAGTGAACATTTCAACCAACTAATTTGAAATTATATTTATTTGTCTGTCCATTTTGTTTTTTAATTATATTAGAAAATATTCGTGGGTGTGACTATTTAATAGACTTAATTAAGAAATATAACTTCAAACTTTGGTGGTTTTTACTAATATACTATTCGTAAGAAACAGGATTCTTACGGCAACTGTGCCGAAATATCGGGAGCTCAAACAGCCTAATCGTGGTAAGAATCCCGTTTCTTACGAACAGTATATTAATTACGAAATTTCCGAGTAAAAACTAAAGTAACTTGTAATTTTTTCAACTAAATCAATATGGTTTGTGTGCTATTTTTTTATTCGTAAAAAAAAAAATAACAAAGTTCGTGCGTGTTCAATGATTAGAATCACATTAGGCTGTATTCGATATTGACGTGCAATCACACGCCATCACTGAAACATGCTCAAGGAACAATTGAATTAATTTTATTTTCATATAAAAACATTTTCTTTTAGACGCCTCAACCATGAAACTGTTACCTTGACATGTAAAGACATACTCGTAACTGGGGTCGGACATTAAAAAAAAATTATAAGCATAATACAACGGCTATGTTCTTAAAATTGAAGTACTTATACTATTAATATTATAAAACAATGCTAGTGTACGATCAACAATGATAAAATAATTGTTAGAAATCTAAAATTATACATAATATAGTTTCGTACTACCACAGCTCTTATTTTGCTTAACAATTGCGATAAATAACTTATTTTGCACGCCATATATGGGATTTTTTTTTATCATAAGGTGGCTAGTAAGGTTATTGGAAAGTTATATTGTTTTTAAAGATGTTCAACTACCATTGGTAGAAACAAGTTTTGTTATTTATTTTTTTGTTTTACTTCTTATACTTTAGTAAGCTACGTTTTATTTTATATAGAAAATGATGCTTTTTTAAAAGCAAACTTGACCATTTTACCCTAATTATCTACATACACAATAAGAGTCGTATTATATGATTAATTATTATAAATAATCTGTAGATGTGCCTATTAAAAAATAGAAGTTAGTCATAATATTTGGTGTAAAGTTCACGAGTAAAATAGTCCCGGACAGAGCTCGCTACGACGAGTGAAATGCGTGGGGAGGTTGAGGGGTGGGGGAAGCTCCTTGAATATTTATTAACCAGCTCCGATTCTTTAACTATTAACAAGTTCAAGCGAACAGGATTACGATCAAGTTAGGGAATATTGTTGTAAGATTTATATAAATTTCAACTAAAAGGCATTAAAAATAGAAAGGGCATATAAAATAGCATTAAAAATAGAATAATTATATAGAAAAAGCTGTTAATAAAGAAGTTACATTATGTAGAAAAATATGTATTTCGAGCTACTGTACATTCATATGGTGAATAACTTCTTTTTCTTTAAGTAATGAAAGTAAATGGAGATTTTAAATCTGTGCAGTTTAACCTGTATTGTCATTTTCTAATACGATATTATACTGACTAGTAAATCTCCAATTTAACTTTAAAACTCTCATATGTGAACTCTGCATAAGCTGCAGTAAGTTCACTTTATTGATTTTCAAGCATATAAAATGTTTTATTCATAGCGACTCTGTACAGCAGCTGTGGTTGCGCGTAGCTTGAAAATATTTATTTTTAAATTATTCATTTACACGTGACGTTATGGTTAAGTGGAGGGAACGGTCATTTCATATTATATTACATAAACAAATATAACACATAAAAGGTTTGTTAAGTTTATAAGTATGAGAGTGAATATTGACAATTATATATCTATAAATCTTATAAAACAAAGTCGCTTTAAGTGGGATTTGTTTGGCTTGAACATTCTGCTAAGCCACGAAACAGATTTCAATACGGTTTTACCATCATGTAGATTATTTATACCGGATAGTTTGTTCACGGGCCGAGCACGCCCGTATTTACAATGTTTATGTTTTTATTATTAAACGGAACATAACCGGAGATAATACTGATATGAAAGAAAGGAGATTAGATAAATCATTTGCCACTCGGGAGAAGTCGTGACTCAACGCTTTTACAAAATATGATTAAGTCTTGTTCTGAAGAGAGAACTGATGACAATGAGAAGAGGTGAATTGGTATGTGACATAATTAAGAAGAAAACAGAAATTACGAATGATATATAAGTCTGACGGACAACAATCCCAGTGGCCCGACCCCACAATAAGTCGGATAAGGACAAGAAGATATTGACGATTTTTCAAAGTATTTAAAAAGTTAATATTATAAAATATTAGTCTGGATCTAGAACAGAGTTAATTCAACGCATGAATAAATGTTACATTTTAATTGAGTTAAAACATGAAACTCATGTCAGAATCCAATTAGCAGTGGAAAAATACGAGAGGAAATTCTGCAGGTAAATGGAACAGAATAAGAACTAAACATTTTATATGAACAGTGTATTGACATACTTCGTTATGTTACCGAAAGATTTTGAATCTTAGTTGTTTAAAATCCAACTTAGACAGAGTTGGATTCATATTCTTTTCGAAACAGTTACAGGAATTATAAGCGGAGTAGTAGCGCTTCATAAGTTTAATTTTTTTATGAATTGTTTTATTTTTAATTTATTTTATACATTTTAACCTTAATTATTATTCTACTCTTCTAACTAAAACTTTATTTATTTAATAACTTTGATGTCAAATACACAAAATATCGTCAAATAATCAGACGAGTGGATTTCGACAGTTTAATTTAAAAACTGTCGAGATAGGATATTAGAGAATTTTCATATCATTCTTAGAAGTTAAATTGAAATAGTAAGTTCAAAGTGATATTTCCAAACCAATAATAATCATCAAGTTCCTTGGTGAAGACATATGAGCTTTGACAATAACAAATATTAAAATAATGTTCAATCTTATACCGCATACTTAATATGAATTACAATCAATTGAACAAAACAACAAGAATTATATGTACGAGATGTCTTAATAGTGAAAAGCCATAATAAGCTTGTCCAATCAGTACCATAGTTGAACATTGAGTTAAATGCAGCGGAACACGGGCATTATTGCCTCATTCATGGCAACGGTACTGAAGAAAAAAAACTAGAATGGATTTCATAGTAATTAGGTCTCTACGTCACGAGCATTAATGGGTTTACGGGCGAGTTGTTTGCGTGTGGGTATTATAGTCGGAGCTAATTTTATTTGGCTCAACTCAGAGACCTTTGCCCCCTTCTCTTATATAAAAAAAACCTTTAATGTTAACTGAAACTATTGAGTAACCTTTTGATCAGGTCCGCAGATGCAAAGAAGAGTCCATCGCACGCTTGGTATAACAGGGAAAGATGGAGGGCATCAGACTGATAGATTTTTTATGAGGTGGACTGACAACGATAAAAAAGACTTTGACCATGGCCTTGTACGAGTATCAAGCATCGAAGCGAGTCACTGATGCCATAAAATCACGACCAATCTGATAAAACAGCAACGGAACTCGAATAGGTACTAGAATAGGAACAAACCTTTATTATACAGTAGGCTTTAATGAATGAGTCTGAAAGGTTAGTTATAAAAAATGGCTAATATTTGTTAATAATTGCTGTAACGTATTATTTTAAAAATGTACTAATTATGTAATGAAAAATAATAATTTGTTACTATTTTATGTGTTACGAAAATATGGAAAAAATTTTAATATCCACAAACTACTTTTTTATGTTACAAAAATACATATTATATGTGTACTTTTATCCGTTATTTCTTTTTTTCAAATGTTACGATACCAAACCAAAAATGTTACATATGGAAAACAGGTGTAGCGGTAACTTTATTTTATTTATTTATTCTTGAGCACTTTTATAAGTTCAAGGAGGACTTAATGCCTAAAGGCATTCTCTACCAGTCATCCGGTATATGAGAGGAAAGTATAATTATGTGCAGGGCAGATATGAATTGAAGATACTATTTTACTAATACAAATAATATGTAATACAGTAATATACGAGTATTATAAATAAATAAGTATAAATAAAATATTGTATGTATATGTAGAAGAAAAAGAATAAGATAAATAAAAACTCTAGATTTATCTCTTGGTCTTGAAAAAATAAAAACATAGATATACAAAAATATTTATTTAATAACATTGTATGTATTTCTATTCAATTGATAGCATTAAGCAGAGATCCAAACACAGTCTTCAAATAACTAAATGTACGCGATCGAGGGCCGAGCCCATTTAGGATTAGGAAGAATTAGACGAACCGGCAGCTTTTTTGTGTGTGGATTTATCTCGTGTCGCCTAGAGGGCATAGTTTTTTTTCCTCTGAACCGGTTTCAAACTCTTACACTTGACTTAAAGTAATTTAAATAAATAACAAAAAATAAATAAAATTAATTAAACTATCGCTAAAGTTTTGGATAGATTGATGGCGATTTACTAAGGCCATAACCATAGCTTTTACAAAAGCTTTGCAATTAAACGTGATTTAAATCGCTTTGAAGTTGAAAGTATTTAAAGTTATTAAGCTTTTTGTTATAACTACTATTCCGAATAAGATACGAGTAGTATTTTCTCGGCGATTGTAAATTGTTATTTTGCAAAAGGTGATTTCAAAAGTGTAGTACGTTTTTTTTTTTTTCTTAACACTTCTTTTCGTCTAAGTATAAAAAAAACATTCTCCCGCATCTAAAGGTAACCAAAACTCACCAACAAACATGGCCAGTAGTAGCAGCACGACCATTTTCATTACATCAACGTCACAATCACACAAATGCCATAGTAATAATTTATTAACCATCAAAATCACATTTCATACAAACATTTCACATTTTAAACTATTTCAACTGTTATCTTCTTCGCATTTAAAACACATAATTTACATACAAACCGAATCGAACGCTTTTTACGAGTAAGTGGTCGGAGCATGTGCGTAGAGATACCATACGTGCGGTTACGACGACCGCCGGATGCGAACTGAGCGCGAATGTCAAGTGATAAGATAACTAGGGTTGCGCGCGACTTCGCTCGACGCACCGCTGAATATAGTGCGACGAACTAATCTGGCCCGGTGTGAGGTACAGTTATTGCGTTTAGTTTTGTCAAACACAGTGGTAGACACCAACAATAACATCTGTTGCACGAAAGGGCCGGCTCGACCGGTGCAATACCACGATCACACAGAAGACAGACGTCAGGTGAAAGTAATTCAGCGTTTCGTCTGATAAGTGTGTCTGCTGGAGTCCTAATTTTATTCCTCTCTCCCGTTCCACCCTTTTCTTTAGATTTAACGCATACAAAGAGGCTCTTTTTGTGCGTCCACAACTCCGTTGATTAAAGGTATGTCTGTTACGACAAAATCAGGTGGTCATTTGCTCGTTTGTCACCTTATAATATAAATAAACAACATAAGTAAAACCTACATGGGCATAGAAAATTACAAAAAAGGCAGAACAATCTGACACTTCCAACTAAATACTTATACAAAAACATGGAGGTTAATGTGCTGTATAAGCTCGGATTCACTTTTACCAACCGGGTCAGATAAGTTTGTCAGACTATATTTCCCGAAGCTGCCATCAGATATCAATGTACCTGTGCCGAATGTTGGCAGTTAATTAAATTTTGAGGTTATCAAGGTACAGTTATTAGTAATAAATATTGTTCTAGCGAATTACAAGTTAAGGCAATTACGTTGGTAATTTTGAAATACATAATATAATATGATATGTTTAATTTAAATATATTATTGTTTAAATTAACATTGTAAGTGAGATATTATGTTAGGTGGTTAAATAACGGTTTAGTTTAAGTCTCTTTAAATGTTATGTTTAATTTAAATTCGTTGAATAATACATACTATATACATGTTCATTTGCAAAATGCCACATTATATTTAACTCAGCTGAAAATTTGAAACAAGATTCAGACTTTAAATCACTTTACAGCCTAAAAGCTTTCACTTCGAAAGCGAAAGTTAACCACATGTTACAGAGCCTATAACAAGCTGAAATATGGCTTGAATATAGATTTTTTTCTTTTATTATTATAATATACGCAACGTAAGGTGTCATAGAAGATATTTTGAATCTTGAAAATAGTTTTTAACTTTTATTCATTTAATTTGTTAAATAACGCACTAAGAATAGTTTATTGGTCATTAAGGAAGTAATATGTATATACGAAAACAGGTCAGGCTTTACTTCAGTGTTAGATTAAACATACATCGCCGAGTGGGATATGCACTGCGCGCATGCGTCAACCCCATTTGACATTTAACGTAAAACAATATTTCTTTTTATCGCATAATTTTAATGCCTCGACTATAAAATGGCTATAAAGTAAAATCGCCTAAACCTTATTCTTAGAATTATAGGTCGGAATGAATTCATTCTCTTATCATTCCACATCTAAACTTCTTTATTTTACGATTCTTTTTTATAAGTTTAAATTAATGACGGGCTATTTGCTTTTACTAAAATAACAACTACGCCATTTATATACCGAAATACCCAGCTGTTAGTATTGATTATTTTTCACGTGGATTTGTAAATATGTTTTTAAATTGTGGTTTTAGTGTTTTGAGGTATTGATCACATGCATATTGTATTTCTTAATACATATGACGAGTATGAATTTATTTGTAGTACGTTTTTCAGATATATAAGTGTTTATGTATACATTTATGTACCTATCTATGTAAATCCTATTATAACTTGCGTTGAATGGATTCGGTATTTTTTTCATAATTGTCATTTGAGCATAAACTGTTGGCTCCACAGCACATTACTAAGATTATTCTTGTCGCTCTACGTCGCCTACGACGCTCTACGAAGAACACAATCATTGTTTGTGAACGAGCGTGTTGATATTTTGAATTAATAAATTAAAGCGGAAAAAAAAACCGAATAATAATAATTCCAGTAATCCATATGAAAATTAAAAATTATAATATTAAATTTTATAGCATTCAGTGTTAAATAAATGCTTGTCAGAAGTAAAACTACGTTGGCTTCTCAACTTAAGTTACATTCTCTACTTTTTTTCTATTTTATATGATTATAGTTGAAGTAACCAGCTCATTTATAAGCCGTCAGCTTAGGGCCGTATTTATGTGCCGTCAGCTTACGGCTCATATTTATTTGAAGCGCGACCCACCGCGACCCTGCCGCCGCTCTCCAGCGCTTTAAGCGCTTTTTCTTGATTTGATGTCGTAAACTTTATACAACGCTGACACGGCTCACTGTACGGAAATAACGAATGTACATGTATGAAAATAAAGCCATTTTATTTTTCTAAGTTGAAGAAATGGATATAAAATTAAATTTGTTGAAATTTTTTATATTTAAAGCTATTGAATTGTGGTATTGTTGATAATATTATAGGTGTACATTAATTTAGCAACAAAGTTAATAGAAAACCAAAATTTGTAAAATGAAAATTTTAATACGTTGCCGCAAACCCTTTTCCCTGCGGTTAACTTTGTTCTCCGACTTTGAAACATTCGCTATGCTTTTATGAAAGTTTGTAAAATATATCTGCCGCCATTATCCCAGGGGCGCGCAATAAAAGCTGCATCTCCCCGCACAATAGTTGTCACGACGCAATAAATATACATTTCCAGCAATAAAATATTCCGAAGCGCTTAAATAAAACGGACAAAACGAACGCAGCTTGCCACAATAATACTAGAACAATAGCCACAATCTTTTTCTAAGTCACGTTGAATTACAATAGATGCGATTACATCTACAAATTGTTAGTACAGTGTACAAAACAAATATAAATGTACATTTTTTCTTACTATAAGCACAAAAAAACATTTCTTCTGAGTAAGATAATCTGACCGGAGCAATTTCACGTATATATCAATTCAAGTAAATAAATAAACGTCCGATAATAAACTGAATCTGTGCATGTTCTATTATTTAATTAAAACAACAAAAATGTGCATATTCTTTGACTTACGAAAATACTCTTCTTACCAACAATAAAGTTTTTTTTTCTTAAGTCTAAAAACAATTATCCGTTTTGATTAGTTTATAAAGTTTATAAAGAATAAAAGTATTTATAAAGAGACGGATTTAAATTAATTCCCTATTAATGTTCAGTAATATTAGCAATTAATTATCATAGTGCATGCGAGGTACAAACTGATAATCCACTGCTTTGATAGTCATCTAATTACTAACTATCCAGCTATTCGGTTCTAAAGCCTAGTTAAAATCATCCAGTTATCCGATTATCGGATTCATCTAATAACATGATCTAAATATCACGTATCGTGAATTAAAATGTTATTCTATTAAAGATTAATAGCCAGAGTTTTTTTCAAATTAATGTTTTCTCCATTTATCATACCAATGCAATACTAAGGCAGTCGATTAGTGACCAGTTAATGTCTCTTAGTGCGACAGTAAACTAAATATGGTATAATTATTATAAAATTAAATATAAAATTATAAGAAAACGATAAATCAATTTTCATAACGTAAATTGAATCAATTAATGTGTTTGTGATAAAACACAGATAAAATGATATAGACATAATCCGTAAATTATTGTAATCGAATTATATTAGTACATTAATAATATAAGATATAAATATAACTATAACATAAATTGGTTTAACAACAAAAAATAATAATACATTAAACTGTCTATAGTCAACTCTGACAGTTTATGTTAGTGCTAGTTAAATTATAAACTGACTGTTTTCTAAGACACTCGATACAGTACACACATATTTAACAACTTAATATTTAATGTATGGTTCTCCGCAGTATAATAATTTCAAAAAGTTTATACAGTAAACATAGCAACGTAATGAAACAAAGATGTAATTTATTAATAAAAACGAGTGCAATATCGAGTCGAGTACTTCCTCATTTTTTCGGCAATAAAACCTCGCAGCCGCGCTGTTTGTTTCTTGTCGCAACGCTACGCTTCCTTGGATTTTATTTTTACGCCAGTGAAAGTACACAAAAGAGTGAAGAGTAAGTGAAGACTCGTGAGGGCATTCAAATATATAGCCCTTTACCCGAATTTGTAATCCGCGTACATTTTATTCCGCGTTGCGTTCGGTTTGAGATGATTTTCAGTCTGGTTTAATGATATTTTTAATTAGTTTAAAGTTCGTGTTTTACCTAAATCATTTATATTTCGAAAGATAGGTAAATCCGTTAATTTGACAGAGAAGCATCTAGTACAATTATTCGACAACGGCAATTTTTAGATTGAAATTTTGTAAAAAAAAATTTAATTGAAAAATCCCTTACCTTGCTAATGATATGTATTATAAAATTTTCAACAACATGCGTTTGTTTTGCTACACAACATTTGCCACAAAACCCCATCACAAAGGTTAGGATATTAGTTGAATCTGATAACCGAAACGGATATTGTTGCCGTTTCGCTTGAACGCCTGTCAAGTCCCTTGTCCCTTTGGTGCGTGTCCCTTTGGTTCAGATCGTGTTCATTTCAACGGCAAACAGACAGATGTGCTTATTACTAAATATAATTTATAAACAACTATCACAAAGTCATGTTCCTTTATGATTACATTGTGTATAGACAATTTGAAATATGTTTTTTTTATTTTGTTAATAATAATAATTTAGTCTTAAATTCCAAGAATCACTGTCAAATTAACTTGTGCTTGTTATTCGATCATATTTCGTAAAAAGGTATTTGAAGGCGAATGTCTTTGCCTTTATATTTTCCATTAAGAAGGAAGGAATTTTGTACGAAATCTGATCTAATCTTCCTTGACTTATAAATAATGGGAGGCGTCAAAGTGAAGCGACGGCAGGGCGACACGAAATTTTCACGTTATTTTTCTTACGTTTACTTTGTAATTATTTAAAAGAAAAAAATACGCGTGACACTCAAATTTGCAGACAGAATTATATAAAGATGTAACTAAGGCAATTAGTAAAAATATGAACTATACACGTTCGAGTTCCCACTACCGAAACATTTGTACAAAAACATATCGTTACCTCTACTGTTTCAATGCAAGAATATTCATACAGAAAAGATGCAGCGTCTTGTGTAAAATGTTGTAAATTCAACGTACTTTAAGTGAAATAAATTCAGAAACATGTGTTTTTAGTGTTGTATTGCAGACGAGTGTACGCGAGGTGGGTAAGCGAGGGCTCGTATATAATGATACACAAATAAACATCTCGTTTTTAATTATTTAAACAGCAAGAGATGAGTCACTGAGGCCGCGGGTCAGTGGGGCGCGTCCACTTTCAAATGTTTACAGTTTATGCCATACTTATATTAAATAGAGATTTTAAGTTAAATTAAAGGCCTCTGCGGTGCCTCTGGTATTACAGATGTCCATTGGCGTCGGCGAACACCTTGCTGTTCTAGCTGCTCGTTCTCTTAGCTATTTTTTCTCTTATAAAGAAAAAAGTTGAACAAGTATTTCAATTTGTTTCAGTGGTTTACTTTATCCTTGAAAGCAAACATTTTCTGCTTTATAAGTACTTAATAAATTGTGAAGGTCGTGTTAATTTTAAATATAAATTTAAAGACCACTTTTAGTGTGACCTTCATTCGGTCACACGAGCAGAACTAAATAGATTAGCTTTGAAATAAACCAACGAATTGAAATACAGAATATTAAATTCATTAACCTTTATAATTAAATACTTCACGTATTTAATAAAAAAAAATTCGCAAAACATCAGAACGTGTTCTCTATCTTAAAAATTTATAAACCAGCTGATATACAGAACTATATTGAAACAAAAATTACTTTTTGCTAATATTATAAATGCGAATGTTTACATGGATGTTTGTTCGTTTGAAGGTATTTCCAAAACGGCTAAACGTATCTCGATAAAATTTGGCATATTTGTAGAGCGTAGTCTAGAAGAAGACATAGGCTACTAGTTAAGTTTTTTTAAAGCCGCGTGAACGGAGTCGCGGGTGACAGTTAGTTACATCATAATTATGAAAGAAGCAATTAGTAATCTGGACTTTATTATTATAATAATTATAGCTATATGACTACGTTGAGGTTACAAATCTCAGATCATCTATTTTATAACACAGAATATCTTATATAACCGTCAGCATAATTAAAGAATAAATCAATAAAGTGGTTCGATTTATAACGGAGGTGCGAGGTGATAAATTGTGCACTTCCAAATTATTCAAAAATTCAAATCGACGCCCTTATCGCGCCTGTCCTTTGTCAAACGTGACAAAGGACTCTTACTCTGAAGTCAGATTAGACGATTCACTGAAGGCAAATTAATCAATTTCACTAAGAATTTTAACCTTCAAACTGATTGGGCAGCGGTCACTTCGCAGTTGTAGCGGAATCTGACGGCAGCTAACTCGTTTTCCATCTTCAACTATAAAAATACTGTTAGAATTTACTGTTATAATTTTTTTCTTATACTGGGTAAATACCTACTTATAAAATATTTTAATAGAATGGACATAAAAATAATACAACTAATTTTCCATTTACATTAGAAATAATATACTTTCCATGCAAAAAATAGGCTCCATTTTGGTTTTATATACGCTTTGCCAAATAATAGACTGCTTACAGGCGTCAGTTTTTCTAGACCGTTACAATGCGAATCTATTGAAATCGTGAGTAATAAGGCTTTTACGAGACTAATTCGTTTACCCCTTCAGTTTATATCAGGACAATATGGATAAAACATTTGCCTCTATTACTTGAATTTATAGACTTGCCAAACTCTACTGTGCATAATCTGATATATAAAATTCTCGTGTCACAGTTTTCATTCCCGTACTCCTCCGAAACGGCTTGACCGATTCTCATGAAATTTTGTGAGCATGTTCAGTAGGTCTGAGAATCGGCCAACATCTATTTTTCATACCCCCCCCCCATTTTTTAACTGCGCGCGGACGGAGTCGCGGCCGACAGCTAGTAAACCTATATACGTATATAAGTTATTAACAAAATTGGTAAGTCACAAAGCATTAAGTTTTTTATAGAAAGGTTTGGCAAACAAGTAAACAGATACTTGAATTTACCAAAATAACGAAGTAACTTTGCCCATAGCTATCTACATTTGCAGATGCGCCTACCTTCAATCGACAGATGAGGGGACGCACAGAAAGAGTAAATTTTCCCATTCTAACTATATATACGTTACTTATAACGAAGGATGGTAAAGGGAAAAGGAAAAAAATTAGGCCTCCAGCACGAAACTCACTCATTACACGAAATGCGGAATTACTTCCACTTCACACTTATCTTCAGTGTGGACGTGGTATTTATTACACCGGTCCATTCGTGCAAAAAATGTTATTGCGTGTAACACTGTCAAATGATCTGTTTCCAAGATATATGCGGGAGAATAAGATCATGTGATTATTTAAAAATACGATATTAGTAAGATAAGAATAAAACCTGCTGAACCGATAAGAGTGAGATTTCATATGATACATTTTCGTTCCACGAAGTGTTACAGAGGTACGGGCAGTCGGTCTGAATATAAATTAACAATTACTTATTGATTTCAACCACAGTAACAGGTGTTAAAGTTTGTTGTCATTTGAACTCATTGACGTTCACATGATTAATCACCGTTAGTCTCGCAACACACATTTTGATAGCTTTTGGAAATTTAAAATTTGTATTTCAATGTATAAATTCTTAGAAGACTGTTTATTTTGAAAACTAACTTTTTTCATAATATTTACGTAAGGCAATTAATTGATATTTTTAATTGTACATTATTACTGAATGCTTAAGCATTTAAACTCTCATCTTCAGAGTCGAGCCTTTTGTAAGCGGTGATGGATGGTAAATTTTTCCTGTTGTATTAGATTTCAATAGTTCTAAATAATTAGTACCACATAATGTTTAAAGGTTTAAAAAAGTAATTACGTAGACATAACACTTGCGTTCATAAAATGCTCGACTAAAATGTAGGCATATTTTAAAAATTCCTATCTGAAACAAATTTTCAGTAAAGATGCAAGTCTTCAGAGATGAGATCTTAAATTTTTCACTAAATTAAAAATGTAAAATTTTTCTTTACATTTGAATCTAGATCATGTCTCGTTGGTATCAAAATGTTACTCATTTTTGTGAAATGAACGAGTATTTTTCATATTGTTTAAATAGAGCTAGAGCTCAGTAACTATGCTATACTGGCATGCAAAAAAAAAATGACATTACAAAAAGTAGAAAAAAAATCATCCTTGATCTTTTGCAGTATTCAAACCTATTTGAGCTGACGGTATTTAAAACGATCTCTCTCGAAATTCGATTCTAGGATCGAGATGCAATTGGTCGTAGTGTAAAGGTTCCAGCCGAGATTGTCTCTCGGGAGAGCTTCAGTCACTTTGTGAATGTTCCTGTGGAGTAAACTGAATGTGCGGTCCTCTTCTGTAACTGTAAATTGTGAAATCTATTGTACTTTCATAGAACCAAAGAGGTATTGTTTACGGTAACTGTAAGTAGTAATTCACATGGGACACTACTGTTATGTTAGATTGAAAAAAACAGTCTAAATATTTATGAAGTAACAATGTATTTATAAATAACTAATTTGATAACTTTAAATGTAAAATATTACAGAAGGAGGTTTAATTTAAGAAAAAAAACGGAATTTGCGTAATAAAAACTCCCGAAGAAATCCTATCAAAACTTTTTAGATAGAGGTTCTTTATTTCATTAGGGAGGGTTTTAACAGACAGGCATCAGTTAGGGAAAGATAACTTGAATCGTGTGCCGCGTCTGGTCGTAGCAAGTGATCGTACATTGATAAGGGTACAATGTACATGATAATAGGGACATTTAGTAAAAGAAATATCTTGTATAAGAAAGTTGGAGAGCGAATAAATAAATTACAAAATAATAAATAGGAAAAAATAAAGTTTTATATCGCTTTTTAAATTCATTGTTAAAATTTATTAGTTTTAGTCTGCCATGTTTATTATTATTTGATCTGTAGATATTATAAATATATAAAAGAAAGTTGTGTTAGTTACACTATTTATAACTCAAGGACGGCTGAATCGATTTGACTGAAAATTGGTGGGCGGGTAACTTAGAACCAGGAAACGGACATAGGATAATTTTTACCCCGTTTTCTATTTTTTTATTTCGCGCGGACGGAGTCGCGGGGAACAGCTAGTTATAAATAAAAAGTTTACTTTTTGTAACATCGTCTTTCTGTTACTTACCTTTGACATACTCGTATATATCAGAGGTAAAATATTTTGAAAGTTATTTTGTAACAAAATTCATTAAACTGTGACGAAGTAAAGAACCTTCAGTACATTAATTTTCATTTGTACTAAAACACTTATTACTTTTATGATTGATGTGCCGCCCTCACCCCTGCCCCCGCCCCCGTAGGCTCCCGCGACGATCCCTTTCATCGTTTATCAAAACGACTTGAATATTCCAATATTCTCAATCCCGGACTCATGAAGAAAACGTCTTATAAATTTAGGTAATTTCTTTGCTTTATTTTCAGTATTCAAATCTGTATTTCAACCTAACTATACCATGCCACTGCATGTTGGATACAATCAACGAATTAAATTTGCGACATAACTTAGCACATATATATTGTCGTGTTGCTATGACATATACTCGATTTAATTGCATTGTGATTCTTAAATAACATTTCAAATGGATAGGAAATAAACATCCTCTACTGTACATACATATGTATATATGAATGAAGAAGTGACGGTATGTCAATGTAATCTCCGCTTCGCCTCCCCTACTATAGGAGATATGTACTCAAGGAATCGAAAGGGTTTTTTTTTAATTATTTAGTAAATCAATTTAATTTACCATCCATAGCAATGGTACACTGACATTATTTGTTTACAAGCCCTAGTGGAGCGGACCTCAAAGCGTTATAATCCCAGACGGGCAGCGTCGGTCACACGGCAGTGAGAGATACATCTCAAAGGCCTATATAGAAGTACATAGACTATTAGATTTCTGGTATATATGTAGATTTATAAAGGACTATATTATGATAAAAAGGAATATAAAATCAAGTTCAGTTGGGTTTGTTGGCGGTGTTCCTTGGTGTGTACAATACTATGTATTTTTATAACAATAGTCCGGAAGACAGTTCAGGTAACAGACAGTTGCTTTTATTTTTAAACATAGATATTACATAGGTCACAGAGAGCGGAGGTCACTGTACATGATCTCAATACAATGAAAATTATTTGAACATTTTAATGATATTAGATATATATCATTTATTGTTACCCCTTCTATGTACCATATGTTATATCAATAAGGTTAGATTAGCACAATTCGAAAAATGGACTGAAAACAGAAATATTTGACAACTAAATAATTGTTTTTTGTTTCTTTTATTTTTAAATTCATCGTCTTAGATGAACTGTTTCTTTTATTCTCATCAATTCATAACGAATTCTGTTAGAAGTGCCATCCAATTTCCCGCTACGTATAAATAATGGTCCGCAGGAAGTGTCGTCACAGTTTGACTGACATCCGACCCAATAGCGAACATTTGAGATAAAAAAAATTACATTTGATCTTTGAATAAACAAATATTTTCACTTATTTACTTTTCACCATATACGTATGTTTAAATAAAAGCTGTAAAAAGTTTCTTAAAAAAATTCAACATTTAAAAATTACGTGTTAGATTTTCAAACTACATTAAACATCTTTACATTTTTACAAACATATGTTTACATTTACGTACATAACATAATGTTGATGACGTTTCCATGTAAACTCTTAGATTAAAACATTTATACTGTTATTTTAAAGGCAGGCGAAGTACTGTCGAGTTTTTACTGCTGTTCAAAGAGAAAGTAGTCATAAACACAGAGCAAAGGAAAATTATGAACTGTATATTTCATAGTACAATTTAAATTTATATTTTAAAACATATATTACGTAAAGTAAATATTTTAATTAGTATTACTTATTTGTACTAATTAGGAATAGAGTTTGATCACAATAAAATTTCTAATATTAACTAACATATTTTTATTAGGTAACATATATAAAATAATACTGCATCGTCTCCTAGCAACCTGAACAAAGTGAGGCATAAAAAGTCTGCGAATCACGGAGTCATGTTACGGCCTATATCTTTTAATACCCTCACGAGTCTTCACTTACTCCCTGCCTCTTTGTACTTTTACGCCTCGTGTGGAAATAAAAAACCTCGTAGAAACAAGGATCAATTTTTGAGAAAGGAATCTTATCATTTACTGAAGATTTAAGAAAAACAACTTATCATTTTATATCGTGCTCTTTTGACTCCTTTATAGAAATCCTTTTCTTCGGATACCGTCTTGGTCTATTCCGTTCAACTTAAATACATTTGGTATTGATTTCTATAAAGTTTATTGTGTCACATAGTATCGCGATATGTTGGCGCTGCTTAGGACAGCGATTACAGTAAACATAGACCAGAAAACTGGCAGCAAAAAAAATGACGATCTGTGCATTGTCAACTCTTAACTCCTAAGCGGACTCTGTGTGACTTAACACCAGACACTCTAGCATGAAGACGTCAATGTTAGATGTGTTACCAGTGGTAGAGCCCGTAGCAGCATGTCACTGATGCACGGATGGCCCGCAGACCACACAAAAGAGTGGCGTTAAGTTTATAAGATGAGTATGTGCCGAAGGTTTCAACTGTGGTAGACGCCAGCGCATCAACATCTGTTGCACGAATTGGTCCACTCGCCCGGTGCAATACCACGATCAAACAGACGATAGGCGTGTAGTGGAAGCAAATCCATATTTCCTCTGTAAATCGTAGTGCCGAAGGCCTGATTTTTTTAATTTTTATTTTTAGGTGCGGCCACCTAAATTTGCCGAAATAGAGTGACCGCTGCCCCTGTATATAAATCCGTAGCCCGAAGATGTCAACCCGATGAGGTGACAACCCTAACTGTGCTTCGTGCAGCGTTGAGCTGACGTCAGGTGGTTCAGCCGTGGTTATGCGCAGATTACTTCGCTAATCAGCTCGCCGTCCGGCCGTCGATTCCGACACGGCTTCCCTTCATAATTGCCTCATAATTGATAATTACTAAAGCCGGATTATTAAGTGTGCGTGTATGGATTAGTAAAACCATAATATGGAAAATTTGCATTTAATTTTATACATTTAATTTATATTAAGTTGGTTTAATATGTTATTCATTTTTAATTGCTGCGGTTATGTATTGTTTGATTCCTAGTCCCAATAGTTGCATTTTGAAAGTTTCTTTATCTGTTATAAAATAAATAAAAAGAGAACAATGAGTGAAATTACAAGATGAAACTGTGAACAATGACGGAATATGCAGTTTCTCAAGTTCTTCACAATAAATCTTTGGTCGGTACAATAAATATGAAACAAAAAGAGTAGCTTAATGTAAACTTTAAAATATTTTTTTATAAGACGGACAATTTATTACCCGAGTAATTTAATGGCTCAAACTGTTGTTACTTAATAAATATCGAAATTAAATATGTACAATAGATAATTGAACAATACGATTACTGTGATATAATTGCTCCTTTAGATAATCTACGAACCGTAAGAGAATCGTACGTTGGTAAAGTTAACTCCCTTTGACGTCCGCTCGGCCGGCAAATTGAACCACACATGTAAATAACTTTGTAAACTGATAAGATATTGTGCGTTTATAAATTAATTATTCATTTTAAAAAAAACTTTACCCTTCAATTGATAACTCTCAAGTTGCGGACTTACAGAAACAATTGTAACTGCAAACGAAATGCTACTAGCACGTTACGGACTAGCGGATAACGGAATTGCGGACGGGACTAGCGGAATAGCGGTCGCCGAACCAGTCAGTATCGTGTCGTTATCGGCAAAATTTGTAGGTATGAAAATTTGTACAGCGCCCCCTATCGTACTTTAAGTACAACAACAATCTCATACAAATTTTGACACAATTGATGATGACGATATGAAGGCGATTTTGGCAAATATTCGTGCTAGGCCCACAGTAACGCCAATAAATATAATTAGGACTGTGATTTTCCATAGTCCAATTAATGAATCTATAAAAATAAACATATATTTTCATCCCTTATGCAAAAAACCGAAACAACTATATGTTTTATACAAGTTTCACGAAAGAGTATTTTGTGTTAAATTGAGTTTTTGGAACGAAGTTCCTTATCGCGCGTTGTGAAAGGGGGCTAGATGGAAAAAATTCTTACGTAAAGTTGTCACGACACTTTTTGCTATAGACGAATGAGCGCTACTTCACCATGGCAACGACGTGACAATATATAACGAAAATTCATAGAAATAAAATGTATTTCTTGTGAAGACTTAAGTTTTTTATTCATAGAATAAACATTGGTTCCTTCACTAATTAATCGAAAGGAACTTCGTTCCACCCGGGTGTCCCTTGACACCTCTCAAGTTTTTGTTTTTTAACAATTTTCCCAACTACGAAATATATATAGAAATAACAGTCAGAATATTGTATTTATTAAAAAATCAGTTCGCTTGTGATGGCATTGTATCAGTACAAAGAGAGTCATACACTTTCTCAGTACGTCTGCAGTTCTGTGCACACTTCAACAAGCCTCAGGCATGTCAACGGCACATACCGAGACAAAAGATGTCGCCTAGCAAAAGTACGGCATGTTTATCTATTATATTGTCATGTCGTGCAGTTTTCAATTATAACCCGACGGATTCAAGAGGGCAATGTTTTTTGCGTGTATGTATAGGTTTGTATATTCCATTGTAATCTCACGTAGTCTAAACTCTACTAATGTAAATCTAAGCTATTCTGCTCCTCAATGTCTCAAAAGTGATTAACGTTTAGGAAGCTTGTTTTTAAACTCGGTTTAACGAATTCCAATAGAACCTTGTATTGCTAAACTTAATAAATGCTACAAAATGTTATTAAAGTCAAAAAACAGCGTCTTAGTAAGCAGGGCTTATAACCTAATCTCACGAGATTTAGGAAACGCCCGAAAATTACGGGCAGACGGATCACATTTTTAATAAGACAGATGAAGATAAAATGCGGCAAGGTAGCTGTTGAAAATATAAGCTTGTTACTTTGACTATTTTTATTTAATCAGAAATAAATTAAATCAAAAAATTTTAAAATCAATTACACGAAAAAATTCGATAGCAATGAATTATTGAATGTTGAATTTCTCGTATTTAAACACATTTTACAACACTCAATAAATATCCATTTTGAAGAGCGTCCTTCTCGGAACATTGTAATATTTTTCATTATGATTGATGTTCACAAAAGATTCAAGACAGAGAAATCCGACGAGACATCAATCATAAACGTAATAACTATTTTACTACGAATGAAAATTAATGTACCGACGGAGGTTTGTTCTGACAGAAAATTGGTGTTAAAGTTATTAAGTATCTTGTAGCTTCGCGCTCCGATTCACTGCACATTGAAATTGACAGTTTCTATAGAATCTGACTCTTATAAGTTTTACTTTAAAATAAAAATAACATCGAAAATAATCTTACTTCTTACTAATATTATAAATGCGAATGTTTAGATGGATGTTTGTAACAAGGTATCTCCAGATCTTTCAAGATCTTGATGTGTGCAAGTACTCATAGGCTACTAATTAAGTTTTTTTTTTTTTAATTGCGCTCGGATGTTGTTGCTGGCGACAGCTAGTTTAATTAATTTACGAATTTAATTTCGAATAAAAGCACCCGAGTGACAAGACTTGCGATGTCAATTTTGTTTTGACCTGAACTGATTTTGTCGAGTTCGGTGTCCAGTTCTTATTTTTCTCCAGACTGTCATAGTGCTAAGACATAAAGAATAAAACAGTTTAACAAAATTATTATCAGCTATCCATTAAAACTTATGTAAAGGCCAACGAATCCTTTATTGTATTACGATCCCTTCTCTAATAATGCCTATCATTAAACCGAAGTTAGTCAGACCACGCCTCCGAGGTAATCCTCACTGATTACACTTCTTCTAACAAATGTTTAAACGGTTTTGTTTTCCTCTCCATTTATTTAATCTAATTAATAATATAACGTCATATTTTTACTATTGAATTTAAAACTGTTTTCCAAGTTTAATTTTTCAGTGTTTCATGTATTTAAACCATAGTTTTCAAATCACGAGAGTTTAGCAGTTACTTAAACAGTTGATTAGCGTAGATTTATTTTCTTCTTGACCATTTAACAACTTTAAGTACGATAGTGTTCGTACTACGATAGTAAAAAAAAACAATTTCAAACAAAATGCACTCAAAAGTAACGTAAAAAAACAATTTCAAACAAAATTCACTCAAAAGTAACATAAAAAAACAATTTCAAATAAAATGCATTCAAAAGTACCATAAAAAACAATCTCAAACAAAATACACTAAAAAGAAACAAAATAATGTCATGAAAACTTCTTTCTTTCTTTCTTCTCTCTTTCAAAAACCCTCTAAACTCTAAAGAAAGTTCTCTTCTTTCTTGTAACATGTCTATATTGTATAATTATTGTTATTTCGCAGTCGGTGTCGGCCGAAGTAAATAGGTGACATTTTATATTTGAGATGTATTAGACATACTTACGTTTATGTTCCTACTTAGGCCGAAACCGACTCCAAAATAACAATAATCATACAATATAGACATGTTACAAGAAAGAAGAGAACTTTCTTTAGAGTTTAGAGGGTTTTTGAAAGAGAGAAGAAAGAAAGAAAGAAGTTTTCATGACATTATTTTGTTTCTTTTTAGTGTATTTTGTTTGAGATTGTTTTTTATGGTACTTTTGAATGCATTTTATTTGAAATTGTTTTTTTATGTTACTTTTGAGTGAATTTTGTTTGAAATTGTTTTTTTACGTTACTTTTGAGTGCATTTTGTTTGAAATTGTTTTTTTTAAGTTACTTTTAAGCGCATTTTGTTTGAGATAGTTTTTTTTTGTTTTGAAGTCGGCTATTTTTTTTTTCTTAAAATGTTTGTTTTATTTCTCAATTTTTAGTGAATTTGAAGTTTAATTACAAATTTCCTTAATACGTATAAGGACATAAATAAGACAAATAAAGAAAAGGACTTTCCTATTTAATATGTGTGTACTTCAATTCAAAAACTAATTTAGAATACACCAGATAACTAGTGATGCAACGGAAGTGTCTTACCGGAACCAGAAACGGAAACAGATGTCAAAAATAAATTTTAGCAGAAACGGAAACGGAAACGGATGCGGAAACAGAAGTGTAAATGATAAAAAAAAAACATATTTACAAAAAATTTTTTTTTTTTTGTAAAATCAGTTTGTATTCGTTTTTAATTTATTAAGGCATTGGATATCGGTGTCCTTTAGCCTTCAATGTATGTATTTTTACTGTGCTTCAATAAGTTAAAATACGTGTTTTTTTTTAATTTATATTCAGGAAACAAAATTACACTATTTAAAAATTAATGTTCGCCCAACCACTCGTGTTGACAAACAACAAATATAATTTTTTATTAATACATTCACTGCTGACCACTGTTAAATACCTCCTGAAACCCATTTTGCTCTCCCTTCATTGCCGCCTTCAGAGCTACGTTAGGGATGCGATCCATACCCGGCGCCTTCTTATTCTTTATTACGTTGTATGCGCCTACGAATTCCTCGTTCGTGATTGCAGGGACTTCGGCGGCGTTTGCGGGTATTTCTTAGTCCAGCTCTTCTTGTTGTGGGAATAATGTAGTGACAATGCTATGACACATGTGTGTATGTGTGGGTGTGTATGAAATGTTACAAGATCTTGAACCGAGAAGATAAAAGCTGGTTTTGATTAGTATCCTTACATGTTTTACTCAATATTCTGGAATTTGATGAAAAACTTTGTCAAAATCTTGTAACATATTAGTACATAGAAATGCAATAGTGGAACAAATATCTACATATTAGTTAACTAAGCCATTGCCATCCCTAGCGCTCAAAATGATGATCCCTAGTGCTCAAATGCAAAAATGTGTTTTTTTTTAAATAATTATAATAACATTATTAATTTATCTATATGTTCAAACATTCCCAGATACTAAATAAAAATTCACCATAAAAAGTTTTGGCTCCCAGCTGTTACCTTTTTTATTTTGTAAACAGTGAATGTGCTAAGTATCAAATACACCAAATCTAGATTAGAAAAAGATATAATTATTAGGCGTCGGTGGCTCGTGGCACTTGACTTGCAATCTGCAGGTCCTGGGTTCGAATCCCGCCATGTACCAATATGTTTTTCGATTTAGATATGTACATTTATCCGACGTTCTTACGACGAAGGAAAACATAGTGATGCTGCCTGCACATATCTGAGAAAAAATTCAATGATATGTGTGAAGTCAACCCGCTCTGGGCATGTGTGGTTGACTATGGCCTAGTCACCCCTAATTTGGGGTAGGCTCCGAGCCCCTCAGTTGGGATGTATAGTGAGCTGATGATAATAATGATGATGATATATTGCATGGTTATCACTTATTCAAAAGCACATTTAATAACTCGTAAGTATGAAATAGTCACATTTTGCCAGTTGTCAAATTTTATATGGACAACAACTAGACAGTCAACTCCAGCAAGAGAAGCTGATTGTTTCAAACAGCAGCAGAAAATATTACGCGCTTAAATTCACGAAAAAGTACGTAAACAAACAAATGCGACAAGTGCCGAAAGGCCGCGCGCGGACTGCGCGTCTCGCGCCGCGCATTTGGATCTCTCAGGTGTCGTAAAGTTCCGTTTTATCTCCGTTATAAAAGTTGCGGAAACAGAAACAGAAACGGATGTTGAAAAGGGTGCGGAACTTCCGCACTTGCGGAAACGGAAACAGACATCCGTTGCATCACTACAGATAACCACTTATCCTTTAAACAATGAAATAATTATCAAAATCGGTATACAAATTGAAAATTAACGAACTAATACATCGTAGCGTGCCTTTAATTTTGTCCAGCCGCGCGCCGCACTAGCATTTTTCGAATGCGCGTAGTTTTTAATAATTTAATATCTTCCAAACTATTGATCAGAATTACATAGTTTAAAGGCTAATGTAATCTGCATTTAATACTCTAGCCATCAAACATATTTATTTGGATAAGGATTCATATCGAATATAATATAATAGCGCCGTAAGCTTACGACGCTGTTTTTCGTGTGCAATTTAATCGAAGTTTGTTCATAATAACATGGTTTTTGTGAGACATCCATAGATGATAGATATATGCCACCTGAGACTCTTATTTAGCAAATTTAAGGATCTATAATTACTCGATACATCATTTTAATGTAGGTCATATAGTTTGACCTACGTAAGCCCAGAAAGCAAATTTGTGCTATTCATTGTAACGCGATGTAGCATTTTTCGTTTCCGCGTAATTTTATTCTTACGATATCTCCTAAACTATTAGACAGAATGATATAGTTTCAATTGCAAATATAATCTACATTAAATTCTCTTGATAATGAACATATTTATTTACATAAGGGTTAATACTGAACTTGAATAATAGCGTCGGAAATAGGGCATGAATTTAATTAATGTTTCTAAAGAAAAAAATGGTTATTGTGAGAAAACTATAAAAGATAGATATATGCTATCGCGGACTTTTATTTAGCACATTTAAAGAGCTACAATTCGCCATACATCATTTTTATGTAGGTCCTATAGTTTAGCCTACGTAAGCGCTGAAAGCAAAAATGTCCCTAATTTCCGCAACAAATTTTGAAGCTATATTCAAAATCTACTAGTCTTCTAGTTATTTTAAAAAAAAACAAAAAAATGGGACCCACCTGCAAGCACTTCCTTTCGATTAAAATAATTTTTATCAAAATCGGACCACCAGGGGCCGAGTTTCGCGGTAACACACATAAAAAAAAAAAAAAAAAAAAAATACAGTCGAATTGATAACCTCCTTCTTTTTGAAGTCGGCTAAAAATGTTTTTGACGAATATAGTAATTTATAATCCAAATAATACGAGAATATTGCAAATGCATGGGCGTTTTAGAAAGCGATTATAATTTAATCCTATTTCCACTAGCAGTCTGTAAGCTCCGATGATTGTTGTATCGAATGTTGTGTTCACTAGAACATCTCAGTTAATCCGCCATTTAATTACTCACACCTCTTACACACGTCTGGAATGGATAGATAAAGGAATCAATATCGCTTCAGCCGTCCTTATTTGTGTTGTTTAAAATAGTCGTAGCAAATAATCTTAATATATATATTTCTTGTGTGCGTGTGTATGTGACTGAACTCCTCCTAAACGACTGGACCAATTTTGATGAAATTTTTTGTGTGTGTTCGTGGAGATTCGAGAATGGTTTAGATTTATAGTTTGGTCTACTGGAAAATGTTTTTTCAATTAATTTCTTATTTATAAGGAGTTGTTGATTTTGGAATGTTTTACATTAGATCCGGCGGACGGCGCTATCATCGCATTCAATATTATTCTATTTCAATTTTAGTTTGTCCCGACAGATGGTGCTACGATTAATTTGAAAAAAAATTTGTTATTCAATTCATGTGCTGATTAAAATATTAAATGTAATTATTTTTTAAAGAGTTTTGAAGTGTGTATAAATAATTTTGTGAATTCAGATGTTTTTTTAATTAATTTTTATTTGTAAGGAGTTTTTGATTTTGGAATGTTTTACATCAGATTCGACGGATGGCGCTATCATCGCATTCAATATTATTCTATTTTAATTTTAGTTTGTCCCGACAGATAGTGCTACGATCAATTTGAAAAAGTATTTCGTTATTTTGTGTTATAATTGTGTTATTCAAGTGAAGTTGCTAATTAAAATATTTAATGTAATTAGTTTTCGAAGAGTTCTGAAGTGTATATAAATAACTTATACATTTTGTAAATTTAGTGCAGAATCGAAGTGAGTATAACCTTCAAGTTTATTTGTGTAGTTAGAGGATTGAATTTTTTTAATTATTTTTATTGTTGTTGGCTTTACTCTGTTGAGTGGCAAAAACGAGGTTTACCTCATGCGCATATTTTGATTTGGTTGGTGGATAAAGTACGCCCAGAAGAAATTGACAAAATTATTTCAGCGGAAATTCCAGATCCGAATGTTGATCAAGAACTGTTTAACATTGTTACTACTAATATGATTCATGGTCCATGCGGTACTCTAAACATGATGTCACCATGCATGAATGATGGAAAATGTACGAAACGTTTTCCAAAACCATGTCAAACTGATACTATCACCAATATTGACGGTTATCCATCTTACCGGCGCAGAGACGTAGATAATGGCGGTCAATCGTATGAATTGCGACTGTCAAACGGTGTAAGAGTAGATATTGATAATCGGTGGGTGGTTCCATATTCGCCATTACTATGCAAAACCTATAAAGTGCACATAAACGTTGAACTGTGCAGTTCGGTGAAATCTATCAAATACATTTGTAAGTACGTTCACAAGGGCAGTGATAAAGCTATATTTGCTGTTCAAAATGTAAATGACAATGACGAAATAACACGTTATCAAATGGGTCGATACATAAGTAGCAATGAAGCTGTCTGGCGCATTTTTACGTTTCCTATTCATGAAAGGGATCCTGCAGTTATACATTTGGCTGTGCATCTTGAAAACGGACATCGTGTTTATTTTACAGAACAGACTGCACTACAACAAGCATTAACGGCTCCAAAAACAACTCTTACTGAATTTTTCAATCTTTGTAATCGACAAGATGTTGTTGGTCAATTCGCAAAAACATTAATGTATACTGATGTTCCTAAATTTTTTACATTTTTTACAATCGAAAAATTGGGAACCACGAAAACGAGGGATTCCAGTCACAGGATTCGCCGACATATTTATGACAAATACTTTAGGTCGACTATATACAGTTCATCCTAAGCAACGCGAATGTTTTTTTTTTGCGTTTGTTATTGGTTAATGTTCTTGGACCGACATCCTTCCAATATTTACGAAAAGTCAATGGTATTTTATACGACACTTTCTTCGATGCGTGTCGTGAGTTACATTTATTGGAGGATGATAACCATTGGGATCTCACACTTGCAGATGCAGCACTGAGCTCATCTCCACAACAAATTCGTCAATTATTTTCAATAATATTAACAACGTGTTTTCCGTCTGAAGCATCTGCTCTCTGGAACAAATATAAAGACTCAATGAGTGAAGATATTTTGCATCGGATTAGAATTACTAATCAAAATCCTGATATTCAATTCTCCGCAGAAATATACAATGAGGCTTTAATTATGATTGAGGATATTTGTATTCTTATTTCAAACATGCCACTCATCCATTTTGGCATGCCGGCGCCGAACCGCCCAGCAGTAGATATCATCAACAGTGATGTTCAACGTGAACACCAGTTTGATAAGACTTCGTTGGCTACTTTTGTTGCTAATAATGAACAATTGCTTACAGCTGAACAACGAAATGTATATGATCAAATTAACGTATCAATTGCAGCACAACAAGGTGGATTCTTTTTTTTGGATGCACCAGGTGGCACTGGTAAAACCTTTCTCATCTCACTGATACTTGCGCGCATTCGATCACAAAATCATATTGCATTGGCCATTGCTTCATCAGGCATTGCAGCGACGTTACTTGATGGTGGACGGACTGCGCATTCAGCACTTAAGTTACCTTTGAATGTTCATACAAATCCCGAAGCAATGTGTAACATAAAGAAGCATTCCGGCACGGCTGAAGTTTTGAGAAAATGCAAAATTATTATTTGGGATGAATGTACAATGGCCCACAAGCATTCGCTTGAAGCTCTCGACAGGTCCCTGAAGGATATCAAAGATAATACTAGGCTTTTCGGTGGTGCTCTACTGCTACTGTCTGGTGATTTCAGGCAAACATTGCCAGTAATTCCACGTGCGACATATGCAGACGAAGTAAACGCATGTTTGAAGGAATCTTATCTATGGCGGAGTGTCAGTAAATTGAGCCTTACTATCAATATGCGCGTTCAACTACAAAATGATCCATTAGCGTCAGGATTCTCTGAACAATTGTTAGACATTGGCAACGGTAAAATTCAACTGTATGAAGATACCCAATTTATTAAATTTCCAGAGAACTTTTGCAACATGGTGGCTACCAAAGATGAATTAATAAATAGTATCTTACCAGATTTAAGATATAACTATACTAATCATGAATGGCTACGAGAGCGAGCTATTTTAGCTGCAAAAAATTTAGATGTAGACGCCATCAATTTTAAAATACAACAGTCATTGCCTGGTAATGAAATTACATTTAAATCAATTGACACCGTTGTTGATCCTGACGAAGTGGTCAACTATCCAGTAGAATTTTTGAATTCTTTAGATTTACCTGGAATGCCACCACATAATTTGCGACTGAAGATTGGCTCACCTATAATTTTGCTTCGTAATTTAAATGCCCCGAGATTGTGTAATGGCACGCGATTAGTTATAAAAAAAATCATGGGCAACATTATTGAAGCGAATATTTTATCTGGAAAATTCCAAGGTGAAATTGTACTTTTACCGCGGATCCCAATGATTCCTTCAGATTCACCTATACCATTTAAACGCTTACAATTTCCGATCCGTTTGGCATATGCTATGACTATTAATAAGTCACAAGGTCAAACGATGACATTTTGTGGCTTAGATTTAGAAAATCCGTGTTTTTCTCACGGCCAATTGTACGTTGCGTGTTCCAGAGTTGGAAAACCATCGAGTTTGTTTGTTTATACTCCTCATGGACTAACTAAAAATATTGTACATCCAATGGCATTACGATAAATTAAGTTTTTGTAAATTAAAAATAAATAAATATATATGTTATAAAATGTTTTGAGTGCAAGCTTTTTCACCTTTCATTAAAATGAGTTAAAGTTTTCATTTACGATGCTGTTATTTATTTAACAAAGTAATAACTTTTCAATAATAATTTTCATCAAAGCGGTCCAAATTGTTTCAGCTCATTAAAAAAAGTATGAAATTAAAGACGTGTGTACAGGACAACGTCTGTCGGGTCCGCTAGTCTTAGTATAAATAAATACTTCTATTGATCTACAAATTACGGTTAATGTAACTTCTTTGTTTAAAATGCACCTAATAGATGGCGCTAGTCGGTTGGGTTGTTATTATGCGACTTGTGTATTGAAAAAATTTTGTCATTCTACTTTTTGTTTTAATTAAATGTATCAAGCACTGTTTAACCCTCGTCTAACTGTGAAATTATTATGTTAAAAACATGTACTAATTAAACAACAACATATACTAATTTAACATAACATTATAGGATAAAATTGTATATTGAAAAAAAAAAATATCTGAAATAGTAAGTCATTCAAATCTTTGTGTATTCCACAAGAGTATTAAGGTAATTCGTAACAAAATACTAGCGTGGTATACTGAGCACTAGAACACTCCCAGGGCCGGATTCTGAAATAAATTGAACTGTCAAATAAATTCTGTTCATTCCGAATGTAAACTACAAATATACATCGGAAAGATTCAAACGTAAATAATGAAATAGAATTGCTTCTGCGGTTTTAGACTTGTGTAAATAATGGAATGAAAATAAATAGCAACAATGAAAATTAAAATAATTCAAATGAAAAACGTTTGTAATACAATCATACTAATATTATAAATGCGTATGTTTAGATGGATGGATGGATGTTTGTTTAAGAGCATCTCTAGAACGGCTAAATTTGGCATAGATGTAAAACATAGTCTGGAAGAAAACATAGGCTATTAATCGAGTTTTTTTTTTGATTCCGCGCGGACTGAGTCACCAATGACAACTAGTATTGAATAACAAATAGATTTATGTATCGAAATTATAAAAAAATATTAATGAAACTGTGTTGTACATTTAATGTAACTGTAACATACTTTATTTTTGTACTGTTTTCTATAACTTAACTAATCGTAGTGGATCTAAAAATGAAAATCAATATTTTGCTTTTAATAATAATATTATTATACATACACAATATTATAAAGTAACTCGCAAGAGAACATTTACTAAAATAAAATACACTACTTTGTATTCAAACTTTCAAAGTAACCCTGAATAAATTGTACTGTCATATAAATTTTGAAAGTTGGAAATGTACGAGTAGTGTACGGTTTTCTGAAAGTTGTAACACAACAATAAGAAATTGTTTGTTTCATAGATTTATTATTAAAGAGTTCGAACTAGCATGGAATTATATATTTAATAAGATAATGTTATTGAATGGATTTTTTATGCAGGACTGAAACAAACTTATCTTGCGTTGAAGGACAACGTTGATGCAATCTGAACAAATAAGGAAATTCAAAGATGTGTCAACCATTCCGTATCAATCCACTGTGGTTTAATAAGATTTCTCTCTCTCTCTCTCTCGCTCAGCACTTCGTTTCCTCATTCTTGAGAGTCTAGGCCAATTTTCTTGACCATCTCTTATAGGTTATATCTCCACTCAGTGCGGTTCTCAGCTATGTGGATGGTATTATGCACAGTAGTGTCGAGCGTGGTGAATTTTTGATCATTCCTCAGTCAGATGAGTCACTCGTAGTTTAGGACACACATATAAAAAAGCGAAAACCATTGGTTTATACAAACAAACAGAATTATAAAGTAAATAAAAGTCAGTTTGCAAAACAATTGCAATTCGATGAAATAACCACAAAAGCGGTGCAAAACGTCAAAGAAAATTTTAACAGTTATATAAATGCTGGTTTTATCTACAAACAAAGAATATTCAAGCCTTTGACTGGCTTTTTCCTGTCGAAGACAAAGTCCGTACAAAGATATCTAATGAAAATAAACATAAGAAAAGGTAGAACATAGTAACTTTGAGTAAAACGGTGTGGCTTACACACAGTTGTTACACAGAGAGGTAAAGTTAATGATTATAAATTACAAAACAGTAATTAACAACTAGTTTAACATTAACTATATACATATTCTCATTACAGTTTCAAATTAAACCGAAAATAATTTTCAAGTAATATTTACCCGTACATTAATTAATACGTACATTTGTTATAAATAGAATATGTTTGGAAATCATACGCCAATATCGTTTTCATTACATTTCTAACATGCGATGTGAAACCGCAGCCATATGCTTTGCGGTCACAATATATTATTTGATTCCAATATATTTAACATTGTCAATGAATCAGTAATAACAAAGTAGACAAAATCTATATATATAAAAGAAAGTCGTGTTAGTTACACTATTTATAACTCAAGAACGGCTGAATCGATTTGACTGAAAATTTGTGGGCAGGTAGCTTAGAACCAGGAAACGGACATAGGATAATTTTTACCCCGTTTTCTATTTTTTATTCCGCGCGAACGGAGTCGCGGGTAAAAGATAGTTTATAATACTTTAACGAGTATAACTGCCATAATCAATATTCGATCTCGAACCACTTTTGCTTATCCGGAGGATTTTTAAAAATAATTTTCATTAATCCATCATCATCATCAGCCCACTATATGACCCCACTACGGTGACTAGTTGACTTCACACGTATGTTCAAATATCTTCTCAGATATTTGCAGGTTAATTAGGATTAGATACGATAAGATAGATAAACACATTCGTACATGGCGGGATTCGAACCCAGGACCTTCAGATTACAAGTCAAGTGCTTACCCCTGAGCCACTAACGCTCCTTTAATTAATCCTTTTGTTTCCAATCAAGGTCGAGAGTGATCGAATAATATTTGTACTCCTTTCATACAAAGTAATTACGTCACAGTATTACCATTTGAAATGACTAAAGGCATAACACAAGTAATTAAGGGTACATTTATACCTTGCGATGTGCTCGTCCTTTCCATGATGAGAACTAATGCTGTAAAGCTTTTAGCTGCCCCCCTCCCCTCCCAACCCACTTGTATCAATCCACCGCAAGCGACGGCTCGTTACCTTCAACTAACAACTGCTCCTGATTAAGATGAATAGAAACCGTATCATTACTATTTATTAGTGTTTTTAAATACGCTCTTCAATACTCTACATTATTAATTTATAACTTTAAAATACAGTACAAAATTTCATTTAGCAAAAAACATGCTATAAAAAAATTATCACGAATAAGTTTCCGCGCAAATAAACTTATAAAAGAGCACATCTATTCAATAACAGCGCGCCTTACTTCCATTTGGAAAAACATGCAAATGTTCTTAATTAATTCGAATCTTCTTTTGAATTCGCGGGAGATGTTACTGTTGCTCGGTCTCCGGCGAGGAGCAACGCAGCAAATGAAAATTAATTAACATACCCAGTTAAAAAAGTTAAGTCAAATGTTAAAAGCTCATCGGACCAAAAATATTCACAAATAATTTTTACAAATTGACTTTATTTTAATGCTCTTCATCACCTACATTAATTTTTGATCTGATCGCAAAGTAATTCGTCAATCCGCTTCTCTACATTACCAGTGACCAAACATCAATAAATCCTATGTTAATAATAAATGTACAATATAAACTATCTATAATCCGAATTGAATATTTTATGAGCGCAACAATCTTTGTTAGAGTCTTATATAATTAGTTATTTCTTGGCGAGCTCTTACCTACCCTAAATATATAATTAACCCTGTCGCTCTCGGAACTAATTATTTTGTCCTACACAATATTAACGCTCAAGCATTTTCTCGCGTGAAATAATAGTGCTTTATATAAAAGGTTTCCCTTTGATTTTAGGTTGTAATAGCCTTTATCTACGTATTAAGAATAGAGTGAGTTATTTGACGTGGCACAATAAATAAGTACCAACAGCATATATAGAAATATCAGTCTTACTGTAGGTTTCTGAGAACTAAAACTTCGTTTAAAACATATTATTGTCTCCGATTCGTCAAAGATAATGAAAAGGATGATAATAATATGTTTCATACAGAGATTTTGAACTCGGAAACCCACGATTAATAATGTAAAGTACTACAAACTTACTAAACCGATGAAGGCATTGTTACCTAAGTTAGGTATATCAAGAAATATGTAAGCCTCCGTATATAAATTAAAACACAAGTCAAGAAATGATAAGACAGTTATACGGGGCCTAGCACAAGAATGCTTCGTAGCGTCATTTGTACAGCGCCCCTATCGGCCGTAAAGTACAACTACAAATCTCATATAAACTTTGTCGATAACATTACGAATATTATCGAATTTTTTTGCTAGATCCCCTGTACAAATTGTTTCAATTTTTTGCGATTGTCAGGGGGACGCTAATGACTTTTAGTAAGTTGTTTTAAATCATGCCCTCCGGGTCAGATATATATGTCGGTCTATATGAAAGTCGATTTTTAAAACCTTTACTAAACCTAGAATAACCATATGGATCTTTGTAATATGAATCAAGTAAACATTATTAAGATAAAGTAATTTAATAAGTCTCCTTTGAATTATTTCGCGATTGCTTTTAACTTGTGCCACAACGCAATACGCTCATCACATTCCAAGCTGAAGTTGACAAACAACTAGTAGGCAATACGTCAGAAATCTCATCGTAGACTAAATGGACGAAATAATTGATATATTACACGTCTCACACAACTTGTATATAAGGAACATGTAACAAACTATATACATATATAAGGTTATTCGATACTAGTAATGGAGCTTGACTTTGTGTATTTGTATGTACTTAATCTTTGTAATATCTTATTGAATTTGAATATATATATTTTTTTGTATTTAACAGCCTAATTATAAACATACCATAATTATGTACATCTTACTAATATTATAAATGCGAATGTTTCGATGGATGGATGTTTGTTTTATGGTATCTTCGGAATGACTCAAGAGACCTTGACAAAATTTGGCACATGTGTAGAACATGATCTGAAAGAATATATAGGCTACTTATTACGTGTTTTTCTGTTCAATTCCGCGCGAACGGAATCGCAGGTAAAAGCTACTAATGATAAATATGTATATACTTCTTCTTACAATACATTCTTGACAAAATATTCTCGAGAGCATTAAGAATCTTATTTTTAGTTTTACTTCTAAAATTCATAGTCTTGAGATGTATGGTAAACAAACGGGGTCGTTATTTCGACATCGCTCGACTTCATCTCGAGTGTTGTCGGGTCACCGCGCCTTCAATATGCATGGCTCAACTAACAGTATACAATTCAGAATTACAATTCTAACATTTCTAACAATCTATATAAAAAAAACTTAAGTCTTCACAAGAAGTACATTTTATTTCTATGAATTTTCGTTATATATTGTCACGTCGTTGCCATGGTGAAGTAACGCTCATTCGTCTATAGCAAAAAGTGTCGTGACAACTTTTCGTAAGAATTTTTTCCGTCTAGCCCCCTTTCACAACGCGCGATAAAGAACTTCGTTCCAATAACAAAATTATTTATAAAAGATGATTACGTTTTCAATTTCTTATTTTTATTTATAGCAACTCACAGACGTGTGCAGAACCTTTAAAAATTGTTAAAAATATACGTAGATAGCCGCTTATTATGCGGTATAAATAACCATTTTATTACTATATTAGTTGTCGCTAGCGACTAATTCTGCGAGGAATACAAAAAAAAATAATAACTAGCATATATGTTCTTCCAGACAGTTTTCTATATCTGTACCTTTCATCAAGATACGTTGGCCCGTTCTGTTCATACCTTTAAACAAACATCCATCCATCTAAATTTTCGCATTTATAATATTAGTAAAATTAATTACAGCGTCCTCTTTCGGAATGCCAATGAACAACACCATTGTCGCTACCCAGGTTGCATCATCCGTGCATGATGCTTGTAGTAAAAACTTTCTGCAAAATATCGCTGCCCTTGCATATTTAATGGATAGAGATGGCAAGCTAAGCAGGTATAAAAGGTTAAATTTAAATGTGTACGTCGTACTTTTACCATAACTTACCACTTACATCGTAAAACACATTTTCAGGTATCATTATGGTAATGCAAAAAGCTTGTATCTTACCCTAAGAATAATGTTTAAAATTTTCTCTCAGCTTTCACTCGTAACAACGACACGGATTTAATAAAAATCTTCAATAGCTTAGCCTTTAATACTCCATATATGTCGTGTTGAATTTGAGTATGTTTATATAACTTGTAACATAATGTTTTTGCAAAATGATGATCACTTTGGTGTTCCCGCTGCTCGTTTGCCCCCTTCTCTTATAAAAAAAAATATTCATTATAGTCATTTGTTTGCTACGTGTCGAAACGTGTTCTCGAAAATGGAGAAAACCGAAGTGCGAGCCGTTATTAAAAGCAAACACACGTGCAATGTATTAGTCTAAGTCATAACGAAATGTAACAAAATAAAAATGTATAAAATTTCATATGTTATGGAAGAACGGGGCATCCTGACACAAGTATGTACTTACTTAAAAGGGTACCTCAACCTAAAATTTGTTTGTAATAATTGTGTTTTGAAATAAATAAAATTTAAATTTAAAATTGAAAAATTTAAAATTGAAAAATTTAATTTAAATTTAGATTAAAAAAAATTTATTGATCCCTCCTCTTACCTATATCATATCTTTTCACTTAACTCATTGAATCGCATTAACAACATGAAACCGATGCTATTACAATTTGCATATGTTTTGGTAAATTATTTATTGTATGAATAAATATACAAAATGAAAACCTTACAAAAGCCTGTTGTGTGCCTTTTTATTGTATTTAAAAAAAAAAATTCTATTTAATCTTACTTAAAAGGGAGTATTGCAACTTGACAAGTTTAAATAAACCATTTTCTTTCTTATTCGAGTTAGTTCAGATCTGCTCTCACTTTCCTTCTCAGTAAATTGAATCCAGTATTAACTTTGTCTGCATTCTTAATTTAATGTTAATTACTATAAATTCATGTAATTAATGTAAATATTTAAACTATTTATTACATTTACATTTTACATTTGTAATATCGAAGTAACTCAGTTGTTACAGTTATTATACTTAGTAACATCTTAGTAACCAGGTGTACTTTTTATTGTTATGACTTTTAAAGTTATATTTATTGAATTGTGTGACTGTACACAGGGTTGTTAAGTTAGGCAGTTAACTAATTCTTATTTATAATTAGTCTGACGCCCCTGAAACTAGCAGGTGTATTTGTGGGCGCCATACAAGGCGCCATACAAGGCGCCACAACGCGCCCCGGACACCATACACATCCGTGTACTCTGACACATTTTACATAAATATGAGGAGATCATTAAGTGTTATAACTAAAATATACTCTGTTAATAATCAAGCCAGATTAGCCACCAAAAAAAAAATATTGTTTATGTCTTAGTGGTATCCAAGGCTATCCTTTATAGCTATTATTATTGTTATTTGTTGGTAGGATGTAGTTTCCACGGGAAGTTCTGTTTTGCTTGACAATTCCATAAAATTAAATGTGAAGAAAATACTTTAACCAAAAGAATTCATTTCGACACTATTAAATCTGTTATCTTCACTTCGACTTTTTGACTTTCGACCTAATGATATTTGCTCTCGCCCAAACTGCTTATCTTATGTAAACATATTAAAAATTAGAGAACAAGTATATTATTTGATATACAATATGGTCAAGAATGTTGGCTACCGATTTGTTGTCTATTGTAGTTAACCATATCATAAGTTTCGATCTTATTTGGAATTATTGCAAGAAACATCTTTACGGAAAAATAAAATTGAACTGTCAGTTTGAAATTTTATATATAAAATTCTCGTTTCACAATGTTCGTTCCCATACTCCTCCGAAACGGCTTGACCGATTCTCATTAAATTTTGTGAGCATATTGAGTAGGTCTGAGAATCGGCCAACATTTATTTTTCATACCCCTATTAAGTTTTTTTAACTGCGCGTGGACGGAGTCGCGGGTGACAGCTAGTATCAACATAAAATTTTCATATTTCCTGCACATGTTATATTCGCGTCACTTTAAAAAAAAATGTTTGTTTGTCAATCTATCTGTAAATCCGCGTTTGTAACGAGTAATCTTCGAAACGGCTGGTTCGATTTTGACAGGACTACAATGAAAGGTAGTTGATTATGCAGGAGTAACATTGGCGTTTTTTTGATTCAACGCCAATGAAGTTGCGGGCTACGGCTAGTCTATGAGAATATTTCTAACTAGCGGTCGCCCGCGCCTTCGTCAGCCCAAAAAAAAATATAAACATTACGAAAAAATAAATTGTGTGTATGAAATATGATTAATTTTTTTCCGATATTACATACAGATAATCCAATAGTATTAAATGATTTGATTTAAGTTATTAGTAGAATTTGCTAAGCGATTAAAATGTGCGACAGCGAAGTCTAGACACTGACTGAAATATTATTTTGATGTTCCATACAGACACTTCAATTTTATTTATGTTTGCTTACACACAAAGGGACAAATGTCATACAAGTTGACGATACATTTATGCATTCGCGCTATGGTTGCGAAATCATAATATGACATTTGCCCCTACAAAATGTTGATAAAATTCTAAGCGACTTAGTTACATTAACATTTACATTGAGTCTGTTCATTAACACTGTAGTAAAGTGTTATCAGAAAAATGACAAGAGAGTTAAAAAATAAAACTATCGTGGTTACTGGAGGATCGGTGGGCATTGGATACGCAATCGCCGACAGCTTTTTACAAAAGAATGCAAAAGTGGTTATTATTTTAAACACCAATCAAGAGCAAGGAACGGAAGCTGCAAAAAAATTAGCCGCTAAATATGGTCAAAATAAAGCCGTCTATTACAAGTGTGATGTTACAACAGACCTGGAAGTTATTTTTGATAAAATCATAGAAGAGTTCACCACCGTCGATGTGCTAGTTAACAATGCTGGAATATTGAACGACGTTTACTTAAGAAAAACCATAGATACCAACGTGATTGCTTTGATGGAATGGTCCTTGAAGTTTTGGGAACACATGAGGAAGGACAAATCTGGAAAAGGAGGTACAATAATAAATGTTAACTCAATTTATGGATATAGAACAGACCCTTATATACCTGTATATCACGCTTCAAAGTTTGCTGTGATGGGATTTACGAAATCATTGGGACATGAGCATAACTTTACCAAATTTGGTGTCAGGGTGGTGGCTATTTGCCCTGGATTTACCGAAACCAAGTTAGTGCAGAATATGATAACATGGACTCCTGATATAATGAAAGAGTTTAACTCTTTCGTTAAAACTAAGCCGTGGCAGAAACCTGAGGCAGTGGGCGAAGCGGCAGTGGAAGTGTTTGAGAACGCGGACAGCGGCACGGCGTGGCTCAGTGAAGGGGGGCAGCCAATCACATTAGTGCAGTAGTATCAATACATTGTAGTACCCTTGGAGTATCGCATGCTGTGAAAGACATTGGGACAGACAAGGGAATTTGCTAAAGAAAAGGAAATGAAATAAATAAATAACCATTTTATTACTAACAAAAACAGACAGCTGAAAAAAGGGCTTTCTCTAATTACATCTCTGCTATTCTGAGATTGTTCTTCCATTCACCAGCTTTGAATGGCAGTGGGTCCATGACTTTTATATATTTTCATTCTTAGTTTTGACTTGAATTTTCAAATTCCAAAAGAACGTTCAATAAGTGAATATATTATAAGTTTTAAGTTTACCTTCAGTGTATTAACAATTTTGGTTAATTGCAGAATTAAACCCTCAGAAAGGTTAATTTTTGTCTGTGTTTTTTTTTTATTAGTCTAAGAAACATTCTTTAAATAATTAAACATGAACGTGGAAGAATTTCCATGCACGGAAAAGGAATAAATTTAAAAATAAATTAGTTAGTAGCTAACGTATATAATAAGCAATAACTTAGTATTAAAATTAACAGCGAATTGATAGTCATCAATGGTCAGTTTTTGGGTAATCGCCATGGGTCACTCTGGTATGACGTTTGTCTGATAATAGACGCATTTATAATATTCTTACGGGTACGGCTGAGTTTAGTTTTTATCTTATCGTCAAGAGAGTGGCATATATTTACTGAAAATGGCAAAAGATTTAAAAAATAAAACTATTGTAATAACTGGAGGAGCTATGGGAATTGGTTACGCAATTGCTGAGAGCTTCTTACAAACGAATCCAAAAGTGGTAATTATTTTGGACATCAATGAAGAGTTTGGGATTGAAGCTATCAAGAAACTTTCTGCTAAATATGGCGAAAAGAAAGCTGTTTTCTTGAAATGTAATGTTCTAACAGATCTTGAAGTGATTTTCAACCGCATCATCGAAGAGTACCGTAACGTCGATGTGCTCGTAAACAATGCGGGAATGTTAAACGACTCGGCCGTGAAAAAAACTATTGATATAAACGTGACCGCTTTGATAGAATGGTCACTGAAGTTTTGGGAACACATGAGGAACGACAAATCTGGAAAAGGAGGTACAATCATAAACGTGGCTTCAATTTATGGATACAGAATAGACCCTTATGTACCTATATATCAAGCCTCAAAGTTTGCCGTGATAGGATTTACGAAATCATTGGGACATGTTAAGAACTTTACTAAATTTGGTGTAAGGGTGGTCGCTATTTGCCCAGGATTTACTGAGACCGCCTTAACAAGAGATATGATAACATGGACTCCTGATGTAATGCAAGAGTTTAATGCTTACGCAAAAACGCAGCCGTGGCAGAAACCTGAGAGAGTAGGCGAGGTGGCAGTGGAAGTATTTAAGAAAGCGGACAGTGGTACGGCATGGAGCATTTTAGGAGCACAACCCTTAACTCAAGTATAACAATGTTTCAGATCGATTAAAATTTAGCCACAAATCCATGCAATTCTATTAAAAACCGTTGTTAAATAACTGTTATCATTTTCTTTTTAAATTAAATATATGACATAAATTACTGATATGTCTAGTAATTTCTATTTACCTATAGATAAATTAAGATAATGATAAATATTCTCAGACCAAAATCTCTGTATAAATCTTAAGGTCCATGTCATTATGTTTAACAAAACAGAGTTAACAATATGTTTTAAACATAGATTTTGGTTTCAAAACTCATTGTCAATAAATCATTTGGTCAAGTACATAAGTATGTGCTCTCAAGTAAATCATTAATTTAGCAGACCATTCGTACACAAGGCAACGTAAATGTTCGAAACCCAACGTGTTTAGTTGCTAAGCGACTTACGCGATACAATGTCAAAGAGGACACAGTGCGCATCGCGTCGCCGACATTTCTATCTGTTATCACCAAAGACAGTCGCTCACAACCTGTTTGTCAAGATCGCCGTGACAAAAGTCATCTCATTTTTCATGATAGCACCGCAAATCTATACAGTTCACACGTGAGTCGTCCATTCGGTCAGTGCAGATATACAGATTTGCTCCTTGGTCTTTGACCAATTTTTGTAGGTCCTCAAATATGCAAGTTTTAAAATAAATTGAAGTCAATTTGAAAAAAGAGCGCTTTTCTAGAAAATTTGTGCCAAAATTTTCTTGGAAAAAAATCAGAACTATCAGGAAATCATACAAGAACTTCTTTTTTCCTATAAGGCCCTAAAATTTAACATGTCTCTTAAAATTCACTTTTTGCACTCTCGCTTAGATTTTTTTCCCACCAAATCTCGGAGCATTATCTGATGAACACTGTGAGAGTTCTCATCAGGATATTTTGCACATAGAGAGGCGGTACAACGGGAAATATTCCGAAGCAATGCTTGTAGATTTTTGTTGGTTTGTCGGGAAACTGCAGTATAAAATATGAAAAGGAAAAAAGCTACTAAGTAAAATTGGATTATCAACTAGTAATGATACTGTCATATGCGTTTTAAAACTTGTGTAATTGTGTACATCGAACATTATTTAAGTTATTAAATTAATGGTTTTAATTTCATATTTAAAAACAAGTTTTAATAAAAATTCCATCCCAAGGAACATATACTTTGTAGATAACTTTTAATGCTATATTTATGTTGCGTATCGGACATGATAACTGCATGACATTTGAAGGAGAAAAAAGTAATTATTTTTTGCAGACCAGTGATATTTTATCAACCCGATATGACGTATCGCCCACCTACATATAACTGCTGTATTTGAACACATCCCGTCGACTTATCTGCATATAGTCATTTTATATTTTTCCTTGCTTTGTGAGACAGTGGCTAAATAAAATGGCGAGGGAGTTACAAAATAAAACTATTGTAATAACTGGAGGTGCCATGGGCATTGGATATGCTATCGCCGAGAACTTCTTACAAAAGAATCCAAGAGTGGTCATTATTTTGGACATCAATGAAAACCTTGGAAACGAAGCTATTAATAAACTTGCAGTTAAATATGGAAAAAACAAAGCTGTATTTTATAAATGTGATGTTACAATAGACCTGGAAATTATTTTTGATAAAATCATAGAAGAGTTCACCACCGTCGATGTGCTAGTTAACAACGCTGGAATATCGAACGCTCACTTAAGAAAAACCATCGATACAAACGTGATTGCTTTGATGGAATGGTCCTTGAAGTTTTGGAAACACATGAGGAAGGACGAATCTGGAAAAGGAGGTACAATAATAAACGTGGCTTCAATTTATGGATACAGAATAGACCCTTATGTACCTGTATATCAAGCCTCAAAGTTTGCCGTGATGGGATTTACGAAATCATTGGGACATGTTAAGAACTTTACTAAATATGGTGTGAGGGTGGTCGCTATTTGCCCTGGATTCACCTCGGACACCAATTTGGGAAGTACGACAGTGCTTCCTGAATTGATGGAAAACTTTAAAGTTGATCAGCAGTTGTGGCAGAAACCCGAGGCAGTGGGCAAGGCGGCAGTGGAAGTGTTTGAGAACGCGGACAGCGGCACGGCGTGGCTCATTGAAGGGGGGCAGCCAATCACACTGGTGCAGTAATATTTCGGGCTACATTTTTTGCATGTTTATACAAAAAATCGCGTATGTTTACTAAAAATTTAATAAATATCGATTGCTTAATAAGTTGATTATTGAAATATTGTCTTATTTAAGTACTTTACGAAATTGGAGTATAAGAAAATAAGTGATAATTATTAATAGTAAACAATTAATGTTATTATTAATATCTACACAAGTTTGAGAAATAAGTTATTAACCCTTTACATTGAGACACAATTATTTTGGACAAGGACCTTTGCTTCAGTTCGTACTTGTATAGTGCCGGCGTTAAGGTAGGGCGCGGTTAGACGACCGACCAGTGCGCCGAACAGAAGGTGCACCACAGGTCTACAAATTACATTGTCCAACATAATCCAGTGAAGCCCCTCCCCCTACATGCGATGTAGACCTATAACCGGCATTTTTTTTTTATATATTGGTAAAGTTAGCGCTTGACCACGATCTCACCCGGTGAGGTGAAGATGTGGTCTAAAGATGGTAGGCGCTAGCTTTGTAGATGCCTATTCACTCTACTCTTGAAGGCCCCCACATCGTACTTGGACGGGAAAACTGACGCCGGCAACTTATTCCAATCCTTAGCAGTACGTACAAGGAACGATGATTCAAACTTTTTCGTTCGAACGCGTGGCACGTCTACTACATAAGGATGGATTCCAGCCGTATGTCTGAACGTCCGATGGTAGAATGGTGATGGTGGAATTATATCGTGTAATTCCTGCGCACACTCCCCAAAATGCAGCCTGTAAAATACCGAGAGACTAGCCACTCTACGCCTGTGCTCAAGACTGATTAGATTTAGGTCTTGGTCACCGAACAACTGTTTGGCTCGCCTCTCCACCGAATATAGTGCCGCGAGTTGGTACTTTGCTGCGCCTGCCCAGATATGACAGCAGTACTCCACACATGGCCGGATCTGTGCTTTATACAGGGTCAAAAGCTGTCCTGGCGTAAAGTACCGCCGTACCTTTGAAAGGACTCCAAGTTTCCTTGCAGCTACCTTCGCCTTAGACTCTATGAACTGTCCGAAGTTAAGATTCGACGAAATTTCGACGCCCAGTAACTGCAGACAGTTGGTGAATTCGAGGGACACATTCTGGAAAGTGGGAGCTAGGGTGAACTCGCTCTTTTTGGCGGTGAATACACACGCTTGTGTTTTGGCGGCGTTGAATCGCACAAGATTGGCCTGTCCCCAAGATGAGACTGCCTCGAGTGTGCGATTAGTACGCTCTACCATTGCTTATATACTTTGATATTGTGAAGAATATTGAACGGTTACACCAAGTAATATCCATTTATAAAATCCGCTTTTCTGAAATTTAATAAAAGTTCGGATAATCATACTTTAGTCCCCCGTTGCTAATAAATTCGCCGCCTCTCCCTATTACCAGGCAATAGAAGTTTATACGTAGAGAAGAACTCGCAGACGATGCCCGGAGATGATCAACTCGTAAAATATATCAAATTCTACATTACGACTTTATTAATACTTCACTTAAGAAAATTCGGCTGCTTCCAAAGCAAATAAATAAATGTCAAACGTGAGTGAACGTAAAAATAATTGAGCTTTATGTATATAGTTATAGCCTATCGTTTTTTATGTGAGTTGTAACGAGCATACCATTTCCTTAAAGACCGATGATCTGCAGTTCCTCTGGTGTTGCGGACCTCCATGGGCGTCGTTGTTCACGTTGGTGTTTCCGACCCCTTATTTGCCCCCTTTTCTTATTAAAAAAATATATTCTTAGACATTCTATTGATTGTGTTTGTCCTGAATTAACTAGGAAACAACCGATTTCAAAAATTCTTAAGCCAGCAGACAGTTTAACTTTCAACGACTAACATAGGCCTATTATTTGAAAATCACAACTTAAATGAAAAATTTGTAAATAACATTTAATTAAATATAACAATATCACAATATTTGGTTAATTCTAAATGAATCAGTTTCGAGGCTTCAACCTCAGCCAGTGTCCCCCGGCCAGCCTCACTTGGAAGCTATCGGGTTGCAGGCGGGCTGGCACTGGCGTCCGGGCGCACGTTGACACCTCTATATGTTGCAGCAACTGATATAGAGCAACCTTAAGCTCACACAGCGCGAATCTTGAACCTGTAATTAGTACGTTTATTAGTAATTATAGTTTTAAACTTACTTTCGCTGCAGTGCCGCTTTAACTCGGCATTGGAGGGAATAATATTTATGCTTATAAATAACTTACACACCTCCACTAATTATTATTAGGTAAATATTACGCTGGTGTTTTAATTTAACAATTAACAACCACGAGAAATAAACTAGTAAATTTCCTGTCACTTTTAAGAAATCACCAGCAAATAATGTCAAAATTACATTAGATATATTTAGGGGCGCTGCATAAATTTCAATCTAAATGTCGATGACAATACGATGGCGTTTGTCACAAATATTCGTGGGGGCCTAACAAAAACTATAGGAATAATACTTACCAATACAATTTCTGGGACCGACACCGAATGGCATATAACTGAAGGGGTCAATTTTATGTTTGTTTTCTTCTGAGAACCTGTCAGGATCGAATTTCTCGGGGTCAGGGAAATACTTGGGATCCCGGTGGAACGCCCAAATAGGAATCTGAACTGTTTCCCCTTTTCGGATCTGTGAATTTAAATAAATAAAAAATAACTGATCTACATAATTTAATCGAGAAATATAAAAATAAATATAGTATTAATCGTATCGTTGTAATTTTAAGCAAAAGTATTGTACAAACAAAATCAAAAAGCCAACATCACGCGGTGTTCCCAGGCGGTCACCCATCCAAGTACTGACCGCGCCCGACGTTGCTTAACTTCGGTGATCGGACGAGAACCGGTGTATTCAACGTGGTATGGACGTTGGCGACTGCTGTAGCTTATTCATTGATATTTTTAAGTTTTTAATGTAATAGATAAAATATTGCCTGCGTAAGATTTTAAACCTAATAAAATGAATTGTAACATACAATATAGTCTTCTTGTGCAGTACTGTTAGGTCTGCCTAAGTTGTAGTCTCTGGCAGCTTTACGATCGGCTACAGGCGCCGGCGGCCACAGACGTAGCACTTCTGTAATTAATTAAGGTCTAAGTATACTTTGAGGTGATGATTAATCGCTTTACAGGACTTCGAGCGAGACTTAAATATTTTTAAAACTTAATCAAAATTGTAAGCGGTTTATTGGACATATTATGTTTTCAGTTTCGAAAGTATATAAAATAGCTACGTATATCAAGTTATTGCTTGATGATACCTTTGATTATAAACTTAAAGTTTAATATTTTTAAAGAGGAATGTTAATGCTTCTAATGAAGAATAATTTAAAATAAAATTGACCATTGAATCCCCTACATGTACAAAAAACAAACATCGGACATCAAAGCGACATCGAACCTGAGACCACCATGTCCAAGTACTTCATTCGCTGTATAGCGTTGTAGTCAATGGTATTGTCCTTGTCTTGCATAACGTTCTCCTTTATTTCCTGCACCAGTCTCTCCTGCACGTCCGGGTGCAGCGCGAGCTCGTACAATGTGAAGGCAATTACAGTTGACACGGTCTCAAAGCCGGCGATCAGGAACAGCACTGCCTGTGCCACTAAATCCACGTCACTCCACTCTGCAATGGTTGATTCACAAAAAAATTACAATACCAGGTGTTCTTTACTCTTAAATCGAAAAGTGCATAAAAATCATCAGATTGCATGAATAAATCGAATGAATTAATACACCAATTAATGGGCTATATTTCGTTGATTTATAATAATGACATTTCATTTTGCTGTGTGCTGAGCACTAATATTTTTAAGAATCGCCTTCGTATCTTTATCGTCAGTAATATCAAAATTAGTATGTAATGTTTAGTGTACTTTACGAAAGTTAGCGCTCTGCACAAATTTTGATTCAAATTTTGTCGATGAGGATACGATGGCGACGGTCACATATATTCGTGCTAGGCCCACTGAAAATAAAGATTCGCGAAGTAATATACCTAGTGATGACGGTGAAATTGTCAATGATAAGCTCTACAAAATGCCCAAATAAAACACTTCATTTTCACATCGTTTGATATAGAATATGCGGAATCTCTATGAATTAATACGGGCGTCGTGAACATAGGTAAATAAATTATTGAGTGCACCCATTTACCTCTAGCCACTTTATTCTTGCCGACGGCAGATTCCTCGACGGTCGCGAAGCCGGCGTCTGCGTCCTTCACCACTTTGCTGTCGTGGGACAGCGTTCCTTAGAATTAAGTCCAATGTTTTACACTTGTCTCTAACTATTAAAGTAAATATAGTACATGCTTCGAAACTATAAAACTCTAAACACATCTTACTTAATCTGTTAACCTAAGCTGGACCAAATATATCATACCTTTCTTAGCCTCCATGAGCAGCTGTATCATATCATTCCTGAGCACGTGTTGCTCCTCGCGCTGCCGCATCGTGCCCAGCACCAAGTCGCTAAAGAACGATGACAGGGCTTTTGAAGACAAATTTACGTTGAACATCTGGAATCAAACAAAGCGTAAGATTATATTGCATTGTAATGCGAGGGAAGAAAATGGTGTTATAGTGAATTACCACTGCCAAAACTTAGAATCGACCTATGAATAAACATACAATGTTTTTTATTGAATGGAAAAAAAGCAGATGCACTAATGATGATCTTACCTTCAAAATCTTAGGACACGTTCTGTAGCCAAGGATCTTCAGCATACCAACGAAGCTAATAGTCGTCATAGCCTTGCAGTATTCGTAGAACTGGTTGCCTTCCTCCAGTGAAGTCACTCGGAGACCGAACGCACACGATGCTATGACGTCATTGGCGTACCGCGTGCCCAAGTCCTTACATTCGATATCTACGTAATTTACTGCAAAAAAAAATAAAACATTTACACATTATTTTTTTCAGCTTCAATCTATATATATAAAAGAAAGTTGTGTTAGTTACGCCATTTATAACTCAAGAACGGCTGAATCGATTTGACTGAAAATTGGTGGGCAGGTAGCTTAGGACCAGGAAAAGGACATAGGATAATCTTTACCCCATTTTCTATTTTTTTTATTCCGCGCGAACGGAGTCGCGGGTAAAAGCTAGTTACTTATAAAAATAAATTTAACACATACCAAATATACCACTTATTTAATTAAAATTATGCTATACTTACCACCGGACTCATCAATTTTCTTCTTCAATGTCCTTATCATGTGGTCACCAACTTCCACCATCAAAGGAACCATCAATCGTATCTTGGTACTCGTGAACGCGGGGCTCAAAGTTGAGCGCATAGCTTTCCATTCTTCACCTTAATAATGTATTTTTTTTAATTAGGTTTTTATAAGCATATAGTTGTAGCAATAGTTTGTAGGTAGCTTAAACTAATTTAAAATTTAATAAATGCTAAACTTCTGTGTAAAAATAGATTGCAGTTTTACCTATTTTGTTCGTAATTTTATGAATAAATTTTGTTATAAATGAGTAGTATTATAAATAGTACAAAAATATTGGCATCACTTTCATACTCTTTAAAATAAAAAATAAAAAAACGTAGACAAAAAAATTATGATTTACATGTATTTTGGCAGAGGAACCCCCACAGTTAGATCTCCAGAACTAAAATTATCGTAAGTTTATTTGTTTTGTTACTAAACATGAATCATTTTTAACTAATTTGTTTTGTGTCAGTATTTTTTATCATTGTTATAATGTGCTTCAATTATAAATCACAAAACACTGGCAATTTTTTGGGCGAAACATCTGTCCTTGACAAAGACTATTGTTAGTAACAAAAACAATATTTGAATTACGTTCTCACGTTTTCAAATTAACTAATATTATTGTAAACTGGTAAGGTTTTGTCTCATGACAATGCGTACGATGTCATACATGTTTGATGCAAATAAACTTTGAAATCGGAAGGATCCTAAGACGTTAATATCTTTAAGGATATCGATATAAATATGTGTTAAATATTAAATCGTGAAGCTTTATACTTTACAATAATCAAATTATTACATTAAATAAATACAGCTATGTTTTAAATCAACTTTTTTTTTCTCCAAAGTTTACAGTGTGCATAAATTACACGCAATGTAAGCTGAATAATAAACCTTTCCCGTTCACACGAGGTCAAAAACATATACGAGTAATTAAGAGGAAATTATTCTACGAAACAATGTAATGACATATTTATCTTAAAAGTCAAAGTCTATACTTTCAACATCCGTAAAATATTCATATTTATAAATTACTAGCTGTCGCCCGCGAGTCCGTCCGCGCGGAATTAAAAAAAAAATTAATTAGTAGCCTGTATTATGTTCTTCCAGACCATGTTCTACATCCAGGGAAAATTTCATCGAGATTTGTTGAACCGTTCATCCATCCACATACATTTAAACATTCGCATTTATAATATTAGTAAGAAAATATAATTAATTTTAGTGCGAGAAATTATGACTCGAATTGTCATAAATAAGTGATGTTACACAGATTTGAAATAGTAGTATTCAATATGGTTTTTCTCAATTTTGACAAGAACAGTGACAGAGATTAACAATTTATTTGTATGCCAGTATTCCTGCAGAGGAAACTCACCGCAAAACGTTTGTACCATAACGAGCTCAGACATCAACTGTCGGTTTAAAAACTATTAACGGTTATGTATGTACCTTTCAAAAATAACAAATTTCTGCCAAACAATGGATCCGCAAACTCTTTGCCGAAGCCGCGTCTGTCCACAAAGTATTCAAAATCTTTGACAGCGATCTGTTTCACCACCTTTACATCTTTCACTATTATTAAAGGATTCATAAGTTCATAGAATCCAATGAAACTGAAAAATAAGATATATTAAAACCACTGCTTGCCTTATTTAATAAAAACTTATTATTTAATAAACACCATGTTTATTAATGTAACAATGTATGAATAAAATTACTTACTAATCCTCTGGGAAACTCTTATATGCTAGTGTGATACGGTTTATAATATTGTCTAATCTTAGCAGCGTGTGCCCACTATTGCCCAGCAGTGGGATCACAGGCAAGTGATTGACTCCGGCCTTTGCGAACTTGGAGTACACTTGCCGAAAATATAGCAGGAGTATCACAGCTAACAATACCCAAATAAGGAATGCCATTTTACTGTAATATAAAAAATATTGCGTCGCTTAATATACTTTTAGGAATAGGATTCCACCGCCGTGACGCTTCTATGACCATATGGTCATCAGGAACTACAAAATGAATAAATTGGCCAGGATTGCGGCAGTGGAATACTACTATCAATAATACTTTAATTTCGAATAAATAGAACAAAATGTCCGAAGTTCGTTGATCTTTGGACTATAGAACCATTTGCAATAAAAAACTGGTTATTTTATAAAAGAGACGCTTTCGGTCACGTGTTAAGTTACTTTCTCTCCGTTGGATGTTATGATGAATATTCGCGAATGTTAAAGAGAAATGGTTTAACTATATTTAAATGCAATAACCTTATAGTATTAAATAATTAGGTCATCGGAATAGGACTAATTTGTGGCAAATAACTTGTAACAAAAATCTTTTACAGCAACAATACTTATAATACTTGTATTAATGTATTTTTCTTTCATTCCACTTTGTGTGAAAATGTGTAATTAAAGATTATTTGTTGACATTAATAAATACAATGTTATCTGCTATTGACCTCATGCACATCGATATTGTTATCTATTAATTATATGAGACATGTATTAACGATAATTGTGGTAGCAATCCATATTCATAGGTTAATTTTTACATTACGATTTTACATTCAGTAATTTATACATACACTTTTAAATGGTACGAGTATATTATTTATAAAGTAAAACTTTTAATGAAGTAAGACAAATAATATAGACAAAAGAAGAAAGAGATTTGACAAATAGAAACAAAGGAACATACGCAAAAAAAAAACAAAGAGCATACGGCGTAATAAATAACACTTTTAAAACAAAACACCAAATAAACACAAGACCGAACCGAACGAAGGCAAACGACGTCAGCGACTGCGCAGAGTGGGGCTAACTTTGAAGCAATTCTCTTGTGTAAATCTTAGCCATTACTGCAGTAATTTGACTCATTGATGTTGTAACAGATATCATCTAATATTATGACTCAAACCACAACACAGAATGTTGTTCAATAGCACTTGTCATTTTGCATTATTATCATTATAATTCGAAATATGAAAGGTACGACGGGGCACCGCTTGTTTGTGGGCAATTTACTCGTCTCCTAATTCACTTCAGTAACAAATTGCAACAGCTCTAGTATATATTATAGTGAAGATCCCCGAGTCTCGAGAGAGTCCTCCAAATTTGTTACTTCATGTTTAGACTGTGTCCACTGCACTAGATGACGCCACCGGTTTCTTATTATTATTGAACAAAAATTTCTCATACTAAATCTAAAGAAAAAGATTCCCAAACGAGTGCGGCATAATGACTGTCTGTCTCCTATGTTAGTTTAACCAGCACTTTCTTTTTCGATTAAAAAAAAACTAACTAAATTGAAATGATAAAGAGATTTAACTTAGGTTGACATTTTTCATTTCACCATTAAAAATTTCTTTCGCAAATGAAGTAAAATTTTTCAAACTTTATCACACACAAAATCGTAATTTGCACCCAAGGAAATGTTTTTCGATAAATAAGCTACAGCCGTCGCCAACGTCCATACCACGTTGAATACACCGGTTCTCGTCCGATCACCGAAGTTAAGCAACGTCGGGCGCGGTCAGTACTTGGATGGGTGACCGCCTGGGAACACCGCGTGATGTTGGCTTTTTTGTTGCTTTCTTACTCATTTTTTTTTTTTTCATACAATATCCACCAGTACTTTTTTTTTCATTTCACCACTAAAATTTTCTTTCGCAAATGAATTAAAATTTTTCACACTTTATAATACACAAAATCGTAATTTGCTCCGAAGGAAATCTTTTTCTATAAATAAGCTACAGCAGTCGCCAACGTCCATACCACGTTGAATACACCGGTTCTCGTCCGATCACCGAAGTTAAGCAACGTCGGGCGCGGTCAGTACTTGGATGGGTGACCGCCTGGGAACACCGCGTGATGTTGGCTTTTTGTTGCTTTCTTACTATTTTTTTTTTTTTCATAAAATATCCAGAAGTTTTTTTTTCGTTTTACCTTTAAATAATTACTATTACAGACAAATTTAAGATTTTTTTAAATTCTTTACATAAAAAAACTTAATTATATCGCAACTAAATCTTTTTCTATAAATAAGCCACAGCTGTCGCCAACGTCCATACCACGTTGAATACACCGGTTCTCGTCCGATCACCGAAGTTAAGCAACGTCGGGCGCGGTCAGTACTTGGATGGGTGACCGCCTGGGAACACCGCGTGATGTTGGCTTTTTTGTTGCTTTCTTACTCATTTTTTTTTTTCATACAATATCCACCAGTACTTTTTTTTTTCATTTCACCACTAAAATTTTCTTTCGCAAATGAATTAAAATTTTCACACTTTAAAATACACAAAATCGTAATTTGCTCCCAAGGAAATCTTTTTCTATAAATAAGCTACAGCAGTCGCCAACGTCCATACCACGTTGAATACACCGGTTCTCGTCCGATCACCGAAGTTAAGCAACGTCGGGCGCGGTCAGTACTTGGATGGGTGACCGCCTGGGAACACCGCGTGATGTTGGCTTTTTGTTGCTTTCTTACTCATTTTTTTTTTCATACAATATCCACCAGTACTTTTTTTTCATTTCACTACTAAAATTTTCTTTCGCAAATGAATTAAAATTTTTCACACTTTATAATACACAAAATCGTAATTTGCTCCGAAGGAAATCTTTTTCTATAAATAAGCTACAGCAGTCGCCAACGTCCATACCACGTTGAATACACCGGTTCTCGTCCGATCACCGAAGTTAAGCAACGTCGGGCGCGGTCAGTACTTGGATGGGTGACCGCCTGGGAACACCGCGTGATGTTGGCTTTTTGTTGCTTTCTTACTATTTTTTTTTTTTTCATAAAATATCCAGAAGTTTTTTTTTCGTTTTACCTTTAAATAATTACTATTACAGACAAATTTAAGATTTTTTTAAATTCTTTACATAAAAAAACTTAATTATATCGCAACTAAATCTTTTTCTATAAATAAGCCACAGCTGTCGCCAACGTCCATACCACGTTGAATACACCGGTTCTCGTCCGATCACCGAAGTTAAGCAACGTCGGGCGCGGTCAGTACTTGGATGGGTGACCGCCTGGGAACACCGCGTGATGTTGGCTTTTTTGTTGCTTTCTTACTCATTTTTTTTTTTTCATACAATATCCACCAGTACTTTTTTTTTTCATTTCACCACTAAAATTTTCTTTCGCAAATGAATTAAAATTTTCACACTTTAAAATACACAAAATCGTAATTTGCTCCCAAGGAAATCTTTTTCTATAAATAAGCTACAGCAGTCGCCAACGTCCATACCACGTTGAATACACCGGTTCTCGTCCGATCACCGAAGTTAAGCAACGTCGGGCGCGGTCAGTACTTGGATGGGTGACCGCCTGGGAACACCGCGTGATGTTGGCTTTTTGTTGCTTTCTTACTCATTTTTTTTTTCATACAATATCCACCAGTACTTTTTTTTCATTTCACTACTAAAATTTTCTTTCGCAAATGAATTAAAATTTTTCACACTTTATAATACACAAAATCGTAATTTGCTCCGAAGGAAATCTTTTTCTATAAATAAGCTACAGCAGTCGCCAACGTCCATACCACGTTGAATACACCGGTTCTCGTCCGATCACCGAAGTTAAGCAACGTCGGGCGCGGTCAGTACTTGGATGGGTGACCGCCTGGGAACACCGCGTGATGTTGGCTTTTTGTTACTATCTTACTTAGTTTTTTATTTGCATATACTATGCAGCAGTATTTTTTATCATTCAAAAAATTCAACGGCAGACGAATTTTTATTATTGAAACTTTTTTAGTTTCTTAGGAATTGAAATTAAGCTAAGGACAGCGGTCACTTCGCTACTTTGGCGAATTCAGGTGACTACTTGTTCGTTCTTCACCTCACACTTTAAGAAAATGCAATTTCATATGCTATGTTATGCTATAACATTTTTGATATTCGCTGAAGGCAAAGCGGCAAAAAAGGACAAATATTTCTATATGATGTTTCAAATAAAGGCAGACTTTGTTAAATAGCAAAACTAAAAAAGAAATCGCCTTGAGTGTAAAACAAGCACCACTTTACTATACTTTGCCTAATTCACTCTTGAATAATTTGCCTTTGTATCAAATTTTGTAACTCTGTTAAACTTTAGCGACCTCAAGGTCGGTTTCTTCGTTAACTTGACCACCGCTATTTAACTTGAAATTGTAAAGTATTTAACTCCCGTCCAAATATAAGACTTTAAAAGTTCTGTATTATTTTACATAAAACGATAAAAAATTAACGAAACCTCTGAATTTTATCAATAGAATTCGTCATGTTGCTTAATAATAATTCTAGAGTTGTTATTTTATTCTGTTTTATAGATTCTTAGGGCAGAAACCTGTCGTTCTCAGAGCTTAATCAAAATCCATCTAGTTTTTTATAAACACTGATGAACAGAATATATCTATAGAAGCTTACATATAGTATTTTTAAAATATAAAACATACAATGTGTTCTTATTATATTATGTTTTAACAAACTGTGTTTTGTTCAGAGTACTATGGAGTTTTGAAGATTAAAAATGTTGGACTGAAAATAAAATCTAAAATATTACAATTCATGAGATTTACCTTCACAACTTAGCATGAGGTAGATTGGTGCACATAAAATATTGGATTCGGATTTCTAGAGATAACATAAATTTTAAAAAGTTGAACGTTCGCGATAGACAGTGGAATATTAAAGTCATTTGTTCGCCTGAAAAATTGTGCCATCCGAGCGGAACGAAATTTCATACCTTTTAATATCGATAAAGAAAAAAATAATAAAATCGTACATGTATTAACTTTTTGCAACAATAGTGCAAAATATGCACAAATACTTCATTTTAATAAACATATAATATTATAAATATTGAAAATAAACAAGTAAGCATAACTTAAGCGCTGATCAATTTTTGGTACCCACAAATCGCCTAGTCCAGATTGATCCTTGAATATTACTAGGCTAGGTTTTATTTTACAACTTGATAAACGTTAGGACATACAATTTTTAAGTGGAAACATCTAAAGGTTCAAGTAAACTGAGTAAGAAATAAGAATAACACACACAATATATTGTCCTAGGATTTCTATCGGAACTATAAATTTAAAATAAGTAGAAGCTCGGGTAAGGCATGGAAATATTGAAGTTGTAGGACCATAGGGTCCCTAAAGATGATTAAGGACAGACACTGGCTCACCACTACCACACTGGAGCGCAGGCGCACGTCCGCTTCGTACCGCGTTCGTCACTCAACTACCCAGAGACAGCTGTGCCTTCCAGTGTGGTACATGAGACAGTGAATTGTATCTATTCCATAGACACAAACACTACATCCCTTCCTTGTTAACAAGTTTTATTTTATTATTATTTTCAACTCAATCAACATCTTATATATATTTTTTACTGTAATTATAAATTGATAATTTCTAACCAGATTGTTTCATTCATTAATGTTTGATGTATCTTCATTTAAATTTCCATTAGATTTCCATTCCCCTTCCACTCTTTTTAGATGTGTAACGTTCATTCTTAGTATTTGTCCAGTTTCTTCATTCCTTATCGTGACATGTAGTTTTTCCGACTTCATGAGGCGTAGAGATAAATGTACTTGCAAGTTTGTTTGTCCTATCTAATTCTTTAACATAAATTCCGAGTCCTTTGGGGCAACCTCAATTCCAATTGAATGGAATTCTCTGTAGTCAGCAATAGAAGTGTTTCCAATTTAATGGTAACCGAAGTGTTTCCAATTTAATGGTAACCTAAGTGTTTCCAATTTAATGGTAACCGAAGTGTTTCCAATTTAATGGTAACCGAAGTGTTTCCAATTTAATGGTAACCGAAATGTTTCCAATTTAATGGTAACCTAAGTGTTTCCAATTTAATGGTAACCGAAGTGATTCCAATTTAATGGTAACCGAAGTGTTTCCAATTTAATGGTAACCGAAGTGTTTCCAATTTAATGGTAACCTAAGTGTTTCCAATTTAATGGTAACCGAAGTGTTTCCAATTTAATGGTAACCGAAGTGTTTCCAATTTAATGGTAACCGAAATGTTTCCAATTTAATGGTAACCTAAGTGTTTCCAATTTAATGGTAACCGAAGTGTTTCCAATTTAATGGTAAGCTGAGTGTTTCCAATTTAATGGTAACCTAAGTGTTTCCAATTTAATGGTAAGCTGAGTGATTCCAATTTAATATGGTAACCTAAGTGTTTTCAATTTAATGGTAATCTAACTGTTTCCAATTAAATGGTAATCTAAGTGTTTCCAATTTAATGGTAATCTAAGTGTTTCCAATTTAATGGTAACCTAACTGTTTCCAATTAAATGGTAATCTAAGTGTTTCCAATTTAATGGTAACCTAACTGTTTCCAATTAAATGGTAATCTAAGTGTTTCCAATTTAATGGTAACCTAACTGTTTCCAATTAAATGGTAATCTGAGTGTTTCCAATTTAATGGTAACCTAACTGTTTCCAATTAATGGTAATCTAAGTGTTTCCAATTTAATGGTAACCTAACTGTTTCCAATTTAATGGTAACCTAACTGTTTCCAATTAAATGGTAATCTAAGTGTTTCCAATTTAATGGTAACCTAACTGTTTCCAATTTAATGGCAACCTAAGTGTTTCCAATTTAATGGTAACCTAAGTGTTTCCAATTTAATGGTAACCTCAATTCCAATTGAATGGAATTCTCTGTGTTCATTGACACTGTATTAATCCAATTTAATGGTAACCTAAGTGTTTCCAATTTAATGGTAACCTCAATTCCAATTGAATGGAATTCTCTGTGTTCATTGACACTGTATTAATCCAATTTAATGTATTCACATCTACTGAAAATCATTACCACCAATTTAATTTTTTGATTACCGAACTCCAACTAATGAACTTTATAACAAACAAAATTACTTAATGTCACTCAAATGTTTAAATTTAAGATTTGTACTCTCATAATGAACATAACAAATAAAAACATTAAGTCTAACATTAAACTTGAAAAAAGAGATAACAAACATAACTTACGTAACAAACACAAATTAAAATCTATTACTCCGCGAACTATCTATGGAATAAAACTATTTCGTTCGAAGGCGTTCAAATGTTTAACAACTGTCAGACGAGATAAAGAATTGTAACAGTATTAATGCTTTCAAAAATAAACTTAAATCATATATCATCGCTGAACTGTAATAATCTCTCAATATTTTCTACATATATAACTTTGTTATTTCTGTCAAGTTAGATTCTCTTCTATAGTTGTGTTAAGGTTTATTTTGCTTTATATTGATCTTGTATTCTGTATCTATATTACGTATTAACCCGCAAGCCTGTATGATATACATATTTATTTTTCGGGTATATCAATAATTGTTCAGCATAGTTTAGTAACATTTAAAAACTTCACAAAACATTTGTTTATAGCAAACACTTTAAACTTACACCTTCCTTATAACGCACAGAAAAACTATAACTATTACTTTAAATAAGTGCAATTACTCATAACTATTTTTTAAAATAAAATTACGAGCACGGATTTACAGAAGTTGTTTACGCACGGCGGTACGGTTCCGACCATATCTACTCCTTTTTTTTTTTTTTTTTTTTTTTCATTGTAAGTGAAGCATTGTGCTTTTTTTTAATGAGAAATAAAGATCTTTAAACCTAAACCTAATGGTAGTCATAAAAATTAATTAAATTAAAAGAAATTTACATCATCTGATTAAATGATGTACTCATCGAACAACGCCATCAGAAGTTATGTCGTCATAACAAGAACAATGTTTACATTTCCGTGCATGTTACTGTACAACCAACTTAATGGATATCTGCAATAATTAACAACTGATATAGGAGAACGGTAGGTCTTGTTGCTAACAAACATTTTACGTATAATTTAGATATATTTTGTAGTACAGAAAATACAAAACAAAACAACAAAAGTGTGAGTCATTGTCACTATCAGTGGCTGCAATGAACTCCCCCTCGAAGATATACTATGATCGCCATGAATAGTACGAAGAAAAGTATATAGATTAACCTTAAATTAAGTTGAAATCTAAATTTTTCATTATTATGCATAAATTTCATATAAACCAAACGACTATGCCAATAAAGTATTTACTATTTAATCACGATAATTATGTGTTATTCAAATGCACACTTAGCTAATCCATTTCCCTTTTTTTTTAATATTTCAGTTGTTGCTTTACTAAGTATCAATGTTATCATAAGTCATAAGATCATTGGTTTATGTATGTATCAATTCACTAATCACTCAGCGTTCCGGCCGACGCCATGATGTATTATCAAGCCGGCGTATCAACAACACTCAAGCTTAATGTCAAAATAGAATATTGAATTAAATAATTGAAAAATGTTGTATGTCGAAACTAACCCGAATAATAATAATAATATCATGTAGCATCGAATCTTATCCCTATTCTTTCGTTTAAAGAAAAATTCTGAAGGGGTCTTTCCTGTTACTGAGTGAGGAGTAGAGTTATACATCATAAAATACTAATATAATGTTTCTCTTATATTCGTCTCTTTTTTCGCTTACACTTATTCTAAGGTACTTTAAGATATCCCTATTTTGAAGCTCGACTTACCCATTCATTTGCGGCCAATATGGAACAGTACTAAAAGTTTAATGTTGCAATCTTCACAAAAAGTTTTAAACTCTTCATTTACAAACTGCTGGCTCATTTACAATCTGCAGTGATTGAATGTGGATAGCCCAGTCGACTAAAGAGTTCCTTCAGGATGTTAATAATTTGTGAACCTGTTATGGTCCTGGTCACAGGTGGGCACAGTTAAGCAAAAGTTAACTTCGTTAATCTTTAATTCGTTAAATAAAAATGTAACTTCGTTAATCGTTAAAGCCTTTAATTAATAAATATTTAACGCAATTTAAAGTTGACAGTTAAAGTTAATTTTTGTTTATATTATAAGGGACAATCAGGCAAATGGCCATATGAATAATCTCCGAATCGCATGGACCGATTTTGTCGAGACTATCAATAGAACCTAGGCTATATTTTTTCCGCGCTTACGAAATCACGGACGAACGCTAGACCTATCTATAGTTTAGTTATATTTTAAATTCAAATAAAACTTAGACGATTGGGCCGATGTACTACTGTCTGTACAATACACATGACAGCGTGCACTAGTTACACACACTTGTATACTACACTGACAATGATGGACAAATGACCTTTTCAGTCATTTTTTTTTATCGACATTCCGACGTCACGGAATTAGAGTTAACTAAATTTAGACAACACAAATTTTCTATTAAACTGTGAGACCTGGTAATATTCAAAAGAAAATAATCAAAACTTTTGTGCAGTATTTACATGTATCTGTTACTATTTGCACCCGTATATTCATTTGCTCATGCTCCCACAATTGAACATTTAATTTTACGTATAATTTGGTAATATATATATATATATATTTTTTTGCTAAGGACCCACGAACAGACTTTAGTATTAACTACTTTTTTATTTATTAACATAGGTTTATCAATAAAACTTCTTAACATCAGAGGGAACTTATTGTAACATTGATAAATAAACTATATAACCAATCCAGTGATACATCTCAACGCATCAAACTATACAACTGAGATGCCATCGATAACTTCTAGCATCTACTGATATATCGTCGGATCTAATGTTATATGTTAAATAAAGTTAAATTGCTCTCAGTGTACAGAGTGTACGTCACATGACCACGACATAACGAAAACAACCGATTGCGGGTGATGTCTTCTATCTTTCTTATCACCTATAAAATCGTTATAGTCAATTAGTAAGAATATGTTTTGACTTATTTTCAACGACATTCTATTAATTTTAAAACAATCTTTCGATATACGCAAAAATCATAATTACACTAACACAATTATTCTATCTCTTTCTTCATTTTTTCTCGTTTTAGCGTATACTTTTTTTGTTGTAAACAAACAAATTATCTTCGCTATTGTAATAATGTACCTCTCTTTTTAGCAGTCGTTGCAATATCAGCTGCTTCCTACTGAAAATGTTCGATTTAAATCTAAAATCTAAAATACCTTCAATTTAATAAAAGTTCTTTTGTTTTTACTAATGCTTCTTATTTAAAAGAAGTCCGAGACACATTAAATTCAATCTAATGAATTTCATTTTGTACAACGTAATAAAATAATTTAGAATATCTCTAATTTAATAGAAATCCAAATTATAAATGTATACTTTTCAATACTATTTTACCGTACCTTATTAGGTTTACCTATTTACGCATTCATATATCCAATTTAATGGATATCCAAAATAGACGAAGATATATCACCAATTTAATGGAAATCCAGAACACTACATATCTGTATTATCTATATATATATAAAAGAAAGTCGTATTAGCCACACCATTTATAACTCAAGAACGGCTGAATCGATTCGACTGAAAATTGGTGGGCAGGCAGCTCAGAACCAGGAAACGGACATAGGATAATTTTTACCCCGTTCTCTATCTTTTTATTCCGCGCGGACAAAGTCGCGGGTAAAAGCTAGTTTTAGTTAAAATGATAGATTTTCAAAATACGGCCTGTACCTGTCATTTTACGTGAAATACTTAGTTGCAGTTAATAGATAATAGACCCATATTTCGTATGACACTGTCTTAGATCCTAGAACGGTTCGTTGAAGAAGATTCACAAATACCTTTGCCAGAAATATAATTATTTCTGAACAAAATAAATATGTCAGTTGATACTTATTGTAGCATTTGATGTGTCTCGTTACAGAGAATATTTGATGACCAAATAGTGGGTAGATTAATATAACAGATTTAAAACATCTTTACAAATAAATCAGGCCACCCGTTGACCCCGCCTTTTATTGACGTTCCTTACACTTATGAAGATTGATATTTTAAGTACTCGAAGGTATAATAATTTACAATAATTTCAATCGCTTTTTTTTACAATTAATTTTTTACAGTTAGCTGTAATAATTTGTAAATATTATTGATAATTAAAATTTTTGTGAACTAAACTTTAATAGATAAATATTCATACTCATCATAATAAATAGATAACGACGGCGGAAGTGATATCGCATGCTTGCAATAAATCATCATTACTATTTTACACGTATACAACTTATAAAATCGTATAAACTGTAAACTAATGTTCCCCGTATCATATTGTCATCTTTCTTCTATTATGAAATCTATAATAATTGTACTCTACTTTTAGGCACAAAATTAAATATCTTGATTGCAATGTTTTAATTTACACACAAGTATTTTATTACTTAGGGCGCAAAATACGGACATAGTTACCAATTTTCTATTTTGTTTTTTTTTTTTTTTTTTTTTTCACCTCGTCGCCATTTGTAGGACCATAGGGTCCCTAAAGATGATTAAGGACAGACACTGGCTCACCACTACCACACTGGAGCGCAGGCGCACGTCCGCTTCGTACCGCGTTCGTCACTCAACTACCCAGAGACAGCTGTGCCTTCCAGTGTGGTACATGAGACAGTGAATTGTATCTATTCCATAGACACAAACACTACAGAAGTCATTCCTCAAATCGAACGCGCGACGAACGTCCTTAAAAGTATGCAAGCTAGAAAAAGACAGCTGATAACGTTTTAAATTATTTATGAAAGTGTTCAAAAGTTACTGTTGCAAGAGAGGGTAAAATTGTCCGAGCTACAAATGAGACCATTACTATAGAATTGTTTTGGAATTGTAATTATAACGATGCATTATAAGGCGGTTATGTGGAGTTTTAACCGGTTATGATTCAAATATATTTTAACACACTCCAAAACAACGAATCTATACCTATTCTTTCTCGTAGTATTAATATTATCCAATGTATTAGATTATTTACGTGACAAGTCAGCACATATGTCACGTCGACAGCGTGTTTAATCAGTGACACGCCGCTCGCAGAGTGACGCGCCTCATTGAAGATGATGGGGACAGATGTGGTCCAAGTTAAAGGAGATATAAGAGAACGTAAATCTTTTACAAAGAAGTAAAACGATTTTGGTTCGTGGGTTGTGTTGGTTTTGATGAAGAAAGTGAAGGAAGTCCTTACATGCTTTGTACACTCTTAGGCACTTTCTGCCGCCCTAATAGTTTATGATGGCTTTAACAGAGGCTTAATGTAGATTTCTATGAGCCTAGCACGAATATTTGTGACAATCTCCATCGTATCGTTATAGACTTTGAATTAAAATTTTATCGGGCGTTAAAGTACACCAAAATTGTCATACTAATTTTGACATACTCGACGGTGACAATGCGAAGACTATATTGTTACAAATATTCGTGCTAGGCCCAATGTCCGTTGGATTCTGAGAATATCTCTGTATAAAACATATCGTCATCCCTGTCATTATCTTTGACATAACAAAGATAAAAATATGTATTAAACGGAGATCTTGGTCTCAGAAGCCCACGGTAAGCGAGTTTAAACGCCTAGAGCGAGCTCAGCCAATGATCTTCGTATAATAACAACCTTTGTACTTCCTAGATAGTAATATTGAATAAACGTATAGCATCAAAGTAGAGCCAGCAGAGATCACTCAAAGATAATTGCATTCATAGTCCGAGCGCCGCTAATGATGGATGTCATTAGATTAGACTGTGTGTATAGGGTCAATAACCTGTGCCCTAGATACTTCTCCTTTGACTATCATTTACTACTGACGAACTGTTCTGCATCTGCAGATCTTCTTGTGTTGATATCTATCCAAGAGCGTCGGTGATCTCTTTATCTTGCTGTTTTACCTCCATAACACAAAAAAGCAAATTTCAAATACATAGTACGACTGGTTGTAATATTGTGTAACTTTTTTACTCTAATGTAAGGATATAACGGCGATAAGTAGCTGACAGGATGGGGGGAGCGAGGGGAGGGAGAAACTAAAAGCTTGAGCTCATTAGTTTCACTACAACGCCGGTAGATGTACCGTATTACGACAACGTTTTAAAATCCACTCAAAAGCGCTCACAGATTTTGTGAATAACTTTATGTAAGCCGCCCAAGAATAGATCAAGTTAAATGTTCAGCCACAACTCTTGTAGAGCAAGGACAAGGTTCGTTGGCCACGAACACTTCCTAAATACAAAATTCCGCTTTGACAGTCGACATTAGTGCAACGAGCCGTGTCTCTCTGCGCGGCTTTCCAACTTGCATCGTTGCCAGATAACCCATCACATTATATAGCAAAACAATGACCCATGGCTACCGAAGCTCTGTTTCACATTTGTGTATTTTTTAGGATATTGTACGATTACGAGTATGTAAAATACGTATGTCAAGGAATTGTTATATTTTGTACATTGAGTATGACTGTGAAACAGTTTGTTTGGTTTCATATAATTATTTTATTTGCGCACTGATTAAAATGAAATAAACACTAAATTTCATTTGATACGTACTACAATGTATTAATAAAAACAGTATACAAGTCATTCAAGACATTTTTAATACTACCGCGCACAAAGTCACAGACATCCCGACAAAGAGACAAAATCATATAGTTAAAATGAAGATATGCATTGATTTCATTGTTGTTTCACTTGCCTTTGCGATAAACTGATGGAGAGAAGTGTGTATTGAAGTGAGGGTCTTGTTAACGATAACGAAGTGAAAGTAGAAGGGATGTGCCTGAAGCCTCATTAGGGGGCACTCGGCTGACCGACATTCAGCGCAGGTCGGCTGCCATTCACGAGTGACGTTTGTGATAAGCCGCGAGATCTACTACCTAACATTTTACTTAGATGCTACGTGCTATGTATACATACATATTAATAAAATTTGAGTGTCTTTACGTGATATAGTGGAAAAAACATATTTCGTACACGTAAAGTATTTGCGTGGCTCATAACGGAAAACTAATTTTTAAATTTTTGTCTGTCTGCATGTCTGTCCGCAAAGTCGCGTTTGTTCCGGGTAATCTCCGAAACTGCTGGATAGATTTTGACAGGATTTTAACTCTGCACTAACGAAGTCGCGGGCCACCGCTAGTTTCGTTCAATATTAATTTTAAGTAAACATTTTTAATATTGTAGATTTTGTGTTATATTAATAAGTAGATAAATCTGTCTGGTTTGTGTATTTTGAACAAAGATAATTTGAGAAAACAGAAATAGTGGCTTAAAAAATTGCTAACATTTTTAAATCCTTTTATAACTTTAATTAAAATATACCTGGAGAATATACAGGATGTAGCTTAATTCTGACTGTACTAATATATTTATTTTTCGCTAGTAATAAGATTATCCGGGGATATATAGAGGGCAGCTTGGGCTAAAGTACGGTTGTAGCCGCCCTTAATTAGATCAGCGATGTTCGTATTCAGTAGCCGCTGTGTAATAAACACATTTCGCCAACCCGCACCGATAATAATAATAGTTTCTCCCGTTTGGCATTAGTCGAATATAGAGGGAGTTTTGCTTGAAGCTCGCTAGTCATCTTACTTCTTAGTAAAAATGCAAAAGTTTAGATGGTTGGGTTAATGGATGGACGGATGTTTGAAGGTATCTCCGGAACGGCTCAACGGATGTATATACATGAAATTTTGCACAGATGTAGAACATAGTCCAGGAGAACACAATGGCGTTTTATTTTTAATTTCACGCAGACGGAGTCGCGGGCGACAGCTACTAGATTAACAAAATAACAAAAAATAAGTTGTGTATTTTTTTTTTCAAGTTCGTAAGTATGATCGTATTTAAGATTCAATATCAAAATTATATGAAATACTTCATCTATATCTATATGTATCATTAGATACCTTAGATTTCCCGTGGGAGGTTATTTCGAAATCGTCAATCATCTTTAGGCCAAGCTAGCATTACTTACAAACAACTTCAAAGTACTTAAATATTTTGTCATAAATGATGTTTTTATGATGCTTATTTTTAAAATTTCAGCTTAAAAATATAATTGTTTACTAAGCTCCGGAGTTAATGCGATTCGATCGTTAATAAGGCGCGTCGGGGATTTTTGCGTGGAAATGTCGGGATAAAGTACGATTATCGAGGACCATAATTGAATTCGCAATTTTCCATTTAAGGCGCGAGTCGAGCGGTTAACGCTTTTAGTCGGTGTCGGCTAATTGTTTTAAACATTTTAATATGGTCAAAACATAAAATTACAAAACACGTGCATAATAATTCTTTATAATATCTTTATAATAATAAAAATGATTTTTTTTTATTTCAAAACACAATAATTATACACATATTTTAGGTTGAGATTATGATAAGAAGTAAAAGTAATTTTACTTTACATTTCACTTAAGACGGTATATTATTTTTCTCACTTTATTTCAACAATCATTGTTCATACAAATAAAAAATAAATTAATGTAAAAATTTTATTTAAGTTGCATTTTAGTACATACATAACATCAAAACTTCAATGAAGCGAGAAAACATTGTTTTTATATCCTTATAATTTTTTCTACTGAATGTTTAATAATTTTGTTACCTTTTATTAAGTCAAACCAAGGAATCAAGTTTAAGGAGTCCGTTAATAAGTCAATGCCAAGTTTTCTGCTAGTGATTGAAATTTTCCATTTAATTTATCAACTTGCTTCCGCTTACAAAGTTTATAGGTTAAGTATATTATTAATTTAGAATGGTAAATACTCGAAGTGAATTGTAAATAAATTTCAAATAAATCAACTTCTACAATAATCAACAAAGTTATAGAGTTCTCGTTTTTAACATAAGTAATAATGATGGGAAAATTTCTTCGCAACACGACCCGACAGACCGCCAGGTACCATCCATACAATCTGGATGACTAGTATTCCACAACAGTGCGATTGTTGCGAAATTGGCCGTGTTGTGAAATGGTCTGTCCTTCAAGAACAGAGCGTATATTTTTCTTAAAGGCCGGCAACGCATCTGCAGTTATTCTAGTGGTGCGTATCACCTTGATGTCACCGCCGTTCGTTCGGCCCCTTCTCTTATGAAAAAAATACCTTAGAGTGCAGTGAAATTGAAAACAAAGAGAAAAGCGTGCTAAAAGAACTTCCAAATTTAGATAACTGTATAGATATAAGACAGTACTTATAGGGACTAATTCAAAAACTTGACTTGAAAGAACCAGTGATTTATTTATGCCTTTTGAAAATATTAAATACTAGTAATCGCCCGCGACTTCGTCAACGCAGAAAAGAAAGTTGTATTCTAGAGAGCATAGGCTACCTTCTCGCTACCTATCTACTTACTACTACTAATACCTACTACTTAATAAAAAATATTTTTGTTATATACAATTGCAAATACATGATATGGAAAAAATATATGTTTTTCAATATTATATACAGAACCTCCAATTTTACTATATTATGATTTAGTTTGGCTTATAGTTGGTAGAATTTTCTACACTCCACAAAACCGAGGCCCTCTGCTTCAAAGGGCCGAGGTGGAGAGTGCCCGCAGGAGCGACCCTCCGGATCAACGGGGACGAGGTCGAGGTTAAGGCCCGGATCAAATATCTTGGCCTTATCCTCGATGGGGGTTGGCGTTTCGGAGATCACTTCCGGACGCTAACCCCCCGACTCGTCGGCGCGGCTTCCGCCCTCGCCAGGCTCCTCCCGAACCTGAGAGGTCCGGGCGTGCAGGTCAGACGACTGTATGCCATGGTCGTTCGCAGTATGGCCCTGTACGGCGCGCCGATATGGGCAGAAGCCCTTGACGCGTCAAACAGGGCCCTCCTCCGCAGGCCGCAGCGCATCGTTGCGGTGCGCGCATGCAGGGCCTACCGCACGGTTGGCCATGCAGCGGCCTGCGCTTTGGCCGGCACTCCCCCATGGGAGATAGAAGCGGGTGTGCTGGCCGAAGCGTACCGGGAGCGGGTCGAGCAGAGAGCTCGGGGCGAAGCCCCGGCTCCAGAGGAGCTCGCCCGGTCCCGGGCGGAGAGAAAGCGAACGACCATAGAGCTGTGGGCTGCTGGCCTAGCGGACGCCAAATACGGCGCCCGCACCATAGAGGCCATACGCCCACAGCTCTCGGACTGGTGCGGGAAGCGCCACGGCGCGATGAATTACAGACTATCACAGATCCTTACAGGTCATGGCTGCTTCGGGCGGTACCTTTGCCGAATACAAAGAGAAGAGACGACGTCGTGCCACGAGTGCGGCGCTGATGAGGACACCGCGCAACACACCCTTCAGGTATGTACAGCGTGGTCCGAAGAGCGCCGCACTCTGGTAGCGGCGATTGGTGATGACCTCTCACTCCCAGGCGTAATTCGCGCCATGCTGGGCAGTGAGGGGTCATGGGAGGCGGTTTCCTCCTTCTGCGAAATTGTAATTTCGCAGAAGGAGGAAAGGGAGCGAGAGCGCGAGGATAATCCCCTCGCGCCCCCGCTCAGACGCAGGAGAGTGGGGAGAAGGAGGCGGGGTTTCGCCGCCGTACTTCTCCCCACAAACCATGCGTGAGAGGGAGGCCCCTTCAGGGCGATAACGCAGGCGGGGCCACGGAAGAAAGCTAAAGCGTTCCCGTGGCGCCCGCCATAATGCGTTAGAGGGCAGTCAGGTTTTAGTGGGTATTCCGGTCACCTTCTGTGGCCGGCGAGTCCCACACTCCCTACGCCATTGCACAGCCCGGCGTAGGCGTGCGTAAACGCATTTCCTGACTATAAAAAAAAAAAAAAAAAAAAATGGTAGAATTTTCTAAGCGATCTTGATATGCATCATTGAGACGTGAACAATCATTCATTTGTTTGTTACATACAGAACTTCAATTTAATTTATATGTACAGACTACAATATACGGAAATGCTTCTATGTTTGCTTGCACACAAAGGTCTCGAATGTCAAACAAGGTGACGATGCAATCACTAATCGATAGGGCTTGCGTTATCACAATATGACATTTGCCCCCACAACATCTGTATAAAATTCGAAGCGACTTAGTTACATTTTAACATTTACATTGAATCTGTTCATTAACTCTGTAGTTTAGTTTATAATCATAAAATGTCAAGAGACTTAAAAAACAAAACTATCGTTGTTACTGGAGGATCGGTGGGCATTGGATACGCAATCGCCGACAGCTTTTTACAAAAGAATCCAAAAGTGGTTATTATTTTAAACACCAATGAAGAGCAAGGATCGGAAGCTATAAAAAAATTAGCCGCTAAATATGGTCAGAATAAAGCCGTCTATTACAAGTGTGATGTTACAACAGACCTAGAAGTTATTTTTGATAAAATTATAAAAGAGTTCAACACCGTTGATGTGCTAGTTAACAATGCTGGAATATTGAACGACGTTTACTTAAGAAAAACCATCGATACAAACGTGATTGCTTTGATGGAATGGTCCTTGAAGTTTTTGGAACACATGAGAAAGGACAAATCTGGAAAAGGAGGTACAATAATAAATATTAGCTCAATTTATGGATATAGAACAGACCCTTATATACCTGTATATCACGCTTCAAAGTTTGCTGTGATGGGATTTACGAAATCATTGGGACATGAGCACAACTTTACTAAATTTGGTGTCAGGGTGGTGGCTATTTGCCCTGGATTTACCGAAACCAAGTTAGTGCAGAATATGATAACATGGACTCCTGATATAATGAAAGAGTTTAACTCTTTCGTTCAAACTAAGCCGTGGCAGAAACCTGAAGCAGTGGGCAAAGCGGCAGTGGAAGTGTTTGAGAACGCGGACAGCGGCACGGCGTGGCTCATTGAAGGGGGGCAGCCAATCACATTGGTGCAGTAGTATGAATACATTGTAGTGCCACGTGCTGTAAAAGACATTGGGGAAGATCTTTGTCCAGCAGTGGTCAGATGGTAGTTATGATGTTGTAGTGCGTTCAAATCTTAATAAATTCTAACTGTAAAAATGACGATACTTCCATCCAAATTACCACCCCCACTTTCAACCCCTTACAACTTTTTTCGCGTTAAAAAGGTCTAGACTATCTGTGTACCAAATTTCATTTAAATCGGTTCAGTAGTTTTGGCGTGAAAACGAGGGAGACAGACAGAGCTACTTTTGCATTTATAATTTTATCAACATGGTTATCAACGCCCATGGACATCCGCAACACTACAGGAACTGCAGATGCGTTGCCGAACAAAACTAGAGATTGTGGTCATTATCATCATCAATTATGATCGAGATGGTTCTCGGTGTTCCCGCCGCTAATTTGCCCCCTTCTCATTTAAAAAAAAAGTTTTTAAAGATTATTTTTAAGTCATATATAAGTTTAAAGTTTACTTTTTACTTGCTATCGCCCGCAACTGCGTCCACATAAAACATTAATAAGTAGCCTATGTGTTCTTCCAGGCTACACTACATAAATGCCAAATTTCAGCGCGATTCATGCAGCCGTTCTGACCGTTCTAACAAACATCCTGCCATCCATTTATCTAAACATTCGTATTTATAATATAAGTAATATTGATGTAATATGTTTTGCAGTTGTTTATTAGTAGACGTTATTTTTTATCATCTTTATTATAATAAAAATAAACTTTTGCGCGGATAAAGTTATTTCCTGCTACCCGTCAGTGGGCCGACTAGTAAACTGTCGGCGATACATGATTGATTCGATGTTGTCATCATGAAATATTACTTTCATACAAAAAATCAAGCTTGATAAATAAATATCAAAGTATATTAGAACACTTTAGAACATATTTTGAAAGAATGATTTAACAGTTCGGTGGATGAACTCAATCGTGTTAGTCGTCTTTCTTTTATCTATATGGATTATTTATCAACTTATCTACATAAATAACAACTTTTATCCATACATTAGCAGTTACTCTGCGAATTTATCCGCGCGGAATTAATAGGTTCAGTGGTTACTGAACCTATTTAATGACAGCAAACAAACAAACAAATCTTTCTTTATAATATTAATATAGATGTTTCTAAAATTTATTAATACTTTTAGCAACTTGTTTTCGTAAACATAATTTCAACATGACCACACGTCACTGTCTTAACGTTAACTTGAATCGTATCGTGTCCATAAAAGATAAAACATCTATTTTATTCTATAAATCACCAAATGTTTCCGCCAACACGTATTTTTTTCATTCAATAAAAGAAAAGCGAAACGTTTTCATTATCAAAGTTGTGCGGTCTCACAAAGTTTGTGTTTAAATTTGTCCTCGGAACTTTTTGTTGCATCAATTTAAGTCGTCGGTCGACAGCTGTTTATGTAAAACTGTGAAAAACGACGCAGCGGACAGAAAACATAGCATTAAACTCGTTTAAACTTAAAAATTGTATCTATAAAAGTTTGTAAAGAAATGCTCTAGAGTTTCAGGAAAACAAATCAGAAACAATTAAATTATCCTTAAAAAAAATACAATAATTTAAACGTAAGCCTATCGTATAACAAACTTATATTCGGGAATGGGAAGTGTATTTGACAGAGGGGATGCGTCCCGTCCGTCGATTAAAGGTAGGCAACACATCTGCAATTGCGGATGTTTATAGGCAACGGTCGCTTTGTTATTTCGATGAACGACGGCGGCCGCTAGATCGTTTTCTACATACATTATTACTATCGTACATAATATAATAAAATTATATATTATATTATTATTATTATTTATGTCCTCCGTGACGGATTACGTCACGGAGGACATCAGATCATAATAAAATTACATATCAATATAAATAAATTGCATATTTTTGAAAAACAACTAATGAAAGATAATAATCAGATTAGGGGTGTTGTTGCTTGATAAAGTGATAGCTACACAATTCAGTTATCACTACGCAGATAACAGCAAATTATTTTAAATTTGGTTAAATTAATCTTTTCGTGAAAACTCGTAAACAATCTTGAATAAAAACATTAATTTTACTGCAATTCTTACCCTGATATAACTAAAAATTTAATTCAAACAGTTCAAGTCTTACAATGCAAAGAATTTAACCCATCGAGATGACATCGGAATTTCCAATATTTATTTCGGATATATTCTATCGAATAAATCTTTCGGAATGCGTAAGATAAAAAGATTTAGAACAAAAGTTGTAAGGATTTATGTGATAAATTGGCCACTTTGAAAATTTTAGGTCTGTAACGTAAGTTTAATTCGAATCGAATTCCTTATCGACCCTTTCCTAACATTAAAATAACGGCATCGAGTGACGGCGGGACCGAGGCGAGGGCGGGAGTAAGGCTGTCGCAGACTGTTACCCAACTTTATACATTTTTTATTAACTTAATCCTATAGTTATTTTAGCGCTACTCTTTTAACCATTCGAAGCATACCTAAATTTAAACTTCTACTCCGTTGCGACCAAGATGTAATGCAATATTACTTCTTTGTGTTCTTTTTACGTACTGAGAAAATATTAAGTAAATACTTAAAGGTTAATTTACTCTATGTACGAAATGTACACCGAGAGCTTATATTTTCTCAAACTGAAGTCAGCGCTAGTTAAGAGGAAAGTAAGAACAATGCCGGCTACGGCTGCTAAATAAAGTGGCGCGGGCAATTTTAATGATCTTAATAACTACTTCGCCAGTTTAGTACATTGTTAGCGCCGCTAGATGTCGCTTACAACATTATCGCGGACCGAGAACTTTGTTTTAATTTTTTTATAGTAACACTGTAAAACTGTTATGGTAACCTTAAACAGACCGCTTAAACATGGACGGCAGATCTTAGGATGCATGATACTGTTGGTTTTCACATTTCATATTTTGAAAATTAGTATTATTAAATGTTAAAATGCAAGTACTTATTTGGTGAAAGTATTTAGAAAAATCTCTGGAATAATCGATATATAAATTATTAAATGCACGCTTTCATACAAAATCAAACGTAAAATGTGGTACCGGAGTCACGTTGTCTGAGTAATGGTGTGTACACCTATATTGCCATCTCAACGGTCATAATTGAGTATAACGCCATTGAAATGTATACCTTATGACCCTGAGATAGCGTCGTAAATAATTTGTTACAGTTTTGCACTTAACACATTTTGACAATTTTTTTATTTTAAAAATTTGTCTTTTGAAATACATTTATTTATTTATAATGTGATATCAACTTTAAGTCATGGTGATAAAGCATAAACTCTTTGCAATCGAGACGTAAATTAAGTCGTTTTGGGAATGCACACCATCTTTTGTCAAACGAGGCATTACTAATATTGTTGTCGTTTCAGTATCGCTAATAAACAGGCGTAATAAGTGCCATTTGTACAGATGCGTAAGAGACGTTCCCATACTAGCGCAATCAAATAGCAACTGAGAACAAAAGATGGTTAACCGAAACGATCTAAGAGCTCGGTGGCATCTCAAACCGGTAATAATAACAAAGTAACAGCTCGAACCGAGGCGGCTGAGGAAGCCCTCGAGCCTTTACTCATAAACGAGGTTTAGGTCAAGCGCCATGCACCCGGCCACCTCAAGCCCGGTGAAGCTGTAAATGCCTCTTCAAGGTAAACAGTGACTTCTCAGTCACAAGAAAAAAAAAACAGAAGAAAAAAATTTCTCAATTCTTGCCTTCTTTTGGTAGCTCCAATTTTCGACCGCCGATCGTGAATCTACCAAATTATTATCAATGCCTAGTCTAGAACGTACTTTGTCTACAAAAATTGATTACCCCTGTCATGAAAAAAATATAAGTTCAGGACATTTCTGTAGAAAAATGCTAAAGGTCAGCTATGATCCGACCTTCCTACGAGGATAGTTTTTGTTGAGAATGTGAAGCGTAGATACAAATAGCTCCTTCATAACCTGGATTTAGGTCACACGGAGACAAAAATGACGAGCGAGAGGGGGTTGGGGGGGAGACTAATGTGTGTGTTTTTATGTGAGCTAGATATTTTTTAAGCAAAGAACGTTTTATCTGCAGTACATGATGAAATTCTAAATACTACTTTAAGTATAGAAAATTGCCGAATTATTCAAAATCTACATCCCTGAAGTAGAAAATAAGCTTTGCTATGACTCCTATAAATCATATTAATGACGTATTTTATAAAGTTTTGAGCCTTTTCCGTGTATATATCTAAGGGTTATATGTTTTGAAATAATCAACAAGATTAGCACACTTAATCTAACGGTGTTATTTAAAAGAAAGAAATGCCAAGAAAATGTTTGATAGATAACTTATCCGGTAAAAAGTGTTAGTGGTAAATGACACGCATATTATCTGTCCCTAACATCTTCAACAGAAATTTACGATTCCTCCTCTTACATGTTGAATATAAATTGAATATTGACCGGATATCGTAATTTATACGTCCACTGAAATAGAGATCAACTCTATTTATGATAGAAATCTCATTATAGTGATATCTTGAAAGTTATACATGTAGTTGTCACTTGGAGTCAGTACCTACAGTGAAATAATATGAACAACAATTCAATTATAATAAAAAAAATCTCGTATAATGATAATTGAAGTAAAATTGTGAATTTTACTTTCGTAAAATTATGTAAACTACAAGTTTTATAAAATAATTATCCCACGATATTATCTAATGTTGAAGTAAAGCATCAATTCTTTAAAAAAAAATTAATCCAAAGTTAAATATAATGTGGTTTTTAGTGCATTAAATCTCCGACGATTGATAACCCCACCCCACGCCTGGCTGTAGCAATGTCCGCGTGGAGACACTTAAAAACGAAAAAGTTCCCTCTCTGAAACGTAATGGATTCCTTTAGACTCTAGATTCGTTGTAGCCAAACAAAGTTAATGCCACTTTTATAAACGCTAACTCATTCATTTATAAAAAACTAAAATCTAAAAACTAGACTAGAAAATTCTAATCATTAATAAACCTAATTAACACTACCTAAACTAACTACCTAAACAACATTGAGGTAGACAACTCCTACGTGGTAACACTAAAATATAGTAGTAATACTACTATACTTTAGAGGTATTACTAACGATTACTATGTAGTAATGCTACCTCAACGCGTCTTAATTACAATTATTATAGAGATGATATTTTACTGTACCTTGCAAATATATAATAACTAGCAGTCGCCCGCGACTCCGTCCGCGTGGTATTAAAAAAACTTTAGGAGCCTATGTGTTATTCCAGACTATGTTCTACTTCTGTGCCATATTTCAGCAAGATTCGTTGAGTCGCTCCGGAGATACCTTCAAACAAACAAACAAACATCCATCCATCATTCCAACTAAATTTTCGCATTTATAATATTAGTAAGCAGAGCTGGGCATTAACTCGTTAGTCCGTTAATCGTTAATTAACGAAGTTAACATTTTGCTTAACGGATTAACTTTTAAGTTAACTTCAAAAAGTGTCAACGCTTTTGTTAACTTCCGTTAAACTCAACTTCCGTTAATAAAAGTCCGTTAATCGTTAAATTAGAAACTTGCTTTCATTTTGTTCAAATTACGCGCCACGCCACGCTCGTAAGTTCAACTTTGTTGGGCGACTGTCGGCGACTCGAATGGTGAACGAACGAGTTGATAATTGATATATGGGAAATTCGCGTGCAACTGTGATGCATCAGAGGAGATGCAACAGGACAAAATCAAAAGAAGGTTCTAAATAGTGTATTTCATTACGAGTATATAAAAGCAAGAGTATGTAATAGCCCACATCCCGAACGCTCTTCGTCACTGCAATACGCCACTTTTTGAGCAACTGTATTAAAACACTTTTTTACTCGTGCTTTTACTTTAGCTTTTAAGAAAACGCACGAGTTTGGATAATGTCTGAGAAAAAACCAACCACGAAGTTTTTACAAAAAAAAAATCAGTGAAGTTTTTATGCTTCATGCAAATATTTCTAAAAAGAAGCTCCTAATTTGTTACAATATCAGATTTAATGATTTTATTCAATGAATTAGGTTAGGTTTCATTTTATTTCATCTCATTAAATTTCATTTTCATTTCATATCAGTAAAAATAATCTACTGAAAAGTTGGCCGTTTTGGCATAGTTCCCTTTGCCTACCCAGAATGGATGAAGAAAACAAAAAAATCTCTGTTTGTATTCTTTTAAGGTTGGCGCCATTTTTCAAACATTTTAATTAGTTTAGTTTATTGTGTTTTTATTATTCTATTAAATTGCTTCATTTTTTCGTAACTTTATTAAAAATAGTTGTTTAGTACACGTGCGGAACTGTCATTACAACTTGTTCCAACTGTCAACCCTCACCTTCGGCTGCGCCTCCACTCGGGTAGACATTTGTCGGAACTCTAAGCAATGGTAGGCTTTCTTCACTCGTAATGAAATATACTATAATGCATTCATACTTGTCTCTAATACTTATGTGTTATAGAATTTATAGTCAAATTACTATTTTAAACAAGTGTCTCCACAATAAGTATGAAATTAGTATGTAAAATTTTGGTATGGTTAACTGTTAACGATTACCTTTAACTTGCGTTAAATTTTCGAGAATTTAACGCTTTAACGATTAACGAAGTTAATTTTTTGATTAACGAATTAACGATTAACGAAGTTAACTTTTCGATTAACTGTGCCCACCTGTGTTCGTAAGATATGTTTTAAATCTACCTAACTTTAATCTTTTCATTAATAAACTGTAACTAGATCTATTTAACTTGTTCCATTCCATAACTTGCAATGTCCTATTAAATGAAACAATGAAATACCAAGGAAATCGAGGACGAAGATTCTCAAAGCTCTGCAATAATTCAATTCACTGAAGCATTCTCTCTACATATTTCCGCTGAGCACGAAGCACTCATATTTGTTTCCATCTGAATGTTCTTTTGAAAATCTTGTAAATATAACGAGACATTATAAAAGAAAACTTGTACCAACTATACATAAATAACAAATCTGTTCCTCACTATCTCTAAATGTCTTCTAATACAAAACATTGTTCCCACTCAGTCTATTTGAAGAATCAAATAATAAACAACACCGACAAGATGACTATAAAATTCGTGACTCAAAAATCCTCTGCCCGTTAAATTCCTTTCATATTATCAACATATTTTGAAACATACTTTTGATAAAAGCTTCATAAAAGTGTATGAACAACTTGTTTGATACACTTTTAGTTTAAATTTTTCAATTTAAACCAACAAAAGGCTTACAAATTGTTTTCAAAGTAAAACCTCTAGTGGACGGAATAAAATTTATTTTCATGTAAAAAACTGAATAAACGGAAATAAACAGAACTTTCTCGAACAAAGGAAATTGTATGATGGACATTTCATTTAAATCTTGCCTACTTTAGAAAATGAAAGAACCCTACTGATAGCTAAGAAAAAAAAAATTATAAATAATCTAAAAGTATTACTAGTTAAAGTAAATACAAGAGTACATATTCTCTAACGTATTAAATAACAATTGCATAATCGGAACAGAATAAATACGCTTACTGAGCACACAAACGGAAATTAAACTTCAAAGGAAAAGTCGACCATAAGTTATTAAAGTAAAACACCATTTAATACATACTAGTGTAAGCTATTTTATATATTCTGTAATTCCATAACCTAAAACATTATTTTGTCTATTCTATAAATCAATAACACTTTTGTTTATTTTAAAATAACATCATTTATCATTGATTTGGGATCCACCATATTATTTAAATATTTGATTCACAAATTTGAAATACAAATATTCTACTTATTTTATTATTAATCGGACAGTAATTCGATATCGTAAATTAAAAGTATTGTAATGACTAGTCCGAAGGACAGCCAAGTTGGCATCATTCGGGGAATCGTGAGACAGATGTAAGATTAGTAATTGTAAAAAAGTTGTAATTTACAATTCATCAAAGAAAATATACGAGTTAAAGAAGACTGTATTTTATTAAAAGTATTCTCCGGCTGTGACTCCCACACTAGCTTTTACCCGCGACTCCGTCCGCGCGGAATAAAAAAATAGAAAACGGGGTAAAAATTATCCTATGTCCGTTTCCTGGTTCTAAGCTACCTGCCCACCAATTTTCAGTCAAATCGATTCAGCCGTTCTTGAGTTATAAATAGTGTAACTAACACGACTTTCTTTTATATATATAGATTTGTTAAAACACAGAGAATTTCAAAATGCAGTTAAACATCAGAGTTACTTTTTTTATTCACCAAATACTTATTTGTAACTTAAAAAAGAACACATTTCACTCTTAGTAACTTGGACTACTTAAATAGTTAGGTATAAGTTAAATAAAAACGGTAACTTATTGTATAATTAATATTATGGTGGAAAACGGAGTAATTATGTAATGTAATTTGCCTAGGTAAATTATAAAAGCTTATAATTTGGGTCTGTCAATATAACTTTGGTCTTAACAATGTAAAACAAAGTATTTTTGTTTTTAAAAAGTTTGACTTTAATGTAACTTCCTTGTTCGGTCAAATACATGTTGTCCATTTGCCATAATTGTGCTCAAATGACTCCTTTGTTATTTTTTTATTAAGATTTTTGTTCTTTGATAAGGATCTCTGTAATTTATGTTTAACCTCAAACTTTTTGTTTGTATAAAGAAGAAGAAATGAAATCTTAAAGAAAAATAAACTTCAAAAGAATGCTTATATAGAAATAACAAGTACTACAATGATGTCGCGATGTTTGAGGGTATGGTAATCAACATTTGGCTGTATAAGAGTATAAGGAATACATGACATCAGCGCCTCTACACAAGTAGAACATAGTCTGGAAGAACACATATGCTACTTATTTATTTATTTATTTATTTATTCTTTAGCACTTTTATAAGTACAAGGAGGACTTAATGCCTAAAGGCATTCTCTACCAGTCATCCGGCTAGCTACTACTGCTACTTCATAAAAAGATGCTTTTTTCATGCCGCACGGACAGAGTCGCGAGCGACAACTAGTATATTGTATTTAATAATAAATCGACATTCGCTGTTAAACATTTTTAATAAAGTGTAAATTTGTTCGAGTGGCGAAATTCATTGGAGAGAAGAATTTTAATGATTCAGTTGATAACTACTTTGTAAGTTAAGTGGTTCGTTAATGAAGAGGTCGGTAGGGGGCGCTGCAGTGTCAGTAGCGGGGCAGGACGGGGCTGGCGGTGAGGGGACAACGTACAACCTACTTTGTTTGTTCTCATAACTAATGATGGGGTCGAAGGCATCTATAGTTTTCTAAACTCATTTTTATACTTCCTTTCATGACTGAAAAAAATTGCTATACAGCTCTTATAGTTTGTTTTAATAATAACTTTTTAATTTAATGAATTACTCAACCGTCATTTTATTTACCAATATACTAATGGATTAAATTTTAATTACGATTACAATTGTATAAAAACTGTGCAATCAAATTAAAATGCGAGTTTTAATTCTTTTACTTACTTCCAGTAAGCAGTAAGTACAAAAAACTCGTCAAGAGTCATTCATTTTCAGACTTTTTTTTAATAAATGTTATTGAAGTGCACTTTCTTAGCAAACTCAGAAAGAACTTTCTGATTCAAAATTATTTTAATTGAACCGAAAAATTGTTTATTTTATCCTATAGAGCTGGTATTAACTGGCTTAGATAGTTTAAAATTGATTATTCGAGATGAACTTTGCAATGAGTTCGGAAAACTTAAGAAAAGAAAATTTTATCAATCTTGTATTGAAAAAAAAAGAGATAATAAAATTAACAAAAAAGTTATAACAATTTTCGACTAATACGAGTAAACCATCAAAAAGTTTAAATTCAATAGGTTGTTATCAAACACATAACAAATTAAAATAATTATTGGACAATTCATTTTATTTCACACTTACCTTGTCGAAGTGAACTATCGAATGCAATTTTTAAATAAAAAAAAATAAGATTTAATAAAAAAAAAATAAGAACCAAATTCAGCGACGTCATATAAAGGCAACACTTGGCTCTTGCCGAACTTGAAAGGAACGAACGATCAAAGGAATACTTACAGAGACAGTTACTAAATAATACTCGTAATAAACTATGATGCAATTAATCATTATTTATACATATTTATTAACTTTAAAATTAATTTAAAAAATTAAGCAATTAGACTGAAAGTTAATAAATTACTAGAAAAATATCATCACATTGATTTACGATAACGTGGTATTCGGTAACGTATATATTTTTACAATTTGAAAACATCAAATTTAAAAGCTGAGAAATATTAGCAACAGTTTTCTGATTTTATGAAGATTCAACTAAAAATAACTTCCACGATGCAATCTATTTTTTAAAAGAAAAGATAAGTATAATGCAATAAGACAATGAATTTCCTTGGTCCAGCCCCGCAGCCATCACGCTGGTAACATCATAAAAAGGATAAAAGCTTAGCTCAGACAGACATTTTAAAATCTAACTCTTAGCTTTCATCTGTTAGATTTATCGTCCCAGAGATTTCAAATGCACAAAGACTTTTAAAATATCCTGTCAATTCAATTTCTTGTTGAAGCTTTGTTGGAGAGCGCGTTTTGAAAAATTACGGAAGAATATCTTACTTCGTCTGCGGATTTCTTTTATATTAATAAATCTTCAGCGAGTTCTTTGTGCATATTTGTCTTTGTTTGAAAACCAATAAAGGATATAAAAAATAGAACAAAGTCATTTAAACATGAGTCATAAAATGTACTAACTTTCACACTCTGAGTATATAAACCCTCAGTGTAGTTTCTCAAATGCAGGTTGGTCAATATATTTCTACAAGATACAAAATTATACAGCATCCACTGAAAACGTAACACGTTTATTAATACGAACCATATATCTGTTAAACTGAAGCGTAAAATTTGATCTAAAGCAGTGATTTCCAAAGTGGTATAGATTCAGGACTGAATGTACCGCATGGGGTCCATAACTGATGTGGCGAGGGGAACTCTAGTGGGAAATAAAGTTGATTATTCACAGGTTGAAGGAGATAAGTAGAAACACACCGAAACCAGTAAAAGTTTGAAAAAGGTCTACGAGAAAAATTGTTTAGGTATCTCTGGTTTAAAATAGGCTTAATGTTAAATTAATTTTGAGCCTAGTTTTACATTTATTTTAGAAATTAAACAATACAAAGTAATTTCCATATATATATATTTAGTATCAATTTTTTTTCTAAGAAACATTGACATCCTCATGTTTAGTTTCGTTTCAAGATTACATAAAGTAAGAGGCTTACACGAGAATGGGTTTAACCAAACTGTAGGCCCCTTGTTATAGAAAAGAGGATTGTTTATTGTAAGAAATCCTTTTCCAAATAACAAGCCTTCCTTTTCACCAACTGTACAATTTATAACACACTGTGCACATCGCTGTACGCTTGACATCGTTTTGTGATACCTATTTCTGTTTCTGAATTCTTTATAGTGAGGGGAAGTAGTTTTTCTTTGAATAATCGAATATGTTGATAATTTCAACGTTATAAATAATAATTTTAAATTGTAACATTAGCTTTGGTTAGATTAAAATGCTTGTATGCTAATATTTTTAATATCATGATTAGATAAATATGTTTCTACATCAATTGAAGTTCTAGTTCGAGGACTATAATAGGGCAAGGGCACTTTAATATCCAAACCCATTTGCACCTTTCATAAGATAAAATAAACTCCAGCGTTACACATTTATTTGACGAGTAAAAAAATTTAAAAAATTAAAAGTATCTAGGAACATTTTACATTGTACGTCTTGTCTGCATAAGACGGTTTACATTTTTTATGTGACACGAATTTCTTGAGCCTCATTTTTAGGACGCGTCTGTTCATCGATCAACGCCTTGAAAAATTTTCATGTATGGTCCAAGTTAGTAACTTACAGCGTTATATATTAACGCAACCACTATCACTATGAAATTCTATTAGTATCAGTTCGTTATTTTAATGCAAACCAAATATATTACATTTACGTAGAATAAGCTAAAAAAAACATACAAAACATCTTCAAGTAAATACAATCACATTATTTGGGACAGATGTTTTGTTAGAAATAAGCGAATAAACAACATAATATAAACATTTACCAACATAGAATCCCACCTCCGGGTGGGGTTCCCACCAGAAGATGGCAAACAAGCAAGCGGTCACTTGATATCGCCAAAATAGCGAAGTGCCCGCCCCATATTGACAACTTCAAGTTTGGAATATTGCAGAGGCGTTTACGTTTCCCTTGCACCAGCTGGCACCACTCACTAGGCGGCGATACGGGGCGGAGAGGCTGCGGCGCTCACAGATGAAGTTGATAGATGACGGAGATGTAATCCCGCCAGTAATCTCCGCTTCGCTTCGCCAAATTTTTCACTTTCATCCCGCACTTTAATCCTCCACCGCTGCGCAGGATTTGTTCGTAATGCATAGCGCAGGAGGCTTATTTATGAGGAAAGCAGCCTTGTACCATCAGGTATCTTCTCGAGAGGCCGAAATGGAAAATTAACGTTGATTATAACATGCCTTAGGATAATAATAATTAACTTTTTGGATTATTTTCACATAAGTAATTACAATTAACCCATTACAATAAGTTATATTTTAGAAGTTTTATTTTTTTAAATCAATGCCTATCTATCTTATATATATATATATATATATATATATATAAAAGAAAGTCGTGTTAGTTACACTATTTATAACTCAAGATCGGTCGAACGGATTTAGCTGAAAATTGGTGGGGAGGTAGGTTAGAACTAGGAGACGGACATAGGAACTTTTTTATCTTATGTGCATTTTTTTATTCCGCGCGGACGAAGTCGCGGGTAAAAGCTAGTTAATAATAGTAATTTCATTGCAAATCAAATGTAAACTAACTCAGTTTATTGTTATGTAAATACATAATATGATAGATAATTTTTTAATGATTTTAAATTTCTACGAAAGAATTCTTTACAATATAATCATAATTGAAAACGTTTTCTAAGTTTTCCCAAGTTTCCAATTAAAATATTAATAGAAAATTATTTTACAAACCGAATCCCGACGAATCCATTTAACGAATGAAACTCTAATTGAATTTCATTTAGAGTCTAAAAACTTTTTTTTTTCTATTAAATGTAAATTTTGCTACGTCAGTTGACGTTTCACAGAAAACAAACTAAATCAAAGAGAAACAAAACAACGTGAAATTAAATCAGGTCTAAATTAAATTAGTGTTCAGACGAAGAGCTTTTATAATTCAACTGTATTATAAGTAAGTTCAATTTAAAGTCTATAAGTGAATTGTTTCTCAACTAACAATGTTAATTCTCAATGGCCAATAACTTCGGTAAAATACCTCAGGATAAGAAATATATTAACAAACGAACAACTAGAAACTAGAATTTAGAATCATCTGCTTTCATATAAACATCGTCGTGAAAAGATGTCCTTAGTGTTTTAAATGACTTAAATTCATATTCTAATGTAGGCCACATACCTTAGGTTAAACTAGATTCATTGTACACATAACTGTACAATCTTGTTATATCCACGTTAGGATTTGCGTAGCTTTACCTAACGTGTGTGGCCTGCATTATTTGGGGCTGCAGTAGGTAGAGTACGGTAATATCTCGCAGTGAATAAACATCAATCATCCCGCCGAGTCCGCGTCGTCCGCAGACTGACGCGCGTCATTACAACGTGACGCGCGTCAGTCACTGCAGTCGACGCGCTATGCGGTCGGTTACAAACAAGACATTACTTATTGCTTCATCTGTTATTCTACGTTTGCTTAAAATTTCCCTTATGATACAAAGTTGGTGAAATAAGTAGTCAGTAGGTACTTATACGATTCACCATGTTAAATTTTAAACAGTTTATGTCAATAGCGGCATAAGGGTAGGGTCAGATGAGGCGACCGCCCAAGGCGCAGGTCATAAGGGGGCGCCGTAGGCGTCAGTGTTAGATACAAAGAGGCGCCTGCGCCGAAGATACCCTATCTTTGGAAGATTTCCCCCGACACCAAAAATATAGGGGGCGCCAAAAAAATCTCACCCAGGGCGCCAGAAATGCTAAAACCGGCCCTGCTTTAGATTATTGTTAAATAACAGCAATCTCTATGAATCCCTTTTTTTGTTCCATTTACCGAATGTCGTATCGAATGGAACAGAAAATAGTCCGAAGAATAATTACTTTGTAGTGTAGTCAAGGGATTGAACAATTTGTACGGTTACGTATACGTTTTGGTGCCGGGACCGGTTCCGGTCCGTTGGAGGCAGTAACGGGCCAGAAAGCAGTGCATTTTGGTATATTTGCGCCACCTCTGCCACGGATACATCGACGAGATGATTGTGACTAATTATAACATTTCAATTTACGAACCACACTTATTAGTTTGCCTCTGAGGGCAATTTCGTTATTATATCCTATCCATGTTATTTATTCAAATCTTACTAATATTATAACTGCGAAAGTTTAGATGGATGAATGTTTATTTGAAGATACACGGAACGCCTCAACGAATCTCTATGAAAATTGGCACAGATGTAGAACATAGTCTGGAAAAACGCATAGGTTAAGTATTTTTTTAATTCCGCATGGACAGAGTCGCAGGCGAGAGCTAGTAGTTAATGTAGCTAATTATAGAATTAGGTACCTATATTTTAAACACAAAAAATTACAAAAAACATCGATTATAAGTTAGTGAGATAAATCGTAAAATCATAAATGGAATGAACAAACCACCTTCCTTCGACGATGTTTTCATTGACGTATTTACAGAGTCCCACTAACGACGCTCTCGTCTCGTCTCTACTTTGCTAAGTGGTTATTAACACGGTCATTAAAATTTCCCCTTCATTGAGGGAACCCTTTGTTTAATTGTTTTATAGGCCGCTTTAAAAACGTGTTGTGCAAACCACACTCCGCCTCATCTGATTACTATTTAATTAAATGACAAAAGAAGTTAGGTCTTATATTTTATTTATAGCCAAATACCAATATTATTTATTGTTTAACTAATGGTAATTCAAATTAACTAAATGTATAGACACAATCACATATATTCGACGCACAAAGTCAAATTTAATTTAGATAGAAGTGAATTCTTTTTAAACTTAAAGAAGTGATTCCTTTTCGGAATAATGTTCAATCTGATTCTTTATCTGCGACCTTACTTCGTCGTAAAGACGGTTCTAATCAGCGACGTACATAAAAGTCCTGTTTAAAAAAAGTATTGTTTTTATAGCTTCATAAGATAGCTCCGAACTTATTATTGGAATGAAAAGAACTCGGGTATAACATTTGTAATTCAAAATATTTATATTTAAATTCTTATATTACGTTTGTATTGATTAATTAGTCATTAGCTGCATTTAATTTAATCCGAAAGGGTAAACTTATTTTCTATAATTTTGGTGTTAATTAGTTTAGTTGCCATCTTTCGGTGAGCGCCATAACTAAAAATTTTCAAATAGATGGCGTAAAACCATACCAGGCTTCAGTGTCACTTCTTCAGATTATGCTTGCAGCTAGCTTTTAAAAAAAGTTTTTCGCACTCCGTTTATTCTCAAATAGAATTATAGAAACAATCTTTCAACAAAATAGCAATTGGACCAATTTTTATTATAAAATATCGAAATAACGCCATCTATACAATAAAGGAATTTCACGATCGAGACGAGGAGACACGACAATTTTAACAAAGCCACTCACCCGCAGATGGCGTTCTTTAGCTATGTATCAGTTGACAGCGAAAAAAAATTAAAATCAAATGTTAAAAATGTAGTAAAAAAATCCAGTTGTAGAACAATAAACCTTAATCTCTTTTGACTGACATATTTAAATTCTTGAATTCTTAAGCCAATAAATTATTGTGAAACGTCCGCTATGATTTAACGTAGTTGATTTTTTTATATTTAAAGAAATTTTTTCATTTATGTAAACATATGTTATCACAGAACAAACAGATAATAATAACATCAGATAATAATATGAAAAACAACAAACTTGTTAATTTGAACAAGACAACATAGGAATGTGCGCCTCATATAATATATAATACAATCAACACATTGTTGTGAAATCTTTGGCAGAACACACACGTCTTGCTAAAAACTAGTTTTTCAAGTAATATTTTTAATAAACAACTTTGAAATAAAATAACAAATACAAAAACTAATTTTTTATCAACAATAATAAGAAGTGATAATTTGTTTGTAGTAATACTTGTAAGTTTCCACTGTTGAAATACATGAACAAAAACAAATTGTTGTTGTTTGAATGATTTTAAATGTGAAATATTTGTTTAAAACGCATTTCCTAAATGTTTCATTATTTTTCAGATAATGTTACTGGTGATATGGCTCGCCGTGATTGTGGTGGCTTGTTCCCTCTACTTACGGAAGGTTAACTCAAAGTTCAGCAAAGTTAAAATCAAGAACCTGACGCCGTTACCGTTCCTAGGTAACATGGGCTGGATACTGTTACGTCGAGAACATTTCACAGAAGCTATAGCAAGGCTCTATACAGCATTTCCTGAAGAAAGGTTATTTTTTATTTTATTTCCTAAACTACAATGATCCTATATTAACTATGGGAAGAAATTTCCATAATACTATGGGGCGAAAATTTGCATTGTCGAGGAACTTGTTTAAAAACATATTCACTCTCCACAATTTACCAATCCGGTAATAATAACGAAGTAACAGCCCGAACCGAGGCTCCTGAGGGAGCTCTCGAGCCTAGTTACTCTTAAACCTAGTTACTCTTATTTTGGAAAGAGACGAAAGTAAAATTGTGATTAACTTACCTACCTAGCATTATACAACAGAACAGAAAAAAATATATATAGAACCCAATAATTTTTAGGTTCTTAGGCTGGTTTGAATTAATTAATCCATTGATAATGTTGAAAGACATAGAATTAATAAAAACTATATGTGTAAAGGACTTCGAATATTTTTTGGATCATCGATCGTTTATTGACGCCAAAGTTGATCCATTCTTTGGGAGGAACCTTCTGTTGTTAAAAGGTAACATAAATTTTTAATTATTTTTTTATACTAATATCTTATCGTCGGAGCTGATTAATTTTTCTGATTACTATTATAACTTTGAGACGGTATTTACACGAGATTAAAACAAAAACCGTGTTATTATAAACTACAAACGCGGTTAATTAAATTCTTAGCGTGAGAAACTTTTTTTTTTTTTTGTTGTGCGCCACTATGCATGATTTTACAATTTTGTCGCTACACATTGAATATTAAACTATGTGCTGAAGTTCAAATGAGCTTCTAATGTTGCTTCCTTTGAAAGGTCAAGAGTGGAAAGACATGCGATCGACCTTGAGCCCCGCCTTCACGAGCTCCAAGATGCGGCTCATGGTGCCCTTCATGGTCGAAGTTGGTGACATCATGATCAAGTCACTCAAGGAGAAAATACAGAGTTCAGAAGGTATCTAAAGTTGTACAACAGATTTGTTGCAGTGAACAATTTTGATGATACTGTTAATACCTGTCGCCCGCGATTTTTTGTAAAAATGGTTGCCTCTTCGCTATTTCAGTCTGTAAACTCTGTTACAAATTTCGTCTAGATCCGTTTAGCCGTTCTTAAGTTACGAGATAACAAGCATCCATCCATACATTTGTACCTATGTATTAAGATTATAAAGTCATTAAATTTAACCATAATTTGATCCACAGATGGCTATATCGACATAGACTGTAGAGACTTGACGACTCGGTACGCTAATGACGTCATCGCGTCCTGCGCCTTCGGCTTCAAAGTGGACTCGCACACGAACAGAAACAATGAGTTCTATGACATGGGCAAAGTCACTGCCAACTTCGACTCTACACAGATGCTCAGACTAATTTTTATGTCAACCTGTCCTACTGTTTCAAAGGTGTGGTGTTAATTGATATAGAGTTTACTATGTGTTTCATCGAGAAGGTATCACAGCCGCAGCCGTATAGAATTTCTTCGACAAATCTATAAATGTGTTCATCTTTTTCTTAAAATAAGTAGTTTTATGTTTGTTACGGCATTACGGATGTATTTGAATGTTCAAATTCTTTCGTTTTTTATTTTTCTATAGATTCACATAAAATGATGTCAAAAAATTATAACATTGCTTCACTTTGGGCAGTCATTTGTAAGTGATTTTAGAATGACATTGAATGATGACCTCCAAATTTAAATTGGCTTATCCTTGATTGGCACAAATTGCACAATGTGGCCGCAATTGAAGCCCACGCTCAGTATTGACACTAAATTCAATGAACGAGTAATGAATGATGATTGACCTGTCTTTTGGTGTCATAGTGAGACACAGTAAGAAATTTTATTATGTAAATTATTTTTTAGATCTTAAAGATCTCCCTGTTCAATGCTTCGGTGATTGATTTCTTCCGAGGTCTAGTTCTAAATACTGTCAATGAACGTGTGGCTAAACAAATTGTCAGACCTGACATGATACATTTGCTAATGGAGGCGAAGAAAGGTAAATACATTAATAAGATCGATTAATTATTATCGAAGGTATTATATGTCAATTGCTTGTCCTTCAGGTAAATTAACACACGAAGAGCAAACCGAAGCAGAAGCAGATGTTGGTTTCGCAACTGTTGAAGAATCATCAGTGGGCAGGAAGATAGTTAGAAGAGGTAAGTACGACATAATAAGATAAACAAGTATTAAAAGCATAAAGAAGGAAGATAGTATTTTTCTGAAGTATGTTTAACATCATTTTTAATGGTAGAGTCCACGGCAGAATTTCGCAGTTGCACGAATTTCCCGCTCGACCGGAGCAATACCACGACCGCACAGAAGACAGGCGTCAAGTGTATACGCTTGTAATCTGATGAGTGTCACAGCTACGCATTTTCGCTACATTTAACAATGATAAATAACTTTCAGTTTGGACAGACGACGATCTAGTTGCTCAGGCGTTAATATTCTTCTTCGCGGGTTTCGATACCGTGTCTACAGCGATGATGTTTGCCCTGCACGAGCTGGCGTTGAACCCGGACATCCAGAACCGGTTGCTGGATGAAATTAAACAACACGAAGTTAGGAATGGCGGAACGCTTGATTACAATTCAATACAGAATATGAATTACTTGGACATGGTTGTTTCAGGTACACTTTAACGTTCTGATGCATCTTTACTCTTATTTTTTATTTTATTTAATTACAATTTCTTATTTGAAACTTTTAGAAGTGCTGAGAAAGTGGCCGCCTGCAATTGGACTGGACAGGCAGTGCCTGATGGACTACAACTTAGGAAGACCCAACAAAGATGCAACTGAGGATTTCATTGTGAGATGTTAACTTATAGATATTACACACAGCTAGAAATCAGAGTCAATATTTTTTTATTTACTTTGGAATAACTTCATGAAACAGATTTTCCAAACATATCTAGTCAAAGAATGATCAACTAGCAGAATAAATATTTCTCTTTTCGATATACCGTACTGTCTGAATGACGTAAACCTAGACGATAACATCTGCGTATAAACGTAGACAGTATGAAATAACACATAACTTTATTACGTTCTAGATCCGCAAGGGGCAGACGGTGTCGGTGCCGGTATGGGCGATCCACCGGGACCCAGCTTTCTACCCAGACCCCGACAGATTTGACCCTGAACGCTTCTCAAAGGAAAACAAACATCTCATCAAACCATTCACTTATATGCCTTTCGGACTCGGTCCCAGGAACTGCATAGGTATGTTACTGCTAATGTTATATTTATGGTATCAACATTTATTTCTTAAAGACACAATTAGGTCACAGACTATTATAATATCCTATTTTGATGTTTTTCTAGATTCATGGTGGTAGAGAGTAGAAGATTTTATATTCTTTCTTTCCATTTTGTTCCCTTACTTGTTAATATTAGAATGAATAAGAATTATCCAACAGCAACATAATTTTATAAAGATATTGAACAACATCGCATTACGCTAAAATAGCAAAATGACCGTTACCCATCATGCAGCACCATCAAATGCACACATGGTCTGCATTAAATGCAGCGTTGGTTATGATCCTTGTGCAGGTTCTAGGTTCGCGCTGTGCGAGGTAAAGGTGCTGCTGTACCAGGTGGTGCGGCGCGTGCAGCTGGCCCCGTGCGAGAGGACCTGTGTTCCTGAGCAGCTCGCTACCGACACATTCAACATACGACTAAAAGGCGGCCACTGGCTCAGGTTCCGTCTCAGGGAATGACGTTCTATGCAAGTGTCAATGTACATAACAACATGAACCCGCTAATAAAAACACGGAATTATCTGTGCAAGACACTTGAACGTCAAGCTCTAAGGTAAATGCACGGTATCTACATAGGTCTTCTGCAAGCGAACAAATTAATTCATGATACTGTAACTGACTATATTATAATATCTATGGTCGAATAAAAAGCTTTAATATTTTTAATTGTTTGATTTTCACACAATACTACTTACATTGAACGAGTTGATATGTGAATGAGCATATCTCTCATCATAATAGCGTATTAAAAGAATACGTAATGTTAGAGTTCTAAGTGCAGCCGCCCTTGTCTGTTAGTGAAAGGTAAAAAACAGTAAATCTTAGAATGGATAAAAGATTAGGCAGGAGTACCAAAAATTTTATCCTGGTATGTCAGAATTCTTTGGTTTCATCTTTATTTTAGTAAAATACACCATTACAAAACATCCTTATCTATGATCGAAACCCAACCAACAAAAAACGAAGACATTGATAGGTTTAAAAGTGGTAGAGTCCGTAGCACCATTAGCTGTTGCACGAATGTCACGCTCGAGCGGTACAATACTACGACCACACAGAACTCAGACGTCAAGAGGAAGATATCTGCATAGAAGTGTGGGCCAAAGGTGTCTCAAGTCCATAGTTATAAAATATACAAGGTTTAAGGAGAGGACACTATTATACATGTTATCCCAGGGCAGTGTTTTAGGCCCTACACTGTTCATATTATACGTGAATGATCTGCTTAGACTGACCAATAACCACACTGACATCATTTGTTACGCGGATGATACTGCACTTATTTTTCACGGCAGTTCTTGGACGGAAACAGTAAAAAGATGTGATGAAGGAGTTAATGATGTATTTAAATGGCTAGACAATAACCTCCTGACTCTAAACGCCGATAAAACAAAATTCTTATGCTTTCATAAAACTAAATCTTCTGCACCGAAATCGCAGATAAGCATTAAAATTCATTCCGGTTGTAGTTCTCCTAATTTGTGCGATTGCTCTGCTATAGAACAGGTAAATAACATAAGATACCTTGGTGTGGTAATAGATAATAAAATGTCCTATAAAACCCATATAAGTGAACTAGCTGGTAAAGTTCGAAAACTGGCGCATATAATGTATAGAATCCGCGAGGCCGCAGACCCGCAGACAGCACGGCTCGTTTACACCGCGCTCTGCGAGTCCATCATCTCATATTGTATCAACTCGTGGGGCGGATCTTCCGTAACCAACATGCTTGAATTAGAACGTGCTCAGAGAACTGTTCTTAAGGTGCTATTCGGCAAAAAGAAAAGATTCCCGACACAAACATTATACTCACAGGCTAAGGTCCTGACTGTGAGACAAATATATATATTAAAAACGGTTCTAATACAGCACAAAGCCGTCATGAAAAACAATATTTATAAGGACTCTCAAGGTAAAAGACTTTTTAAAATACCACTTCCAACAGTTAGCTCCACATTCGCACAAAGATTCTCACATTTCTTAGGGCCATATATGTATAATAATATTTTAAGTAAATGCAACATTAAACAAGACTCACTTTACAATGCTAAATTAAAATTGAAGTCGTGGTTATGGAAACTATCATATGCGGAAACTGAGAAAATCATTAAAATAGTACATTAAATAAGAATAATTAAGTGATTATTTATGGATTGAGTTGTAATGAGAATGTTTTTGTTTTCTTGTGTAGTTTACTTAACTCCTAACTATTCTAATATTGTTTAATGCCCATGTGTTGCCATTGCCATCTAACGATGTTTCTTGTTAAATCACTGAGCTGGGTCCTCGCGATACAGGCTGCGCTTAGTGCGAGGATCCTGGATAATTCACTGTATTTTTTGGATGTCAATAAATATTTTTTCATTTTCATTTTTTTTTTCATCTTAAATACGATACGATACGATACATGTTATCTTAAATATTTCACGCCGCCAATATGTGTCAGAGCTATTTAATGCGCTGGTAGCACCATCTGGCTGGTAGCGGATGTTGGCTTTTTGTTACTTTCTTGTATGTTTTTTCATTCAATATACAGAAGCGTTTTTTTGGAATTCAAAAATTTCAATTACAGACAAACTTTGATTTTTCAAACTTTTTAGTACACAAAAACGTAATTCTCTCCCAACGAAATCTTTTTCGATAAATAAGTTACAGCAGTCGCCAACGTCCATACCACGTTGAATACACCGGTTCTCGTCCTATCACCGAAGTTAAGCAACGTCGGGCGCGGTCAGTACTTGGATGGGTGACCGCCTGGGAACACCGCGTGATGTTGGCTTTTTGTTACTTTCTTACTCATTTTTTTTTTTGCATAAAATATCCAGAAGTGTTTTTTTTCTATTTACCTTTAAATAAATGCAATTACAGACAAATTTAAGATTTTTTTTAATTCTTTATATATACATAAACTTAATTATATCTCAACTAAAACTTTTTCTATAAATATGCTACAGCAGTCGCCAACGTCCATACCACGTTGAATACACCGGTTCTCGTCCGATCACCGAAGTTAAGCAACGTCGGGCGCGGTCAGTACTTGGATGGGTGACCGCCTGGGAACACCGCGTGATGTTGGCTTTTTACTTTCTTATTTATTTATTTTTGCATACAATATCCAGCAGTTGTTTTTTTTTTTCATTTCGCCATAAAAAATTCAATAGCAGACAAATATAAAATTTTCAAAATTTTTTGTACACAAAAATGTAATTTGCACCTAACGAAATGAAATGAAAATTAAAAAAATATAAAAAGTTAGTAAAAATAAAAGTCCATGGAGGCGCAACGTAAACCCGAGGCCGCAACAAACACGACACAAATAACAAAATATTTATGTAATTTTAATATTAAAATAATTTTTGTTCTATTTTATAATTTACTAGCTCTCGCCTGCCAGTCCGTCCGCACGGAATTAAAAAGCAACTTAAGAAGTAGCCTATTTGTTCTTCCAAACTATGTTCTACATTTGTGCCAAATTTCATCAAGATCCGTTGAGCCGTTCCGAAGATACAGTATATATGATTTTTGTTTGTGAACGTAAAACACTTGGTATGCAAAATAACTTTGTAAAATTTGTTTAATTACGCGTTGCCTCATGCTCAGAGGTATATGATAACTTGTTCCTACGATCCAAAAGTAGGTACATATTTCAGCTGATGGTGGGAACAATATCATATTTATGTGCATTAAACTATGAAAAAAAAACAGGTTTTATTTGATTTCTTTTATTTCCAAACAAAATCCTATAAATATTTATCAAACGGCAACGGTATTGGCAATGAGAAGATTCATTTCATTAAATGCAATCATGAAAACAATAAAGATCAAATAAATTTAACAACAACGATTGGTCCTTTTGTTTAGGTGACAATCAAAATCCACCAAAGACGTTTATTGCCTAAGCTTGAGGCCTACCCAATTGCCGCCTTTCATTCGAATAGTAAACGTGTCGGTGGCCAACTGCGCTGGCTTGCAGGTCTTCTCGCACGGGGAGACCTGGACGTGCAATAGCAGCTGGTACAACATAACTTTCAGCTCGCACAGCGCGAAACGGGAACCTGCACAAATACATTTCATATAGTGAGCATGTTTTATAAATAATCTGTAGCAATCTAGAGTTGTAAGAACTTTAACCTATGCAGTTCCTGGGGCCGAGGCCGAAGGGAAAGTAGGTGAAGGGCTTGATGAGGTGCCTGCGTTCCTCAGAGAAGCGCTCCGGGTCGAAGAGGAGCGGCCGCGGATGGTAGGTGGGGTTACGGTGGATAGACCACAGCGGGAGAATAATCGACTCGCCCTTGCGCACCTAAAACACGTTAGACAGAATGAGATGATTTAGAATTAAGAAGAAACCGTTAAAGACATCTTGTTTATGTTGCACTGTGTCAAAAAATACTCACGACATAGTCTTTCGACGCTTTCTCATTACATTTCCCTAAATTATAATCCTTGACACATAATCTATCCAATGTTATAGCAGGGGGCCATAGTCTGAGCACCTCTGAAAACAACAAGTTTATACGTTCATTTTATAAAAGTACAAAACAATGTCAAATGATTTTCTTGCAAATGACTCGTAGTTATAGTTGAAGAAAAGAAATCTCAGATACATTTCCGCAATATATTTCGGCAGTGTACTCATCTATTCAGCATATAAATTACATTAGCTGCTTACCTGAAACAACCATGTCCAAATACTTCAATTCATTTATAGAGTTGTAGTCAATTTTTCCTTTGTTTTTGTGGTGGTATTCCCTTATCTCTTGATACAGCCGCTCCTGCACCTCCGGGTTGGCCGCCAACTCATGCATCGCAAACGTCATCGCCGTCGACACCGTGTCGAAGCCCCCGATGAAGAATAACAGCACTTGCGCCACTAAGTCATTGTCCTTCCACACTGAAACACAAACATTTATAAACAACACTTTGGAACTAAATGTATAACTTAGTCTAAAAAATTATTCTCTCAATAATAACAACTACAAAGTAACAAGCGAACGAGCACTTACCATACGATATGTTATTTTTTCCAATAGCTGATTCCTCGACGGTGGCAAAGCCCGCGTCTGTGTCCTTACCGCTCTCGTGTTTTAAGTTACCTTAAATAATTAAGAAAAGTTGCATGAAGTGGCTTATTCCATTGCCTTAGAGCACATTTTTATTGGTCGATAACTCGGTCGTTATACGACATGCTTGAAGTACCCATGTACTGGGTAACGAGTAATGAAAATGATCGGTCGACGTGAAGCAAGCGTCATGAAGACTCAGCTGACGAGTACGATGCTCGGTAAGGAAAAGTAAGGACCTAAGAAGAGTAAGGATAAGAACGCATGCGGGCGCTAACGACTTATGAAAATGGTTCTCGTATATGGGTGCTATGGCATGCGTGAACAAGAAATCTCTTGCGCCACGCAAGCTGTTTAATAATCTGCATCTTAAGTACAAGTAACAAAAAGATTACAGGCGTGACGAAGACCTGTTGATATTTATATATCACTTTCATTATATACTTCATCTGTATTTTTAGTACATAGTATAAAATAGTCACTATTTTAGTTTCAAATGTCCAAATAGTCACCTTTCTTGGCTTCCATTAGTAGGTGGATCATGTCAGGTCTGACGATATTGTTTTCTTCGCGATCTCTTATTGTGCCCAGCACCAAGTCCCGAAAGAAAAATCTTATTTCTTCGGAGAACAGAGTAATCCCCAACAGCTATAACGTAAAGTGTGGTCAGTTAACAAACATCAATAGATAAACGCTAATAACAAAATAGATGCAGATTTTGTATAATATTCATATTATTTAAGGCATAAAAGGATATTTATAAACTAGCTGTTGCCCGCGACTCAGTCCGCGCGCAATTATAAAAAAACATAATAAGTAGCCTGTGTTCTTCATGTTCTTTATTTGTACCAAATTTCATCAATATCCGTTCAGCCGTTCCGGAGACACCTTCAAACAAACATCCATCCATCCATCTAAACTAAACATTCGCATTTATAATATTAGCAAGATATAAACAGATAGCAGCTTACCTTCGAAACCTTTGGCCAAAAAGTTAGAGTAAAGAACTTGAGCAGTTGCTTAAAGTTAAATGCGACAGCTTCCTTGCCTTTTTTGTAGAAGGTGTTGTTTTCTTCGGCATGCGAGTCGATATTGAGGCCGAAAGCACATGTGGCGATGACGTCATTAGCGTAGCGTGACGACAATTCCTTGCAGTCTATGTCGATTATATTCTCTACAAAAAATATCTTTGTCAAAACGAAGTTATCCAGTAGCTAGCATTTGCGGCTTTAATCCATCGTTTAATTACAAATTGAAATAAAGTTTTAAAAAATGCCTACTTCCTGAATTTTCTATCTTCATTTTAAGCGAGTTTATCATCTTATCGCCAACTTCTACCATGAACGGTACCATCGAGCGTATCTTGAAGCTGGTGAAGGCTGGGCTTAGAATAGATCGCATCATTTTCCATTCTTCGCCTGGAAAAGTATGCAATTCTTAGTCCGAAAAATTCCAATGTAATTATTACACATGTTAATTTTTAAACTTTTTATCATAAAGTGACAAATGAGTAAGCAGCCGCCAGAATACGCCCATATAGCGAAGCGACCGCTGCCCACAGACATCGGCAAATGCAGATGCGTTGCCTACCTTGCCGGAGCAGTGGCGCTTGACATTCTAATAAAAAATAATGTTTGATGTCAGTTTTCTTATATATGTACTTCTCCAATGAGTGGCTCTACTCTAAATTATGAGTGTGAATTAATAAATAACTGGTATATACTTTGATTGAAGACCATGACCAAACCAAGATACCTTTTAACGAAAACAAGTTTCTTCCGAAGCACGTATCAAGTTCCTCGTCAACAAACTTGCGATGATCCACAAAGTGTTCGAAGTCCTTCACGGTAATAGATTTTATGAGATCAATGTCCTTTATCATCACCACAGGATCCAGGAATTCATATTTGCCTACAAATCTAGAACCAAGAAATAATTAAATATTGAACTCCACAATGACAGTACATTAACATAATACGTAAGTAATCTTCCATTGATTTTAGTTTGTTCAAATCAAAGCACATTAACAATAAATTATGTACTTAAATAAAAAAAGCTTTGCGCTATTAGACTTCAAATAGAAAGATTTGCTATTTATGACGATCGTAGAAGAAGTCTACTATGAGCACATAATATTTTGGGTTCATACTTAAGCCATCGACAGAAATCTACATAAACTAGCTACCTGTCTCCAGGGCCGACGTTGTAAATCCTGTCCGTGTTGTTTGAAGCATGCTCCTTGCGAAAAGTGATGCGCGCCATGTTGCCGAGGATGGGAATCGGCGTGAGGCTCTTGACGCCGTACCTCCTGAACCTGGAGTACACGTGCCGCAAGTACAGCGTCAGCCCCACCGCCAACGTCGATAGCAACACCAATAATATCATCACCTGTTAATGAACCTTTGTAAGTAACTGCATCAGAAAATATTTTTCTGTCGTTTCTGTATCCCCAAAGAGTGACAAAACGATACGAAGGGTTAAATTTTGCTGCACTATGCAAGCCATGTTTTCATTATTCGGCCCGAGTGCCCACGACTCTGCGCCACCGATGTTAATAAGGACCATAATACATTTAGTTTTTGGACATTTATCAGTTCTTTGTTCGTTAATTAAATAAAAATTACCATTTCATTGTTCAAATAATAAAATGTAGTGAAAGTAAATATGTAAGCTTTGAAAATACATGTATTGTGGATCTTATCGCCCACTTTTCGCTTTATCTTGGTCGATAAGTTTGATTATAATTGATTTAAAATCTTATCATTGAGTATCCATTATGTTAGAACCGTCTATAATTACCATTATATAACATTTTATCTCAATACATCCTATACATATGCAAGCTATACATATTTAATTAAACCTCACAATAATATCTAAGATAGGAAAAATGTATCAAAGAATAGTACCTGAAGACATTGTTATCAAAAGGCAAATGATGTGAGAAAGAAACGCGTAAGACCGAGAAAAATATCATAGCTAAGAAACATCACGGAGCAGAGTAAAAATTGCTAGCGTCAAAGACCGGTGCCGGCTCGAGCTGTATTCGCTAAGTCGACAGCCAAACTCCAATAGTTGAGAGGCGATTAAAGATATTTGTCATAGTCCATATTCATATGTCATGTAGTAGTTAACAAGATTGTGTTGTCTGACCATTTGATCTCTGTTTTGTTTTGAAGATTCATACGACTCGTACTACTATAATTATCTATTGTTATGTTCTTATCTTAAGTAATTCTTGTCGAATCATGCCTTATCATATAAACAATTCACTGTTTTGTCGACGATATTGTTTTTGTACGATCATTGCCTTTGTGAGGATGAAATACGAACATGAAAAATAATGGTGAATGGAATTCAAGCTTATTTTTCACTAATTTAGAATTTTATTGTTATTAATAATTTTTTTTTCGATGTAACCCTCTTTAAATTCGAATAAAAAGAAGGGGCGTGGTACATGGTACATGGTACATGGTACATGGTACGTGGTACATGATACATGAGAAAGGAATTATAATTACTAATAAAAACGCTACTATAAGTACTTTTTTTTTCATTTTGAACGAAGACAAACACTTTTTAGCCGACTTCAATAAGAAGGTGGTTATCAATTCGACTGTATTTTTTAATGTGGGTTACCGCGAAGCTCCGCCCCTGATGCTTCGATATTGATAAAAACATTTTTTTAGAAACCGACTCCAAAATAACAATAATTATACAATGTAGACATATTACAAAAAAGAGGAGAACTTTCTTAGTTTCGAGTATTTTCATGACAATATTTTGTTTCTTTTTAGTGTTTTTTGTTAGAGATTTTTTTTTTAATGTTGCTCTCTATCCCGCCTCTACCAGTTAATTCGATGTACATAAATGTGGCTTTCACCTTCACTCTTTTGATAGCTCAAAAAATTTCATGTCAAGTGATTCTCTGTGTTAAACACAGAGAATATGCCTACTTATGTTCATGGCTACCTGGCTAGCATATATGAACAAATCCAAATTAGTATTATAAGAAAACGTGTATAATAATAAATAACAAAAGCAATCAATTAAAAATCGTTATAATTTTTTTTTTTAATTTAAAACTGCCTGTTTTTGTATTGTGATAAAAAAATATGTCTCATGTCGTTATGATATGGATGAAGGTAGATCTCCCACAGGCTCTTAGACTATATTCACTCAACTCTGTGTAAGGATTTTGTTCCTACTCTAACATAACTCAAGAAGTACAAAGTAATAAATCTTTAAATAAATATAATTAAAATAATACTCACTATTGCTTATTAATTTCGCTTTTGTTAAAAATGATTTAAAAATAAAGTACAGTTTTCTAATGATCCACACTGTCGGCTGCAGACGACGAAACTGATCGTCTCAAACACATGATTTACGTATTTATATCTGGCTATATATATACTTACATCCAGGTCCAGCAATGATAAAACAAAAAAAAAACAACCAAGATTAAAGTAGTGTACAGATAACGTATACATGTACTAGTTGTGCCCGCGACTTCGTCCGCGTGCAATATTGTTGGTTACAACAAATGTGTGCAAAAATATTATTGTAACATTTTATTATACTTGTAAAGTGTAACTTTGTGTAAATTGTGTGTGTGTTAATCCAATAAATTATTATTATTATTATTGTCTTCGGGTGGCATTTTAATTATTTAGGCTAATTATTTTACTTAAGGAACGAGACATACGTTGATGTATGAATGTGGAAGAAGAGAGTGTGGTGTCTCAGGACCGCGACAAATAGAGGTCCTTGGTCTCTGCCTATCCCTCTGGGTTACAGGCGTAAGTTTAATTATTGTATTTAACTTAAAGTAATAAAGAATTACAAAAAACATATTAAGCCTACTAAATATTCACAAAAACGTCATATATATTCCCTTACAAATCTTCACCCCTATACCCTTTCGTTATAATGCATCCTTGAGAGTAAACTTTTACAAACTATAATAAGTTAAAGCGATATAAAAAGCTAATACATATGACAATTAGTGTCAAGTACCACATGTCGGAGAAACAATTAAATATAGTTAATAAATTATGGTGAACTAAGTGCAATTATTAGGCTTAAACATCTAATATATAAAATTCTCGTGTCACAGTTTTCGTTCCCGTACTCCTCCGAAACGGCTTGACCTATTCTCATGAAATTTTGTGAGCATATTCAGTAGGTCTGAGGATCGGCCAACATCTATTTTTCATTTTTTTTTAACTGCGCGCGGACGGAGTCGCGGGCGACAGCTAGTTAATATTATATTAATATATAACGTTTCGTGATTGTTGTAAATGATTGAGCAAAATTAACGAGGTCCATTCTTATCTATGTTAGTTTGCGTTTGCTTTGTCATCGTCTGCTTTATTCGTTTTCGTCAAGTCAATGTGTGAAACAAAAGCGTTTACTTAATTTGAAATGACGAAATTTCTTTATGAAAATTCATTCAGATCATCTTTTCTTTGCTTTGAGGAGGTGTTGTAGCTACTTTTATTCTTTTTTCTTTCACCCGATCATATCTAAGTAAATTGGAACATATAACCCTATATATTCATGAGGCCGAATGTTAGAGTGATGTTAGGGTCGACTAATGTAGCAAAAATACAGTTGTGATAACGCATGTACATGTCTAACATATGGTCCACGAAAAAAAAAACTGTCAAAGGTTGCAGCAAACATAATTTAAAATCTTCCCGAAATAATTATTGTGCCGAGGAAGTATTCCAAATATAGTATGCATTCGTTTTTTTGTTAGTTTTAAGCGTTTTATTTTGAAGATTTTAATGTGAACCATCTCATCATTAATCACTTTTTAAACTTCAAATTCGTAAACCTTAGTCCTATGTGAGTTTCCACTGTGAAAAACATATTTAAAACATATTGACAACACTCTCAATGTATTTGAAATCAAAGATAGCATGTATTTTTGCATTCAAGTAGTGTTTATAAGTAAAAGTTCAAACTCAGGACGAAGAGTACTTATGAGTCATATACTCCTACTATCAGGTTATAGTTCCGTCAATATAACAGATAAAATATATACTTGTGTTAAGTCCATGTAAATAATGTTATTAAGTGCACAGACTAATGACTTTGTTACCTGTATATCTGTACATAATGTTATGCCCCGCGGTTTTATCCATCTCTACGTTACCAAACATTATTCGTCTCCGAGCAACCTAAAAACTAACTAATTGGTCCCAATCGGTCGAAATATCTCAGGGCCCATTTCGTAACTCGCACCAATCAGTACTTAGTGGCCCATAATTATGGAAATTCAGTTTTAAAGAATATCTTAATATTAATTGTCATTTATCTGAATTAAACAGTTTGCTCAATAGTTTTTTTTTAACAACTTTCAAACAAACTCTTCAACCTTATTTTATTAGTATCGATATAAGTACTTAGCGATTGATTGCAGTTGCACACATGGAAGATGCATATTGTGTTTATATAAACGTACATACATACACACACTAGATCTATAACATCACGTCTATATAACAAGTTGGTCCTTCGCTGGCGTTGCATTTGCATAAGGACTTACTTTAAATATCAGTGTAATTAATACAAGTGATAATACAACAGCAAGAAAAATAATCTTGTTTCTCATAATACAAAGTAAACGTGTGCATATCTTTAAGGTTTTAAGGTAGTTTGTTTTGTTTGTTTTTTTAATTGTCGTTTGTTTAGTTTGTAAATGTATTGGGTAGTTCGATAACTTAGTGCCGACTTTTACTGACATTTGACATCCAACACATTTTAATTTTGGTATAATTTTACTACCAGTCGCTTTATAAACTTAAAGATGAATGTCAAAGAATAAATATGTAATGAATCTTAACTCATATAGAAGTCATATAGACTAACGTAACAATTTTTAAGGATAAATTTTCTAGAAGAATGAGTTTATTCAAATACCTAAACAGTAATCGCGACTTCGTCAGCACGAAATTGAAAAAAATACCCTATAATATTTCAGCATAAATCAGTTATCTTCCAGTCAAAATCAGTCTAACCATTTAGGAGATCACTTGAAACAAACTTAGACTTGCGGACGGACAGATAAAAAAAAATGTTTATAAGTAAATCATAAACATTTCGATATTATATACAGAGCCTTAAATTTTAATAATAGTTTAGATAGATAAAAACTTTTGTAATCTAATAAATATCCGTCTACGCCAGTAATTGAATCTTAATGCAGTGAACCGCGCAGTAATACATTAAAAAAGGTAACAATATATACCATAACTAGTAACTAAATATATGCTAACTAGTGATGCAACGGATGTCTGTTTCCGTTTCCGCAAGTGCGGAAGTTCCGCATGCTTTTCAACATCCGTTTCTGCTTCTGTTTCCGCAACTTTTATAACGGAGATAAAACGGAACTTTACGACGGCTGAGAGATCCAAATGCGCGGCGCGAGACGCGCAGTCCGTGCGCGGCCTTTCGTTACTTGTCGCATTTGTTTGTTTACGTACTATTTTGTGAATTTAAGCGCGTAATATTTTCTGCTGCTGTTTGAAACAATCAGTTTCTCTTGCTGGAGTAAACTGTCTAGTAGTTGTCCATATAAAATTTGACAACTGGCAAAATGTTCCTATTTCATACTTACGAGTTTTTAAATGTACTTTTGAATAAGTGATAACCATGTAATATATCATCATCATTATTATCATCAGCTCACTATACATCCCCACTGAGGGGCTCGGAGCCTACCCCAAATTAGGGGTGACTAGGCCATAGTCAACCACGCTGGCCCAGAGCGGGTTGACTTCGCACATATCATTAAATTTTTTTCTCAGATATGTGCAGGCAGCATCACTATGTTTTCCTTCACCGTAGGAACGTCGGATAAATGTAAATATCTAAATCGAAAAACACATTGGTACATAGCGGGATTCGAACCCAGGCCCTGCAGATTGCAAGTCAAGTGCCTAATAATTATATCTTTTTCTAATCTAGATTTGGTGTTTTTGATACTTAACACATTCACTGTTTACAAAGTAAAAAATGTAACTGCTGGGAGCCAAAACTTTTTACGGTGAATTTTTATTTAGTATATCTGGGAGTGTTTGAACATATAGATAAATTAATAATGTTTTTTGTATTTGAGCGCTAGGGATGGCAATGGTTTAGTTCACTAATATGTAGATATTTGTTCCACGATTGCATTTCTGTTTATATGTTACAAGATTTTGACAAAATCAAGTTTTTCATCAAATTCCAGAATATTGAGTAAAACATGTAAGGATACTAATCAAAACCAGCTTTTATCTTCTCGGTTCAAGATCTTGTAACATTTCATACACACCCACACATACACACACGTACACACACATACAGGACATACATATATTTAAAAAATATACATACATAACATAAAGTTCAGCCTTAGCTTCATGTGATACAAGATATTTGTATGTTTGCCTCCGTACGAACGTGGTCACTACAACACTGTAAGAATGAAACTAATACTCTTTTTCGTTAGTTGACTATATTGCCAGAGTGGCCACACAAAGCAACATGGACTCGCTTCAAACGCCGGCGGCTTACTGGCTACTACAAAGTGAACGGGCCTCTCGCTCGGATCCGAGGGAGAGGCGCCGCTACTAATAGCTCTGCCCACTCGGATCCGAGTGGTCAGCAGTGAATGTATTAATAAAGAAATATATTTGTCGTTTATCAACACGAGTGGTTTGGCGAACATTAATTTGTAAATAGTGTAATTTTGTTTCCTGAAAATAAATTAAAAAAAAAAACGTATTTTAACTTATTGCAGCACAGTAAAAATACATATATTGAAGGCTAAAGGACACCGATATCCAATGCCTTAATAAATTAAAAACGAATACAAACTGTTCTTACCAAAAAAAAATTTTGTAAATATGTTTTTTTATTATTATTTACACTTCTGTTTCCGCTTCCGTTTCCGTTTCCGTTTCTGCTAAAATTTATTTTTGATATCTGTTTCCGTTTCTGGTTCCGGTAAGACACTTCCGTTGCATCACTAATGCTAACCTCTAACTCTAAACAACTTCGCAATATAAATACGACTTGTCGCTAGTTCTTTATTTTAGAAGATTAATTTTTATTTAAGAGAGCGTCGGTGGCTCAGGGGTTAAGCACTTGATTTGCAATCTGCAGATCCTAAGTTAAAATCCCGCCATGTAACAATGTGTTTTACATATCTGAGAAGAAATTCAAAGATATGTCTGAAATCAACCCGCATTGGGCCAGCGTGGTTGACTATGGCCTAGTCACCCCTAACTTAGGGTAGGCTCCGAGCCCCTCAATGGGGACGTATAGTGAGCTGACGATGATGAATTTTTATTTGACACATTTTTTATTTTGTTATACACGCACATTTAAATATGTATATTTCGACTCTCGGACTAAAAATGTTGTAATGGAAGTCTGGTACATTGTTATATTGAAATATTCTTAAAGATATTGTGCTATTTAGGCACTTCATTTTTCCTAGTTCTAAAAAATATATTTCACTAATTAACTAATTTACAAATATTTGTTTTGTTAGTTTAAATATTGCGTCTTGCAAACAACAAGTCTTTTACGCAGCTAACATCGCGTCCACTTCTTATCTCTCTGTTAGTCGTCATTATTTACTTAAGTACTCTTCATTATATCTATCGTCTACTATATATGACTCGTAATATGACTTGTCAATTTCAGACGTCGTATTATTAACGAAGTGACAATGCAAATTAACAATGAAAACAAAGAATCATATTTTTGATAAGAATCTTTTAATCTGAAGACCTACATGTCCACTGTATTATTTTTTATAACAAGCAACTTTTAAAGTTAGGGTGGCCTGGTGGCCAGGTGGCTGGTTGGAAAGTGCGGGTTGGATGACTTCCCACATATTTTTGAATTTCTTTGCAGATATGTGCAAGGTGCATCGTGATAATTTCCTAAGTCGTGAGAACATCTGTATACGAGTATATGAAATTCAAAAATTCAAACCACATTGGCACATAGCGGGAATCGATCTTAGGACATATTTATAAGACAAGTCGTGTGCTTAACCGCTGCGCCACCGACGTCCTCTTGTGGTAGTTACATGTTTGTTTTGATAGATGCTGTTGCTAGTGGTGTGGGTGGTTACTGCGGTGTGCGCGGTGTGGTTGTACTTCCGGCAGACGTACACGCGATTCAGCCGATACGGCGTGCGCTCGTTGCGTCCCCTGCCGCTCTTCGGCAACATTGCCAGGATCACAATGCGCCAGGAGCACTTCTCAGACAGCATTGAAAGGCTCTACGGTGCCTTCCCTGATGACAGGTTAGGTTTATTTAATGTTGTTAAGTGCAGAAATATATGCTTAAACTCAAAACGAACAACAAAAAGAGAACCTTTTATAATTGCTGTTTCAGGTTTGTGGGCAGATACGAGTTCCTTAACCCGATGGTGATGATCAAGGACATCGAGCTTATAAAGAAGATAGCTGTGAGGGACTTCGAGCACTTCCTCGACCACCGGGCCTTCGTCGACGAGCAAGTCGACCCCTTCTTTGGACGAAATCTGTTTGCTTTAAAAGGTTACAAAGCTTTATACTAATTATAAAGATTTTATTTTTGATTTGTTTAGTGTAATTATATTATTATCATCCTAAATTCAAACTAAGGGGAATCTTAAGGAACCTGAGTACGGCAGAAAATTTAGGAGTAAGCAATTGTGAACTTGAGGTGAACGAGTCAATTTACAATAATAATGTAATTGTGTATAATTTGTCGCAACCTACAATAGTTAATATTAGATAAATAAATTTTATTAGCAAGATAGCCATTACTGGGTACCTAATTGCGCATAACACGTTACCACGAGATATATCATAGATACAAAACAGGTTTCGAGATAATGTTTGTTGTGAATGATTTGCACAAACAGGTCAGGAGTGGAAAGACATGCGATCTACCTTAAGCCCCGCCTTCACTAGCTCTAAGATGCGACTCATGGTGCCCTTCATGGTCGAAGTCGGCGAAAAGATGATGGAATCTTTAAGGATGAAAATGAAGAACTCGAAAGGTAAGTTGCAACTGTTTTGAAAGAAACAGATCATTTTTAAACAAGCAAAATACTACTTTATACTTTCTTTCTTTTAAAAATTCTTTCAGCTAATTGTATCGATGTGGACTGTAAGGATTTAACGACTCGGTACGCGAATGACGTCATCGCCTCATGCGCCTTCGGTCTGAAAGTGGACTCGCACACGAACAGAGACAACGAGTTCTACAAGATGGGCAAAGTTGCTTCCACTTTCGACTTCAATCAGTTGCTCAAGTTTCTGTTGCTTGTTTCTTGGCCCAATATTTCAAAGGTTTCTTTCCATTTAATAAATATCATCCAGTTAAATATCATTAACAAGCATACAAACAAAACTCATTGCTTTATTATCTTGTTCAGGTTCTTCGCGTGAGTCTGTTCACGCCGGCGATAAAGAACTTCTTTCTAAATCTGGTGCTAGGCACTATGAGCGATCGCGAGGCTAAACAGATTGTCAGACCTGACATGATACATCTGCTGATGGAAGCTAAGAAAGGTAACGAACCAAGTGTGAAAATTCACTACGATCTCCAAACAACGCCATCTAGTCGTTAATTCGCGAAACTATCGTAAAGTCAATTCCAAATATAACACTCTGAATTTGTATAGGTCGGTTGACACACGAAGAAAAATCCGCCGCTGACGCAGATGCGGGCTTTGCCACGGTCGAAGAGTCGACTGTTGGTAAGAAAAATATAGACCGAGGTAAGTTCTCGCTAATTTAATCAATGCGGTTGATTTTTTAATTCCGGATAATACATAGTTTCATTTTAGTTCACTAAACAACAACGACTCGGGCCTGTGAGGTGTACACTAACATTTGAAATGTTAAAAGAGTTGAGTTGTGTGAAATTACTGTATCGTGTTGCAGTGTGGTCGGATACGGACCTAGTGGCGCAGGCGGTGGTGTTCTTCATCGCGGGCTTCGAGGCGATCTCCGCGGCGATGTCGTTCGCGCTGTACGAGATGGCGCTGCACCCCGACGTCCAGGAGCGCCTGCACCGCGAGATCCGCGAGTATGACGATAGGAACAAGGGGGCGATCGACTATACTTCCATACAGAGCATGACCTATCTGGACATGGTGGTATCTGGTTAGTGTTTTAATCAATAAAAAACGCTACTTACAGTCCTTTAGAAAAAAAGAAACAGATTTATGTTTTGCAATGATTTTGGGATTTACGAATGTTTGTTCATTTCAGAGGTGCTCAGACTGTGGCCACCCGCTTTAGCATTGGACAGACTCTGTGTCAAAGATTATAGCTTAGGAAAAGCAAATAAGGATTGTACTCTTGACTATGTGGTAAATCTTTGTCATGAAAATATAGCATTAGTTTATAAATTAAGTTAAGGCTTTGTTATACTTCTTTATTCTTTCTTAAACATCTAAGTGACATGTTTAGTTAAAGCCAACGTTTCCATTGTTAGCAACATGTTTTAGGTGCGCAAAGGCGAGTCGATCATGATCCCCGCGTGGTCTATCCACCGCGACCCCGCCTATCACTCACGGCCGCTCCATTTCGATCCGGAGCGCTTCTCTGAGGAACGCAGGCACCTAATCAAGCCTTTCACCTACATGCCCTTCGGCCTCGGGCCCAGGAACTGCATCGGTAAATATTGTTACAACTTTCGTTTACTATTATAGATACTTAATACTAACTTACCTTACTTATAATTGTATTCGCCAGGTTCCCGGTTCGCGCTGTGCGAAGTGAAGGTGCTACTGTACCAGCTGCTGCTGCAGGTGCAGGTTTCCCCTTGCGAGAAGACCTGCATCCCAGCCAAACTGTCCCCGGATACGTTTAACATTAGAATGAAAGGCGGACACTGGCTAAGGTTCACGCTCAGGGAGTAAGAAAAATATCCTACTGTTGAATTAATAAGTCAAGGCAGAGATTTCTTTACATGTTTTCAATAACTAAAAATTGTGAAATAAGTAATTAAAGTAAATTTTAATAAATATTATAAAAATAAATATTTTTTGAATACTAATCTACGCATCAATTCCTGCCATCTTGTGCCAGAACGTGTAAAAAAGCTTCGGAACTATTAAGAATTTCGAAAATAGATGTCGCTTTCGAGCATTTCTTTTTCAATCTTACTGACATCTATTGTCCAATAGTATCTAGTTCGCTTTTGTCTGCTAGTTACTAGATGTCGCTGTGAGTAATCTTTCAAAAACCATGTAACGGAATTGTAGATGGCAGTAGTGCTTGCTAAAAGTATTTTATGTTTAGTTTTGAATTAATAGAATAATAATCTAATTGGTTTATGTTACGTCAACTCAGTAGATCAGTAGCGATCTAAATCAGCGCTGGCATACAACTCCCATAATGAAGTCTTCATTGACGCCAGTGAGTAAACAGACAGCCTGTTCTATGCTAGTCCAGTACAGAGCGATTGTATGGGACTTACACATCATTCCAGGGAAATTTTATCAGGACTTCAAATCGGGAGAAAATGGTGTCGTATTTGTAATTTTTGCTTTTTTTTAATAAAAATGTATTATGCTAAGACTGCGTCGGAAATCTAGTTCCTATGTAACGTAGTACTACGTTGATCCTCAAAGTTTTCAGCAGACATCATCGTTGTCATTCTTATTCCGCCGACTTTAGCTAGTTCCGAAAGTTGCTGGGTGGTCAGTTCTTCTCAACTCTTACTCTAATCCAATTTCTTACCCAAGGTCTTTTTAGTTCAATATTACCTTCGTCGGTAACTGCTTGTAGAATTAAATTTAAAATGTACTTATAAAGTGTCTTTCACTGTTACCTAGAAATCGTAGTCCCAGTAGTCTATAAAACGAATGAAGCAATATAGCAATATACATAGTTAAGCCTATATTTATGGTAAAAATTTTCAATTTTCTAATAAGGTAATTTTTTTGAATTGGACATGCATCAAACATGTTGATAGGGTTGGAAAAATTTTCAACCGCATCTTATTTGAACGTGATATATAGGGAATTATTTGTCGGTCGCTCGGTGTATTTAACCGCAGTAGAGATGAAAAGTGAGTATGGATGGATTGTGTAAAAGAGGATATGCGTAAAAAGGGTGCAAATTCAGATATGACGGCTGATAGAGATGTATGGAGGAGTAGTACATACTGTGCCGACCCTCAATAGGGATAAGGACAGGTTGATGATGATGAAAGATGAAAAGTGAGTGCCAATGAAATATTTTTCAGAGGTTAGGATAAAAATAAACAAAATGTCACATACATAATTCGTGTATTCGTCATCAATAACATGAAACAATCAGAACATAAGACTCTCTTCGATTGCACATTGGTCTGCGTCTGGCTTACAATATGACAACTACCAGTCAACCAAACATCAGGTCGTCTCTAGACGCAAACAAATAAACTAAACATAAACTAAATTAAACAAATATAATATACTGGAAACGAAACAGACTTAACGTGTACTTATAGAAATAAATATAATCTATAATATCTTCAAAATAAATATTTCGGTATAACTTTTTGTTATACCGAAATATTTCAAATTACAAAACAAATAAAATGTAAAATATATTATGCACCAATTCTATGATATACACAACTTTCAAACGAATTAATTTACAATAATCTCTTTAGATCAGAACTCTTATTTAAATATCAATACCTTTATACTTGAAAGTCATCAATTTTACGTATTTTAGTTACGTTTTATATTACAACATGTATTTCTTGGCCGTTGTACGAGCGTTTATCATCGTAGTTTGGATAAAAACAATAGATTGGTGATCGTTAGTTAGTCGTAACTGGTAGTCAGTATGTTGGAAAGCAATGAATCACGGCACGTTGTGTCACTGGGTGAATAAACTGGGATTTTATATGAACACAATTGTGTGACATCGCAACCCTGTGACGTACTGTGTGGCTAAACCTTTTACATACAATGATTTCACATTATATACATCACACCGCTCTATGTATGGTTCGAATGACTATAAAAGCGTTTTAAGTCTATTTTGTTTTTGTTTTTTTTTTATTTATTTGAAACAATCATTAATTCGAAAATAAACACGTGTAATATTAAATATATTTTTGTGATTTTATCGATATTTGGACTAGATATTAAATATTTTGAATTGCCTGTATATAGCAATGGTATATAAAACTTTATCAAAACACGTACCGCACATAGACATGACAGTGTGACTCTTACATAGAACAATAAACATTACAAGACACGGAATTTGTACTGCCAGTTATGTTTTTCAAATCCTGTACACAATTGACTTTTTGTGAGAGATACGAAAATGTAGCGTCAAACTATCGTTACACTTTCGTTTACTGAAATAAAAATGAACTAATTACTAAACGTCTTTTATAAGCAAAGCTTTGGAGAATTATTTAAACGGAAAGACATCGGAAAGGCAGCGTCCAGGCAAAGAAATGATTGTGTAAATGGTAGGTATTGTACAAGTTCATATCTATGAATATCGGATATTATCCACTTGACGAAATAAAAAAAGCACAGATACGAGGAAAAATAAAATTAAAATGATTGATGTACTATTTTAGATCACAGCAAATGCCTGAGAGTCGTAAACTTAATTCTAAACTTACTCGGTACAATAAGATTGTCGCAAACATAATTTTCTTCAACCTCAACCAACTTCTACAACTTAATCTTTGGCCTGCAGATCTTTTCTCCTGTCATTTAACTTATTGCACATCGCGCCAATAACTTTACACAACATTATCTTAAATCTAATAATTAATTTAACACTGAGAAAGAATTTCATTAATAACTATATAAAAATATACTCTAATGGATGATAAAATATGAACTCTGATGGAAATGGGAAAGATAAATTCGAAATTAAGTACAATATAAATTATAAACGATCAATAAGTATGGCAACTTGAGCTAGCCTAGCCTAGCCTAGCCTAGCGATTACTTAACCTCTATCGGAATGTCAAAGTTTGTTCAGACATACGTATATACGTACATATACGTATGTACTCATACCGCACTTATCACTAATGGTAACAACAATCAAACATCAAAAATATTATATCAAAATTTGTAAGATCTAAACAACCTTTAATAGTTCGAAACATCTCGACGATGCGACTTCATAAAGACATCGGAAAAATACAATTAAAATCATTTAAAAAAATAATATGGACACTTCGGCGGATAATTGACCGGACCACCTCCTCCGCCCCGCGCACCACCAATGCACCACCAGCGAACCGCACGTCGAGTGTGCCAACATGCAACATTGTCACAAACACATATCGAACCTTGACCATTTCCATAGCTATAGCCTAACTGCATTCCAATACCCAATAACTTGAGCGATACATCTATTTAATTCAATTTTCAGTAAATACACATTCTTTACATTGAAAACATCGTTGCTAGTTAATTGAGCTATAACAATACTTGTCACTCAGATGCATCTCCTCAGAGACACTCCTACATCAGCATAACCTTCGTTCCCACTGAGCATCATCAGATATTTTTATTTAACCTACAATTCACAACACAGTCTAATGGTGTGAGATATCATGGACGTCGAACTCCGATTTGACTTTGATGAAGTTGGGGTTGTCGGTGTTGAAGTCTGGCCCCTTGTGGCCGAACTGGTAGACGAGTCGCGCTGTGGGCACGGACACGAGCACCGCCTGCCGATAGTGGTAGCGCATGGCGCGGCTGAACTTTTCGAATGTCATATTGTCGTTCTGCTTCATGGTTCCCCACAACTTGGCCACCTCGTCCGGCTTCACGAACCTGACGACAAACAAATTACATATTACATATATGATTTTACAAGAATATTACATATAGATTGAGTATGTATTTCAGGGATAATGTAGCTTTATAAAAATCGAAGTGTATTTTTGTTATCAGTCTAGTAGTTTTTGAGTTTGTTGAACTTATTTCCTAATAAGCGAGATATAATTTCAAAGAAATAATAGACTAGTAGCAAATTAACACAAAGCCGTAGATTACACAATACAGCAGTGAGTACAATGCTATGGACTAACAACCCGATGGCAGTCAACCTCGATAACACAGACAGTGGCGATGTCACTGCTGTGCCAGTGCCACTGTCCAGTTAATCGATGATATTTATAAACTCATCGACACAGACAGTTATTGCTCAATTTTCTACTGATTACAGAAACAATTTCTTTCGTGTTTTATATCGCATTCAAGGTTCTAGACGCAATCGAGGTTGTCCTGAACGACAGAGTCCTTACAGATGTCAATGCAAACGAAATAATTGCAACAATAACAAGTAATACTTTATTATCATTGATTATATTAAATGAATATGTTTATCTCCGGCTACTTTACACCTTTCTTTATATCTAATAATTAAAACAGTGAATATAAAACTATATACTTATTTATAATGTATTTTGTTAAAAAAAATACAATTTAATAGACTTTAAATATGGTAATATTTCTATTGTTATGTATCAGATAACGGCGTCGGCAGCGATGCTCGAAGTAAATCTTGGAACAACTAATAACATATTCAATCATATAATTTGCCGGTGATTAAATAAATTCTCAGATAGAGTACTTATATAGATGCACGGCGCAAACTTAATGGTAACTAGTATTCAATAATCGTGTCAAGTTCTGATGCAAAATGTCCAGATAATTGTGTCGGAGTCAAGGCGCACTTGTTGGCGACGCGGCCGGCGCGGCTGTGGCACAGCGGGGCGGCGGGGCGAGTCTCACCGCCCAACCAACTCACACTCAACCAGATTCACAATAATCCGTTCAACATACGCTTACTGAGAAATATATTGAGTACAAGTAGTATAAAATAAGTTTTCTTTTGTTGTTTTAAGAGAAATATTGTTATATAATATAGACACTCGATCAAACTAGACAATGCCCTTTTCATTTTTCAAATGCATAATTTTACAATATATCTGTGACTCTACAGAGAATTCAAACACAAATATGTTTTCCTTGTAGTAAAAAAGGAACATACAAAAACATTAAATGTCACGTAAATTATACACAAATAATTTCACTTATTATTTTCAAGAAAATCTCTTAATATAAACAGTTTCTTCATAATGTATAATAATTCAAGTGTCTTTACGACGGTTATTAGATTATAATCGAGAACGCGTACTTGAGAATTAATAGTTAAATAAATATCGCATTTAAAGATTAACAAGCGATCGTAAAAGTTTTATGAACATGTTAAGATTCTGGGCCGCGGCTGCGGAGCTGAGACATACCGACGTACAAGCACTTACGTTTCTTTACCGACTGATTTCTAGTATTGGAGATTTAACTTATTATAACGTAGAACAAATTGAATGCCTTAAATATTATTGCAAACATGTGTAAAATTACACACTCTTGATGTGTATTACACTAATCAGTGTGCGTACACATGTGTATTTAGATCGAGATGATGAAATAATTGATTAATTGTAATCATGGCGAACCGGATTGTAAATAAATATTTAGCAGATGATCTTATTATAAGAAATGATAGTTTTCATTTCATTCCAATGTTAGAATAGCACGCAAATAAGTAGCTCCAAGTGAAGTGGCAAGTAATCAGACAATGGAAATAAAATGTTGCTAATTGCAGGACCACGGCCACGGCCGATACTATATTTGTCTCGGTAATTATACAATTTATAAATTAATTACATTAAATAAACATTTATAAGCAAATAGCTTCATAATATAGTTCACAAATAAAGATATAGAAATTGTAATAACTATTTTTGCTATATAAATACTTTGTTACATATTTAAAAAAAATAAAAAAGGTATTATGGCTTCATTTATTTGTTTTTCAGCGAGTCAAAACATTTGTGTGACGTATTTTCACATTTATAAGAAAAACTAGCTGTCTGCGACTGCGTCCGCACGGAATTAAACAAAAAACTTAAGAAGTAGCTTATGTGTCCTTCCAAACTATGTTCTTCATCTGTGCCAAATTTCATCAAGATCCGTTAAACCGTTACGGATATACATTCTAACAAACTTCCATCCATCCGTCTAAACTTTCGCGTTTTTAATATTAGTAAGATTTAAGCTGAAGTCTTATAAATGTTGACCACAACTTAATGAATATGATGAACAAACGTTGTTGCAAGTATATACGAAGAATTGTCATAATACCACAGAGAACAAAGAAAGTCAGGAGCCGACTGTTGAGGTTTTGTGTTCAAAGACTTTAGACCAGTAATCACGAAGGCCATTACAGTCTTGGCCGCTATCTACACATCGCTGGCAACACTAAAATACATTTTATAACTACAGTAGAATCCACTTTAAAATCTATGCGCATCACTTGCTCGCTAGTGCTGTGTGCACACTTCACGAATACCTAGCAAGAATTTACAATACTTTTCGAACATAAGACACGGACATAACCGCGTACAACAGCTAGTGTTCCATTCACACTAGCTCGTTAGCTTACAGAGTGACTCGTCGCAACGTCCTTTAGCCTAAGCTGTAGTAACGACCGCCAGAGGTCGCCACTCGCGGCACATGCATAATGCAAGCACGTTATAACAACAATAAAAACAAGCCTTGTATCATATCATTATAGAATTTTTAATTTCATCTAAATCCATTCAATGTCATAGAGTAACTATTTTAATTTATAATTTCAAAGTTTACTGTCATTGTTTTAGTATTTGTTTATTTTATGTGTAGCGTAATGTTTGCATTTATTTTTTAAATTAATTCTACAAGACGATTATGTAATTTTTCATTTATTATAATGAAAATAAATAAAATGGCACAATTAAAAATAGTGCATTTAGTCAAACAATAATTGCCATGTCTACTATAATTAAAAGTTTTTTTTTCAATAATTTATAATATATTACATTAACTCCACTATATGTAGGTAATTAATAATGTTCAACCCTGCTATTCAGGACAAAAGGCAACAAACTCGGATCGCATAAACATATGACATCACGTTGCTTGATGCCTCGTTGGCCTCAAGCCCAAGTCGTTCAGCAAGATGTCAGCTTCGTACGGACCCTTGATATAATATCGTCGACCTTGCCGCGCTGGTCCGCAGTCGCGGGCCGTGATTCATGGGAATTTGGATGCGCTGCGCGTGCGGCCACGCCGGCCTTGCCTCGACGACTATCGCGTATCAGCTGGGCCAAGGGGCACACGTGATCTGCATTAACAACGTTTTAATGTACACTCACCTTTATATTCAAGACATAATACTTTTCTGCTCCACTAATTTTATTAATAAACGTAATTTGACGCATTGAATTACGATTTCTTGACGGCATTTTGACATAGAGTACACTAATGTTTGGACTCAGGAGAGCATGGTCATAGGCCCTGTGCAATTGCTTGAAAATCAAGGTAACTGAATTATTTCTGTCAGTAATTATAACGACTGAATTAAAATAATTTATTCTTGTCCAAAATATGTACAAAAAATGTTTTCACAGTATTTTACGTTAATGCGGAATTAAACAGGAAATTCTTATAATAAAAATAAACTATATGACTAAGTATTCAAACAATTTTCCAAACAAATCCAATATGAGAGAACATATCCAGATTACAATAGACACTACGTGAGTTTGCAAAAGTACGTGTTGTTAACGTACATATTTTGTACACAGGTCGGTGTTGCGAACACGAAAATGCAATATGTCCGACTATTCAAATATAACATTGATAAAACCTCTACGAATCCGTAGTACTCGTACATTTTACATATTTAAAGGAGTAGTTTTTAAAAAATTGAAATATTATCATAATAATTTGGAAATCCGTGTATAGAGACACAATGATTCGTTCTCATTGACATGTCAAATCACGTGTGTGACATGACTCTAAATTAATGGTTTTCTTTTTTCAAAAATAAAACGTAACTTTACTTCAAAACCCTATCATTGTTATTTCAGTGGCGACATTTTAAAGAGGAGTGAATGTGTGTTTTTCTAAGAATTTCCACTGCTTAAACAACTCTACAAAAACATATTACTTTTATGTTTCTCGGCAGTGAAAACTCAAAGGTTTTCGATCTGACTGTCTGACTTAATGGGAGCATAAGTGTCGTATAATGGCATATAGTTTACGATTACAAGTAATAACAAGCAGTCATCTGTCCTGCGGGTGAGTCAATATCACCACATCACCTTCGAGCTCGTACAAAACCTGTCGCATTTGAGTCAGACCCTCTCCCCCTCTTGCATACCCCTCGCGAAATCAATGACATCGTTTTCAAGATATTTGTTATGCATTTTTAGGGTCTGATGAGTGTACTTATGTTGAGTAACTGTTTATGTTAACACAAATATTCTCTTTTTAGCACTTAAATGGCAAATTATCTTCATATCTGCGTTTCAATAATATTAAGTCGTAATAAATTGTTATTTTTATGTAAGAAAAATGTATTAAACGTAAGTTTGATATTTATTCTGATTTTTTTTTTCATCACTCAGGACGTATTGAGGCAAAAGTTTTTTGCAACGAACCTCAATGTCGTATTTTATTTATAAAATGTATATTTAATTTTGCTAATTTTCATATCTGATGCACTATTTTAAGAATTCTTTCTCAGAAGCATACGTGCGGCAACACAAACAACATTATTTACCTATTCGTCACAAATGCTCGATTTTCCCGCTTTTTTGCGAAATAGGGACATGCAGATTATCGCTTATCAATGATCATTTCAACTTATGTTTATTGACATGGATAAAAACATATTTTACTATCATTTTGAAATAAACCTTATCTTTCATTACTTTAGCTATATTATGTTGAAATAAAATACTCATATTTTAGTTACAGGTCTGCATAAATTCAGGCCATTTTTATTAACAAAATATCCTATCACGTAGAGCATACAAAAAACGCCTATTTCATATATTTTCTAGAAATGTATGTAGATATCTGAAACTACATCAAGGGATATTCATTTGTCTTGGAAAAGGGGAAGAACCGTGCGGCTATATACATACATTATATATGTAAATTTACATTATGTATTATTATGTAACTTAATCTCGATGAATGTCACAGGTCAAATATGTAGAGAAGCTAAAATCTACAGTAATTTCTTAAGTAACAAAATAAGGAAGTGTGGTGAACAAATTTTGATCTGTTACCAGCTGTCAACGATATTAAGATAATATCACTGATAACCGTCTTTTATCATTCATCATGACTACGAAACTGACACACGGTGTTACCACATTCTGACCTACACCAGGACTATACAACGTTGCATTCGTGACGTCATATAATTATTAAAAACCTTTCTTACTTTAGTATATTAAAAATTTAAAAGTTGACACAAATTTCATGCAAAATTTAGACAACTAGAGTTTCACAAAAGCCAACTCTAATCGTTTATTAGAACTTGACTTGGACTTGGCTTTTGTGAAAAGTTTGATCATCTCCTTCCATATAACCTATTGTTAAATAACAAATTTCCATTTAAATATCTTTTTGTGCTAATGTATGAAAGTTTTTTTTTATTATCTAATGTTGTCGAGTGACATCCTGATGTCTTCTAAGGTTGCTTTCAGTATACAATGTCTAGACATTAATCTGAACTGGTTTTTGTTTAATTTTAAATATTCTTATGTACGTGTTATACAAGAAAGTTATTTCAAGTAGATAAAACTGGCTAAACTTTTATCTTAATCATAATATGACGTATTTAGTATCACATACAAAAGAGACTATCTATGTAAGTGTACAAGGCACGCGTTTGTTGACTTTGTGGCAATGAAAATCTTCTATTTCATTACACAATACATCATCTATGTACATAAATATTATGTATACAGTATTGTTTTGACGCCACATGACTTAGGTATTATTTCTTAGTAAAATCATGGTCGACTTGTGCGTTTCCTACACCTAGTTATAACATGAGGCGTACATTTTTGTATAATGCACTTTATTAATAGAAGCAAATGATAATTATGATTACTACGAATACCTGCCCTCCTTCCATAATATTAATCCATGCTCATCGAATACATAACAAGTTAAAAGCGCATGTAAAAAGGTTATCTCCAAAATAAACAACGCGCCATTGACGCCCGGTTTCCTGTACGTTGTCCTGAATTGACACTCGATTGCACACCGCTATCTACTGTCTGTCAATAAAAATTATACCCTAAGACATTGGCCTATAAGTGCAAATTCTTTCCGGCGGTGTGAAGACCAAAACTGTTTTTTTACGAATTCAAGGCGTTTGCGAATTAATGCTTTCCAGGTATTTCGAGAAGCTCGCGGAGATAAACAAACAGTAGTAGGATGACCAGCATTCTGCTCGGAAGTTCTGAATACGACTTCACTTTAATTACGCTTAGCTTATCTAATTGTTATACCAAAATCTACCAACAAAGTCGTGTGTTACATAAAATACTTGTAACTAATTCAAGAGCATATATGTACAAGAAATATACAGTGACGTACCATGCGTATTTTTCATTTGCATTTACATCACTGTACTTACCAAGAAACATAAACTCGTGTTCTGCGAAGTTAAAAAAAATCGCTCTCGGAAACAATTTGTTTTGGTAGCTAGAGCCAGAAAGAATTATATTAAACTCTATTTATGAAAAAATTCTGAAATTAAAATCTTCTTAATAATAAGAATCTTAAGCGATATTAAACAATATTGATAGCTAGGAGGATAACACAAGCTATGAATTCAGGCAGATACGAAGTGTCCGTGTCCCGCCGGGTAGTAAATCAGCCGCGAGCCGCAGCCAAGTGGTACGTCATCCAACTCTTGGTAAACTTCAATGCGTATGATTGTGGAATTAAATCACCTCATTTGTAAATTACAAATGTTCAACTTTATACAGCGATTACTGTACTGAGTTACTTGGAATAAACTACACATTGAAAAAACAAGCAAATGTTCAAAAAGGAAAAATCTTTGATAACTATTGCAGAGGAATTTGGATTACCTTATTTTGTTATCCTGAATTAACAATATTTTTACATAAATAAATTATATAATTTCATGAATACTTGTCCGCATATTCTCAAAAGTCAAGTAACCGCTCGGCGAATGTTAACAAATATTATTTTGGGGTCAGCGTGAGTTTTATATGCAAAGAGGCTTCGTGTCACTTCGCAAAGTTCTCAAATCCAAAATAGGAGGGACCCTTGACACTCTTTGTTTGTTGCGGTGTCACTTTAAATACATACATCGATTATTTTATTGTCACTTTAATATCCTACAAACATCACTTAACCTTGGATGTTGGAGATTTTCGCTTGTAACCTTTTTCACCTTTTGTAGTGCACTTTATTGATGCCAAAAATTAAGAAGACGTAATTGAGGTTATCTGAAGGTGTGATGGCATTGGAGGAATTTAAAATATGAGGGAAATTCGATTTAGGTCAGTTGTAACTTAACTCCTTTAAGGTAATGTAAGGACGACATATAAATATGTATGTGATTTTATCATATCACTTTTTTGTGAAGTGCAAAAAAATTAAAGATTTATCGATGTCCATTTTAATGCTTTATCGTGGTAATATTGTTACTTAGTCAATTTAATTATGCCAAGTTAACTCAACATTAAAACTTATTTATTAGTAGTAGAATCATACTAATATTATAAATGCGAATGTTTGGATATATGGATGGATATTTGTTACAAGCTATCTCCAGAACGGCTCAATGGAACTCGCTGATGAATTTGGCATAGATGTAGAACACTTTACTTTAATAAGTAGCCTATGTGTTCTTCCAGACTATGACATATAAACGTGTGAAATAAAAAAATAACTTAATAGTTATTTTTTTATTTCACACGAAAGGAGTCGCGGGCGACAGCTATGTAGTAACGTTACAAAAAAAAAAGAACTATTAAACATCAATCTAATCTTCTAATATTTACATCGAAATATAACTTATTGGTGTGCGCCTACGCCATTTCATAAGTTATAAGTTTTATGTAATTACGCAACTACCTATATCAGTGATTCTCAACCTTTTTTTTGTTGCGGCACATATTTAACGATTTCAAAATTTGGCGGCACACAAAGAAAAAGAAAAAAATTATTACAAATTATATTAGAGATTATATTAGAGATTATATAACAGAAGACTGTGCGCCGACTTTAGACATATTCCTATTGCTATGCACGTCCCTTCATCATAATTTGGCACTAATCCACAAAAAATAATTTATTTTTTGTGGATTTAAATATATATTCATGTTGAAAATATCTTTCTTTTTAAATGATATAATTTAATAATATTAACATTTTTTATACATGCAAAATTTGGCGGCACACTTTTGAAATTTGGCGGCACACAAAAGTGCCGCGGCACAGTGGTTGAGAATCACTGACCTATATAATTGAGGATGATAAATCTGCTGTTTTATAGGATAATTGTTTTAGGCAAAAACAAGCCAATTTGTCCTGTTTTGTCTAAAACTTGATGAAAACACCTATAATTACATATTCAAATGATCACGCCAAAATCAATGGAGACGATAATTTATAAGTATTTAAATATTTTCTGGTTATAATTTTGTGATTTATATTTTTGGATGCAAAAAAGATTCACGTGTAAAATAAACTCATCTCGTTCCATTGTACGCGCAGGAGCGAGACAGCACGTACACAAATATTATATCCACCAGACAGTGTTGCGAATCCGCGTCAGAGAACCCAGTCCGACCACTTCTCAAATCTTGATTATGGCTGACATATTAAAGAAAACACATATAGACGTAACCAGATAAACTACACGTATCTTTTAATTTATACGACCTTTAGATATTTAAAATATAGTACTAAAATGTGACGTCAGAAACATTTCGCACTAGCTTAAACTACGTAAAAAAATTCATCAGAGATTTTTTTACTTCAAAATTATGTTTTTAAAAGAAAAAAAATGGATAAAATGAATATTAATGCATAATTATTTGATTCTTTCCGATACCAAAGCTACAAACAAAAATGAACCGAAGTGAATAGTTTTAGAGTTACTTTTCTTTTCCAACTATTTGGAAGATCGTCTTGGGTGTAGCAAGTCAGAGTGGCAAACACCCCACCACCAGCCTGCAGCGACCTGCCGCCTTAGTGACTTGACCACGGGCTGTTGTCCCCGCCCCCCACACTTTTTATAATTATTAATGTCTGCAGGAGAATAACAAAGTTAATTTATTTGGCTTTTTTTTCTATTCCCAACACTATATATAAACACAAACCAGTTTTTGCGAGCTCTAAGGTCATGTCACACTTTTTATACAGATGCATAACATCTGTCTGTTGATTTTAAAAATTAATTAATTTAAAAAATGGAGAAGAATAGTTTTGTTAAAGAAAACAATGCGGACAGAATAAGAACTTTTAGGATGTACTAATACGTCACAAAACAAGGAGATATCTACTTATAAAATCTATACTTTCCTGAGAAAGAGACCTATCTCAATGACTTAAATCCACTACATATTATTTAAACGAACAACTAATCTATATATATAAAAGAAAGTCGTGTTAGTTACACTATTTATAACTCAAGAACGGCTGAATCGATTTGACTGAAAATTGGTGGGCAGGTAGCTTAGAACCAGGAAACGGACATAGGATAATTTTTACCCCGTATTCTATTTTTTATTCTGCGCGGACGGAGTCGCGAGTAAAAGCTAGTAACTCAATAAAAAAGTGTGAAGCCATTTATTCTGATGGTATACAATGTTGGCTAATCTTTGTGCATACGAGTAGTGCACTGAAGAAACTACTTTGATCTCACTTTTAGTTTCGTAATATTCAATCGTGACGCATCTTTAGCCAACGACCATATCTAAGATTTATAAAATACACTAAATATAACGTCCGCCTTTCTAGTTTCACAAACGACCATAATGTTAGTCACCAGGTCACCCCAGACCACCACACAACGATCTACCGCTTTGAAAACCACGGCTTCATCATCATCAATAACAAGCCAAATTTGGTAGGCGTTAGTTAAATAATCCAATAATATAAAAGAAAATCGATGGAAAGTCGCACACGCTTTTCTAAGTACCGCCTACAACAAAACTGGACACTACGATCGTGAAATTTGCACGCACGCAACTTTGAACTCTGTATCTTTACTGATACGGGTGAGTATGCCGTGCTCCATATCTTTGTTGTATCAATTATTTTCACGTTATCCTCATGCCGTCCTTGTCACACTCTCGTCCGTAGTTTAATTGCGATAAACTGTATTTATATCTTGATACATATAAAGATGTGTTACACTGTACACTGTCTTCAACTAAAATAATATTTATACTGCTTACGATAAACACGTCCTCACCTTAACTATTAAAATATTTATTCTTAAATTAAACTATAATAAATTCATTTTTAACAATACTAGTGCAGATGAATCACAGCTATCAGTACCACAGTTCGTCTGACTCACAGCGCACTACATATAATTTCATCAACATGACAGATAATAATAGTTGTAATGTTTGCTAACTTTTTCTCACGTAATCTCGTCTGTGTGAACACAGCTCATACGCTAATGCGATGACGTCAACGCACGCGATAGTTGCAGATATATTCGGAAACTAGCCATTACAACACTCGGTCGATTAAAAACCACATAAATCTCGAGATGTTAAGGTGTGGCGTTGCGTTACGTAAAAATTTTTGCAAACTTTTTATTCTAAGCTGACGTCATCGAGGAACTAACTAGTCGTAAGTCGAATATATAAAAAAAATATCGTATAGGTGAAAACGTATTATCCACAAATATTAATGAAACGTAATAAGGTAATCTGATAATACATCAAAATTATCTAATCTATAACAGTTTTAGTTATTTAACTAGACGTGATGCCAGATAAGTTACACACACTTGTGGCACTACACTGACATATAAATAATAAAGTTCAACACCTACTGATATAAGATGTCCACCAATGCGATTTTTAATTGACATACATCAATGTAAAATGTAACTTATAAATTTCTGTGGTTTCAAGTTTGTCGGCGACATTGCTGATGCGCGAGTAACGAGGCACATAGGTGTGCGTTGTGTGTCGCGGGGAATCCCGCCGCGCAAATTCTCTGCTGTCGGTCGACGCTCACCCACCGGTTTAGGTTCTATTCCAATTAAACCCAATGACTAAATCGTTCAGGGTAAATGATCACAACATGATAGTGATCCACCGATAATTTTTCTTATTTCATTTTTTTTTGTAACCTTAAGTTTTTTTTCTGGACTTGGGGTCACCCAAGTGACTAGCTGCCAAGAATGAATAATCACAATTTAAAGTACGCGCTGCCTTTCGCTAATGCAAGGTTACTACGCCGAAAACTTTATGCCACATTAAATACAAGTAGACAAACCGAGAATCTACTTCTTAGAAAGTTAATTATTCGGATCTAATATAAAGTCATTTTTAATTAAACTTATATTAGTTAACATTTTATATATGTATATCAGATGTAGATAAAATAGGTATTAGGTAATATATGTCTATACAATAATGATATTTTTCCTTTCTAAAATATCTAAATAAAGCAGATCAACCAATAGCACGGAATTTCGACATTCGGCGTAGTCATAAGTTACCGGAAAATGAACATGTCCTTGGAAAAGAAAGCCATCGAATTGACACTAGTCCAAGAGTATTCTACGTATATACATGTGACCTGTGATAACTTATAATCACGACTATGATGCAATTAAACATATTATATCTGAAGACGATATCCGGAATCAGTGTCAAAATATCAGACAAAGAGATGCAGAGACTTTTGTACAAGTAATATTGGGGATTTGTTTGTACAGATAATATGTTTATGCTTATTTATTGTCCGTGCTTGCTGTGTGCAGACTGGTCGAAGTCACACAAAAGTTAACTTCACTTTTCTCAAAGAGATCGGCATAAATTTTATGAGTTTCATAACTTGATTGTCATGTCGTCTTTAACTTAAAAAAATACCAAGCTAGCAGTTTTATTTCTCACTCGTGTATAATGGAGGCCGATTAATGATTTAATGACTTCCTTCATCACGCACAATAAGTTTGTCAGTGCGCGTCACATGGTGAGTTCTTTACAAACAGTTCGTCGCGTCGGTGCGGTGACAAGGTGACGATGCTTCTTTAAGAATGCGACGCGACTTTGCAAATGACTTACGTGATTAAATTATTCAAACTTTCGTGAGACATTATCATTAACTAATATAGAAAACGGCTGAAACATTCACGTACATTTGTCCGGTGTCGGCACCGACTAGTTTCGCCGTGTCCGCGAAATAATACCAGTCCCACTCACCCTGATGAAGGGCCCCCGAAGGGCTCGACACCGGACAAATGTACGTGAGTATTTCAGCCGTTTTCTTTATTAGTAAATGACTTACTTGTCTTACAAACGTTTGCCAAACCGAGGTTTGACCATACATTAGCCACGTCTCATTGGAGTCTTATTGGAAATTCACTTACTGTGTCGTTGTGTGAATCACTGGCTGGTTAGTTTCGCGACAATTACTTCAACGAGACTGTTTTTTTATTTTATCCGCTTCAAGATGAATCTTAATTTTACCGCTATATGGAGAAGTATCGTCACAGTGTATAATATTATTGTCTGTAGCAAGACTTAAAAATAGCTTAATACATATAGAATTGAAAGAATACATTTACCAACAACAATAAGACGTGATGTGTATACTTTGGCGCTTAATATTCTTAAAAGTAGAATGGTATTACCGACTATTTTAATGTGTCAACATCTACACGTATTGGGTTTATCCAACAAATGCGATATTTTAAAAAAAAGGATCACATAATAAAAAGGAAGCCTTGTTATTTAATGCACCTTGTGTTTTCCTTCTTGAAATATACCTAACCAATAAATGTGACAACATGTTTACATGTCGTGAAAATGCAATGCAAGAAAAACATCGCCTTTAGATTTCTGTGAAGCGTAATATAAAAAGCAGACTTGGAACAAGGTGCGTATTTTTGCGGTTCCCTGCCATTACAGGCCAAGATGAAAAGAACGCGGCAATAAAGATGCTAAGTACAAGCATTCTCTATATGTAGATAAGATGTTATAAAATTGTATCATCCACTCAGTATTCATGTGCATTTAGCAAGAAACTAAGCAAAGGAATTGGATAAACAAAGGAAACTTAAGAAAATTCGCACAAAAGGCGATCTCGCCACCCGGAAGCGGGGGCTCCTACTAATCAATATAATAGAGCCACTATGAGAAAAAAAATATATGTACGTATATACAGCCGGTCGCACAAAGACCGACGTGGTAAATAAAATAAGACCGTGTTTCTTGCGACATAAGGTACATAAACAAGTAGCGCCCCGCGCCGGCCTGCCCTAGTTATAAATAGATTTTCACGAAAAAGAAATGTTACAGGGACTTTGGTGCAAGTCCGGCACAGAGTATGCTAAGACAGAGAGTATACGTTTCCTTCAACTTCAAATAAATGTTTTAATAAAAATTCGTTTTGTCACAAACAAATGTTTAAGTTACTCTTTGAAATATTTTCAAAACTTCACACAACTATATTATAACGTTTCTGTACATAGATTGTTAGATTGGCTCGTTCATGAAACATTTTCTTCTAGCTTTACAACAAAAACAACTTAAATAAAGGTACAAGATAACGTGTCAACATATTAAGAAATATTAATTCAACAAATATTAACATACAAAATTGATTCCAGTACAAAATATATATTGTAATAAAACAATTTTATGTTCACAACATAATTCCAACTAAGTATATAAATAACTACGAAATAGCCATGGATTAATTATTTACCGGATGGCACTATCTATGTATGGTCATATTGGAAGACGTGCTAATTAATACAACTTTAAAATAATAGAGTTATACATAAACAAGCACAGTAATTGGTCCGCGTGGCTCCCTGCGCCCCGCGCCGTAAAACTAATGTTCTCTTAAACACATTTAAAATTATCGTTGAATTGAATCCGAAGACGACGTTTACCATTTTATATTATTTAATTTAATATGCTATGTATTTGTATACGAAACTATGCTAAAAAGTATGATAATGACGTAAAAGTGACGAGTTAGCTAACTAGTGGTATGCAACTCTACATGTTATACAAGTCAATGTTTACTAGAAATCTCATGTTAATACCCTCATTTGAGTTTATCACCAGACAAAAGATTTATATTCGTATAATCTCTGTCGCGAACTAACCTTGCTCTAATTTCTCGAGCCCACACTCTCACAGGCGCAATTAAGTTGCGTACACGAGCTGCGAGGGCTTGCGGGGCGCGGGGGACGCGGGGAGCACGGGGGTTGCAGCCCCCACCCTGCGGCCCGCCGCCGGGAAAAATGCGCGCCCGGCGAGAGGAAAAAAGAAAAACGCGGAAAGCGGAAGCAAGCTCCCGCGACACGTGACTGTCGTCTTCCCGGGAGCGTTGCCATGGCGACGGCGCCGTACCGCTCCACAGCGCTTATTTTCGTTCCCAACTTACGAAGCTTTTTTTCTTTTGTCGAGGGATTATTAAGGGTTTTTGTGCGACACTTTTAAACAGTTTATGTTTGGCGAATTGCGTTTCGTAGTAATGTTTTTTTATGTTTCAGGAACGAGATTTGTAGGCTACCATTGTATTGCTATAAGTACTTTAAAAAAATGTGATTACGCATAATAATTTTACTATGTTTGTTTTACTTTTATCAGAACAAATGACAACAGAATGACTTCGGTATTAAAGAGAAACGATTTTTATGCCCTACGGTTGTTGTTTTCGTTAAATCTTAAACTATTCGTGATGACATAATGTTAATAATTCTAACTAAACTCGTAGAGTTGTCGTCACGGATGAGTAAAACTATAACCAGATATCAAAGAATTTAACAGAATTCGCGTATCAAAAAAATATAATCATGCAAATCGCTTGTAACTAATTAAGAGGGCGATCACTTGGTTACTACGAGTGGCACGAGGCGAGACTCCACGTGTAATGTTTTTCTGACCTCCGGCGCGGTACGGCGGGCCCTAGCTACCAGTTTTTCCACCTGGCACGTGTAGGCGGCGGAAGTGCGCGCGGCCTTGGAGCCCCGCACGGGACATGATGGGAAAAAATCTATACGAGTGGAGTCGGGCGGGCGGCACGGGGGGCGGCAGGGGACGCGCCCTGCACTCACCACCACACGGTAGGGCACCATACAACACGGCACGGCACTGTGTCGGCTGCACTAGGACTCGGTAAAACAGCGGCTATCAGACATGTGCTCTACTGACTCTACATCAAAATAGTTACTATGAATATACACGCCTCTTTAAAAACTCACTTGTATACGTTTGCATCTGCTCAATTAGATATATTTGTATAATAATTGTAGATATTAAATTAAATTTAAATAAATAAATCTATTAACTAATAAGTGTAATTATAATTAGTGAAACCTTACGATGTTATCGTTTTGTATTATGACAAAATGAAAATAAGAGACAACGCCATTGTTTGTGTGAGAGTTCAAATATTTCGAAGGTTCAATCAACTTTCAGGTCGAGCATGAATAAGAGCGTAGTATCTGACAAACTTGGCGCAAAGGATGGCTATACGCGTCACACGCGAGTACGACAAAGATGGCGAATAGCCTAGTTTCAGGGCTTCTAGGTCACGCGTTGCTTACACATGAAATGCTCTATCGCTTCATGTTTACCAACAAATGCCTTCCAATCGTAAAACGACGTAACTGTACGATAGCGCGAGGTGAATTTCGTCTTTGTCAGAATTGCAACAAGTCTTAATATCGAATAAAATGTACTCCAAAGTATATAATGTATTCGTCTTCTTTTTGTAATTTATACTTACCTTTGAATATAGAGTTATACAGACTTATCTATGCAATAGGTGTTTGGCGCCTTACTTGGGTGGCAGCTGATAACAATGAAAACCGCATTTGTATCTAAATTTAATAGCAATCAAGTTGCTAATGGTCAAGTTAATTAAAAAAATATCTTACGTCGTCATTAGGAGTGATACTAGCGACCTGTCCCAGCTTCGTCAGGTTGGCATAGGATATACGTCCGACCACTTTTCTGTTATATCAGTAGTATATATGATTTTTGTGTTCCGCTTATTGTTTATGATCGTGATATATTTTAAACTATTTGTCATTAATATACTGTAAAAGAAAAATTTAATCTACAATAAAATCTCTAGCTAACCAAAATATTTTTTAGGTTAAGAATTAATTTTTAAAATTGAAAAAATTGCACCGTGTGCATCACACACATTTTTTTGTAGCGCCTTTTCAGATGTATACAATTATCTCATATAGAATTTTTTATAACGCTGACGGTTTAGCCTATGTGAGGGGTTTAGAAATACGCTGTTTATTCATATATACTAAACTCAAATTAAAATTAAATATATACACAAAGTATCTGGAATAAATGACCTAAATGATGGTGAAAATTGAATTTAGTTATAGTAGTTAGTAAATCTGTTTCGTGGTTTAGCAGAAAATTCAAGGCAAACAGAGGTTTACGAAGAACGAGTATTTTTTATACCATATATAAATATTAGTTATCTATATCATTAAATGAATTTAAATTTTAAATAAATATAAATCTTAATAATTTTATGATACAAAATTGATGTGTGTTTCTGCAGCTTCCAATGTTTACATCACAATTAGCTAGGCGGTGTGCTAATACCTAGATTCTAGATCTGTGTTAGTGCTTGTGTGCAATCTATTCTCGGATCTGAGGCAACGCAAACCGGTTCAGATGCGCTGCGCCGGCGCAGGTCAGTGCTAATGCCACCAGACAGAAACATGTAATATTCCTGTTGTTATGAGAATTATTACGCAGGCTTACCGTACCCATTTACTGTCTACGCAGTGTCGTAGTATACCGCCGTAGCTCGTAGACATTCGCACACTGGTATTCAAAAATTATTAAGGTTATTAATAATCTGGACCCAAGGTGATTGAAAAACCTCAAAGGTTACGCTTAAAATGCCGCTGCCAATGATTTAAACAAAACGCGATTCTTGTAACTCGTTAATTCATATCAAAATGAGGTTTTCATTCAAAACTCGATCGTAACACCTTTCAATAAGAACTAAAAAACACTAACACGGGCGGTACAAATTCCTCATGAACTTTTAACATTGTCCAAAACAATTAAAAACGACTGCGACGAAGATAATCAATAATGAATCTTAATGTGAGGTACTAGGAATGTATTTCAGTTGTTGCGTGCTAAGTGGTGTATGTTAAGCATCAGGCGAGGCCGGCAGCACAAGGTTAAGGTGATATAAAAAATCGCACTAGCGAGCTGATGAGACAATGCGCGGTCGCGGCGGCGGGCAGCGGGAGACGCGGCGGGCGCGGAGTTACGATCTTATCAACGCATAGTACAAAATGCAGCTAACGAGCTAGGGCTGGCAATGTTCAATTGCTGGACTTGCACACTGGCGATAAACGACGACCAGTGCCTTGTCAACCTCTGACTTTTGGTGGACGACGAAAAAACCTACATCCAATGACTTTTACGCACCACATTCGGGATCCATGTCATCGACGTTCAACTCACAGTCTGAATATGCATCGTGCATATGTTAAGCATGAAAAGGTGGCAGCCCTTTCTTCGTACACCAGAGATCGACACAAATTATCTCAACTACTTTATTATTGTTTATACACTTTACAAAGTTATATATAATTCTAAGGGTAAGCAATAATTTTACACTAATTATTAATGTTTTTTAAAGCTTAGAGTAGTAGAGCAATGTTTGGTTATTTATAGAAAAAGGCATGAATAAAATTTAAATTTAAACTTGCTGTAAACCATAGTTGATTTGACACGTGATAAAGTCACGTTTTGACCCTGACACGTGAATTGTACGACTTGTTCGGTGAAGCTTATTTACTCCAAACTTTGTTTATTTAAAGTTAGTTAAGTTCGCTAGTCGCAAAAAAATTAAAAGTCATATATTTCAGTATAAAATGTACTCTACGCTGTGACAATAAGTCAACGTTTAAAGTGATTAATGAACATTTATATATACATATATGCAGTCAAGAGTAAAGTCACAACAAAGCGATTTCACACTTGTTATTGGTAAACATAAAGCCCGAGTAGGATTGAATCCGAACCCCTACTAATGTTACACTCGAAAATACAACACTCGAAGAATCTAGAATTATAACAATAATTAAATTCGACTTGTGTTACTAAAGCGACAACAGTCAATAGCGTGTCGACGTCTGTTAGTAGATATATTAGAATGAAGGTACCTAATTTGAGTTTGTTGACTTATCAAATATTTATATTTAATGTACTATTTAAAGATATATTATCAAGATGGATATCGAAATAACACGCCTGTTGATAAAATTTATCTATATATATATAAAAGAAAGTCGTGTTAGTTACACTATTTATAACTCAAGATCGGTCGAACTGATTTAGCTGAAAATTGATGGGGAGGTAGTTTAGAACTAGGAGACGGACATAGGAACTTTTTTATCTTGTCCCTTATAAAGAATCGAATTAATTAAATTATTTTCTATTTACGATATAAAAATCTTGTTGACACTCCGATTGAGAAAATTTTTCAAAATAATGGGTATAGTTAAGATAACTAAATTTGCACTGTAATTTCGAATTTATGAGTTACTAGTTGTCGCCCGACACTCCGTCCGCGCGGTATTAAAAAAAAATTAACAAGTAGTCTATGTGTTCTTCCAGACTATGTTCTACATCTGTGCCAAATTTCATCAAGATCCGTTGAGCCGTTCTGGAGATACCTTCAAACAAACATTCATCCATCTAAAATTCTTAACATTCGCATTTATAATATTAGTAAGATTATTAACAATTTTAACATGTACCTGATTAAAATGAAGTAATGTTATCATACCAAAAAAAAAAAACATCAGTGGAAAATTTGCATTAAATGTAATTTAAAGGGATTGTACGAGTACAAGAGCGGTGGTAGGGGCACAGCTGCAATGTCACATTGACATGTTTTTGCTCGATTGAAGTTTTTCAATGACAAGGTCAGTTGCAGCGTTTGTTTGAGTAGCGAACTGTGAGATACTACGAGACGCAAAGATATTTTAGCGCACTTTACTATTTCTGTTTGAAAAAATACAAATCATTCGAAACTTATACGTCCCGCAATGCAAAGATAGAAGAGGTCGTATTCTGAACATTCACAAAGGTGTAGTAAGGAAGCCAGAATTTAATACGAAGTAACAAAACGCGATTCTCATTACATATACTCCTTAGTTAACTAACGAAAAATAAGTAGAACGAACAATAAGAACCTTTATACAAATATCAACTATCTAGTAACAACGTACAATCTCCATCTGATCTCAATGTTTGTGTGAATATAGAACTTGTATTTTTATCTTACTAAAAACGGATTCAAAATAATAGTCTGTTAGAATAAAATGTAGGTATCTATCTACAATACCTATAAGAGTGTTTTGCCATATAAACAGAAATTTACAACAACAATCATTTTATTAGCGTTAAGTCCTTTCATATTATATAATGCAATTTTAATATAAACAATAATAATTTGTAGAGCCTTCTTAAACAGTTTTGTAAAATATAGCTCTTCAATATCCGTAAAATAAGAAAATGTAGCAATAGATAAGTTCGATTAGATTTTTATTTTCGCTTTGATATTGAAATGTGTCTCTACCGATAGGTGACTGATTCATTTTGTGTTGTATTTTTATCAATTAAATAGTAATTTTCTTGCCCTAATTATTGATCCGATCTCCTCACTTGGCTATTTACTTCTTTTAGTCATTTTCACAAATCTAACACTACTTGACAAAGTGATAAGGTTATAAACTTGGATGTGGGCCTCTGCCGCGCCGAGACAATGGACACAGTTTGAACCTTTACACTCCAAGCTGTTAAATTGTTACTAACAGAAGACAAACGCACAATAGCGACTCGCAAATGCAACGTGACGTACGAACACGATACATTACGTATGGACGGCTGTCGAGAGCTGGGTGAACACGCCAAACACGATATAATTTATTTCCAGACGTTAGATATAGACTCACCTGAATTTTCCTTGAGAGTGGTCCTCCCACTTGATAATGGAGGGGCAGTACTTGGGGTCGAGCAGCAAGTTCCTGAGGAACTCGGGCACGGAGACGCTGCGCGGGCGCTTGCACACCTTGCGGCCGCTGCCCTTGGGCCGACCAGGCGGCCGCTTAAACTGCTTGCGCTTGTCCTCCTCGTCGCCGGACTTGCTGCCGTCGCTACCGTAAGGGCACTCTGGCGAGGCGGTATCCGAGGTGCGGAAGACGTCGTCGTCGCTGGAGTCGCAAGGCGGGTGCTGCAGCGCAGCTTCCGCCGCACGGTAATCGAGCGCGTACAGTCGGTTCTTGTGGTCCAGGGAGTCCAGGTCGAGCATTGTTTGCGCTGCCTCGGGGCCCGCGTACAACTCGCCCTCCGCGCACCGGAATACCGCCGATTGGCGCAGCATCTCCTCGTGGAGGCGGGCCTGCAGCTTCTCGTAAATCACGTCCCCGATCCTACGCGAGATGGTAGCGTCGATATTGAAATTCGCCAACTTTTGCACGATGTCCTCGCGTTTCAGGCCGCGCAGCTCGACGCCGGGGATCCTGAAGTTGCAGAAGGGGATGTCGTACTCGCAAAAGCCGAGCCCCTGTGCCGCCGCGGCCGCGTCCACGACCCACGAGAGCGTGTCGTCCTCGGTCCACTCGGCCATGCTCTTGTACTTCCAGTCCTCTCGATGGTACTCGCGCGAGTTGAGCAGGTTGTGGTAGACATTGGCGGCGGCGTCGACGTCGGGCTCGGCGAAAGCGTCGTAGTGGTTGTAGTAGGTGCCGTAGACGTAGGGGGTAGTGTTGCTCTTGCGAAACACCTGGAATGCGTCGAGGCGCTCGGGCGCCGGCGGCGCGGGTGCGAGATAAAGCTCGCACATGTTTTGCTCGTAGTGACGCGCGTGGTCGAGCATGGCAGCAAACGACGTGCGCAGCGACCGGCTGTTCGCGGCGGAATGGGCGCGCGGCGCGGCCTCTACTTATAAAATACGCAGCGACGATTGTTTGTTTACAAGTGCGCGGTGCGTCGCAGCTCGCAGCTCGCCGCGCCAAACAGCGTTCTGTGCTATCATGTGCATGCCAGCGTTGCAGCCGGTAGCGATGTAGCGGCGCGCTGCTGTGACACGTGACAGCTGATTGCTGCTCACGAATTATATACAATGAGTGGCTCATAAATTATCTGGAGCCTGAAATCTTGCACATATAACTAGCGGTCGCCCGGGACATCGTTCGCACAAAATTTAAAAAAATTACCCTATAATATTCCCGTATTTTCCAGTCAAAGTCCCGTCAAAATGGTCCAGCTGTTCCATAGACCTGGGATAAACGCAGGTTTAGGTAAATAATTCGCAATCCAAATAATCGATCGATGGAGAATTTTCATGTTTCACATATGGAAGTGTTCCAAACATTTCTATCAATTTTCAGCTCTATGCTTACTTGACTTTGACTGACCATTAGTTGTACGGATAAAAAAAATATGGATTAACTGGAACTAAATCAATCAGTTTCATTCACCGCATCATAGTCACATACAGTATATCTCTTGGTAAGTTCAGTCGCCTTGCGAACACTTCCTTATCCTAACCTAAGACAAGATATGAATGTTGCTTATGTCACTGAGGTGAGATGTCGCTGCGGTCGCGTCGATATTATACCTACTGCTTCGCTATCTACTTTCTTACTTTGAATGCTAAACTTTTACAACTTTGACGAGACAACATCAAGGGTTAGCAGTAAGGTTTTCCAACAATTAATTTGGGGTCGACTCCGAGTCCCTCTGTGGGGACATACTCGTATGTGAGCGGACGAAGAGGTATTTATTTCGATTTTCTTTTGAAAACGCATTCTTCGCAATGACTGCTTTTGATGGGCAGAAAATATCATGGATATGAAATGATTTATCATCAGACTTCGTTTTTTTTATATTTTGTTTATGCGTTTAGTTTGTTAGAAATGAATATTCAGGCACTATGTGTAATAAGGACTCTTTGTTCAGGTGCTCTACAAATTTTTAAAAAGAAAATTTTATGTGAGGGGAATTACGCTATTGGGGATTACCCGGCTACAGCACCAGTCTGCCGCTCCGGCGCCGCTCAAGGCAAACTGCTTACTTTTCACTACCTCGCTTTTCGGTTCTCTTGAAGTATCAGACACAATGTTTCCACAATGCCTCATCGTGTATTATTAAGTAAAAACATTTACGTTCTTATCAATAAATGAAAGCCTTGTCACTTGTTAGACATCGTGGTCGTCATGTGAATACTAAATGCACTTTAAGACTTTATCAAGTTATCTTGATCAAAGTTTTTACATTTAAAAAAATAAAAATAAGTAGACCCACATTAAACCTAGTTAAGCAAACATAAACCCATGTCTAAAAATATCAGAATTTTCCAAACTTAGAATGCACGCATACAAGGAAAAGAGCAGTAAGTACCTAATGCTACGCTAGAAGTTCTCAAGCCGAGGTCTCATGTATTATTTTCAAAAAGCAACTTTATCTCCAAAATACATTTAAATCTTAATTTTTCGATTTTTATGTTACAAGTTACGTTGCCAAGAAGGAAATTAGTTTTTGTCTCTATTCGAGTTTTTTATCTATATTATTTCCTTTTTGACCTGAGTTATACCCTAATAATTATTTTCTATCTTAATTTATAACATCTGTAAATAATGTATGGGAGCGCTAATAGCGCAATGGTTTAAGGTACCGATCACGTGTTCTCAGGTTCGATTCCAACATTCCACTGTTGTCGTCATCTCCTAGCTCAATTATAGAACTTAGTTGAAACGGTTACAAGAAATAATACAAAATTAATTCAAATTTTTTTAATTTTTTAAGACAAGATCCTCTCAAAATACCTAAAGATAGTAGACAGTATTTTATTTCTTATGAAATTTCAATTTTAGTAAAATGCGTCCTACTTCAGATATTATGAAAATGATATAAATAAAATAAAATAAAATAACTTTTATTTCGGACCAGTTACATCCCTAAAGTGTTAGTAGAAAATAAAAATCAACATCAACAATTAGTAGAAAATAAAACAACAGATCCTACGACTATGTTAGTAAAATAAAACAGTTCATATTTAAATTATTTTGTTACTAGGTTATTGTTCGAAATGCATCTACGAACAATTCCTAGTAACAGCGGAGAGTCAAATCTCCATGCTATGGTGCCCAGGATGGAGTTGGAGCTAGCTCTCAGTCTGCAGAGCAGCGAAGCAGACTTTTTTCTTATGATGGCATGACATCCATCAACTCCTGCCTGAGCAAGCAGACCAGATGCACTGCAGAAAGGAGGCAGCCCCATCAGCATCCTGAATGCATTATATAAAATCGAAAAACCTCTTTGTTGTGAACAAGGACTGTGCTCCCCGGCGAGGCGGCGAGGCGGGGATGTCTTGTATCGTAATCACCACACTTGTGCTATGAAACGCTGTCCTCAGTACTCACTCGTACTCGTATCTACGGGGTTTCACCTCGCAGACGTGTCTCAAATATGATTACTCTTAATATAGTCACCCGGAAATACAAAAATCATTGAACAATTGCTATCATTCAATTAATATTGTAAATTCTTGTGTTTGACAACGTACGTTCTTAGGACATTCGAAGTAATCTCTTATATCTTCTACAGTGATGACCGTCGTAATACCTCACATGAATTGTACCACTGTTCAAAGTTTTACATTATTTTTATTCAATTCAATTTACATACACATAAAACTTATTTTATGCAATATCTGTTGATGAATGTAACAAGTACAGTAAGCTACATAGCGAGCCACATTACCTAATACATCATAATGATATTTGGCAAACAATGCACCAACTTGTTGTATAAATTAAATCTGTTTTGGGGAACGCGAGAACAAGCCGCTGACACCGCACGCTGACCGCACCTAAATGTTTTGCTGCCGCACTCACCGGGGTTAAGTGTCCCCTACACCACAAAATTAATATGAACCTATACTAAAGTTTGTCTTTACTGGCCAATAAACAACTCTGCGTACTAACGCCTTTTCGTATTAATTAAGATATCTGTCAAATTAACTACACTGAGAGTGAAGTGGAAAAACTATTAGAGTACAGGGAGTATACAATAGCAAAGCTATCATTTCACACTTATCTAGGCACCTGATGCAAATTTTCGTGCTAGACCCCTGCATTTGAGGTCGTTGCTCTCACGTTAATTGCTCTTCAAAATTGTAACGTTAGTTATAATTCGACTAAAGGTATATTGCGACCCGTTAGCATTACGTATAATGGCAAAACCAAACTCATTTATCTATGTACTTTAGATAACAATGGTACTATTGCACCCAATAGTTCACTGAAGCTCGGTTCGGAACAGGCAGTGGGAACGCGCAACGACGCACGCAGCACGTGCTTTAACAGGAAAACTTACGTTGCCATAACGATTATTTTAATTGGCTATATTAATACTTATCAGAGGTTTTAATGTATGCGAGTCGAACATGATCACATCACCAACGCAAAATACTATTATTAACATTACAAGAATTTTTACAGCGATCACGGCGTAGCAGAAAAGTGTTTATTTCAGCAACAATATGTTCAGCGTACTGGCCTGTGTCCGCAACATGCAACAAGCGGATCATATGAACAACCATTAGGCAGAATCGCCGCTTCCTCTGTACTTTATTTTAGAACACAAATAGCCTAAACGTATGAAACTAAACTATATTCGTTTTTGTATTTTGCTTGTATTTAGTTTTATAGACTTGTCAACCTTCAAAATCTACAAAATCTAAAAATAACCCGTAATAACTTTTTTAAAGTATAACTTTATGTAAGCTTAAGACATTATTTCGCTTGCGCTTAAAGTTAAAAGCGTTTGTGCTTATTTTACCAATTAGGGCATTACATGTTCCATTACAAAAATAAGCATTTAAATAAATAAATATTTGTTATGTTAAGGAAAATTCTTCACAAACACAAATAGTTGAGCATAATATATTGAGCCACGCGCCATATCGTGATGTACTCGGACGTAAACACCGCGAGACCACGAGACCGCGGGGCGCGCGGGGCGCGTGACGTCACATCAATATAAAAATCCAAGGAAATCCTAAACAGCACATGATTAAGACACAAGGAAACTCCTAACTTACATAATATTATTTGCAACTGTTTCCCCAATACTCATATCCTAGAATCATTCATTCTCTTATACACGAGCGTAAAGGATAACGAGTATTGAAGGGTTAAAATTTAACCTTTTTTATCCATGAATGTTGTATTTAAGTATTTTGTTTACGAGTTCATGTTACTGTTAGGGTTGACACAAGTACATGTTATTCTATTTTTCTTTTTTTAACTTATACTATATTAAAGTCATTTGTGAGTTTATTGGTTTGCAACGGTTTTATACCATAACAACTCAACACAGCTGGGCACAGGAGCGTAAGGCAGCTTTCACCCGGAAAACATGTTCCCTATGATCTTCTAAGGTGTAAAGATTACTTACAATATTTGTTACTAAGTTGTAATTATAGTTGCTAAGCTAACTTATGTTATGTCTTTGATTGTACTGAAATGTCAGTGTGAGAATTGAATGGACAAAAAATCGAGCTAAAGAAGCAACGATTTTATGTGAGCGTGTGTGTGAACTTGCGAGCATTGGCCAGTATTTATAAACTAAATTCAACGAACTTTGCACAAAAAAGGTCACATTCAAAAAAACTCTACCAACAATTATAATTTCGTGTAATATTTATTCGATTGCATCTAGTATTTTTAAGACCATCTTTCAAAATAGTCCATGACTTATGTATCTGTTGTATATACTATGTTTAATATTCTCATCACAGAGAGGTCACAAAGTCAACAGGTAGGTAAGTATAAGAGCCACACCTGCGCACTGCTTTATGTACATACCTACTAACTGTATGAATATAATGAAGTCAATTAGAGCACATGTTCGTAGCACATGCACAACTCTCCTTAGAGTCTCTCAACATAAATACCACAAGGTACAACTAATGCAGTTTGTAACCTAACATTAAATTTAAAAAAACCCGACTGATTAAGGCACTATAGATGAAATAGCGCCATCTATTGTCTGTGTTTTAAAACAAAGCTTTTTTTATATAAACTAAATAAACTGTTTTATTATATATAACACTTACAAAACCACATACATAAAAACAAACTTACATACGCGTGAAAAACCTTACCCTTTTTGTCAGTAAGGTAACAAAAAAAAACTATTAAGGCACCTGAACCCACCTTTATTACAAACATCTAGATTGAAATTAAAAATGAAAATAAATTGAAAATGCATTTAATAGTATTAAGTGATGTTTTACTGTTTCTGAAATAAAAAATCTAAGAAAAGCAGACGAGTTTTGAATCTAGGACCTAATTAAACAAAATGTAAAAAAACTCAAGTGTACAGAAATGTAAAATTGTGGTGAAGTTCACGTCTCACGTAGTGTTTTGTTCCATCATTTTGGGCCATCAAAAGCACATGACGTCATCCCCCACCTTTTGAATTTAACTGCGAGCCAGACTCTCCAAGAGGCTATATGCATGAGGCTGCATATTTGAATAAACCCTAACTTCGACGAGGTTCCCAGCGGTCAACGCTACACTTGTAAAATTTATATGTTTGAACAAATAAATTCAAATCACCTAGGCAGTATATACTCGAATGTCAACTCAGTGATGTCTTCAAGAATCATCAATTCAACAGTGAATTAGTATCACGTGCTTAGTCCAGTGTTACGAAACGAAAACAATGTGCTCAGAAACGCCTGTTCACTTAGAGCAAGGCTTATGCGGGGTATAGAGTGCGGGGCGCGCGGGGGGCGGTATGAAGACCATCACAATGTGGTCCGGCCTTGACCTCGTGATGAAGTCGAGCGCAGACCTTGGCAGTGTGGTCGGATAGGATCATAATGTGCGGTACGTGATGCGCGGCCACAGCTGCGGTGCGAGCTAGTTGCCGTATGTACGGACCTGCGGTACACTAAACGACATAAGGTTGGCTTAGTGGCTACTTGTTTACGGTGCATTCTATCATCCGGTGTAACAACGGTATTCAAATTCGTAGTCAACAATGTATTAAGGTAACCTTGATGTACCCAGTATGTTTAATGTCGAAAACAAGTCGTTACGTAGTCTTTGTTATGTACTGTCTGAATGTAACGAGCGGCCCCTATAAAAAATTGTAGAACAAATATAACATATTCCAGATAAAGATCATAATTAGGTGCCTTATTTAATAAAAAAAAATCATCGCTTCGAAAAGAAAATTAGTCTAGATATCAATAAAACTTTCCCGCGGACCTTAGTACTAACCTAAAATATCAATATTTAAATGTGTGTCAGTTTGTATGCTTTTTACAATACTACGGTGTAGCTTTTTTATGTTTAATGTGACTTGTTACAAGATGCATATCAATCCACATCCAGACAAGTTGGAATCAGGTTCTTCAAGTTGCAAATTTAAATACGTAATATTTGATTCAGATACAGACGATTAAAATAAACGATAACATTGTTGTTTATTTGAATTCATAAGTTGTTTTACTTCCAAAATAATCGTCGCACGACGCGACGTATAGAGCCTTGATGTCCAAAAAAAAGACGCCGCAGGTCTGCAGGTAAACCAGTCAGAGCAGCGGATACCTGTCGCAAGGTCAAGGCCTGCGCGCCCCACCAAGGACAGACAACTGGTTCGCACCAGATATGGCGACTATGTGCTCAGTACTCTGTGCTGTGTGTTCAGTGCTCTGTGCTCTGAGTCTGTACTCTTTGCTTAGGGCTTTGTCCTCTTTGTTCATGTTAGGCGTGCCCCTTATAGAGCTTTCCTTTGCACAAGAGTCATATAATAATATTTATTAAAATCTCAGTTCTTGCGTATCGTTTCATACTTAATTAACAGTCTGGAGTATTCACCAACTGAAATGGAAAGCTATACCTCACTAAGTCGTTGTGTTCTTCGCAGGCAGGTTTCGTAGCGACTTTCCTCCGAGTATAAGCTGACTGACATACAATTTAAAAATCCTTCTAATCTCCCTTCTCTAAATTTTAACTTATTAAAATCCATTAAGCAATGGGTCCTGGATTGGTGTAAATAGTGATGAAAATAACTTTTACAAGCGATAAATATAGATCGACTATTATTAGGTTAACTGGTAACGTGAATGATGTATTATAAACCAGTCTCGCTGTCGGCTGGTCACGTCGAGTGGGAAACCCTGGGGCCCGCCGCCTCAGAATACGACTTTCTGAGAACGACGAGACGTTATCCTTGTCTGCGAAGGCTTCAGTCGCGACTAGCGCGGGCGAGGGCTTACTCACCGGCTGTATGAATTTTGCATAATCTTATGCTGATAGCAAAAAAAAAAACTATCGCTACATTTTATTACGAAATGTTTATCTAAAGATCACTTACATTACTAGTAAGCCATCCCGGTTTTCCTTACAAGATAAATAGACAAACGAACAACGTGTATTACTGGCTAATTGAAGTGCAGAGCTTGGCAGAACTATGAAAAAATTAACTTAGTGACACATATCGCTGTAAGTGGCAGAATTTCTAGGAATTGCGTCGCAAAACGTTGAAAGTTTATCATGAAACTAATTAAGCAGTATATTATTTTAGTAACTGGAGGTTACCGCTATCAGAAGCATTCGGTAATGAGTGTACATATGTACGTACGTATTGCTATAACAAGGTGCAGGACATTAAACATGGCTATATAACAAATTATAGGTACTGTATGTGAGTATTTATGTTGTAGTTATCGCGCCTGCGTCATTAGCGGACGGCTGGGATATTGTTAATTAACTCGATGTGGTCTAATTTATCGAAAAATGGTTTTACATGGCGTACGTGGCCCCGAACTATAGGTATATTAAAGAAATTGTAATTATTTTGTTACCAATTAGGTCATTCGTGTATATAGTCACGCATTACGAAGATAAGAAACAACTAGCTGGCATGTTTTAAACCCTCACATACGTATACACCTCACTGTTTTCTTAATTTGGCGACTGCTGGTGATAATACATTTTTATGAGGCTGTAATTACTAAAGTATAATTGTATTGAAACATCAGCAAAAGTAATCTGCAGATATAAGTTGGTATCCTGAACGAGGCAACGCGCCGTGACACACAGTCCTTCAATCAATGGTCAGACGACGACACCCGTTGTTGATGATGTATGTGAGCCAAGCGTGCTGTATCTGTTAAATGGAGGACCATGACTACATTGTTTATTCCTTACTTAAACATCTTAATAACACATTACATCATATCAAGACACTACAAACTTTGTCACCTTAGATTTCAATGACTCTTTTGTTACAGAACTAATTTATATGAAGAATATTGCATACTGGAACATGAAAGGAAATTTCCCTGCCTACTCTTATATACTTAACTTCGTAATACAAGACGTTTGTAACAGGCGAGCGGTGCGCACGGGAGATGCATTAACAAATCCGCGTGGAGGCCCGAGCCTCGAGATCGCAGTCACCTCGGCCTCATGACCCAGAGCCTGCCTGCATCCTGCTGCCCCTGCAGGATATTTATTATGTAGACGCATTATTAAGATAAAGACTTGATTACGTCTCCATTGCTTTCTTGTACATTGCGCTATACATAGTCTGTAGATAAACAAAGTGTTGCACTGCGTCACTTTCCTCGTTTTAATTATATTATAAATAATAAAAATACGTAGATTCTGTTCGTTTTATGCTATCACGTTATAACTTACAAATGTAAGTTAAATAACTGTTTTTAATATGAAATTGTTTATTTGTTCTCATTTGGGCACAAACTTCACGACCCCGACCCTGGCTAGACCCTCACATTAGAGTTACGACAGACAAACTAGCAGACCTCTAACTTAGTAACTCTTATTATTTCAATGTTAGATAACACGCGCCATTCAATGAAAAACCTTTAACCCAAAAACTAAGGAAAAAACCGCTGTTAGTGAGCATGGCCGCGAAGACGAGCGCCGCATCTCAATGCACCGGCCGGCGCATTAGCATGGCCCGCGCGACTCTGTGCGTCCCCGCTAGGCCCCGCTTCACCCGCATAAGGGGAACTCCTTCAGGGCTGCCGAGTGACGTAACCGAGAAACATTTCACCAGATTGTTCCATGCTGATTCGTGTGCCGCGGACAAGACATTGTAGATTTAACTAGTAAATAAACTTTGAGTATTTTTATAATATACAGCCTGGGTCAGTTCGTAGATTTCACGGCTACCTCAAAAGACCGTAGCAATCGCAGAGAGTTTGCAGCGTAACTTCTACACGTCACTTCTTATACATAGAAAACGCATACATATGTATTACATGACATGCCACCTCTTTCTAAAACTTATGTACATCGTACATTTCATTAGAATCCCCATTAGAAAATATAGTAAACAAATACAATCGTGATAGATTCTCGTAATTTATTAATTAAAAACTTTACTACATTCGCTGCTAACTATAATTTGCTACTTTCTGCTGCTATAATTCTTCTTCAACTTCTACACCCACTATTTTATTTCCTACCATCACACACCCCTGCCCCCGTCTCCCGTCTCCCGATGACACCAAGGACCTGGACCATGTTGGAAATCACTCGTCTAACGTATTTTAAATATTTATACATACATAAGTGTGATGTGTGGAATAAGCGTATATACATAGATAACATTATGCTAAGCACCCGCAGCATGACCGTGCCGTGCTGTCAACTGCCACAGCAGGATAGTTGCTGATTGATTGCTTGTTCACTTCTAACAATATTTTCTTTGCCCTTTGCCTTTCTAAAATAACTTTACATGATAGGAAAACATAGGACGATGATTACAATGGCATCTATATAACAATTCATGAACTAACGTACTATCAAAATAGAGTCCGTATAGCTTTGTGACAAATATTCGTGAGAACGTTTTCGTAAACCGATTCGAATCGTAAACGTAAAAAATTTGTGCAGCGCCCCTACCGGACGTAAAGTACACCAACTAAACTCATACTTTGTCGAACTCTCACGCAAATATTCGTGATAGACCCTTAGTACTGCCATTTACACGCTCAAAAATGCCTACTTTTAAATGACACACACACACACAATTAAAATGATTTTAGAGTTGGGATTTAAAACCCCTCCTGAATCAGTAAGGAAAAGAAGCACTGATTTTCCAATACAAAATCTTAATTTAATTTTAAATCGTGTTGTCTGGTAATTTAAATAACAAAACAATACCGAGAAACGAATATACGGAAGAATGACGGTGTACCTTTCAATAATTTACCCCCGAATGCCCTTTGCAAGAGATTTTTCTTGATATTGTGCATTGAATAACAGAAATGTAAGCCGACTACAATTACCTGAGCAGTTCATTATTTTAATTTATTACGTAATTTTAACAGCAGACTGAATTACAGCTTAATTCCTGTTTTAATTAAAAGTATAACTATAACTTTCTATACATAATTATCATATTTAAGTCATGATACTATTTGTAAGAGTAGAATTCTTAACAAATATAAGTAAAGGCTGTTAATATAAACTTATCTTTTGCATTTGCTCTTTCATAATGCTTTAAACAACGCCATCTATAACTTTGAACCCAAAATAAAATAAAAACAAACATGGGAGATGTATGTTTTGAATATCACCGCTAGATGGCAGTTAGTTATATTTAGATTTAAAACAAATTGCATCGTGGTACTGCTATTGACAAACACTTATCAATTTCGGCTGAACGGAAAACATGTCTTCATACTAACTTATTAACTATAGCGCCGACTGCAAATTTTTGTCTGTGTATGGCAAAAATCGCGCATCGTCGCCCCCATTGAGCTGTCGCTACCGAATACAATATTTAATACAACTACAACCCTTTCCTACTGAATTGTTAAAGTAATCATCATCAAACGAACAAATTATAGAAGTAATGCTTTATTATAATGTTCTCTTCCACATTTTTGCAAATTAGGTATACAAGAGGTTGCGTGAAACTCGTCCGGCTATTGTGACACAGAGTTGGCATCCGGCGGCAGCGTTGTTCCTAGGATGGGAGGCTGCTTTTTGCAGGTGGCGGAAGGCGCGAGGCCGCGCGTCGTTTCCGCGTTTCCCGCCAAATCGCCCGCCAGCTGCCACCGATAGCCGTGACGCCGGACTAGTGTTGCCAACAGCACAACGTATTACTCATTTTGGGCAAATTTAAAATAAAATAAATAAATTTTAATTTATATTTCTCAACGATTAGAAAATCGCTTTTCATGACCTCTGTTTGACTCTCTAAGTGTTCTGCTATGCCACAAGACAAATTAAAATACGATTTTCACCATCATGTAGGTCATTTCGTCAAGTTCATTTCGGATAGTTTTTTGTATAATTGATATAGTTTGTGTAAAAAATGTACATTTAATTATAATTAATAGTAATTATACATGAATTAACAACATATTTCTAAACTCTTTAGAATTTTCATTTTTTGGCGTATGTAGGCTAAATCTTTAGAGTTATAAAAAAATTACGAATGCGAGAATTGTAGACCTCAAAAAGTGCTAAAAATCCGCTATAGCATACCTCTATCTCCTAAGTTTTTTTTTCGCAAAATAACCACTTTTCTCTTAGAAATCGCATTTTATTTACGACGTCATGTTTTAGATTTTAATAATTAAATTAATTCTTATCCAAATAAATGTGATCGTTTTCAGAAGATTTTATTGCAGATTAAATTTGTAATTTGAAGTAACGAATTCTGACAAATAGTTTAGAAGATATCATGATTACACATAATAAGCGAAATTGAAAATTCAGCTAGTGAGACGTTTCCCTCCCTCCACCATTGCTGGCCTTCTATTTGTTATTTTTAAATAAAGCAGCAAAAATCCTAGTTAATTGTTGTATAACTACTACGTCTTTATGTGTAGTGTTGGTCACATATATAAACACTCCTCTTTTCAGATAAAGAATAATTTAAAGTTACTTGTATCTTAAAAAGTGTTAATATTGTTTCTATTTAAATTACAGAATAAAAGATTAACATGGCAACACCTAAAGCATAGAACAAATACTGTTATCTTAGTTAATGATTTCAGCACTTGAATCGTATCTTTAGAATTAATGAGGAAGTCCTAATGCTGAAAGGAAGAGGAAGCTGATCGGTTATTTTTACGAGCGCTAGTTGGCAACATCGATTGTGCGGTGTACTCGGGAGCGGCACATTGCAGCACGTCTGCTGAAATCGTCTATTGTTGACCGCCCGAAATGAGCGCTACCAGCTGATACAATTCAATATTTTAAATTAAATTAGCAATACTTCCGTGTTTATGATATAATGCTTGTTTGAATACTCGGAAATTTATATTTTTTTAATGCAACAAGATGGCAATCGACCGATCGGCCATATGAAATAGCTAAGTAATCGCTGCAGTTAGAAGGTTGTAGATATGTTGTCTACCTTTTTTACCACGCTTAGTAGAGGTCATCTATTGTTCAAAATTGTACCATAAATTATAATCATAGATTTTTAATTTTAAAATAAAACTAGCTTTATGAACTTCTCTACATTTACTTTAGTTGTGCCAAATTTCAAGTTCGTCAGTTCGCGCTATTTCCTTCAAAATACAAATGATAATAAAGCTGTGTATGAAATCGTACCGTCTAACCGTAAGATGGACATAACCTATGATAATAAAATTTCAACGTAACAAACAGACAAACAATGTAACATTACTAATGTTGCGGTTGTTACACAGTGTTGTGGTCTTGAGGACAGGTAAACACGTGTCGATGTTAGAGCAACAGGAAGCGTGTCATTAAACAATTGCTGGCAACATTGATCTTCCATCAGGTCGGGGTCATCGCGGCGCGGCGAAGCGGGCAACGAGTGGCGGGCTCCGGCACGAACTGCATTTCACTAACGGCTCCTACCTATACAATCGTAACACAAGAAATTTCAATTTTCAGGACCTATAAGATGTCTTTTGTCAAAACTATATTCAAATGTGGAATTCAATAGTATACAGATCTTGTTTACCAGAGTTAGAAAAGTACAAAAATAAAATTTGTTTAAAAAACCGATCTTACGCGTCGGACCTACTTACTATCTGTCATTCGACTATTGGAAGAACTCGCAGTTTGATGATTTTATAATGACAGGTTGACAGGTGACTTTATATCGGCTTCAAGGGTTTTAAATGTGTGTCAATCACGTCTAATGTGTGCCATTAAATACATAGTTGAAATACCTACTATTTAATGTAGTAGTACTTTTGTTATTGGAGGCTTGATAAATATAAGTTTCTAACCTAACTAAACCTAACTTATTACAGTATATTTAGTATGGCAAACCATTTTTATTATTTTACATTATTTTTTAAAAAAAATATGATTTTACAGTCAGATTTTATTGTAAAATTCATAATGTATTTAAATTGCTAGATTGAAATAAATATAAATTTTAAGTAGTTGGACATTTTTATGTTCAATTTTTCATATTCGAGCATTTTTATTTTACGACTCTTGCGTTGAGCGGTCGCCGGTCGCCTTGCACAACACTGTGCAACTGCGCAAAGAACCTACTTAGTGCTTTGTTATTTATAAAATGTAGATTATTAATATATAATATAGTACTGTATTAATAAAAAATATTTTACAATGTTAAAGAACTTATTATTATAATTATAATTATTTAGTTAATTTAATTGTAGGTTTAGCAGGAATATTTGCGACAAGCGCCTGCCTCGTCAATTATGAATATATCGTATAGTGATCTAAACCAAGCCATTTTAGAGTGAACTTTTAGAATGGACAAAGCGTATGCGTGACGTCACCGTGAGCGCTTAAACCTTTTCGTTGTTTGAAAGACTGAATACGAATGTGTTAATCGTAGATTGTCTCTCACACGACACGACGCTGACGATGATCAAATATTTTAAGGAAAAACAAATGTTAAAGAATATTTAAAATAAACCGAGACAGCAATATTGTGGGATGAACGTCAGAGTCACGGTATATAAAAGGGTTGACGCAAGACCCTAAAGTGTTTAAAAAATAAATCCATATACAATAAATGACATTGTCAGCCATTGAAATGCGTAAATATAATTTCTCGTTTATACCAAATTCTACTATAGGTAGGTACCCACCTATGTTCAAAGCAGAAATACAGCCGGTAGCTGAGAGTGCACAATGCGTGTGTTGCGCACACGCGCAAAGCGCACAGCTTGATTCTGTCCCTCACTGTATTCATTTTTAGTTAACGGATTTAAAATAAATCATTTTTCTGTCATATTTATTATATAATTTCACAGAAGTTTGTACAGCCCGGATAGCTCAGTCGGTAGAGCATTGGACTTTTAATCCAAGGGTCCAGGGTTCAAGTCCCTGTTCGGGCGGCGGAACTTTTTGTTTGTTTTTTTGTATCAGCGTTCGTTTATTTTTAACTGTTGTTTGTTTTATTTATTTTTGTCATTAAAAGTATAAATAATAATTTAACATAACGAAACTTTTCTTTCACTATATTGATATTCCGTACTTAAGTGAATTTAAATAACTTTAAATAAATCTAATCTAACTAATTCAAATTTCAAATTAAACAAACATTTTTGGTAAATAAACTATACTTTTTACATAAATTGTTTCTTATTGATATAAAAGTGTACATGTACGTTAGTAACAGCCATTTAATATTATTCAATATTAATGTAAGGAGGATTTGCAATTTGTATATACATTTAAGTAACATGAAGTAAACATCTGTTTACTTGTTTACAAGGCATTTTTCTGATGATCTGCTAAATGTATTGTCGGTTCCGACTAGCGATGGCGGATCTTGTGTCGCGACGCATTTGATGCGAGATTTTTATTTTTTGTTATAGCTTATCAACATTTTAATTGACGCGAGCAACATAATGAGAATTCCAGGTATTTCTTCAAGCTTTAATGATGTAAGAAAATATTTTGTTTTTATTTAAGTAGCGCTGTGTGTCTATGTCTAGCATGAATATTTGTGACAATCGTCATCGTATCGTCATCGACAAAATTTGTATTAAGATTTGTGCAGCGCCCCCTATCGGACGTTATGTACACCAAAAATCTCATACTAATTTTGACATAATTGACGATGGCGATACGAAGGCGATTGTTGCAAATATTCGCGCTAGTGTATAATATAGTGGAACTATACATACTATAGCTATAATATTTAGTTATAGTATTATGTACGCATACGTCACTATTTGTGCAGAAATAAAAAATTAACTGTTATTTCGTCGCTTGCGTCACCATATGGGTCAAATTGATCAGGCGGCGACGTCGATGCGTTCTTTAGCACATTAGTAAAAGTAGTGCTAAATGACGGATGATTCTGTGATGTTTTTTGAAAACCCGCCGGTGAGCGCGCTCAGGCCCGCTGAGGTCGCGGGCTGGCGGCGGCGACGGGCGACGGGCGCGGCGCACAGATCGCACTCTAGCGACAGTCGGAGGTGCGCGCGGTCGCCGCTGACTCGTGCCCACCGCCGTACTCGCCCTGTGCCCCTCTCGCCGCGCACTGAATGATGTCCGCGCTGCCCGCCCCCAGCCGCGCACGATGACCAAGTACAAACTGAACAACGCGCTGCGCTCCTCCTCCGAGGTGACGCTCACCTCCTACCTCGCGGCCGACGGAGCCTCTGGCAAACGGGACGACCGGCCCTATCAGATATCGGTGCTGGATAATGATAACCTGGACTCGGAAGCCAATAGGAACCTAGCTGGTGTGCGCTGCGCAGGCTGCTCCTCGTGCGCGTTGCCGAGCGCGCTGCCGGGCGAGCTGGCCGCCTCGCTAGCCAAGAACGAGTGCGACAAGTTCGGACTCAACGAGCTCAAGGTCGAGGGCCTGGACAGGAATGTGTGCCTCTGCGAGAAATTCAACGGCGGCTGCAAGCTGTGCCCGAGACCCAGCCTAGCGCCCACGCTCAGTCTGGCCCCGACCCTCAGTTTGGGTGCCGAGGGCAAGGAGTCCTGCCTTGCATGCCACCGCGGCGCCTGCGGCGCGCCATACTCCAGTGAGTCACCACTCTTTTTTTGTCTTGTTTTTATTTTATTTACGTTTGTTATTCCTAAACATGGCGTGGTACTCATACAGAGGTTTATTACTTACTTTGGTTCATTTATCTTTTAGCAACGAACTAGGGGGCGCTAGGATATCGCTTCGCTTCGCGCTTGCTATAAAACCCTCGCCAAGCGTTCACCTGTAGTAGCAGCTGTAGGCGAGGATTGATAACAAAAACAAATATAGATGATGGTGAACAAAATGAGTGTGATGAACAACTATACGAGTGTAGAGAAACGATATTTTAGAGACTTAATGCTTGGTCGCATCCTAAATTAACTATCATGCCCCTAAACTGATGGCACTTAAGTGCGCTGTAGGCGGCCGTCCCTGAGTCTACCATCATGGCGTATTAAATTATGAAAAAAAAAATATAGTCGAAATATAATCTTTAATACTTTAAACTTTATAGAAAAAAATATAGTAATTACGCATTGTTAAATGTCAACTTACTATTTATAAGTGCTATTATAATATTTTCTTGTCAATACAGTTTCTTCAAACACTTCCGCCTCTGTTTGTTTCTTTAAAAGATTCTGCAGAAATTTGTATATGAGTCGACTTTGTTGCAAGACAAGAAAAAGTTCTTCTGTGTTTACTTTTTGAAAAATCAGAATGTTATGTAAGGATCGTCCATATTATTTAAATGAGGATTGGCCGCATCCAAAAATGTCACATGTTTATGACAAACTAGATCTATAAAAATTACTGAAGTACTAAAATGGACAATGATTGTGAGTTGAACTGTTTTCCTTCACAATTCTGTCAAACCACCTATGTCTGAGACATTCATAGCCGGGCTCCCAATCCGCCTACCCTGATACCTTCTTTCTATCGTCGCTTAGCTTTCTGTGATTTTCGACAGTGAGAATACGTCTAAGTAATGGTAGGCCGTAGATGGAGCCTTCATATTGTCCGTTCTCACTTGTACTGCGCCTGCGTGTGACAGTTTACAAAACAAACAATTAACGTCGCGTGGTGTCACATCACGCGGTCCCATGTTGTGACATGCGGCAAGCTGTGCCGATGTACAGCTGGCACAGGGCGCACAATGGTGCGATTCGCCGCGCCCCCGCCGCGCCGCGCCGGCAGCCTCGCTATCTCGGTATTATCCACGCGCGTATCATTTGTTCCGCACCCGACGCTAACTACCGTTCAAAACTACGCACTCGCCTGATGTTTTTCTTTTTATTAGTAAAAATAATGGTAATGAACTGAACACTTTCCTTAATGTGACAATAAGAACACATTTTTTAAACAAAGCGTGTACTGTATGCGTCAATTTTATCGATCTACACTGTATGAATCAGACCATGGTCAGGTGTTTGCGATGGCGGGATCAGCACCTCTCTGGTAGTAAATATCTGATGGGACCCACAACCGGCTTTGTAGTAGGGCAAGCAAATAGTCGCTACGCAATATTTGTTCTACGGTAACCTGTTGGTCACATGTATTTTTATAATCAAATTCCGCGAATCGATAACTTCAACAATTGGAAGTATGCATTTCAAAAGTGCACCGAATGCATGCAATTTATAAAAGCAATCAACCTTCACGGCGGGGGCGGCGGCGGCGGCGGCACGCGCTTGATATTTTGTAAGATCCCCTCGAGCTTTGGTGCATGCAACTTATAGCCTTTCTAATTTATCACTACTTATCAGAATACTCTATTTGACGCCTTGTACAAGGTCGGGGTAATTCAACGACCATTGTGCAATAGATGTCAGTTTACGGGCTCTAGCACTTTTAATATTATCCCGGAAACGTGGACAAGTGCATTGAGTTTACACATGACTTTGAATACAAAAGTTTAAGGCCAACCGCACGAACGCGGTTGAAAGGACGATTCGCTTTGATTGTAGAAACATATGTAGATAAGTCAAGTTACAAGTGTTAATGATTTAAATATAATTTATTAAATAAAAATTTTAAAACTTAACACATGTTTTTGGAGTTTCAAACATAAAATTAACAAATATTGTGCCACAAACAGGCTAAATGGTGCTCGTTCCAAATGGTGACAAAACTTTGTACTTTGATTTGTCCACGTCTTTTGTTGGTCTAACTTTAACCTAAAAACTGCACCAATTTCAATCTAAGTTAGAAAGCTACATTTATCAACAAGTCATTTTTTATTCAGTTACAATATTGCGCACGAACGTTTGCTATTTTGCAACCGCTTGTACATTGCATTAACTTTTGTTTACATAGATTTATGTATTTACATAAAAGATAAACATAACAGTAAATGTATCATTAGCACATCTTGCTACTGTTAGCATTGCCGATGTGCAGACGAACACAAAGACGTGACTGTAGCACGCGCGCGTCTCATAGCCCGCTCGTCGCCCGCTCGTCGCCCGCTCGCTGACACGCACTTATCATACAGCACAACGGTTTCGTGGCTATAGACGTGACATTTTACTATCTCAAGATACAAACACGCGAAAAAAGTCTTGTCGTGTTGCCGACCGTGTGTGACAAACTAACACTATCCGTTAAAAGGAGATTGACTTGAATTCTTACTTATATTTTAAATGCGAAGGTTTAGATGGATGAATGGATAGATGGATGTTCCAGAAAGGCTAAAGAGATCTTGTTGCAAAATGTATGTATATATATCAATGTAGATATAGAACATAGTAAGGAAGAACACATAGGCTACTAAATACGTTTTTACTTTTAATTCAATATCTAAAAGTTTTGTTATCATTTATGTTTAATATATGATTTGATAATTATTCACAGAAGTATTTTCATTGCTTCTCCTGAGAATAGAATATTGCCTACCTACATTAGTAAGTACGAGTAGTAGCGGCCTGTCAATGTTGAACTTCTAGTAATGTAAGTAGAAAAAAGAAAGTACACGTCAGTTCCGCGTAAATTAATTTGTTATTGTGAGTGTAAGAAGGGAGAGGAGATAGTGGTGTAGCATTATGGCAATACAGGCCCCCGCTGTGATGTGATGGCAACATTCAGGGACAATACGATTACATATTGTATTACGTTGCATTATAGTTAATGAATGTACTGGTAACTGTCCAGGTTTTATGCTGAGTAATTGACTTTTTTTTTTGGACATCAACACTCTTTGAATTAAACATTAATTTTAAAGTTAGGTACTTTTGGTTAGATTTGGTTAAATATCGGCACAACATTTTGATTTAAATATGAGTTTGTTACAACGAAATAATAATTTATATTATTTATAAATCTATCTACTTATCAATTATATTGATTAATTACCGGTTACTGTCCATCGCTACGGTGATACCATCTATCGGCATTAATAGTAAATGCTAAATTAGACATTCATGTATATGTTTTGCATTAAAATTAGACATTATTGCTCCATACATGTGATGTGACTAAGCATTGTATAAATATCAGCTGCCTAGCATTAGCTCGGGAGCGTGAGGATGTAGTTATCCAATGCTTCGTTTTCGTACAAAAAAGCTTCATTTCGGTTAGGGAAAAAAGCTCCATAAAAACTACTTTTATTAATTTATCAAACGTAACATACAGCTTGGTAATAGCTAGCTGGTAATAGCTCCTTTCCAATCGGGTTGCAACCTGTTTGTCCACTTCAGTCATCTCTGTCTCTGTACAAACCTGTAAGATCTAGTCTAAAATGTAGGCTAATAGAAATCGTTCTCTACATAAAGACGATGTGATTTTTCTTTCTACAAGAAAGTACTGGCTGCTTCGAAAGATCACGATTATCTTTTACTAATTATGCTGTGATTATTATTCCCTTGGCCTCAGCATAGCACAGCGTATAACATCGCAGCTAACTCGAGCTGCCAGTGCCACTGCCACTGATAACATGGCCAACAAACGAGCGGCGACCTCTGACGGCCAAGGCGAACGTCTCAACTGGTCACCTGTTATGTTAAAATAACTAACAGAGATGTTGACTTTTATGTATGTTGTGTCCATACGATGGCTTTGCTTTCTAGCAAGCGATCTAGATATCTGAAGGCGAACTGGAGACAGCTAAATCCCGCATGCAACAATTAGGTTTTTTTACCCACGATTTCCTAAACTACGATCAAAGAGACATTGAAATAGTTGATCATTCCTATGGTGATATACCTAGTGCTTGTATTCGTAATAATACTTTAATATGTTTAATAATTCATTATGTTGTTAAAATAGTATGTATATTATGTGACATTTATGTATGTCATTCTCATGATTATCCGACGTACAAAGCGAAACGTTCCTCCCCTACTAAATAATATTCTATAATTTACAATACTTAATACGAAGTTTCCGTCAATTTAGTGATATACGATTTTTAAATATGTAGTTACAATTCGTTCTCTACCTAAACCTAAATCCTGGCGGAGAAATTATGCATTGCGGTAATCAATGGTAATTATATCTTTGTGATTACTTATTTATGTAGCACTCATACAAAAACATTACAGCTAATTACAATTCGTATCCTGTACGAAGAAAGTTACAAATGCTGTGTAACTGTGCTCAGTATTGCGGACTCAAAACAACACAGTAGCAAAAGTATATTGTGGGAGCGGTGTGTGTGCCTTTGATTAAAGATGTGAATGTTTATTTAGATAATTCGTATTTTCACTCTCCAATTAAATGTATTAGAAATATTGACTAATGCAAACTGATGACAGTAGATCGCATACAGACTTCATTTCGTACGTATACAGACTGCGTTTCGTATCTCTATGTTATTATGTTTTATAAACATCATTATCAGCTACAGAACTCCAAATAATACAGTACGCACACACACAAGTTGTGAGTCACGAGCACACCTGCGTCTAACAGACATAATATTTCGAAAATATGAAAATGACTGCAAAAGATGGTCGTTCAAATTAAAACAAACACTATTGTTAGTCGAATCTGACACAGGAATCGTTCAACAATCCGACTGATAGAATTCGTTTTATTGCATTTGAATCAATCGTCATCACATTTATGGCCCGGCTGAAAAACTATTGCCCCTAAATTCCAAACCATGTCGACAACAAAAACGTATGCGGCTCTTATCTATAATATTCGATAACTACAAATAGTCCTGCACCTTATACATATTTACTTACATAAATTCCAACATATATAAATTCTTCCGCTTATATTATTGGAACAGTCGACATATTTTTTCCACACTGAAGGTAATGACAAGTGAAGGCAGCAAATGTTGGCAATGATAAATAATAAAGATATTTGTCTGAGACAGAGCGCGTCTCACTGGCTCGATTTTACGGAATCTTAATTAAAATTGTTTGCATAATTTAGTTAAGCAGTTTCTGTAAACTGATTAAATAAATCTTTACGAATTTACCGTGAGTTTCCGCCCGTGTCTGCCTTTATAATTTCTGATCAATTCAAGATAACAATTAGATTCATACACTACAATACATTGTGTTCCGCAGATAGGGATCAACTGCATCACTTTTGCTATTTCATTTACTGACGACAAGTAACGAGTAACCAACCTATCGACTAAGCAAGTACATGTTATGTACATACGTACATACCTACTCGTACATGAAAAAAAGTCTTGTTTCTGTATTATCATAGATCGTATTCATGTCGTGTTCTAAACGCATTGCAGACAACTTATAGTTTTTATTTCAATACACAGACACGTATTCGTATTAAATTAAATCTAAAATTTGCATTTATGTTCATAAAAAACTACGGCAAGTAATACGATAGGATCGTTCTGATCCATTATTGTACTGTATTGTTCGTCGCCTCGCGGCGTACGTTTTTGTTACAACTGCTTACTTATTTCCTGGGTTAGGTTTACAAGTTAATTATATATTTTTTGTGTTGGACTAATTGTTCAAGGCAGTCATTGAAGTGCGTACTCCTCTGGCGCAGGAGGTTTATTTGTATATGACGCGAATGACAACAGTAAAGTGAAAGTTCATTCATTTTATAATAAACTAAGTTGAACACGATATGCGTTACATTGCCTAAGTCAAAACATATTTTATGTAATCACAAATAATAAATAATAAAGAAACAATGCAAGCATTAGCTTTCAAAACGTAGTTTTTTTATGCTTTAGTGGACAATTATTTTCTGATTTTCTCTAAAGTTTCCTCAAAATATGTTCAATGATTAAGGAAAAACATTAATCTTTATTTATACACAAGATAGATGAAAGAATACTTCCATCTAAAAATGTTTTCAAGCTTGCAAACTTCATACACAAGCGAGATCTTCTAGCGTTTAGTATACCTCTTAAAAAATGACCGACAATCACATGATACAACGGTACATTCTCTGACTGTTGAAGTTTTGCTTACATATGATCATAAGTACCTACATAAAAGTTCATCGCACCATAAATAGTTTCCGCTAATTAATTATTTGCAGTTAGCGATATACATATAGCCGGTACATGGGATCATAATAGGAAAATCAAACTATATGGATACCAAATAAAAAAATATAGGACATTTGCTTTTAGCATGTCTGTTGGCAACAACTATGACTGTTACTTCGTCTTACACTATTTACTGTGAGTATATAAGTCAGGCTCAGATTGCCCGTGACTAAGTTCAGTTCCCACGATCCCCAGTAATGCGGAAGTACTCTTACTCGTCGGCTTCTATTTATAATCGTAGGGAACGGACAAGCGACAGGCGACAGGTGGCGGGGCGCTGCAATTGTGACAAATGTGCGTCCTGCAGCCGGGGTCTTGTCCAGTTCCCTGCAGCGTCACCGACGACCGGATCGCACTAGTTCCCATCGACACGTCACACGACACGCGCCAATGTTTTAACCGTATTGTCGAGATTTTATTTCGACACACCGTTACTGTGGTCGAACCGCTCCGCGGCCACGCCGGTGCTGACCGCTCGCCGTCTCCGTCCTCAAGGCGCTTCCTGACGCCCGCTACTCTACATTCAAACATCTCGAAAAACGTAACAAAAACATTAGCTCAAGGACATTTTACTATTGATAAAGTACCAGTTTGAAGTTTTATTGTAAGAATAAATTGTAACAGAAACACCGATAGAGATAAACAATATTTGGAATAAGCATAGTTTCACAACTGTAAGGTCTTATTGCCCTCGTGCAAACATCCATCTTATGCTTGTTTTCAAACGGTAATTATAATGTGTAAAAGTAGGTTACTTGACCAGAAATATAAAACCCTCGCCATATCGCAGAAAAATATGAAATTAATCTTTTTACGCACATTACAAAGTGATAAAATAAAGATTTATGTTATAACAAAGAAGCCGATTGGCCAGGATTTCCATATTCTTGGTCAGACTATACTTATGGTGAATAGCGATCGGCTTGCGATTGTTTGTCTCGGTTCTGCGTAGCGCGCTGCAGTTTGCAGTTCGCGGTAGCGCGGCGGAGGCGGAGGCTCAGCTGGCATCACCGCGCCAACTGCTGTTATAACCTTACGCCCCGCGATGTAACTATTTAACATCATGCTCACTACTTCATTACGGTAATCTAAAAATATAGTTTTATGTACGTAACATTCAGTTCTCTCATTAAAATAAAACGAAACGAAACGACAGGTACTAAATCTTTTTTATGTCTTTAAAAAACAAATTCAACACTAAATCAGCATTGGAATAACAACAGCATAAGGTACAGTAGCCGAGCTAAGTAGCTGAGCTGCCATAAAGGTGACAGCTTTGCGACAACAACGGAACACAATCCGAAACAAAACCTTAGAGTGGCACAACTGTATATGCTTGTATGTATGTACAATGGTCGTGTTGTATGTACGTATGTTTATAGCGAATAATGGACACTTCAATTAATTCTATTTACCTAATGGTAAAAGCAGCTATTATGGTCCAAAAATCCTCTTTCTGAACAAACACTTCTCTGTACATTTATGCTAAGAGCACTGCATTAGAAACCTTTAAACTTGTTGCAGATGATTGTGGACAGAGATCTTCACGTTATTTAAGAAAAATTAGAAGACGCTTGCTACCTTCTACTACAGTAAAATGTATTACTAAACACTTAGACTATGATTTCAAAGTTAATAAACACATTAACATAGCAAAATTGTATTGTAAACAGCAGCAGCGGGTCCTCTGACTTCTAACGGTCATATTATGACATAAATACAACAAACGTAGCGTGACATATACGATAAAATTCTCACTCATTTTCCCGCAATGTGTGTACACAATTGAAGAGGTTTCCAACTCTCTGTTTTCTAGTGTGTACACCCGCCGAGTGTGTACAATGAGACCACGCCAGTTGACATTCCACACATTCTGCTTAATGTTATCGTTACACGTGATTCACACTTTTCTCATTACTTACTATTGAAAATGCCTCCATAATAAATTAAAAAATAAACATCTTTATTGTTGTCTCCAAAAAATAAATTTTCTTAAACTTCATTTAATAACTTCCATTTGGTATAATTTGAACTTATCGTAATTGCAATCCAAAAACAAGATCAATTGTTTAGAGGACGATCAAATAGTGTTTGTACTCCACTTCTTTTCTTTTCTTTTTTCTTCTTTCTTTCTTTCTTTCTTTCACTTCATGTAAATCAATTATAAGAAAAGTAGCTGTCTGCCGCGACTCCATCTGCTCGGAATTAAAAAAAATCTTATTAAGTAGTCCATTTGTTCTTCCAGTCTATACTCTACATGTGTGCTAAATTTCAACAAGAGCCGTTTAGCCATTCCGGAGATACTTTCTAACAACCATCCATCCATACAAACTTTCGTATTTATAATATTAATGAGATAAAATTCTTAAAACTTAAAATTATTTTCGGATCAATCTCAAGAATGGAATATTTATTTTGACCGAGACAGAAATCGTTAAGATGATTGTGTCAATGTTTGCTAAGATTTCCTCGCGAATATCGATGGGCTCTGAGGACTCCTTCGCGATGTACTAGCACAATAGAAAGCTGTCCACCATGTTTCATTTACATAAAAAAGTCCGCAGACAACTACTGTACTGACCTTGTGATCGGAAAAGTTAAACGCTTCCTTATTTGTATTATATTGTAATTACATTGAATTTGTGGTATTGGTTAGGGGCGCGGGTATCTCGCTCGGTCAATGTTTTACTTTGCAATGTTTTTTTTTGCTCTTGTCAGATTATAAATGTACATATGTAAATCAAAAAACACATTGGTACATTCGGGATTCGAACCCAGGAGCTGCAGATTGCAATTAAAATTACTGGAATGGAAACTTGTTACTTGCTGTGAGTTACAATATGGTCTCTGTGTGCTAATGTAATTAATCTCAGATTACGACACCGCGCCGCTAAGTGGTGGCTATTCGCTTGATAATTAGCGAGAAGACCTCCTCGGCAAATGGGTTAGGCTTCACTTTAACTGCTCAACTCATAATGCAACTTAGTTATGTTTTATTGTTATGCGCTTTGTGAATTTTATCAGCGGTAAAGTTGTAATTACTGTTGTTAATAGACAATGGTTTGATTAATAATTAGTGATGATGATTGTACATTGTCGGGGAAACAATTTTCTTTCTGTAAAGTTCCAAATGTCCTCGAAGATAAATGTAAAAGTCTGATAACTATAAAATGTCCTCACTATTATAAGAGACAACACAACACGAGCACCGCTCACACAATGCGGGCTACCATAACACACGATGTCGAACAAAATGCAACGGGAAATTTAGGCAATAAAATAAACGAATTTTTTGTTTACGATAACTATATTTTTTTTACTTTACCGGACATAGTAAATGTCAAAAAAATATTTTATATGTACTATTGACAGTAATACTAAGCCTACTGAGAAAGTTGTTTCATTTGCAGCAGTTCAATATAAACCGGATATACTAGTTAATTTATAAAAGTAACTACTAAGTTAGAAACTTATCGCGTGTATAACAATTTATGTAAATATATTTAAGTATCAGTAAAGTGAATCATGTCAAACAGACTGTGACGTGTGACTTGCGACCACTTGCTAAACACACCTGCTAATGCAAAATTTGACAAACATTTATTTTTCTCGTACTGATACAAAATACTGTTAACGTGTAAAGTTTTATTGTGTGTGCAGATGCAGGCGCGGGACAGGCCCGGCGCGGCTGGCGCGGATGGCGGGGAGCGGCGGCGCGGCGTGCGCGTGCCTGCTGCTCCGCCAAGATGCTGCTGCGCCGTCTGCCCATCCTCGCCTGGCTGCCCAACTACAACTTCAGGAGCGGCCTCGCCGACCTCATTGCGGGTACGCCCTCGCGTCGCTTTGTTCCTTCAAATGAATTATTTATATGTAGCAAGTGAAATTATGCGATGGATTTGCGGATGAATGTTACGACTTTTAAACTGTAAAGAATTCTTACAAAGCTTCAATAAAAAAAAATTAACAACAACTAAGACGGTACGAAGATCGATAGCTACGAGCATAAATTGCTCTCTATGAAATGTGTAACAAAAAATTGCGTATAAAATATATAACTCAGATAGCAAAAATATTCGTATGAGCAGTTCAATGACTGTGCAATTTACCTTCAGTAATTCTTCCCGATATCGCACATTGTGGTAGCGCCGCCGCCGCGAGACAAGTAGGTAACTTTAATCTATATGTCCTTTAGCACAAGCTACACTTTCTATTTCGATTGAGCGTTATCGGAGCGTGAAATTGACGTTGTTCAGGTGCATCGGCGGCGCAAATGTCTGGTCGCTCAGTGTCACAACCGCCCAGCGTCCACACCTCTGCGCCGCTGATCTTATAATTCCTCTCTAGTGACAAATGCACAATACTTCTCTGAGGGCCTAGCAGGTATTCGTGAGAACGTTTTTGTAACATCACCGACAAAATATGAGTAAAAAGTTGTGCAGCGCCCCTACCAGACGTAATGTACACCAACTCTGCTTGTGTCTCTGAGGCCTAGCATATTTGCGAAACGCGCCTTCGAAATATTGCGAATAGCATGACGTTTGTTGGTGTACTTTATGCTCGGTAGGGACGCTGCACTTAATACAAATTTTTGGATGCCGTAAGAAAACGTTCTGGCGAATATTCGAGCTAGGCTCCCTGTTAAAACGTTGAGTCCGCCATTACACATCGTCTCAATATCATGGTAACAAAGAAGAATGAGATATTAATAGTGAAATACATTGTCATAATTGTGACCGAATATACACATGTAGGTCATAGATGTGTCAAGAAATGCATTGTGTGCCGGCAGGCGTGACGGTGGGGCTGACGGTGATCCCGCAGGCGATCGCGTACGCGGGCGTGGCGGGCCTGCCGCCGCAGTATGGCCTCTACTCCTCCTTCATGGCGTGCTTCGTGTACACGGCGCTGGGCTCGGTGAAGGACTCCGCGGTAGGGCCGACCGCTATTGCTGCCATCCTGACGCGCGAAAATCTGCACGGCCTCGGGCCCGAGTTCGCCGTGCTGCTGGCCTTCCTCTCCGGCTGCGTCGAGCTGCTCATGGGCTTGCTGCAGCTCGGTAACACTTACTCCTCACGCCGACACTCCCATGCCCACTCATTGTTCTCTCTGTCTAATATGGAACATCTTCTTTCGTTCAAACTTTCACTTTCATCAACAGCGACACGACGACATGCCGACCGATGTCAAGATCTGCCCCCAACACATGTCGTTGAACTAGAATTTATATGGCGTTATTAAACCAAGCAGCGCAGTTATAAAAACGTTCAGTTTAGTTCGGTTCTATCTTTGTAATTTTTTCTAACAATCAAATGTTTGAAGTTTGTAATATTGTTTTTTTTTTTTGTAATTAGAACGCATTAACTGCCGACAGACAAACATTAAGTGCTAATTTTGCATTTAATTATTTGATTAGAGAGCAAAGAAATCGCCTTGACTTAATACTGAGAACAGACCGAGAAAGGTTTCTCTTGCAGCGCAGGTCGTAGTGGTCGGCCTAGAGCGCCGCACTCTCGCTCACTCGCTCTCACATCTCTATTATCTACATATTTGTAAAAATAGGGATAACAATATGTTTCATACAGATTTTACGAATGGCAGCTGGCTACTGTTCGCCTGAACATTTGCCGCACTTCGGACCTAACATTATTCATACCGTTTACTTGTAACGACATAATATCATTCATAAATAACGATTAAAAAAATATATTATTTTATACATTAAATTCTCGTGTCACAATGTTAGTTACCATACTCCTCCGAAACGGCTTGACCGATTTATATGAAATTTTATATGCAGATTCAGAAGGTCTGCTATTTTCCATATCCTTGTTTTTATAAACCCGCGTGGACGAAGTCGCGGGCAACAGCTAGTATTACATGTAACATTATAGGTAATTAATAATATTGCATAATTTAATACGGCCATTACATAAATTACTATATTAAATAACAACCATAGTAATTAATTTTCCGTATAATCGAAGCAAATTGCATAAAATGATCTCGATAATTGTATTTCACCAAAAGGAAAAATAACTTTACAAAAATGTCATAGTGTGTAGCCTTTTGTGCTCTTTTTCCAGCTATCGTGTAAGTAAATTGAGTGCGACAGGAAATGTAATCACTAACGAGTCACATTCTTTAGTATAGCTTATTTTATGACTCTAGCCGCTTTTAAATATGTGCATAAGTAACTCAAAAGGCGTTTTCCTAACAGCTGTGTATTCATTTTATCACGAGCTCTATTGTTTACCAAATGCTAATTGCACACTAGGTACTTGTAATAGTAAGATGACGATCAAAACTTTGTGGCGGCGGCGGATAATAGCCGAGGCTGAGGAATGATAATAACCGCTCAGTGCTATCGGCGCGGCACGTCCTCCGCGACGACATTGACTTCTTGATTAATTACTTTAATAACAGCTAATGCATTAATTACACGTCCCAGAGTGGTGATCATGAGGAGGGACCGAAACAAGGTCGTCCCCTCCCCTGTCGTCGCCGCGTCCCTGCTTGCAGTTCACACAATGACCGCTGGCAACATTAACACTGGAAAAACTCATCTGACAACTCTCATGGGAATAATAAACACATACAAAAACAAGGGTCTTAAAAATATATATGAGTTTAACATGCACACATTTGTCTTGTCGGTTATTGTTATGGTCGGCGTTTAGTTGAGGTATGTAAAAGCGTCAGACCAGAGTAAAGGCAAGCCGTGGTGTGTCCACAGGGTTCCTGATCGATTTCATCAGCGGGCCGGTGTCGGTGGGATTCACTTCAGCCGCGGCCATCATTATCGCCACCACACAGATTAAGGACATCCTCGGCCTCAGCTTCCCCGGCGGCAAGTTTCTTCAGGTACCTACACTCGCACTACTACTATACCAACAATGTCGCTTCTCGTTTGGAACTTAGGTTCCTCACATCATCTGCCAAAAACTTTTAAAACTGATTGCAGATAAAACCCTAAAATAAATTTGAGTTACTCTTATCTCTTTAGTACTGCTAAAGTCAACAACGAATGCCTCAATGTTCAGTACAACCAGCACGGGTGGTTTCTGATACCATTATTCGAAATTGTGTAATGTATAAACGATGTGCTTATAATGTAGTTTAGGTTAAGACTAAACATACTATCAGAAAAAAGATATACTCCGTAAGTTGGTAGGACGACAAAACCTGGAATCGTGGCTGCGCAGCACAGAGCAAAACTCGTTGTAGTTAAACAAAAATGTTATTGCATAAATCGACAGTGTTTTGTTTCTACCAGATTTTTATATAATTTAAATCTATTTTCATCCTAAAGTATGTTAGTTTTTCAGCTTTTACCCTTTTTTTTTTTTTTTTTTTTTTACGTCAGGAAATGCATTTACGCACCCCTACGCCGGGCTGTGCAATGGCGTAGGGAGTGTGGGACTCGCCGGCCGCAGAAGGCGACCGGAATACCCACTAAAACCTGACTGCCCTCCGACGCATTATGGCGGGGCCACGGGAACGCGTGAGCTTACTTCCGTGACCCCGCCTGCGTTGTCGCCCACGGGGGGGGGGGCTCCTCTCACATATTTGTGGGGTGAAGGGCGGCGGCGAATTGCCGCCTCCTTCGCCCCACTCTACGGCGTCGGAGCGGGGGCGCCAGAGGGTCTCTCTCGCGCTCCCGCTCCTGTGCCTCCTTCTGCGAAATCACTTCTTCGCAGAAGGAGGCAACGGCGTCCCAGGACCTCTCACTTCCTAACATGGCGCGTATAACGCCAGGAAGTGAGAGGTCCCCACCTATCGTCGCCACCAGGGTGTGGCGCTCTTCTGTCCAGGTTACTAGCTTTTACCCGCGACTCCGTCCGCGCGGAATAAAAAAAATGCACACAAGATAAAAAAAGGTTCCTATGTCCGTCTCCTAGTTCTAAGCTACCTCCCCATCAATTTTCAGCTAAATCAGTTCGACCGATCGTGAGTTATAAATAGTATAACTAACACGACTTTCTTTTATATGTATAGATTTGATTATATAACGTAGAATTTGTATTTAAATTAATAATTGTATAATTTGTAATATTATAAAGTAAAGTATTTCTAAACAATATTTTCATACGAATGTATAATACCTATATGTTTTATAGCAGGAGCAGTCCGCGCGGCGACACCGTCATTACTTAATAAAACTTTTTACACCGAACCAATTAAGTTACCGACCTTCATTTTTTGCTGTTTGTAATGTTATCAAGTATGATTTTTGCGTATTGTTAACGTCTTTTGTACGATCTCTTTCGACCTTTGAGGAATGTAGGCGGCGACCGGCTGGCGGCCGCGCCCCGCTTCGCCGCGCTGCTCACTTTCTTTCTTTGAATAATCGCCAAAAAATTATCCATTTTAAGACATAACACAAGAAATATCCCTGTGCAATGCTTGTGACGCGTGTTTGTACTGAGAGCGTGCCGGCAGGTGTGGGCGGGACTGTACGAGCACATCGGCGAGACGCGCCTGTGGGACGCCACGCTCGGCCTCGGCTGTCTGCTGCTGCTGCTGCTGCTGCGGGTCAGTATCACGCCAATCGGTTCCCGCTACTCGCTAAACAATCACTGCGTCGCCAGGTCTTTGTATTGTTATTTTATATTTCCAGAAAGTGAAAGACATCAAGGTAGGCGTAAGTGAGAAGGGTGGCGGCGGGCGGGGGCGCGCGGCTTTGGCGCAGGCGCTGTGGTTTCTCTCCACCACTAGGAACATCCTGGTGGTGCTGGTGTGCGCCGGACTAGCCTACTACTTCGACACCAAGAACCAGACGCCCTTCGTGCTCACCGGTACGGCTTCAATCTTAGGAAACGACGACCGCGTTGCTAAATGTATCCCTGTAATAAGAAAATAATGAAAAAAAGCTACATGAGTTGGACTCGCCGGAGCAGGCGTACGACATGTAGTGTACGAACATCGCATATCGAGCAAGTTGTTGTCAAATGTTTAGTGTAGTAATACTGATTACAGTTTGGTTGGCGACATTTGTATATGTTGCGTGTGGGCGATGTGTTGCAGGCGAGGTGCGCGCGGGGCTGCCGCGCCTGGCGCTGCCGCCGCTATCGGCCACTGTGGGCAACCACACCTACACCTTCACCGAGATGACCTCGACACTCGGCTCCGCCATCTTCGTGGTGCCGCTGCTCTCCATACTGGAAAACATCGCTCTCGCTAAAGTCTTCTGTAAATATTTTATGTTCACATAATGTATCATGTATCATAATATAGGTACATACCTCACCCACCGATAGTGAATGCATCCCATTTGTAAATTACCTGGGTTAATGAAAGAGTCGGCAAATTGCATATAGTCCTTTTACAAAGTGACGTACATATTAAGTTTTTTTTTGTTGACCTGTGATGGGTGATGCTGATCGATGTAGATTTTATTTACTTTGGTAATTTTAACAAAGTAACACGTTCATGGAATGTTTGCGCCGTGCTTGTTGCAGCGGAAGGCAAGTACGTTGACGCGACGCAGGAGATGATAGCTCTAGGCGTGTGCAACATGGCGGCTTCGCTGGTCGACTCGATGCCGGTGTCGGGCGCGCTGTCCCGAGGCGCCGTCAACCACGCGTCCGGCGTCGCCACGCCCGCCGGCGGACTCTATACCGGCGCCCTCGTGCTGCTCGCGCTGCAGGTAGGCCCATACGCTCCTCTTCTGGTACTGCATGAGGCAAACGCGACTAGGCGGTGCGATGAGATGCATCGAAGTACATTTCAATGGTCACAAAAAGGTGCTACTCTGAGGCGAATGCTTGCGCCGAGTGAAACGAATGGGCCGAGTCGAGTAGGTTCGCGTATGTGTCGCGAGTTGCTGAGCAATGTGTTTGTGTTGCAGTATTTCACGCCATACTTCTACTACATCCCGAAGGCGTCGCTGGCGGCCGTCATCATCGCCGCCGTCGTCTTCATGATGGAGCTGCACGTCTTCAAGCCCATCTGGCGGACCAAGAGTTAGTACCTACATGTCGCTCGCGACTCCACACCAATACTTTAAATATAAATAAAAAATACCCGAGCTTCGTATCAGCAATTCGAGATTGACGTGTTGGATTTGTAAAGTTGTAGTAATGTACATCACCCGTTCGTTGCAGAGGTCGACATAATCCCCGCGGTGGTAACTTTCGCGGCGTGCCTGCTGCTGCGCCTGGAGCTGGGTATCGTAGTGGGCATCGCCGTCAATCTTTTGTTCCTGCTGTACGCCTCCGCGCGGCCCGCCGTGCGCGTCACCAGCGCCCTGGTCTGTGCCCCCCTCCTCCCACACATTACGCCCCTAGTTGTAGTCACGTTGCAATTTTTCTTGATTTTCGTTTTTTGAGAATAGTGATATTTGTAATTTGCGTGCTTTGTGCGAGTACCCCTGAACCCTGAACTCTCGCTTTCCTTCTCCAATTTTGTAAAAGTACAGGCGTCCCACGTAATTCTTGTTATTGTCGATGATGTGGCAGCGCCAGTGAGTCTAAAATATTGAACGTGTCATTTGATGATCAGTCGAGTGACGGCGTGCCTCACGTGGTGGCGAGCGTGGACCGCGCGCTGGCCTTCCCCTCGGCGGAGTACGTGCGGCGCGCGGTGCGCAAGGCGGCCGACAGAGACGCGCGCGCGCCCCTCGTACTAGACGCTTCGCACGTCCAGGCCGCCGACTTCACCGCCGCCCGGGTACGTCTTGTGCACTCGCACCGCCATCGTGCGCAAACACTCGTGCCTTTTGGCTCCAGTGCCGAAGTCACTCGCAATAGAAAATAGTTGTGTTTGTGTGCGCAGGGCATCAAGGCGCTGATCGAGGACTTCCACGCGCGCGGGCAGACGATCATCTTCTACAACGTGAAGCCCTCAATAGCGGAGGTGTTCCGCGGCGTGCGGCCGCGCGAGTTCCTGCACTGCTCCTGTCGCGCGGAGCTCGACCGGCTGCTGCTCGAGGCGCAGCGACAGGACAAGCAGGCGCGCGTCTAGCGCCCCGCGCGGGGACGCCCCCCTGCCACGATCTCTGAATATTGTACCAAATTAACTTTGATTGAATTATTCTTTTGTTGTACTATAAAAGTGGTTCTTATATGTATAGTTAGTGTGTTTGTACGTACTGTTGTAAGTAGGAAATTTGACTGGACGATATTTAAGTTAATTGTATAAAGAACGTGGGATATTTTGAAGACAGTATTGCCCGTTACTACGATATGTAAAAATGTAATATATTTATATGCCGCATCAGAATAGACATAAGTAGGTAGGTAGGATCAGCAGAGTGCGACTACGTCAGTCTCACTCTGCTTATTCTGAGGAACTTATTTTAAGTAACTTTATGACGACTGAAAGTGAGACATTTTGTTTAAATAAAAACAAACAACAATTGTTGATTTTTATTGTCCATGTACGTACTGTTTATCAGATTCCAGCACAGAACATTCCAGAACAGTGGTAGGCGCCAGCAACAACATCAGTTGCACGAATTGGCCGGCTCGCCCGGTGAAATACCACGACCACACAGAAGACAGACGTGAAATGGAAATAATTCCGTGTTTCTTTTGTGAGTGTGGTGCCGGAGGCCTTATTTTAGTCATCTTTCCCTTCCCACCCTTTTCTTATAAGGAAAGGATGGGAAGGGGATGTGAATTAGATGGAGGAGGAGATGCATAGGAAGGTTAAGTATTCTCTTTCGTCGATTGGGGGTAGGCAACGCATCTGCAATTGCGAATGTCTATGGGCAGCGGTCGTTTCGCCATTTCGGCGAATTCATGTGGCCGCTTGCTCGTTTGCCACCTTGTAATATATAAAAAAAAAGATTCCGTATTATTATTTTATATGAAAAAACCGGAAGAAAAATATTTAGTTGTATTTAAAATTGTCGTGGAGGGTAAGGTAATGAATAATAAAATCACATTGGAGATAATCAAATATAATATTTGTTTTACAATGTTGTGTCGCAAGTCGCGCATATAACTTACACGCTAAGTGCGCTGCGCGGACGCGGGGACGTCGCGACAAGTGCGCGGCGACGGCGCGGCAACGCCCCCGCGTCCGCACCGCATTGCACGTGTGAATGTCATCAGTGTACGAGCAGGTCCCTCGGCCTCGGCCCAGTCGACATGTGTCATGTCAGTGTCATGGGGAGGAGTGTCACTCGCACTGCAGCCCGTAACGTGTTCATCTCGATGTGCACATTTTGTAAACTCCTAGGGGTCCACTCGTACACCGAATCGTCCAATTGTCATACGGCACATTGAAACCTAAGCAATTGTCTAAAGACGACGGAGTGGCACCACAACGGAGCCGGCACCGCTTGAGCACGGCCCAACACTGGGCGAGGAGACATCGGCCACAGGTCGAGGGAACGTCGACGACGTCGTCGACGCCGGCCGTCGACCCGTTACCTCCTGTGTGACGTCGAGACGCCGCATCACCTTATACTCTATGCACAATATAGTCAGAATCGAATACAGCGGGAACTTAACACTAAAATACAATTTCAGTAAAAAGTTAAAATACAATAAAAATATGAACACTGAAAATACATCATTTGGCATTACATCAGAGTTTGAGCCGACGAGGTCCCAGCGCCAGCGCCGGCCAGCACGAGCCAGCACGAGCCAGCACGAGCCAGCACGAGCCAGCGGGCGACCGCTCACCACTCCGCATTCACAATCATAGGAGAGTGCTCACAAACACTCTAAAACATAATCATTAACATAAGCATATGGCGATTCAGACGCAATTCGATTGCCACGTCAACAATTATCACTTTACAAACATTCTAAAACGTCCCGACGGAATCCCTCCAACGAATACATTGGCCCGGTACTTCCTCATCACTTACACGCTACGAGTTACGTCACGGTACAATACGTTGTCTAAAACTAAGGTTATATAATATAAATGCATTCCGATGTGGCACTTGCCGCGGGCGGGGGAGGGGGCGGGGGCGGGGCGAGAGAGTGCGGTCACGCCCCCGTCCCCGCCCCCGCCCCGCCCCACGAGTTTTACGAAGTTCACTAACGCTAAAGTATCGCTTACAGTTACAGCTCCACTTTGTGCGCCATTCGCCCCCGCGCCCCGCGCCCCCGCCCCGCGCCCCCGCCCCACGCCCGCACTGCCCCGCCCATAATACATTAGTCAATCATTATTATAAGAAACCAACATTACCAATAACTAAAAAATTGTCAAATTTAATAGGTTTATGACAAAAGATATAAAAGCTCGACGGCGCAGCGCAGCAACGACACCATAAATTGAGTATTACATTATCAGGACTAGTACAAGACGTGAGCGGTGTCGCTGCGGGGTGCGGGGTGCGGGGCACGGGGAGCCGCTCGTCGGCACCGACACAAACGTGCCGACAGTACCGTCGGTAGTCACAAACCGATTCAAATACTGACAACATAATTACATACTGCAACAAGTAACCTTTGACTTCATAATTATATCATTGAAACTATGTTTAAGACTATGAGCTAAAATCTCAAAAGAGACGATTGCAAAGTGCTACAAATTCCTTTACAAATAAACCGTTCGATTTAACATTAATCCGATGTTCGTTCAATCATTCGTTCAATCATTCGTTCACCGAAGTTGGCGAGCTAATCGTTGGACACTTTATTCGAATCGAGGTACATCAAATTAAAAATCGTTACTATGATTATTCTAATCGAACGTGTGAACAAACAATGTAGAAGGAGCGGCAAATTTCATAAGATTTGTTACAATTTTCATATTGCATGTATAAACCTCTTATTGCTGCAATACACTGGAAGAATAATTTGTAAGGAATTAAATGTATGAAGTCGTGTGTCTGGGGCCGGTGCGGGGTGCGCGGGGTGCGCGGGGTGCGCGGGGTGCTCGGGGCGGGCCCTCAGTACCGCGCAGGCTCGACCGCGCACTGCAGCGACAGCTTACTGTCTATCGCTGCAAACAAACAAGCAGGTGTGTAGCAGAGCGGCGCGCGGCCGGGGGCCGGGGGCCGGGGGCCGGGGGCCGGGGGCCGGGGGCCGGCGGGGAGCGGCTACTCACTGGGGTCCGGGATAGTAATACGGTGGCGGTCGCTCGTACTCAGTAGGGCCGTGGTAGCGCGGGGGTCCTTCCTCCCAATGTCTGCAACACACGTCGGCGGTTACACCTCATGTCATATATACCATCGACTGCGCTTCATTGTGCTCGATACTCACTTGGGAGCCATGTCGTTGTAGCGGCGAGCGTGGTGCGCGTCGAGAGGGGGCGCCAGCGGCGCGGGCTCGACCCCCGCGCACCCCGCACCCCCCGCGACCGCCGGCCCGGCGCGCCCGCGCCCCCCGCGCTTCTCCGCCTTGTACGTGCTGCAAGAGGTCACAGTCAGGCGGACGGGGCCGGGCGCCCACCGCCCCGCAGCCCCGCCGCCCCGCACCAAACACTAACACGACTGACTATTTTAACCGCACAAACGTTTTAAAATAGTCGCTCGTGATAGTGTCGATGAATATAATTGTACAGAGAGTAACGCTCAAACGGTAGTTCGAGTCGTGTCCGGTGGCGCAGTGGAGGGCGCTACGGCCGACAGACAGCGGGACGTGTCGCCGAACGCATCGTTTAAACGTTACTCAGAAAAACGAAAAAACTAGCAAAACAACCGGAAGACAATAAGAGGCTACGACATGCAAAGTGACGAGTGCCGGAGGTCGCGCTGCAGGCGAGGCGGGGCCCGAAGCGCCCGCCGCTCGCCCCGACACTCGGCGACTAGCTAAATAATTTAAAGAAAATAATACCACAGCTGCAGTTAAACAAGAAAAGGAATGATCTAGTCTAGTCGAGTGACGAGAGATAGAATAAGGGCAACAAAAACAAAAACACTAAGACATGCCGAGTACACGCAAGGAGACAGGTGCCAACGGAAAAGCGAACAGTAAATGAGTGTTAGTTACCACCGGTACTTGCAGCCGCCGAGCCCCGCGCCCCTCGCCCCCGACCTCGCCCCCGCCCCCGCCCCCGCCCCAGACGTTACTAACTCTTACAACTAAACTTACAGCTAGAGAATAACAATTGGAAGAGTTATATGTCAGCAGGTCGCAGAAAGACTCGGCGCAGCCAGTCATAGTATACTTCATCACAATGTATGTATGTATGTATGTATGTAATATAGACGAGGTGGGAGCGGGCGCTGCTCTCCGCCGCAAGATACACGTACAAAAGCTACTTCAATTCACTGCAGTGCCACAACTTACATAAATACATCTTAAAGTCTTAAATATATATACGTCAAATCCTAACATCAGATACGTACGGTTGTTACATCAATATAACGCCTGTCAGAATTTTCTATCAAACCAATATTAGGAGATCATAAGACATCTATTTAAGCGTTGCATTTGAAGAGTCGATTGTTGACACAATGTCGATTTGGTTTAATTTAAAATTGTGACCGTCGTCGTAACATTTAATAAACATCATTGAGCAACAGTATCAAAACTATGCAGTAAATGTTTCCAAAAAGACAATCTTATAGGTCTATCACTTTACCTACACCTACACCTACACCTACACCTACAGTATGATTATTTTATAAATTCATATATTGTACAAGCGTTGCGGTGAAAAGCTGCTTTAACTTCCGTCCAGACAGAGCGGCGCGAGAGCAGATCAAATGGAGCTTTACTATAAAATGCTCTCCTCCCACCACCTCCCACCCCACCCCGGTCTGTCTGAACGGAACTTTATTCATACATACAACCAATGAACAAATTATATTCTTACAGTACATATTAGTCAAAAATATTATCTGACAAAAAATGTTTTGGTCTCGTTATTGCTTCCCGACAGTAAAGTGAAATATACAGAAGTCATTTATTTTTTTACTTTAAAATAATAATTTAATGTGAAGTAATGTGACTAATGTTCATGAAATTATTATTTCCGGTATATATACGAGATGTCTAATGTTTTAACGTTGTCAATAAAAATACAGCAAAATGGGCGGAATAATCAAATGTAAGTGACGTTTTTTTAAAACGTTGAAACGTTAGCGGCATTTTGTATAGAGCGTGATATGTGCGTCGTTGGAGCGAATGTTCGCCGCCGCCGCCCCGCGTGGTACGTCGCATACGACACAGATCACTGTCATGTCAGTGACATGTGACATAACAGACGGGGCGGCGTGGAGCAAGGGCGGCGGCGCTACTGGGCCTCGTGTATGCCGGACTCGTTGTCCTCGTCCTTGGCGTCCAGCCGCGTCTTCAGGTCGTCGATGAGCGCGGGCGGCGGCAGCAGCGCGCACACCACCTCGCGCCCCTCCAGCACCAGCGCCGTGCCCGCCTGCCCGCCCGCGTGCCCGCCCGCCTGCCCGCCCGCGTGCCCGCCCGCGTGCCCGCCCGCCTGCCCGCCCGCCTGCCCGCCCGCGTGCCCGCCCGCGTGCCCGCCCGCCTGCCCGCCCGCCTGCCCGCCCGCCTGCCCGCCCGCGTGCCCGCCCGCGTGCCCGCCCGCGTGCCCGCCCGCCGCCGCGCTGCGCTCGCGCCACTCCGCGATCTTGCCCTCGATGTCGAGGGTGCTGCGCTTGGAGCCGCTGTGGCACGCGCACGCCTCGTGTCAGTCACCGCTCGGCTCGCGACAAGGTATGTGTCCGGGCGCGCCTCGACCGCAGCTTCCGAATGCTTAATGCTCAATTATTATGAAAGCCTTAGTGACAACGTCGAGGCCCGCCCGGGACCGGAGTGCGCCGGCGGATCGACTTAGCCTTAATCACTACAAAGTTGTACTCTTATTTCGATGTTAAACATATGTTTCGTCCCCATATTTTTAGCAAAGTCACCACTCGGTCCCTAACCGGTTAACAAAACGAAAATAATATGAAAAAAAAAAACGAAAGATAAGAAGAAGGTTGAGGGGCGCGGCACCGGCCGGCCGCCGCTTGCAGTCATGCACACCTAGACACTCATGCTTCCGTACTTATATTACGGTCAGTAAATTGTGGCATTTTTACTATTAACATGCAGTAATACAATATGAGAGCAGCGTTACTCGGAGAAGCGGGAGAATTAAGAAAGTAGCACAGATTAAATTAGCAACAGAGTTCCCTCACCGGCGCTCGCCGCCAGCCCGCCCCCTCCCACCCCCTTCCGCCCACACACGACTCTCAGGGAGTTAGGTAAATGGCACCGGACGAGAATTACTTTTAAATATTTTTAACTTAATCGCACCAATTGCGTTCACTGTCATTTTATTTAGTAGTATTGTCGAAGTAGAGATCAGACGGAAGGGCGGTGCGGGGCGGGGCGGGGCGGGGCGGGGCGCGGCTGTGTGAGTGTGTAAGTGTGAGGTCGCGGTGAACTTACTTGGCGAGGGGGACGTTATCGCGGTCCGCGTACGCGTCATACAAATACTCGCTGCAACAGATAACACACGCTCGTGTCAGAAGGAGCCGCGTCCGCACGCGCCAGCACTCACTGAACCCTCGAGGCCCCAATATTAATTGCGGGACGGGTAGGATAAAAAGCATATAACCATAAAAAAATGATAATAAAGATAATATATTTTATAGGTTCGTGAGGCAGGCGACGTGCGGCTTGCGGCGTCCTGCCGTCGACCGCACGCCGCACGGCGGTGACGCGGCGTAAGGAAGTACACACGATCGTACAAAAAATACATTAATACTGTCCAACAAATCTCATTCTAAATACAAACGTTGCAGAGAATCCACATTAATTACACTTCAAGCAGGTTTTCTGCTAAATATTTGATATACGTGAGAAGATGTCGAGGTGAACGATGAGAAATGATGACATAAAAACAAAACGAAACATACCAACAACTAAATGACAAAGAAAACAAGGATAGCGATGGAGGCGCGGGGTGCGAGGGGTGCGAGGGGTGCGAGGGGGTGCCAAGGACATTATAAACAGACGACTGCTCTACGAGGGACCATGGAATATAAAATACTCATGCGTGTAACAAGGCGAGCTGCCCGTTCTGGAAGGGAGAAGGTGGGGGGGGGGGGGGGGGGGGCAGAAACGTTTACATTTAATCAAAAAATCAACTGTTAATTTAACAATATAAATGCAAATGCAGGCGAGTCGTGCTCCAACATCGGTCCGTCTCCGGATCCATCAACAAAGATTACGATTTCCCACATTTTGTAGAAAACAAGTAAAATGTTATCCAGACAACGATTCAATGAATCAAGATGAATCAAATTTAAGATTCGTTTGTATCTGCAATTTTTACCATATAGAAGAAGTTGTCGCCCGTGTACGTATATAATTAAGTGTAAGCTGAAAACAGTTTACGAGCTACTGTCGGCGGTCATGCGGGATCATCTAAAAGCCGTAATTTACGACCTGCACGAATACACAGCGATCAGGAACGAACGTAAAAAAAAACGTAAAGAAAAAAACCTTTAAAAGAATGTAGAAACTAAATGATAACAACATAAAATAAAAAAATGTAAAAAGTTGAAATATGAGCAGAGCCGCCGTGACCGCGCCCGGCCCGCCGCCTCGTGCTGACACAGCATGGTGAGGTGTCAGTGAGGAGGGGGGACAAGGCGGACACTGTCACATGACCGATGAGTGATTTCTTCGCGAGGGATACATTAAGTTCGCGTATGTATTTTATAACAGCTCTCAGTTGCCACTCAGTTGTGCGGAGCGTCTCAATATTTCAGATTTATTTAAAACATTAAAGAATCGAGCTGTCATAATCTGTTGTGTGAGGCGAGTTCGCACAATCACACATCGTGCAAACTCGCTACAAACATTTAGTTCTTTATGACGAGTTATAAATATGAATTGATATTATATACTATATTATCGTATGGAATAGTTAATGTAGAGGTGGTAGTGAGAAAGGGGACACTTACGCCTCGACTAGCGGGCCGGGGTAGGGGTCCGCGTGCCGGTAGAGGCGCGCCAGCCGGCCCGACACCAGCAGCAGCGGCACGAACAGCACCACGCACCACGCCAGCGAGATCCAGTACCCGTTCTGAAACAGTCCGCTGTGTGAGATACGTGCCAGGGGCGGGGGCGGGGGCGGGGGCGTGCCGGGGCCGGGGGCGTGGGCGGGGGCGGGGGCGTGCCGGGGCCGGGGGCGGGGGCGGGGGCGACACTCACGACGGGCATGAGCAGTGCGCGGCAGGCGGCGTCGCGCGTGGCGTTGTACGCGTGTGAGACGGGCCCGCAGCGACCCACGTCGCGTCGCGCGGCTCGCTGCACGCGACGCGCGTACTCCCGCAGCTGCTCGCTCACTGCACTCGCGAACTTCTCCGTCAGCTGCGACACAGACGAATACCGTGGTTTAAGATCTGTTACAGTTTAAAGCCGTACATTCATCGGGTAAGATGCCGACGATGTTTCGACTCACATTCTGTACAAGTTCCGGGCCCTGATTATTGAGGAAGACTTCGGCTTGAGTGGTCTCGTGCACGAGGAAGTTGATGCCCTCCCGCAGCGAGGAGTAGTTGGAGCGCAGCCGGTCGCGCAGCATCGTCACCGTCTCCTGCGACCGCATCAAGTTTTAGTACGAGTGTTAACTTTGCCAACTACGACTGCATATTTCCTCGTATATTTAGAATATAAAATAATAATCTGCAACAGTTCGACATTGAGTTCCTCGTAAGTTTACATATAGTTTTTAGATAAGCTGCAGACAAATAAATCAGTAGTAAAGACAAGTAAGTAAAGAGGAGTCTGACGTTGAGGTGGTCCGTGTGGTCCAGCATGGGGCGCAGCACCTCGGCCTGCAGCGTGGCCAGCTCGTCTGCGGCGTCCCGCAGCCGCGCGGCCACCTCGGCGTACCCGGCGCGGTCCGTCAGCGCGCCCGCCGTGCTGCGCAGCTGCGCCACCAGCCCCGACAGCTCCAGCGACGTCATGTTCGTCTCCAGCTGTATGCAACAGGTGTGTAGAGTAGCGACATTCGAGTGTCAGATAAAGCTGAGCTCGCAGCCGGCGGAGCACTCACGGCCTGCAGGATGCGGTCGTACTCGAGGTCGGAGAGGCCGGCGGCGGCCAGGCGGCGCAGCTGCGCACGCGCGTCTGCGCTCAGCAGCACCACGCCCTGCGGCAGACGCGGGCGCAGCTCAGCCGCGCGCGCAGCCACCTCGCGCGACGCGTTCTGCGCCAGCGACTCCAGGTCGAACACGCGCCACAGCTCCAGCGTCTGCAACATCGTGAGTGTACACATATGTGTATGAGTTATGAGGGTTATGAGATTATATTAAATTATTCCTAAACATAAGTTAGGTTTGTGTTTGATAAATTATCTTTTTCGTTTTCCACGCACTTTGATATCATTTTTAATATCGAGACTTAAACATTTACAAAAGATATATCTCTACATATATATCATGGCGGCACTGACCTCGTACACGGTGCGGTTGGCGTGACAGCTCAGCAGCACGGCGCTCAGGTTGAGCTGCGCGCCGCCGGACGTCGGCAGCTCCACGAACCGCTCCACGTCCGCGAACACGCGGTTACCGCGCGGCTCGCTGAGGACACGCCCCCACCCCCCCAGTCAATACCCCCCACTTCACAAAATTAACGGGTATCGGTACGCAGGAGACGGGGACTCACGTGAGAGGATCGCAGACGAAGCGCTGGCTGGCGACGCCCACCACGAAGTACAGCATCATGACCAGCGTCACCGCCCCGCCCACCAGGAAAATGACCGCCATCCCGCTGCGGACACACGCACACGTCACACGTCACACGCCACACGCGCACCGCACCCGGCCGCCGCACGCCCGCCGTCGCACTCACCACAGCAGGCAGCTGGAGCCGGCGCCCTTGTTGCAGCAGTCGCTGGCCCCGTACACGTCGGGCCGCTTGCCGCACACCCCGCACACCAGCCCCCACGCCAGCAGGCACGTGACCAGCAGCAGACAGGCGGCGGCGGCGCGGCCCGTGTGGCGCCAGTAGGCCGAGTGGCGGTCCAGCGCGGCCTGCAGCCAGTCCGCGGCGGCGGCGTGCTGCGCCACGCGCTCCCCCGCCTCGCCCGCCAGCGCCGACACGCGCTCCGCCAGCGCGCGCAGCCGCCGCCCCGTGTCCGCCAGCGCGCTCTGCAAGTGCGGCGCGCGCTCCTCCACCGCCGCGCGCAGCCCGCGCTGCAGCCCGCGCACCGCCTCCAGCCCGCGCGCCACCTCCGCCGTCAGGCTGCCGTCCAGCAGCGCGCCCAGCTCGCCCAGCACCGCCGACACGTCCGGCATCTGTCTCCCGCAACCTTCTCCTTGTTACTTGTTCGATCTTCAACACGACATCTCATTAAACAGAATTAAACAACCGATGACGAGAGCGAGACCGATAACAAAAGCAAACAAAAACTCACGGTGGGAAAGTATTGATCCAACATCTGGTCCACGCGGCGTGCAATTTTACATTCATATATTAACTAAATTTCAACTAGTTAGTAATATGATTATTAAAGGGGTATAGTTTTTCATTTTGTTAAGTTTGGGGTAGGAAGCCGTCGGGCGGGGAGGATGCGGGGAGGATGCGGGGAGGATGCGAGCGGGAAGCGGAGGAGGACCCACCTGGCTGTACTGTATCTCGGTGTCGAGCTGGCCGATCTTGTACTTGTCCTTGAGCTCGCGACACTTGGGCTGCTCGCAGTCGTTCAGCGTCTGCAGCAGCAGCGCCTTCACCTTGCGCAGTCCTGTCGCCGAACGATACCATTGTAAACACAATAGGACACAGTGAGAGACGCCGGTCGCCGAGCTGTGCGTTGGCGCGCACCTGCGTTGAGCCGCTGGGCGTGCTCGCGCAGCGCGTGCGTGCGCTCGCGCACGTCCCGCAGCGCGGTGCGCGCGGCCGGCAGCTGGCGGAGCAGCGCCTCCAGCCGGCCCACAGCCGCGCTGCCGGACTCCTCGCTCAGCTGCTGCGACATCAGCACCCCGCTGTCTGCGAACGCATTCGATACGGCCTCATAAATATCGTAACCGGCTTTCTTATTCATTTTTTTGAACAAATAATAAAATGGTTCATTTGAAACGACGCCGCGCCGGTTGAAATTTAACCGTCACCGCTTACGATTTAGTATTTTTTTGAAAACTAAAATGATGGTATGGTTAAATACCAAACTGGAAAAATGATTATCTACATGATGCTGACAATCTCGTGTTTAGTGAGGAATTAATGGAAAAATATAAATGACCTCTTTTCATTAAGTCGTTTGCCTCCTCTTAATATAAAAATTATAGATAGCGACATAAAAGCAATTTTGTGTTATTCAGTGTTTTTTTAATTGTAATAAGACGAGACGCGAAATAACTTCCACTTGACGCCTGTCTTCTGAATGGTCATTGATTATTGTGGGCTCTCCCATAGTTGAAGCGTACTGACAGGTGAGCATGGCGTTGAGGCGGCGCTCGAGCTCGGAGTAGTTGTCTACGAGCAGGTAGCGCGCGTGCGCCTGCGTGGCGTTGAGGAAGACGCGCGTGTCGCGCAGACCGCGCCGCAGCGCCGCCGGCGCGCCCGCAGACCCGCTCTCCACCTGCGAGTCCGTCGCGAACGCGCACACCACGCCGAACCTGTCGCAACACGACCACCTTTTATATTTTGATGATAAGCTAACAATTATATATATTGTTAGGTGTTAGGACTGTTGAGGGTAGCCACACAAATGTTAGGACTGTTGAGGGTAGCCACACAAATGTTAGGACTGTTGAGGGTAGCCACATAAATGTTAAGACTGTTGGGGGGTAGCCACACAAAAGGTTTTATAAGGAAGCGTGCGCTGCTGTTCGGGGCAGTCTCTTTCCATCCGTCATTGCGGAACGTCTGGCATTTTTGTTTATTTACGTTCGGTTTGAGTTTATCCTATTGCGAGGATTATTTAGAAGTAGAGTTAAATTCACTATTTCGCTGTTAATTTATTTCTTTTAAAATACCTTTGCATCAAATATCTAACAATATGTATATTAATTAAGTTTTACTTATAAATTTTGTAACATCATAAATAAAATTACCGATTAATAAAAGTACACATGTAAATTACAAATAGCGAGTTATAATTTCCGTAGATAGAAGACAAAGGAAATATCATACAATCGCATACATATATACACAACCTTATCGTAAGCTAATACGACACTGACGCCACCTAAGGACTCGCTATACAAATAAGACAAAACTTTTCAAGTGATACCATTGAAACTAGGTGTGATACAATAATTATATTGTACAATAATAAAAGAAGTGATCGCACTCACAGAAAGAGCGTCAGCAGGCCGATGAGGAGTATCGCGAGGATGCCCTTGATGCAAGCGTCGTACTTGCGATCGAAGGGCCGCCGGCGCCGACCCACTCGGCACCACTGGCAGCAGCACCAGAACAGCCTGCAACACGGCGGCGGTTAGCGACTGCGAGGCGGGCAGCGCCTTCGGGACTGGGCGTGCCTTGCGGACGGCACTCACCCGGCAAGCGGCAGCGCGGCGGCGAAGAGCGCGGCCAGAATCAGAGCGGAGGCGGGGCCCGCGTAGTGCGCCAGCAGTGGCCGCCAGTGCTCGCGCAGCGGCGCCACTTCCACGTGCCCATCTGATACCGACACCAAGCCTGCAACAAGATATAATTCATAGTTTCATTTTTGTGCTCATTCCATTGTCTGCGAAACGGAAAGAAAGCGACAAATATTTGAATTTTATTCAAGACCTCCAAGCAGATTATAATATTTAAGTATTGTATTTTGTCAATTAAAATATATCAAGTTGTGTTCATGTGGCTGTACCATCATGTGTCTAACGAAACATAAATAACCAACACACAGTAGTGGTAAAGAGCGAGCAATTATAATTCAAATTAATGTACATCAATTGGTCAGTTTACACAGGCTTAATAAGGCAGGCCAGCTAGCGACTCGGCGCGAACTCGTTGCCTCGCCGGCCGCAGTTGCGCCGCTAACATGCACTGTGTGCCCAGCGTCACTGGGCAAAGACGTGGCGTCGCAACACGCAATGCACGTCTCCACTTGTCGGCAGACGATCGATGATTACATTTAAAGTGTAGCGGACTTCTTAGCCATGCATTTAACGAAACGTTTGTACGGACCGGACCGCACCAATTTAATGTCTGCTAACGGATGAACTTTATCGCGGGTTCAATTTGACGGACCGCTGTCTCATTTCTTTCGTGTGAGTAGAGCGCCCCGCAGCCCGTAAGCCGCCGTCATAATTGTGATACCTAAAAACATGCCTTGAACATCAACAATTTTATTTTCACTTTGACACACTACCTGCCCTGAAGTTCATACGAATCGAAAGATGCTTAGAATGAAAAGAACGACTGATATAACAAACTGTAATGAGTGAACTTGAATGGTACTGCGTCTACAAACGCACTGCAAAAGCTCCAGTAGAAGCTCAAAGTTCGCAACGATGAGGAAATCAGCAAACTTTAAAAATGAAAGTAAATATGCAAAATCATTTTCTCATTGGAAAGAAATAAACAGGAGGATATCACCACGCTGGAATTAAAAACCTTTTTACCTAATTTATTAGACAAAATTAAAGACAACTTAAAATACGTTTATTGAGAGTATCCGTAAATGGCAACCCTAAAAAAAATCTATCTCCGAAAAAAAATGCATTTCTTGTCTAATAAGCATAATAAAACCATATTATCATCCATTGTTATTGAATTAAGTGTATAAAATCTTAATTGTGGTGTAAAATACAAGATGTTTTGCGGGCATTTTGACATGATAGGTGCTAGGTGAGGCCGGCAGAGCGCGCACTCCGCACAGACGCCGCTATCGACCCGCTGCACCGCCCGCCGCCCGACACCCCCTACCCCCTCCGCATCCGCCCCACAGCAACAGGCACATCGTACAGATTTACTTTCAACCAACAAGTTAACCAGTTGTGTTATGATTACAATATTAGACTTACACTCGTAAGATAAATGATTTATCTTCCTGCCGAGCAAAAATCATAATTATCCCATGCACAAAATATGAATTTGCGTTATGTTTTATGTGTTTTTGCAACATATGAAGTACTGTTTACAATGTGCCAAAGCAAATGGCGGAGTCTTCTGCACTTTTGACCTCTTGAATCAGGTGCGACCTCTGAAGAGGCCTTCACAAAAGCCGGAGGGATTCGAGTCCCTTACCAATCACTCACAATCTCTCAAACTCTGAAGCATTTGGAACAGGTCCGTTCTTTTCTAATTTTGTATGTACGAATTTTAACCGACGTTCTAAGCATATGCTTAGGACCATGAACGCATGTTATTGACTGTTATTGCTAAGTCTAAGATCGTAAATGTACCTACACATAATTATTCAGCTGACTGTACATAAACTTATGTGGCAGAGCATGTGTCCTACAAATAACCGAGTGAGGTGTGATGTGGGGGCCGACGGGGGCGATGCAAATATAGCATTGACCCTGCGCTGTCTCCCTGGACCAACCCCGTGCGCGGAGTTGCGGGAGTAGCCGCGCGAGCTGTGAGAGGTCTGCCCGCTTTACTCCAATGGACCATGACCGCTCTTGCCTAAGAATAAGCTTAAATATTTTTATCACATATCAGAGAAGATTCGAACTTCTATATTTTTTTAATATGACAAAAAAACAAGAAAAAACATGATTATTTATAATGCGTGTTGCAGAGAAAAAAATATATATCTAGCGGAACGACCTCCGCTCCGAGTCGACGCTCGATCGCGGTGCACCGTGGCACCTGGGCTAACACGTCTATTCCAAACACTGTTCTGGTTTCGCGCTTATGTTAAAGAATAACACAATCAAACAAGGCACGCAGTATTGTAATCAATGTAATCATACAGATAATTCGCCGCTCACCAAACTAGTTGTCAGTCGCCAGTGGCGGGCGATGGCGCGGCGCGGCCTTCGCGACGACGACGACGTGGCTCTCGCACGAACGGGCGCTGTTGCAGGTCGCCCCACGCGGATTTCATCTCTATGTCGTAAAACCGAAGGACGATATTGTCGTGCGCTTGCCTGCCCTCGATCAAACTAGACCGGCCACTGATCTCACAATCAACCGTTTGCTTTGCAACAACTCTATAATAATAACACTAATACACTTTGCTGTTACTTGCCATGTTGCATGAATAAAGTTTCCGCAACATATATAACTGCAGCCGTTTCCGTCGTCGATATCTGCGACTAAAGCTATGCAGTGTACAAGCAAACGAACACCTACAAAAGCTTACAATCTTACATCGATGCAAAATTAGAAAAATCTGCATTTCCCATGCCAATCGGCCATTAAATTGGTCCATAGAGCAAACAACATAATAACACGTCAACTTTGAATTTACGCAAAATCTAACAAAGGATTCGGGATGTTGAGCAAGGTCATTGGAACAACAGCAACATGCGTGCGTCACTCGCAATGCGCGCGGTGCGGTGCAGGGCAGCCCAACCATTCCTTATTTGAAACTGCTACATTAAGGAGCAGACACATGCACATCCTTTTTTTTTTTTTTTTTTTTTAAAGAGGGGAATGCTTTATGCATACGCCGTGTCCCGGGGGGGACACGGTAGTTATGCGAGATTCTCTCCCCTAATGGGAGCATACCCGCTAAACCACCTCTGTTCCTCCTACTGCGCATAGTGTCGGGGTCACGGGTACTGCTTTCGCATATCTTCCGCGGCCCCGACTGCGCTAGCCGCCGCAGCAGCTCCTCCACTGATAGTGGGCTAAGCCCACCAACCTCCATTGGGGAGGCGCGCCGGGAACCAAGGCGCGCCGTCCTCCTGGCCCTTTGAAGCGGGTGACAGGTACCCCCGTACCTGCCACCACAGGGCTATGGAAGCCGGGGAGGCGGTTGTCCCACCTCCCCAGCCCCCAACGGCGGATCTGATGTTAGGTCCCGCCGTCGACCTTACCGGGCCGCAGAGGGGCTGGATAAGCCAGTACCCCCCCCCACGGCCCCACCACACATCCGGCCACGAGGGGTGCAGGGTGGCAGGATAAACCAGTACCCGCCCACACCCCCCGCGGCCCCACCGCACATCCGGCCACGAGGGCTGCAGGGGGCAGGATAAACCAGTACCCACCCGCAGCCCCCACGACCCCACCACACATCCGGCCACGAGGGATGCAGGGTGGCAGGATAAACCAGTACCCGCCCACACCCCCCGCGGCCCTACCTACAGGCCCTCACAGGGGCAGACCCGGGAACATAGTCCACCCCTGGAGGCCTCCCCCCCAGGTGGGCCGGCCCGGCGCGCTACACTTGGCGGCTCCGGGGGGCAAGCGGCCAGTCCTGCACGCCGAACCGACCCTGGTTCCTCTTAGCTTCGCCGTGGGTGAAAATCCCACAGGTACTAGAGCCCCACCGCCACGACAAGGCGGGAACCGTCGGTGGGGAGACACATGCACATCCTGAAGCAACTTGAACTAATCAATTTTATATTTCTAGACTAGCTGTCGATTTCGTCTGCACGTTCTTCGCCTTGCAAAATGTATGCCTATTACTCTCAAATACATCAGCTGTCCTTCAATAAACTTCAAGTCAAAATAGGTCTAACCGTTACAGCGCTGGTTTTTTTACACCAAAATCTCTTTATAAAACATATAATATGTTTTAAACGGCGATTTTGGTCTCAGAAACTCACTATAGGAGATTACCTGGAACAAAGGCGATTTTGCGTCCAGATAGAACAAATATTTTAATAAATGTTTTTTTTGTTATAATTAACTCAAATTTATCATAAACACGAAATATGAAAATTTTGTATTACATATAAACAATCCGTTTTATTTATCTGTATAGATATAGATTTTCCTCCACGAATCTAGGAACGTTATAAAGTAACCATTGAAGAAGAACTAAAGGCTATAGACAAGTAGCGTTCGAGGCTGAGCCTTGCCCTCCGCCGCGATGCCCGACCCGTACCGTAGACCGTTACGTCTGCCTTCCGTTCGACCTCTCGCCTTTCCGATCGGATATCATGAACATCCGCATACCAACCACGTCTTCACAAAATATTTGCAGTCACCCCTAACTTAGGGTAGGCTCCGAGCCTCTCAGTGGCCTCTCTGCTGGACGCGGGGGATACATTTAATGTGTTTACGATTATCTGCGTACATCTACGCGTCCGAACTGTTCATGCCGAGGCCTTCTCCAGCCAGCTGTGTGGTACGCACTAGAGCCAATCACTAACTCTTCATTTCAACATTTATGGAGAGCTGATAGACATAACGTCGTTGCGCATAGCTCACATCAGCACTTGTTAGTTCGGAGCAGGAGTTTAGCACGACAGCAATCGACAGGTATAGTCAGCCAGCGAGTTCCAATAATGTAGTTAAAGCGCCGCGGCCTAATGTTCGCATCCCGCGGCGCGGCTGCTGCATCACCGGGGCCGCACCGGACAACCAGATAACAAAGCAAACAATAATGGTTTAATATTATTACAAGCAACATTAGCCTTGCTCAGGTATAACGTTAGTATACCAGTTTAAGTTAGTAGTCTGCGGTGGCGTAGATGATCGAGTCATTCGGCAGTGGGTAGAGCGCACGCGAGAGTAGCTCCCTCGCGCGCCATCCATCGCCCGGCGCGGGCACGGTACAATTGATTCGACCTTCCCCCCCACCTCCCCAGCCGTGCCATGGCCCGCACTTGTCGCACGCACATTGTTCGCTTCATATCGGATCCCATATTCGCATTACGTCAATTATGTGAAAAGTACAGACGTGTGCACAGTTGCTGTTCGTTGAATGGTGAAAAGGGTGGGAAGGGAAAGAGGAATAAAATTAGTCCTCCGTTAAAATAACGAATGAAAACGTACGTGCATGTGATGGAAATGCGGAATAAGACGGATGTGTAGGATAACAAGAATGCATAGGATACGAAACAAGTATATTAGAGAAGTCTATCTGTCTAGTTTCCGCATAAACATTACAAAATGCAAATACATCAGATAGAAGTACAAGTAGCGAGCAAACACTGCGCAGAGTGTTAGTGCGAAGGCGGCAGGCGGAGTGTGGCCGTGGTAAAGAGGTCGCCCGGCCCGCACTGCAGCGAGCGACGCAGCGGCGGCGGGCGACCCAGTTCGACTACGTGCTGCAGTGCCGGCCCCGTACTCTGTGCAGTTAGACTCAGGCGATGCTTTCTTTCAATCAGCCGACTTGATCGTCTCTGTTGTCCTAATTAAAAAACTGCTATCATTGTCCCCAGTTTGTATAAAAATTTAAGCTCACAGCTTTTTTCGATAGTATCATTTTTTTATGATATTTCTTTATATCGTATCATTTTAAATAAAAAATGTGTATCTTTTCCTCTGTGTCCGCATCTATAACATTACAATGTATTACTTAGGTAGTAGTTTTCATCATCATCACCATCAACTATTTACTTGGTGACTAGGCATAATTAATCTTTTACCCAAAGCCCAAACATGCCAAGGATGAAAAAAATATATACGTGCTATTTGTAAGCTTTAAAACAAATGTCAAACTAAAGGACAACTGTCAGCCAGATGGCGCAATGAATCAAAGCTGCCCCCCCCCCCGACGCGCCGCGCCGCCATCACAACACACTGCATTTGCAATGCAATTTCACTCAGCTTCGTTTTAGCAGTTTTTGTCTCGTTTACGTTATGACGTCATGCTGAAAACTACTTTCCACTGCGCATTTCCTGAAACACTACTAGGCAAACATGAGTCGGTGGAGGTCGTGCCGCGGCAAGCGGCGGTCACCGTGGGGAGGGGGAGGGTTTGTTTCGTATCTGTCGACGCGCTGTTACATTCTGTTATCTTATCAGGAACGGTCGGAACAATCGCACACTCCTGATAACTTATGTCAGCCTGGTAAAATGCACAGACTGTTGAATTCTACAGCAATTAAAAAAATACAGAAAGTGAAAGAAAACTGTATATATTAAGGTGTCTGAAACACTTCACTATGACTGTCAGAAACGCATAATGATATGAGGAGCACATCGAAACTCATCATGGAGTGTCGCTATTATCAACATCTCGACGGCCACATAAAGCTTGCGAAGACATTTAACGCCAGCAATTGTTTTCTGCATTGGAAGCCCGCAAAAGACAAGTCCATCACAAAATGACTGTGCATTTGTTTACAGTGTCTTGTTCGGCGGAACTACCCCGACATTGTCCGAGTCCGTCTGCGGCCGTTGACAGAGGACACGTTTTGTATGCCAGGCGTGAGGCGTGTGACCGAGCGCGCATCAGACACAAGAAACGTTACGACAAATCCAAACTACACATTACTAAGATCAAATCAAACAAAGTTTATACAAATATTTCAGACGCAGTTGATACATTACAGTTAACTAATAAGCACCATGCGACAGCCGATTGTCGAATTCTCTTTTTTCATTTTACTTTGTGGCTTGGCTTATTAATAAAATGCATAAAAGATTATTGTATTGAAAAAATATGTAGTTTGAATTTTGTAACTGTAAAGTAGAGCGCGGGCACAGCGCGGCGTGGATCTTGTGTTGACCTAATTCACGGTACATTACATAACGAAACAAAGTTTAAACTCCAACTGTAAGCAGGGAAAAGGACAGGATGATGATGATGATGGTAAGTATAGAGCAAACGTGGAACACGAGTACGACCTCCTTACTTATTAATGTCTCGATGATATATGTATCATGATGTATCATTCATTTATTTATAGTTGTGGGACTTTGTTCGAATCCCAAGATTAACAAAGTTTATTAATAAATAAATATATAAATAAAAACCATGACAACACAAAATTCGACCAAACTTCGGAGAGAAGTGCAGACGTATCGCGTGCACTTGCAGTATTACATAGGAGGGCGTGTCGGAGCGGTGGGGTAGGCATTGCCAACGCCTTACGTTATTACCCATGTACAAATAGCTGTGTCAACACCAGTTTCACTGTCGACAGTTAGTGAATGCGCCGGCGCAACATTCATTGCAGTCAATCCAGCTCCTAATATAATGTGATATTTATGAAATACCATCCTATCACAAGCGAGTGTGTCTAGAGATAAAGACGTGAGCTACATCAGGGTTCTAGAGGTAACACTGAACATATTCATACTTTATTCTGTCATATCTTGTTCTGTTCCGTTAGGTTTCAATAAAAAATTGTTGTTGAGAGTAACATGGCGTCCGCTCTTTGTTTTGAATGCAACGACACAAAAATAAACAAGACGGCTTGTTTAGACACGCGAGCGCGAGCGATGGGGCAGCCACTTTACAGTTGCTTCTTAGAAAAGACAAGTTTCCGTATAAGTGAAGGTGTCGCTGCTGTCGCTGTGAGCTGCATATTTTACTGTCGCGCTCTCGGCTGGCGCTCGGCGACAAGGAGTGCCCCCCATAGGAGGGAGGGGGGAGGAAGTTTCACCGAAAGGGGACAAACGGTACTTTACATGCACTAGTAATGTAGCGGGTCTTTTGAAAACATACTCAATAACAACTAATTTGGATGGCAAGCTGTGACTGACACATCCTAGCAAATAAACAACACTTTAAAGCCCAGCCCGTTGGATCTACCGCGAGACCGCGATCTACAACACATTGTACGAATGTATACCTACCATTAAGTTTGTAAATCCAAAGCGAAAACCTTGTAATGTACAAAGAAATCATATATTTTATTATTTTTGATTCTGGTGAAATTAGGGCGTCTTGCTAACTAGATTATTTCTTTTAATATGTTTACCTGCACTGTAAAAGAAACATAATTGAATCTGTGTAAATGGTGCGTGGCGATGGCGGGACGAGTAGCTTCAACATTAAAAACGGATAAATAATCAGGTGAATTCATAAATATTAATATGGAACAGAAAGTGACAGCGACAAAGTGTGTGTGTGTGACGCACATAGGTGACGTCACAACGGTCGCGCTCACGCTCACGCGGCCCACGAGCCCACGACGACGGTGACGGTGAGTCAAGCCGCTCTAGGCCGCGAGCGCCGTCATTAGACAAGCAAGCGTCAGACATGTTGCTGACCAATTCCCACTTTTTAATGTCTATTAAATAACGTAAACTTTAATTGATGTAAACAGACAAAAATTTAGTGGCCCTATATAGTATGTAATATACTAGCTGTCGTCTGCCACTCCATCCGCGCGAAATAAAAAAAAACAATAAGTATCCTATGTGTTCTTCTAGACTAGACTATGTTCTACATCTGAAGCAAATTTCATCAAGATTCATTGAGCCGTTCTGGAGATACCTTCAAACATCAGAAAACATGTCTATGTAATACGGCTTTCCCTAGGCGGCGGTCAGCAAAGCGCAGATGAGCTGTGCATAACGTAAAACAACGGCCATTACAACACTCATCATGATCTCACCGGATCCACTTTATCTAACAATACGGACACTGTCAAGCGCAAGTTACAAACAAAACTTTTATACCGTCGAATTCCACTGCCGTAACTTTTTGTGCATGTGTATCGACAGTAGAAACCTACAGTTATATTAACAATTGAGTTATAAGAATATCCTGGCGATTGTTAGTTGTGATGGACAAGTATATGAAAGCCGTGGACAGAGAATAATTTACTGTGGAAACAATAAAGGTATTCATTCTATGGAAGGCAACAAGAAATTGTCGCATTCTGTTCACGTGTTAAAACATTTTTGAACTGTGTGGACATGTTTGAGTTTGTGCAGTGAGTTGTGTGCGCCTGGCACTGTTGAATATTTGTGACAATCACCATCGTATCGTCATCATGGAGAAAATTTGTATTAAGATTTGTGTAACGTTTTTTTACATAATTGACGATGACGATACAAAGCCGATTGTCATAAACATTAGTGCTAGGCCCACAGACTGCAGACGCGACGCTCAGGCTGGACAAGAACCTCGCGGCGCGCACGAGGCGCTTAGCCAACTACAACCACGTTACAAAACTACATCAAGTATTACATATGTGTAAATGTAATTTATTATTGTTATTATCAAGATATCGACAAGTAGGTATCATCTAAGTTTAGTCTATATGTTCATACTCATGGGAAAGTAAGCGGTCAGAGGCAAGCCACTGCAGGGCGTGGTAGCGCGCTCCCCGACATGTGCACGACATTACCTCGTCGGTCGTGAAATCAAATTATACAAAAAGTTGGAGGTAGCTAAGGGGAAGAGAAATGGTCGCGAAAAGGCTGTGTTGTACGGCAAGAAGAAAGCTAAATAAGACGTTGTGGTTGTCCCACCTCCTATACTCCTTCAGATTTTCGCCGTAATATTTGTTGTTGAAGTAAAGTCTCTAGCTAAGTTACGTTTGTGGTTGTACAGAATAGGGTCAGTGTGTGTGAGGGAGTGCACGTGTTACGCATGTCTCTATAAATAAAGCACGCGGAGGGCTGTCCAGCAGCCGGCGCTCCCTGCCACGCCGCCCACTATCAATTAATATGTCAATAAAAAGTGTGTACCCGTGGAGAAGAAAAAGTAGGTAAAGTGGTGCAGTGGTGCAAGGTGACATCACCACATAGACTGCGAAAGTCTCTCCCCTGTTGATCTGCTACGATCATACATCGCGCACCGATAACGCTAATTGCATCAGATTTCGATGGCTCCTACGTAAACAATCGTATGTTTGAAACGCAAGTTTTGCATGACTTAATACTTAATACTTGAAATTTACACAGACATTAAAGGGTTTATCAAGTTATTTAAAAAAATATTTATAATAAATCGATATTTATATTTTTTAATATCGAGAACCGATCGCCGGTGAGTCTTAAATGTAATATGCTGGATAAAGCCAAGAAACAAATTATGTTACGAATTATTCAGCAAGAGGTATGATGGTGAAGTACATAATTTGACAATCCTCGAGTGTTCAACACGCTTCACCATTACGGTAGCTGAAGTCTCATCAAAGACAGATGCGGGATGCAGTGCAGGCGGGGTCGACGCCCGCCACCCGCGCCCCCGCGCCCCCCGGCACCCTCGCGGCCTAGCGGTCGCCGGACTCCACGAGATAAACATTTTATCGACATTACGGCCCTACAATTTGTGCCATCGATACTGATACTTGCAAAGTTCTGTGTTTTGACAACACATTCTTTTTTAAACACATTGTAAAATTCACAATTTTGCAATTACTTTTAAATACTGAATTCCGAATTTTGTTTTAATGTTTATTATTTTGTCAATGATAATGTTTTGTTAATAGAAGACAGGAGGGTATTTAATATTTTGCAATATCAAAATGAAGAAGATAAGAGTGCTTACTACATAAATAAACATAATACTAATAGGCAGATTGCTTCAGTATAACTCGAAATACGTGTCTAAACATGTTATTTGTTAACATATGACTGCAATTATCAGTGTGTATTATTATGCTAGAACTAAGAAGAGCTGCCCAAACTGCGCAGGAATGTGAGCTCATGTACAAGATGACAGTGAAGATGGCAGTGGGACCATAAGCCATGAATTAACTTCTGCTTTACAAAACTGTCACAAAATGGGTACAACTAATTGTGAATTATTATTCTATGTTCTCAATTTGAAACAGTTTGTAATAAACTTGATCCATTACAATGGGAATGATATTACAATCTTTCTGATAATCCATTATACATAATTAAGATTATTGCAACACACCATAGCCAATAGTCAAAGCCATAAGCTTTATAATTGTTGACAAGGGGGTGAAAGTGGAGTAGTAGTGAGGTAAGTAGGGTAGTTCATTCATGTTGTGCTGCTTTATAGTTATTTATTTATAGCAGTCACTCACCACACAGTAGGCACAGAGTTAAAAAAACTTAATGAGTAGCCTATGTCTTCATCCAGACTATGTCCTACATCTAAGTCAAATTTCAGCTAGATCTGTTTAGAAATTCCGGAAATTCCTTCTCATAAACATCCATCTAAACATGTGCATTGAAAATATTAGTGAGATTTGTTTCAAGGAAGACAGTCATTTTTTACAAAGTAATGGTAAATAGAAAACAGTAATCATTGCTCTATTTAGTATTATGACATATTAATATCAATATTTCTACAACTCTAGTTATAGTTTGTTTCATGTATAACGGTAATTGTGAAAACATTATATTTTCCTAACAAATGACATCATTCTCGCCATATTTATCAAAAAAATATATAGGTGTTATTTATAAAATGATTTCACTTAAATACCTCATTTGTGATTGTAAATGTAATAGCACCAACTAAATAATGATAAGCGCACTTACAGATAATAGTCAGGTACCTCTGTCTGTGGCAGTTCTTAGAAAGTGATTAAAACATATCTAAATGAGCAACAATAATATGACCACACATTTAGTTACATTAAAGCCAAGTTCAGACAAACAATGAACAACAATAGTTAAGTATACTTCTTGGAATAGTTATGATTAATTTTGACGTTAACAATAATTAAACCTACATTAAAAAAATTTCCTTAAAAACAATGTAAAATATGACCTTTTCCTATCGGAATAACAGGAAGGATGTACATTTATGAGTTGTTATTGCAGTTGGCATGTTGACTCACCTGCCCCCACTGGACTGTTAATAACAACTTACTGAAGCACTTACATGATCTTATTGAAAATTAAAAAAAACGCACTGATCCGGAGTAGATTGTTTTATATGTGTCTCTCTCCTACATAGCTGCTACACACATCAACATGCTTTACAATGTTGGTGGTATTGCTCATCAATATATGAAATGTTACATTTGGTAAAGGTCAAGGCAAGCTTTGCATTGTGTTATTTGAATTAAATGAACTTGCAGTGAAAAGTAAGTTTAGACGACTTAAGACCAAAGGTGCCTTTGAGTGATTGTGTAGTTATTCAGTCTGTATGTTTTATTACACATTTGTGTATATATTCAACAAATAGTTTGTCTATATAACAACACACATAAACCGATACTCAGGTCCCTGCTAATAACCTGTGAAAGAATCCTTTGCCAAAAACAAAATTTATGTAAAATCCTTACCTTCGGGGTAAGCCTGCTCGTTCGCGATGAAGTCGATGATCATGTGGGTATGGTTGTAGATCATGCCCATGGCCCGCATGTCGAACTCAACGCGCGCCACATACGTTGCGTTGATTACTGGCGTCGAGTAGTTGACTTCGATCTTGCCGATCGCTTCGTACAGGTCCGAGTGCATCTTCAGGCCAACGTCGCTCAGCCAGGGGTCCGGCGCGGCCGCCGCTACCGCCCACACGAGCACCAGCCGGAGACACATCGACATACCTCACTACCGCTCACTAAACATTAGCCTGAATATCAGCACTCACGTTACCTTCTTAAATGTTCAATTCAAAGATGGGTAAGCTATTGTTTGCAAAACAAAGTCCAAAAGAAACCCGTTGAAAATAAACACAGCAATATGTAAATCGAAAGTTGAATTTTTCGAAGAACAGTTCATTCATCTCAGTGGAGTATCGACAATTTTGTATTAGTTTTATGTCAGAAATTACATTTCTGTTAAAATTAACACTTTCTTTGTTACGCCCAAGTGACTTAACCTACAGACGTTTACACTCAACAGCTCGACAACATTGAATTAAAATTTTGAATGATGAGTTGATGAGTGATGAACGTACTGAATTGTTCGCTTGAACAGTGTTGCCAATGAAATTTTTTACCTGGCCGTGTACTTTGTGTAAATAATCCGTTTTATATGGAAGTAGATCAACGGTGTGCCATAGCACTACCTAAAAAAAGGAAACTTTTTTAAACATTCGCCAAATGGAGCTGTTTTTCTTTTAAAAAAATCACAACTTTTTCAAGCAATAATGTTTTAGAAAAATTTCATTGTTCCCAGTAGAAATCTTTGCTAATCATTGAATGTTTGTATAAATCTACATTAAAAACCTAGTTTCATAATTGTTTTCATAGTCATAACACTTCAACAAGTGAATTTATAAAAAAAAACAATTACTGTAAATTTGAAATGCCGTAGAATTTGATACGGCCTTGAGCTTGCGGCCAAAGGCCATATATTTTGTAGTTTGTCGGCCTCAAAGCCGTAGAACACGGCAACTGCCGTTGCACTGGCAACACTGCTGCTAAAAGAACACTGAATGGTGTTACTGAACTAAACAGAGACTGGAAACTGCACTTAAAAATGCGAAATATAGTCAAAACCAAACAACACTGACCTCTATAAATGTACTAGCTATGAGAAGTGGTATTTTATATCTATTTGAGTGTCGCCATTTTGGCGTTGATGATAACGTTTTGTAGCAGTATGTGGATTCTAGCTATTAATACAGGCGCGATTAAATCGAAAAGAAACAAAAGCTGTGATGGAGCCGGTGAGAGGCGCTGCTGTCGCGGTTAATTCTGCCATAAAATATAACCACCCTGGGCATAGAAAATTTCATAAAAAAATGACATTACAGATACGATACTACGAAAAGGAACTAGTGACGTTTTTTTGACGTTGACAGCGAGGAGCGCTAGTGAGCTGTCGAAATGTATTTTGACTTGTGCCCGCTGGCAACCCGCTGGGTCCATACGGGTCAGTCATCCCTGTCGGTCTATCCTAATGTATAGAATATTTTGAAGTATTTAAGACTCAATTTAGGCTTCTTTCTCACCTACAAAAAATGAACAAAGAGACATACAGTCAAAATCTGTTATAACGACATCGAAGGGACTACTCATATTGAGTCGTAAAAACCGATAGTTGTAACAACCGGTGACAGGTATTAATAGGAAAGATATGTATATAACATTCAGCCAGGACCTTTGATTTTGGTCAATTTAACCGGTATGTTCTACTCACTGACCTCCATAGATGGACAGGCTAATAACCGTGGCAATTTGTGTTTATTTGATATTCGCCATTTTGGCTCTGGTCGACGGCATTGTAATAGGGGGCGGGGGGCAAGCTGTCCTATGAGCGAGATACTTAGTAGCATTAGTAAATTGATTTGTGATTAATCATTAATAGGTTCTTAGTGAGTGAGTTTCATAGTAGATTTTTGTTATAATAATTATAACATTTGTGATGCACTTATTTGACCAATTTAGTGTAAAATGAAGCTTTTCGTAACAGTATAGTTCATAAAACTGAGTTTTAAATATTTGGTTATTGAAAGTTTACAGAAGCTTCTCCTTAATAGAATCGCAAGTTTTCATTTAAACGTAGATTAAGGAAAAAAGTTATCACAACTAGATCGATTGAGACTTAGTTAGTGGTTGTTCACTCGCGGGCGCGATAGACCGATTCAAACCGATTAAACTTACCATGACATCGCGAGCTGCGCCGCCGCTAGTTAAATGTGAACACTGTCATTCAACATCATATATGTTTGTAATTTTCCGCCTGCGCACGCGCTCACGAGTTAGATATGAACAAGCACTTAGGAGAAATTTAGCTCCCTATGATACTTTTCATGTTAAAATAATGAATTTAACTCATAATATATGACAAGAGGTTACATTTATTATGATTGATTAACTCTATCCAGTGGTATTAAAGACATTTAAAAGAACACACCTATGATATATTATATTTGAATATTTTTGATTGGAATCATTAAAATAGTGTAAGAAAAATGTGAAATAACAGATAGACCGCTCTGTGCCGGCGCCGCTAGGTGGAGCACGAGCATTTTATTTATAAAAAAATACCATTTTATTTATCTATAAATTATTTATTATAATAAAATTTTATTTATAACTTTAAATAACTTATATTTTTACCGTGTAATATATTTAAGGATCGAGGAAATTCCCTAGTTTATTCATTGAACTATGCTATTTTCCCATCAAAAGTCTGGTCGGCAACTGACGGCAATGAGGCACGTCGTGCTGCGGCACCGACAACCTCCATATCTTCACTTCACAGGAGGTATACGCGTCGTCTACGACTCAAATATTATGTGTTACACTTCAACATTACATTAAAATCGAATGAATAATGTGTGCTGTCGTAATTAGATTAAAAATTTAATCTTAATTTGTTGTTAAGAAATAAATAGTTAAATAAACTAAATTGTACTCGGAGACTAGAGTCGGGGACCTAATTCCTATTGAAGCATGTAATCAGAACACGACGTGGCGGCCGTGTCATACGCCGGCGGCATCGCGGGGCAGCAGCGCGGCCGCCTCGGGGCCGAGGCAGGGGCCGGGGGCGGCTGCGGGGCCGAGCGCGCCGGGGCAGGGGCCGGGGGCGGCTGCGGGGCCAAGCGCGCCGGGGCAGGGGCCGGGGCCGACGGCGTCCAGCGCGGCCTGCACGGAGTGAGCGAGCAGCGCGCGCGTGTCCATGCCCTCCACCTTGTCTAGTTTCTTGATGACGTCCGTCGACGCGTTGTAGAATATGAGAAGCTTATTGTTCTCTTGAAATTTTTTGATCATCTTTGACAGAGCCTGGAAAAGTCGAAACGAGAATCAGTCAAACATAGAGATTAGTATCCATATCATATCAGAAAAAAACATAGAACTTGGGGCGTACTTTATAAGATAATGGTTAATTTTTATTTAGTATTATTCGGCGTTATAGCACATGTGTATGTGCGGAGATACCTGCGCGGCGGGATAGTCCAGCATGGCGAGCACCCCGCAGTCGACGAGCGCGACGCGGTGCGCAGCAGTCGCTCGCTCCAAGCGCTCCGCGAACCGTGCACAGTTCAAGTACAGCAGCGCTCGCGTGGGCCGCGCGCGCACCGCCTCGCCCCACGAGCACTGCGAACACACACGATTCACCTCTATAGTTCTTATCGAGCGGCAGATAGAGGCGCGGCTTCGCTACATGCTTTCTATCACTAGAACCTTGACTTTGTGCAGATGCAGCGGCGCCCGCTGCAGCGCGAAGTGCGTGGCGGCCAGCCCGGCCAGCGCGCCGCACAGCACGGCCAGCTCCACGCTGCACCACACGCCCACGCCGAAGGTGAGCGCCACGACGGCGAGCTCGCGCCGGTCGTGCCGCCACAGCCGCAGCGCCGTCTCCCAGTCCACCTGCAACGACACGGCCGGTCAGCCGGTCAGCCGGTCAGCCGGTCAGCCGGTCAGCCGGTCAGCCGGTCGGCCCAACGACGTGTGCTCGCGCCAACGAGCGCTTCTCACGGAGCGGATAATTGAGAAGGAGTGCATTTTTCGATGCGATCGATGTTTAAAAAGTATCTTTAGAACTTAAAAATAAAATAAAAATGTCAGGTTCAATAACTGTGTCCAAATGCAGCTCGCATCGCACTCACCATGAAGATGACGGCGCAGACGAGCACGGAGGAGATGCAAGCCTTCGGGATGAAATGAAAGTACTGGGCGAGGAACTGGAGCGCCAGTAGCGTGATCACCCCTGCGCACACCACACTAGTTTTAATTCGACCGCTAAAATCGACCTTCTGTTGTTAAACATTACGAGTGATTTTAGAAATTACAGTAAGGTTCGACGTGGTATTTAAAGAGTGTTGTTCTCCTCCCCTACAAGAAATAATCCTGCAGGTTACATAGCTAGGCCGGGGGGTCGGGCGGGAGTACCTGCGTAGAGGCCGGCGGCGGGCGTGCGCACGCCGCTGGAGTGCGCGACGGCGGAGCGCGTGAAGGCGCCGCAGGTGGGCATGGCGCGCACCAGCCCGCCCGCCATGTTGCACAGGCCCAGCGTCACCATCTCCTGCGCCGCGTCCACGCGCCCGCCCTCCGCTGCACGTAACACAACACATTATGCAACGCCCTACCGATAACATCCTTCTACAGAATCCCGGGTCGCCCTTCGATTCAAGTATCGTATCCGAGCAAGCTAACGTATATGTCTATGCTGCCTTCGATTCTTCCTTTAACTTTATCCCGTTGGCCTCTGTCATTTCAAAACTTTCAAAAAATACTTTTTGTGCAGGAATAAAATATAAATATAATATAATATCAATAGCAGTAGCAACAACAACTTGAGCAGATGGAAGCTTATAGCTACGTCTAAAAATAAAGATAACAAATAGATTTAGGGAAGTTTTCGAGACCCATGTTTGAATACTTAAATGGTATGCAGCGGTGGTATATATAGTGACAAGTCTATACTTGAAATATGTTTGTTTACAAAAAGCTTTGGCGATGGCGATGTTGGCGAGCACCATGACGAGCGGCAGCAGGAGCACGCCGGTGCCCAGCTCGCGCACCATGTCCACGAAGCCCAGCGTGCGGTTGCCGACCTCCGCGCTCAGCGGGGGCAGCCGCAGCTGGGGCAAGCCCGCCTCCACGCGCCCTGCCCATATACCACAAAAAAACGTACGTTAATATTACCGTAATAGGAAATAAAATAGTTAAGTCATTTATTGGTTTTGTATTTGTGCAATTTGTCTCATCTCTTTGTTTTCGTTTTCATAAACCGTGACGAAATTTCTCGATGTGTCGACGTGTCGGTGTGTCTGCGTGTCGTCGATGTGTCTGCGTGTCGTCGGTGTGTCTGCGTGTCGTCGGTGTGTCTGCGTGTCGTCGGTGTGTCTGCGTGTCGTCGGTGTGTCTGCGTGTCGTCGGTGTGTCTGCGTGTCGTCGATGTGTCTGCGTGTCGTCGGTGTGTCGGCGGACACAAGCTCACCGCTGAGGCGCAGCAGGGGGCGCGCGGGGTCGTGCGTACAGTAGGCAAAGGCCGCGGCGGCCAGCACGACCAGCGCGTTGCGCCCGATCGACACCAGCCACAGCGTCTTCTTCAGCTTGCGCCGCTTCGGGCCCACCTTCACGTCCTTTAATTTCTATATAAAATATACAATTTCAATCTTTCATGTCAATTTTAACCGTTAAAGTATTTTATGTACGCATTCGATATCAACGCCCGGCTGTGGTACGGCAATATTAAAAGGTACACCCCAATGCGGGTCGCGGGGAAATGCAACCACCTACAGAATGTGCGACATGTGTGTTTGAAAGTAAAAATTTAAAAGACAATGCCCATTTTTGCCCCAAAAACACCCAGATAAAGTATATTACAAGATTGCTCTAATAAATAAAAAGTATAATTATGTTGTTAATTTTAAATCATATGAAGCACTGGATAAAAAATAAAAAAATAAGACGTTCTTGTTGACATTCTAAGTTCTCTTGTAGTCAAAGAGAATGAAAGCTATGACACTATATATATTAATACAGTGGCAAGGGGCAGTGGCATTCACCCGGAGCAGCAGCAGCGTGGAGCAGCACAGCAGGCTGAGCAGGCAGTCGGGCAGGCGTACGTCGCGCCACCGCTCCACGATCAGCGCCACGTTCTCCGTCACGCTCTCGGCCATGAAGCTCAGCCCCAGCAGGCCCTTGAGCTGCGCCACCGTGATGATGACCGCCGTCGCCGACGTGAAGCCGCTCGTCACCGATGGCGATATCAGCTCCACTAGGAAGCCTGCGCGCCCATATGTTATGTTAAAGTCAAGAAATTTTGCGGTGTTCCACTTACATAAAAAAATGCCTTCGGCCCTTGCAATAACAAAAACACCGCCCTTTCTTACAAAATAACCAATAAATTGACCAAACGACAGCATAATAGTAAAAAATCTATTAGTCGTGTACCACAAACCGACCTTTCCTCGTACAGACTCATTAGGACTATTGGTTATTGTTCCGCGTCGTCATCTCAACGCTTGTCGCTTTTAAAATCGAACACCGTGAGTTTCCCCAATTGTACATACCTAAATGTAATAAGTAAACATGAGTTATAGGAAACTTGCCCGTGCTTAGGATTCGTGTAAAAATAAACGTTTGTCTGTTTGCTGAGCGTCAGCGCTGCCGACTGCCGAGCGAGCGGCGGTGATAAGCGGCTTTGCGTCACTCTCATTGCGAACAAATACACATTATATTGTATTCATATAAATATTTGTTTTATATGTAACTGCAATTACATTCAAGATTATTTAATACAACGGTCAAAATAAAATATAACGAAAACCATTTTCAAACTGACAAAGCGATTAATGAGCAAATTAAAACTAATATAATTGCTTACTAACTATAGGAACATCGCGGAACGCGGCGTGAACGCGGCGGGCACGCGGCGTGAACGCGAGTCTTACTGCAGGAGTGCGGACACACAAATACAAATGTACTTCAGCTCTAAACATTCGACAACTGTTTTCTTATTCCATTTATCTCTTATTTAGAAAATATCTTGAATAAATCAGTTAGAATGACCGTGTATCAAATAAAGCTGTATTACAAACTAACTACTCTTTCCGTTGGACGTATTTAATAAAACATCTATATATCTATCCAAACGTTTGCATTTACATACTAATAGGTGAAACTGACTGTTTGTACCGTGTGCGAATTAAAAATGTATTACTGACCGAGCCGCAGCAGGCCCATGAGCAGCACGACTCCGCCCGACAGGAAGGAGAGCAGCACGACAAAATCTGGGGGCAGGCCCCGGCATGTCTGCAGCGTCATCAGCGCCATCAGGCTAGTGGGGCCGATGGACACCTCCTTCACCGTGCCCAGCGCGACGTACAGTATCGTGCCTGTGTATCACAACGCCCAATGCGTACGCCTGTATAAATTCGTTTTGTCCGGCTCGTGCGGGCGTGGTAACCGCGGCGCAGGTCCACCCAACTTCACCACACATAGTTGCTTGCGAGTAATAAAGTCCAGTAATAGCGGCGCGAGGCATTTATTATGTGTTATAATTAAATTTAACAAACTAACCATGGTCTTGAAATGCTCTTACTTTTTTTCTCACATATTAACTACCTCATATTTACCATTAAAAGCCAGTTAGTTTTGGTTAAAGTTAGATTAATTTGGTATGTTTCAAGATTTACGTATAATTAAATTTCTAACAAATGGTAATGTTTCAAATAAATGATAAGAAGATTTAAAAAATCTAATTATATCCATCCATTCCCATGTATATTAGATAATAAAGGATATTAAATTCTCGCAATAAACAAAGATAACTTTTTCGAGTTTGACTAGTTTGTAAATCCTAGGATTTTACGTATTTCGGGACCATTACAGTAACATTATACAAGATGTCTTCGTCTTAAAATTTTGATAGTATGGATATCGTAGACGAAGCCACTAGGCCGCGTCAGTCTATCAAATGTTATCAATTCACGAGCCATAATCGGCAGCCCCGTGCTAGGCCTGCGACGCCACTAGACCGCAGGATCCGCTCACGAAGTGATAACTTGAAAGTACTACTCGACAGAGAGAGACTCGTAAGAGACAAACCGATGAAAGCCGAATAGAGCCCGTATTGCGCGGGGAGATTGGCGAGCGCGGCGTAGGCGATACTCTGCGGCACCAGCATGAGGCCGAGCGTGACGCCAGCTACCGCGTCGGCCGCAGCCGCCGCGCGCGTGTAGCGCCGCGCCCAGCGCAGCACGGGCAGGCGCCGCGCCAGCGTCGCCCGCCAGCCGCACTCGCCCTCCCGCTCCTCCGCCAGCGGTGTGCCCTCCTCAGTGTCCATCGCAGCTGGCCCGCTGTCTACCTCTCGTCCTCGCCGCACACACCGCTCGCAGACCGCGTCGCGACTGACGCCGCGCATCGCTCACATTATCTTTAGTAGGAACCTTTGTTGCCGCAAGTAAATAAGATAGCGCGACGTCGACAATTCTCTCCTGCTGTCTAATGATTATCCCGATATATTTATTAATAAACACACGTTATCTTTATGTGGACGTCTTATGTCATTGCAATAAATGCGGTGGCGCAGCGAAGGCGCGGTGCTGTGTGTCGGTGCGAGAATCATATCACATTATGTTCCACAACGGTCTCTATTAAAAAAGTTTGTAATTATAGTCTAATGGTAATGAAATCCCCCCCCCCCCCCATGAATATAGACTAAAGCTAAAAACGACTACAACTACAGATAAAATGACTTTTGTATGATGAGGCTATGTTTTATTTCTATGAATTAGCTTATTTACTAAATGTGCATATTTTTAGTTACACTTGTTTACATGTAGAAAATATTGTTTAAAAACTTCAACCTAGGGATATTTGCACACAATTGTAATTTACGAAACTAGAAATGCAGACAGGCCAATGATTCCCAAAATTGTCCAGGTGACCCCTAGGGTCCACGGTAAATCCGGCGGCTGTGTGCGATGTCTAGACATTTCAGTTACTTTGTCATAGAGCACTTTAACACACTATATAACTGGCTCCAGCGACTCTCAATCGCAATCAAATTCTAACTTTAACTAAAAATTAGTAGTATTTAATTTTTGAACTGAAAGGTACATATACCAACTTTTTACCCCATTTAGAACTTTAGGGGATGAATTTTGTAAAATTCCTTCCGAGTTATTCACCTAACAGTTTATATGCAAACTTTTAAGTCTTTGGGTGTTCTTCCAGTAGTTTATCGTCATCATCAGCTCACTATACGTCTCCATTGAGGAGCCTACCCTAAGTTAGAGGTGACTAGCCCATAGTCAACCACGCCGGCCCAATCAGGGTTGGTTGACTTCACACATATCTTAAAATTTCTTCGCAGTTATGTGCAGGTTGCATCACGATGTTGTAACGCCAGACAAATGTTGAAGTTGGACATATGTAAATCGAAAAACACCAATGAGCACATGGCGGGATTCGAACCCAGGATCTTCATATTAAAAGTCAACTGCTTAATCCCTGAAACATCGACGTTCTTTTCGTTTTTATATATTATCGTCGATATATTAGTCAGTTTCTTCTTTTATTTATGTAGGAAGAGTGTTTGACAGCTTTTTAAATGAGTACGATCCGACTTTGAGCCCTCCCCCCCCTTTCCCGCAGCTCAGGACCCTCCCTTGTACAACATCGATACATTCATCATGTCATATATTAGGACGATTATAAATAAATAGACAAGTATTTTAGCACCATTAACTTTTATTGTTATACAACAAACAGCAATCGTCGTGACGTCGGCGCAGGCGCAGCTCGCTTGTAAATGCACACCCGCGCCCGAACCCGCGTCCTCACCCCCCCCCTCCACCCCAACCCTATATATTTGACTACTTATCCACGTATTCATATTGTAATCTTATAGATATTAAATTTTTACAAAGATACTAGAGAACAATAATAAATTACTTTCTGACAAATGTTCTAATTTCGCAGGCGAGCCGCTCCTACAGAGTGACCTCCCCCCCCCCCCCCGCCCCCCACATTACACAACTTTATACATTAGTATTCATTAATTAAATAATTACAAACAAAACATTTCTGGTTACGGAGGAGTCCCCCCCCCCACACGCAGCACGCACCTCACGCGCCTCACGCGCCTCACGCGGCCCCACGGAGAGGCGCCTCACTTGACCTTCTGCAGGATGAGGTCGATCTGCTCGTCGACACGCGGGCTGGTGCCTCTGCGCCGACACACGACACACGACACACTCAGCGGACATCGCCACTTTACAAACTCTTTGTTTGTTGTGCGCACGAAAAACATTCGCACTCATTTTTGTTTGGAAAGTAATCTCACAATTCCATACAAATGCCGTTCCATAATCTCGGTGTTTATTTATGGAATTTACTGTATTTGAACTTCGACGAAGCGACCGCTGCCCATAAACATGCGCAATTGCAAATGCGTTGCCTACCTTTAATCCACAAAGGAGGGGACGCACCGAAACAGGATATATCTCCTTTCTATGCGGCTCCTTCTCCGTCAATCCATTTCCCCTTCCCATCCTCACTTTAAAAAAAAGAGAGCTGACCTGTATGCGGCGGGGTCGGGCCCCACCACCGCCACCAGCTGCGGCACGTCGGGCGAGTGGTGCGCCAGTCGTGCCAGCGCACTGCACGCGCGCCACACGTGCTCCTCCTCCGCCGCCGGCTCCGCGCGCAGCAGCTGCAGCGCCGCCAGCGCCAGCTCCGCGCACACCTCGTCGAACACCTGCATCCCGGCATCCCAGCATCCCAGCGCCCCGGCGATCCAGCACCCCGGCACCCCGTCGATCCAGTCGCGCCGCACCACGCAATTGACAAATGGTTCACATTTTACGTTTGTGACAAAATATCTTTACACATATACATCATATAACAATGGTAAAAGCATGTTAATAGTCAATGTGTGATGTGATGTTTTCTGTAATAATGTCTGAAAATTACATTAGTTTAAATGATAAATGGATGATTGCAGAAAGTAAAGGAGCGGCAATCTGGCGCTCCGCAACACTGGAATGGGAGCGTCCGATATGAAGATGTAGGCCAAGAAACAGTATTAGAGAGAATATCGGGTGCGGTGGAGAGGTGGCGCCCGCCAGCTCCCGGCAGCTCCCGGCAGCTCCCGGCCGCTGAAGGCGCACCGTGACCTACACTTTCCTGCGTATAGTCTGCTGCGACAACAGCTATTTTGCCTTATTACAGATATCTCGGAGCGGCGCCACTTCGCTAGTAACAATGGCATCAAATGGCCGCTTGCTCGTTTTTTACTTTACCATTAAAAAAAAACTAATTCCCCGACGAGGTAAATAATTAGCTTGCTGCACTCGAATAAGAGAAGAGAAACTCAAAAGGTCATGTTATGTGCGCGTGCGTATAATTTGTACAAATTGTACGTAAAAATATATTTCTGAGATGAAGTTGTTACGGCGAATCTTGTCAACATTATCGCTGCGTAACAGTAATCAGCAGCTAATATTGACAAAGATCTGAGCACGGCGGCGTCTGTCATCTTGTTGATGGACGGCGACAACGCGTTTTCACAATAAATTGTTGTATCTGCTAAAAAAACAGAGAGAGATTTTACAGATAGCGTAACTATTACGTCGTAAATACTATAACAATACAAATACCGCGAGCTTAGAACCCGGCGCGGCGAGCGGCCGGCGCGGGGGGAACCGAGGTTAGCCGGCGAGGGTACGCGCAAACCTTTGCTAATGTGTCCTTAGATAACGTTCCTCGCATTAAACATATTTACACTTCTATTTTAAGAGCAAAGGTCGGCCGGTGCAATGTCACGGCCACCATTATTTATCTATCTATCTATATCTTTTAACATTTAATTTAAATTAGTGAATAGAAAAGACGACAAGCCGAACTGTGCTTATCGCAATCTACCGCGCCCGCGCCACATGGCCGATGCGCAGTTTCTATCATAACAACACGTAATAAACATACAAGTTTTGTAAACATGGTTTTCCTACATCATATTTATTACCTATATGCACAACAACTTTTACTTTTTCTTGTGCTAAACAAAACAAATTCACTAAATATATTTAGTTAACAAGAACGTGGCTTTACGACATGTTATGTCTGCGGGTAGCAGGGCGCAGGGCGCAGGGCGCAGGGCACAGGGCGCAGGGCGCAGGGCGCAGGGCGCAGGGCGCAGGGCGCAGGGCGCAGGGCGCAGGGCTCAGGGCGCAGGGCGCAGGGCGCAGGGCGCAGGGCGCAGGGCGCAGGGCGCAGAACTATGAAATATTACGTTTGGAAATAAACTATAAGAGATAATTTATGTATCGTAAATGTCTTACGATAGTTACTTAGCAATAACTTTTGTATGAAATGAACATTGTTAATATGAAATGAATTTGTTAAGAAGGTAAGCGAGCGGCGCGACTCGGGCGGCTCGGGCGGCTCGGGCGGCAGAGTGCGCCGCGTTACCTTGCACTTGGCGGCGGCGGGCAGGCGGCCGCGCACCCCGCGCCATGCCGCCAGCCGCTGCAACAACCACTGACTGCACACGTGCCTCACGTGCCTCACGGGCTCACGTGCCTCACGGGCTCACGTGCCTCACGGGCTCACGTGCCTCATTATTTATTATTTAACTCTTTGTCTACATTTGGATACAATATAAAGAAAGATGTGTAAAAAAGGTCGCCTTTGAACAAGGCGGCTCTTCCGATATCCTGGCGCGAGAGGCACCTGCAATATGCTATCGGGTTGGATAGTCGACATCTGCCGAGTGCGGGTACAGATGTGGCAGCAACGAGCCGGCTGCATTAGATGAAATCAAAGCGGGGACAGAAGTGGAGGCGCAGTGACAGTGTAGATAGCATTGGCGTTGTTACATGAGCGCTAGTGTGGGGGGAGGTAGAGGGGGGGGGGGCCGACAGCCTGACAAGACAAAGAACAAATAGCGGTTCGATGGTATTTTTCAAAGCGCGCGTCGCCGTCGCGTCGGCGGCGAGGTTAATCTCGAGCAAACACAAATCGTAACAATTTGTGGTAGTTTTCCTCGAGCAGCCGCGAACCGTCTCGGCGTTGAGCAAATACACAATGTAATACTCTGCCTATACCTCGTCTGATATAACTTGATTTGTTGCACAATTTTCGTGTAAGAAAGAATATCATATTTAATTTTGTGTACAATTTATGAGAAGTAATGTCGTACTCATTACATTTAGCAGAGAATTGAACTTTCATACATCGCGAACTATCAATTGTCGAGGATAGATTCGAATATGTATATAAATATATAAATGGAAAATATGACTTAATATACGAGATGCTATTATGTATTTTTTAATTTATGTACCCTTGCAAAATAATTTATTTTACTTTTACATAGTACAATGTAGGGAGCGAGCGGTGCATGGAGCGGTGCATGGAGCGGTGCATGGAGCGGTGCATGGAGCGGTGCATGGAGCGGTGCATGGAGCGGTGCATGGAGCGGTGCATGGAGCGGTGCATGGAGCGGTGCATGGAGCGGTGCATGGAGCGGCGGGACTCCGTCACTATCATAATGAATCAACAAGCGCTTTTAACAAATGTCGTCTGTTGTCTTCATAACCAATACTATGACTAGACAATGATAAATGTATGTACTTTGTATGTTAATTAATTGAAAATAATTTTCCTTGATCCTATAGCGATGACAAGCAGAGACAGTAAGAGAGTGAGGAGAGAGAGAGAGAGAGGAGAAGATACTGACCACAGTCTTTACCTCCTTGGTGGCGACGTTGTAGAGCAGCGCCGTGCCCGCCTCGCGCAGCTCCGGCTCCTCGCTGAGCGCGCAATGCACGCACACCTGCATTGCACGTCACAAGTCACACGAGCACGCCCACATTGTCACCAGGTATAGACAGGATAGTGTGTGAGGTGTGAGGTTTGTGAGGTGTGTGAGGTGTGTGAGAGCAGCACCTTGGTGGTGACGCGGATGTTGGCGAGCATCTGGCCGTGCGCCTCCCACTCGCTGATGTAACCAGGTATAGACAGGATAGTGTGTGAGGTGTGAGGTTTGTGAGGTGTGTGAGGTGTGTGAGAGCAGCACCTTGGTGGTGACGCGGATGTTGGCGAGCATCTGGCCGTGCGCCTCCCACTCGCTGATGTAACCAGGTATAGACAGGATAGTGTGTGAGGTGTGAGGTTTGTGAGGTGTGTGAGGTGTGTGAGAGCAGCACCTTGGTGGTGACGCGGATGTTGGCGAGCATCTGGCCGTGCGCCTCCCACTCGCTGATGTAACCAGGTATAGACAGGATAGTGTGTGAGGTGTGAGGTGTGTGAGGTGTGTGAGAGCAGCACCTTGGTGGTGACGCGGATGTTGGCGAGCATCTGGCCGTGCGCCTCCCACTCGCTGATGTAACCAGGTATAGACAGGATAGTGTGTGAGGTGTGAGGTTTGTGAGGTGTGTGAGGTGTGTGAGAGCAGCACCTTGGTGGTGACGCGGATGTTGGCGAGCATCTGGCCGTGCGCCTCCCACTCGCTGATGTAACCAGGTATAGACAGGATAGTGTGTGAGGTGTGAGGTTTGTGAGGTGTGTGAGGTGTGTGAGAGCAGCACCTTGGTGGTGACGCGGATGTTGGCGAGCATCTGGCCGTGCGCCTCCCACTCGCTGATGTAACCAGGTATAGACAGGATAGTGTGTGAGGTGTGAGGTTTGTGAGGTGTGTGAGGTGTGTGAGAGCAGCACCTTGGTGGTGACGCGGATGTTGGCGAGCATCTGGCCGTGCGCCTCCCACTCGCTGATGTAACCAGGTATAGACAGGATAGTGTGTGAGGTGTGAGGTTTGTGAGGTGTGTGAGGTGTGTGAGAGCAGCACCTTGGTGGTGACGCGGATGTTGGAGAGCATCTGGCCGTGCGCTTCCCACTCGCTGATGTAACCAGGTATAGACAGGATAGTGTGTGAGGTGTGAGGTTTGTGAGGTGTGTGAAGTGTGTGAGAGCAGCACCTTGGTGGTGACGCGGATGTTGGCGAGCATCTGGCCGTGCGCCTCCCACTCGTTGATGTAACCAGGTATAGACAGGATAGTGTGTGAGGTGTGAGGTTTGTGAGGTGTGTGAGGTGTGTGAGAGCAGCACCTTGGTGGTGACGCGGATGTTGGCGAGCATCTGGCCGTGCGCCTCCCACTCGCTGATGTAACCAGGTATAGACAGGATAGTGTGTGAGGTGTGAGGTTTGTGAGGTGTGTGAAGTGTGTGAGAGCAGCACCTTGGTGGTGACGCGGATGTTGGCGAGCATCTGGCCGTGCGCCTCCCACTCGCCGATGTAACCAGGTATAGACAGGATAGTGTGTGAGGTGTGAGGTTTGTGAGGTGTGTGAAGTGTGTGAGAGCAGCACCTTGGTGGTGACGCGGATGTTGGCGAGCATCTGGCCGTGCGCCTCCCACTCGCCGATGTAACCAGGTATAGACAGGATAGTGTGTGAGGTGTGAGGTTTGTGAGGTGTGTGAGGTGTGTGAGAGCAGCACCTTGGTGGTGACGCGGATGTTGGCGAGCATCTGGCCGTGCGCCTCCCACTCGCTGATGTAACCAGGTATAGACAGGATAGTGTGTGAGGTGTGAGGTTTGTGAGGTGTGTGAAGTGTGTGAGAGCAGCACCTTGGTGGTGACGCGGATGTTGGCGAGCATCTGGCCGTGCGCCTCCCACTCGCCGATGTAACCAGGTATAGACAGGATAGTGTGTGAGGTGTGAGGTTTGTGAGGTGTGTGAAGTGTGTGAGAGCAGCACCTTGGTGGTGACGCGGATGTTGGCGAGCATCTGGCCGTGCGCCTCCCACTCGCTGATGTAACCAGGTATAGACAGGATAGTGTGTGAGGTGTGAGGTTTGTGAGGTGTGTGAGGTGTGTGAGAGCAGCACCTTGGTGGTGACGCGGATGTTGGCGAGCATCTGGCCGTGCGCCTCCCACTCGCTGATGTAACCAGGTATAGACAGGATAGTGTGTGAGGTGTGAGGTGTGTGAGGTGTGTGAGGTGTGTGAGAGCAGCACCTTGGTGGTGACGCGGATGTTGGCGAGCATCTGGCCGTGCGCCTCCCACTCGCTGATGTAACCAGGTATAGACAGGATAGTGTGTGAGTTGTGAGGTGTGTGAGGTGTGTGAGAGCAGCACCTTGGTGGTGACGCGGATGTTGGCGAGCATCTGGCCGTGCGCCTCCCACTCGCTGATGTAACCAGGTATAGACAGGATAGTGTGTGAGGTGTGAGGTGTGTGAGGTGTGTGAGGTGTGTGAGAGCAGCACCTTGGTGGTGACGCGGATGTTGGCGAGCATCTGGCCGTGCGCCTCCCACTCGCTGATGTAACCAGGTATAGACAGGATAGTGTGTGAGGTGTGAGGTTTGTGAGGTGTGTGAGGTGTGTGAGAGCAGCACCTTGGTGGTGACGCGGATGTTGGCGAGCATCTGGCCGTGCGCCTCCCACTCGCTGATGTAACCAGGTATAGACAGGATAGTGTGTGAGTTGTGAGGTGTGTGAGGTGTGTGAGAGCAGCACCTTGGTGGTGACGCGGATGTTGGCGAGCATCTGGCCGTGCGCCTCCCACTCGCTGATGTAACCAGGTATAGACAGGATAGTGTGTGAGGTGTGAGGTGTGTGAGGTGTGTGAGAGCAGCACCTTGGTGGTGACGCGGATGTTGGCGAGCATCTGGCCGTGCGCCTCCCACTCGCTGATGTAACCAGGTATAGACAGGATAGTGTGTGAGTTGTGAGGTGTGTGAGGTGTGTGAGAGCAGCACCTTGGTGGTGACGCGGATGTTGGCGAGCATCTGGCCGTGCGCCTCCCACTCGCTGATGTAACCAGGTATAGACAGGATAGTGTGTGAGGTGTGAGGTTTGTGAGGTGTGTGAGGTGTGTGAGAGCAGCACCTTGGTGGTGACGCGGATGTTGGCGAGCATCTGGCCGTGCGCCTCCCACTCGCTGATGTAACCAGGTATAGACAGGATAGTGTGTGAGGTGTGAGGTTTGTGAGGTGTGTGAGGTGTGTGAGAGCAGCACCTTGGTGGTGACGCGGATGTTGGCGAGCATCTGGCCGTGCGCCTCCCACTCGCTGATGTAACCAGGTATAGACAGGATAGTGTGTGAGGTGTGAGGGTTGTGAGGTGTGTGAGGTGTGTGAGAGCAGCACCTTGGTGGTGACGCGGATGTTGGCGAGCATCTGGCCGTGCGCCTCCCACTCGCTGATGTAACCAGGTATAGACAGGATAGTGTGTGAGGTGTGAGGTTTGTGAGGTGTGTGAGGTGTGTGAGAGCAGCACCTTGGTGGTGACGCGGATGTTGGCGAGCATCTGGCCGTGCGCCTCCCACTCGCTGATGTAACCAGGTATAGACAGGATAGTGTGTGAGGTTTGTGAGGTGTGTGAGGTGTGTGAGAGCAGCACCTTGGTGGTGACGCGGATGTTGGCGAGCATCTGGCCGTGCGCCTCTCTCCCACTCGCTGATGTAACCAGGTATAGACAGGATAGTGTGTGAGGTGTGAGGTTTGTGAGGTGTGTGAGGTGTGTGAGAGCAGCACCTTGGTGGTGACGCGGATGTTGGCGAGCATCTGGCCGTGCGCCTCCCACTCGCTGATGTAACCAGGTATAGACAGGATAGTGTGTGAGGTGTGAGGTGTGTGAGGTGTGTGAGAGCAGCACCTTGGTGGTGACGCGGATGTTGGCGAGCATCTGGCCGTGCGCCTCCCACTCGCTGATGTAACCAGGTATAGACAGGATAGTGTGTGAGGTGTGAGGTTTGTGAGGTGTGTGAGGTGTGTGAGAGCAGCACCTTGGTGGTGACGCGGATGTTGGCGAGCATCTGGCCGTGCGCCTCCCACTCGCTGATGTAACCAGGTATAGACAGGATAGTGTGTGAGTTGTGAGGTGTGTGAGGTGTGTGAGAGCAGCACCTTGGTGGTGACGCGGATGTTGGCGAGCATCTGGCCGTGCGCCTCCCACTCGCTGATGTAACCAGGTATAGACAGGATAGTGTGTGAGGTGTGAGGTGTGTGAGGTGTGTGAGAGCAGCACCTTGGTGGTGACGCGGATGTTGGCGAGCATCTGGCCGTGCGCCTCCCACTCGCTGATGTAACCAGGTATAGACAGGATAGTGTGTGAGGTGTGAGGTTTGTGAGGTGTGTGAGGTGTGTGAGAGCAGCACCTTGGTGGTGACGCGGATGTTGGCGAGCATCTGGCCGTGCGCCTCCCACTCGCTGATGTAACCAGGTATAGACAGGATAGTGTGTGAGGTGTGAGGTTTGTGAGGTGTGTGAGGTGTGTGAGAGCAGCACCTTGGTGGTGACGCGGATGTTGGCGAGCATCTGGCCGTGCGCCTCCCACTCGCTGATGTAACCAGGTATAGACAGGATAGTGTGTGAGGTGTGAGGTTTGTGAGGTGTGTGAGGTGTGTGAGAGCAGCACCTTGGTGGGGACGCGGATGTTGGCGAGCATCTGGCCGTGCGCCTCCCACTCGCTGATGTAACCAGGTCTAGACAGGATAGTGTGTGAGGTGTGAGGTTTGTGAGGTGTGTGAGGTGTGTGAGAGCAGCACCTTGGTGGTGACGCGGATGTTGGCGAGCATCTGGCCGTGCGCCTCCCACTCGCTGATGTAACCAGGTATAGACAGGATAGTGTGTGAGGTGTGAGGTTTGTGAGGTGTGTGAGGTGTGTGAGAGCAGCACCTTGGTGGTGACGCGGATGTTGGCGAGCATCTGGCCGTGCGCCTCCCACTCGCTGATGTAACCAGGTATAGACAGGATAGTGTGTGAGGTGTGAGGTGTGAGGTTTGTGAGGTGTGTGAGGTGTGTGAGAGCAGCACCTTGGTGGTGACGCGGATGTTGGCGAGCATCTGGCCGTGCGCCTCCCACTCGCTGATGTAACCAGGTATAGACAGGATAGTGTGTGAGGTGTGAGGTTTGTGAGGTGTGTGAGGTGTGTGAGAGCAGCACCTTGGTGGTGACGCGGATGTTGGCGAGCATCTGGCCGTGCGCCTCCCACTCGCTGATGTAGAGCAGCCACTCGGAGGAGGAGGCGTGGGCGAACAGGTTGCACATCTACGCAGACACATCACAATGAAGGCCAGTAAATGTTCCATTAACTATACAAAGTTTTATTTTGATACTGGCTATAGCCCGTGACTCCGCGCCGAATGAAACATAAACATCTTAATGAGTATCCTATGTCTTCTTTCAGACTATGATCTACATCTATGCCGAATTTCATCGACATCCGTCGAGTCGTTCTGGAGATACCTTCTAACAAATAGTATACACAATAATATACTATAATATACTACAAACAGTATAAAGCAATGAAGGGAAGGGGAAGTGGATTTGCCGTTGGAGGGGATGCACAATATTCTCTTTTCGTGCGTCCTCTTTTCAGGTGATTAAAGGCAGTCAATGCATCTGTAATTGCAAGGATCTGTATGGAATGAGGCGAGGTGAGGCGAGGTGAGGCGAGGTGAGGCGAGGTGAGGCGAGGTGAGGCGAGGTGAGGTGAGGCGAGGTGAGGCGGGGTGAGGCGGGGTGAGGCAGTGTGAGGTGGGTTGAGGCGGTGTGAGGCTGTGTGAGGCCGGGTGAGGCGGTGTGAGGCGGGGTGAGGCGGTGTGAGGCGGGGTGAGGCGGGGTGAGGCGGTGTGAGGCGGTGTGAGGCGGGGTGAGGCGGTGTGAGGCGGTGTGAGGCTGTGTGGGGCGAGGTGAGACATGATGAGGCGGTGTGCGGTGACGACACTCACGAAGAGGGCGAGGGCGTGCTGCTCGGGCGGGGGCAGGAGGTCGACGCGATGCGCGTAGGCCAGCAGCGCGTGCTGACGCCGGTCCTGGTGCAGCAGCAGCGAGACGTCGTCGCGCAATGCCGCGGCCGCCAGACAGCGCACGACCGCGCGCCGCGCCGCGCCCACAGCCTTGCCCCCCTCTCCCCCCTCAGACAGCACGCGTCCTGCACACCGATACACGAACACTTACTTATTTCGACCGCATTATCAAAAGCTTTGCGTTTTTCGCGTATATGTAATTTCATAAATGTCGCGCAGAAGACGGTGGCGGCGCTCACCGATGAAGTTGAGGAAGTCGTCGCCGAGCACCCAGCTGCCCTCGCCCAGCACCAGGTACTGGCGCAGCTCGTCCAGGCTCTGGCGCTCCTCCGCCGTCAGCTCCAGCCCCGCCGCCTCCAGCGCCCGCGTCAGCCCCGCGAACTCCGCCGCCGCCTGACGACACCGCATCGTCATTTTGTTATATCTTATAATAAACTTAATCTTAATCGATGTCCTCAATTGTGTCAATTTTGTGACGTTTTGGATACCAATCACAATCTGAAAAATTACTGACCAGGCAAGGTTTAATAAGTTTTTACTAGTGGACGGGAATCGACAGGGAAGGGTAAACTACTCACGTCGATGTCGCGGTAGAGGATGGGCGGGTCGCGCACCGCACGCGCCGGCTGCTCGGCCTCCTCCAGCTCGTCCGGCGCGCTGCCGGCCGGCCGAGAGCTGGGCCCCGCCGCCTCCTCGAGCTCCACACATTCAGCCATCTCTGCAACACGCAACGTACACAAGGTCAATCTGTGACAATATATTTCAGTCGATTACAGTCCATTATTGCGTGTAATAATTATTGTCGACGGTTAGGCTTATATAGAAAGAAAGAAAGAAAGAAAACTACAATTTTAGCTACACCAGTAGGTACATCGATGTCTAAAACTACTTTACTAATCGATATTGCATTCGATAGTTATTTAACTCATTAAAATCTGTCGATGACGGGGCGGGGGCGGGGACGGAGGCGGGGGCAACATGTGGTTTCCTCGCGGGTGCTCCAAGCGCGGCGCGGCGCAGCGCGTCATGCAACACGATACAAAAGAGAGCAACGAGAGACGAGAGGTTTAGAAGAACCCCCTCTTACTACTGCTTGTACCACCCACTTCGCTTAACTAATATAGGTAACAATTTAAGTAGGTAATAAATTACTACATTAGATGTATAAAGAACAAATTTCAGTCTCATTCATGGTATAGATACAGGTATTTAAAAACACGAAAGCCACTTACTGAAATACAAAATGTAGTCAAACTGTAGTCAGAAAAAACTAATAGTTTTACACCATAAAATTACAAAATAATGAAGCACAATTTGTCAATTGCGTTGCGTTTGTTTTTCTGCAGCGCGCGAGCAACACCACACCACACCACACTACACCACACTACACCACACGACACAACGCCGCGTCCGCCGCGCCGCGTTTATTTTAAGACCGATGACAGACCAATGAGAGAATTTATCGTTCGGTCCACAGTAATATTTAACCAAACCTTTAGCGTTTCTACTAAACTTAGTAAAACATACTCAGAATTGTAAAAAAGCCACTGGCGTATACGATATGGTGAAGGCGTCGGATGTAGCAGTAGCAGGTTATGTTCCGGCGCGGGCGCGTGCAGTAGCGTCGCCGCAGGTCTATTTCGAGGTGCAAATGATCGCAAACGATGCCGAGTATATCGGTCGTCGGCGGCGTGCGAGGCGCGTGGCGGGGGCGGGCGGGGACGGGCGGGGGCGGGCGGGGGCGGGCGGGGGCGCCGGGGGCGGGCGGGGGCGGGCGGGGGCGGGCGGGGGCGGGCGGGGCGGGCGGGGGCGGGCGGGGGCACGCTCCGCAAGGCCCGACTGCCGCAAGCTTCCCGCGCTGGCGACGCGCCAACTTTTCATAACCTCTCACTTATCCGAATTATTTTACAAAAGTTCAGCATTTGAACTTGTCCATTTCAACACTGACAGCTCCAACATTCTAGTGGACTCCATAGAGACGGGGATGCGAGGGAGCCCTCGCCCCACACCAAGTAAGTATCGACTCGCTCGGTACACGTAGGCGAGCTCCATTACACCGGGTTATATCAAAATTATATCTATGCTTTTTAAGGATATTCACTGAGTTTTAAGTTCTTTCATCATCATCAACTCACTATACTTCCTGAGGAACTCGGAGCCTACCCTAAGTTAGGGGTGACTAGATCATAGTCAACCACGCTGGTGGGGCGCGGGTGGTGGGGGGCGGAGTCAGCCTAGTGCGGGTTAACTTCACACATATCATTGAATTTCTTCTCAGATAAGTGCAGGTTGCATCATGATGTTTTCTTTCATCGTAAAACGTCGGATAAATAAAAGGTAGCGGTAAAAGAAACAGAAATTTAGTTAAAATATTTAGAGGTTAGAACATCATTGGACCAGTCTCCGCCAACCTTCGTCAACGTAACGCGCTTGTAACTGATAAAATAAAGATATTTTGCACGTAACTGAAAACTTTCAGAAGAAGTTTGTTCATTTCGATACAAAAAAGTACATGTCACATGTTGCTTTATATATAAATGATAGATAAAAATGATTTAATTAAAAACTAGAAAAGTATTATTTCGTGATGAGGGTAGCATTTGCTACTAGATAGCGACATATGGTCCGGCCCTCGCTCTCCTCTTTCTCAGTTCTCTGACTAAGGAAGACAAATTGTTTTAGAAAACAAATACTAATGTGCACACAACAATCACCTGCAGCGAATCCAAATAATACTATAATGTGTAATTTAACACATACAGAAGTCAGCTGAATCTAATGTCAAACTTAATGTTTTGTAGGTAAATGTATAGAGACTGACCGTGGTGGGGCGTGTCTGGGGGCGTGTCTTGGGGCGTGTCTGGGGGCGTGTGGTGGGGTTGCGCGCGCCGGTCCCGCTGCTGACGGCGCTCCTGGCGACGCTGCGTGCGGGCCAGCTTCTCCGCGAGCGTGGAGCGGCGCTGCTCGAGCTCGTGCGACTGCAGCCTGCCGACAGCCTCGTGTCATCTCACCGCACAGTACACACACATCTCCTACATCTCTACTTTATACTACGATACTTTTACTATAAACTCAAATGTCAAATCGTTTATTTTCATTATTTTCTACGTAACTACTGTATGTATGTAGGTAATGTTACTGTACATCGCAATTACGTAAATTTACTTTCCTGTACAGATTTATCTCCGCAGGGATGAAGAAGAGGTAAATTTCTTTCAAATCCGTTGCTCGGAAAATGCAATAAAATTACTTTTTTATTCCTAGAAAATATATATATATTTGTTCTTATTAGTTTAATTTCATGTCAGTCCAGCCGAGACGATAACAGAGAACGAATGTTTCCTTGTTACCTAACTTTTTGTCCCGTTTTTGCTAAGTTAGATAGGTTAAGGCGCCGAGACAAAAATAATAAAGAAGATACAAAACATTATCTATCAAATAAAGCGGCTCCGGATGAGTCGGTGTTAATAAACGGTGTTGATGTAAACGAGTTGTCCCACATTCCTCACATGTTCTCGCTCATAATAAAGTTGAAATAACAAATAACTTATATTTATTGTTAACAAAAAATGAGAGGAATAAAAGCTAAGCATCAAAAGGGTCCCGGCGGGGGAGGGTACTGGGGCGGGTACGGGGGCGGGGGAGGGACTCGGCGCCGCAAGTCTCGCCACAGCGCCGCCGCGCGCGTCGCCCCCGCCAGCAGCGCCGCGCAGCGCCCGGCCGCAGCTCGCCCACGCCCACCGCCACGCCCACTGCCACGCCCACGCCCACTGCACACGCCCAGCCTTGCACCTCACATACTGCCGCCGCCTCGCCGGTGTGCCGGTGTGCCGGGAGACGGGGCGAGAGTGTGGAGGTGCGCCGCACTCACCTGGCCTCCTCGATCTGGTTGTTGAGCGTGAGGTAGTCGGGGCTGTCCTCGCGGCCGCCGCGCACGCCGTTTGTGTACGCCGCCTGATTACAAACGGAGAACCCTAGCTGTACATACATCACTGTAATACCTGGGTGCGACTATATAGACTCTCAGCGAGTTGAAGGGGGGAGGGGGCGGAGTGCATTGTGCAGCACCTCACTAACAATGACGGGGTCGATACCAATCTTTATACGTATTCGTGTTCGTATTATTATTTACTGTCATTAAAGTTTGCCTGTATGAGCTTGTGAAGTAGTACGAGGGGCGTGTACTGACGTCGTTGGGGGCGAGGCCCTGGGCGGGGCCCTGGGCGGGGTCCGGGGCGGGCAGGGCTCGCTCCAGCATGGCGGCGAGCGCGGCACGCAGCGGCGGCGGCAGGTCGCGCTCGGGCTGCGCCACGATGTGTTCAGGCACGCGGGCGTCGCACAGGAACTGCGCCACCTCGTCGCTGAAGTGGTTGCAGTTGTGCTCCAGCAGCCGGTACGCCGCGCCGCTGTACGTACATCGTCCATACTTGATATTCGACTTCATTTATATTAGTACACTAGCTTTTGCCATTGGCATTTAAAAACCTAATAAGTAGCCTATGTGTTATTTCAGACCATGTTCTACGTCTGTGCCAAATTTCATGAAAACCAGTTGAACCGTTCCAAACATACCTTCAAACTAACATCCGAACATCCATCCATCTAAACTTTCGCATTTAAAATATTAGTAAGAAGTAAGATTAGAAAGATTTACAAAATAAGTTAATATATTGCAGCAGATACTGACGTGTAGGTGGTGGTGGCCAGACCGCGCAAGTAGTCGGCGAACACGACGCGCGGCACGAACGTACTCCCCAGCCGCAACACCTGCTGCGGCGCGCCCAGCTGCGTGCCGCCCTGCTCCGCCGCACGCCGCACGCCGCACGCCGCACACCGCACGCCGCACACCGCACGCAGCACACAACCAAACCATCAAGCACACTTTATGACACTATCCTACAAAGCTATGGCAAGCAAAAAGCGTTGCTCTTGCAATGCTATAGAAATTACATACTTTCAAATACTATAATTTGCGGCTAGCCACATCCCATCGCTGTGACGTGCGGTCTATACGTTATACTATGTTTATATCAGGTGTATGGACTCTTCACTAAATAGTTTTGTAAATAATAATATGGGGCGAGGCAGTGTCACTAAAACAAGCAGCGTAAATGTTTCGCCGTCGGCCGCAATCTGTCTGCGTTTGACTATAACTAGGAATGCAGACGCATTTCGACGTCGGACCGATCACAACAATATAACATTTTAATTGAATACTTCAAAGTAATAAAGTGATAAAAATGACGCTATCTTTTTTTTATTTTATTGAAAAAATCTTTAATGCGCGAATGTAATTTTGCTCTTCATCCATTATTCAATTGATAGATATATTAAAGAAGGCGACACTAACTAGAACCATACACCAGATTTCAGTCTAAACCCTAAACCATAGATATGGTCAGGTATATTGTCTATGGTTTTAGGTTTTTATTGGAATCCAGTTCATACTCGCAACAAAAATAAATGACACGCAATACGTACTGCTGATCGTACATATATATATACTAACTATGATTCACACATTATTAGCAGATGTATAAATAAATGTACTAGTGAAAATTGCACATTTAATTAGAAAAAAATCAAATTGTCATCATCATATTAATAAAGCGAAATGACATGTGATCTATAATTAGTATAATATTAACACGTGAATTGAAAATGTTGAGCAACGAGCGCCAGTAATATTGATGATAATATAAATAACATACAGATAGATACCTAAATACTTCGAAGCTCTATCTTACACGCGGTTATTGGTATTATTATTTTTAAATTCCCTTAAACATTTTTATTTTTATTGCTACACAGTTATTAGTTTCCATTGATATATCACTCGTTCTTCAATAACAACTGTATGGGGGGTATTCCGAAACAGTAGAGGTTGCATTAGCACGGGTGATGCGTGTTACTGTTCTGGGTATGCGGTATGAGGTAGCGGCTAGCGCTCTCTGTCTGTCTCTATCTCTAACAAAAGATGTTGTGATGCGACTGACCGGCTCGCAGTGCGTGATGCCGCCGCTGCCGTAGAAGTACTCCCGGCCGAAGACCACGACCGCAGTGTGCCACACGCCCGCCACCTGCCGTCCTGCGCACGACACACGCATCTAGTGTTACCTTGGCTTTTTTACTACCACCATCAATGTATTGATACAACCGAACTTTATAACCAAGATTTTTTAATTGACAGTAATGTCTATAATTAAAAAAAAAACACTTTTAAATAATTGACTTATCTAGGTAGTACTAGTTGTTGACTGCGACTTTGTCCGCGTGGAATTAAATACATATGAAAATTTGTCTTCAGGCAGCAAAATGGACACAAAACCATTTTCAGCATCAGTATGTCACAGGCCGTGACCGTGGCCTGTGCAATGACGCGACAATGTTTTGTGAAATCTTAATTACATTACTAAAACTAAATAATCCCATGTTATTCCTCTACTTATTCAATAGCTACTTTCCATTAAATGTTCCATCAAAATCAGTCCAGCCGCTGCGGAGATTACCCGGAACAAATGCGGATTTTCGATTTCAAACGAATGCGTATAACGAAAAATAAATATTTAAATATTTATTTTTAGTTATACGGAAAACGCAAATACATTATGCATGTGGAGAAGATGACAAGTTTATTTTTAATCATAGATCCTCCATTAGTTCCCATACACCTTGTTCCAATCCCAAGCGTAATTAAATCGCTTAAAGGATTTGAGTTCCTCTATATTTAGGCGTAGGTACAATTGGAATGCGATAGAGTAACGTTTACGTAGAGCGCAACGTAGTAATGTAACTAAAAATGTTATCGTTCGTAAACATACTACGTATAGAAAGAAATAAACTGTGTAAAATTAGCATTGGATAAAAACAGAACAGGAAAAGTGGCACAAAGCTAGAGCGGCGACGTGTCGCGGGAGCGCGCCGCGTGCCGCACCTGCGTAACCTGAACCCGCTATAACATAATAATACGACCCAACATCTATAAAGTTAATAAAATCGAAGTGTCTGTATGTAATATAAAAAAAAATTGTCGTACACATGATGTTTATGATTAAATTTAAGTGAAGCCGTGTTTCTTTCGGGTAATCTCCGAAACACTGGATCGGTTTTGACGGAACTTTTAGTGGTTACTTAGACTACTTTTTTTTTACTCCACGCTGACGAAGTCGAGACACGAGCAATTAACAACACTTGAATTCTTTCATCTGTTTGATTGAGAAATATAAAATTGGGAATTAATTGGGTTGAAGTATTATGTCTTATTTTTTTTTAAATCTAAGTTAAGAGTGAGAGTAAGATTGTGACCTAGAATGGAAGGGGAGAGCAGCGCAGCCAGGCCACGGGTCAGGTCATACACGTAGAGGTCGACAGGCGAACCTTCCTCCTCCGCTGCCATACTTGCTACTACTTGTGATGTTTCTTTCACCTATTTACAACAATTCTGTAATGCAAAAAAATTATACACCAATCAAGAAATCTTTTATTACGAAAGATTATGAATGGGTGGGAAAAAAATAAGTAACATTTTGAAAATATGATTTCTTTTACTAAAAATATTACAATAACACACACAGTCGGCACACAAACTGACTTCCAGCATTTATAATTGTGGTATTTGAATGGCAATATTCATATATGTAATGAAGTAAAACAAAAAAGAAGAAAAGAGATGAGAAAGAGGAATATAACATGATACAAGTGACATGGAAGTAGACATTATCATATGAACAAGGTACAAATAATGACTGAGTACTTCCATTGATAGATTTGTTCAAACATTGAACATCTGTATGTTTGATTCCTTGGACTTTAGTTATTGTGAATGTAATATTGCACCAATACAAATGATAGCGTGCAATTTCAATTATTAAGTAACTATGCTTTAGGAAATACAGTATTCAAACACAGTATACAATTGATATCACAGTAAACCATCACTGATTTTAAAAAAAGAACAATAGTACTATAATTCCCAAGTAGCAATATAAAAAGTTGATTTGGAAAAAGAAAATAATTCACTATGGATTTCTCATGCTCATGAAAGTTAAAATATAGACCCGAATTTATATAACTGACACAGTTTTGATTTTGTATGTGTTTAATTCCATTTCAGGTGAAATTTAATGTATGCCACAGTTAGACATTTAATGCAATAATTAATAGGTGCATTCGACGATTCGAGGCGCTGTGCACTGTGCAGTTCTCCATCATGTCACAACTACTGCACCTGTACCACCAACATCGACCATCATCAACCTTCAACATCGTCACCAATAGCTACATACACCCTTTTGCCGCTCGCTAAACACGATTTTATAACTTAATCAAACTATACACTTCTTTCTATATTAAGATATTCTTACATTTAATTTATGTTATCTTAGATTGATTACATTTTATCTTAGAACACCCTTCTAGAAATAACATTAAAGATTTTCAACAGAATTACTCTTACCAGACTACGCGAAGAAAGGAATAGCAGCAAGATTTGAATTCAAAATTCCCACGCAAAGAACCGCTTGCTGAAGTACGTAAATAAAAATAGCTTATGTTTCTATTCCTTTCATTTTTTTTAGTCATTCATAGTTCTAAAACTATCTATAAATTACAATACGTTTTTGAAATTCAGCTACTATGACTTTGACATATTGTTATTCTGTCATTTATGTTTATAAATTAGATTACAATTCTATTACTTCCCTAAATTAAGTTTATTTTTAGTACAATTATTTAAAAATGCAATTAATACATGTTTTTGTTATTATATCTATTCTTTCTGAATATAATCGTTTTATGTGATTGTGTGTTGTTTTGGTAACCATTAATTTGTTTCATTAAGTTTGCGATAATTGTCTACGTAGAATTCAAACCTAATTCTGGAAATAATTTCTCTATTTAATTTTACAAACAAAATAAGTTATGAATTTTACGTAATTTGTAGAGGAAATCTTTTGAGTGTAGTATTGATAAATTCTGAACGTTAATATTTGTGTTATGTTGAGTCATGTCATTGTCAAGTTGTCAAGTCATTGTCATCAACATCTTAATATATGTCATATGTCAGTTTAGTTTGTATTGCTGTTGGTATATGTATAGTAATTTACTAAATAAAATGTCAGGATCTAAAAAGATGGTAATTAGTAATATAAATCAAAACAGTTAACAATTCTTTGTTTAGAGTCATACCAATACATCTTATTAAACAAAACAAAAACAAAACTTATGAATTGCCAATCTAATCAGAATTTTGGAAATTGTTTTGTAATTTTAAATTTACGTCGATTAGTTACTTATAGTATTCTAGTAGAAATTCTTAACAAACAGGAATTTATTATGACATTAATTTAATTTTGTTTCCAAAGTGACTCAGCAGTTTAAGTCGTATGGACTGAAAGTCTCTCGTTAGCAAATCTGGCCAAGATGACGCTGCATGCATTGTGTTGTGACTTTCAGACGCTGCGAGTGCAGTCGCCGGAGGGCACCTCACGGATTGAGGTGCTGGACACAGACGTTACGTCGCGGTTATATGAATGTGTCTATGAAGTCTTACGCCTCAATACCTTTGGATTTTCCCTGTACCGCGACCGACAGCGCAAAGAGGAGATTGTTTCGAGTAAATCACATACACTTCGTGAATACGGTTTACAGCACGGCGACATGTTGTATCTGAATCCAGTGAACGGCACAGTGTTATTTGACCAGCCCTCCACTAGCGCAGAGGTATGCTTCTTGTACAAACTGACAACTTGCTTAATATCATAGCTCATGCTGCAGGCATATGAATTGTCCATTTTTTGTACAATAGTTAACTTTATGCCTGAATCATGATTGTCACATTGCATGTGATGTGCATTAGTTGTGCAGGAGTTAAGTGCTTGATTTGTAGTCTTCAGGTTCTGATCAATATTGTCATACAGTGAAGGAAAACATTATTATGCCACTTGCACATGATATGTGCAAAGAAAATATATCTGAAGTAAACTATTCACCTTTAGCCTAGGGTGGTTTATTAATGCCTAATCATCCCTAACTTTAGGGTAGGCTGAGATCCCCTCATTAGAAGCATATATGTAACAACACATTGTAAAGAAAAACTGTATTTTGTTAAACTAATAATATTGGACAAGGTATAATTATATGTATATAAAGATTTTTATATATATATATATATAAGATGTATATAGACATAGCTGGGCACAGTTAATCAAAAAGTTAACTTCGTTAATCGTTAATTCGTTAAATAAAAATTTAACTTCGTTAATCGTTAAAGCGTTTAATTTACAAAAATTTAACGCAAGTTAAAGTTAACAGTTAAAGTTAATTTTTGTTTATAAACAAAAATTACGAGTCCAAGCGGGAATCCGAATCGTATGGACCAATTTTGTCGAGACTTTCAATAGAACTTAGGCTATTTTTTTACTGCGCTTACAAAATCTCGGGCGATCGCTAATCCTATCTATAGTTTAGTAATATAATTTACTAAAATAAAACTTCTACAATAGGAGCGATGTACTACGAGTATAATGCCTGTACCATACTAATGACATAGCATGCACTAGTTACACACACTTACATATATACTACACTGACAATGATGGACAATTGACTTTTTCGGTCAATTTTTTATCGACAATCCGACATCACGGAATTAGAGAGCTAACTAAATTTAGACAACACAAATTTTCTGTTAAACTGTGAGACATGTGATAATATTCAAAAGAAAACAATCAAAACTTTTGTGCAGTATTTACATTTATCTGTTACTATTTGCACCCGGATATTCATTTGCTCATACTCCAACAACTGAACATTTAATTTTATATATAATTTGGTAATATTTTTTTATTTTATTTTAGCTAAGGACCCACGAACAGACTTATCATTTTTTACGTACTTTTTATTTATTAATATAGATTTATTAATAAAACTTCTAACATCAGAGGAAACTTATTATAACATTAATAAATAAACTATATAACCAATCCAGTGATACATCTCAACGCATCAAACTATACAACTGAGATGCCTTCGATAACTTCTATCATCTAATGATCTATCGTCCGATCTATTGTTATATGTTAAATCAAGTTAAATTACTCTCAGTGTATAGAGCATACGTTACACGACAACGAAAACAACCGATCGCGGGTGATGTCTTCTATATTTCTTATCAATCAATATACATAGTATAAAACAAAGTCGCTTTCGCTGTATGTCCGTATGTATGCTTAGATCTTTAAAACTACGCAACGGATTTTGACGCGGTTTTTTTTAATAGATAGAGTGATTCTTAAGGAAGGTTTGTATGTATAATAAATGCATAATATAGTAGAGAAACACTGATAAATTTAAAGGTTTCTAATGTGATGTCGTAAATAAGCACGTTTTTTTGCGCTTATATTGCAAACGCTGGCTGAACCCTACGAGATAGACCAAAATAATGTACTACAGTATTGTTCACCTTAAAAAGTTTAACAAACTTCTAAGCTTCTAAGCAAAACATGTTTGTATTGGCTAATGACAAAAAAGCTGTGAACGTTGTGTATAAGGACATTCTGTAGTAGGTATATTTTGCATTGCACCCGTGCGAAGCCGGGGCGGGTCGCTAGTCACCTATAAAATCGTTATAGTCAATTAGTAAGAATATGTTTTGAATTATTTTCAACGACATTCGATATCGAAAGTTTATTTTAAATTAATTTTATACGTAAAAAATCGATGTCTTTTTGTAAAGGTGTAAACTTGTGGCGACATTTCACATATTAATTTTAGTATATATAACACAATTTAACATTATTTCACTAACATAATAATTTTATCTTTTTCCTCATTCTTTCTCGTTTTGTCGTATACTTTTTTTTTTGTAAACAAACAAATTATCTTCGCTATTGTCTTTGCGCAGCGCACGTGCATCCCCGACCATTAGAAGGGTTGGGGTCATAAATCCATCGAGTTCGTTATCGCATTCTCTGTGCGGCAGTCCATTTCATCCTTTGTTCATATTTTTGTTGTTGTTAAAATTATTTTTCGTTGACTATGAAGAAGCCCCAAAAAAACAAACGACGGTAATAAACACCTAAATCCCTTTTGTTTTTGAGGAACGTTTATTGCGTGCACATTTCGTCTTTCGTATTTTTAAATTTATTTTTCATTGTTTGTTTCTTATCTACGCAATGACAAAAAAATCCTATTTTTACGCTTTTTCAAATGAGCCATAAACGATTTTTTTAATATTTTTGTTGTCTTTAAACTTCAATATTAAAATAAACATTTTTGTCGCCAACAAAGTTTAGTTGTAATTTAGTTACGAGGTTGAAGAGTAATGCACATTTGATTATTTCGATATCAATTCAACGCAGTGTTTATCTTTTTTACTAGATTTTGCGTTTCACGTATAAGACAAAGTGTATAATTATTGTATTTAGAATAAAGTGCTTTCGAACCTTATGTTGATTTTATAACAAAATCTTGTTCTAAAAAAAAGTGATGTTAAATAAATGAAAACCAGTTTTAATGTGAATAAAATGTAATATAGACTTTTCGAGATATTTGTGTAAATGTGAAATAATAAATAAACTTTGAAGGTGTCTAGCGCCTAAACTTCGCAATATTTGATAGAGGTAAGTTTGATTAAATCGTCACTATTTTCTAACAAGGATTCTGCGGTACTCTTTTGATCACGTCTTTCCCGGCCGCTCGGTGTATTGTATAAACTGCATAACACTCGCACTCGCCCGTTCTCGTTCTCTCTCGTTCTCGTTCACCATTCGACTCGCCGACGGTCCCCGAACATAGCCGAACTTACGAATGTAGCCTGATGCATAATTTAAATAAAATGACAACACGTCATTAACGGACTAAATTAACGGAAGTAGAATTTAACGGAAGTTAACAAGAGCGTTAACACTTTTTGAATTTAACTTAAAAGTTAATCCGTTAAGGAAAATGTTAACTTCGTTAATTAACGATTAACGGATTAACGAGTTAATGCCCACCTATGTATATAGATAACATTAATAAATAAATTAGTGATATAGAAGTTACAACTTGGGTAAAAACATTACAAGTGTCATTTGGTATATTAAATGGTCTCTACTAAGAAATACTGAAACAACTTTTTGAATGTATAACTTATCAAAGTCACACTTTAACTAAATATGTGTTGATTTATCATACTTGTCTAATGTCTTAGTGATTGTGTTGCAGGACAACAACAAGCCATCGGGGGAGCCGGTGGGCGCGGGCCCCTCCACCTCGAGTATGCAAGCGGCCGCCCCCAAACCTGAAGAAGATGAAGTGGATCTAGAGCTATACAAACTTTCCGGTGCCATCCAGAGAGAGCGAGATGACAAATTGTAAATCACATATTCTTTAATAGTTAGCTGTCGCCCGCAATTCCGAATGAAAAAAAAACGTAATAAGTATCCTAAGTGTTCTTCCAGGCTATGTTCTATATCTGTTTCAAATTTCAGTGGGATCCGTTGAACTGTTCCGGAGATACCTTCAAACAAACATCCATTCCTCCATCTATCTAAACTTTCGCATTTGTAATGTCAGTAAGATAGAGAAATGTTTTTTTTTATATTACAATGTGGCAAACCAACAAGCATCCCATCCTCGGTCAAATCCACTGCCCCTTAACTCATTAACTTTTAGAAGGTTAATTTCAGATGTGTGCTAAGATCTTAAATATATAAATTGTAAATCAGGTTTAATGAAATTTGTTGCTGTTATTGTTTGTGTAGATGTCGGCACAACTCCAAGGGGTGCTGCGTGCACTGCTCGCCGCTGGAGCCCTGGGACGAGGGCTACCTGCGGGAGCACAACATCAAGCACATGTCCTTCCATGCCTACCTGCGCAAGATTACTTCCGGAAAATTTATTTCTTTGGATGAACTTTCGTGCAAAATCAAACCAGGTTTGACAATCGTTTTTTTGTTAATTTTGTAGTGCTGTTTAATAAAGCGGCGGAAGCCTGTAGTAAATGTGTGGAACGTCTGCGCAGGCTGCAAGGAGCACCCGCCATGGCCGCGCGGCATCTGCTCGGCGTGCCAGCCGGGCGCCGTGACTCTCAACCGGCAGCCCTACCGGCACGTGGACAACGTGCTGTTCCAGCACCCCGCCCTGGTGGAGCGCCTGCTGGCTTACTGGCGCGCCACCGGCCACCAGCGCCTCGCCTTCCTCTACGGCCGCTACGAGCGTCACCCCGACGTGCCCCTCGGTAACTGCTCCCCCCCACTCTACTACTGGTGGTGAATGGCTCACGAATGCATGTCCGTAAGGTCACAAACAACAGCTGTCGAGAGGTAGAGGTACAGTGTGCGCGTGCGCAGGTATCCGCGCGCGTGTCACTGCGGTGTGGGAGCCGCCGCAGGAGAGCGGGCGCGACTCCATCGTGCTGGGCGAGGAGCCGCACGCCGCGCTGCTGGCGGAGCTGGCCGCCCGGCTGGGGCTGCGCCGCCTCGGCTGGATCTTCACCGACCTGCTGCCCGAGGACCTGGCCGCCGGCACCGTGCGACATCTCAGGTCACATCCATGTCTCATCTCGCTCTCCCGTCATCTTTACCATTTACCTGTCCTCACTCCTTTCCTTGTTAGGAACATAGATTTTAAAACCGCGAATATATGTTAACCAATAATCTTTTATGGATTATTGGTTAACATATATTCGCGGTTTTCTTTCAGTAAATCTTGAACTAAACAATTTTACAATAGTATTTTGAATTCTTTTATATGTAAAATGGAAACGTGGTAATAAAAATGGGTTGAGCAATGTGCGGGCGCGTGTCGACAGGGGAGTGGACACACACTTCCTGTCTGCGCAGGAGTGCATCACTGCGGGGCACTTTCAGAACCTGCATCCCAACGCGTGTCGACATTCCTCCTCCGGATACTTCGGCTCCAAGTTCGTCACCGTCTGCGTCACAGGTACCTATTGTACACATTGTACACATTGTACACATTGTGAGGCTGGAGGTGTAACTGTACACACCTCTGTTATTGTACAGTATAAGGAAGCAAACGGACGATGTTAAAGTACTCAATGAATGCAATGTGCGAATATGCAGGTGACAGCGAGAAGCAGGTGCACCTGGAGGGGTACCAGGTGTCGGGGCAGTGCCAGGCGCTGGTGCGGGATGGCATCCTGCTGCCGACCAGGGACGCCCCCGAGCTGGGCTACATCCGCGACTGCAGCGCGAACCACTACGTACCAGATGTCTACTACAAGGTGCCGCCGGTGTTACTGCTGTTATTTTTGTATTCTTATTTAATATTTGGGACCGACCTCGGTGTCCACCCCACAAACTTGTCTAACGATGGGAAGCGGACAGAGCTATCTTATTTTGTATAAATTTTGCTAAATATTTAAAAATGTCAGACATTTCATTTTTAATTATTACATTAATTGTTAAAAAGTGTCGGTCATTTACATTTCAATGTTTTCTATACTCGATGTGTTCATGATGAAATGTTTTCTGTGGTATGACGCGCGGGCGATGGCGTACTTTCAGGAGCGCGACGCGTACGGCAACGAGGTGGGCGTGTCCGCGCGCCGCGTGCCCGTCGCCTACCTGCTGGTGGACGTGCCGGTGGGCGTGGCCCGCCAGCCCCCCGCCCCGCACGCCCCGCCCCCTACACGCTCCGCCCCGCCCATGGCGCTGCACTCGCTGCGAGACCTGCACCGACACCTCGAGGCCGCGCCCTCCTTCCTCGAGGTAGGTCGTGATCCGCCCACTTATTGTTCAACTGACAAAGGCACAGATGCATCTTTGTTCAGTTTCCGATCGTTTGTTGTGAGCCGTCACAAAATGTTAAGTTAAAGATATCTGTGGTGTCCGGCGATCATTCAGGCGATGTCGGAGCTGCACGTGCTGCTGTACCTGTGCACCAACGAGGCTCTGCCGCTGTCGCTGTCGTGCATGTCGCCCCTGCTGGCGGCGGTGCGGGCGCAGGACGCGGCGGGCGCCGAGCGGTGGCGAGCGGGGCCGCAGCCCGCCACTCTGCTGCAGCTGGCGCGCGCGGCGGCGGAGGGCGAGGGCGAGATGTCGCCAGCGTCCGGCGCCGGCGCCGCGCTCTGGACCTGCGCCCTCTGCACCTACCACAACGCGGCAGACCTGCGCGCCTGCGAGATGTGCGCCATGCCAAGGTATACTTGCACACTTTATTGTTGTATCACATTGTTGTACATTCACTTTGTCAACATTTTGTAACATTGAGAGTAAATACGCGCCTTTGTATCTTATACTGCAAAAATGTGATCACATTTGTTGCTATGTTTTTTTTTAATTCTCATCAAACTTCTAGATGAAGGTGATTCGCTTTGTTTCAGGAACGACATGTAAAGATGTCCGGCCTCGTGCGGTGCAGCTTCAGGAGCAGTGCGGCCGCACTTTGCACCGGACACCGGAACTCTCCCGAGACTTAATATAAAGATTATATTTTTATAGTCGACGACTACTTTAATTCCACAAATGTAAATCAAAACTTTATATATTTCCAACTCTGCCCTACATTTAAATTAAATAATTCGGTGGTAAATTTGTTTGACAACAACATGATCCGGCGCCGGTACTGCGACATGTGTACTGCGACATGTGTACTGCGACATGTGTACTGCTACATGTGTACTGCGACATGTGTACTGCGACATGTGTACTGCGACATGTGTACTGCTACATGTGTACTGCGACACGTGTACTGCGACATGTGTACTGCGACATGTGTACTGCGACATGTGTACTGCTACATGTGTACTGCGACATGTGTACTGCGACATGTGTACTGCGACATGTGTACTGCTACATGTGTACTGCGACACGTGTACTGCGACATGTGTACTGCGACATGTGTACTGCGACATGTGTACTGCGGCATGTGTACTGCGACATGTGTACTGCTACATGTGTACTGCGACATGTGTACTGCTACATGTGTACTGCGACATGTGTACTGCGACATGTGTACTGCTACATGTGTACTGCGACATGTGTACTGCGACATGTGTACTGCTACATGTGTACTGCGACACGTGTACTGCGACATGTGTACTGCGACATGTGTACTGCGACATGTGTACTGCGACATGTGTACTGCTACATGTGTACTGCGACATGTGTACTGCTACATGTGTACTGCGACATGTGTACTGCGACATGTGTACTGCGACATGTGTACTGCTACATGTGTACTGCGACATGTGTACTGCGACATGTGTACTGCGACATGTGTACTGCTACATGTGTACTGCGACACGTGTACTGCGACATGTGTACTGCGACATGTGTACTGCGACATGTGTACTGCTACATGTGTACTGCGACATGTGTACTGCTACATGTGTACTGCGACATGTGTACTGCGACATGTGTACTGCTACATGTGTACTGCGACACGTGTACTGCGACACGTGTACTGCGACACGTGTACTGCTACATGTGTACTGCGACATGTGTACTGCTACATGTGTACTGCGACATGTGTACTGCTACATGTGTACTGCGACATGTGTACTGCTACATGTGTACTGCGACATGTGTACTGCGGTCACACATATATTTAAATAAATTAAAAACTTCTACGAGGTTTATTTCGAAGGCGTGCAGTACAGAATTTGTACAGTTATGTAAAACCATCGTTTTTATTATTACAAAAATGTAGTGTCGTGTCGTGTGAGGGCGAGGCGCGAGGCCAACAACACACAGAGAGAAAGCTGAGCACGAGATATGACACGCGCAGATGTGTCTTATTTGTGTTATCAGTCCGGCGCAATGCCACTGCTGCGGACATAAAACACATCTTTAATGTCTCACAAACTTAACAAACCGCCGACAAACTTATATTTTTTTCAATTTTCTTCAACAGAATAAATAGATTATCTCAAAAAATAATAATAACTTTAAACTTTAACAAGGGTGGACCGTAGAACCGCCTCGTGGAGCTATTGGTTGCTGAATACAGCCTCATCTATCCCTCACTGCATTCGAGCAAATCTGAATCACTTTGGACATAATTATCATTACTCTTTTTCCTTTACTCTATTGTCACATTTGAAGAAATTGCAAATGACTACATTTTCTTGTGGCATCAGTTGGCCGAGCAACAATATTTGTGACAATTGCTATCGACAAAGTATTGCAGTTTTATTTAAATTTATGTCTATCGAGCGTAAAGTACATCAAAATCTCATACTAATTAGGACATAATTGAAAATGACGATACGAAGAAGATTATCACAAATATTCGTGCTAGACCCACTGAAGTAGTGCGAGTTACAACATCACGCAGACCCCGGTTTATAAAGTTTTCATTTTTCATTAACTATTGATTCAATAAAGTTATTTATGATTAACTATTGTTGTGTTTCTGAGTAACAAACGATTTAATCGTTTTGGAGCCGATAAGTAGTTCCGTTGTCCGCTGAGGGATGACTCTGTAAGTAAAACATTTGAAATTGCTCATATCACTCTAAATTATCTAAAAATATAAAAAGTTAAGGTAAAAACGTGTTTATAACTAGGAGAAATCTGGCTGTTAGTAACCATAGTGACAATAGCACTAAATACTTAAACCACAGATATACAAGAACACTTTATATACAAAGTACTCTGTGGACTGTTGTCATAGCAACGACTTTCACTCAAAAAATGAAAAGTAAGTTATATTTAAAGATAGTTCATAAATTATTTAAAACTTAACTTTGGATGCATTCCGGCTTCGGAACTCTTTCTTATTTCCGGCTCAGAAAGAATACATTTTTATTTTAAATCACTTAAACTTGAGAGGTATCAAGAGACACCCGGATGGAACGAAGTTCCTTTCGATTAATTAGTGAAGGAACCAATGTTTATTCTATGAATAAAAAACTTAAGTCTTCACAAGAAGTACATTTTATTTCTATGAATTTTCTTTATATATTGTCACGTCGTTGCCATGGTGAAGTAACGCTCATTCGTCGTTAACATACTTACTATAGCAAAAAGTGTCGTCACAACTTTTCGTAAGAATTTTTTCCGTCTAGCCCCCTTTCACAACGCGCGATAAGGAACTTCGTTCCAAAAAAAATTTAAATTTTTTATTTCTTATGTCGCCTTATCGGAGAGCTTAGCACGAATATTTGTGAGAACGTTTTCGTAATGTCATCGACAAAATTTGTGCAGAAACCGGGCGTTAATTAAACAAACAAATTTTGCCATATATTTTCGACTAGTTGTCGTCCGCGCGGAATTAGTAAAAAACTTAATTAGTACCTAGCCTATGTGTTCTTCCAGACTATGCTCTACATCTATTTCAAATATCATCGAAATCCGTTGAGCCGTTTTGGAGATACCTTCAAACAAACATCCATCCATCTAAACATTCGCATTTATAATATTAGTAAGATGGCCCTCTGCCCTCTGTAGTATTATTAATGCACAAAGTCACGGAGTAACCTCATGTTGCCATTTCTCCACTCAAAGTCAAACTCGTCCACTCTCTTTACTGCTTCTGAATTTTGTCGTATGTCATTTCAATAGTTGTCACGCATTTTGAGTTACGACATGAGTGTGAAAAGTTATCGTAATAATGACGCAGCCACCAACTGGAGACCTCTCGTTGTATTGGTATGAAGAAAATGAACTAATTAAGTAAAAATATTTATTTATTCATTATTTACAATTTAGTATCTATGCGCTAGGAGCTGATGAGGAAGGGGGAGATGTTCGTGAGATGATCTCTCACTCGTTTATTTATATCTAAACTATACACAAAGATATTTTAAAATCATGTTGTGATAAAAAGTCAATAATAAAATTATACACATAAGGGGGGTGAGTGTCGCCGGGGTTGAGGTGGGGTGGGGTGGGGGGGAGCGCTGATGTGACGGCTCTATGTACAACTTATATGAAAAAATATCTCGTATACATACATATTTTTTATTTGTTATATTCATACATACAAATAGTTATTTTTTTTAATTCTGTTACAATAATCAATACATGTTTAAATATCTGTGGAATTTTTATCCATTTGCTTCATCAAGATCAAACACGTCTTGGTGTTAAGTAAAATATATAAAAACAACTAGCTTTATTCTGTGATTTCGTCCGCGCGGTTTTAAAAAAACTTGGTAAGTCGTCTATACACTATTCTAGACGGTAATCTATCTCTGTGTCAAATTTCATCCAGATCTATTTAGTTGTGGAGTTAACAAACATCACAAACGTCAAACATTTCTGTGTTTACGGACTCGGATAGCAAAAAAACATGTCATTTATACAAATTTAAAAATGTTCCATTAAATGTACAATAATGTTAAAAAACCTGTCAAACGCAAGAGTATGAGAATTTTGATATTCGATGACAAGTTGGTTTGACGTTTGTCTTCACCGGGCCACAAAGTTTGTCACTCTATAACAATGTCACGTCAACGGTCAGATATCAACTTCCATAAAGCGAATAAAGCGTTGCTGTCAGCGCGGATGTTTCATACAAGTTGATACACTTTGTCTGTCAGTGTGACTTAAAAACTCGTCAAGTCGTGAACTCAGAGCCACTGTGCGTCTGCGGAGCTGAGTCTGCATCTCGACAATGTGCGAGAAGCTCAGACCGATCATTGTGTTCGCTCCTAGTGAGAAAGTCATGTTATATTCTCGGCTGGATTTCTCCCCCCCCCCTTCCCCCTCCTCACAGCTCATGTGAGCGCTCTTTCCCTTTCCGTTTATTAGTTTTTATTTACAATTTATAATTTTGTCATTTTTTTGTATTTAAATGAAAGGCAACAAAAACTGCAGTGCGCCGCTGACTGCGCACTGACTGCGCACACATTAATTACATCGCCATTCATCATATATTTGCTATCACATTCAATAAATCTATTTATTATGATACACGTGCAATCTACATCACATACACTTATGTACAATACTTATCTGACCTCACTCGGCTCTGCTCGGCTCATCTCGTGCCCGCGCTCGCCTCTCTCTCTCTCTCTCTCTATCTCTCTCTCCGACTAATTTACAATATACGTAAAAATAAAGACACTATTTTTAACGATGCAAAGTACAATTTAAATTATAAAAATACATTTTGTAATTTGGTAAATAACATCACATTCAAACAAATAAGATTCATCTGTGCGAGGTTCTCGCGCAGCATCCCCGCACAATCTCACACTACACAGACACTAGCAACAAAATAACATGCATCATTGTGACGTTATTTTGTTGTTAATTGTTTTATTTTTTTTATTTTAGTGCGTATATGATTTTTTTGTATTTATTAAAAAAAAAGTGAGAGTAAAACAGTGTTGTTGGTGTTCCTGCGGTGGTCCAGGTCAGGGTCAGGGTCAGGGGGTCTAGTCTGCGGGCGCGGGCTGCGGCGCGGTGTCGGGGGCGGGGGCGTGGTGGGGGGCGTGGTGGGGGGCGCGCATGGGCGGGAAGTGTGCGGGGTCGCGCAGGTCGAAGGCGCCGCGCGGGGGCGAGCTGTCCACGGCCGCGCCCAGCTCCTGCGCGCGCTCGGAATCTGCGACACACAAACACTGTGTCACACAGTCACACGTCGACACACTTTACTTTGTAAAGTCAATAAAGCTTGCAAAAGTAAATGAATAATATGAATGTGAGAGCAGCAATGTTGATGACGCGAGCTCTCGCCTCCGCATTGCGAGATGAAATATGAAACAAAGCCATGAATGATTTAACATTAAATTAATTTAAACAACAGACACAGTTTTGTTCCGAGACGCTCTCTTGTATTATAAAGTCAGAAAGTGTAAAAGTAAGTATTATTTAGTGATGCTCATTTATTTATAAATATATTACAATAATTTTACCGGAAAATTAATTATAAATAGTTTTTTTTTTCTTCAATACTCATTTGATTTACTTATAAATATACTGATATTTATTTTCAAGTTTTTTAAGTGGAAAATATCATGAAACATACTGAAGGTTCCGCTCTATGACAGACGGACTCTGAGAGCAGACGGACATTCTAAACCTAACATCGATAAATCAATTATTATCGCCCACAACACAAAGTTATTTCAAAACAAAATACTTTCTTATGGAACATTCGCAAGTCAAATGAAGCAGTTCAATAAATTAAAGGTGAATTCTGAAAGTAAATTTTACTTTCAAAGAAATAAGTCACCGAGGGAAATGCAGAAAATTTGTTAAAAAACTGTATGAAGCCGAGGTCGAAACCGCATTAGTAAGTCGTCACAAAGGTACAATGTGCGACGTGTGAGGTGGTGGGGGTAGGTGGAAGTGGTGGGAGGTGGTGGGAGGTGGCGGGGGCAGGTACCTGTCATGTGGTGGGCGGTGCGGCCGCGCAGTGCGCCCGCGTAGCTGGCACCCGCCGGCACTGTGGGAGGCGAACGTCAGCCGGACCGCCGCCTCGCGCTCGCGCTCGCGACATACACGCGCCTGTCTAATGCCCGCCCGCCGCAAAGTGCCGCCCGAACGTCGCTTTGCATTCGCACAGAGCCCGCGTGCGATATAACGACGCGGCATCGAGTAACACATTTTGAACAATTTATAAACGTAGGACTTATTACGTAATTGGAAGGTACAGAGATCGCACGGGCGAGTCGCGAGACGGCGGTCCGAGCTCGGGCTCCGGCGGACGGGAGCGCCGGGGGCTGCGGGGCGGCGGGGGCTAGCTACACATACTGCGCTCTACTCATGGCAATACATCATTTATTATTAAATATATAAATTATATAAATTAAATATACATTAATACACACACGTACATAGTATAAATATTTAAACGACTCAGATATGTTATATATACATACTAAACAGTGTCTCTAATAAATATTATTGTAAAATAAACTGAATCTGAATTATATGCGTAGTGATATATAAAAAACTTATACGAGTCTCAACATGTGGAGGAGTCGGAGTGTAGGTTGTGTAGGGTACGACTCGGTGAAGATGTGAGGTGGTGGAGGTGTCACGCGGTGATTAAGTGAGGGTGTGAAGAAGTATGGGTGCGAAGCAGTGAATAAATGTGGGTACGAGGCGGCGAGGAAGTGTGGGTGCGAGGCGGTGAGGAAGTGTGGGTGCGAGGCGGTGAGGAAGTGAGGGTGCGAGGCGGTGAGGAAGTGTGGGTGCGAGGCGGTGAGGAAGTGAGGGTTCGAGGCGGTGACGAAGTGTGGGTGCGAGGCGGTGAGGAAGTGTGGGTGCGAGGCGGTGAGGAAGTGTGGGTGCGAAGCGGTGAGGAAGTGAGGGTTCGAGGCGGTGACGAAGTGTGGGTACGAGGCGGTGAGGAAGTGTGGGTGCGAAGCGGTGAGGAAGTGAGGGTTCGAGGCGGTGACGAAGTGTGGGTACGAGGCGGTGAGGAAGTGTGGGTGCGAGGCGGTGAGGAAGTGTGGGTGCGAGGCGGTGAGGAAGTGTGGGTGCGAAGCGGTGAGGAAGTGAGGGTTCGAGGCGGTGACGAAGTGTGGGTACGAGGCGGTGAGGAAGTGTGGGTGCGAAGCGGTGAGGAAGTGAGGGTTCGAGGCGGTGATGAAGTGTGGGTTCGAGGCGGTGAGGAAGTGTGGGTGCGAGGCGGTGAGGAAGTGTGAGTGCGAGGCGGTGAGGAAGTGTGGGTGCGAAGCGGTGAGGAAGTGTGGGTGCGAGGCGGTGAGGAAGTGTGGGTGCGAGGCGGTGAGGAAGTGAGGGTTCGAGGCGGTGACGAAGTGTGGGTGCGAGGCGGTGAGGAAGTGTGGGTGCGAGGCGGTGAGGAAGTGAGGGTTCGAGGCGGTGACGAAGTGTGGGTGCGAGGCGGTGAGGAAGTGTGGGTGCGAGGCGGTGAGGAAGTGTGGGTGCGAGGCGGTGAGGAAGTGAGGGTTCGAGGCGGTGAGGAAGTGTGGGTGCGAGGCGGTGAGGAAGTGAGGGTTCGAGGCGGTGAGGTACTGGGACGGCGAGGAAGTGTGTTGTTTTATGGTGTGTCTTTGTTAAGAACAGAACTTGGCTTCAGTCAATGTGTCAGTGTGTGGGGGTGAGGTGTACATGTGGGGGCGTACCGTCAGTGTGGGGCCGCGTGTCGCCGTGCGCGGGCGCCGCATCCTCGATGAGGCGATGCGTGCGCAGCAACGTGCACTCTCCGCCCTCGGCCGCCAGCGCGTACACGTACAGCACGCCCGCCGACGTCGCCACCAGCAGCCGCGCTCCGCCCCCCGCACTCGCCGCGCCCCCCGCACCACCCGCACCCCCCGCGCCGCCCTTAGACACGCTGTCAAACGAAAACAAACAATCATCACATGTCCTATACCACCTCTATTAAGATGATCAGTACTTATTGTCCTTTGACAAAGCGTGGGTAGCATTTCTTTATCTATGAAAAAAGACGAGAATTGCAATTGTAAAAGGTATGACTCTGTTGTTAGCAAAGGTGAGGGTAAAATATTTTTAGATAATAAATTATAGTAAAAGGTTGAACTAAAAAGGAGATAATGAAAAAGATATTTGGAGACCCACTTGGTGATGGCGACGACGGCGCGGTGCCCGGAGGCGGGCAGGCGCGCGGCGGCGAAGGCGCGGCCCTGCGCCAGCACGTCGGCCACCGCGCCGGGCAGGTAGCCGGCGCCCGCGGTGACGGCCTGCGAGAGCCAGCCCAGCCAGCCGTCGGGCGGGGCGTCGTCGCGCGCCGGCTCGCACAGCCGGAACACGTGCACCGTCTCCGTGTTGGAGGTGGCGGCGAGCAGCTGGCCGCACGCGCTGAAGGCCAGGCAGCCGATGCTGACGCAGCGCTTCACGCCGCGCCGGAACTCGTAGAGGCGGGTGCGCTCGGGCACGGCGAACACGCGGATGACGGTGCCGCGCTCCGAGGCGGTGGCCAGCCGGCGGCCGCACATGGACCAGGCGAGCGCGGCCAGCGGGCTGTCGTGCGCGCTCAGCACGCACTTGGCGTTCAGGTGCACGGCGTCGAAGATCTGCACCTCGCCGAGCGCGCTGGAGCCGGGGTAGGCGAGGTAGCAGCGCTCCACGTCGGGCGAGAGGACGCACACGCCGCGCGGGTTGGGCGGCGTGTCGCGGATCGTGTGCAGGATGCGCATGTCCCGGATGTTGTGGATGTGCAGCGACTCCTCCAGGCACACCACCAGCCGCTGTCACACACACACACGCACACACATAAGCATACTAATGTTGACATTACGGGTGTGGTGTGAGGTTTGGGTACTCACGGAGCGGTTGAGCTTGACGGCCAATATGGTGTTGCTGTAGCTGTAGTTGCAGATCTCGGTGCCTCGCTTGTAATGGCACACATACAGCTTCCTGCAAGCACACATTGCACTGCTACAGGCCGGCGCTGTACTGCGCCTCAACCGGTCCGTAGCGGGAAAAGCCACAGAACATACAAATGATGACACATCAAAGCTTCTCCTTTCTGCTCCCCTTATCATATATTAAGGATTATGTAAGGTTGGTAAATCAATTAATTTACTTCGATATCCACTTTTATTGAGAAAAATATCGCAGTCCCTTGGACACTTGCTTATCCTATTTTGAGTGTTTATGATGTCACAGTCCAATAATGACATAGAATACAATGCAACAATTGAAATGAAGTGAGCATTGGGAATAACCTGGGCGCCGCGACCGTGACGATGGCGACCAGGGAGCTGCTGAAGAGGCGGTCCACCAGGCAGGTGTCCTGCCCGGACCGGCTCGCGTAGATCTCCTCCACGCCATCGTCCGGTGTCAATGCGAACAAATGGTACCCACTACTGCTGCCCGCTACCAGTGACCTGCAATAAACGAGGTGATACAACACCAAACAAATTGATAAACTTTGTTGTAACATAGTTCACTTCATGCTACACTTTATACATTTTTGTTTTATACACTTCCTTTATAATTGTTTTTTCACAAATGTATCTATCTTCTATATATATAAAAGAAAGTCGTGTTAGTTACACTATTTATAACTCAAGAACGGCTGAATCGATATGACTGAAAATTGGTGGGCAGGTAGCTTAGAACCAGGAAAAGGACATAGGATAATTTTTACCCCGTTTTCTATTTTTTATTCCGCGCGGACGGAGTCGCGGGTAAAAGCTAGTATTGTATAAAAAAGAAGAGATCTGCTGATGCTCCATTGCAACTATTTCAATTATATTTTTATATTACAAAAAATGGAAGACATATATTTTTTTTGGTTTTATTTAAATAAAATAATGTATTGTAAAAAAAACTATAGTATAGAACATTTGAAGAAATGTAAATGAATGAAATTGAAATTTTTTTTTTGTTCATATGCCAGTTAAGCAAAAAAGGCATAATTATTTGAAAGTCCATTAATTAGCCTTGAAGAAAAATAATACCGGAGTAAACATCATATTTTGGGTGCATTTGCCAACTTCAATTGAAAATCCAATTTTTCTCTAAAATTAAATAAGTTGAGATCTATTGAATAATGCTATACATAAAATAGACTTCAACAAAAGATATCTTACACAAAGTTTTTGATTTGTCAATTAAGAAAATTTTATATATAGATGGCACTAAGTAGCAAAATGTTATAGTAACTACTGTAGAAACACCTTTCCCAAATTTACAAGTGTTCAGACAAAACATTTACAACTGAGAAAATATGACTGTTTAACCCAACTTATCTCTATACATAACTTTTAATTTACATTTATTTTAGTTTTTAGTTTCATAGTTTGTTAATTTTATTTAATTCATCGTAACGTAATAATATAGATAAAAACACTATTGTAAAACTTTCTATTATCAGCAATAAAGGCTTATTTTATTTTATTTTTATTTATTTATTTATCTCTATCCATAGTTGTGTATAGCTTTTAAAGTCATTAATAAATGTTATCCATATTGAAACCACTTTCTTTGTTTGTTAAACTATACATTTTTGTAGAACAAACCTTTGGTATTAACTCAACTCGGGGCTTTTGTTTTCTGATGAAATTTTAATTAGGAAAAATGTTTCTTTGGCAAAATAGTATTTTCTAAATTAACAGCAAACTTAACTGACAATGACAATGAGATAATATTAATAAACAATAAAAATGCCAAATGTATTTTGAAAACAAAAAAATACTTTAAATAATCCAGGATGCCAGGTTATTTTGCCAAATGCAAAATTTTATTATAAATAGGAATTTTTAGGCTAACTTGGAGTCATAAATAGGTACAATTTTATTTTGATTACTGTTTTTTTTAGCCAAATTAAAAATTCATCAGAGAACAGGTGTTGTATATTCAATTTTCTATCATTTATAAAAAATTGAAATACTTATAATTCAGGTTGTTAGACTTTCTAGGAAATGACTTAGAAATAACTATGTTGTGTTTTATTTATTTTTAAGCTGAACTCTTTAATGGTTTAGCATTATATTGCTACAAGCCAGTAACAAATATTTGGACACAAACAAATATGAATGATATGATGATATTGGTAATGACAATGAAAAATAATGTATTCTTATCAGCTCTGTGTTTACTCAAATTAATTCAGAAAAAAATGTTTTGTAATTTCAATATCTTAGCTCTTTGTTTTTCACTGTTTAAAAGCAAATTTTTTTGTTGCAATAAAGGTTCATTTGACATTACTCTTTGTTGTAATGACTGTAATTGACAGGTATATAGTAATATATTATAAGCTTTTAGCTTTTATTACAACTAAAGAAGGTCATTCATACAAACATATGTTTGTAGCAAGACAGTGTTAACTTAGTGTTGAACAACAAAACAATGTCAAAGTTGACTGAAGGCCACAATCGTCATCAACTATTGTATTAATTCGTCAACATATTAAATTGCTACAAAACAAATGGCTCAAGCAATTGTCAAAGATATGCTTTTTGGACAATTGCTTAAGGCGCATTTGTCGAATCCAGTGATTTATAAAGTGTGGTAACTTTAAGATTTGAATGTGGAAATATTGAGTAATGACAAGTATTGCATCATCGTATGGCAACAAGGCCATAATTACAACTTTACTCAATTTTACAACCACCTAATTGCATCCATCATCAACTAAACATTCCCTCTCAGAGATTTTAGTTATTTTTTTTAATATTGTCAATTATTGGAAACATTATACATGTAAAGGTATGGGAACTTACGTGCAATCTTGATTGAACTGGACAAATATTCCTCCTGCATTAGATCCCTCTGTGTTGAGACCTCCTTCCAAACTCATTGGAACGTTCTGAATTACGAATTTGTTAACAACTGTGATATAAGACTAACATAGACGAACTGCGACCTTTGTTACCTGCTGATGACAGTCTGTTACTAAAATGTAAATAACAAAAACAGATTCTTCGTCACAAAATGATTTTTTGACACAAAGAACGACCTTGTTTACGGCTAAAAACAAGTCTTCTCCTACACCAATCACAATCACCAACCAAACATTGGCTATCATTCGCTGGTTCATTGGGCTTGCAAACACTGATCTCTATTAATGGATAGGTCTTTGCTTGGAAATGACAGCTTTTGTTCGTTCCGACTAAAACGCGCATGTGAAGTTCCGTTGTATCTATGATTGGTTCGAATCCTTACCAAACGCGCATCCAACCGCAACCGTCAGCGCCAAAATGGCGTACATTAAATAGGCACAATTTATCATGGCTCGTAGCCTATCCATTTGCAGAGGTCATTGGCTTGAAAAGTCACTCCCCTCCGTATGTGTCATAGAGTATTTGATATTTATGCGAACAAGAATCAACAACAAACTTAATATTTTTTAATAATATTTTGTTCAACATTAGCAAAAAATAGTCGCAAGTTCGCATCGTTCCATGGTTTTAATATTGAACATTCAGAAAATATAAAAACGGCAACATAACCCTCGCAGCTGCCGCAGCACCCTCATTGGTGAAAATATGACACTGTCAAAGTCAGTTCTCGTCTTTCGTCAGTTAACATATTTTCCGATTGCCGAAAACCATAAGGAAAAGCTTTATCTGGCACTAGAATAAAATCTAGGTACAAAATAATCGGAAATGGGTAGGAAAATTCCAGCCAAAAAACACAGAGGTGTAAAAGATCCCCTTATTCAACAAGCTAAACGATTACAAGAGTAAGTAAATATATGTATGTAAAAATGTTCTTTTTGTAAAAACTGAAGTTATAGCTACCGATTGTTTCAGATTAAAAGGCAAAATAAATGCACCGCCAAATGACCCAGACGACCAGCCTGTACCAAAATCTTTGACTCGATTATTTGCTTTTGAGCATAAATTAAAAGAGAAAAGTATGAATCTAAAAAGAAAGAAAAAGATATATCCAAAAGGTTATTAAAGAATTTAATTTTTAAAAAACCAATAAGCTTGACTGCATGTAGTATTGTATAAGACTCTGAGAAAGAACTCATCACACTTAAAAAAATCTATGTCTGTAATTTTGTTACCACCTAACTGCAGAAAGATTATATAATACATCAATAACTCACAGTGTCAGCGGGGTAGCGGGGCAGAGGTAGCCGGAGACCTCGGACATTATATAATTGAAGAGATTTATATGAAATGTGGTACAAATATACATTATACTTAGGAATGATCCAAAATGTATTCCTGTGGGATATTGTTTTTGTTATTTATGGAATACTCAATAACTCCGCTGTACAAATAAAGACTCCATTTTTTACTGTATACAGCTGTAGTTTAACAATGATAGACAACAGCAACAACATCTGTTGTACAGAAGGGTCGGCCAAAATATAATTTAAAAGATTCATCTGAAGTTATATGCAATAACTAATATATTGTAATAAAATGTAATAAGTTGTTTCCAGACAGAGATAACAATAAGTCACAGAATGACAACCCCGTAGCAAAGCTGCGCAAACTGCCCGGAGAAACGGGAAGGAGTTTCACAATGAGGATCAACAGTGCCATGAAGGCCATTCACACACCCGTTGAACAAGAAGACTATCCAGTAAGTTTTGATTGAAATCCAACAATTTAATTGAATCTGGGAATTTTATTGCTCAGAAAAAAGTAAAAGATCTACATATCAGAGTGAATAAAATATCTCATTGCAAATAAAACTCTGTCCTCTTACTTTTACACTAACTAAAATACTATATCTGTAATTAAGGGCTTATTATAACAATTAATTGTAAATGAAATATGAAATTTTTGATGTACAAAATTAATATTCATGATTAGCATTTCAACTTTTTGACAGTGAGTGTACTTTGAGTTAACTCCACCCACAGTGTCTGTTGTCAGTCAAATGTCAGGTTCTACATAAGTAATTGTTTTGCTTATTCATTGTGAAACTTGTTAATGTAGTTGGACATTGAGGCAGAAGATAGAAAAGGTGAGCAGATGGCACTGCAAAGAGCTCGACGAAAGAGGAAACAGAACAAGGCGACGGCCGCCGCCGGCGAGGAGCCCGCGCCCAAGCTGAGCCGCACCCAAAAACTTGCACTGAAAAAGAAGGCAAAGAAGGAGAAGGCTTCAGAGGTTTGATTATTCAATAAATTTATTAAAAAAAGTAACAATGTGAATGTAATGCCTTTTCATGGGAAGCCAGCGATGTGTTGTATTGTGCTCCTGCACACAGACACCTCGCAAATTGTCTGAGCTAAACCCAGTACAGAGTGGCACATCGCTCGTGCAGACATCGTGCTTGTGAGCTCAGGCGTTCCGTTTGCCGACAGCGCGGCGATGGCGATGGCGATGGCGAGGTGCGCCGCGAGCGCGTGGCGTTCGGCGAAGTGGCGCACGCGCCGCCCGCGCTCTCCGTGCGCCCGCGACACGCCGCCGGCCGCACAGACCGCAGGGTCAGTACACACATTCATGTCGTCATCTAACACACAAATGTTTGTCAATGAAGCGATGTGCTTGTTACATTTTATTTTGTAGCCGGGGCGCAAGGAGCTGCTGCTGAGCGCGATGCTGAGCGGGGCTAAGGGCGCGCTGCCGCCGGCGGAGGCGGAGCGGCGAGAGCGCGCGCGGCTGGAGGCCGTGGCGGCGTACCGCGCGCTGCGGGCCCGGCCTCGCCCCCAGCCTCACCCCCAGCCTCACCCCCGGCCTCGCCCCCAGCCTCACCCCCAGCCTCGCCCCCAGCCTCGCCCTCTCCCTGCTCTGCCGCACTCTAAATTATTATAAATTATTGAACCTTGCTTTATATATAACAGATGTTTGTACAGCACTTGTTGTTTCATTTACTTAATACTACAATATAGTCATTTTGGACAGCGATGGTGGTGTATAATAATCAAATACAGTAAAATTTTCTTATTTGCGAGTTTGTTTTCTCATTTACGAAACATACTTTGCCGACTTTCTGTCATAATATTACATAATCTTCCTACCTTAATGAATATCTTGTGAACACGAGAGCGCGCTCGGACCACGAGCTGATATTTCGTTTACGATTATTGATATGTCCTCGCTGACGTTTTTATGTTTTTTTTTTAATATTTTGAAATAACGAAAGAGACCTTCGTGATCGCTTTTAGCGATAACTTTCCGATTCAGTTTTCAAGAAATACTCTCTGGTTTAAAACAACACATTTGAAACATTTCCTACAAAGTTACCGGTAGCGCCTGTCCTCGATCTCGCAGCAAATTTACTTAACAGTAGTTGTGATTGCCTGCAGGCGGGGCTAATGCTAAGTTACCGCTAACGGTGAACTACCATTGTTTTTTCAATAATTTTCCTAATAAAACACTAGTTTTTTTTTTTTTCTTACAGTATTATATCACAATATAATAAAAACTTATGTAACTTTCTAAAGTTTGAAAATTTACGAAGAAAATTATTCATAGGGTCCCCCTTACCTCCACATAAAAGTCGAAACAATAATAATTAGGTATAACTTTGTCTGGGTCTGTGTGCTATCTCTAAAGACAACCAATTTGGGTTCATTTTTTTCATATATATCTTGTAATTAGGTACACTCAACATTATACAAGGAGCCACACAGCCCGCAACTCGACCCCGAGTCCGCTATAGCACAGTTCTAAAAAAAAATCGGATGAGAAAAAAAACATAAAACTAATAATATTAATGTATATTTCAATTGTAATTTTACTTAAACGTTTATTTCAAAACTGGTTTATGACGACGTCCTTGTTATTTTTTTTTTATTACATTTAAAGATTAAGCCATTTGCGCTGTAACTTTTGTTTGCGGTACATATAGAAATAATTAACGCATACGTTACCAATGACACACAAATATTGTTGTTACATATATTACGGCATATGATATGATTTTGGATATATTTTTCCTTTTTCCTTTATAATTGTGTGATAATTTTAGGTATTGTGTATAAATAATATGTATATAAATAAATCAAAGACTACAATAAAATATTTAGAAATTAATAAATAAACTAGTGATATGCCAGAAAAGAGATGAGATTCCATGTCTTTGCTACCATTACTACCATAGATTTACCAGAAATATATATTTTTTAATTTGGTAGCTTTGAAATGTGAAAAAAAAATTAGGGTTAGGTTCATACATATAAATGAAACAAAGATGGCAAGGCATCAATGCAATGCAATGATATCACGTAAACCTACGAGCTACGAGTAGTCTACCGACTTGCGCTTTATCAGTTGTCAATTTATGAAACATTTTGGACAAGCGATTGTTATCGAATGGATCGCGTAATAATACTTGTAACGATATAATATCGGTGTAGATACTCTGTCTTCCGGCGCACGAGCTTAGTGCTGCCGGTGCGGTGTCGCGCCTCGGCTCTGCCGCGCGTTATCTTGTCTCATTGATTGATTGATTGATTGACTGTTTAGTGATCGAGGGACGAGTGGCGGCGGGCGGGGGCTGCGGGGACTGCGGGCGGGGGCTGGGGGGACTGCGACGCCCGATTTTGCGTCACGGCTTTAATTGTATCTATTTCTATTCCACTGGTACCGACTCGCCGCGCGGCGTTCACCTCTTGCCGAGTAGTGGTTGCCTTGAAGTTAGTGGCGAAATGGCTAAGCACTGGACTTGTAATCTACATGTCCTGGGTTCGAACTTCACCATATACATATGCATTTTATTGAATTTCATTTTTACACACATACAGAAAAAAGATGTTTGTTATATCTGTGAAGTAATTCAAAGATGTGTACGAATACAACTAATCCGCACTGGGCGTGTGTGACTGACTGAGGAATGTATGGTTAAATAAGTTAATCTGCGTTGATACAGAACATTAATGAGCACCTTCATACCCTCATGTACAGGTTACTCCATCAAAATTATGTTAGATTTTAAGATAAAATAAATACTTTGATGTATGCTCGTTACAGATATTGACAATGAAGGGAAGTTACAGTTTTGTTATGCTGCGTCAACTCCACGCGTTGCTCTTCACAATTCTACATTCATTGTCCATACGAGATGTGTAGCTGCGCATGCGCTCATTATTATTATTGGACTCGACTTTCATTCGAGTCGCAAGTCCGCAACTCGCGACCAACAGCCAACAGCTCTCAGTACTGTACCAAAGTTCATATGTAAAGTAATTGAGTTGTGCTCGCTTGTTATCATAACAAATCTAGTTCTTAGTAGTATAACCAATTCTTTCAATTTGTTCTATTAAGGTCTAGTTTAGTTTGGTCCACGTCGATGTTTGTTGAAGTCTGTAACATCGATCGTTATTAATAAAACCTATCATTGTAAGTATCCCATAGTGTGCAGCTGCGACGGCGTGGTGAGGCGCGGCTGGGGTGGTTACATTAGGCCTCTGCGCGAAAAGAGTGTACTCCTTCTCAAAGCCCGACAATGCATCTGTCATTCCTGTGTTATCGCGGATGTCGACGGGAGTCGGATCTACTAACACTAGGCGATCCGCTGCTCGTTTTTTCTTTCTCCTATTAAAAATAGTTCCAGAATTGCCCGTGACGCGGGACGCGTGCACCTAGATGGCAAGCGATACATGCGTGTGGTGCTCGCGGCGCCGCATGTTGCCTCGCCCTCGTTTACCTCACGCGCATATAGCGGAACAGGCGAAACGGAGGACGCGCATTTGACGTCGCCTCGCAAAACAAAAAAAATTGCCGAAAAGAAACGAGCGGCTGAATCAGCGAGGAGGTGCGGGGAGAGTCAAAAGTGCAGGCCCAAGTGCAAGCGCAGGCGCAGGCGGGTCTACTATGTCCGTCTATGCAAAGTTTTGAGATTGACTCTCTATTGCTTATTCGAACGATGAATCGGTCTGCGGACTGCATTTGCAGACTGCAGAGTGACTGAGGACCGAGTGCAGCATTCACACAATAAAACCATAAGGCAAGGACAAGTGTAACAATAACAAGGCCGCGATCGCAGCGGCTGCAAAATTTTCCATTCGATCCGCGATTTAGTTCTGCGACTGCGAGTGAGATAAGCCGCGGCGCGATGTCAGACCGCCGATAACGATCGCTGTATTGGCAATGCTGGCGGCTGGCTACCAAACTGGTACGTTTGAATCTTCGCTTAAAAATTTGTTAATTAACGTTTGTCTGCATGGTTGTGTATAAACTAAATAGTTCTTCCTGTTTGACTTGTAATATTAGTTATTTTATGTAGGAAATGTTAATTTCTGTATTTATACATAATTTGTATAGTCAATAAAACATTATTTATTATAGTCGTCAGCTGTGAGCTGTGAGCGAACGCCGCCGTCTGTGGCCGCGGACGACATTCGAACGAAAAACGAATGCGGAAAAATAATACGAGAATTACGTAAAGCGACACACATTTCCTTATTCCACGTCTTAAGTGGAAAATTATTTTATTTTATTTATATGCTAATAAATATTTTAGATGTTTGACGGAGGGCGAAGCGTGACGTCACCATTCTGCTGATGTCCATGTTTGTCCATAACGCTGATTACACACGAGCGCGCAGGACAATATCAATTGAAATAAAAAGGCTCTCCGTATTTAAAGTTGATATTGTCGTGCGGTGGTCAATTTAGGCTGGTTTTACAGTCACGCGTTTCGGCAGCGCCGTCGGAGCGCGCGCGCTCGGATATGTATTGGGGTATTAGTAGCGTTTCAAATTCGCGCGCTTGAGCAGCGCCGTTCGTTGAACGCGTCCTATTCGCGCGGCGCGGTCGAAGCGCGCGCCGCTCGTGCGCTTCTACGGCCATTGTGCGTTTTAGTCTCACGCCGTTGAGACGTGCCGTTAGGTACTGTTGTGTACAAAATGAATCACATCGATACGGGTCGAGTAATTGACGAAGTGCGAATTAGAAGATGTTTATGGGACCCGGCCGATGATTTTTATAAGAATAATTTTATAAGGATAAGAATAAAGATCTTCGTAAAGAAAACTCTAACTTGCACAGTAATTCGTCGAAACTGCTGGTTGATAGGCGAAAATATTTATAAAATTTATAACTATTTTCTCGTAAATCAGAGAAAGATGTTACGTGTTCGCCTCTCAGTAACCTTGTAGCGTTATAAGGATCAACACCTACTGTTCTTCGACGTTTTTGTTGCCTTTTTTTCCATAAAAAGTAAATAGCCAGTACTCTAACCGCATTGCCGTTCATTTTGTATCTGTTTGTACACGACTGTCTCACAGCAGCGAAACGCGCCGTACTAATGTCGTTTTTTGGTGCACCGCTGTTCAAACGCGCGCTGTCCAACAGCGCGCTGTCCAACGGCGCGTCTAGCGGCGTGACTGTAAAACCAGCCTTATAGATTGTGGTGGGATATTTATAAATTTAAACTTACTTTTTTGTAATATATTACTGTATTACATATTATTTGTATTAGTAAAATAGTATCTTCAATTCATATCTGCCCTGCACATAATTATACTTTCCTCTCATATACCGGATGACTGGTAGAGAATGCCTTTAGGCATTAAGTCCTCCTTGTACTTATAAAAGTGCTAAAGAATAAATAAATGAATAAATTAATTAATTAAAATGGACAATTTCCAAGCACCAATGCATTTTCATTCGCTACGGCACATGACTCAGTCAGTGCCGTAGTCAGTAGTCAGTAACTTTTAAAAAAATTGATGTTTTTAAGGTCAATATTATATATACAGACAACAAAGTTCTTGACTTATGCAAATGTCTTCAAAATAAAATAAGCTTTTATCGTGCAGTGATGTATCCAGTCATGATCCCGGTTTACTAAATATTTATTAGACGCTTAGTTAATGATAATAATTTACAGTAGTTAAATAATTGACAAATAATATAGAAGATTTAACTTATTACATACAATAAGCGGAACCGAAAAAAACAGCTCGCGGGCCTGTTTACTTTGTTTTTACTACTGCTATAGATGGGTACATCACTATTACTTAAAAAGTGTAATGTCAATTGTATATTCATAACAATTTTATATATTTTAAATTGTATATTTTGTTCATTCGCTTAAGTTCAAATATATATATAACAGTGGTAGACGCCAGCAACAACAACATCTGTAGCACGAATTAGCCGGCTCGCCCGGTGAAGTACCACGACCACACAGAGGACAGGCGTGAAGTGGAAGCAATTCCTCGTTTCGTCTGATGAGTGTGGGGCCGGAGGCCTAATTTTAGTCCCCTTTCCCTTCCCACTCTTTTCTTATAAGGAAAGGATGGGAAGGGGAGGTGGATTTTATGGAGGAGGAGATGCATAGCAAGGTTAAATATTCTCTTTTTGCGCGTCTCCTCCTTCGGCAATGGAGGGTAGGCAACGCATCTGCAATTGCGGATGTCTATGGGCAGCGGTCGCTTTGCCATTTCGGCGAATTCATTGGCCGCTTTCTCGTTTGCCACCTTGAAATATATATAAAAAAAATTGTAAACTTTTAGTGGAAGACACACAAAGTTAATACAGTTTTTTCTACTGATAAAAATAAACTAAAAAAGTAAATGAAATATTTCTATTACTTGTTTTAATTACAAAGTGCGCTCTTTGAATTACTGCGTAATTTATTCTGTAAATTGTATTTGATTCGAGTAAAACAGTAGCAGGTAAACGCTGAAGCATAAGAAATAGGTAAATGGATACTTAATGGATAATTCACAGTTCTAAGTATTGAAGCGATTGACCATGAACTGACAGAGCGGTGAGGCGACGCAAGCACGACTCACCTGGTCTGCTGGGGAAAATAAAACTGAGATGAAAATAACCTGAATGCGGGGAATAACCGAATACTGTTTACAAACCGAGAAAAGACAAGTTCTGTGTTCCGTGCTCTGTGCTCCATGCTCGTCTGCCACACTCGGTACTCGGCACTTCTCTTACTGTTACTGAACAACTTAATTTCTTAATACAGCGTAATATAGCTTAAAATATTTTTCAAACTATGAATCCATTTGATACAAAAATATAAAGCTTTTCCATGTTTGGTCATGTGTAAAATGTAATAGCGAATGCATAGCGCCGAAAAATGCTCTCTCAAAAGATCGTAATAAATAAATAAATTATTTTTGTGAATGTTAATTAAAAAAAAACATGAATTTGAGAAGGATTTTTTTTGTGATGGGGCAGACAGTAGCGGAGGGCGGCTCGGCGAAGGGCGCTAGCGTGTCGGGCGTCTCCGGTATCGGACGGATGTTTTACGGGATTGTTGTAAAAATGATAAAAGTTTAGTTTTGCAGAACTACAAAAAAGGACAACGTCACCAAAGATATTTTTTACGCTAAGTTAAGTACGTCTATATATATAAAAGAAAGTAGTGTTAGTTACACTATTTATAACTCGAGAACGGCTGATTCGAATTGACTGAAAATTGGTGGGCAGGTAGCTTAGAACCAGGAAACGGACATAGGATAATTTTTACCCCGTTTTCTATTTTTTATTCCGCGCGGACGGAGTCGCGGGTAAAAGTTAGTTATATATAAATAACCAAGAAAAGTGTCGCTAATCGAATATCACTTTTTCTAAAGGCTCTGTCCGGAGAAAGAAGTGCCAGATGTATTCTTATCAGAAATATTCTAAACCTAAACTAGTCCTATTTGTGAATCGGGGCGTAGCAAGATGTAGCAAGATACTGGGGAAGGGCAGGGCCTTGAGTCGCCTGCATATTTGAAAAGACCAATAGGTAGTACATTTAAATGTCGAGTATTGGTTTTGTGGATTCGTCACTGCGCCGGCTTTCCTCATCACGGGACTTCCCGGTCGCAGGTATCCTCGACAAGACATAGTCGGGAGCACAGAGCATGGCCGTGTTTATTATGTGTGCTGCACTGAAGTGTTAGGATAGTAAGTAGCGAAGTAGTTTACAGGCGACACGTTGATGAGCCTTGCACTTTATTGGAGGACGTTCGCCGCCGGCCGCCGACGACGCGGCGGCCAAGCCGGAAAAATGCAACGCTCACGTATTCGATGAGCTTTCAGGATGAGTGTTGACTTCAGTATACCTACATATTCCTTAGCTGCAGCATGGGCATGATGCAGAATACCGTTTCGTGTTTTGGATGGCTTTAGCGGAAAACAGAGGTCACGGATATATTTGTTATTATTAATAATGGATAAGGAAATCATGTAGACCTAGAGATATGTTTGTAAGTAAATTAGTTTAGTCCATTGTCGTTGAAATCTTATATGGCAGCATAAAGCCACACAATACACAATAAATATTTGATAATGTTAACAACTGTCAATCGTCTCATGTAAAGTGCATCATTGAATAGATTAGATTAGATTGAGTTGTAATACACAAGTATTGACGACATGTACATATAATGTATGTTAGAGACATTTGACAATTGTCTAAAAAGAAATGTAATGCAACAAACATTGCCGTGTGAAAAAAAAAACATACTTATCGAAAACATTACAAAAGTGTATTGATTATTTCTTACAGATAAAAGAAAATAAATACATGAAGTGATGATTAGATTTATCTTATTGTTGTGATATGTGCTGATACATTTTATTGCACTGTTACATGTTGCGAGACACGCGATGCAAACCCACGGCAAAGAAAACATTTATTTTGATGCGTTGTGGTTTACCTGAACACGGCGCGGCGGCGGCGCGCTGTTGTCGCTCTCATTGTTCATTGTTTGCGGAGATGATTGCGCCTCTAATGCTCCCTTACCGCGCTATTCTTTCAATACTACCTCTATAATTCTACAACAATCTTTACAGATAAATTACACTGAAGTGCCTGTTTGTAATGTCAAAATAAAATTCCATATGTTAACTGTACAAAAAATTTGTTGTACACCTGTATTGTCACTGTGAAGTCGTGCTTCCCACATTTTTAAATAATATTAGCTTACAGCTATAAAAATGGTGGCAACTTAATTCATTTTCTTATACCTACACACGTATTATACCTTGCCTACAAATATAATACGTTGTATTATGTATACTTGTCGCATCAATATTTAAATTTACCCTAATCATTTTGCGGCGTTGCGACGTGCGCTGCACATCTTGTCAACTTGCATAAACAAACTGGTTCTCTCGAAACGTGGGCAGGGATCGCGCGGGGGCGGGTGGGGCAGGCGGAGGCACCACGTGCCGCAACGGGAAAATAAAAGTGGTCGAGTGGGTCGCCAGTCGCCAGTCACATGACTGCTCCCCTCCTCCTCAGGCTCCTCCGCCGCCATGCGCTCTCGAAAGCCGCGTGCGCAGCGCGGAGCCGTGTGCCCGCCACGCGCCGCCCCCTGCCTACCGCTCTCCGCGCGTGTTGGTGTCGTTGTTGACAAGTATTGTAAATGCTTTTAGATTTACACCAACATAAGGAAAACAGTCTGACTGATCTATAGAATAAGTTTAAATCTAGTTACTGTATACATTCATAGTGATGGGCAGATGATAAAAACTCAAAAGATATTAACTCGAGTTTTTATCCGAAATGGATAAAAACCCGTTTTTACCCATTTTTATCGGGTATTTATCCAAAGCAGTGGATATTTATGTTTTTGCGAATCTAATATTTATTTTATAGTACAAAAACACACGTATTTATGATCTTTTAGTATACACGCACAAATTCACAATAATAAAAGACATCGCTTGACTACAGAAAAGCTGCAAAAATTACTTTTGTTAAATATAATTGGAATATGTTTCATTAAATTGAAGAGAGTGAAAATTAAACTCAAGTTAAAGTTATTTGTTAAAAATTAACCATACCAAAATTATACTGCTTTTGGGGCAGAGAGAAATAGGTAAAAAAAAATCAGTCGAATTGATAACCTCCTTCTTTTTGAAGTCGGCTAAAAACAAGAAGATCCCTTGATGTATTTTGATAATATGCACGAATTGCACAAATTTTTGTAAATTGAATTTACCATTACACACTTAGTATGACGACACTTGTTTCACTATACATTCTCTAAGACATTCATTCGATCTGTTCACACTTGATTATTTTGATTGCAATTGAACCTGGAGTCAGTTAGTGGTATTCGTACCTAAATTATTAGACTAAGTGTAAAAGTATAAATGCAGAAAAGTGTTTCCGATCCTTTTTTTGATTTTGTCCTGTTGTTCACGTCTTTCCCGGACGCTCTGATGCATCAAACTTGCTACCGAATTTCACCATATTATATCCATTATCAACTAGTTTGTTGAAAATTCGACTCGCTGACAGCCGCCGAACATAGTTGAACTTACGAGCGTGGCATGGCGCGTTATTTTAACAAAATGACAGTACGTCTACAAGTTTCTAATTTAACGATTCATCATCATCATCATCATCAACCTGCCCTTATCCCTATGGAGGGTCGGCACAGTATGTACTACTCCTTCATACATCTCTATCAGCCGTCATATCTGAATTTACCCCCTTCATACACATATCCTCTTTTCGACAATCCATCCATACTTTCTTTGGTCTTCCTCTACCTTTAGCAAGCTTTTAGCCATCCACATTCAATTGTTTATATGAACATCATCCCTCCGCATAACATGACCAAACCACGCTAACCTTCTGCTCCTCAATTTCTCGATGTAACGATCAACGGAGTAAATTATCGGGAGTCGAGTTTAACGGAAGTTAATTTTATTAACCGTTAACACTTTTTCAAGTTAAATCAAAAGTTAATCCGTTAAGCAAAATGTTAACTTCGTTATTTACGATTAACGAGTTAATGCCCACCTTTGATTAGATGCTTTTATTTGAACTACTTATTAATATTTTAAAAATATAGTTCCAAAAATAGTTTTTTGTGCACTAATTATTATTATTATTGCTATCACATTACTTTAGCATAAGTATTTTGTCAAATTTTAACATTAATATTACATACGAGGAGGTACCTGTGTGTATTTGTGCATTCAAAAGTTGTTTTTTCATTAAATTGATTAATAATGCATGTGAAATATAATTTTATTTTTGTTTTTCTTTCATTACAATCTCGTTTATTCGTGAAATAACAAATTTTATGATAAATTACACTTTTGAAATGGCAGATAGTTTTTATCCATGTTTTTGGATAAAAACTCGAAAAAAAGATGTAAATTATGGGTATTTATCCATTTCGAGTTTTTACCCGGTTGAAATCCCAACACTATACATTCATATAGGTAGAATAGCTACATTTTACCCGGATCCGTTTGCTCGTTTTGTAGTTACCCTACCTACCTGTAAGTTGCAGGATCGCGGGGTGCGCGGTTGCGATGACTTAATTCGTGACGCATGCGATCGTCTCTGCAAATGAGACGATTCTTTTTATGATTAATAACAGTAACTTGGTCTTTGATGATATGATCTCTCGAGACCGCGTTATTATAAATGCTGTTTCACTGATAGAATCAAGTAAGGAAAACTACTAGTGGCCAGCCCGGGCCTGCCTGTCTTAGGAGGCTGGGCTTGGCGGCAGCCGACAGAATGCGGGGGAGTCTGGGCATTAGGGATGTCTCAAGTCATTACGTAAACGAGACGGGCAGTGCCGGGATCCGGTAACACGCGATCGGCTTACTAAAATCCGTGACTTACTTATTTCGACGCTATATTGTGCTAATAAATGGTTCACAAATAAGTCGAAATCACAATCACGTGAGTTGTAATCACGTGAGAATTTATTATTGTGTTTACACAAGTGAATATTTTTATTTATATTGAAATTAATGACCAAATACTTATTCCACTTCTAAATTGCTAAAATAAATCATTGATTATTAGTAGATAGGTGGTTACAGATAACAGGCACAAGGCACAGTCTGAGTGACATTGTATGTATGTATGTATGTATGTACGTAGGTAGGTACATAGTTACTGAATAACGGTAACTGTCTGCAGTTGAGTTAAACTTTTGGACGGCAGCTCATTTAAAAGACATCCTTAATGTCAGTGTAGGTTTTACAGCACCACCTTTTTGCGACAGTAGATCTTTTATTTGTGGACATTACTCCTTTCTTCCTTACTAATATTATAAATGGGTAAGTAGCTCTGTCTGTCTGTCTCTCACGCTTTCACGCCAAAACTGCTGAACTAGAGCCTGAGAAAAGAAATATGCTACTTTTTAACTCGAAAAAGGGTTGTAAGAGGTTGAAAGTGGGGGTGGAAATTTTTATGGAAGTATCGTCATTTTTACAGTTAGAAGCTTGAAACTAGTTATTAGATTGTTAATTTGTTATAAATAAACATGACATTCAAAGTTCGTTAAAGTTATACCCTCAAGGGTGCAAAATAACAATAGGGGATGGAAGTTTGTATGGGAGTATGTAAGTTTTATATGAATGTTTTGTAAGTTGAATATATTTTGTTATAATATTTTATAATTTTAAGTCAAATAATTAGGTTTAGTCATTAAAAATGCTACCCGAGGACAGTATTTCACGCGGACGAAGTCGCGGGCTCTAATTACTTTTATTAAGAAAAAAATAACAGAATTAGTTTACACGAACAAAAGAGACCACGTCACCGCTCCTGCTTTATTTATTTTATGAATCATTGTGTTACTTATTAATTACATTGCGCTCTAGCTAACTACAATTTCAAGGAAAATTATAATAACTATCGAAGATAGCGCAAATAACAAGCTGTTTTCAGAACCGTAAACAGTTTAATTTAATTATTATACAATTGATTAACCGCACAGCAGTCGTGGTGAAGGTCGCCGCTTCCAATGCGACCTATTGGCGACCGCCGCCGAGCCGCGCCGCTGTGATAGTGATGAATTATTTAGTTTTATATAGGAGGCCAGGGGATACCATTGGAGATTTTTGGAATTTATTACAACTGGTCCGCGAATTGCATCAGAGGAACAAAAGGCGTAGCGTGATACACACACAGTCTAGCAAGAATTTATTTATTACGTACTGAGTTCCTTTACCTCCGCCGACATATAAATATACTCTGCACAGCAGGATATACCCTAGTTATACTTTGCAAAAACACAAGTTAATATAGTAATTTTTAATACAATAACAGGCTTACAATTCGAATAAAAATCGCACATTCGATGCAGACTGCTCCTGGACTGGTGAAATCAATCTTGTGCAGTTCAACGTCACCAAAATGCAAACTTGTTTACACAACAACAAGAGGAACGACTTCATTTAGCTAAATCTTTTCAAAATGTATCTCTAGGATCCAATGATAGTCTACATTTACTATGGGTAGAGTTATCGGCGAATATTAACTACGGGCGTTTCATTGAATCTAAAGCAACGGTAGCTATTAGGAAGCTTGGAGTCCTTCCAAATGTGTGGTGTACTACTATTTGGGAAGGCACAGCCAAATATCAACAATGGAGAGATGAGCCAAAATGTAGGTGACCCAGACCTAAATTAAGTTAGCCTTGAACACCGACGGAAAGTGGTTAGCCTTTATTTTATGTAGTGTTTTACAGGTTGCATTTTGGAGAGTGCACACGAATTACACTAGTTAATTTCCTATCCCCATTCTACCACAGGACGATTAGATACAAAGCAGGTGTCTGTCCTTTCATAGATTTTTTTTTATAAGAGAAGGGGGCAAACGAGCAGCATGAACTCAAAGGTGTTCATCGACGCCCATGGACATCTGCAATACCAGAGGGATCGCAGATGCGTTGCCGGCCTTTGAGAAGGTGATACGCTCGCTTCTTGAAGGACCCTAAGTCGTAGCGGTTTGGAAATACTGCCGAGGACAGACCAATCCACAACGCGGCGGTACACGCCGGTACGGTACACACGGTACGGTAAAACCGCAAACCGAAAACCTGCCGAGTCCTAAATTCTTGTTCGCTGTGCTTACAGCAAAGGAGCGAAACAATTTGCCGGCGTCAGTGTTTTCCGTCCAAATATGATTAAGAGTAGAGTGAATACGCGTGTATTAAGCTGGTGCGAACAATCTTTCGACCACATCACCACTATACATCAAATGGGATCAAGCGATAGTTTGGTCTTAATACTAAAAACTGACCAGTCCCCACACAGCCGGCGTAATCTCTTCAAATAGGCTTGTCCAACTAAACGACCCTCCGCTCCGGCTGCTAAATTACACTGGTCTGCAACGAAATCCTCCTTTCAATAAAAGTATGATCCGTTTAAAGAGTTTACCATCCTCAATCTATATCTGCTTTTCGTTTTATGCTATCACGTGTAATTTTTTTTCAACGTTGATTTTAGATTTTTAGAAATTATGGGATTTTTTGCTACACTAATATTACTATACTATGTTATTCTCGCGTTAAAGCAACTTGAATTGGTTGAGATTGTATTTGCACACAAATAAACGGTGTGCAGTGATAGAAAGAGAGAAAAATATATTATCTGACACTTTTTAAGCGAATATGAATGAAAATTATATGGGAATATGATGTTATTACTGCAAGAAATCAAAAATTCACAATACGCATAGAACATTTGTGTTGATCTAAAAGTTGTAGCAATTTTAACTGGACTGCAAGGAGGATTTCCTCCTTGCAGTCCAGTTAAAATCACCAAATGGTAAATACCAAATTTTGTGGTTTTTTTATGTGAGTGGGACAGTCGCGCAAAAGACAAACACAACATAGTAAAAAGCTGACCACAAAGAACGATTTTTTTTCAAAATCAAAACCTCTCTGAGTTTGACTCCTGTATCTAAAAATGTAAAGGAATATCCTTTCGTTCCTAGTGAAAAAAGAAAATTCCACCACTTCATATAAAGCTGGGTCTTATGCAAAACTTTGTGAAAGCCCAGTACTTTCAGTACTAGAAAACAAAGTTTCCCTGGATCAGGCGAAATTAGAAGAAGGAATTTTTGTAGGTCCTCAAATACGCGAGCTTATGAAGGACTCAAGTTTTAAAATAAATTTAAATCAATTCGAAAAAAGGGCGCAGACTGATTTTGTAGAAAATTTGTGCCAAAATTTTCTTGGAAAAAAATCAGAACTATCAGGAAATCAAACAAGAACTTCTTATTTCCTACAAGGCTCAAAAAAGTAAGATGTTTCTTAAAATTCATTTTTTGCACTCTCATTTAAAATTTTTCGCACCAAATCTCAGAACAGTATCTGATGAAGACTGTGAGAGGTTTCATCACGATATTTTGCACATAGAGAGGACACAACGGGAAATGGTCCGAAGCAATGCTTGCAGATTTTTGTTGGTCGATTTATCAGGAAACCCCATTATAAAATATGAAAAGGAAAAAACGACTAAGGAAAATGGGATTGACAACTAGTAATGATATTGTCATATGCGTTTTAAAGGTTGTGTAATAGTGTACATCCAACATTATTTAAGTAATTAAATGAATGATAAAAAAATCATATTAAAAAATTGTTTTTCTTAAAAATTCCATCCCAAAGAATATAGATGTGCTAGAAAACTTTGAATGATATATTTATGTTCAGTATTGTTGTATCAGACAAAATAACTGCATAACATTTGAAGAGAAAAAAAAATTTTTTGCAGACCAGTGTTATCTATCTATATTAATTTTATATATTGTTTTACTTTATCATTAAAATCAAGAAACGTTAAGAAAATAATAATTTTATAACTATCTATATCTATATATCTAATAACATTAAGTGTTTGTATGTAAAATAGACAAAAATAATCATATTTCACATACACAATGTGATGCATTTGTTTTACCAATAATAAAAAACGATTTTAAAAATATTTGTCTGTCTGTCCGCAAGCTGCGTTTGTTCCTTGGTTAATATTTTTTTTTTGTTAGAGTATTTTAGCAATGGATACCTAAATGAATATCTACGGTCAGTGTGTAGTGTGACAGTTGTATTGATGCCGAGTCGCCGCACCGCAACGCGCCGCCGCCTTGTGCGAGAATATTAATTGACACGAGCAAAAAATTAACAAATCTAAATAAATCCAAGACCGTTTTACAATCCTTTGTTATTTTTTATCGGCTCGGTAAAACCGGTCGGTGACTCATTTGGCGTCGTGTTGTGTTCAAAAGAGAATGTTTGAAAAAAATGGCAGACATACAACTGCGTTTCCGCACCACTGAGGGTACGTGAGAACAATGCACGCGGGACGGGACGCAGGTAGTCGCCGCCGCCGCCAGCTGCAACACCGCCACGCCACCACGTCGCCACGTCGCCACGCCGCCACGCCGCCACGTGTGTCGCCACGCTGCGAGTTTAAACATTATATTCATAAGTTAAATGACCTATAGTTGAGTGTTTGACGTCTAATCGAGATCATAGTCATTGTCGATTTTCGGTATGTCGTTTTGAAATATAAATGACAACATTGAGGAAATTTATCGGAACAAAATGAACAGTGGTAGACGCCAGCAACAACATTCCTGTTGCACGAATTGGCTCGCCCGGTGAAATACCACGACCACACAGAAGACGGGTGTGAAGTGGAAGCAATTTCGCGTTATGACTGACGAGTGTGATGCCGGAGGCCTAATTTTTGTCCTCTTCCCCATCCCACCCTTTTCTTATAAGGAATAGATTTCAGGTGGCCGCTTGTTCGTTTGCCACCACCTTATGACATAAAAAATGTCTACGGACGTGCATTCGTCAGCTAAATTCAGATACATCTCAATTCTCAACTATCAACAAATAGCGTCCCTCGCGATTAAATCAATTTGCCCATCAAAGTCTAGCATCTATCAAGTTCCCTCGCTTTGAATTAAAAAGTCATGTAGACACTACCTTCTGAAAATGAAATGAAAAGATTTATTGACAAAAATTATTTTAGATTTCTTCTTCAATGTTTTTTTTTCACGCAGCACAATCATTTTGTATGTGTCATATTACACCGTGAGGGGGTGATGTGGAGTTTCCCCACTGCGCAAACTCAACTGCGCATGCGCATGTCTAGGGTTGCCAGGTCGCCAAACCTACTAGCCGGACAGACCAGCCAGTTTGGCCGGACATTTGGGTGGAAAGGTCGGATATCCTGTATTATTTAGAATTTTGTCTCAGTATTAATAGGTACATTCTCGTTTGGGAAATGTAAAAAGCCTAATAAAAGCCGGACAATTCGGACACCGTTTATTTTGGCCGGACACGCAATCAAAAAGCCTACCTATGCCCGGCTTTGTCCGGACGCCTGTCAACGCTACGCATGTCGGATGGTAGGCTAATAAGATTTTACTTAGTTTACAGTTCGGACTAGACAGGTAGACATTACGTAGGTATGCATGTAAATAAAGGATAATAAACACATATGTCTTTAAATTGATTTATAAATTCCTAATTAAATACAAACAATTTGTGTTAACGAACGGAGCCTATTGACCCGGTTTCTTTTAAGCCTAGATTGAAAAGGGCGACACAGGGATGTGAGAAAAAAAAAACAATTTTCGCGATGTTACTTTATATTCATATAAGTCGTAAGAAAAAAAATTTGAATTCTATACAAGTTACATTTTCCCCAACACTTTGCTTAGGAATATGTTTTATAAGTTATGCATGTCACATATCTATTACCTATACAATAATAAATATATATTCTATATGTCTTAGTATTATAAGTCTAAATATAAATAATTAATAATATATAAAAAATTACTTTATCTCCGATAGAATCATTCATCGATTGGTAACTAAGTAATAAAACGACACAACGTTTATACTATTGCCCATCGCTGTTTGCGCATCCCGCCGACAATGACGTCACAAGCGGGCTGGTGCGGGGCGGTGCGCAGCCTCCGCGACGCATCTCGCGCGTGCCCGGCTTGCCGCCGGCGGCCCGGTAGTTCGCTCGGCAGAGGGTGGCGGCGGCAACGGCAGCCGGCAAGCGGCAGTAGCGCACGGGCCGCGTCGGTGTTCGGACGTATTTTGCTTCCACGCCGTTTTTCGCGCATCGCGCTTCGCCGTCACCGTCGCAGTCAAAATCGCGCCACAACCAAGCACCCTCACGCAGCAGCCCGGCATGCGCTCCTGACGTCCCGCCCGGCCAGCACAGCAGCGCAAGTGAGTGCCCGTTGCCTGAACAGCTTCACCCACCCGTAGTCAGGTGCGGTGCGGCCCGCCTGCGATCTCCCGGATAGTCCAAGGGTTTCGTCTTTAACTCCTCAAAAGGAACAAGTGAGTCCGAGTCCGAGGTGTCGTTGGGCGTGGTGCGGCTGCTTGTATGTGTTGTTTCAATTGATGTAAACGCTAGGTGAGATTCGCCGGTGAAATAGAAAAACTCCGCTTGAATGTGGACCGTCACGTGACTCGCATACATCTCGATCTCGACTGTTTTGTCTCTCTTCTCCTACTCCTACGGGTCATACAGGTCCAAGTGTGTTCGGGAAATATTGCAAAAGTAACTTAATTGTGTGAGTCAGTTTTTTAAAAATATTGTTTGGGATAGGTATACCTACTTAACAAACAGTTACTGACGCAGTCACTGACGCTGACGAGCCACTCGAATATTTAATACAAAAACATTAGCCTGTTGCGGGGAGCTTCCACTTCAGGGCACACCTGTGCAACATTATATTTGTTATCACTGCTTATTATTATTGAGTAATGCTTGGTTTACATTATGTCAATATAGTAAGCCAGGAGCGCTGGTATGATATAAACTAGACGTTATGTCCGGTTTACATCATTCCAGTCCAGCGGTCATAATCGGGCTGTAAAAGAAAATGCAACCTTTGTAGAAAAGCTAAAAACAGAAGTACGGGTACGGCAAAGCGCATTACGTAATATTACTTTGTACAATTTGTTTACACTTGCAAATGTGGTGCGATTTCATACGATCAGTTTGTTCATCTAGTAAGTTGCGGGCGAGATCGTTTAAAAGTAAAAGGAGTAAAATATAATAAGCATTAAGAAATTAAAACTCTACTTAACAAAAATATGGTACCCTATATTACAGTTGTTCTACCTAATTAATTCGCGCCTGCTTTCAAAATATATTCAAACCAAAGTTTAAGTTTAAGTCAAAGTTTTATAATTAACGTAACGTAAACGACAATAGAGATGTGGGATCGGACCGGCTGGACGACGCGACTGCGGGCAGTTAGCTAGTGAGCGCTGACTTATTATCTACTATGAATAGAAATTTATTCGAAAGAAAAAAGTATGGCCTGCTTTCTGGTATTAACACAAACATGTTGCAATTGGCCCGAAATACAAAAATAATTCATACGATCGTGTTTGGTAAAAAGATAGAATGTTTTGCAATCTCAATGATCGAACAAAATCCCCTTTGCTAGTGATCTGCTCGTGTTCTGGTTCTGGTGTCTACCCGATGCCCGCGCCGCGTGTGTGCGTGCAATAAATACTTGGTGTCGCTAATGTTGTGTTATGTCGTGTCGAGTGCGGATCGGATAATGTTTCCCTCATAACTTGACTTTGACTCACTCACTCACTATTTGCTATGCACAAGTAATGCATTACTACATCACCAACCGACTCTTTGCTCAGATAATTGTGAACTGAACCAATCATTTCTATTTCATTATCTTAATTTTCTCTAAAAATTTCTTATTTAGCTTTACCTATACATGGTTTAAATATAGTGTTATAAATGTGCATAATACAATACTTATACACATATAATATTTATAATGTTTTTGTTTTACATCTGAGAAATTTTCCCATCGGGCAACTGTATCTGTTCCGTAGGCTTATTATCATCTATACATTTTAACAAAATTGTTCTGTCCGTATGTAATATCGGTTAAATAATTGTATTTTGTACACATCATATTTGCGTAGGTGATAACGGAAAACCAATTTTTTTGTCTTTATGTCTGTCCGCAAAGCCGCGTTCGTTCCGAGTATCTCCGGAATGGCTGCTTCGATTTTGACAGAAAGGTACCTGATGCATGCGGGCATATTTTATAGGGACTTTATTTTTTTTTAATTCTGCCCTGACGAAGTTGCGTGCGATCGCTAGTTCTGAGTAAAACATAAGACTGCTCGCATCGCTCGATGTCAAACGTTGACGTTGGTACTTAGCCCGCCAATACTTGCACACGCCCTTAAGTATCCTTCGCAGGCGAGCGTGGCAGCAAGACATCTCCCCTCGGCCCTCGGCAAGACGCGGCATCTCGCGACAGCAAGCGGCATTGTACAACTTAGTGCTTATTCATAGTTAACTCGCTATCGAGGGTGCGGGTGGCGATCGCGAAATTTCAAACAAAGGTCTTACCATAAACACTTAGACAGTGTAATGTTCGTAAGAAACGGGATTCTTACCACGATTAGGCTGTTTGAGCTTACGAACATTATATTAGTAAAAACCACGAAAGTTTGAACTTATACTTAGATAGTGTTCTAAATACATTTTAGCTTAAACATACGTCAACCTTTTTATACGTAGGACAAGCGCCAGGCACGCATTTTTGACAAATACGAGTACTAATGGCAATTGAAATAATTAACAACTGGAAATTATCGAAGTATACTAAAAGCAGTGAGGTTATACATATTTATGCTAAAACATAGGTCAAAGTCAAACAGTATTTAACTATATTTGTTAGGGTAATACAGATGATGGTGTATGAGATTATTCACACAAAAACTGAGGGCGCGGGCGCGAGCGAAGTGATGATAGACGCGCGGCGTGCTGGCGACAATTTCAAACCTATGAAGTTATATGGAAGTGTTTACATCTAACTAGCGGCGGTGAAGCTCGCGATATTAATCGTTTCGAACCAGTCGATCGCCCAAACTCCTGGAGGCTGATATTAACACGCGCCAGATAAAGCGCGTGAGACCGTGCCGTGCCCTCTAGTTAAATATGAACAAACACTGATTAAGTATTAACAGACTGCAGCACAACACGAGGTTGGACGTGTGCCTTCTACATATATCAATAATACACTATCATAGATCGTAGAACTATGAGTTTGTGTGTTACCTTGTATTGGTATGAATTTGCACTCATTTGGTCGAAAAATAAAACTGATGTAAAAATATTTTTTCAACCCCTACCTATTTCTTTTACGATTTGTGTGTTATAACGATCCAATATGCCGTGACTTAATGCATATTCTTATTTGAATTGTAATGTAGGTATCTACAACATGGGGGTTGAGTAAAGGCACACCTATGTTGTGTTAGAACGCCCTGAGTCTGCTCTCAAAGTTTTGTAGTTGTCTTCCGTGACATTCATGCTGATTTTGAACTGATTTCCAAAAAGTGTTGTGTCGTCCGCGTAAAATTCTGTCTTCGGATAGAATTTTTTTAGGCTAATTATTTTACTTAACCGACGTGCTATGATTTGATGTATGGATGTAGAAGAACATAGAGATAGGTGTGCCAGGACCGCGCCAAATGTCTAAAATATTCCCAAACAAAATTTCATCCCCTATTTTTATTTAGCATCCTTGAAAGTAATATTTTTTCAAACGTTGAGTTTCATATTTATTTATATCAAATTAGCAGCCACAAAAATAAGTTTTAAACTTGTAACTGTAAAAATGACGATACTTCCATACAAATTTCCACGCCCACTTTCAACCCCTTAAAAACCCTTTTTCGCGTTGAAAAGTAGTCTATGTCCTTTCTCGGGTTCTAAACTAAATATTGGTAAGGGTAACAGCAAAAAATATTAAACAAAACATTCACCAAAACCTCACATATTGCCAAACAAATTTTCATCCCCTATTGTTATTTAGCACCCGTGGGGGTAAAATTTTTACAAAAAATTAATTTCATAATTATTTATATCAAATTACCTGCCTTAAAAATAAGATTCAAGTTCTAACGGTAAATATGACCATAATTCCATACAAACTTTCACCCCCACTTTCAACCCCTTACAACCCCTTTTACGCGTTAAAATGTAGCCTATGTCCTTCCTCAGGTTCTATACTAAATATTGGTAATAGTAACAGCAAAACTTATTAAACAAAACATTCATCAAAACCGAACATATTGCCAAACAAAATTTCATCCCCTATTATTATTTTGCACCCTTAGGGCAAAAATTTTTACAAAAATTTAATTTCGTATTTATGTATATCAAATTAGCAGTCTTGAAAATAAGTTTCAAGCTTCTATCTGTAAAAATAACGATAATTCCATACAAAATTTCACCCCCACTTTCAACCCCTTACAACCACTTTTTCGCGTTAAAATGTAGCCTATGTCCATCCTCAGGCTCTAGACTATCTGTGTACAAAATTTCATTTAAATCGGTTCAGTAGTTTTTGCGTGAAAGCGAGACAGACAGACAGACAGAGTTACTTTCGCATTTATAATATTAGTAAGGATAACACTTTGCTCTAATGTTCATTGACCATGCCATTTGGCCAGACATTTAACGGTGAAGTTAACTTACCGATTGAGTCGGATAAGGACAGGGAGATGATTTTGACTTAAGTAAATCGCAGGCCTTCTTTGTGGAAACTATTGCATATTATTTGTTCACTAGACGGACATCAGTTGATCAGCTTCTTACTCGTCATTTGCCAGTAAAGCCGTCAACGAATTTCCTCGTGTGCAGAAACGAATGAATCGCTCTTAGTCCACCTCATCTACAACGCATCACCAGCCTGCCTGGCACCGCCTGCACTGCAGTAGCACTGCTCTCAGAGTCCACTTCCACATTTATTTGACGACGAGAATGTGTCACTACAATCTGCTTTAATATAAAATTAAACCAAACAGTAGAACAATACAAGTTGTGCTCGTAACGATAATGATAATTATATGTGCCTTGCAATAATTAAATTCAGTTTTAAAATAGTTTTAACCCGCATCGGATGAGCACAATATATTGCCCTGGTCTCGAATCGTGTAATTCATTTCCACGATCTCGTGCCGAGTGCTGACTGCCGACTGTTCACTGCTGACTAATTCTTGCCCGATGAAGACACCTAATTGTGTGTTAAGGCGCGCACTAACCTCCGCCCTCTTGCAGGATGATCCCGCGCCGCAAACACAACGCCTCTTCGGCTTCGCTACCGCCGCCCGACGACAAGCACGCCAGCAACGACTACATATGTGAGTGAAACACAAATCCCGCGCCCCCATCTTCTGCCGCTGCTCGCTTCGCGCACTACTGTTTCTGCTATAAAAGAAAATATATATGCCGATAATTCTTACGTTTGACTGCTGTTTCACATCAATTTCAAGAGATTTACCTGCGTATATATTAATTATATTATAAATACGCATGTTTCGATGGATGGATGGATGTTTGTTTGAAGGTATCTCCAGAATGGTGCAGCGAATCCCGATGAAATTTAGCTCGAATGTAGAACATAGTCTGGAAAAACACAATTAAGTTTTTTTTAAATCCGCGCAGACGAAGTCGCAGCTAGTTGTTTATATTTTTGTTTTCTACGACACGAAACGGTGAATCGAGGAGCTCGGCCGTGAGCCGAGAGCCGTGAGCTTGACCGCCACCCCCGGGCCCCGTCGCCGCCACCGAGCGTACGCTGCACGCACGCTTGGCACTGGCACCACACTCGCCTTGCCCGCCCATCTGTATTAGCTCGAGATTATATTGTCTGACACTGAACACTGACACGCGATTTCAAACAATTGTTGTGGCGGGTCGGGGCAGCGGAGGAGTTTTGGTTTGGCCGTAGTCGTTTTGTGTTACACTTGTAATGTACGTGATCGAGCGAGCGCCTCATCGTAAATTTTGACTGTGTAGTGTCGGACGGCGCGTCGGGCGAGGGCTGGCGCGCGGCGCTGCGACGTCGTTTCAACCGCAAGACGCTGCACAAGCGCGTGCCCATCACCGCCTGGCTGCCGCAGTGAGTATATTGTCATCTCAATCGTTTGAATACTTTGTACAAATAATTAAAATTAAGCTATTCATATTGTCGGATTTATTGGAATTCTATATTCGAGAGTTTTTATTATTGTGACAGGACTGCTAAAATGATTTAATATTTGTAATAAAATTAGTCCACACAAATATAAATGTTTACGACAAGTATCACGAGCGACTTGTAATCTGCCTTTAAAAAATAATTAGGCATTTGTGGATCACAAAAGATTCTAGTGACCTGAAATATATTATAATATTATGCCGCGCACACGGGCAGCTAGCGGCCTGAGTCGCAGCCGCCGCGCCGGACGCATCGATTGCAGCGGACACATTCCTTGTGCCCGCAGGTACAACGCGGAAAAGGCTCTCGGCGACCTGATCGCCGGCGTTACGGTGGGCCTTACCGTCATACCGCAATCGCTGGCGTACTCCAACATCGCGGGCCTGCCGCCGCAGCACGGCCTCTACGGCTCCTTCCTCGGCTGCTTCATCTACATCGTACTAGGCGGGTGCCGCGCTGTGCCCGCCGGGCCCACCGCTATCGCCTCGCTGCTCACCTGGCAGGTAGCGGGGGGCGTCGTCGAGAAGGCGGTGCTGCTCAACTTCCTGACGGGCCTGGTTGAGCTGCTGATGGGCGTGCTCGGCCTGGGCTTCCTCGTCAACTTTGTCTCCGGGCCCGTGTCTTCGGGCTTTACATCCGCCGTCGCGCTCATGATCGCCACCTCGCAGGTCAAGGATCTATTCGCCATCAGCGTCACAGGCGGCACCTTCCTTCAGCAGTGGATCTCCATCTTCAGGAACTTGCACGGCGCTGCGCTCTGGGACCCCGTGCTCGGCTTCTCTTGCATCGCGCTGCTGCTCGGCTTGAGGGTGAGTCACGCAATCATGTTGGAAATACGTCTAACGTCTATATGTTCACTTTAACATGTTACATGTTGTAATATTTTTATTTCTTTATATTTTTTACATCTACTTTGTTCCACAAATTATTTTAAAACTGGGTCCATGTTTGATGAATAAAATATAAAAAATGTATTCGTTCTTTATTCATGTAAATAAAATAAAACGGCACAGTTACAGGCAAGATTCTTTGTAGTTTTTATACAATTTATATGAAAATAAAAATTTATAGAGAAGACGAGAAAGATCTTCTTTCGTTATTTAGTAAAATACTACACGTTACATAAAAAAACAACACTAAAATTGCTATTATAGTGAAATACTACACACGTAAGAACAACTTAAAAAACCCCATTTACACGATGTGGGTTTCTTGCCTGTTGCATATTTTATCAACAATAAATGTGTTTTATGGTCTAACCAACACGTAACATTTGTAATCTGTTATGTATGTGAAAGAAGGTTTCGTACGTGCAAGAAAATGTTATCTATTAAATGGTCCTCTTTATTGTAAACTAACATTAACATTTGATTATTTGTCGTATACTACTTTTACAAGTAATATTATTATATTCCATAGAAAATTGGGATGATTCAATTGGGGGCAAAGCGTGAGGGCGGACCCAGCACCCGGCAGAAGGTGGCGAACAAGTGCCTGTGGCTGCTGGCCACCTGCCGCAACGCCATCGTGGTCGTGGCGACCGGTTCGCTGGGCGCCTGGTTCGTGACCGCTTACGGCGCCTCGCCAGTGCGCCTCATGGGTTCGTGCTTCTCCTCTTCCTCCTCCTGCTCCTCGTCTGTGCTCTTTGCCATGTGAACTATCTACTGTGTACAGTGTACGTGATGTTCGCTTTCTGTTCATGCTCACGGCAGCCGACAACGTGCGAGGCGGTCAGTATCGCCACCATCTGTATCTCAATCTCGATTCTGTCATACATGTAGTGTAGTAAAGTCACCTCAAGTAAAGTTACTCACCAAAATACAATAGTTGTAGTGGTAGTCCCCGGCTTTTCTCGGTGCCATAGATAATGATAAAAAATTTAAATAAGTTTATTTAATCCTTTTAATCATTATGATTTACGTATCATAATATACAGTTAAAGGAATTAAAACGAGAAGAAACTAAACATATATATATATATACATATGCATTACTATTACCAAGAGTTATAAAGCTGAACCGCTGGAGACTGTTTGGCTTCTCATGTGATTGTCTTATGACATTTGAAATCATACATCCAGGAATATAAGTATTGTAGTATAAGTTCACTCGGCCGACGGCAGCGCGGTCGCAGCGCTAAACTGTACGATACAACCGATTTGTGGGTGGTGGTGGCGATCCGCGTGGCGGACGCTTGTGCGCGCAGCGATGTGTAGTTAGCCCTAGACGTAGCACATATCATCTCTGTCAAACATGACATGTAACGGTACCACACTAACGCTAAGATGCGCACAGGCAGCATCCCGTCGGGCGTACCGGCGCCGCAGCTGCCGCCCTTCAGCTATGTGCGCGCCGACAACTCGACTGCTGACTTCTTGGAGATGGTGTCGGAGCTGGGCTCGGGAGTGCTCGTGATCCCGCTGATCGTGCTGCTGGAAGACATCGCCATCTGCAAGGCGTTCTCCGACGGGCGCACCATCGATGCCACGCAGGAGATGATAGCGCTGGGCGTGGTGAACGTGGGAAACTCCTTCATGCAGGCATACCCCGGCGGCGGCTCACTGGCGCGCTCCGTCGTCTCCAACGGCTCAGGCGTCAAGACTACGCTCAACGGCATCTACACAGGTAGCTCGCACGTTTCCCTCACTCGCTTAGGTATACATGTCCCACCGCCGATTGGTTGATTTCACATTTCTTCAGAGATATGTACAGGTTGCAACACTATGTTTTTTTTCCTTTCTCGTTTATCGTAAGATCGTCGGGTTAAACTTTAGATTACGTACTGTCAAGTTGGCGGTCGCAATTTTTATGGTGAATAGAGTTATACATATTTAAGGACTTACAAGCCAAAGTTAAAAGTGGAAACTCGTACATTTTTAGTAATATAATAATAATACTTTTGACGCAACTTTGACAGCTCCACTTAAAAAAAATGGACAAAGGCTTCATCTTATACAGCGCCATGTATTTTACCTAAGTAAATTTAAAAAATACTCTATTTAATTCGATGATGAAGTTTTTTAAACCAAATATCCTATTTATTTTAACTTTGACAGTTCTTTTAAATATATTAAACAACCATATGAAATGGGCAGAATTTAGTTATCTTATAGGAGAATTTGTCACAGCAGGCGAGGGCTGCTCACCCTCCGCGCCTCCGGCTTTTCATAAACACTCTAGGGGTAGGGCAGAAAGTACCACGTGGAGTCGGGGTTGACTGATTCGGTTCTGTGACCTGTCTTTTGCGTTACGTGTCTTCAAAATTATGAAATAATTAAACAATATAAATGTCACATTTTTATTATTATTAATCAATTTAAGATAACATTTCGCAATAAAAACTAAAATAAATTTGGTTTAAAAACTTTAATCGAATTAAATAGAGTATTTTTTAAATTTACCCAAATAAAAAACATGACGTGAGGCTGTATAAGATAAAGCCTTTGCCCATTCTTTAAACAAAACTGTCATAGTTTTGTCAAAAGTACTGGAAAATCTAACATAAAATACGATTTTATTTATTCAATGACTTAAAATCTACGAGTTTCCGCAACTTTTAACTTTGGCTAGTAAGTCCTTAGATATAACTGTGTTCGCCATAAAAATTGCAGCCGCCAACTTGACGGTACGTAATCTAAAGTTTAGTCGATCAAGCGCTTAACCCCTGCGCCACCAATATTGTATTCTCTAAAATATTTAAGCAACGCTTGTATCCATTTCAGGCGCAATGGTGATTCTGGCACTGCAGTTCTTTACGCAGTACTTCGAGTTCATCCCCAAGGCTGCGCTCGCGGCGGTCATCATCTCCGCCATCCTCTTTATGGTCGAGTACGATGTCATCAAGCCGATGTGGCGCGCCAAAAGTGAGTGCTCGTGCGACCTCAGAGTGTCCTCGCTTTTTGTATATGTCATGATGACGGCGCACTTCGATGTCTTTTGATAAGTTCTTTTTTTAGTTTAGTACCACTGTTCTCTAGTTTTTTTTTTCTTTTAAATAAAATGATGACATGAAAGACATATGTCAAATTATACGCAATTTAAGTTTATGTTGATCGGTATATTGTAATAGAGAGGTGTCATGTTTGTGTGTCGTCGCGCAGAGCTGGACCTGGTACCGGGCGTGGGTACATTCGTGCTGTGCCTCACGCTGCCGCTCGAGCTGGGCATCCTGACCGGCGTCGTGGTCAACATCATCTTCATCCTGTACCACGCCGCGCGACCCAAGCTCTCCGTCGAGCTGCTCAAGGTACGCCTCCATGACTTCCCGCAACAGCTGCCGCCGTGTGTCCAACACGATAACGAATTAATTAAGCAAGTGACGTTTTGTACTGCTCATAGATTTCCTGAGACCGACCGATCCTTTTCTTGTATATCTGTTCACCGTCACGGAAAAAAAAAATGTACTAAACACGAGCGACGTTACGTTACAGACGGAGGGCGGCGTGGAGTACCTGATGATCACGCCCGACCGCTGCCTGATGTTCCCCTCCGTGGATTACGTGCGGCGGCTCGTGAACAAGTGCGCGGCGGGCGGCGACGTGCCCGTGGTGCTCGAGTGCACGCACATCTACAGCGCGGACTACACCGCCGCCAAGAGCATCGAGCAGCTCACCGCCGACTTCCACGCGCGCCGCCAGCCGCTCTACTTCTACAACGTCAAGCCCTCCGTCTGCTCCATCTTCGAGGCGGTGGCCAAGCCGGAGCACTTCGTGGTCTTCTACGAGGACGAGGACCTGGACCGACTGCTGGCGGCGGACGGCCGGGCGCCCCCCGACAAGACTCCGCCGCTGCCGTGATGCGCCCCCGCCCGCCCCCGCGCGCCCCCGCCCCCCTCCGCGCGCCCCCGCGCGCCTCCGCCCGCCTCCGCCCGCCTCCGCGGGCCCCCGCCCGCCCCCGCGCGCCCCCGCCCGCCTCCGCCCGCCTCCGTGCTCCTCCCGCTCCTCCGCCGCACGCGTTCACGCGGACCGAGTTTGCGAAGCATTATTTTTGTATAATTCTATATTAGTTTCGGAACGTACGTCGTTCCCCTGTTGTGATGCTAGGTGTTAACTATATTTATATTTTTGTGTAAAATTGGTTAGTTTACGTACCTCGTCCTCGGCTCTTTAAGACATTATATGGTAAAACCGCAACCCGGGCCTGACTCATGTAATATCCGGTCGTGATAGATGTAGTATTGACGAGTGAGTTAATTTATTTCTAGGTAATAAAAGTACAACTTAGGTTATTGTATCTGAGAGATGAAGTGCTCCTGTGCGCCTGTGTTCGTGCGAGTGAATGAATGCGAGCTGCGCAGTGTCCGGGGCCGGCCGCCGCTCGGCCCCTTCTACATTCCTCTATTACTTTGTGATTCACGACTACAGTACCTAATCAAATCAAATAAAAATATATTTTAGAGAGAAGTTGCTTAAATAAAGTATTTAATATACGTTTAAAAAAAGAATAAATAAGACACAAGGTGCCAATATATGTGACGTAAAAAAATCATGTTCGAAGAACAATTTAATAAACTCTTTAAGAGTACTCTGAGTGTTGTTGTTTCATTTATTTGTAGCGAAGTCTTTCGTATTTCGCCTTTGATCATAAATCCTAACGTATTATGTTAATTCTGGACTACGGACCAAAAACAAGCTCCTGGGCCCGACGGAATTACTAGTTGTGTTTAGGTTATAAAACGGGTGAGCCATTAGCGAGGAAAACCGCTGTTCCGCCATAATAATAATAAATATTATTAAGTAAGTGTTCCCCATGACTGTAATCTCGTGAAGGCAGAGACAGACAAGATGTCAAAATATTTGGATCTCGCGCACGAGATTACAGCCATGTGGCATATGGAGTCAACAATTATCGTACCGATAGTGCTATCCGTGAACGGATTAATTGCGAAGAGCCTCGATCACCACCTAGAGAGGCTCTCGCTCGGTAAGTGGGTGAATTAGACAATAAATAAATATGTGGAATAATAATAATAATTTATTGGATTAACACAATTTAATACAAAGTTACACTTTACAAGTATAATAAAATGTTACAATAATATTTTTGCACACATTTGTTGTAACCATTCCAAATAAGCTCGAAGCTTGTGCTAGGACATGGTTTACTACAATAGTCCAATGACCGGATTCGAACTAACCACCAAAAGATCGGCGATCTGAATTCTTGCATTGGGCTATTGTCGCTTGGTTTTATATTATGCGAGTGCGCTCCTGCTTACAAATTTAAATTGTTGTTATAAATTAAAAGATACGTTACAATAATTACAAGATATAAAAGTGAGGGAAAAAAATATACACTAAGGTCCAATTGTAAAGAGTTCTTTAGTCTCATCGTAAGTTAATTGTTGCAGGTAACATTTTACTGTTCTTTTACATTTAAGATGGGATACATTTAAGGGAGATACATTTAAGGGGATATATATTACAAGTTTTATTGATGGTGTTATAAAGGTGACAACTGATACTGAGGTAACTACGGCTTGCTAAAGAAGTTTTGATATAGTTACAGGAGGGCGAACTAGATGCTTACGTCGTTTGGTCTTAAATGACGCTGGTTCATAAGAAAGTGTTGAGTGTATACACGTAAGGTGATATGTAACGCACATAGCTGTCAAACAGTGAGTACTGAAATGTCTTTGTATAGCTGGGTAGTCGGATACCGATACGGTTTGTGGAGCATGACTTTCAGAACAGCTCTTTGTGCCCTCTCAAGGCGAAGTAAATATGTTTTATATGTTTCACCCCATGCAGATATGCAATACGTAAGGAGTGACTGAGCTAAAGCAAAATAAACAGTTTTTAGCAAAGGGCCTGCAATTACAATTCTTAATTTTTTCATAGGGAACATAATTTTGCGAACACGCGACACACTCACATCGATATGTTTTGCAAACTCAATGTGCTATCGATGTAAACACCTAGATATTTAACACAAGAGCTTCTATGTAAGGAAGGACAGTGGCAAGAGGTGCCTGTGGAGTGGCAGTTATGTGCTTTTACATCCGGCGTGATAGGCTGTGTAGCAGAGTTAGCTGAGAAAGCGATGTAGTGGGTCTTACTTATATTCACCGTAAGCAAGTATAATGATAGCCAATCCATGACTATGCCAATTGCATTTTCAGCTGCTCGATGTGCAGATTCCCATGTTACGCCGTCTATAATAAGCACAGTATCATCTGCATAGACTAGAATATTACAATATAGAATTGACAGTTGGCACAATCTATTTATGTAAAATAATACCCTGCGGTACGCCGTAAGTTAGATTCAGATCGTCACTGACACAGTTTTCAACCCTGACACGTTGACTGCGATTTGTGAGATAGTCATGGAAAAGTTTTAGCGCTATGTCTCTGACACCTATGTCTTCTAATACTCGTAGGAGGATGGGGATGGAGACCGTGTCGAATGCTTTGGCTAGATCGAGGAAAATAGCTATGGTTTTAGTCTTACAGTCAAGATTCTTAGCAATTCGGTTTGTTAATTCAAGAACAGCATCTTCGGTTGAGACGCCTCTTCTGAAACCGAATTGATTTGGGGCAATTATTTTATTATGTTCGAGATAGCTAAGCAATCTTTTATTTAAAATCTTTTCCATAATTTTTGACAAAGTAGTAAGCACTGATATAGGTCTATAATTTTCGACACGATTTCCATCTCCTCCCTTAAAAATAGGAGTGACCATCGCCTTCTTAAAAGTATCTGGGAAAATACCATTTGATAAACATAAATTGCAGATATGAGTAATCACTGGGACAAGTACGTGTTTGGTAGATTTAATAACACAGGTTGATATGCCGTCGTGACCAGTAGCACAATTATTTTTCAGTGATGTAATTATGCTATCTATTTCTGAGTTATTTGTTTCAAGTAAAATCATCGAATTTCCCTGAGGGTTGGTTACACAGTCATATTTAAAACTTGCATTTCTTTTGTGCTGGCTTTTACCAATTTGCCGGGCTAAGTTCGCTCCAACATTGGCGAAGTAATTATTAATGTCATTAACCGATTTAATTGGGTCGTTTGTCATATTAAGAAGTTTGACAGGTTTACTGGACGCGGAGGATTTTTTTTTTTTTTTTTTTTTTTTTTTTTTTTTTTTTTTTTAAAGAAATAATGTAACAGCGAAATAGTGAATTTAACTCTACTTCTAAATACTCCTCGCAATAGTATAATCTGAAACCGAACGTAGATAAACAAAAATGTCAGACGTTCCGCAATGACGGATGACTGACTCGAGCAGCAGCGCACGCTTCCTTATAAAACCTTTTGTGACACTACCCTTAATAGTCCTAACTCGGCCTCTCCTGACTGGAGGACGAGGAGGGAGGGAGGTAGGGAGGTAGGGAGGTAGGGAGGTAGGGAGGTAGGGAGGTAGGGAGGTAGGTAGGTAGGTAGGTAGGTAGGTAGGTAGGTAGGTAGGTAGGTAGGTAGGTAGGTAGGTAGGTAGGTAGGTAGGTAGGTAGGTAGGTAGGTAGGTAGGTAGGTAGGTAGGTAGGTAGGTAGGTAGGTAGGTAGGTAGGTAGGTAGGTAGGTAGGTAGGTAGGTAGGTAGGTAGGTAGGTAGGTAGGTAGGTAGGTAGGTAGGTAGGTAGGTAGGTAGGTAGGTAGGTAGGTAGGTAGGTAGGTAGGTAGGTAGGTAGGTAGGTAGGTAGGTAGGTAGGTAGGTAGGTAGGTAGGTAGGTAGGTAGGTAGGTAGGTAGGTAGGTAGGTAGGTAGGTAGGTAGGTAGGTAGGTAGGTAGGTAGGTAGGTAGGTAGGTAGGTAGGTAGGTAGGTAGGTAGGTAGGTAGGTAGGTAGGTAGGTAGGTAGGTAGGTAGGTAGGTAGGTAGGTAGGTAGGTAGGTAGGTAGGTAGGTAGGTAGGTAGGTAGGTAGGTAGGTAGGTAGGTAGGTAGGTAGGTAGGTAGGTAGGTAGGTAGGTAGGTAGGTAGGTAGGTAGGTAGGTAGGTAGGTAGGTAGGTAGGTAGGTAGGTAGGTAGGTAGGTAGGTAGGTAGGTAGGTAGGTAGGTAGGTAGGTAGGTAGGTTAGGTTAGGTTAGGTTAGGTTAGGTTAGGTTAGGTTAGGTTAGGTTAGGTTAGGTTTTTTTTTTTTTTTTTTTTTTTTTTTTTTTTTTTTTTTGTTGACGCGGGGAATGCATTTACGCACTTCGCCGTCCGTGCTGCGGGGGCAGCAGGGACGGTTTCGTGTGGGACTCGCCGGCCGCAGAAGGCGACCGGAATACCCACTAAACCCCGCGGTGTTCTCCTTCGCCTGACCGGGCCGTGGCATCTACGTTAGTTTATCCACGACCCGGCTAGGGGAGCCCCTTGGTAGGGGCTCGACACGTGTAGGGAGGGGCTGGATGTAACACCCCCTCCCATCACCCTATGATGCCCTCCCTCGGAACACACGAGAGAGGGCATCCGCCACATTCGGCGCAGCAGATCCCCCGACCTGCCGCGCGTGGCCACCTCAAGTTGGTTGAAGGGCCGCGGCGTACCTCGTACGCCGGCGGCCCCTCGCTGGGGCCCTGCGGGGCGGCAGCGTTTCGCTGGCGCGTTCCCGTTCCCGCAGGGCTTCTCTCTTGGCCGCCATCACCTCGCGTGCAAACGAGGCGATGGCGGCCCAGCTCTGCTCGCTGCCGGCCATCGATCTAACGACGGCCGGCAGCGACAGATCGCGTCCTATTGCGCCAGTGAGTGTGGCGCGTTGAGCGTCCCAGGCCGTGCACACGGCGAGCGTATGCTCGGCCGTGTCCACGGCGCCGGTCGCGCAATGTCGGCAACCGGGATCCGACTCAATTCCCACAACTTCACACAGGTAACGGCCAAAACAGCCGTGCCCTGTGAGAAGCTGCGTCAGGAAGTAAGTCGGCTCCCGGTGCTTCGCCTCCACCCACTGGCGCAGGACAGGGCGGACAGCCTCGACGAGCCGCCTGCTCACCGAGGTGTCCGCCAACCTCTCCTCCCATCGCCGGAAGAGATCGTCACGTCCTTCCTTCCTCCAGCGTACGATCTCTTCCGGGAGGGGTTCTACACCTCTTTGTCGCATCAGGGCCCTTCTCCGGTAAACCTCCGCCAGGACCCCGGCTTCGAGGTCCCAAGGGAGGCTCCCGGAGATGAGGCACGCCGCCTCGTACGAGACGGTGCGATACGCTCTGGAGGCCCGCTGAGCCATGGTCCGTTGCGCACGTCGCAACAGGACCATGTTATCCTTGCTCAGGGGCCTCGACGCCCAAATGGGCGCTCCGTAGAGCGCCTTAGAGCGCACCACACCGTCGTATAGGCGGCGGCATACACCGCCCGCCCCCCCACAGTTGGGGAGCAGCCTGGCGAGCATTCCCGCATACTTCACCAGCTTTGGTGCAAGTATCCGGAAATGCTCACCGAACCCCCATCGGCTGTCGAGGACGAGACCAAGATATTTCATAGTCCCCCCGACAGCAATGGGGGTGCCGCTCACAACGATGGAATAGCCGCGGGGGGGCTTAGTCCGAGGCCCATGGAAGAACATGGCCTCGGACTTCTCGAGGGCCACGTTGAGGCCCAGGGCCCTGATGCGGCGCACCACGTGGGCCGTGCCCGCAGTTGCGAGCACGCCCGCGTCCCGGAACGTTGGGCCCCGCGCGGTGACCAGGGTGTCGTCGGCATAACAAAGAACTTCGACACCCCGGAGATTGGCACCGCGCAGAACCCAATCGTATCCGATGTTCCACAGGAGCGGCCCGAGGACCGACCCCTGTGGAACACCGCACGTCATGTCCCTGCGGACTACCTGGTCTCGGGCCGGATAAAATATGGCCCGGTCGACGAAGTAGTCCGCAAGGACTCGCCTGAGGTACCCCGGGACGCGGTGGTACCTCAGCGCCTCCGCGATTGTCGGCCAGGGGATCGTGTTGAAGGCATTCGCGATGTCCAGCGACACCGCCAACAACACTCCCCCGTGGCCGACAACCTCCTCGACCCTGTCCCTGAGTCGGGTGATGGCGTCAATGGTGGACCGCCCGCGACGGAAGCCGAACTGGCCGCCGCTCAAATTGGGCCCAACCGCCTCCATATGCGCGACGAGACGCGCAGCGAGCACTCGCTCGAACAGCTTGCACGCCTCGTCGAGCAACACGATGGGGCGGTAGGCCGACGGCGAGTCGGCCGGGCGCCCGGGCTTCCGGAGAAGCACGAGCTTACCCGTCTTCCACCGACGCGGGACTCTTCCGGACGCCAAGCACTCCGACAACAGGGACAGCGTCTCCTCCTGAAGGACCGGCACGACTTGGGCGAGGGCGCGCCCAGGGACGCCGTCTGGGCCCGGAGCGCGGTTCTTCAGCCTTAGCTTCAGAATCGCGGCTCCGAGCTCGGCCTCAGATACGGGCGGGATTTCCTCGCCCGATACGGCCGGTCCCTCAGGATCCGGCGCCGCCATCCTCGGCGGCACCCACTCCTCCCTTGCCGGGAAGAGGGAGCTGACCACCTGCTCTGTGAGGAGCGGGTCGAGAGACCTGGTTAGCGGGGGGGCCCATGGTCGGAGCTTTTGGCTCACGATCTTATATGGGCGCCCCCACGGATCACGGTTCAGGCTCTCGAGCCACTCCTTCCAGGCTTCCTCCTTGGCGGCCTTTATGGCCGAGGTCAGCGCCACACGAGCGGCCCGGTACGCGGCGAGCAGCAGCGCCTCTTGGTCCAGGTCCCTCCTGCTTCTTCTGCGGCTGCGGGTGTACTTGCGGCGTGCCACCTGACAAGCCGTACGAAGACCGGCCAGGTGAGGTCTCCACCAGTACACCCGCGTTCGCGGGAGGGCCGGACCTGCGCGTCGCATCGCCGCGTCGCAGACGCGAGTCAGTGCTCCAGCTAGTCGCTCGCACCTCGCGTCTACGTCCAGGCCGTTCAGCGTGCCATTGGCGCCCCACCTCTCCACAATGGCCGCCTCCTTGGCCAGCTCCGGGTCCAGGGTGGACACCTTCCACCGTGGGCCCTCTCCCGGCAAGGGACGGTCCGGCGTTACGGCCGGAGCGTCCGCGGGGGTGGAGACCATGTCGAACCGGATATACCGATGATCCGACAGAGTCTCCACCCCCTCCTCCACTCTCCACCTCCTCGTGCGGCGAGCCAGGGCGGGGCTAGCGAATGAAAGATCCACGATAGACCCGCCCTGACTGCGCACGCACGTCTTGGCCGCCCCCCTGTTCAGGAGGACGAGCCCCGTGGACACCGCCCAATCCGCCAGTGTCTCCCCCCTGAGGTCTGTCACCGGAGAACCCCATGCACTCGATTTGGCGTTGAAGTCTCCAGCGACCACCACAGGGGTGGGGTGCACATCGGCCACAAGAGCGCCGACTTCAGCGAGCATCCGCTCAAAGTCGGCAAAACTCCTGCTCGGCGCGAAGTACACCCCGATCACTGCAATGCCGCCCAGCGACGCAAGAACCCAACCGCTACCCTTAGTTACACTTTCGAAGGGTGTGGGGCCCGTGCGTCGCCAGGCGACGATAGCCACCGAGCCGTCGCGATCGCCCGCCCAATCATCGCGGGCGCGGACGTAGTACGGCTCGGCGACTATGGCTACATCGATCTTCCACTGCGCCGCGGTCTGGATCAATAAATCTTGGGCCGCGACGCAGTGGTTGACATTCGCCTGCAGGATCGAGACACTGGAGGCCATTATCAATGGGCGGTGTCCATTGCCTCCACATCAGCTGCAGCTGCAGCTGGAGACGACGAGGCGGGGGGTCCCTGATTGCCCCCGCCTGTCTTTTTCTTGCCACCTTTGGTAGGGGGCCGGTTCATCGCTGGACACTTCTTGTGTCCCAGACGATGACCGGCCTTCACGCCCTCCGAAGCACAAATTGCGCAGGAGGGCTCTTCCTCGCACGACGCGGCCTTGTGGCCCGGCTGGCCACACCGAAAGCATAGCGCGCTGCGGTCGACGCCGCAGTCGCACTGCACCCCTAGGTGGCCGGGGACCAGGCAGCGGTAACACCGCTGCGGCCGCGCCTCCAGGAGGGTTGCCCTCACCGTCGACCAGCCGACCGTGAACCGGCCGGCGTCGACGATCTTCTTGGCCGCCAGGACGGGGCATTTCACCCACACGGTGCCCTGGCGGCCAGGTGGGCGATTTATAACGCCCACCTTTACACCTTCGGGAGGGCAACCCCCCAACTTCGCCACTTGCGCCGCCACCGCCTGGCTGGTGGCCGCATCGCCTAGACCGGAGATGCGTATCTCAGCGCAGAGCTCCGGCCGGGAGACGCGGGCCACGTCACCGATGGTCGCCCGCAGCTTGGCCGCCAGTTCATCGGCCTTTTGGCCCTTGTCGGCGCCAGCCACCTCCAAGACTCGGCCGCCGGTTCTCGCCGTGCGGAACCTGAGCCCCTCTATGCCCAGGGCCGAGAGGTCGACAGACTTCTCGGCCTTGTCCAGGACGGCCTCGTAGGTCGTCATGGACCCCTCGGGTAATGTTATGACGACTGCTGCCGTTTTAGGAGCACGCAGTCGCCGTCGGGGGGCCCTCTTCCTCTTCTTCTTGGATGCGGCGGGCGTCGCGGGGGCCGTTGCCGCCTGCTTCGGGGCCTTCGCCTTCCGCGTCACCACGTTCCAGGCCTCCTCAGGTTGGGACTGGGGAGCGGGGGGCGCCGGCTCTGGCTTGCGGGCGGCCTCGGCCTCGCGGGCAGCCAGGCTCTTCTTGCCCTTCCCCTTACCCTTTTTCGCCGCCGCGGCATACGTCGCAGCGGGGACTGGGGTCGGGGCGGGCACCGGCTCTACGGCCGGGGCGGGCACTGGCTCTACGGCCGGGGCGGGGGCAGCGCGCTTTGCCTCGCGACGAGTGCTGGTTGCTCCTGCGGTGGCGGCGGCGGCGGCGGCATTATGTGCGTCCGCAGCCAGCGGAGGGCGCAGCCTCGGCTCGGGCAGCAGGCGGTCGCCAATTCCCGCGATCCGGGAGTCTACCATAAATAAGATCTCCTCCCGGGTCATCTGCGGGGGGGCAGCCGCCTGCCGCTTTACCGCCTCCAGCTCCGCCCTCATAGCGGCCAGCTCGGCCTGCAGGTGAGCGACCTCCTGCGACTCAGTGCGGGACCGAAGCGCTCGCACCGCGTCGCCGATGGTCGACACCGCCTCGCGGACGCTGGCGATGTGCTGGCACTTCATCTTGGCCGATTTCTTGGCGACGCTGGCAATTACGTCCAGCGCCGCCTCGACCGTGCCGGCGAGGTCCTCAGCGGAGTGCTCGCCGGACGCCGCCTCTCCCGGACCTTCGGGCATCGCCGCCCTGGCCCGGGCTCGCAGCACCCGGCTCCTCTCCGTGACCTCCGCCGCCAGCTCCGCCTCCGCCTGCAGCTTTATCTCCCGCTCTAGTTGGGCGTTGAGCTCCGCCTTCGCTCTGGCCAGGCCGGCGTACTCCCCCGTTGTTACGGGGCGTCCGCGGCCTTTCTTTCGTGGCGCCGTTGTTTTGGCGCCAGCCGCTCCCTCTTCCGGCGTCAGAGATCTCTTCCGCCAAAATCGGCTGGGTGGGGAGCGCGATCTCGAGCGCAAGCCCTCACCCCCGATTGCCTCCAATGAGGCGCAGCTGCCGCTGTCCGAATCGGACAGCTGCCTCCTCTCCAGCACCATGGGCGAGTCGCACCGGGAGAGCGATACCCGCAACTCCCGGACGGCCACACCCACGGCCCTGCTCCCGCCTTCAACTGTTTCCACATCGTTATGCGTTTCTTCTGTCCTTTGTGCCTTGCCAATGTCGTCGTTGTTGTTTTGTGTTTCCTGATTTTCCATATAGTTCCCACGAGTGTGGGGGAAAGGAAACTCCAGCCAGGCAGAGCCCCCTGTACCCAGACCGGGCGTATATACTGTGGAGGTCCGCCGGTATCCACAGGTTTTAACGACTTCGCTGTCGGGTTTTTAGTGACTGATCCTTGTCTTGGGCCGGCCAATTAAGGCAAGCCCCCTGTCCCGGCGACGCCGCTAGACATGATCAACTGACACGTCTGACCGGGACAGGTTGCCCGACGTTGTCCCGAGGGACATCCCCCTGAGTGCGGGTTAGCACACCCAGGGGAACCGCCGCGCCGCGGAATACTCCCGCCGAAACTACGTCCGAAGACCGCTGTCCAACAGGACCGACAATGGGGAAAACACCGCTCCCAAGCCGACTAAGCCGGCGACGACGCCGGTCTGCACCAGTTCACCAGTCGACTCTGAAAACAGAGCCAAACCGTGCACTGAGCAGACCCGGCAACTCGCGGGGCGCTCTTAAAAGAGCGCCTCGCCGCGGACCTTGAAGGTCCGCCATCCCACGACCCCTCCATGGGTCAGCTGGCCGGATATTGGTCAGCGGCAGATGACTTCCCTCCCCCCGTAGAGGAAAAGGAACCCATCTGCCGCCGTCCAGGGTGCACCGGACCAACCGCTTCCATTCCCCCAGGACTTGTCCCAGAGCAATCCAAGCGGCGGCCCAACGTGGAGGTTTCCGACCCTAGCACCCCAGGTTAGGTTAGGTTAGGTTAGGTTAGGTTAGGTTAGGTTAGGTTAGGTTAGGTTAGGTTAGGTCCACGGACCTGCTCGGTTGTCCGAGTGGGCGGAGAGGTGAACTCCGACGTGGCGCGTCCCCGGGTGGTGGATAGGGGAACGCCCCGGCCTTCTGCCGGGGTAGGGCTTCGGCCCCGCGAACCAAACGCCAACAAACCCGTAAGTCCGCACTGAGCGGAAACGGGGGCCCTGCGCTTATCGTGGGGCCGCGAGGAAGAAAACCTCTATAAAAAATTACCCTCAGGGGGGGTGGGGGTTAGGTAGGGCGGGGGGTGTTTTTCCGCGGGGCTACACCGGATAGGGCCACCCATACCGGGCAGGCCCGCGGAAAAAATTGGGGAGGGCGGCCCCGGCGTGCACTAACCTGCCGTCGGGGGGGGGTGGGGGGGGCATCCGTCCGCAACTAGGGAGGGTACGTCGACCTCCCTAGAAGTTCCGTAGACCTAGTGGCTTTGGGGGGGCTTTTTCTTTTTTGTTTGTTTTTTCTTGCATTTTTTGTTTTGGTCTTTTATATTTTTGGTTATGTTTTGTTTGTTAAGGGGAATTCCGCAACGACCCCGTAGAAGCGGCGCTATGGGTATGCGGGGCCACTAGGAGCGGAGCGCTTGCCTTAGCCGGCCGGCGCGCGAGAAAGGAAAACTCTATAAAAACCCGACAGTAAAGTCGTTAAAACCTACAGATACCTGGCGACCTCTGTAGTAAGAAGCCCCATTATCCGGAACGGGCGTCACCCGGTGGTGGAGTGTATATCGTCCCATAATCGTGGGAACAAGTATGGAAATAAAAGAAAACAAAAGTAATGAGAAGGAGAACGTGTTGAAGGAGATGACGAAGGAGGTGAGGGTTGTGCTTACGCGCACCCCGACACCGGTAAGGCCTCAGGCCGACAGGAGGGTTTCGGAGTCCGACTCGGACGCGGCGGCGAGCATGGCGTCCGCTGCTAGTCGTGTTGGGTCCCTGGAGATATTGAACCGGGACGATCTCGGTCGGTTCTGGAGTGAGGGTCGCGGGCAAAAGCGCCCCAGCGAGGTAGATCTGGCAGGCTGGTCTGATGAGGAAAGGTCGGAGGCATCAGTTTGTAGAGAGCCTCGTACAGAAAAGAGGGCCCAGGCGAAAGCAGCTAGGCAGAGGGCTGAGGAAGACCTCGCCAGGGAGGCAAATATCGCCCGCTTTCGGCGGGAGACCCGGGCTAAGCTGTTTCCGGAGCCCAAGCAGAGGATGGAAGAGAGGGGGGCAGCCCAGCTGCAGGAACAAGTTAAGGAGGACTTGGAGGTCATCACCAAGGTAGCCACCAAGTCCTCCAACCTGAAGGGTACATTCGTGCGGACCCTTAAGGACGCCGCGGCATCTATTAAGGAAGCCGTGGAAGTCCTCGGGGCCCGCACAGTCACGGAAGAGACGCGGCACTTGCAGGCGGACAACGCCCGCCTAAGAGCCGAGATGGCCAGCCTCCGCAAGGAGCTGGCAGAGCTACGGGAGGAAATGCAGAGAGGGCGGACACAAGGTCCCGCCCCCACAGCCACGGACATGACCGCGGAGGTCGCCCCTACAGGGCCCTCCCAACTAGAAGAGATCTGTCGGACGGTGATGGTCCAGGTGGGCGGGATGTTAAATGCCCGCCTGGCCTCGTTTGAAGACAGGCTCCTCCCGGAGAAAAGATTGCGGCCGCCGCTGGCAGCCGACAAGAGAAACAGCGGACGCTCTTACGCGGCGGCGCTCTCGGGGCCAGCACCGGTATCAGCACCGGTGCCAGCTCCACGAGTACAGGGCAAGGCGCCCCCAGCGCCGCCAGCCAAACCTGGCGCCAGCAGGCTCCCGCGGCAGGCGCCCGGTTCGTCCACGCAGCGCCCTGCGGCGTCCGCACAAATTCGTCCGTCCCAAGCCCAAGCGCGGGCTACAAAAGGAGGCAATTCTTCTACCCCGCTTTCGGAGGGGGAGAAGAGAAAAAAGAAAAAGAAGAAGAAGAAGAAGACAAAAAGTAGTCCTCCACAGGGGCATCAGCAGCCGCCGCAGCCGCCGCAGCTTATTGAGTTCCCGTGGATTAAGGTGGGGCCTAAAAAGCGGCCCGACGCAAAGAGTCGCGCCCGTAAGCTCCAAGCACCCCAGACGTCAGCAGTCGTCCTGACGTTGCAACCGGGGGCGGAAGAGAAGGGCGCGACCTATGCGAAGGTGATTGCCGCGGCAAAAGAAAAAATTGACGTGGCGGAATTCGGTGGCCAGGGGGTCCGACTTCGAAAGGCAGCCAATGGAGGCCGCCTTTTCGAATTCCCAGGGGCCTCCAGTGGTGAAAAGGCGGACTCCCTGGCTCAAAAGCTGCGAGAGGTCTTAGGTAGCGAAGTCGTCCGGGTCTCCAGGCCCATGAAAATGGCTAGCCTACGGGTTACGGGTCTGGACGACTCCGTTACCAGTGCCGAGGTGGTCGCCGCTGTTGCGGCGGCAGGAGTATGTCCAGCGGAACAAGTGCGGGCTGGAGGAATAAACGCCGGCCGCGACGGACTTGGGTCAATCATTGTTACCTGTCCCGTCGCAGCTGCGAAAAAAATTGTAGAGGGCGGAAGGCTGCTCGTGGGCTGGGTGTCCGCGCAGATTCAGCTTCTGGACGCCCGGCCCCTTATGTGCTTTAAGTGTCACGAACGTGGGCACACGGTGGGCCAATGCAGCGTAGAGGTTGATCGCAGCGCTTTGTGTTACCGTTGCGGTCAACCGGGCCACAAGGCCCGCGAGTGCTCCGCGGCACTGTGCTGCGCGGTTTGCACTGCCGCTGGCAGGCCGGCAGGCCACCGCGCGGGCAGCAGAGCCTGCGTCTCCCCACCCAAGGGGAAAAAGAAGGGAGGAACAGGCAGTTCGAGCCAGGTGGCCGGACAGTCTTCTTCCTCGCCCCAGGCGGTAGCGCCAGTGGCTGAGGGGGTTCCAATGGTCGAGGGTTAAGAATGGACCTGAATCTCCTCCAGGCTAATATCAACCACTCCGCCAGAGCTCAAGACTTATTGTTCCAGAGTATGGCGGAGTGGGGGATCCACATCGCAGTGGTAGCCGAGCCCTACCGCGTCCCGTCAGGGGATGATTGGGTGGGGGACATAGATGGTGTCGTGGCTTTGACGTCCCGGTCCATGGTGGGATCTCCGGCCTTCGCCAACGTTGTCCGAGGCCGGGGATACGTCTCCGCTCTTGTCAGCGACATCATGGTGGTCGGGGTGTACTTCTCGCCGAACCGGAGCCTCGCCGACTTTGAAGAGTTTATAGAAGAAGTCGGCGTTCTCATAGGCAGAAGTCACTCCGCCCGCGTGCTCGTCGCCGGAGACCTCAACGCCAAGTCAACGGCTTGGGGGTGCCCGGCGACGGATCCGCGCGGACAAGAGCTGGAGGAGTGGGCGACGGCGACCGGACTCACGGTCCTGAACCAGGGGTCGGTTAATACGTGCGTTCGGCGCCAGGGCGGCTCAATAGTAGACGTCACTTTTGCCGGTGCCGCTCTGGCACGACGTATTCGGGGCTGGGAGGTGCTGGAGAACGTGGAGACACTGTCGGACCATCTTTACATAAGGTTCGTTGTCTCCACGACTCCGGCCAACCCCACGGGCCCAAGCCGACCCTTGCGGGGGGATGGTCCCCGCTGGTCGCTCCCACGCATGGACCGCGACTTCCTTGTTGAGGTTGCCCTTGTTGAGGCGTGGTTCTCCGCACCGCGTGAGGACAACGTCACCGACGCCGTACAGGAGGCGGAGCGCCTCGGTGCTGCCATGACGCGCATTTGCGACGGCGCCATGCCGAGAGTGCGTTCCGCCCCCTCGAGGCAAGCGGCGTATTGGTGGTGTGCGGAGGTCGCCTCACTGCGCCGCTCATGTGTGGCGGCGCGGCGCCAATACACCCGCTGCCGTCGTCGAAGAAGGCACAACCTGGCCGAAGAAGAGCGACTCTACTCCCTCTACAGGGAGGCGGTAAAGGCTCTGCGGACGGCCATCAGTGTGGCCAAAGACAGGGCCAACGACGAGATGCTGGGGACTCTAGATAGAGATCCGTTCGGGAGGCCCTATAAGATGGTTCGGAATAAGCTTCGGTCCAGGGGTCCTCCCATTACCCGGAGTCTTCAGCCTCTCGTCGTGGAGTCGGTGGTCGCGGCGCTGTTTCCGCAAAGAGCCGAACACGAGGCGCCCTGCATGGCGCCTCCAACTGTAGAGGGAGAAGAGAGCCTAGGCGCGCCACCGGTCACGGAGGCCGAGCTCGGGGCGGCGGTGATGCGCATGCGCGCGAAAAATACCGCCCCAGGCCCTGATGGCATCCCCGGTCGCGCCTGGGCGCTGGCACTAGGGCCGCTCGAACAATGGGTTCGGGCTTTGTTCTGCGCCTGTCTCGAGCAGGGTCAGTTTCCGGGAGAATGGAAGAAGGGAAAGCTGGTCCTGCTCAGGAAGGATGGACGCCCGGCAAACGAGCCGTCGACGTACCGACCGATCGTGTTGCTGGACGAGGTGAGTAAACTTTTTGAGCGTGTGATCGCTGCTCGCCTCGTCCACCACTTGGAGACGGTGGGGCCGCACCTCAGCGCCAATCAGTATGGCTTCCGCAGGGGCAAATCCACCATTGACGCAATAGCGCGGGTGAAGGCCCTTGCGGACAGTGCGGTATCCCGGGGGGAGGTGTTGGTGGCGATATCTATTGACATCTCGAACGCCTTCAACACCTTGCCCTGGAGCTGCATCAAGGAGGCGCTGAGGTACCACACGGTCCCCCGGTACCTTCGGAGGATCGTGGCGGCCTACCTCTCCGAGCGATCGGTCGGGTACCCTACCAGCGGTGGCTGGTCAGAGAGAGAGATGTCGTGCGGTGTTCCACAGGGGTCGGTTCTTGGGCCCCTCCTGTGGAACATCGGGTACGACTGGGTCCTGCGCGGGGCCGTCCCGAGGGGTGTTAACGTCGTATGCTACGCCGACGACACCCTCGTGACGGCCTGTGGCAGCACGGACAGGGAGGCTCGAAGCAGAGCAACAGCCGGCGTGGCCCAGATAGTGGCCAGAATCCGAGGACTGGGATTGGAGGTAGCCTTACACAAATCTGAGGCCCTATACTTTCATGGGCCTCGAAGAGCGCCTCCAGCCCAGTCCGGAGTCGTGGTTGGCGGAGTTTCCATCGGCGTCGGGAGCACAATGAAATACTTAGGTCTTGTTCTCGACAGCCGATGGAACTTCGAGGAGCACTTTCGGCGTCTCGTCCCAAAGCTCGTGGGAGCGGCTAGAGCCCTCAGTAGGCTCCTGCCGAACTTGGGCGGACCGAGCTCGCGGTGTCGCCGCCTTTACACAGGCGTGGTGCGATCCATGGCGCTCTACGGAGCGCCTATTTGGTCGGACGCTCTGACCGCCCGTACTAGGGCCCTTTTACGTGGGCCCCAGAGAATCATGGCGGTCAGAGTGATCCGAGGATATCGCACCATATCGTGTGAGGCGGCCTGTGTGTTGGCGGGGACGCCGCCCTGGGATTTGGACGCCGAAGTGCTCGCCGGTGTTTACTGGCGGCGAGCGGATGCCCGTCTCCGGGGAGAACCCCCTCCCCCGGTGCAGGAACGTACGTGGCGGCAGGCGGCAGAGGCCGAACTTGTCGTTCAGTGGCAGGAGCGGCTGTTAACGCCGTCTGCCGGCCACCGCACAATTGAGGCGGTCCGGCCCGTCCTCGAGCTATGGACGGGCCGGAAGCACGGAGCTCTCTCTTTCCACCTGGTGCAGATCCTGTCGGGGCACGGTTGCTTCGGCAGGTATCTGTGCAGGGTGGCGAGACGAGAGCCCACCGAGGAGTGTCACGAGTGCGGCCACGTGGAAGACACAGCGCAACATACGCTGGAGTCATGCACTCATTGGTCGACCCAGCGGGCCGCACTCGTGGCGGCAATAGGGGCTGACCTCTCGCTACCCGCCGTCGCTAATGCCATGGCGAGCAGCGAAAGTTCGTGGCAAGCCGTCGCCTCCTTTTGCGAGGAGGTGATGACGCAAAAGGAGGCGGCTGAGCGGCGGCGGGAGGACGACG